>NC_080593.1:145255866-146458052 GCF_027887145.1 Ammospiza caudacuta
ATTTTTGGTACTTAACACTGCTTGTGATTTCTAACCCTTCTTTCTATCTCTTCTTTCTATCTCTTTCTAACAGATTTTCTTAAAATTAGACAAAGACCTCAAACATTATTAGGAAAGGTCAGATGGATAGATAGACACATGCATGCACACAGAGTATGATCAAACAAGCCTCATTTCCTTACAAGCCTGAGGTAAAAATAACATTTTGCAATTTCCACTGCCAGAGTTTCGAGCACTTCTCATTACAGGATCAAGAATGAACCTTGGCACTGCTGACTGGAGTCATTTATTGTAGACAGTGGAATTATTGTTTACCCTCCAACAAAATGTTTCCTCCTTCTTCTGGGCTTCAAGTGGGCAAATTGCTTAAGAGGAGAAATCTAAATCCCACCATGGCTTCTAGAATCCCTCAACCTTTTGAGAAGTACCAAAGAATTGAGGAGTAATAGGTGAGGAATAATTGATTTGACATGCTTAATCTATTCCTTGTGCAGGGATATGTGTGAGTGTGGCAGTTTCCCCACATCAACCATCGGCTGAGGAAAGTCCATCTACCTCAAGTCCAGCAAGAAAAAGCTTGTCTGGCCATGATAACAGCACAGAAACCTTTTACAAGGTAACCTACAAAGAACTGACTGACGAAAAATGTGGGTGCAGAGCAATTAGTCTGTCTCATAGTGAAGAAGCCAAGGGTTCACAGTGCAGTGCATTGATAACAGCATTGCTTCTAAAACAAACAAAGGGAGAACCTCTTTCACACATAACGTACTTTCAAGATTACAACATGTAATATAAAAATAAAAGGATTATAAAAATCAAAGCCAGTCAATGTTTCTGTGGAACAGGAGGATAGAACAAAAGGAGGCTAAGCACAGCCATTAGCTGCCTCTCACCTTTTACTCCATGTAACTTTTTTCTCCACCCCTGAGATCCATCATTATATTTTTCCCTTTCCCTGTAGCACACAAACTCCAAGATAAAATGAATGACTCTGACATAGCAGCTGCCCAGGGAAGGAAGGATTTGCACAAGAGATGGATCATTTTTCTCTGGCCAGCCCTTCCTTGAACTGTATTCCTGCCTCTTATTGCTGAAATACACTACACATTATCTTACCCAGGGAAAGTGGCAACTTTAGAGAGACACACAAGTTAATGAATAGCATCCAGATTTTTGAGAGCAGAATGCAGTGGTTTTGGTGACATTAGATATAACATGCTAAATTTTTACAACTGAGTCAAGGTAAAAGTTGTAGCCTATGCCTAACAATAAAAAAAAAAAAGTTAATTTAACATAGGCAAGTGGTGTTCTCACTGCAGAGAGTAGAAAGAAGAAACTCCTTTGCATGCATCCCAGGGAAATGTTTCTGCCAGAAAAGTATTTTGGAGACATTTTCACCTTTCAGATAAAGAGGTGTGTAGCTACAATTCTGCTGAACAATACTTGAATTGTAACATCAGCTGTTCTGATGACTGCCTAAAAAATCACAAATCAGCAACTTTAAAGGTGGCCCAAATTAGTGCATATGCTGATGAAACTGAAGTCATCCAAGAATACCTGTAAAACCTCAGGCAAGGAGATGCCTGATATCTCCTTAGAAAAATGATGAGCTTTTCTTCATATATCACTGAACTAGCAATGAACTCAGATCTTGCAGAAAGCAGTTTTTACCTCATTGATGAATTCCCCTGTGTTTGACAACCCTGTAAAAAAGCAGCTGATGAAGCAGATGCAAGGGGAATGATTCTACCACCATTCATCTGAAAACTGTTTGTTTCAAGTTGTTCTAATAAAAAAAAACCCTCAAACTCTTCAAAAGCATGAAGTGACGCCTCTTGAAACTTTGCCAAAAGGATTTTTTCATAATTATCCCAAAAAAATGAAATGGTGAAAAAATGACAGAAAGTCTCTCTGAACTGGAATTAGACTCGCCAATTCTAGAGGCCAGATAAAATTACTACAGCCATGTCATAACCAGTAATTATAGCTTTCAATCATTTTAATGAAAAATGAGAAGAACCAACAAAAAAAATTTGTAGCATAAAAGTAGGAGAATTTGCAGAAAACTTTTGTTGTCAGAGATTAAATATATGTCTGTTAAAAAAAAACAAACAAAAAACAAGAAACAACAACAAAAACAAAAAAATCCAAAACAGAACAAAACAAATAAAGCTTCCCCTGATTTCTTGCAGGCTGAATTCAAAATCAAAGACCATGCCAACACTTCAGGAAATTAAACTGATGAAACTTTTCTGTGTCTCCAAATGCCAACTGTGAATATGATGCAGATGCCAAAGGCAGCGCTCTTCTCAATGACAAAATCCAGCATATGCTTTGAAGCAAGAGAATTGACTCTATTTTGATAAGTAGGATTGAAATTTTGGATTGCTCTGTCATTTTCTAAAATTATATTAAATTATGGAACTATTTATTCATCAAGCAATTATTTTAAATATGCTAATACTACCTCATAGTACAATTATTTCTTTAACGAATTTTTGTGGTGAACTACCTGATGATGTAAATTATCCACAGATATATGTGTGTGGTTACATTAATGAAATTCTATCTTTAGAGAAGTGCAGATTGCTTGAGATGTTGATTATTTTTGTCAATAGCACGTAATATAGCTACAAATTTCATTTGCCACGTTTTGGAAGCAAAGCCTTAATGTTTTCTCTAGCAAAAAGCTGTAGAATAGGTCACATTGAAGTTGTTTATGGTTAGATGAAAATTCCAGTTAAGAGGGCACCTGTAGGTCCATGGCTGGGACTGGGAAGGATAATAACTGCTTCACCATATTTGTCTTCTTTATTGTGCCCTGGTAACTCTTCCCCACTGATGAATAAATCTCTAAATGGAGATTTGTGTCTCTGTCTTTCACAGGTTTTCTTTCATTACTTGAATGCAGTGCGCCATGAAGTACTTGGTTTCATATCTCTGCCCAGTTCCATCATCTCCCTGGCTGCTCTTTCCACTGGAATTCCATTCTTTTTGGAAATAAATAGACCAGTTTAAAAAACTGATCTGCTGCATCATAGCCTTATATCAGCTTCACATCAAAATCATTCTTTTCTTGTTATAAACTTGCTGTTTACTAATATCCAGCAATTTAAATCATATTCCATTTAGCCAAGAGTTTGTTTTCTCACTTCTTCTGGCCCGCTCTGAATACCCTCTTGAAGGTAGTGGTTAACATCATTATAGCAGTATCTGAGTTGTTGTTTAATATATCTTCACTTTGCTTTAACTCTCAATGCTTTTGTGGTCCCCTGTTCAGCTTGTAATATAATTTGTATTTCAACATCACCTCCCTTCAGGACAACAATTATAGAAAATTAAGGTATTACAAATTGCAGCCAAAAATAACACAAACAGCTGACCACTATAAATAAATAACTTGAAATGGAGTGGTAGGGATAAGAGGTGATCTGTTAGCAACAAAATGCGTTGTCCTTTGAGGCCTCTTCCTTGGATAACTAATATGTCATATTAAAATTTCTGGTAGGGGCACTTATTATTTGTCAGTACAGTCAACATACAGACTCTTCTGTTGCTGACCACTCTGTGTCCTTAAGGCCTGTCCATCAAAATTATTAAAGGAAAACAGTTCATTAGGCCCTGCTGTAAAATATTTTCTATATAACACTAAATCACTCAGAGGGAAGAAAAAGAGCTACTAAACAAAAATAGTGACAAAATTGCAGGCCTTGTATTCTTTGAGTAAGAAGTGAACTTAATGTACAGTAGGATATAAAATAATGATCTGAGCTCTACAGCAGCTTTTGTTCAAGAGTTCAGATGGTGGGTAAGGTGTCTGAAGTTAAAAGGAATGAAATGCCTCAGAGGCACTACTTCAGACAGTGCATTTTTAGCCTACTGAGCAAGAAAAAAATGAGTAAGACAAACATTTCCCAAAGTCCTTGGGTTCTGTATGATCTGCCTGACACAATCAATTTAAAATTCCTAGGGAGAATTTCTGTATGTATTCATGCACTAAAATCAATGAAATCTTATACACAAACTCTTGATGTAATTACTCAAGGTTTCAAGATTATCTACAGCCACTTGCATTGACAGAGCATTTCACTCCACATGAATTCCTGGGGATGTCTTTTCTTTTCCAGTCTTTAATAAATACATAGTCAGACAAAATTCCTACGTGAACTGAGCAAAGGTTTTTTGAGCTTAAAAACCAGTCAGAATCAAAATAGTCTGTGCTTAGAGGTGAGCTACAAGAAATCCCATAAGCCCTCTTGGAGAACACAGCACGAGAGCACACGAACACCTGAATCAGGTTAGACCAACTCTGTGGCTGAGATGGATAGTCATGTCTTTGTGTTTAATAAAAATTTCTCTGCTCCTTTTTCTTCTCATGATTTTTTCCAATCAGTTTTGGAAACCATGAAAGCTCCTACCATCTACAATTTCAAGGGACAAGGAATTCTTCATGTCTGGCTGAAGAAATATCACCTTTTGATCCACGAACCTGCTGCCTGGTTGGTTGATGTAGTAGTTCTTGTACTGGAAGAGACAGTGACCAATAATTTCTTATTCACCTTCTCCATGTCATTCATGCTTTTGCATATCTCCTTTCACTCATCTTCTTTTTCCAGGCTGAAAAGTCCTGGTCTATTTATTTGTTCCTCATACGGAAAATATTTCATACCTCTGATTACCCTTGTCCTTAAAAACTTTCCTAGTTCTATTACATTATTCCTGAAGGTGGGGGGAGAGAGAGAAGGAAAGCATCCTAAGTTGAGCCCTATCCCTAGAATGAGGGTGCACATGTATTTTACAGCAGGAATGGATTGCTCCCCATTCCTTTCCAAATACAGCTTAATGTTCAATTTGCCTTTCTGAGGGTTATTAAGCAAGGAACTAACCATTGATTATAACCACAAGATTTTTTCTCTTGGAGGTAATGACCTTTCACACATTTTTACTTGTTCATCTTTGCTGTGTTTTTTCTTAAAGTCACAAATATTAAAAAAAAAAAAAAAAAAAGGAAAAATTGTTCTTTAGCTGAGATATTGCAGAGAAATCACCCAGTCAGCATGATCTGTCATATTGCCTCGTCTCCTTCCTTTGTGCTAGTCTAGCACATGCTGTGTTTAGTGTGAGCCTCTGGGACCCTCCTGACAGTTTGCTGGGATTCAGGGCTGTTGGCAGCGGGAGCGAAGGACTCCATTTCACTCTGCATTCCACCAGAGCCAGGGAAAGAGGTGACCAGCTGTTCCTTCCTGCCAGGCAACAGCAGCTTTTATGAGGGTGAAAAAAATATAAAAGATCTCTGGATCTTATTATTGCTAGGCATTTTATGTTCAACAGTGAAAAAAGAGGAGGTGACTAACCAGGACTGTTTGAAGTCCAGCTGGTGCTGTTTGGAAGAGGATGTGTCACCTGTAGTTGTGAGGTACTGAGGTGAGGTGGCTGTTTAGAATGTGGGTTTGTAATAACTCAGTTTTTTATAGCCTAAGTAACTTAGCCTCTATCAAATACATATCACCTGTTGCTCCTTATCAAGCGTGCCTCTGAGGGCTTTGATTCACTTAGTTCATTCATTTTTACCATACAAAACAGCATTGGTGGGCCTGGTCTCATAAAAGCAGATCACTAAGGCCCTTGGGGCACAGGAAACCAGCAAATGCATGTTAAAAAAAAAAAAAGAAAGAAAGTAAGAAAGAAAGGAAAAAAAGCCATATGACCTAGCACAGGAAACAAATCTAATGAAGGAATGTCCTCAGCTTTCACAGGAAATTATTTTCATTTTATGCCATTTTCTGCCTCCATAAAAAGAAACAGAGTTGACCTCCTGTGCTCCTACCTAACCTTTCGGCATCAAGGACTGGAAAGGAGAAGTGTTGCCTGAACCAACAAGATTCTAATCCATTCAGAGTGTAACAGAGAACAGACTCTTTTCATCATGGCCGTCTTAACTGTCACTCCACAGCCAATATTTCCTGAAACAAACCTCAGTAGGGAAGGGGGGATATTTGTTGTTTTGTAACCAGATTGAGATATTTTAAAGGTGTTACATTTTTTTATCTAAAGCACTGAGCACTTGTTTTCTGGCAAACAGATCTCAACTAGGATATTCATAATCACTGCCAGTTGCTTAAATCCTGATAGTTTGTACTAAACAGTGCAAAGCAAGGCTGTAATAAATTACAAGCAGTTGTCAGTGGGGAGGTGGTTTAACCGGATGTGTTTTGCCATACACACTTGCTGATTCTGTTTGGTTTTGATATAGGGTAGAAACTGAAATAATATTTTTATTTTCACCTCTTTTAGTCCACACTTTAGTTTGCTTTAGCCTTGTGAAGGAGCTCAATCTCTTCCTCCATGACAGACCCTGTATTCACATCTTTTATTGCTGATAAGACATCTCACAAAGAAATTGTATTAGGTATGGCCTAACTCAGAGAAAGGTAATCCCACAAGATCCATAGGTTGCCTTGTTAATGCTGGAACAGTTCATGATTCAAACTCTTGTGCTTGTTTTCCCATGGCAGGAATAACAGCAATAAAACTTCAAGACATCAAAATGTTATTTTTTTGAAGTTACTGCTTCTGGAGAAAATTCTACAAAATGCTTTGGGTCAGGAGGTGAGTACCCCTGTCTGTCCCCCTCCATTATTTAGACATGTTAATAGAACAGAAAAGAAGCCTCCAAAATGGAGTTTAAAGAATGCCTTACAGGGAATAGATGATTATCCTTTAAAAAATAATATTGTCTGCACTATATTCAATTTCTTTCTGCAACTTCCTGCAACTCTCAAATTAACAGCAGTGCAATGAATCTTAGTAAATTAACAAGTTTAATGAGTGAACAAGAATCAATCAATCTCCCTTGTTCCAAAACCGTTAATAAGAACTTAAACCAAGTATAAACCTGAGTCACAGCCTCTTGCTAATAACATGCTCTTTGCTTTGAAGAGGATAATTAAATCATCACCACATTTCTTTTTCTCTGTAAAACTTCCTGTATGATGTGAATTTAGATCAAAACACCCAATTTCTCCCCTAAGGATTCTTTCTTATATCACATTGGAAAATTATTTCAGGAATCACTCTTGTCCTTGAAGGTATACAGATCAGGCTGGGACATTAACAGTGCTGATTGCCTGGACCTCCAAAGGACTTGATAAGCCAGACATACCCCAAAATTTTACAATTCTGTTAGATAGCACACAGACCTATGCTAAGCTTCTTATGAAGGAGAAGCTGTAAAAGCCTGGGTACTAACACAAGGAGCACAACAGGTTAGTTTGACAGGGAAACTATATCAGCAAAACATGCATACCTGAAGAAAAATAAAGAACATTCAAAAAATATTTAGCAATGTAATTTCAAACTCTAAAAATGCATATGAAATTGAGGCCAGATTAAAGATGTAGGGGAAGAAGATTTTGCTCTGAAATTGGTATAAGACTCTAAGAACAAGTATCTAACTGCAAAGAAAGCTACATTATACTTTCTCTATGACTGTGGACCCTGGGTCATAAAGAAAAAAACATATTGTAGCTGGTTAATATTACCATTTTCTGGATCAGGTAAAGACTATTGAATGCAAAATGCGGAGAAAGATCAGAGGCAATCCAAGTCTCATAAAACGGCGATAATGGGTGACCTTTGTAACCTGCATATATACTGGTCAAATGTCACAAAGGGAAAAGGTTAACAGAAGCAATTTCTTGGTACCTTAAATGATTGCTTCTTGGAATAGCTATTAACCTACTGTATTTCCATCTGTTGGTGTGGTTTTAGTTCAAACAGGTAATGTTTGAACCAACAGCTGCATTTCCCACAGTTATGACGAGGTTCATGGAGCACAGTGAAGTCAGAGCACCAGCGGATGAATAAAGTGCAGAACCACATGTAAGGTGACCTGGTTTCTATTCCACATCCTGATAAATATTAACTGGGTGATCTCAAATTCAGGTTCCTTGGCTTCTTCAGGGTTTCATCTTGCCATGTGTGAAGCAGGAGTATTGTCCACTGCTTGAAGTCTCTGAGAAGCTGAACATACTGGTATGCAGAGAGCTGGATAGACATGTAAAACATCTCTATACATGTTGAGAGGTTATTGTTTATGGTCTGTGAGTGCCTCAAAAGGATGGCATCTTTCAGCAGATGGTCTAAATCAGCAACATTGTCTCCAATTAGGGTGAAAATACCATGACTGAGACCAAATACATGAAGTCCACTCAGTCACTGACATCATGGCAGATTAATCTTCTTTAACAAGGGAAAAGCATACTCTTATTTCAAGTGGTGACGGAAAGAGTCTGAGAAGGCTCAGCATAGTGGCAGGAGCTTCAGAGAACAGTTTTCATGCTTGCCACGGTGCACAGATGGAGACAGTGGGGGATGTCCCAGCTCCCTGTGGGAAGGAATCTGTAAGCTATGAGCATTTAGCTCCTTGTAATGCATGACTCCAGCTATCAGCTGGTCAGCAGCTTTTCTTCTCTCATATAGAAGAGGGACTCCATTGTTCAACATTATTCCTTTGGCTGTCAAGACATTAAGTTAAGCCTACAGCCATATTGGTCTCTATGGAAAGCTTAAAGTACCCCAAAAAAAGTTCCTCTCACACTCTACTTTCAGCAGCCAACTCCTAACTCTGAATCCTCTTTGTGTACTAGTTCAAGAAACATTGCCTGAATCCCCACACCTCAGCTTGTTTTTCCATCGTCATTTTTTAATCACTTTATGCTCCAACTTTAAACTCTGTTTGTTTCCTCTTGGGCTAATGGTTGTAAATGTAGCATTTGAAATATCTGTATGTGAGTGCAAAGTTGCAACTTGCTACAAAATAGATTGCACAAGGTACATTTGTTTTATATGTATGTTTTTTGACTCTTTCATTCTGAGTAATTAATGCCACCTTCAACTCTGTACTTTGCAGAGTTTTTACTTTTAAAATGTGTGCACTAAAATTCCATGTAGTAAATTTGTCTGCCTGTATCTTGAGCCAAATTACCAAAAGAGAGTCCTGATCTGTCTGTGACCACAGGCAATTATTTCTCTTGCTGGATTTGGTTTAGTGCAACCGGAACCTATTTTGCGGAAAAGAAACATTGTCTCTTTCTTGGCCTCTGCCCTGGGAAAGGGGGAATTTTGCAGACTGGTATGCATTTCTCTGAAGAGTGTCTTTTATTTTTAATTGTGTTTAAAAATGGAAGGAAGCACAAACAAAGCTTTCATATATGGTATGTACAAATAGGATTTCAAATCTATTTTGGGCCTGGTCCTTCAATGAATGAATGGGTGCATAGCTTTCTGGAGACTCATGCCTTATCCCGAGCACATTCTAAATTCAAGAGGGATCAGACTTTCTGCTTTGTCAGACTTGTTCTCATCTTGAAAAAGACTGAAGGATGTTCAGCTCATTCCCTCTCTACCTAGTGTTTCAATTTTTTAATAGGAGGCTAAAAATAATTGCCTCAGCTGGAAAAAATTAGTATGTAAATGGACAAGACAAAGATAATTAAAGGAAGAAGTGCATGTGCAACAGCACACATTTCTGCATATACAGGTACAAATACAAATTAATTTAAAAATTGGACTCAATTATGTAAATGTAATTTACATAAAATTGTAAATTCAGCTCACAAAACTGCATGCTTAATTCAGGAACATTCTTGTCTAAGAGCTGCTACAAGCTCAAATGACAATGAATGGGTCATATATTGCAAAAATAACTGACTGGGTGTCAAAATGCTGCATGTCCATTCCCTTCTGCACATGTGATCCACTCATGTGCAGGACTGTGAGTGTCCCAGGACAGCACTGCTTATCTCCACTAATGCACCTTGCAGATGTAGCAGTGGGCCCATGTTTGTCACAGACATCTTTTATGAAAAACCTTTTCTTTAGGATTTTTCATCTTGAGAAGCTGAGAGGTTTCAGGAACAAAGTGTAAACAATGGTTATTTCCTGCTGTGGAATGCGACAGGTGGATCTGTGATTGGTCTCATGCAGTTGTTTCTAATTAATCACCAATCACAGTCAGCTGGATCGGACTCTCTGTCCGAGACACAAACCTTTGTTATTGATTCTTTCTTTTTCTATTCTTAGCTAGCCTTCTGATGAAATATTTTCTTCTATTCCTTTAGTATAGTTTTAATATAATGTATATCATAAAATAATAAATCAAGCCTTCTGAAACATGGAGTCAGATCCTCATCTCTTCCCTCATCCTCGGACCCCTGTGAACACAGTCACACCATCACACGTGTTCACCAGGTGTGAGGGGCAGAAATATCCACCCAAGCTCCTCACAGATTTGTGCCTCCCCAGGCCATGGTCCAGTGCTCCTCTGGAACAGGATTTCAAGTCCAGAAAGCAGGAGAGCCTTCAGGCTGATCAGCTTGGGCAACATGCTTTGCTGATTATGCTGAATCCCATGAGTCAGTCCCTGCTGCCCTTGAACTTGAGCAGGTTCTGCACTGGGGTTGTGCTGCCCTTGTACCCTCAGGCTTACAGAGCTGAGACACAGGAGCTTCTATCACCTTCCCTTTCCCCCTGCAGAGCTCCCAGCCATGGAGAAAGTCTTGTGTCACAGATCTGGTTTTAAATGTGCAAGTGCACTCTGGATAAGTTGGAGAAGTTTGCATCTTCTGAAGTGTTTCTGTGTAATGTCTTGCACTTTGAGACAAATTGAATTTATGAGACAATATAAGCACAGTAGCTACGAAGCTCTTTTATACTCACTTTTCTGAGTATGACTGTTCTTTAAATTATTTAGTGATATTTTAAACATTTTACTGTATACTGTGGTTTATAAGTAAAGACCTAAAAACCCCAGAATGTAATATTTGATATTTTCTTGCCAATATATCTAAATTCTAGTGTTTCAAACTGAGTTGCAGCAATAATACCAACTGAGTTTGTTCACCTCAGTTTGTATCCTCTGGAAATGTGAGGAGTCAGAATGAGTATTTCAGGGCTAATGTGTACATTAGTACTGGTCAAAAAACCAAAGAATCTTCCCATTAAAAAAAAAACAAAAAAAACCCCAAAAAACAGCCATTAGCCCTTTTTTGGGAAAAAGAAATCATTCACACATTGGAATGGAAAGTCAAGAGTTCTTGCATGCAAAGTCTCTCAATTACATTTGAAGATACTTTGCATTAGAAGTGTTTTCAGGGGAAACATCTGACATTTAAGGATTTAACTTCTTATATATATCTTTTTTAACATATCCTAATGGTTGGAGAAGGTATGCTTTTTTCCTTCATCTCTGTCTCAGAACTGTAATGAAGCCTCACCTAAAAAAAGGAAGTAATATCTTTTTTTTTTTTATAATGTGTTATAGTCAGGGAAGAAAATTCTCCTGGAAAACTGAAGAAAATGTGGTCACATTAGCACCTTTGTAACAATTACTACTTCTCAGCAGTTTACTTTTGAGAGCTACAGCCTCAATATTTACTTGTGTGTTTTGCTGTTTCTGTGGCACAGAGAAGATGAAAATAGACTTTTGGAGTGGAAACTTCAAAGGTTTGTGTATATGACAAGATCTCAGAAGAGGGTTTGAACCTAGTTAAACTGGGCTAATGAGGTTGCACCTAATCCCACACTGTAGCTGAAATCCCTGCCCTGAATTGGAAGGATAGTTACTCTGAAAATGGTGGCTCTCTCATGAGAAGCCTGGCCTTGCTTTCTCACCTTTCATGAGAAGTTCCTGTCCTGTTGGACAGAGATGTGCTCAACTGGTTCACAGTTGAGGCAGATGGCTTGACAGAGTTGATTCCTCACCTAGGGTAGCATGTAAAGTTCAAACCACAGTGTAATCTTTTGTAAATACTTTTACAAATCAGGCCAGTGTCAAGAGGAAACATAGCTTAGTAAAAAAACAATGCTTAGTATAGAGCTAATGACTTGTGTTTTGCTATAGACATTTACTTCCCCCAGGTGAAAGAGGAAAGAAAGAAGCTGGGCTCCTTCTGCACACAGCCCAGGTAAGATTTGACACCCTGAGAAAGCCCTTTGTGGTAAAGGCTCTGCTCAAGCAATAATATTAGCAATGGACTCCAGATTTTCACAACAGCAGCCAAATTTGAAAACTTCAGATCAGGCATCATTGTCAGATCACTGAATGGTCCTTTTTAAGCCCTGTTTTACTCTCCTTTTACAAATGCACATGGTTCACATCACAGTTAGTCAAGATAGTTTATTTCACTAAACTCATCAAAGAGAGGACTGAGATAAGCCACATGGAAAGGTGAAAGGGGCAGTCAAAGATAATGAACATCAACTAGGCAGCCTAGAGATCTACACATAAAAAAAAGGTGGAGAAGATATGCACTTTCTAATCATCAATAACCTTTCTTAAAGTGGGTTGTGAATGTTTTCCAAGTGCATTAAAGGAAAAAATATTTGTATACATGATGCCCTTCAACACACATATTTTGAATATGTTTGGGGTCCTAGTGGGCTCTGACTGGGACTAGACCTTCTCAGCTCATATAGCAATAGCAATTCTTTACCAAAACCATGTGGTCCTGAAATGCATCCTCATGAAGAAGCACAGATGAAAAATACCATCATTTTCTTTTAAAGGTGAAGGAAAATGCAGACATGTTTGTTTATAATCACCTATCCTCACACCCTCAATTTACTCCAGTTTCACACTCAGAAATGTTAAGTTTGTTAATATTAGGGAAGTTTCCTAAGTGGATGTGGGAGGAGAAGAAACAAAACAGTTGCACTGCAAACTCTCTCTATGTGCTCTCCTCTGAGTATTCCCACAAGACCAACACAAGCTGTGAGCACTAAAGTCTGTTTTAAATACCAAACTGTGTTTTTTAAAAAGCAAAATCATAACATTTGAGCCTGAAGCCAACCTTTGGGTCTGGAAACCTCTGTAATTTGGGGAAGACTGAATCAGTATCTGAGCACTGTGGCTCAGACTTCTTCCTGAAATATCACAGCTGACCTCCATCTGCCCTCAGCGTGTCCTCTTCTCAGATGACTGCGGCCAACAGCTCCAGAACAAGATTGCAGCAGATGGCTGTGACACGACAAAAATAGTAGAAGTGTCTTAGTTTAGGGCAAATTTAGGGAGGAAATTTCCAAAGGGGTCCTTCTAGAAAGTAAATTTAAGTGGCCCTTTCTCTACCTTGTTCAGGAGACAAAAATCCCCTCTGAGAAAAGTGGAAAAAAACCTGTTTATTTAACAAGCAAAGTACTCCCAAACATGGAAATATGAATACTATTAAACAATGGAACCTCCTGGTGTTCTGAGGAGATGGCAGATTGAGAGGGACAGTGCCTGTCGTGGGCTGTAGCTCGGCTCGCTCAGTCTCTTATTCGTCCCTCATGTGCTGGAAGATGCTGCGCCCTGATGGACCACAGGTGTGAGCTCCCAGTGTTCTTCTGGGCTTTCAGTCCAGAGCAAGGCTGATCAGTTCCAAGAAAAAGAAAAGCCACAGTCTGGGGAACATCTCTGCCTCAGCTACTTACAAAAACTAACTAAAAGCAAAGGAGAGCTCTCTCCCACTGTCCATGCTGCAGACAGCACCATCTGTGAGAGAGAAAGCTGAAGCTCTCCTTTCTGTGGTTTTGAATCCAGCTGCTTCAGACATGAAGCCATTTCTACTGTGATATTCTGCAGTATGCTTTTTTATTAGAGCTTAAATGAGTTGTAAGTGAATGATTGTTACTTGTGTCATTATATCTTATCCCTTGAATAAAATCACAATAATAATAACTACAAGTTTTCAGTGATATTTATTAGCATTTGCACAAAAAAATTGTCGTTTTAAAATTAGCAGCTTTACTTCTATGATGTATCATCAAGATCTGCTGCCAGTCACTGCCTACTGTAGTGATTAAATAAACAAATGTTCCACCATAATTTACACCTTTTACTAATGATTGAGGTGATTTTCATTCTGCAATACCCTGCAATATTTTGTAAAATTGTTGCCATAAGTTAAAAGGTTTATACTTCAAAGACCCAAGACAGTGTTAGATTTATTGCAGTTATGTAGCATTTGATTTGCCTTAGAGAGTTGGGAAATGTTTTGTAGTCTATTTTTGTTAGAAGCATTTTGTGACAGGTGTTTGAATAGGTTCATGGAACCAGTGTTCTGCAGATCCTTCCAAGTAACTTGCTGACCTTGTAACTTGCTTGGATGCTTGGATTCTGGATACAGAATTTTTTCAGCCCAGCATTGTGGCTGAAAGAGTAATTCATTACTCTATTAAGAGTAATCTGCTATTGCTGTTGCTAAATTCATCTGAAGTATTCTAAAAGTCTTGAGAAAGAGAATACAGCATGGGCTTCACCCTCAATTATTTTCCAATAGTAATCTCTTTGGACCTAACCACTGCAGTTGCATCTGCATTTATGGAAGTGTGCCTTCAGTGGAAGTGGAATACATCCACTGACCCCACATCCATGAGATCTGCAGCTAATGGATTCTGTGAAATTAGAAAGGATAAAGTATATTGCATCTCCATGGTGTTGCACTTAAGATCTAAAGAACTTATTTTTGCTTCAAGGCCTCAAAATTTTTTCTGTTTAAATGTGTGGACTTACACCTACAGTCTTGAAGCTCTGGAAAGGAAAGAAAAAGTGACTTCTTCCCAAGAAGTATGCCACTTAGGGCAGGAAAGGGTTTTTAGATTCAAACAGTTTGAGTGGCCAAAATTATTTGTGAACTATGCAGAAATAAATCTCCTGCAGAAAGGTAATAATTGGCACCTAAAAAAAAACACAAACAAACAAAAAAAAAAAAAAAAAAGGAGGGTAAAGGAAAGAAAGAAATAAATCAAAGATTTAATTTTGCAAATAGGACAAACACAAGGAACAATATCTTGCTTAATCACTTTCTTCCTGGTGTAGGATTGTTTTCATTGAAAAAGAAGCATTTCAAAAAATCAAAAGGCAAATTTTCTAATTTTCTTAATTTATTTTGTAAAGTAAAAAAAAGCTAATTATTTCTTATAGTTCAGTTATCTTTTTCAAGATATTTGGAAGTAGAGATATGTTATTAAACTTGATTGTAAAGAAGGAAAACAAGAACAAAAATGCATAAAAAGCTCCAGATTTTCAGTGAAATTTAGGTTTCTGTAACCTATTGATTTCTAAATGTCTTAACCAAGGTCAAAAGCTTTTGTAACACAATGGAGACCTGAATTAAGCTAGTCCTATATTCAGTAGAACTTCTTTCACTTTAATGGCTATGGTGGTAAAATCCAATGGTATTTTGAAAAATAAATTCAGAAGTACATTAATATGTAGCTATGTTACTACAAAGTTCTTAAATTCAGAACACACATTACTACTTTTTTTCCTCAGTGTTAGATGAAATAACAGTATCTTCGGGAGATGTCATTTTCAGCCACATCTGAAAATAATGCACGCATTTTAAAATGCAGGTATGTGGGAAATCATGGTGATTTAGTGACTGCATAGCAGGTTTGCTTTATGAGGGATCCTAGTTTGTGCCTGAACTCTGTGAGCCAAGGAAGAATCTTTGGCAATTCAGTAGAAGAGTGGGGGAAAAGTCCAACAACAAAAAAACTTTGGCACATTCTGGTGGACACAAAATAAGCATCTAGACACACATGTTTGCGTGATCAGCAGTGTGTCAGATGGCTCTATTGTTTTAAATCTTAATTTAGTGTGCAGGAATGATTATAGTTTGGTTTTCATTTTCCCTTGTACTTAGTTCCTAATTTGTCTGAATCATACACACTTAATGAAAACCTGCTTTATAGTTCAGGCAATGCAGCTCTGAGCTCAGTGGGGTTGTTTTCCTTTGTGCTCCAGGCATATCTACAATATCTGGCTTGATTAATCTGTTGCCTTTGTGTAGCTCATTTTAAATGTCAAATGGATTGTTAATGTGGTAAAACATTCTGGGCCAAATTCATCTTCCAGCTACACCTGTGCTGCCTAAGCAAAATCCAAGGCACCCTATAGCAGTTAAAATAGAGCAGAACTTGTAGCTTTTTCTGAAAAGAGAAAATACTCAAATCTTGAGTAAATTTTTCAATGCTTGTAAGAGTTGAATAACTATAATTAAGCCTCTCATCAATATTAAAGGAAGTCCACTAAAATCAATGTTGTTTAAAACTTACAGAACCAAGATTTTCCTTTTACAATGGTCTCATCACCACACAAGCCAGGATTTTTCTTTTCTTCTTCATAAGGGCAACTCATTCATCTTTCCTTTTACATGTATCTGTATTTGCATTTTTTGTTGTCTGAAACATTTCTATAATTTTTGCTTTCCACTTAAAGTATTGATGAAACTGCATAAAGATATTCTGTCTGTCTAACCAAAGGTCAGTAGAATATCCATAAAGTTAGGGATTTACTTCAAAGTACTAAAATTTGCCCTAAACCAGGACACCAGTGTTTCAACATCAGTGGAAAGAACCTTCAACTCTTCCCCTTAGACTTGCTCCATTTTCCCATGACACTTTAGCTTGACCAAACTAGTTTTAATTAGCCAGCCTAAATTCATCTTTTTTTTTCCCCTAGTTTTGGTGGGGTTTTTGTTGTGTTTTGATTTGGCTTTTGTTTTGCCATGGACACAAGGTGATGGCTATATAACCATCACAACCACGTGAGGTTACAGCACTAGATGCCTGAGCAATATTTATGTGTTCACGGTCCTCTGGGAGGTATTTACAGATGAAGAAGACAGAAATCTGTCATACTTCAGGTAACCTGCAGAAATTAAATAGGTAATGGAAATGATCCAGTCACAGAGGCAGAAAGCTCCAGCAAGTTTAGGAATAACTCCCATAGACCTCCACGCTCCCATGGCTGTACAAAATCTCACCCCAGTGAGTCTAGAGAGAGCCTGGGTGATTGACTTAGCCTGAATGTTTAACTTAGCTACCTGCAAAATCCCTCATCC
The DNA here is from genome assembly GCF_027887145.1 of Ammospiza caudacuta. Lineage (NCBI taxonomy): Eukaryota > Metazoa > Chordata > Aves > Passeriformes > Passerellidae > Ammospiza > Ammospiza caudacuta. The sequence goes on from NC_080593.1 coordinate 145,272,753, forward strand.
TAATTAACTTGCTCTAATCATCATTAATTGATTTTGCAGAAGAGTAATATAAAAGTCCAGGCTCTTGAACCTCAAGAGAATTTTTCTCAACAGTCCTGCAGAGAATAAAGAAAGCTACTGAAAGTTAGTATGTAATATATTCAGAAGGCAGACAAAACAGACTGCAGATTGCTAAAACTATCACCAAAAATCAAACTTGAACTCAATGATGTGGTCATTTACATACTATGGATATATAATTTTTTTCTGACTCAACAGGATTTTTTAGTGTGTTTTTTGTATATGAACTTTTGCTTTTGAGCTCAGCAGTATTCTAAGAGGTTATGCGAGCAGGTTAAATCTACAGGTATCTCTTTTAGAAGCATCCCAGAAGGATTCCAAATATTGCTTTCTACAAAGCTGTGAGTTCCTTGACCACTTCAAAGGAAGGCATTCCTGCTGATCTAGCAAGCTGGAAATGCAAGCTTTACATTGTAACAAAGCCTATGATGCTAACCTAGAAAAGCTGATCAGCAGCCAGAGTGCTTCATATATTTGAGAGCTGAAAATGTGATGCCTTTTCTTCACTTAGAGACAAACACTCTGGTGAGTGCAGAGCTGCACCAAGATGTAATGATGGAGGCCCCGCTGCCCCAGCTGCTTCTTGAGCACTCATTTCAGCAGTATAGCCTCAAAACAGTCCCAGCTTCAGATCCACACCTGAAATACAAACTGTATGCAGTGCAAGTCACACTGAAATCACAACAGACATAAAATTCATAGGGGACAATACTGAAAGAGCAAGTCTGAAGGATAACCCTTTCTTAGCCCTTCTGACTAGACGAGCTCTTTCCCTTTCCTTTGGAAAGTACATTGTATCAAAATATGTTTTTTAGGCCAGTGACAAGTCCAGTGTAGCTGTTTTGATTAGCTCTCCTTGCAGATGTGGAGGCAGCATATAGAGGATGTCTACTTCAGAATATTTGCTGTGAACACCACTTTAACGCTTCTCTTAGCCGTGTATTGGTCAAGTTCTCCATTCCCAATCTACTGCTCATGATATACCACAGCTAACACAGTGGTTCACTGTTCTTTTATTTGGTTGTTTAGTTTCCTCTCTATTTTTCGTCTCAGAAAATACTGAACTGAATCTTGCCTTGTAAAGCCCATATATACTCTTTCCACACAGACTCCATGACATTCTGATCAGAAAATATAGCAGCATATCCTGAATTAAAATTGCTAACTTCCAGTAAGAAGGAGTTTAATGATTTTAGTGACCTTAACAGGAAATAAGTTGCCTTTCCATCCAAATCCTTGAAGATCTACTTCTGCTTTAAGTTTTTACTTTTGGTGAGTGAGGTATCTTAAGCTGCAAGTCTGCAGAGCCTTGCATGGAGGGGAAAGCTCCACAAGAAGAAGAACAGGAACCTAACTCAGGCTCACAGAGCTGCCCTGCAGAGCAGCCTGTGCAGGAACATGACTGTCTTCAGTTAGGTAAGTTTGTGGATCCAGAAACCAATTCAACTACCATGGAGACTGAGCTTTTCAAAAGCAGCCTGAGCAGCAATATCAATGAGAGCTTCCTCTCCACATGGGCTCCCAACCTGGTGAGGGGTCACAGGAGGGAGTGAAGATTCATTTGCCTGTTCAGTCCTTGGGCTGCCATCCAAGGCCAACAGCAAGAATGTCAGTGGTGGTGGAGGTTTTTGTGATGTGGTGTACCCTCTCTGTTGCTCCAAAACTGCCTATGCTTTCCTTATTCTCTTGTATTCTTGGAAATTGCAAATTTTTTTGGTCTTTTTTTTTTTTTTTTAAGAGGGTAACCAGAAACATTCTATAAATCAAGAGTATTCTTCCATAAGTGCATTTTGCTGCCTGCTAGCTACCCACATCACCTTCAGTCCTTAACAGCAGTTGACTTTTGAGGCTGTGTTTCTCAGTGTGCCCAAATTCTTGTGGTTTCCTGACCACTGTGGTCCTTAAGGACAGATGAACAGAATCAGCTCAATGCAGAATTCAGTGTTGACAGGAACACAATCACCCCAGTCTGGCACTGCAAGTAATTAAATGCCTAAATCACACAAATTTACTGAGATTTAAGCACAGGCTCTTGTCATCTGCCTTTAGCCACATTAGTCATCCCAGCCATGGTAAAGGTTTGACCACAATTTGAAAATACAAAAAATGTGTTCTGTTTAATGATCCTCAAGGTACAGAAAGGTTCTTACCAGTAGGCAAGAAATGCTGCAATGATTGACAGGAGACATGGAAATTATTAACTTATCACCAGACAAGCAGAGATAGTTTGGAGAGTAAGTACAGAATCACCAAAAGCAGATAGAGTGTGGCTAAATCAATTTTTATCTATACCTCTTCCAGCCCAGTTTTTCTATGCACCCAAGGTAGATTACTCCTGTATAACTCACTTCTGCAGCAAATGCAGTTACATACAGAATCTTATGTTTTGTTCCTACTTCAATTACACTGTACTGTAATTTATTAGTACAGATTTCCTAATGATTTTCCTCTTAGACAATATTAAGCAGTCACTGGCTCAGAAATATAACTGACTGCAGTGATAAGTTCCACCACCCAATATACTGACAAGGAAAGGCATTTGTTGTAGTGGTTCCAGAGAATTGTCCTTTAAGAATGGCATTTTAAAGTGTTCGCCTAAATTATAGTTGTGCCATAAATATGACAAGTTTAAACTAAGGCAGCTGAGAAATTATATATATGAAAAATTACAGGGATATGATCTTTTTGCACTGGTGCATAAAGATTTAATCTCCTGGGTTAAGTACCCAGAACACAGCAGTTGTGTCAAGATAATAGCTAGAATGATGCTCAGAGAAATGTTTCTCATGGTTATTTCTCAGAGCTTTGATGTTTTCTTTGAAGGAAATGCCTTTTGTGGAGTACAGGTGCAAAGCTAGTGTGGTGGCCCCAGGGTGAGCACTCTTCTGGGGAAACATTGCAGGAAGGCAAACAAGGCAAGTGACCACTGAAGGTTGGTCTGAATGCCAGTCCATCTCTGAGCCTCTCAATTCTAAGAATGCCCCATACACGTCTGGTTAAAGCACCACCAACATCAAACAGGAAAATCATAGAATTACAGCAGAAGTTGGCAGAAATTAGGCAAGAAGATGGTACAAATAATTCCTTCAACCTTTGTAACAGTACCAGAATACCCCAAGAACTTTCTGAGAGATCTAGGTACTCTGGAATGTATAACCTATAGAAAATCTGTAGATTATTTGGGCTGTGATAATGAACACTGTTTTTTCCTTCCAATTTTCTTGGAGTAGAAATTATGAACTGTACCTGTTATACCTACCCTGTGTAACCATTCCCATTATTTGACGTGAACTGTGGTAGATAAACATGTAACCATGAAACTGCAGCTTTTGGTGTGATGGTTATCCTTGCTCAACATTCCAGCTAAGCTCCTAAGCATCAGGAGTCTGAATAGGACCTGAGGTACATTGGATGCAAACACAACATATATTCTGTGACAAAAGAGATCAATGTCATCTTTAGCATGCAAGTGAAGGGTACTGAGCCAACAGGGCGAGGAGACCATGCCTGGTGTGCAGCACAGTCTCCTGCGACCCTCTATGGAAGGATGCTGCACACTTCACTGGCACTCTACACCTTTTAATTGCTGCAAAAATGCTGGAAAGAGTTCAGAAAAAAGTTTAATATGTAAAATGTTTTGATGATTAATTTTTTTTTGTCTATGGAGACACTTAAAAGGTCTTTACCTGTTTATCTGATCAGAAGAAGAGAGGGAGAGTTTACAAGTATGAATCCTTTTCCCAGAAAGAATAGAGTGGATACTAAGAAGTGCTTTGATCTAGGAGAGAAAGTCATCATGTATTACAAGAAACAATGGGCAAATATCTAACAGTGAGTGTTGTTAACCAGTACAAGAAACCACTGGCAACACAGATGGATTGTCTCTCTAGAATGTAACTTTAAGATGAAGTAGAAGTAGATATAACTTTCAAAAGAATAAGTAGATGATATTTAAAGGACTCTAATATATCAGAGTCCTAGGTAAATAGTCTAATTGTAACTTTTGGCCATAAACTCTGGTAAACCATTTCCATTCATGACACATATATTTATTTCCTTCACATAGCAAAGGTTGTTGTTAAAAACACACACCATTCAAAAAAAAAAAAAAAAAACAAATAAACAAGGTCAAATCGAAACAAAAAGTAAATACAGAAGGCAGATTCACACACACAGAATCATGCAAAGTATGCTGAATTGGAAGGAATACACAAGGATCATCAAAGTCAACTCTTAGCCCTGCACAGCAACATCTTTAAGAGTCACACCATGTGCCTGAGAGCATTGTCCAAGCACTTCTTGAACTCTGCAAGCCTTGGTGCTATGATCACTTGTTGGAGAGCCTGTTCCAGTGCCCAACCACCCTCTGGGTAAAGAACATTTTCCTGATAGCCACCCTAAATCTCCTCTGAAACAACTTCATGTCATTCCCTTGGCTCCTGTCACAGGTCACCAGAGAGAAGAGATCAGAGTCTGCCCCTCTGCTTCCCCTCCTGAGGGGCAGTAACTGCAATGAGGTCTCCCCTCAGATTCCCCCAGGCTGAACAGACCAAGTGACCTCAGCTGCTCCTTACAGGGCTTCATTGAAGGCCCTCACTGTTGTTGTTGCCCTCCTTTGGACACTCTCTAACAGTTTAATGCCTTTCTCACATTGTGTCACCCAAAACTGCCCCCAGCACTCGAGGTGAGGCTGCCCCAGTGCAGAGCAGAGCAGGACAATCCCCTCCCTTGCCCAGCTGGCCGTGCTGTCCCTGATGTCCCCCAGAACAGGGCTGGCCCTCCCGGCTGCCAGGGCACTGCTGGCTCATGTTCAGCTGCCCACTGACCAGAACCCCCTCAGGTCCCTTTCTGTGGTGCTGCTTCCCTCATTTCCCAGTCCATACACACATCCAGGGTTGCTCCATCCCTGGTCCAGAATGCAGAACTTTCATCTTCTTGAACGTCATTCAGTTGGTGACTGCAAATCTTTCATTCACATCCCAGATTGCAGACTACAACTGAAAATAGCTGCTTCCACTGCAGATTAGGCGAAAAAAAAGTGAAACAATTATTTTTAAGTGTTATTTTATACTTCTCATAAAGTACTTTCTGCATTTAAATCTGTTGAAAAAAGTCTAGGTAACACAAAGTCAGATAAAAACTGTGGGTCTGAGTCCTCTTCACTTTTTGGGTTCTTCACAGTCTACTGGGATGTAAACACATGCCCAACAGCTTTCTCTTTTTTTTTTCCCCACAAAAAGTGTCTATTTTCTTATGGGGAAAAAACAGCTTTTGTGGAATAAATCTCCCAAGGACATTTTGGATGGAATACTGCATGGAACTGGATCTCTGCACTGCATCATGTAGATACCTAATAAATAACTTTTTTGCCATATGCATGATAAGGCAATCCTTTTAATTTTCATGTTGCAAAATGCTAAACCTTTTTCACTAGAAGGGAGGAAAAAACAAGCCAAACTATACAGTGGGATTACTCTGTAACTCTTTAAGTACTTTCTAGAGGAAATCAACTATTACTCACTTTTTTATATGCAAAAAGAACATCTCAGCAAACTGCAGTGATTCATTCAAAGTCACCAGATACACAAGTGGCAGAACTGAATGTCTGCTTAGTGACCCATGCTTCAAACAATCTTAAAAAAACCTTTTTATATATATGAAGGGATTCTTTTAATATATATATTTCACATATTTATATATATATATATGATATAAGGGATTCTTATATATAGAATCCCTTCACATTTCTTTAAATCCCTTGTGCTTAAATTGTGTTCAGCTCTGTGGACTCTCTATAAGATTTCTTTTCTATATGTATTTGTTCTTTGCATGAGGCTGGCAAAGAGAGGAGGGAAGCTAGCCAAAACTCAGGTATTTTACTGTACATCTGGAAGCTGGTTTTGAAGACCTGGGGCGAAATTCTGGCCCAACTGAAATTAATGGCAAAGCTTCAATGGGGCAGAATTTCACCTCTGGGAACCAAGCAAAAGTATCTCCACCCTTATAAGCTGAGAACGGAAACTTGCTTTCAACAAGATATTATTTGCTACTACCTATTCCACAGTAGTTCAAAAAGAGTTTTGTAATCTGTTCACTCAACTCTTTATGGGAAATAAGAATAAAAGTCATAGTAAATTCCATCCCACCTGCGTATGAATACAGAGGTCAATTAATTAATTCATGTACAACAAAAAAATAATAACAAAGCAACACACCTATATTGCAGAGATCTTTTTGTTACTGATTTAGACAGAGGCTGTTAAGATTTTTTTTTCCAGATTTCATATTTATATCTATTTGCCTTAACTTTGACAAAATTTACTACAGGGTTAAGGTACACAAGTCAAAAGAAGCAATAGTGTTCTCTCACTAAATCCTAAACAGTCAAAATCTGATTTCCAGAATTAAAAAAAAAAAAGAAAATGTCTTCAAAACTCAGAAGGAAAAAAATCAACAGGGTTAGGGGGAAAAATAAAACTCCTTTGTATTTCAAACAAATGTTAATTCAAAGCTAAGTGGAAAGAAACACCACAATTGCTTCTAAGACTTATATGTCTGGGCCTCATTTGTAAGGAATTTTCCAAAATCTTTCAGTTCTAAGGACCTAAAGTCATTCTGTGCCTCGTGACTTGATGCTACAAGGCATTACTGAAAGTCAAACTTTGATGCCAAGATATTTGTCCAGATGTTCCTTATTGTTCCATTTTAAAATTAAGACTGAGGGGATGAGTAAACCTGGATGGAATCCGTCTTTTGCTTTTTTGCAAAGGGTAAAAGCTGTGAAATCTCTGCGGCTGCCACTAGGACTTCAGAATACGTGACTTTAGGCCACCATTGAAACGGCTGCTGAAAGAAAATGGACTCTGGAATTAAGGCCCACCATTGCCACATAACAAAACTGATCACTCAGGTCCCAGTGATTGTCAGCATCAGTTTTATAAGAGAAATTTTACATAATTATTGGTTAACTCTGCAAGTTCACAGTGAAAGGCTGAAGACTTGCCCAGGCCATTAGACAGCATTATTTATTTCCATTTACTTTTTTTGTTGCTTCCTCTCTATCTCATTAATTTTATTTTATTTGCTCTCTGGTCAGGTCTCAAGACACTCAGCTCCCAGCTTCAGACAAAGCATTTTCTCAGGTGTTGCTATTCTAGTAACCTCAGTTAGTAATTGATTCACATACATCACTTTCCAAGATGGCAGAGCTGAGGTTACTGTGAGGAGACACGAACAAGGAGGGCTATAAATTACAGCAGCACATTTAGGGGGCACAGAGGAGCACAGCCAAGCAGCAGGTCAGCTGCCTCTCTGCTTATATTCTCATGTTCTTGGAAAAGAAAGATATTAACACTCGTCATGTTCCGAGTATGACTCAAGCATATTAAAAATCATGCTTTGAAATGCATTAGTTACCTGCTGAAAGAGCTAAAATGACATATGAGATTCTCAGATCAGTTTGATTCAGTCAACATTGGGATTTTATGCAGATGCAGCTAAAATGTCTAAAGTTCACAAATTAGGAGAGTGGGCAAAGGGAAAAGTCACAAATATTCCAATAAATGGTCTTACCTCTATCTATGAAGTAGTCTATAGTAATGGGAAAGGGTTTCACTTCAGACAAGTGAGGTCAAACTATTGAGAGAGCTCAGCTAAATTTACAAGCATCTGGAGCAGGGGGCAGGCTTTCAAAAGAGCCCATCTTAGGCTCACTTGTGACATTTATTCCTTAGCATGACTTTGCCTTATTTTATGCATATAGTTTTATGATTCACCTTATTACCTATTGTTTTTCATTCTGTTTGACTGCCTTTCTTTACTTTGCTGTTTCTCTCAAATCTTTCCCATTTATGGTCTCCTCTTTGCTCTTAACCTTAATGTTTTTTCTTTCCCTCTGTATCTCATTCCTATTGACTCAGTTATTAGTGATTTTCTTTCCAATTCATCTTCTATTAATAATGCATGTGAAGGTTATTAAGTGTCACTTACTTTGTTCTTCTCCCAAAGTCCTTGTGCCTTTTCCTAATACAAAAAAACCATGCAGGATGGCCAAATATGGGAAGTGGGATACAAAAGGGGGAGGCAGTCAGGCTTCATGACATGACAGCATAGCTTTCACAATATTTGGATCTACAGGGTGGGGAAGTAAAATTCAAATGACTGAAAAAGAAATCTAAGTTCTGTTTGCACCGTCTCATGCCCCAGACATTCAACAGCAAACACTTGAAGGTTTATGTGAAAAATACTGTCTCTCCCTTGAACAACAACAATGAGCTCAGGCAGGCAGAGAGACACCTTTGCAAAACTGGAATTCAGTCTGCCAACCTGCTTCCTGTCTTCTTCATATATTTGGCCAGAGAAAAGTAGTTTGATGTTCTGGTGCCAAGGCAGGTGGTCCAACTCTTGCAACTAATCCTTTCCCAGAACATCCTTTGTAACAGCCTGAGGACTTGGAAGACACTAAAGAGGTCTCTTCTTTTTGCTTACTGAAGCTGTATGTCACTTTGGTTGTGCATCCTACCATATGAGTTTTCTTAAGCCAAAATAAAGAGGAGGCAAACTGGTTGGATAACAGTTTTTTACTCATCCTTTGACATCAGTGGGAACTTTTTGTCTGGCTTTTATGACTCGTTATTAGTGTCCACATTCACTGGGAATCTGCAGAGCCCAACACAATGATCCTGTCCGTAGTGCACAGACCTTCAGAGCTGGATCCTGGCAGGAACCATTCCCCCCTCTCACACGAATATGACAGTGAACAGGGAGTGTTCAGCATCCAGGCAGTCAGGGCCTTGAGCTGCTCAGACATTCCCTTTCTGTTAAAATAAAGGCAAAAAAGGCTTTTAGTTGAATATAGCTGTGAGATACATGTCCCCTATAATTACCCAATTCAGCTGTAAAAAAGAACACCATGCTTAGACCTGGAAAATGGTAGCATTTTTGGGAACTGTTTCGAAATAGACCAAATTTGAGTCCATCTGATATCACTTAGTTGTTGTGGTATCATCTTTTGAAGTGGTCTCTTTCAGCATTGGCTTGGGCCCATAAACCAGTCAGCACTGGTACATGTTGCCACCCACATTTAACTGAGAGGGAAGCAAGGCACAGCTGGAAATAGTCATTGCTCTAGAAAGGAATAGATGCCAAGCAAGCAAAGAAAATGCTGACTCATGCCTTTGGCTAGCTTGGCTTTCAGGAATTTGATGGGTTTTGAAGGGGTGAAATCTAGCATTGTTGAATTGATTATGGGGAGATATTGGGACTCAGTCAGAAGATACTAGCTCATTCTTACTACAAAAGGTAACATTTTGAGTTTCCTTCATTGTAGGGCTTTATGGACTTCAGCTGTAATTTAGCAAAAATATTAAATAAATATATGCTACTTGTCAGCGAAGATTTCTGGGAGAGGTAAAGAAAAGTAGTGCTGGTAGATCTGTGCAGCTTTACTGAAAAAAAGAATTAAACAGGGTAAATTTGCTGAAGTGTTAGAACCAAAATTTTGCCTGGAGTCTAATGACAAGACATTAGAGCAACAAGTAGAACAGTGCAGAAATTAATCAAAAGTAAATAGACCATAAACTTGCAATGCTCTGAGAAAAGTGCCAATTTTTATAACAAAAGCCCAGTGAAAGACTGAAAAATTCTCATCTTCCTTTCCCCTACCATACTTTAAAAATGGTGTAATGGTAATAAATATCTAGTAATTAAGTTATTTTTATTTAGTTATTTTTTGTGATCCCCTGTAGTTTTGTAATTATGTTTTCTGTATCTTGCTAATTATTTGTATTACAATAATAGAATAGGGAATGTCAAAGGGTTACTCTCACTTAAGTGCATTGCACAATACTAGTAAGTGTCCAAAATGTAAAAAAATTCCAAAATGAAGAAAGAAAACAACAGCAAGTCAAATCAAAATGACAAGGGAGGGACAGTCTCTCCAGTTTAGAAATAGAGCACTGAATTATCCCTAGTTTATAGATGGAGCACTAAGGTCCTTTAGACTTCAAAAGTCACAATCAACAATGCTTGGAAACAGAGCAAGAACATTCAAAGCATGGAGGGGCAGAAAACAGCACTTCTTTTTTATAAAAATATATCCAAGCTTCAAAGGCATTTTCATTGCTATAAAGAGGGAAAGCAAAGCTTTCCAGAATTTCTAGGAGGAAACAAGTGAACAGGAAGCTCCAGGAAGAACTGGCAATAGGTACTTTCATGTGTTGAGGGAGACCAGGCCCACAGATGTTCCAGAAAACAAGAGGGGACTTGAATTAGAATTGTGCGACCAGTGGAGGCCTGAAACTCTGCATCAGTTCATCTGTGTTTGAAGTGTCATCCTAGAGCTGCAAAAAACAGTCCAAGAATTGACGGGACATTTTAGCTTTCATGAAGTGTCAGTTTTCCCCAGGTAACTGTTCTGTAAAAAATAAAAGATTTTCCTCCTGCTCTGAGTCCTTGTTTGTTATGATGCAGTGCAAGTTGGCATCAATTTTTTCTGTTAGTAATATTTTATTGATAAAAATTTTTGTGCAACATGGGCATATAAATTTCATGTTTGGATTTCAAAAAGATACTGGAACAATACCACAAAAATAGAACTGCTCTGGATGCTAACATCTCCCAGTCACTCCTGGCAAGGCAGACCATCATTTTTTATTGATTAAGTTAACTTTAAACATATTTCCTTCAAATGAATTACGGTATGTTGAAGACCTGCAGTCACTTTTTCTAGTCTCAACTAGCCTTTGTTTTCCACACCATTCATTCCAAAACTGACAACAGGAAAGGTCAGATAGGTCATGCCTAGCTAGTCCCAAATGCCACAGTATATTATCCAAGACAGAGAATATAATTATCTTTTCGCAAGTGGCAATTAGTAAGAATAGCCCCCATCAATTCTATTTAGCATTCAACATTTGTAACGTGGCAGAAGCCAAGGAATTACAACAGCAAGACCAAGTTAACTTAATGAAGTTAAAACTAACATCAAATAGAGAAGATTTTTGTGTGAGCAGAATTGTTCAAAAATATGAAAGTTGAAGAAAATATTTATTTCAAATTCTTCAAGGTAATTTTATAAATTTTTTCTTGTGAAAAGATGTATTTGGTTAGGCTGTTCCTTCTGCATCCCAGCATATCTTACACTTGCAATGGGTAACAAATACGGAAAAAGTTATTTAATATTATTATGGGGTAGTGTGCTGAGGGTATTAAGAGCTCCTTTCCATAAAAAAGCAATTTTTTACAAAGGAAGAAAATTATCCTCCTTACCACTAACCTCATTTACAGGGGACAGAGAAAAAAATGGAGTTAAAAAGAAGTTAAGTAAGCAGTTAGAAAAGAGATAGTTAATTTGGGATACTTCTGTTTCTGGATGCCTCATGTAAGTATTCGGAATTATTTTCTGAAGTTTTCAATTGTGGTCTGGCTTCCGCCCAGTTCTCCTCTCTTCCAGGTCTGTGCTATAACCACAAGATTGTTCTTCAATCCCTCTACAGTGAATAAAATGAAATTATACAGATATTCAAAGTCTTCATTTGGGTATCTATGGACCAAGACTGAAAGTATCCTGGATCACCAACAAAGAGTTCATACACTACGAGCATTTCTTTCCCATCATGCCACATCCACAGGATTGTTTTTTTGCCAAGTTAACTTTCCTATATGTAATGGTCTCCAGTTCCAGCACTGAGTGAAATGGCCTTGGACTGGATCATGTGGGATTGTGCTATGCACTGCTAGCATGAACACGTCTCTCTGATGTCTTCTGAGTGATGTCTGCTCTTCTCTTATTTGTCCCAAAACTACGAAATCCTTTCCTAATGGATTCTCAGTTGAAAAGTTCTTTCCCTGTTTTGTCAAGGGGAGCAAATACATTCAGCTTGGCACCAGACTCACAGAGAATTCCAGTAATTCCCATAGCAACTTAGCCACATGCCATTTGGGATGATCACAGAGATGTCCTATGGGAGGGATTGAATTAAATTTCCCCCACCTCTTTCAACAGCTGAGAAACACACTGTATCCTTCCTTCCTTTCTCAAAGAGCACAGCCAATCCCTGATAGTCAACCAAGCATACACTTGCATCAGACTCTATTTTGCATTCAAGAAAATCAGCTTCTGGTAGTTATCTAGTAGTACAAAAAGTCATGATATATGAAGGGTGATTTTGCTTTTAATTTTTCCCTTTCTAAAAAAGACTGTCAACACTGCAAACCAATCAACCAAAATTGAAAAAGTTATTAACAAAACTTGCACAGAAGTGTCAGAGTTTACAGGATTCCTGATAAAAAAGGAAAGACATTGTCAAAGGGCAGCTACCCTCGAACTAAGAGTACAGGGTGTTGATGGAGTAACAAATGGACAATGCATTCAAGTTCCTCCCAAGCATTTGTGGGTAGCTCTGGAACACTCACACAAAACTGTTCTGTAGATGCCTGGAGGGACTTTGACAAGCTCTGACTTTCAACTCTTTCAGTGACCTAGTTCATTGAAAGCTTTACACCTTCTTAGTATTTCACATCAACATTCACCTGATTTTACTGATAAAACTTCACACTTAGCAGAAGCTAATACAGAATACCTTTTTATTGGGATTGTATCAGTGACCAGTAGCACAGCACAGACTCTATTCCCATCTACCATAAAGATAAGCATAACTCTGTATCAGGTAGTTGACAATTATGGCTCTATCAAGACCTTTTACATGTGTCATTCATGTAGAAATTACTTTTCCTTCCCTCCATCTGTCAAGAAGATGTAACTGTCTTGACAAATGTTCTTTAACAGTTTACAGAAATCACATTGGCCTTTAAGACTTAAAATTGCCCTGACTGGTTACAGATGGAAGAATTTGTTTAACTGCTTCAAAGTCTATGAGTTCTTGTCTTTCCATTTGCTATTTGATTACAATGGTGCATAACATGCTGAAATTAACTTCAAGGTCTGCATGTGAGACCTGAGATAATGATAACTGGGCACATAAAATATAAAAGAAAATAAATAAAAACTGGTGGATTTTTATGTGCATGAGCCTCAGACAGTAGGATGTTTTCCATAGGTCACACAGAGAGTCATCATCAGTGTCAGGATTTGGGCACCAGGCCCCCAGGTGTGTTCATCCAAGCCTTCCACTTGCAGTTGCCTCCTCCAGGCTCTGCTCAAGGAAAGGACTGTTCAAAGCTCAACACCGTGAACTCACCACAAGTCTGAAGAAAACCCAATTAGTTACCAGCAATGACCGCACCCTGACCCTCGTTTCAAATGCTTGTAACATTAATTATTAACCAATGAAAGAACTAAAACCTTGCAAGGGGCCGCTCTGAAGCACGGATCAACAATAGCATGCGATGTGCTAGAGACAGACAAGCAATCACCAGAGATGCTCTTGTCTGATCTATTTTTTGGCATTTGGCTACAGCTTGAAACCCATTGAAACAGATATATCCCACTTCAAATTTCTTTTCCCCAAACTGCTACAGCAAGCAAAAGGAGCTACCAAGCAATGAAATAAAGAAAAACAAGGGGTTACAGAGGAACAGTTTCCACTGTGAATATCACTGACAGAACCATTTTAAGGCACAAAGGTGAAAGGACTGTTTTATAGGTGCGGAAATCCTGGTAACACAGCCTCTTTGTTTGCAAGCTACTGAGGTCAGAAAAAGCTTGCCTGAGCTCTTTATGTTCAAACGTCCAACATCCTTGTTCCTGGCTCACGGGAGGCACCTCCTAATGCCTGCTGTCAACTCATTTGTGACACGTAACCATAGTCAAAAGGGGGCTGAATGGCAGGGTTTGTAATGCATACACACATTGTTCAAGATTATCTAACAACATTAGCCTCTGGGAAAAGGATGGCTTCAGGGCTCTAATTAAAAGAAATCATAGACAGTCAAATCAAGTGCTTCCTATTTGTATTTTATTTAATAAAGAAGGATGACACAGATAGAATTTCCCTCAGCCTTGCCTTTTCAGTAAGGGGCAGGGGGGTGCAATGGGCCTTTCAGAGCCCTGCAACAGCCGTAAACTGGTCCCAAATCGATTGCCATCCCCAAACACATTCTCCAAAGGCTTAATGGTATTTTCACATGGGATCCAAAGCAGGCGGTCTTCAAGGAAAGTTATTGCATCTGGTCAAAAAAATAAAGCTGACATTTTTTGACAAGACCCTAAAGTATGATTCTCCCAGGAGGGCTGTAACATAGAAGAGGCTGAGCAGGTGGTAATAATCAGCATTACATACATTTGAGCATTTTCTATAACATGGATTACCATGGAATTCCTTCCTCCCCCTCCTCTTCTGGGGGAGACTTGCACAAATTTAAAGCATTTTCAAGTCGCTTTGATAAGCATTTCTATCACCAGTTTCACAGCTGTAGCTAGATTGTTTAAAATATATAAAACACAGCCCCACCCTCCAGCAGAGATAAGGACTAGGGAAGAAGGGGACTCTCTTCCCTCTCTTTCTCAGCTCTTATTTAGCCAGTTTTCTAATTGCTACCAAAAATATTCTACTGTTGTACTGTTAAGCACATCATAGAGGTGCTTAAGCAGCAAGAAGTTGCTGCCTGCTTTGGGGTGAAGGGTGGATGCACACCCACGCCTCAGACAAAGTCAGTGGGTAAAACCAAAGGTAACTAAGCAATGGTTAGTGTGTGCTATAAAAAGGGCAAGACTAAATTCAAATCTTTTACCCCAATTCTCCTGCCTGCACCAGAAGAGGTCAACAGGTGGAAGGTCTAATCACAACCAGAGCCCCTTGCAAGGCTGAGGGAGGAATCCACAGAGAAAGAGAGATGTGACAATACTTCTCCCATATGTGCAGTCATACTCAAAGTCTCCAAACTGGGACCCTTGGGTGCCATCCTGATCTTGGGAACTCAGCTGCCTGTGCTGAGAAATGGTCTCTGCCACAAGGACCTTACAATTTAAAAATGACGTAATGAAACAATCAAGTTGTCATTAGTAAAATGCTTTTATAATTAGTTTGGTGGTATCATTTCACTGAATAGTAAATTGACATAAAAATGCAGTTTCTGGAGGTCACTGAAGCAATTAGGAAATGGTGAGTGGTTTCTGCCACAAAAAAGGAGAAGAAATGAACTGTGGAAATAGGGATAGAGAAAGGGCCTTCAAGATAATTACTTATTTCTATTCAGATTTTTAAATCACCTTTTAATTTTTAATTTCAGAACTTCTTTGTTTTCATACATTGTTTTCATTTCATTGGGATTGAATTTAAGACTTTTTTTTTTTTTTTTTTTTTTTTCTGGGAGAGGAAGAGTTTGCTAGGAAAAGAAAGCCAAAGTGCTTGGATCAAATAATCTTTTCTGAATCAACATAAAGCAATTATTGTTGTTTCTAAAAATCCACATCTATATCTTCTTGGGTTGTTATCTATGTTTTTAGGTTTAGAATATTTTACTTAAAAATCCATTTTTTAAAATAAGTGGGATAGCAATGTGCCCCATTTACAACCCCTTAATCTTTAATATTTCTACATCTGTGTAATTATTTTATGAATTGCTGCAGCACTAGTTTTAAATACTTGAGCAGCAGCACTGATTGACCCATTTGATTTTATCTCAGCCTCACTCTGATAAAATCAGGATTTAATATGTATGTCTTTGTAAAAGAAGAGTGTGAAGATGGGAAGAATCTGTGGTTTTTTTCCCCAGAAAAGCTCTATTTGTCTGTTCAGGTAGTTATTGGAAACCCGTTTTTGTTTTTATTATCAGCCCTGATAATTAGGATTATTTTTAGCTGAAAATCCTACAGGATAATTTTTCATTCATCACAAATATGCTTACCCTCCAAAGAGCAACTCTGTCAGCTCTCTCCTGGTTTCAGTCACAGTCGTGTTATTTGCACTTTTTATTACTTCTTTTTTTTTGCCAGAACACTGCAATATGCTTTTATTTTACTTAAATCTTGGAAGGGCTTCAACAGAGGGAACCCACAATAAAACTCTAGCATGTTCTCCCATGGTCTCCTCTGACTAAGTAATGTTCAAGTTTCAGCACAGTGAGGGATTTATTTCCAAAGCATGCAAGCAATTTCCCCTGAAGCCAGAGAAAATAAATTATATTTTTTCTGGTTCATTTCTATCACTTGTGTTGCAACTGTGCCTAACAGCATGATTAAAATCTGTTTATTAGGACTATATATTCTTACATGAAGAAAATTAATACCCATTTTTGCTTTAAAAGATCATTTTGTTAATGATATTTGAATAGCTTCTTGAAAATATTAGGGATGTGTCCAGAGAAGTGTCTCTGTGTGTAGGAGAAGGAGCCTGAAGAGGCTGCAATGTAATCTTGGGATACGTACAGGATTGTCTGCCTGTGTTTTGACAGTCTCTGCAAACTCATAGCACTTTTGTGAACTAGCATAAAGAGGAGAGAACTGAGGTATCACTGTACCCTCAATAAAATGAAGCCCTTTCAGTGAGCTTAACAAGATCTAACCATCATGAATCAGGGTAAAATTTGAGTCATTGCTGTTTCAGATAATGCTGTTATTCTAGAAAAGCGCCCTGGCCTGGCCTTGTGTCTCTTTGTCCTCATATTTCCCAAGTGAGCTCTACCAGCTGGGTGTCAGCCACCAATGGCCACCCTCTGGGACGCCTTCTTCTGCCATTTCATGGCTTACAAGGATGCTGTTAATGGAAAGAAGATCTCTTTCAGTCCTCAGACCTACAGGCCCTGTCTTAAGGACTGGGACTTCAAGACTGATCAATGAACTGTCTTGATTCACCTTGGACAAAGCCCTGTAGCCTTGAGACTTCCAACTCCAATCTACAATTTGAAGCAAGCCTCTCCAGGTTCATAAATAAGGCATTTAAAGCTTATTTCAGATGCCTGAGTGTTGACACAGTAATAAAGCAATCCAGAATGAATTATGATGTTCTCATGTGACAAGGGATGTCATCTTTCTATTGATAAAGTGAAATATTAAAACCAATTACTTTTGTCTGATACCTGGAGTCCCATAAATGCACATGGGAGAGCAGACTGGAAAATGAGAGTTGGCACTAAAGGTGGCTGAGGTTTGATTTGCATACAGCCAAGTGAAACAAACTAAATAAAATATGTATGCAAAAGCAGTATTTGTACACAAAGGGAAATATAAATGACTATTCTCACAGACATGTCTACTGGGGAAGATAAAATATTACTAAGTCTGTTGTATTGCTATGACACTTGCTGATTCTGAGCTCAACATAATGAACCCACTAGCTCAGTTTGTGGTTCAAGGCAGTCTTTTGTGGATGCAAATTCCCTTTTAGAGAAATAAAATTACAATCCCCACAAAAGCTGGTCATTGTGGCAAAACATGGAGAGGGAACTCCAGTAGCAGAAGTGGCATGCAGTGGTCTCAGGGAGTTTCTAGCCTTTAGGTTCAGCAGTGCCTCTGGCTAATGGGCCCATACTTAGTTAAGCCAATCACTTAAAGATATTTTCAGACTCTCTTCCTTCTCCTTCCTGTTTCCTCACTTTGCAAGCTGCCTTCTATTAGACATCTTTTTGCTGCTGCTTTCAGCTGAAGCATCTGCATGGACACAGCAGGATGCAAGTCTCTGATTTCCATTTGCACACAGAGTTCCTGTTTCTAATGGGGAGGCTGTGAGATTTTGAACCTCAATGGGAGAATAGCGGGCAATTTCACAACTGGGGAAAGTGCAGCAGAAAATGTGGTCTGAATTACCATGCAATTCCAAAATATTGGCTTTGGTTGCTGTCAGTTCATCCATACAGCAGTGCTCTGCAGTGAAAAAGGTTCATCTATCCTTGGACAAGCACATCCAAGACACCCTGCCTGGCTGACATCTGTCACTGCTTCTGAGGCCACTGTCCCCACTGCCCAACATCAGCCAGGCTCCAGTTTCATCAATAAAACTATTGATTTTTTTATTGTATCTTGACTCTGAAGGTTTGCAGTGAAAAAGTTCCTCTCCTACAGGAAACTTCCCAGAATCTAAAGTCAGTGCAGGTAAGGACAGAGCACATTCTGCTCCACTTCCATCTGCATCTGCTGCTTTTGAACTACCAGATTATGTTGCAAAATTAAGTCTCTGAATTTGATGAACTGAGAACAGGCTAAAAATATTGAAACAGTGTTGGGTGCTTAATGACATGCTTCTCATAGTCCACAAAGGGCAAATAAATCCTGCATGGATTTCATATTCGCATGAAGAATTATACATTAAGATGTATGAGACATTTGATACAATCTCTACCATTATTGCACCTTTAAAAGGCATTAGGTTTATGAGTGTTTCTTCTAAAGTTCAAATTTAGGCTCTTAACATCAAGAAAATACTTTCTACAAGATGTGGGGTAGCTCATACAAGAGCATACAAGTTAGTTTTATTTCCTGGAGTACCTATCATTAACTGGACTTTGCATCTGACTTCTTATTTTACAATTAGGAAACTAGATTTGATACACTTTTTTAGCATTATCAATTAATCTTCAGAGTTCTCAGCAGGCTATGCTGGAAAAATATGGAAGAAAATTAATGAAAAAATGAGTCTTTCATGAAAAATACCCCAGCTATTGCTGGTTGCTGGCTGCAACCTCCTCATGTTTTATCCTGTGGGATATATCCCTTGAACAAAGCTGAAAAGATATGCTGATACACTGTTCATGCAAGGGAAATATTTATGCTCTCAGTTTGCCATTGGCAGAGACTCTTCTTTCTAGCAAAATAGCTGTGGCCTACATAAATGCTGACTTGTAATTGCAAAACACATAGTCAAAATGCCATTTGCAAGCCAGGGGTTACTCATCAGTTCTAGAGACTTTCAGGTCATTGTCCTGAGCCAGATGTAAGGCCCAATTGTTTTAATGTTAAAGTGTGATTGAAAAAGAGCCTCTACTCTGTTACTGGAGCTATTGCACAAGATGCAGTATTAGGCATGTTTCAAACATTTCAGGAAGAGATTAGTTAAATTGTATGCTGGGCCTTTTCCTCCAGCTGGGCCCACAGGCAGCAATAGCGAATCCAGACTTTTCACTGGGGTTGGTAATTAGGTCTGCCTCACTCCCAGGAGATTAATTCTCTGCAGAACAGATTATTACAGTCCAGCTTCTGTATCCATGGGCAGACTCAGTCAGCAGGCTGATTTCGATTAGAGAAGTTAAGTGCTGTTGACTTCTCCCATGTACAAGAGATAGGCATGGCAGGTAGGAGCCAGATCAGAAACCAGATTACTGAGTTAATCTTACAGTTACAAATACTAGAAAGAACCTTAATTTCTTATTTCCTGAACAAATAGGTGAAGATACATTTCGTTATTTCATTTCTGAATATTTATAAATTTTGACTTGAAAAGGAAGAAAAAATGGTGTGGTTTTTCTCTAGTCGTCTATCATATGAGATGAGGAAACACAAATGTTTTGTCTCACCAATTAAAGTCTGTCCTGTTTTGTTCTAGTCTTCTACCACATGAGATGAGGAAACACAAATGTTTTGTCTCACCAATTAAAGTCCTGTCTTGTCTACCTCAAAAGGCACTCTGGTGATGGAGGACTAATCAAGTTATAACCACATAAGAGGGAGAGGGCTGAGGTCATGGTTTAACAGCACAGGAGCTCAGAGAGCAGTATTGCTTTTCCATGGATCTGTTTCCCTGGCAGTGGTGATATATTCCCACACTGTTAGTACAAAGCAATGTACCATAGGTATGACAAAAGATAGTCCTCTTTTTGAAGCACTTGGCCACAGAGAGGCTGGAGCCTCTTCACTGTGCATGGCAGGTGGCCAAAGCCTCAATGTATTTGTAGTCCTTGACAATCTCAGCCCAAGCAGGTGTACTCCCTGGGGAACAGGTGCATGTATATTGCCACCTGCCTGTTTCTTGGTCACTATTTTCTTAATACTGATGGATCAAAATGATCTCACGACTCCATAAGGTGTCCAAATCCTGTTGACAATTAGTAGAGATTCATTTTGCTTTCACAGTGATAATCAAAATGTTGATGTTGCTGCCCCCATTGGATATACCAAGAAGACTCACAAGGTGATGGATCACATAGCATTTCTTAAAGCATCTATTCAGGAGGTTAGAAAAATGTTCTCAGAGAGGATCATCATAAGGACAGATGTAGAGGAGTGCTTGAGAATATTCAGTGTACACTGTTTCCCTTTGTTGCACTAGCAAAAAAGCCAAATGTTTTCCGTTCAGTGACAGCAGGGGCTGCTGAGCAGGTGGAGAGAGATGTGCAGGTGGGGATATCACACAGGTTTCAAGAGATACTTCACATCTGTGCACAAGGCCTTTCTTTCATCACAGCATTTATCTCTTCTTTTAAGCAATCTGACTGTAGAAGGGGTTTGGTTTTTTTGGTTGTTTTTTTTTTTTGTTTTTATATATAGCTCAAGAGTGATGATCAAATAATAATGCTTACCATTTACCTCTTCAAAGTCACAATGCAGCAATGACTTCAGTCTCACAATGGTGCTGTGAAGTGGATGAGTTCTTTCAGTACTGTTATTTGCAAAAGATATATAGAGATGTGTCTTCAGCTTCCTCAAGACATCCAGCCAGATATTGGCAGAACCTGGGATACAGCTTGGAAAAGGCAGCAAACATCTATGCAGTGTACTGCAACATGGCAGTGAGGTCAGGAGCTGAGCAGTGGGTGGTTCTGTAGGAATTCTTGTGGAGTGAAGAGCACAGGCAGGCTGTAAACTGTGCTGAGACCTCCTGGTGCTCAGCTCCATCAACAGCTTTGGATCCAGCTTCCCCACTGGAAGGACAAGAGAGTGGAGGCAGATATGGGTGCTCACAGGGAGGACTTTGTGTGTTCTTGTGCTCAGCTCAGCTCATGGCTGGACTCTCCTAGATCACATTTCTAGAGGCCGTAGTGGACTTGCATATTCAGAGTTGAATTTTCTGAAGTTAGTGGCTACAGTCTGCCTGGATCGTACTTTTGTTACCTAAATCATATTTCAGGTTTTCTCTTCATAGCTCGACTCCACTGTTAGTGTCAACAATTATTTTCATTCAGAATTTTGCAATTCCCTTATTTCTTTGCATTATTACTAGGTGGTGCTCAGACATGACACTAATTCTGCCCAGATGATTCAAATTTTCTGGTGAATGAAGAGTCTGAAATGTACTAGAACTTATTACTGAAAACCCAGTCTGATTAAAATTTAAAGGGATGACAATTCAAATCAGTTCTACTTTTTCCAAATCAATTAATCCACCTGTGACAAAGCTACAAAATTATCAAGTCTTCTCCTCAATATGTGTGTGAATTTCTTGCTGCTACTGGAGATTTTCATGGGTTCAACTTCTGTACACAGGAGGACTTCAATCACTGCAAAAGGTGGGAGTGTACATCTTAACAGAAGTTTAAAATAAAAAGTAGATTTGACAGAGTGTTATTTTCAAAAATAATCACCATCTATTTAGGTGAAAAGGAAAGAAAGATGATGAAACTAGGAAAGCTGTGCCTGATAGCAGAAAGAAACCAAGGTGTTTAGGTTTAGTAACAGAGTTATCAGAAGTTCATTTTATATGCATGTACATCAAGAAAGACCTGCTAAACATTCCTCTTGTAGGCTATAGTCTCTTCCATTTCCATGTAAATATATTACTGTGTTATGATATTGCTGTTTCCATATATATGGAAATATGTGTATATGTGGAAATAGCAGTATTCTGGCAAATTTCCACTCAGTACTATTTCTATATCTGTAGAGGAATATACATTCAAAAAAAGGCAGCGAAGATCTGTATCCTGACAGCTCCTCAGCAGTACACAAAGTAAAACATTTTGACCAAGTGTAGAGATGAAAAGTTACTATAAATTATTCAGCCAGGTGCATTCCAAGGGCCAGATTAACTGTTCCTGAATATCTCATTATTTATCTCCCGTATTCTTTAAAACGTCCTTGTGGTACAAACTTCAACATTTCCTTAGGCAAGCTATTGCAGAACTTATCTTCTCTTACTAAGACTTTTTCTCTTGCCAAACATAAGTCATCCCCTCTGTGATTTAAGACAGAAGCTTTTTGCACCATCTCTACTGAGCAAAAGCAATAATTTATTTCTTTCTTGATGCAAGATGAAAGTGAGTAGGTCTAAATTATTATTAATTCTTCACAAAACAATATGAAATTTTTTCAGCTTCCTTGAGGTGTCCTTGGAAATCTCTGTGGCCAGTCACCTGAACATGCTAGGAAGAATTTTCTTAAGGCATGGATAAGAGGTATCAAACTTACATATGGCAGCCCAGCAAGTTCATCCAGTGTCAGAATTTACAAAAAACACTTAAGTCCTTTTGGCTCCTTCTACCAGTCATTTCCCCTCTCATGCCAATCTTATTCCGTCTTCTTACAGTAATGCACTATGAAAGATTGTGCTGTATTTATTTACTATTTGATGTAATTTTTGTTTTACTCTTCTAATATTTTTCATTTTTCTTCTATCACATTTGCAGCTAGTCTCAGGAACTTTGATGCCACGTCTGTTTTTCTCTTTCTGTGGGGCTCAAGTTCTTTGAAGAATACATGGTTTCACCAAGTTTGAATCTCTCTAAATTTCTGTGGGGTTATTTTGTTTGTTTGCTTGCTTGCTTTAAAATTGGACAGTTTATTCTTGTATCTATAATATAATTCATTAGAAAACCTTAAATTCTTTCAAACACATAGATTTAGCTCGGTTTTACTGTGGTCAATATCTATAACAACAAAAAAGATTAGTGTCAGCATAAGAATGATACTACTGTAATTTTCTTCTTCTCACCATAAGGAGATCACATTTGTGTGGTCTCCTTATGGTGGGAAGAAGAAAATTTCTGTTTCACAGACTCAGGTCTGAGTCCAATCTCACAAACATAAGTAACATCATCACAAAGTCTTACATGCTTTGCTTTCTGTAAGTCTCTTTAAAATGCCTCATGCTCAATAGGCAATAAAGATGACATAGTCACTGACTTATAGGAGATATAAGAACTACAGCAGGTAATTAAAATTGTCAGGTATCATATCTCCTGAACATTTGCCCAATTCATAAGCTCTTATTTGATCTATATCCATTCCAATCACTCCTAGTGATCAGTATGACTGCAGTTACTGTGTGCTAGGAATATCTTCTATAAATTAACAATGCTGTTTTGAACTGTTTCCCAGTGTGCCTAGTCAAAAGCAGAAATATATATTCTGCAGTGTATTCCAAAATTCAGTAATTTTTTGCCTGAATTAAAGCTAAAATCTAAAATATAGCTGCAAACAGAAACTAATTCAGGACACCTTTCTTCTTTGGTACTATTCATCTAGACAAATTCAAATCTTCAATATAAGAAAATTGCTATCTTACTATTGCAGTTGGTGTCCTAACGTCAGAATAAAATTAAAATTATTTAAAACACGTAAAATATACTCTGTGCACAAATCAGAAAGAAACAGTCACCTTATTAAAATGAAAAAGCCAATTCTCTTTAATAATAGTTTCTAGTTCCAACCACCAAAATTGATATTGTCCAATTACATGCCATGATTTTTATTAAAATGATTTTTTCCTGCAGAGTCTAGTAAAAGAATTTATTGTGTCTCTTTATATTCTAATACAACTGATAAAATGTAAGTGAGACAGGCAGAAGTGAATCACCGAAAATAATCAGTTGGATGTAATTAGCCAAATAAAAATTACTATTATTGTACTATTGCTTTGGGAATTTTTGTTCTCCCATTCCGTGTACACTTATGCACTGATGTTCTTCATTCATAGCTGAGGACCTCACTCTGAGATCACATTTCCTCCCACACTAATCCGCTCCTGATGCTGACTGAAGATGGTGAGTGTGTATGAGTGTAAACAGATAAAAGAATAATTTTGAAGATATCAGAAAATGATTTGGCTGGTTGAGCAGAGGTACAACAGTAATGCCTTGCTCTATTATAGTTCTTTGGCATGCAGGGGTCTGTGATTTTTTTGTTTTATTTTAAGAACAAACACTTAGCACCATGGAAATACGTTGACCATCTAACTTTGGAGTAAGTTTTTGTCAACTCTCTGAGACTCTCACCTTCCTTTCTCACTCCTTTTTCTCCTGTTATCCAGAGGAGCTTGGGCCTGTGGTCTGCATGCATTCTGTAATGAACTACTGTGCAATTGTTATGTCTTCAAAGGTGCTCATTTGAAAAAAGGAAAACTATGAGAATTCAAACCCAATTACTAAACTTAGGGCTCTGGCTCATGACCTTTGTAACAAAGGCATGCAGTTTTGGAAGATTCTTGTTTATGACCTGAATCTTGTAAGTCCTTCCCATTTACCTGAAATCAGGGTGGGCTCTTGCTATTTCTATTCAATTGTGTGGGACATTGAAACTTGTGGTCAAATCTCACTTGACTTCCAGAAAAAAAACAAAAACAAGTTGTAGTACAGAAGTCTAAAAGGCTCTCTTCCCATTCTGTCTTTTCTTGAGTGCCAATTTTACCCCATTTATGTGTCCATGCAGTGGTAGCTGGGCATAGGGGCTGGAGGGAGCAGCTGAGAGGGGCTGGGAGGGACTGACCACAGCCCATTCCCCACCCTTGCACCCCCTGGGGGAATAAAGTGTGGGGAGAAGTTGTGGATTTTTTGTTGTTTCTTCTCACTATCCAAATTTATTTTAATTGGTAATGATTAAATTGATTTTTCCCAAATTGAGTGTTTGCCTGTGAGGGGAGCTGGCAGGTGATTTCCCTGTCTTTATATTAATGAAGGAGCTTTTCATCTTTTTTCTCCCCTACCCTGTTGAGAGAGCAGCTGGTCAGGCATCTGGAAGCTGTCCAAGGTTAACCTGCCACATTGGTTTATTGGAATACTATTTGTCCATATTCAGGAGCATTCCCAGTTTCTGTCTCATTACTGCTTTGCCAAAGAGTTCAATTGCAGCATGCCTTTTAGATCCCAAAGTTACTGTCTGAGAGCTGGACCCTGCTTCTTCTCTACTGTCAATGAGAGGAGAGGGGTCCTCTAGAATGGATTTGGTGATTCAGTGCAGCCTGCCTCGGAAACACTGGAGAGGAAGGGACAGAGAATACATTTCGCTGAACTACAGGCAGAAGGAAACATTCATTCCTGCATTTAAGCTGCAAAGAAGGTATTTAATGCCAGGTATGGTTAAAAAAATTTGCCTCCTAGGTGATAACTGTGTTGGGAAATTCACCTTTTCCCAGCACCCTCTCTGGCACACTATTTCCAGCACCTTCTCTGGCATAGATATTGAGCAATATAAAAGGTTGTTTTAAACTCCCTTATCTTTTAAAACAGCAAGGGCTGTATTCTTTTTGTTTAACATGAATGACCTTTGGCCCTACTGTTTCCTGAACAATACACAGAATTGTCTAGAAGGCTGTCTGGGAACAAAGCAGTGCCAAGGGCCATTCTAACAGTACAGCAATATAAGCAATCAAGCCCCAGAGCATGGAAATGCCTCCTCATACTGTTTGACTTCCTAATACGGGTTCAACTTTAGAGTCAAATTTAATCCCTGAAACAAATTTGAATAAGTGTGTTAAGACAAAGAGGTTTTGCAGAAGGTTAAAAAGGTGGGAACCCCACAGATGACCCTCAACACACACTGCTCTGCAGGCTCACAGCTCCTGCTCTGGGGCTGTTCAGGTCATTTCTTGCAGTAGGTGAGTTCCCCCTACTATCAATATCTTCTTGTCAGGAGAAGCAAATGATCCCCACAGTTTTGCTGCACTATGGCATTTCCTTCACAAGCTGCTCCTGACATGCCCCTCACATCTTCAAACTGCCATTGACATTAAAGCAGTATGTAAAATATTGGGCAAACCTTGCATTCCAAAACCCTCTCTACTGTTTTCAAGCACCTTCAAGTTTCAGCAAGAAACTAATCAACATCTACCACAAAGGCTTGAAAAATCAATTCTGTCTCTGTAATTGAGAACTCACTTTCATTCAGTGTGGGAAGAAGCATGAAGATGATTTACTGATTTAGGAACTGGGTGGAGTAGACCACAAAGGAATAAAATGAAAACATGTGGTGTGAATTATTTGCAAAGGAGGAGAGAAAGAGGGAAAGAAATGCCTATAGATCTCTACAGATAGATCTGGATATATAAATATATAATGTGGAGTACCAGTGAAACAAAGCACAGATGATTAGGCCAAACCAAACATTCACATTAAACATTGCACTTGGCCTCCTTTCAAAACAGGCAGCAGTAACAGCAGGGAGAGATGGCTTGCCAAAATTGCATCAGACACACATTAGGGAAGAAGGAAATGAGTTTACTTGAGCCAGCTGTGACATCAAAGGGGTTGGTCTTGAAATGGATTGTGGGAAAGGGTTCCCCCTTCGGTAAAGTTTGCAAAATTCAGCCAACCCTTTATAAAGAGACCCAACTCTAAAGAGAGCTTGACTCTTTTTTTTCCGCTTTCCTAAAGAAACACAGCGTTCTCAGTCAGGAGTGTGAGACTGGGGACTAGTATAAGAGGGGAATAAACTTTAAGGGAAGGTGTAAAGGTTTGTTCTGGAAGAAGAGGATTTTATCCTAGCTGGAATACATCTCTCTTTTACAAATATGCTTTAGGAATAAGTATTGCTCTGCACTGAGGTGGTTGCAATAGTTTTTCATTAAGAACGGTCTTACTGAGATGAATGAGGAAGGCAAAAATATGAGAAGCCATCCACTGGTTCAATAATTTTCCTGAACTGCAGCCAGCCTAATGGAAACTGTAGATAAAAATTAAAAAACAAATTAAGATGAGACAACTCCTGGCATCACTGAGATCAATGGCAAAAGTCCCACTGACACCAGGGAGACAAGAACATATATCAGTGCGCCAAATGTTAACCTAAGCTATTTTCCCTTTACCCGCTTTAAGGCTTGTTGCAAGGATGCAAGGATGTTGGGCTAGGGGACAGATTTAATTTTAACCCTAACATAAATCCTAACTATAATCCTGACTTAGTGCAACCTCACTGATGATAAGAGATGCTTCAAACCATGCACCAGCCACACTGCTTTTTCTGGGACCCTTCATATTCAAACTCACATGGAAAACAGATATTGTTTCGCCATGGGGTTTGTTTAATCTTTAATGCCACTTAAACAGCTTAATCCCTTCTCTGATGTATCTCTGTTGACTCTCATTTAATGGCATGTATTCCAATTACACAAAATGGTTTTTTCTTGTTTCCTTTGATGCTAATTCACAAGATATTAATGCTGACAAACAACACAAAATAAAACCAGTACTATTCAGAAAACTTCATCTTACTCTTTTGAAGGCAAATTTGGTGAAAATAAGTAATAGTTTTCTCTTTATGTTCAAATAGTATTTAATTTCATTTTTTTGCCAAGTATTTTCCTAAGATCATTTTTACTTTGAATTTGCCTAGCTGTGCAGTCGTCCTGGAGAAAGTGTAGGTGTATCATAGCAAGTCTATGCACAATACTCAGCATAGTAGAAGCCGTGCAGCTGAGCATTAGCACCGGTGAGAAATTTGGTATTGCTTTCCAGTGGCAGATGAGATTTGTAGGCACGTGCCCTGTAACATGTAGCAGTCTTACATTCCTACTTGGGATATTTTCAGAAATCAACAGAAAAGTGAACTGTCCCAAAACTGAGACCTCAGAGAAACTTCCAAGATAGTTTATGCTTTGTGGAGTATTTTAAGGCAAAAGCCTCATCCTTTCTTTGAGAAAAAGGAGAGAATATCCATGTGGTATTTCAACTTCTATTCATCTTTCATGCCTGGTAGTTGAGATAGAGGTTAAAGGAGATCTTCCTTGATTCCTGTGATTCAGGACTGTCTTTCATATTGTGATGGTCTAAAGAATTGACAGGGTATGATTGTCTTTTACTGGGAATAACATAATATCTTTGTATTTTTATATAAAAAATATGTATCGCCTTCTTTCTAGTTTTTCCACAGTGATTTCAGTCACACTACCTCCTTACAAAAGTCACTTGAATTTTGTCATGGCCTACAACCCTAAACAACTCTAACCACAAATCCATATCAATCTTCTTACATCAGCAAGATCTGAGTCCGTCTGCCTCCTCCTTTTATCTGAGATCCTTATACTAGCAAGGATCAAATGCTGTTTGTTAATCTTGCAGTGTAAAGAAGTGTGAGATAAATTTTGCTGCTTCACAAAGAACCCAGTTATAGAGCTTAATCACCATTTATAAACTGCTTTGAGTTTTTCAGAGTTTTGAGAGTGAAACAGCTACAAGACTACGCACAAATACTTATTATTACTGATACTGTAAATCTCTCCTGTCAATGCTTTATCAGTTAGATACAAAATTATTTCAGGTGCCAACCCAAGGACAGTAGCCAGCACTGGTAATTGAAAGTATTGAAACTATTATAATAAATATAAAGAGAGGGTATGAAACAATATAAATCAAACATGCAATGTGCGGAGGTCAGAATAACCAATTTATTTTCACTCAAGGGATATAGCCTTGTGTAATTGGCACTTATGGTTTCTCTGCACTTCACCACTTGTGAATTTTGTGGTCGTCCCTCAATCATAAAGATAAACTGCTCTGCCACCATATGTAGTAAGTGAAATTTAAAATAATTGCTAAACATTTTGTTTCCATTATTGTAGTTGGACTTCAGGTCTTGCTATAAAAACTTTAAAAGAAAAGAAATGAAGATGTATGCATGGAAAATGGGAAAATCTTGAGCCTGGACAAAGACTTCCCTATTCCTCATCTGACTGCATTGTTCTAAGTAATTGCCACATTTATCTTGCTCAGTTTTTTCTGTTAGACTGTAGTTTGTCTGTGGTGGGTCTTCCCTGTGACAAACAAAACTTCTCGTGCCTTTCGGAGTATCAAATAAACAAACAACAAATTACACTGGTACTAATCTACCCTGATGTCGCATCCTCCAGGGACTTTGGACTCAATATGTATTTCTCAGCTGTTAGGAGTTAATTCCCCTATCCAGATTTCCTAGCAGGTCTCTATTCCATGACTCCTTTAGGCCAGAGCTTCTGGCAGCAGCACAGTTTTGCAGAGACAGACACCACAGTTGTTTCTTTGAGCATGACCTCACTTTCCAATATAATAAGTTGGAGAAATAGTCATGTAATTCTATGCCATTCACATTTTCTCTAGTATTTATTATACAGAGACTTTTGTTTTTAGTTCCACATTCTTCTTGGGAAGCAGGACACTGAATTTCCCAAACAGGCTATTAACATGAAAAATTGCATTCAAATGGGAACATGCGTGAATCTTACCTTCTAATATTAAAACAACCAGAAAGCTTAATAATTTTGTTTCTGAAGAACAAAACACCCTAACACTAAAGTTTGAAGTGTATATCTTGAGTCTTTTTCAATTTTAAATATTGCTTCTTCTCTCTGGTTAAAATTAGGTAAATTTGTCATTGCCTTCCGTTGCACAATAGTTTTTCACTCTGTTTAGCAAGCCTGGAAGCCTGGTGTATTCCTGAAGCAATTTAAGTACAATGATGTATAAAATATCTTGTTTCAGTGAGGTCTTCTAATCATCAGATTTTTGAATGAAGAATTCAAACTGCTGCTGCACAAGTTGTGTCCCAGTAAAACTAAAACAGGCTGAATTTTGGCTTCACATGTTGCTGCATGTCATTTGGAGCTGAGCATAGTTTTAAATAAAAAATACAGACTTTGAATGAAAGTTCCTGTTCAAGTAAATGTTAAATCATCTTTCTCTTTTCTAAACTCACTAAGCTCATGACTGTTCTCTGTTGTGTATAGATCTCAATGCCTTTAATACCACCATGGTCCCATGGCCACACAGTCAATGCCAGCCTGGTAAAATGGACATCAACAGTGGGAGTCACAGCTGCTCATTTAACCCTGCTATTGAGCCACTGCTCAGCAAATCCAGAATGGCTGGCAAGACCCTTCTAGAGTACATAAAAACAGTGCCAGACAAAGGAGTTAGAAAGCATAAACTCTACACAAATTCTCATTATTCTAAATTAATTCCTTGTAATCTGAAAGATATGTTGATTTTATTTTGATAATTGCATTTTGAGGAAGATGAAATTGTACTGCCTAATATTCTGTGAAAACTACTACTTCATTATAAGACTTGAATTCAGTGGGACTAATGTAACAATACCTTTGTATTTTTGTATTAAAAATATATGGTTTTCTCCTTTGTAATTTCTCTGCAGTGGTTGCAATACAGAAAAAAAAATAAAAAAAATATTCATTATGAATTCACCAAAGATTTTTTAAACCCTTCTTCAACCAGATCAATGAAATATGCACAATGAAGATTTTATCCTTTTATTTTCTATCAGATGACTGGTTAGGATATTTTCCTTGCATTTAGGAACAATTCCTTCCTTTCATTCTACATCCTGAAGTGATTTCAGCTTGTTATAGACAGAAGGTGGATACAGACTTCAATTTCCATTTTCCCATTTCAAGCATCAGGGTAATGTGGGGGTAGAAGCAGGAGAACTGACGCTCACTGTGGTTAACCTTGCCCTTTCCACTGAATGAATAATTAACCCTTAACCAGGGCAGGACATGGAGTCCAGATGCTCTGTTGCCCCACCAAAGATCCTAAGGATCAAATCTGAGCTACTGTTGACTCTCAGTGCATGTGACTTAATCTCAGGGGCAAAGACATTTTAGTTTGCCTGTCCTGAGGAACCATGGTTCAGACCTCACCTTATCTTGGATGTTCTTCTACCCAGATTAGTGGTAAAGCAGCTGCTTTAAGGCTTGTTCGGAAACAGGCTTTCCACTGTCTCTGCAATTAAATCCGTTTTCCTGTATATCAGATATTTAGCAGTTGAGCAGATGTTTCCTATAAAAGGCTAATAATCTAAGTAGTGGTCATTATAATGGGTTTTATTCTTTGCCTCTCAGAAATAAATGCTCAAAATTACAATTCAGTGTCTGAACCTAGTTGGATTCCAAATATGTTTTCAGGCACAGAAGAGAGGTTTTACACTGTAGAGGATACTTCCCTTCCCTGCTAGAAATGAAACCCAAGTGCTATAACTTCCTTTGAGCCTTTTTTCCTTGATTCTGGTTAACCCAGGAAAAAAAATCCTATAAATTAGTGAGTTAATCATGTTGAGGAAGTAAAAGTCATTTTTTAAAAAATGTGCTTTTTTTTTATTTTTTAAATCTGTAAGTACACAAATGAAGCTAGATTGACTGGCCATTTTCGCATGTGTTTGCTAGAGCCCAGTCACAGAGGGAACTGTGCCACAGTGAGCCAGTATCTGTGCAGGAGAGAAGTTTGCAGTGCTGCACTAGTGGTCCTTGGATTGTTTCTTTATAGGAAAGCCTGCTAGCATTTCCTGATTAAGCTGGCTCTTAAAAGATACTTAAGACAATGAGCTCATTGTCATTGTGCCTGCTTACACCATGATTTCTGAAATTATTTTAAAGTCTCTTGCCCAGGGTTAGTATTAATATTTATTCCATCTCATACATAATGAAAGTAACTCAGTAAAGTAATGCTATACATGTGTTGATTAAGATTTGGTTTCTGGAATTACATCTTTGTTTCTGACTAAAAGGTAGTTCAGCCAAAGAATACACACAAGAACTACCCACAAATAGATTTTCTTTTTGTTCATACAATAAACAAATCCTCTCTTTTTCTTTAAAGGAAGTTGAGGAGTAGGGAATTGGTTTTTTGCCTCTTTTCTAGCTTCTCAAGGGCAAAATAATAGCAAAATGTATTCAGATCAGATGTAAAAATCTTATTAGGACCATCTGTGCTAATCAATGTTTACAAAAAATGTAAATAAATTATACAGGGAGGGAATATTAGAAAAGACAGTTCTTGGTTTTCTCACTCTTCAAGCTATTACATAAATAAGACCTGATCCTCCAAATCTGGAGTCATATAAGCATTGTCTTTGAAGCTGATGCATTCATTGAGTTAACATGAATAAATTGCTACTCACATGACTCAGAACTTGGATGACTGAAGCTCTGATATAAATATTTTTCTCCCCTGCACATCAGATTGAATACATCAGCAAAAGAGGTTTTTTTTCAACTTTTTGAAGACTAAGAGATCAATTTAAAACTGTTTGCTATTCCTGGCCTTGACTTCAGCTTCAGCCCTAAGTCTGATCCTTCTCCAAAGAGTACCAGGAGTTCAGAGAGGTCATCTACCCAACTGGAATCAGGGAACAGAGCATTTTGACTCTCCCCACTGGACTTTCACCATGCAATATATTAAATAACATGCAAAAGCCAGGATAGTGAAATCAAATCTGCCTTAGGAGGAAATCCTTTTGTGACAAAGTTTTTATCTAGCCTTTACCTGGGTGGCCATTTTGCAAAGGTGATTAATCTCTCCCAGCAGAAATTTACCTGTGGCTAAATGCAAAAAGGATATTTTTTTCTCTCTCCACCAAATGTGGGATCATTATTCTGTACTGACCTTCATTAGCCAAAAACAATTTGATGACAAAATATACAGCCTGAGAAAAAAATGTTCCTACCCTGAATTGTTCTTTAGATAATTTTACTAGCGTTGACTCAAGCAGAGAAAATGTTGTAAAATAAACTCTAAGAACTTACAAAATAGCATGATCTGACCTGACAATTCAGAAAACTTGGCTCATGCAAACTGACAAAACACAGAGATGTATCTGCTGTGATTTCATAAATGCAGGACAGAGGATTGGAACAAAGCAGTGGTCAAACCCATTGATTGCCTTCCACCTGGATTGTTTCTGGGATGGATGGCAACAGGGCCTTATAAACATCTATACAGACCAGCTGGTGATGAAAGGCACAAAAATAGTGCTTTCAACATTTTTCTGGGAACAAAGGTTCACTAAAGAAAGATAGATCTATCTGAGGAAAATCACTAATTATCTGTAAATGCCAAAAATTAACCAGTAACACCCTTAAATTGCATTCCATGGTAGATTCTCCTAGCATTTTGAAGCTTTTTACATGACTAGCAATTTTTAGACATGAAAAACCATGATCTATGTTAAAATTGAGTGAAATTCTTACAGCTAATAGCTTTTTTTTTCATTTGCCCTCCTTCAGATTATAGTGCTTGACCTCTGTTTATTTCTATTTTCAGAATATTCAGCCATATGATCCTAGATTAATGATTCATTTTGCACACTCAAGAAAGGAGATGCCATACTGGAACAGGCCAATGACTGTAGGTCTCCTTCCTTGCAGTAATAGTTAATATCTGGTGCTTCAGGGGCATTTGAAATGTTAGCACTATGAAAAATGCTGGTAATGTAATACCCTGTTAGTAATTCAATTTACCATCATCCAAAACAATGTCCAATAATCCCTACATGATTCAAATTCTTTCTGCTCTTCAGCTGTGAAGTTATAGAATGTCAAGAAAAGTTCATACTTTTTTTCACTCAAGCACTGTCCTTTTCTATTATTCTCACTGACTTTTTAGATCTGTTCACTAGGGTATGTTCAGGTGACTGAAATGAGCAGGTCTCATATGTCTTTCAACATCCATTTGCACAGAGGAGGGTTAGACATAACCTGCTGGTGATGGAGGTGTCAGAGCTGACTTTTAGCACCATTCAGAGATGTACAATGTATAATTACTACACAATATAATGTGTATTAATATATGCATACATTTAAAATTTAAATAAAGGCTCTGAATTGATTATTGAGGTTAATTCTGAAAGAAACTTCTTCCTTCTCTGTGTACAGATGAAGAAGACAAAGAAAGTTTTGCTGATATTATCCAAGGATAAGAATCAGTAAACTGAAATAACTTATCCAGAAGTAGCATTTTCTCTAATCAGACTGAATCTCTCATGATGACAGTTTTGTGGAAAAGTCCATGTTTATACTACACCAAAGAACAAGTTATTTGGGTGGAGTTGGAGATAAAGATATTGGACATCTTACATGTGCTGGGGCAGATTGTTGCCAGCTGTGCCATAATTTCACTGGATACTTATGCAGGTTTGGATGGTTTACCTTGCATTTGATTTTCTAGCTGGCATTTAATATTTCCATTCTCCAAATCAAGCAGTCAAATATTCCCAAGTTACACCTCCAAAGTTAGCTGTGACTTTTAGAAATTTGGCCAGCAACCCTCAGATCTTGTGTTTTCAGCTGTGGATATTATTGGTGTCTATTTCTGAAAGAAAAACATGAATCTGAAGTTCCTTATCTCTTGGGTTTTGCTTTATATCATGACCAGCTCTTACTTTTCAGTGCCACTACATCACCCCTATCAAGATTATTTTTTTTCCTTATTCTTACATCATCACTGCAGTTTCCACCTCCTCTTGTGTAGTGCAGAAGCAAACAATCAAACAGTGCTTAACGGAGTGGAGCACTTAGTCTGGATGGTCATGGTACTTAGCAATCACTGTTCATTCACAGTTTAAGCACTTATTATATGTGTATTCTTTGCAGGGAAGCATTTAGCCCATAATGTGTTCATAAATAAGCTATGGTCACTAGAATCTTGGAAGTCACAACTTTAAAGTCAGTTGTATTTACTGGCAAGTAACGATCAGTTCTTATTTATGAAGCTCAGTTAAGGATTGTTGAGCCTTCTCAGAATATAAAAGGAATTATAATCAGCTACAGTCCCACTCTGGACCTTCCAGCCAAGAAAGTTTCAAGTGATGTGATTTGCCTGCACTGTTTGTCGAACACGTTTCCATGTCTCCAGGAAACAAATAATCTGGACACAGTGGAAACTTAAGGGATACTCCATATACAAAAAGGAGAAATCCTTACTTGCCAGCTTCATCCTAGCTGTAAACCTTTTCAGTAGGCTGGCTCTGTGGTATGCAGAGAGCACAGGGCCTGCTCTGTACATAGGGCCAAGACTCACTGTTCTTAATCCTCCTGCTGCCAGTGTGGAGGGACTCAGTCTCGTTCCCTCCCTGCACTGAAGCCAGGGACTTGCACCCTGGGGAGCTGAGAGGTGTTCAGACCTCATGTTCTCACTTCTTTCTTTAAACAATTAAAAAAAAAAAAAAAAGTTATTTGTGCTAGGAAGCTTTAAACCTTCCAGTAACCCAATAAAAAAAGAAAAAAGTCTAGTACTTTGTCAATTAAACTTGCAGGAGAAAGACAAAGCCTCTTCATCCCACACAGAGGCAGATTTCACTTCTCCAGGGAGAACTTGAGGGAGCAGATGACTCCAGGGCCTTTGATCTGGACACCTACAGGCATGAACAGAATAAGGGCTGCTCTTGGCTCCCAGGTCTGAAGGAAAAAATCATCGTAAGCTCCACAATCAGGTCTCGCCTAGGTCCCCTGGTAAAAGTCTGATATAAATCAAGTGTGTTACCATGGCAGGGTGCCCAAGACTTCTGGGAAACACACTCAAACAAATGTTGTGCCAGAGAACTCAGCAACACTTCAAGAATGGAGGGTGAGCAGGCTATAATTAGGATGTTGAACTACCCCTGGTCGTTTGCTCAGGAATCCTTTGGAAACCTCAGACAGTGAGAAGACAATTACAGTGTGTTTTCTGTTCAGGGCCTGAGCACTGCCACAGATCTCCTTCAGGTGTGAGCTAATCAGATAATTACTTTATCATCTGAACCTTTGCTTTAGCTGTCTTGCCCCACTTTATCATCTGGCCCTTTGTTTTCGCTGTCTTGCCCCACTTTTCCCTTTCCATCATGCCACCTCTTGCTATCACACAGATTTTAGGTAATTCTCCTAAAGACAGAGATACTCAGAAGTTCCTACTCATGTACTGCATCACTCCAAACAAAGCCAGCATCACCACAGCAAGACTTTAAACTCTTCTGACAAGTTTCTTGTGTGGACTTTGCATTATTATGTTATCTCTTATACACTCCTTTTATTTTTTAATTTCTGTTTTGGATTTGCTGTATTTTCTATTAATAAAATTTCAGAAGAAAGATTTAACGAGAAAAAATTACCATAATCCTATAGTCAGGTGGATCTTTTCCTCCCAGTAATACCCTCTTCCAAAACAGAAAATCTGCAAAGGAAGGGGCGCTCATCACTAGTCAGGTAATTTCAGCCATAACTCTAGTAATCTATTGAACTATTTCTCCCATTGTCCTTGGATGGATTTTTGTAAAACAGAAAGGCACAGCTCTGCTCCACAGATTTTCAAGGAAAGCATTCTGTCAAACAGGACTGTCAAAGCTGAGCAGCTGTCAGGACATGGAGACATCAGTCTGAGAATATGTATGGGAGTGTCTGAAACAGCTGTATCTACACAATGTGTGAAATTAGGGATGACACCTCTGATAGGGGCAATGGGAAGAGCTGGTCTCTTCTTGACAGGTCTGAACTTCAGCTCTACAATAGCAAAATGGGGCTTTACCTTCACTGGAAATGTTTATGCCAGATTCAGGGAGAAGTTCTCACTGGATGGAGAAGCAGGGTGTGGATTCACAAAGCTCTGGCTGCCCTTTGGTGTGGGTGGGCACCAGCACCAGGGCTTTGCAGGACACTCCATAAAACATTCATTACTCAACACTATCTTCTGCAGAGGGAAGGGCTCTTCAAAGGCACATTCAAAGAATCAAAGGAAGGCTCTTGCTTTGAATAATTTTCTGCGGGAACCTCACTCTTCAAATACAGAGGAATCCTAGAGTCAAAGATGCAATAAAATATTTTAGGGAAGTATTTACAGAATAGCATCCTCTTCTTGTAATGATCAGGATTATTTGCAATATCCTGACTAAATTCTAACCATTATATTTTCCTCTTTTTTGATGGCATGGTAAGATTGTTACTACAAATATCTTTAAGCCAGCAATAGCCAGCATGTCTGGTTGTCTGTACCCGTAGCAATTTCAGTGTGTGACCTTTACCTGCTGCTCCCAAAGATATGGTGAGTTTGTATCCATTTCAAAGATCAGATAATTTTAAGATGGTTTTCTAGTAGTAATTCTGCAATAAAGCCTTTGGTTTTACAGTCTCAGGGCATGACTGAGGAGATTAGAAAGTAGTAATTCACACTCTTGATACCTGAGATTGATCTTGAAAGGAGCAGCTGTTCTCTCCCTCCCACAGCCCCCAATTAGACACTTTGCATATATATCACACCATTATTTACCCTCAACAGTGCTGTCTTCATGTGTATTCTGAAGAAACATCAATGTTTCAGCTAGAACTATAGTGAAAAATTAAATACACACAAACAAGGCATTTATCAAGCCCATCTTTCATAACATCAAATCAAAACCCACAATGCACAATTCATAAAATCTCAGTGCTAGAAAAGAGTGATGAAATTTGCTAATCCATCACTTTGACTATGTGAGATTATTTCTGGCAGTGTGTAGTGCTTTGATACTGTCTAGACATACAGAATTAAATGATCAGCTGTGCAGAACTGAGACCATTTTGTGAGCATGTTTGTCTCTATGTGTCAAAAGCAGGATGATTTCTGGTATTTACCCCATGTGTTTTCTCAGTGAAGACAATTTCTTTGAATGACAAGAACATGATAAGGTGACAGTTTTGGATAAGCAAAAAGATTTAGATGTTCAGGTTTCTTATTTTATGTTTCACTGGAAATACTGTGAACGTGCATGTTTCTTGACTTGTGTCCTGGAGTCAAGGAGCTAGAATGTGAGTTTACTGCATCCATCTGCCGTGAGAGAACAGCATCTGTTTACATTTAAAGACCTGTATTACCAACTGTTAGGGGAGATTCATCACCAGTATCTACAGCCTTACAGTAGGATAATGAGGCTCATTGGTTTTGAGGAGTTAAGTTGCCATGAAATGGCAGCTATTTTTGAACACTGTTGCGAGAGGAAAGTCCCAAGTCATCTTTGTTCATGTTATTATAATTTTAAAATAATTTATTAAATATTCATTTTAATAAACTTTTTCACTTCTGAGTCTCTCAATTCTTTTCTTATGTACAAATTTGTACTCATCTATCATAGTGGTAGAGTATTAAGAGAAAAGAGTAAAATTCAATTTTTCCATGACAATGAAAATGATTCATAGTTCTACTAAGATGAAAAGCATCTTTCAAATGTTATTTAACTACTAAATACTGTTCCAGCTTCAGACTGGTGTCACAGTTGAGCATGATTTCTAATTACATATGATAAATCTTATTTTTTGAACTTATGATTTTTTTCCAAAATTCCTGGGTTCAATATTCTTGGACATGGGACAAGACACAGTTCAGAGCTGACACTGAAGATGGCAATTCTTGCATCCCTGACATGCCCTGCCAAATCCCTGAGACTGACCAAAGTGGCAAACTGAGATACCCCAGTCTCCTAACTGTGGTTTTAATGGCAATCCTTTAGGAACAAAAGCCCAGTGAAAGAAAACAACACACTAGTGTCAGTGTCAGTGTGTTTCCAAGGACTGGCCAGAAATAAGTAATCTGAAATGTTGTCTTATTCATGCTGTCATACAGTTTAAGAAGAAAAGTGCTAAGGCAGCAGATTCCGTTAATACTAACTAGTTAGAAGAAATAAAAGTAAAGACCACACCAACTGCATAAAATGTGAATCATTTCTGTGTGTATCTGCCAGAGACAACTCAGGCTTTGTCCACTCTGAAAAACTTCTATAAGAAAAGTCACTTCTCATCTATGATAGAGAAGGGCCATGGGATATTTTTATAAAGGAAAGGAAGGACAGGACAGTGAAAGCATATGTTTTCTTTTATAGTGCTAGATTTCTGCTTTTCTTCTGAACAGTTTTCCAGTCTAATCTCCATATACTTCAGCTTTTTACTTGGCTGAAAAACACTGATCAGCTTGTCCGCTGTTAAAATGCATAAGTGTGGCTTAAGAACATGAAACTGAAATTGATTTATTAACAAATGTAACAATTCCAGTGCCAAATCTGAGTGGGCTTTGTGATCTGTGATTCAAAGCCCAAGTGCTGCAGGTCTCTGGTGAGAAAGAGCCTTTCTGCCATGTCCTGGAAGAGGATGTTCTGCTCATTCACTAAAAGCTTAGAGAGAAGTGTGAGATGGAGCCATCCCAGATCTTACTTCCTTGCTGAACTCACAGGTGGGACACAAAAAAGGAGGCCAAGGAGAAGTAGAAAGCATCTGACAGCCTCTGCTTGACTGAGAATGCGGGTTTGCCTACTTAGATTAGCAAATACTCAGGATCCAGCCACGAGTTCTACTGCCCAGCAATGAAGGACCCCAGGCACAGCCTCAAGTTAACTTTTCTAAACCCAAGCAGGTGATGAGTTTTGGTAGTCACCACAGAAACTTATACTTTGCTCTACTAGTCAGTGTGTGAAAGGAAGGAGAAGAGGAAATCCCTCAAAAATACTCACATACATTAGATTTTGATGTATCCCCATAAGTGTTTGCATCCTGCTCAGAGGCCACTGGGAAAGGTCAAATCCTGATAGAGACTGTGATGTTGAGAGCAAAAACGCTTCCTCAGTGGGTCTGGCTTATAGTTATTAGTGCATTAATGAGAAATAAACTGCCTTTCAGTATCCCAGAGATGTAGTTGTCTCTCCTAAACTCCAGGAAGCCAGGCATGGACATCAGCGCCTTACACTCATTTAAATTTCATTACATCACTGGTGTAGGAGGGGTGCAACCATCAGAACCACAGCATTGGGCACTGCTGCACATCCTGGTAGCTAGCATGGGCAAGGACAAGTTCAGAGGCATGCTCTAAAGTTAACAAATACATCTCTGGGTTGCAAATCTTTATTACTTTTTAAGTGAGCCAATATACTGTAATGTGAAATGGCATTATCGCTAATGAAATAAGATAATTACACTAATGGCATGACCAGTGATGGTAAGTTCACATTGTACAAGTTGTAATGAGGCTTCTGGATCAATAAGTAGCTTTTTGGCTGGTCACATCTGATGCCCAGGGTACAACATTTGTGAGAAAAGCCTTTAGGGAATGCAGATGGTTAACTCTAAAGATGCTGGAACAATTCTTAAGAGTCCCGGTTTTACTCTAGTTGCACTGATCTGTCTTGCTGTATATTTCACTAAATGAAGTGAGAGACAGTTCTGTGTTAGAAAATCCAGTGAGCAAAATGGTGAGCAAAATTTTCTCATTTCTTGTGAATTATGAAGGGAACAGGCATTGTTGTTATTCTTTGAAAGACTTAAATACTATTCATTCATTGAGGATGAAAGATTCACTAATTTTATTGGTAAAATAGAACCTTTGGTAAAGAGAATATTGGTGAATATTGGTAAATAGAATCTTTCCCAAATTGTGAAATATTTTTCAATGCTTTTCTATATTCTTTCTGACAAAAAAAAGAAACCTCTGCAAAACTATTTAGAAAAGCAATATATTTCTCTGAAACATCCAGTTCAGTAAGCAAAGCTTTTCTCTGCACTTCTCTCACTGTCACTGCTGCTGGGAAAGAACATAAGGACGAAGATACTGAAATCTTTTTCCTGTCTTTTTCCCTTGGTGGTAATTTTTTTTTTTCTTTTCCCAGTGAAAAAATTCTGTACAGTCCATAAAATTATGTTCTCCTTCTTCAGGAGCCAGACAAGAAAGAAATAAGTATCAAGAGCAACTGGTTGGAAAGGAGCTTTGCAGCTGTTCCCTGTCCTCCAGCAGAACACTGCAGTGTCCACACCATGCCCAGCAGC
The DNA here is from genome assembly GCF_027887145.1 of Ammospiza caudacuta. Taxonomy (NCBI): domain Eukaryota; kingdom Metazoa; phylum Chordata; class Aves; order Passeriformes; family Passerellidae; genus Ammospiza; species Ammospiza caudacuta. The sequence goes on from NC_080593.1 coordinate 145,313,363, forward strand.
AGCACAACAGACTTGTCCTCCTGGGAATTTGCCTGGGGTGAATGCCTAAGGAACCAGAATTAGAGGGAGAAAATGAATGTGGCTGAAAGCAAAACCATCTGAGCACAGGAACTGTCCCTGCAGATCAAGATGACCCCGCTTCAATCAGGCAAGGAGGTCTCCAGGCTGCTTTAGCTGCACTCCTGGATGGCCTTGGAATATTGCTGTTGATGGAAACAACGTGAATTCCCTTGGCAAGTTACTCATGGGACTTGAGGGCATTCACAGGACTTAGTAAGACTCCACTGCTATTGCCAAACAACAAGAACAGCAAAAATAAGTATGGTGTGACTTAAAATATCCCAGTAAGGATTTTTATTTCACTGAAGTTCTTCAAAATCCATTTTCTACAATGCAGAAAAATTTACAGCCTTCTGCCTGAGGAAGGTATTAATAAAAACAGTGCTCCAGGCATTGTGTTGGGGCTTTGTGGAATGACTAAAAGACAGGAGAAAATTATAAATGACAACTTTATTTAATCATAAACAACACTAATATATGTTCAAGTAGTGTTTTGGTTGATTTTCAAGCCTTTATTTGCCATTATTGAACTAGGTTGGAAGATGATTGCTTAATTGCTGTCCCACTGGGCCCATCTCGGAAATGAGATGTGTATCTCAAAAGCTTATCCCTCAGAGTTATGTTTTAAATAAGTTCCATGTCAGCTAGGAGATTTAGATGTAAAACTGATGCTGAGCAAGAGCTCACAAAATGAAACTGGTGATAAATGGGAATTTCCAGTTTTCTGAAATTCCATCATTATGAGATGTGAGATATAATCAGATGTTTTAATCGCAAAATATTTTAAATCTAGAATTTTATACAAGTTCAATGTTTTTAATACTCTTTTATTATAACTTAATTACAGGAAATTTCTATTTGATGACAGTTGTTCAAACTGGAAAAATATTTGTTCCCACATCCCTTTTGTTTAATTTCTGTTCATGGTGTTTCCTACAATTTAATAAAAAGGAAATAGTTTGGTCTAGGACAAGTATTAAAATATAAGTGGCAAGTCCCTAGTGATTCTGAAATAAAATTTAAAAAATTGTAATCTGTCATTATAACAAGAAGTTGTAAGTGACATAAAATGACAAATGTTACAAGCTGAAATTAGGAATGCCAAAAACATTATTTCAAAATAATTTCAGTTTCAAGAAAAACTGTTTTTTAATTCAGAAGGCTTCAGACCCACTGCTATCAGGAGACACAGACTAACAAGCCATGACAATGCCTGCAGCAGGAGATGCACAGCAAAACTCCCACACCTGAATGGCTCCTGCCCCTCTTTGGATTAGGGACATCACGTAGGGACATGAGATAGGGGCTTTTCTTCTGAAGTCTGTGGCTTAAAGGCTCTCTGAAACAGAGACCACAGCTTTGCTTTCTGTAGCTGTTTGGGTCCCTTTTCTTCTATGAAATTCTTGTTCAATTTTTAAGCAATTCATGAGTTTACCACCCAGAATCCAGTTTGTCACCAGGATTCCTTAGCCAGATTTTTCATCCAGAATATCCTTACAAAGGCATTCAGCAATTGACCCATATTTTCTGTATAAAATAATAGAAAAGATTCTGTCTTAGGTGGAAAACTCAACATTTAATGTTTTAAGGTCCCTAGTCTTTTTAAATGCCCCTGTTAAAACTCATTGCATAGACAAAATTATGTCAGTAGCAATTCTATTATATACAATCCAAATCTATGCATTTGAGGTGGTTAAATTTTTTTTCTCTCAGAATGGAATTTGAGGAACTTTAAACACACTTGTCATTTCAATTATAACCCATTTATACACTGGAAGCTAATTCAGAGAATAGAAATGTGAGGCTCTGTAATTCTGGGTAATTTCTGATTTGAGAAAGAATCTGCTCATGTCTTAAGAGGGGAAAACAGAGTAAGCCTTGATTAAAGGGAACTAAGCTAATCACATTCTGCAGTTGTTGAGGACTGTTAAAACATCATTTGTAAAATAATGATTATTTAAATTATCTTCGTGAATCCATTTGCCAATCCCTAATAATTATTTATTGCTGATCAGAGGAAATAGTTTCACTATTGGCATCAGCTTGTCTATACAATAGATTTTAGCAAGAAGCAGATAAAAATCTATATCAAGCAACCAGCCTTGCTTTGCTTTGTTTCTAATTTATTTTCTAAAAAAAAAAAAGAAGGAAAAAAAAAATTTTAGGTTCACACACCACAAAATAATTGTTCAAATCCTGATGTCACATAATTTTTAAGGTGTCCAGTTTGGGGTTTTTTTGTTGAATGTTGCCAAATAAACAGATTAATAATTATGAAAATTAAGATAATGAAGTTAAAATCTTACTTTTTGTGAAATGCACGTGAGTTAACCCAATCTGCCTGGTTGTTGTGCTGCTAAATCAGTTGTTTCTATTCCCATGGTAACAAAAGGAGTCACCCCAAGCAGCCTTCCTCTTAGCAATTCCTGCAATGTAGACAGATCCTTGCAATGTGGCAGGTCTAACTTCCTTAGATTTTAAATTTCCTGTATTTCCAGGCACTGACTGCCAAGATTATTTTTTTTTTCTTTCTTAGCAAATTCAACTCCCTTTCCTGTTGAGAGAGGATGGTGGGAAGAGAATCTTTATTTCTTCTGGTTTTAATACAAATTTCTTCTATGAACATATTTACCATCAGCAGCAGATAAATTCTCCCCCTTCCATGATTTTTTCTTCTTTTCTCCATCAACTCCTACTCCCTCCCACCACTGGCCTGGCCATTCATCCCCCCAGAGTATCCACAGAGATCTTGCTCTCAAATCCTCTCCCAGCTGTGCAGGAACTGCTTTAATTTCACTGACAAAGGCTATGGCTGCTAACTACATTATGGCTACTTGATAGTGTAGAAGACTGCAATGCCCACTCTAAAAATGCAGATTCCCACTTCCATAGTCTTAGTTAAAACGCCTGTATTATAATTAATAGCCTCTGCCTATGTACATGTGTGAACAGTACAGCTGCATGACAGCCAAGAAACTTATGCTTCAGAGGAGCTTGAATTCCAGAAAATAGTTATCACATGTAATTAACTCAGTGAGAGAGACACAATTGTCATTTGTGGTTACAAACAACAGCAGAAACAAAAGCATGAACTGAAGAAATCCTGGCTAGCTGCACATATATTAAAGTCTCTGCTCTCCATAAACTGCAGTCATGCATTTTCCCATAGAGAAAGTTATCTAATTTTGTCTAAATGGGGAAACCAGTGATATAAATTATCTGTATATTAATTATGTATATAGGTCTCTTCCATCTCTTTTTTCACATCCCTCTGAAAAGCAAGCATGGTCAGCTGACCCATGGCAAGGAAAACCCCTTCTAAAACATTTGTAAATAGGTGAGAAATGTGATTCACAGCTCCAGGAAAAAAGGAGACAAAATGCAGAGGGAAACAAAGACCAAATGAAAGATGTCAAAGTTACTTTGAGCAATAGAGTTGAAAAATTACAAAGAATTCCAGCCCCCAAGAAGAAACTGCAGACTCAAACCTGTCAGCATGATGGAGACCTTGGATGCTACGGCTTTTAAAGCCACCTAAGAGAGTTAAAAGTATGGCAACATGAGATTATTCTGACTTTTGGCAAGGGTTACAGAGCTGCACTTTGAAAAGCAGCAGGGACTCCTGAGAGTATATTGCTTTACCATTCAGTCTCAATAGGCAGCTTGCAAGACCTTGCAAACTTTCCCGAGAGCGATCATCACGTTCTAGTGAATGGTACTTAGTGGAATAGCTGGAGGTTAATTTTTAAATCCCTCTGTGTCATGGTGAATTGCACTGCTTGTAACTGGCAATACAGAGCAGAGTCAGGACTGGTACATGTGGAATTAGTGAGACTTTGAGTGACTTTTATGCATATTGCATCATTCTAGTTTTCCACAGCATTAGTGGCGTCAGTTGTTCATTTTCAGTTCGTTCAGACCTTTTTGGACTTTGGATGACCCATTGTGGTAACATTAATTAAGCACAGTACAGGAAATTTTTTTTATGAGCTATGAAGCCACACGCATATCATACATTTTATGCTATAATAATGGCAAAGAGCAAAGAAATAAGTTTTTTCTTTCTTTCCTGCCAAAGATGAACAAGAAAGAACAGGGGAAATGGTGTATAGCTCTCAGGTCTGTTCTTCTTCCTTTTAACTGTATATGAAACATTTTTTATGCTTTAGATATGCAGAAATAATAAGTGGCTCCTATGAGAGGCAATATTTCTGGAAGTCTAGAGAAACAATCAGTAGCTGCTGGGTAATTTATGTGCCTTCACTTCAAAATGGCCCTAGTGTTTTTTGTTCTAGTATCTAAGAAGCACAGTTATAATTAGAAGTTTTTGAAGGAGGAAACCTGGTCTTCTGGTGATGTTTGCAGGGTTCCACCTCACATGTTGATGTGCTCCCCAAACTTGTCATCCCAGATTTATTTGCATTGCTGTTTTTTATGTTTCCACCATGTAACATTATTTTGATCGATTTTACAGGCCATAAAAACTGTAAAAAGATTGTGCATGTGCAAATTCCTTCGAAATCATGGAAGCTGATCTCACAGCCTGGTGCACACTCTGCCGTTCCTTCAGTCCCAAACATGCTCAGCTCTGTAGTCCTGGATGGCTGCATTGCCTCAGCTGCCTCTGGAGATGCATTTTTAATTAATTAATTCCAGCAAAATGATACAACTTTCTCCTGTTCCTACAAAGTAATGGTGCAGAACACAGCGTGCAACATATTTGATGTTAAGACCAAAATTCAATTAATCACTTGTTCTGACTTAAAACAGACAGTTCACACCCCACCCATAAAGCTAGCTTTGCTTCACAAACACCATAGAGATTTTTAAAAATAAGCTAACAAAATAATGTAAAAGAACACTCTGTTCAAGCTGTTTATCCCGGCTTTGTGCATAAAAAGGAAAGACACAGTTTTTATACTTTGATCTAACAGCTTTAATGTGAAAAAATGGAGAGGAAAGACCTAATTTGTTGGTTTGAAAAAGCAATGCCATTCATTAATCGGAGCACTGAAGAGAGAAAACATAAAGTAGCTTGAGTTGGCTTTTATCACACAGGCCTGATGATAAAATATCCACTTCTACTGGAAACCCCTCCATCCCATTTTCATTGAATACACAGTAATTCAATCATGACTAGGAACAATTTATTTGTAACAAGGAAGGTTTCTGTTTCTCCATAATGAGTTGATTATATCTTGTCAGAGGAACCTTAAACCCATCAAATGTAAATGAATTATATCAAACATATTATTTTCATAGCAGCTGGATATGAGTAACTGATGAAACAGAGCTCTTTACTTTCATTTTGTACTGTGAATGATAAAATATAGCACATAAAATGGAGCCTGTGAAACAAATTCATGCAGGTCCCTAATTTTCTACCTTTCAAAGGTCTGTTTCATTAATTTGATCTACTCATTTACTCTAAATATTAAATCATAATTTGCTGGGGGAATTGTACATCAGAATGTCCTTGTAAGATTTTTTTTTTTACATTTTAATGAAAGTAATCCCTGTTCATGATGCATGCCCTGATAATGCACTTATCCAAAAATTAAATTTGATATAATATTTGATCCCTTCTGTCTCTAAAAGCACTTCCTGGAAACAGGAGTGTGGCAGGGGGACTGCTGCTAGGGCAAAGGATGGGAGTAGTTGGGAATCTATCCCAAAGAGGGAGAGGGAGATGAGATCCTTGTGAGCATAAATCATGGAAAGATAGTGTGAACAGATCAAATACAATCTGCAGCAGCTTCTGGGAGATAATTAAAGCAGATATTGACCAGTTTCAGAAATATGCAGTCCTTGTTCACTGCTACATGGAGCATCCACTTTGTTAAACTTTTTGGTAGACCACAGACAATCTCTGAAGTAGATCAGATTCAGCTCTCAGAAGGAAAGAAGAGGCTGCCATATATACAGGGAACAATTTTTCCTGGATGAAAGTTGGAGAAAGCAAGAGTGAGTGGGCAGCTCACACACCTGTTCACACTCCTGGTGTTCATGGGCATCAGTGTCTGCTCTCTTCACTGCTACATCTGAGCAGATAAAGTTTGCTTACTTTTTAAGTAAAAAAGCCCAGCATTGTCCTGTATTTGCTTGGTGTGGAATTTAATATTGAACATTAACTCTTCCATTGGAAATGGCTGCTGTGGACAGATAAAAATTGTAATTCCGCTGCATTATCTTGGGAATAGTACCTTTCAAACAGGATTTTTCTGGGCTTAACTCTATGTCCTTGTAATGCATGAAATGCTGAGCTTGCCACAATCCTCTAAGGGAGAGAGGGAGCAATGGACAGCAGCTGCATGTTGGGATGAGTTGTTTGTCACTCCACATGGGGACAGCAGAAATTGCAGCTAAGAGGTGAAATTTACTTCTCTTCTGCCTTGACTGATAACCTGAGGAACTCCCAGAACAGACAGAAACTCAGAGCTGGAGGTAGCAGGGCTGAGCAAGGCAAGGTGAAAGAGAAGCCAGAATTCACATCTTGTTGTGGGAACCATCTCTGTGACAAATTATGCTTTTGACACATCACCCCCTGAGAGTTTTGTAATGGGATTTTCTAAAGATGGTTGGGCAGCAGGAAGCAGCATCAAAGATGTTTCTTGTAACAGATGACTGCAACAAAATTGAGTAAATCCAGGTAATAATTCAATCAGTATCAGTAAAACTAAACTCAGTGCAACTGTTTTTTACAGTGATGCAAGAAACTATTTTAGAGACTGAAGACAGACTCTGCATACTTGAACCATGCTGAGATCCACCTCCAAAACCGTGAGATGAATGTGGCAGAGCAAGAAAAGGAAATGACTGGGCTTCTTCTTTTAGGAAATTCACATCTTTGGACAGGGAAATGAGATAATGTCTTAGTATCACCTTGTGTTTGGATTTTTTCTCCCAAATCCTAAGGTCATTCTCATTTATAAAGTATTTCTTTGTTTTATACAGAATTCCTGTTCCTATAGCTACAGAAACACCACTCTGAAGAGAATGTGGGGAAGGTATTTCTTTTTCATGTGCTTCTGGAAGTGAGTTCGAGCTAGCAGTATTTCTCTGTTTTACAAAGAAATGAAGATGTTTTACATTCATCTCTTCTTGCTTTCAATAGTACATTGCCAGTAACAAAAATATGCCTGGGTGTGGAGTTAATAGGAACCACTTCATCTTACTCACATTAACACATTGTAACGTTGGTGAGTGTAAGTTTATTGGGGTTGTTGACATCAATAGTGGGTCATGGCAGGTTGTACTTTCCACCAGGTAGTGTGGGACTCAAATTAAGAGAATGGAGAGGGCTGTGGAGAATGACAGAGGGTTGTCACCCAGCTGTTTCACCACTCCTCCCTATATTTTGGCAGGATCAGTGGGTAGACAATAGAATTGGAGCAGGGAGGTGTCTCCCTTCAGCAATTTTGGTCTATTTTCAGCCTTAAATATCTTACTTGGATCCAGAGTCAAATATAGTAGCTAGCTTATAAGACATCATAAGGAATCACATTTGTAAAGAAAAAACCAAAATTTCTTCCAGTCCATGCTAATAGCACTAAAAAAAAAAAAAAAAACATTTGTGAACAAGAAGATACTTGCACATTTAGTAACTGCTGCTCCTGAGCAGAATGCCAGACCCTCAATCCAGTGTCCAGAACTCTTTAGTTGTTATTTTCCCCCATTAGAATAAGGAGATGAAAGAATTTTGTCAAAACTTTTCTGTTAACAAAACTGCCATTTTATCAGTGTGATCATTCTCTAAGTGAATGGAAATATTCTGGAGTTTACCAGAAGTTTAATATTTTAAGAGAAATTATGAACGTATCTAATATTTTCTGTCACACTGGTAGCCTTGCTCCTTCATTTACACCAGGAAAAAGTCAGAATAAGTGTGTACACTTCAGTGAAAGCTGTTCTGTTTCCTACACTCTGAAAGTGAAGTGGGCCTCCCACTTCTAGAGTCAACCCTTCAGGAAACCTAGACGCCAGTGCACTTTAACTGTCTAGATCTGACTGAGCTGTGGTTATAGCCCAGTATTTAACAGCATTTCACACTTCTCCTGTCATCTGGATTACATAACAATGTGCTGATTTTATAAACAGCAACTACTCATTCTTGTGGTCAAGTTTTACTGGATGCACAAGAGAAACATCTAACCAAATAAAGCTGGAGACAGGGAAATTGGATGCAGAGGAAGGGCAGGCATTCCTCGGCGCATGTAAAACCAAACAGTGCCAGGATTTGCAGACTGCAGTGCCACCACTCAAGGGCCCTGCATACACTTCCAGCCAGGGGATCATAAGAACTCACTTTCTTGTGGCTGTTGAAAGTTCTTTTGCTTGGCACATGCACTTAAAAACCCTGCAAATGCCACTTATGCTATTAAGTGCACAGGGGGGAGGGTAAATAACTATTCATCTGCAGGAGGTTAGCAATGCCAAAAAGTGTTAAAAATCAAAACAATCCACATGTATAAACACAAATGTTTAAAGTGTAGTAAAACTAGTGAGGCAGACCCTCAAGCAGTCTAAATCCAATGCCTCTGCTGGCCTCAGCAAAGCTCCAGCAGCCTGGGTTAATTTGGGCTGTGCTCTGGTAAATACCTCCAGACCAGGCACCTGTGTCTGTGCTGGAGTCAAGCTCTGCTGAAACAATCTTCTTTCAGCTATTGTCTAAAGAGTGTGATGACATACACTGTATGGTTGTTACTACTACTGGAGCAGCATGAATACTCAAGGAGACCTTTCCTGAAATGTTTCATTCTACAGCAAAGGACTTCAATTTCCATGTCATTGTACCATGAAGGTGGGAGAAGATACCTCTCTTGGATATAGGGCAGCTGAAAAAGTGCTCAAGAACATTTATAAACTCATCTCCTACAAAGAAGTTCTGAACTACCAGCATTTTGCAGATTTTTTGAGAGTCACATGAACATATCTACTCTGGACTGAAAACAACATTTGTAGCCTATACTTAAGAAATATTCCATTGAAGTGGGATGCTCCTCTCAGCCTGGGAAAAGTTCAGCAAGGCCAAATTTAAGGACCTGTCTCAGGATCAATAGGGTCTGGGGGAGGAAGGGATGCAGAGCATCCCTGCCAAGAAGGGCACAGCAATGCAGGGAAGAGCCAGTTCCTCTTTCATTGCCTTGTAAACTGGCACGTGGCCTGAGTCATGCACCACAACAGGAAAGTCAAGAGGTCTGCATACCTGGGAAGTAAGAAATAAAAAATGACATTGTGGGATTCCCCTAGGAATGCCTACAATTTTGGTATTTACAGCTCAGAAAATCATCTTGGATGCCATTATAGTCAGTAAATAGACTTCCACTGAAATGTATGGAACTATCTCAGTTGAATAGGTGCTGTGAGATCAAATGAGTGCCAATCTCTTAGTGATTACACCTTACTGAGCCTTAGCAGGACTCAAGCAGGTAGCTCAGATGGACAAAGGCCCGTGCTCTAGACACCTAAACTAAGTTGTATTTACTAAGCATATAGTAATATACTAAAGGAGACCTTAAATACCTATATCTTAGAGGGATGAAAGCCTTTTTGCCTACAGTCTCAGAGTTCAGGCAAATGTGTGGTCAAGGTGAAGTGTCTGTAATGTATTAGTGCAGCAATAGATTGTTTATGACTCATTTTGACTCCATCTTTGCTTCCCATTTCTCATTATTCCTCTACTATATCAAGATGGGGCCTTAGGGATAAACCACCTTAACTGTCCATTTCCTTCCCTCATTTGCTGCAGTGGTTGGTTCTGATTCACACTGCAAAACTTAAAGCCATAAATTTAGTTGGAAGTCAACAAAAATAATCCTAACCACTTTTGCTGTTTTTTCCCTTTTCTCCAGAATCACAGAGGGTCTCCAAAGAGCTGTATGTTCAGTCTCATAGGTTTAAGAATGAGGATTTCAGAGCTCATTCTGGATTGAGCCACTTAGATATGGACCCATCCTTCCATGTGGGAAAGATATCACACAAGTCAGGTCCCTCCTTTATGGGCCAGTGACTTATAAATGCCTTAAGGGCAATAGCCCACTGACACAGTAAGTCAGGCACAGATTTTTGCCACTCATTGGACACTGTTTATCTCTAGAGATGGATTTCAACTGTTCCATCCTGATCAAAATTCTTAAACTTGATGTAGAGCTCACATCTGAGGCTTCTCGTCCCTTTTTTTGTTTGTGACTCCTCACCAGACAGCACAGAAATGTTAAATAATCTCAGGAAAGCTGGTTGGAAATGTGTTGCTAGGAGAACTTTCAACTGAGTAGGGGGGAATTTTTCAGTGGAATTTCTTTTTCTATTTATTCTTTTAACAGTAGAGAGCCAAATTTAAGGAAAACACTCAAGTCTCTGTGATAAATATACACCAGAGTCTTCCACTTGTTTTCTATAGATTTCTCTTTGTTCCAGTTGTCTGCAGCTTCTTATCCTTAAAACCCCATTTCTTTTGTTGCCAGAATTTTTGGGTATGAGAGAAGGTTCCACCTTGTTACAGTAATTTAGAAACACCTGTCACCATATATTTTAATATGGCAGTTACACTGGAACTAATCCCCACATAATCTTCTTGATACGAGGTACTATGGGCTTAGTCCACAGATAGGGGCCTTGCATTTCATGTCTCACTAGATTTAGAACTTAATTTTACTTCTGCTACTTCCACAGTATGTCTAAATGTATCTTTGTTTGGCATGGTTGGTTTGCACCAATTTTAGGGAAGAAAAATATACCCTACACTTTCTTTTTTTCTCTCTCTTTTTAAATATTAATTATTCCCACCAAGTGAGTATCCCTGGTCTTTCTCCTTTGGCCCAGCTGATCAGCAGGCTTTGCAAGCAGCATGGCGCTGCTCACTTGTTTCCCATGGAGAGATGAGGAGCTCTGTGCTCACACTCTCACTGTCTCGAGGATGAAGAAAAACACTCAAACACATGCTTGACTTTAAGTATGATTCCATATCCTGTTGATAACCGGACACCTTCAGTGTAAACAGTAGGATAACAAACCTCAATTTAGAAAACAATTCCAATATGTCATCTGTTTTTTCCATGCTATTACTGTACCATTATCACATTAGTAATTAAATTTGTTTATTCAAAATCCTTTTGCCTTCCTTCCTGAATGAAAGTCATCAGCCATTTGAATTCCCATAGACAAAATTTTATTTTATCATACATACTGTTGGTCTCTTTATTTCTGGTCCATGATGTTTTATGGGTTTTAAACATTATTTTTACATCATTTAAAATATTTTAAAATACCTGAGTCCCTACACTTTTTGCTTAATTATAAGTCAAGTATATCTATACACGGTCTATATACAGAAGGCTATCTGTTTCGGAGGAATATGCATATTTTGGAGTGCATAAATACGTTAGATCCAACCCTTATCTTTAAAGAGCAATAAGGTGGTAAGATCAAGTAATCATCAGTTAGGAAATGCCATCATTAAGGATAAATATACAACTTCAGTTATACCTTATATGCACGTTTTTTCAAATATCCTTTAATTAGAGAATGACTGATTTTTTTTATGTGCCCTCTTTACTATGCGAAAGCAATTATATGCATTGAATTTACATCTTGCATTTTCAACCTCCAACCTCACTAATTTAAGTGTCTGCTTTCATGTTTGTTTAGCATACTGTCTACCAACACTGCTCCAAATATAACTACTCTGGCTTTTATCTCATTTCTTCACAGATATTGGGAGACTATTATTTTTGTGATGCCTTTTAGAAGAAGTATCCCAAGTTGTGGATTGACATCCTTTGAACACTTAGACTAAATACCAAATTAAATAAGGCTACAAATTTTTCTTTACTCTGCAACTGTTCAGAGAAGAAACTGTTATTCTCCTTCTACAAGTAGACAAAGTAAAAACAATCATCATGATTTATCAACCTCCTTATGCCCAGATATTTTTTATGTGCCAACTCTCCCAGTCTCTGAAAACCAATTTCAATTTCAGATCACTCCCAGGAGTGTTGGTTTCATATCTTGTTCATGCTCCCACTCCAAACTGAGATGACACAGCAGAGAACATCAGTTGTCTGCGCATTCTGCAGCTTCTCACCTTTCTATGAAAGGAAAGATCAAGTTTTAGGCCAGAAGATAACTGTGAGGTGCTCAGAATGGACTGCTCACCTGGACAGTAAAGGAGGGGAGCCTGGACCAAAACATTGGACCTTTCATGGTTTCAGCCTTCTTTCCTGACAGGTTTGCTCTTACTTGACAATGTCTTAACGAGCCCTTTTCACCCTTTGCATGAATATCGAGGTTAAACATCTCAATTTACCCCAAAGTTCCCTGGGTCATTTACCCATTAAAAAAAAAAAAATAGCACTACTGTTTCTTCCCAGTTGATACACTGTAGTGCCTCATGTCAATAAGAACAATAAGAAACACCAGGAGAAATTGCTCAAGTCCTAGCAAAGAAACTAACAAAATACATTCGTCAGCTAAATTCAGCTACTGCCTGTGTTGTTTTGGTACATGCAGGCACATTTGTTTTACCTGTGTGTTGCCACCTTCACTCTGTTTGGTCTGGCTTCTATCCCATCTGAAGGTGAGGGAAGAGACCCTCCTGTCACCCCACACCAGGATTTGGGCATCAGGCCACAGGAGAGAGGATCTCACCTACGTAGCCTGGATCAGAAGTTGTGGGGAGAAGTGTATTCAGCTGTGCCATCTTAGCATGATATCCATGAGGAGAGAGGATTTGGAAGGTCATCTATCCAAAATAGAAGAGCCAGCAACAATTAATAAAGGATTTTCCCTTATTTATAACTTAGCTACTTATGCTGAGATTTCCAACATGACATCAGCAAGAGATCTATCACTAATGAAGTTCACAAACCTCTAAATTTTAAACACTTGCTTCAAAAGATGGTTTTCATAAAATGTGGTTCAATAGTAACAAAACTTCATGTTTTTCCCCTAATATTTTTCATTAAAATAACTGAACTTTTTTGCTGGAACTTGTAAGTAAATCCCTCTCAGGCATATGCACAAAAAGAATCTCCTGAAATAGAGAATTGTCAAAAAACGTAAATAAAATTGTTCATGACTGGTGAAGATAAAGTACTGAAATCAGAGACAGTGTGAAATGTCAGACAAACATCACCATTTATTTTCAAATAATCAGTCCTTTACACCCCATAAAGTACACCCAACACTATTGAACCCATACACAATTACACTTACACATTAACTTATGTGTTTAGGTTTCAATTGATCATTTTTTCCCATGTTTTCTGAGTTTCAAGGAGCTGAAAATAGAGTTTCCAGCACTGCACAGAATGCTGCAGACAGCTGCTTCGTGTGACATTTGCATAGCTTTACAGCAATGCTCTGCAAGAAGGAACCATGAATGTCCTTTCTACAAATTGCCACAAAAATGGCCCTGGCTTCTGCAAATGTAGGGAGTTACTATTGAACTCATCTTACAGAAGCTGTAATACTTTAAGCTTATATTTCCATTGAAAATTATAGCCTTTGCAACATTTTGCACCACTTCTCTAGAAGAAGTACCACTTACCACCCTTTTCAATTTCAGATGTTGAAAATAATGAGATTCAGAGCTGGGAATGGCCCTTCCACTTCTAATGTGAAGCTCACCAAACACCATACACAAGATTAGTTCAACATCTCTGTGTTGACCAAGAGCTGATAGTACACACAGGGCTTTCTTCTCTTCATGCCATGTTCCCCTTAGCGTCAGGGCCCTGAGCACACCTCTTTAGAGCTAGAAGTAAATAGCCTGTCCTTCTCTAACCTTGGGATTTGCATTTAAACTGAGGCTTTGTCCCTGGCTCTCACCTGTCCTGCATTGCAGTGGCATCACAGCTATGTCGCTGCCTGGCCTTGTACCTTCTCTCTTCAGATTTCTTCACAAAACCTGTTACCAACAAAGGTAGATACAGCCTGATTAACCCCTTAACTTTGAAAAGGAGATACACTCAGGGTATTAACCCATGCATTATATGTGAAAAACATGTAATGCATGTGTTAAAAAAAGATGTTTTCACTGCTATCTTTAGAATGACCATTTATACACTCTATTTGATATCATGGCCTTTCTAGTTCATTACCATGCTTATGGAAGTCTTTGCTTTCCTTCAAGGCTCTTTAATTTATTGCTGAATGAATATTCAGAGATCTCCATTGGTCTTCCAGGACTTCATGACTGTTAATAACCAGTATTTTTTCCTTTCTTCTCATTAACTTCTTTGCCTGTACAGCTAGACAGACTTCAGCTCTCAGCAGTAACCAAACTACTAAATTAGCAGGACAGCAATGTCTTGCAGTTTTTCACAGTTTGGTGTTGTTTCTCTGTAGCATATCTTAAAGGGAGCTATTTACCATTACTGTGAAGTCCAATCCATTGGTGATTTAGAGCTACAACAATATTGATGCAGATGAGCCTCTGCGGAGATATTTAATGACATTATGTAAATGTAATCAATGGGCTCAATAAAGCATAACAATAACAAAATACTGTTCACATTATATATAAATAAATGCACATGGACCCATCTATGTGCTTCCTACATAATTACTGTAAGAGTGCCTATTTATACTGCTGATCATCCAACTCTCTATATGCCATTTTGATCGTGCCTGTTTAGGCAGCCTTATTGAATCCATAACATGTAACTAGCTGATTAGGACCCTGACTTATGCCAGAAGATCCTGAATCTTCTGAGAGGAAGGGAAAAAAGAAAGCTGAAATTAGAGCAACTCAAAATCATCATGTGTTGCTGCTCAAAACTTTCAAGTGTTTCTTTTTTTAAAAGAGAAATATTTCAGATATATTCATATGTTTGTGACATTCTGTCTATAGTTTGATTTCAGTAGAGAGAGATGAATTTGTAGCCTTCAAAAAGAAAGAGAAAAAGAAAACAAAAATCTGTTGGATTTTTTTGTTGCCAGGCTATGACATTAATCTAAAATTTCTACTATTATGAATTGAATCTAGATTATTAGGTAGTACAATATCTGGGTACATTGTGGAAAAAAAAATAATGAATGGAGGAAGCTGTGATCAGCCAGTGCTTGCCCAGCTTCAGCTACTGGCTGACTACTGACTGTATCTGCACAGATTTTTGGGGCAATATATAGATGTTAAAATGTTTATACATGAATCCTGATCTCACTGTACTGAATTAGATCTCTCAACACAGAACAACAGGAAAAGCTCTGGTCCTTCATGTTCCATGCTTCCAACTACATAATCAATATAGTGTATCATTTCAGGTAACTGCTTAGATTCTTGTTGGAGGTGATTAATAAATTGAGCCTAAGTGTTACCAAACCTAGAAGATGATATATTGTGTACTATATTGTGAAAATACATGGCATTTCTCAAACAATGTGGATTATATGTTTTCAGTCTTGAAGGTCATAAAAGGATGACAGCCCCATAATACTACTAGGACTGTAGTGGAAGAAAGCTGGGGCAGTGATTTAAGCAGAAATAAAAGGACAAAGCTGGATAGAAAAGAAAAAGTGTATTTGGCAAACTGTGCTATTTTAACATTTGTTTCCATATTGCTTCAGAATATTCTTTTCCTAACATACTGTAGGGGAAAACAAGATCACTCTATCATCAAATAGGTTGAAGGATGATGTTCATCAGGAGACCTCTTCTGATGGCAGTACCCAGGGTGATTCCCTGGGAGTGAATGCACACAGAGGGTCTCCAGGTGTGGTTAATGGGGCTGTGCAGTCTGTCTCACTCTGACCTAATTGAAATTATCCAAATGGAGCATGTCCCAAAAGAGGGGGTGATGCCCTGCCACCTGCTAGGATATTTACACGGAAAGTGGGAACTCAAAGTTCACTTGTCTGTTCTGAAAAAGCCATAAAGGTTTTCCATTTTGACACAATTTTCACTACAATTTGGCACATGTCCAGGTCGTTGTCTTTGGATTATCTGAGTTCAAATACTGTCTCTTCTTTTTATTTTTTTTTTTTCTGTAGGAATTTTTATGTGGATGATAGAAAGAGATAGAAGTTGAAAACTTGGATTAAGATTCATCTGGGTTGAATAGTACTCTGGAGATAATTATCTTTTTCTGATAGCTACTTAGTTGAAGCAACATTGACTACGCTCATAACTTAGTTGTCTCGTTTAGGTATTTAAAATGTTCTAATCCATGAGTTTCATCTCTTCTTTTAAAATGTGTAATTCTTCCTCTCCCTGACATGGAAGCTATAAAAAATCAATGTAAAAATGATCAAAAACCTGATGATAGATGCAATTGTTTCTCCACTGGTATCAGAGCAATAAACAAACTATCTTTTAGGGTGGGGAACACAGACAAAATGAACAATGGCAATTATCTTTAGGTGGGGCATGGTAGGGGGAAAGGAAAGAAAATGAGAGAGAAATTCAGAGCCACAAAATTCACTGATGCCTAACAAAATGGAAGAAAGTGCATTGAAGAGCAGAAAACAGAACTGGGAGGAGGAAATGAGATGATAAATGGACATGGGACAGTACATTTAGACTGATAAAAGACAAGAAACAATCTTTGTTACTGCGTTTCAGTATCACTTGACTTCAAGTGCCACCAGGAATGTAAACAAAGGGAAGTGTTAACTCAATTTCTATCCCTTTCTTCCAACCTCTTAAAGAGGTATTTGCCTCAAATTTCAAGCAAAGAACTGGAGGGACTTTTTTCTTTACCCAAGTGAGATCTTCATCACACAATTTTGAATTCATTAAGGTAGCTGTGTTATTCATTAATACATTCCTTCTCTTTTTGAGTTTAATTATCATCTGATCAGCAACTTGGAACTTGACATAAATCTCAAGGTAGAAACTGCTTAAGAAGAAGTTTAATCCAGAGATTATTTTTCCTTAAAAAAAGAAAAAAGAGAGAGAGAGAAAGAAGAGAAAACCATAGAAGTCTTTGAAACAGCTGGGGTCAAAGGAACTGCGCTTTCTTCTAATTGCCCCAATAAATTTTAAAGATGTTATTACTCTGTAGTGATTAAGAAATGGTAAAAAGAGATGCAATGCTATAACATCAAGGCCATTAAGCTTAATAGTCCTTAACTGATTGTCACCCCGCCCCAACAAAAATAGACGCGCTGTTCCCTGCTCTCCCTTACCCTTCCCCCTCACTGAAGGCTTCTAAAATCACCTCCAGCCAAACCTAGGGGAATTCATACTTCCTGCAATAAAATCCAAAGAACAGAACAGCTGGCAGCTGAACTTAAGATTGCTAAAACAAACATTGTGACATTGATGTGGGGAGGGATTTGGTTATTATTACAACACGGCGTGGCTGGTTCTGCAGGGAAAAGATGCAAGCAGAGCTTTTTTTTCAGCATGCAAATAAAAGGCTTTTAAAAAGACAGTGAAACAACAAAAGCAGCACTATTTGCTCTAAAAATACCTAGAGGGGGGAAAAGAAAAAAGCATTGGACTAAATTCACAATGTTGGCTACCTAAAATTTAGATTCAAATGACTGAAATTACATGAATAATGTTCCACAGAGACTCTGTAGTAAATAGGCCTGACAGGATCATTATTAATTGATCTATTCTGACATGTACAAAATATGCAAATGAATACATTATATCATATAATCCAATATATATCATCCTCAACTTCTCTGGTGTGTTGAGTCCTGCTTCTTGTGCTAACTGTTAGCAATCTTCCAGAAACCACCCAACTTTACCTTGAAGGTTTCACCAGACAGCCCATGACCATAAAATCTAGGCAAGTAACGAAGTATTAATAAGTAACTAAAGGCTGGATTGATGACAAGAGGTGGTAGATTTATAACAATAGCAAGTGGATTGAAACTCCAGTGTTGTGTGCTTTTTTGGTTATTATTTCACAGCAGAATATCTTACATTGCAGATTGCAATGAAAGTATCCTTTTTCCCATAAGGTTCAAGGACAACCCCTAAGCTTATTTAACCACCCCCTAAAATTTGGAAATCCCAATACAGAGAGTTAAGAGAGAATTTTTTTTCTACCTCTCTCATTGAGGTTAGGCACCTAAATTAATGGTCTTTATACTAGATAGACTATTAGATAACTACAGTCTCACCTTCCAAACAACTCTACACTGAGAGCACTGATTGACTGCTCTTGACTTTTTCCTAAATCTGATACCTTCCATTGATTTCCTCAAAATCCAGTGACTTTTTTGTCTGCAGGATCTCATTATAATGAGCATCGTAGCCTTAAACACTGTGAGGGCTAAATAAATAATTTAAGTTCTTGTAGTTTGCACTTGCTATTCTTTTATCCTGTGTGAAAAGAGACATTATCTGGCATAATTTGCACTGAGTTGAAGCGTTCTTTCTGGATGGAATTAAAAGCTTGAGGTGATATTGCAAGATTGCACATGCTGAGAAATGTTACAGTAATAACAGAAAATTACCAGTCATCCTAAAAGGTATGGGAAAAAAAAGTGTTTCCTTGTTCCACGCTTGAGAAAATGGGTTCAGGTCTGGGTCAATCAAAGATTTAATCAAAAGTGTCAACATCTCAATTGAAGAGAGATTAAAAAGCATATGAAATACAGGTTTCCATTGTTCAAAATGTATGAAATAAATAAAAAATAAATAAAGCAATAGTAAAAAATTCATATATGTTTTCCCTAAGGTGAATCTGTTTATTTGCACTTGTCCCAAAGTTAAGAAGCTCTGGCTTCAAGGGGAAGGAAACTTTTGTCTTCAGACTCCAGCTATAACAATCTGCCTGTTTGCCATCATCTTCAAATAACACCAATGCAACCAGGTCATTGCACATCACAGAGGCCTCTTCCTTGTAGATATAGCAGAGGGCAGAGGGAGATTAATCTCTTAGCTATGCAAGAAAAGGGTGGTGGAACATAGGTCAATACCCTAGGGAAAAAATAACACCTCTGCTTCCTAGTTGGGTGGTGGCTGTCCCCACAACTCCAGATGCTGCCTCTGACACCAGGTGGTTCCTTGGTGGTTTTTACCTTTTCCGAACAGGTGTGAAAAATCTGTTTGATGATGAATTGCTCTGGGTTTCATGGTTGAGTTTTCAGTTAAAGAAGAGAAACCCACTGATGCTTTGTCACATGGGAAGTTTAGCCTGGGACATTGATATAACTCAGCTATTAACCACATTATCTTCCAGGTTCATTGTTCAAAACAGCTTTCTAAGTTTCAAAACGAATATGCAGGGCTGAAGCAAGGTCTTTAAAAGAACAATTCTCGATCATACTTTAATTTTTATGTAGTTGTATCAACAGAGTCTTGGAAGCATCCCACATTTAGAATGTGGATAGTTCCCATCACAGACTCTTCCTCCTGTGTCTTTGAACCTGCAGATGTGTTCCAGTTTAAGTGTGGGCCTTAAGGTTGGCATTAGTTTCATTGGAGCTAAATGTATGTGGGAAGCTGCTTAGAAGCTTGACTTGCTTTCTGAAGTAGGAGACCAATCCTGAAATGTACAGTTTTAAAATTGTATAAGCTGGGCATTTTTTCCTTTAGGTCTAAAGTAATCCTGTGATTTAAGTAACAAGAGCAACTACACTATCTCACATCAAAGGTCAGTTTAGCTTCATTGTAGATCCCCATGGAAGAGCTAGGGAAAGCATTCAGGGATACTTTCCCAGAAAAGAGTCACAGCTGCCAATAATTTGTAATTTTGTGGTGTTCTAAACCAGACATAATTTTTTGCATTTAATGGCCCTCAATGGATTTTTCTTCATGAAGTGATCCAGTTCTTTCCTAAACCTAGATCCCCCACATCCTGTAGGGAGCAGTCCTACAGTTTACCAGTGTGTTGTATGAAGAATTGTCTCTGGACTTGCTTCCTAATACTTTTACATGACATCCCCCTGTTCTGTAAGAGGCACTTTCCCTGCATTGTTTATGATTTTACAGACTTCTATCATTACTGTCTATACTCTGGGTTGAAGAATCATAATCACTTAGTCTTCACTCAACAGGAGTTGTCCATGCATTCTATCACCCGTTCTGCAACCTGGTGCTTTCACTCTATATGTATTCATGTGCTGGTTTTTAGCTCATCCTCTGGTCACAAGCTGTTGGATATGTGCTCAGCTCTTAGCTGCAAGAGGCCAGTGTAAGGTCCAAATTAAATAAAAAAAATTAATAACAAATCTTTAACCACTCATTGTTTATTTGTATTTAATGGAACTTCTTTAGCCCAGGAACTTGAGCTACTCCTGAGATTGCAAGGATGCCATTTCCCTTCCAGTGAAAGTCTAGTATTTTACATTCTCATTTCCTCACATCCTGAATCAGCCTAGATAAATAAATCCCTGCTAACTTATAGTTTGGAAAGGAAATCTAGATAGTATAAATTTTATCCAAATGATACCAGGAAATTTCTTATGATTTTATGGAAATTATATTCCATAAAAATATTGTCAGTTCTGATCAATACCATGTCTTTCCATTAGCATTGTGATTTAAACTGACACAGGTTTCACTTACTTAATAGGAATATGTACCTAAGTCTTGAAGGCTGAGGTATTATGGATGCACCATGCTGTGCAGAAGGATAAACCTTTTAGGGGCTGATTTTTGGTGTCAAGGAAGCAACATCAAGTGGAGATTGTCACATCTCAATGTCGTCTCACACCAGCCCCTGTACAAAAATTATTTTTTCCCTGTGGATGTTGATCATTAATTATATAACGAAGGCTTACATGAAGATACATTTATAATCTTTTACACTTATGTCATTACTAGTATTTTGCCATAGGCATTTGGAGGGGTGGATGACTGTTAGACAAATTCTAACTGTATTTCCAAGGGTGTCTTTCATAGTATTTTTAACAGCATGATTTTTTACTGGCTGCCATGAAAAATTTGAGAATCTCCTATTCTCTTCTAGGATGTCTCAGGAACATGAGCAATTTCTCTGCTGTTTTTAGTTAAATACTTGTATGTGCTTAAGCATCCTGGACTTCATCATGACTATATTATGGAAGGAAATAAATAGATGGTCTAGATCCCAAAGAGGTAACAAAATAAATCAGAAGGCTGAAGGCACATAGATGTAGGCATGAAAACACATGAATCTCACCAGAACTACAAATCTGCTTTTGTCACTTAAGATTTTATTTGGCAAAAATGCCTTGAAGAAATAAGTATTGCTGACATGATGGTTTTTGAAGCCGTGTCATGGGCTGTACCAGCCACCATTAAAAAGTGCTGCCGTGGTGTAGCAGGAGGATGAATAAACCCATGGAAACAGATTTATAAATGATCCATGGCAGAACACAACTGCATAGTTAAGATGAATGTGATAAGTATTCCCTATTCCCTATTGCAGTCCTGGGATGGGTTATTCTGGGAAAAGACTAAAATAATTTTCTTGAAGTTACTAAGAAAGGTGGAGAAAAGAACTGTTGAATTAGTGAATAAAATATTTCTACAGAGCTCTGTAAATTTAAACACTAAACTCTGCTGAAATATTAAAAACTTAATATTTTCCATTAAAATTTAGCAACATGCAATTGTGTGTTCTGGTCTATGTTTTTTGTAAGCAAAAGACAACAAAAAGTGAGAAATTTCATTTAAATAGTTTAGTATATACTTGTGAGGGGGAATTCAGGGTTGTATACTGTTTGACAGAAAGATGCAGGAGGAGCATATCTTCTTCCTTAGACAGTTTTTAGACATATTCAAGCAACATGAAGAGGGAAAGAGAAGTGGCATGAAGGCACAAAGTCCCTTCAAAGAGACCCTGACAAATTGGGGGCTGAGCAATCACCATCCATACAAAATTTAACCAAAGCAAATGCGTGTCTAGATGATCCTTGTGAGTCCCTTCTAACTCAGGATGTCCTATGATTCTATGAACATTGGCCACTGGGATTCTGAAGAGCCTTCCTCATGAAGACAGAAATAAGGAACACAGAAACTGCTCCACAGTTTTTTAAGCCATAGAATTTCAGCAATATTTTCTTACTAGACCCCTCTAGTGGTTTTCTTATATTACACTGCATCTGAACTTAGTCTACAAGTTATTTAAGTCAAGGGCAGTCTCTAATTAAATACTACACCTTCTGGGTTTGGACCACTGAATGCTATTTTTAAGACAAGTGATAAAATTAAAAATGTAAAGGATTTTGGATAAACTGATTTGTAGTCATTTCATGTGGGCTATGTACATGAATGCGTTAGTAGGAAATTTAACATTTTATCCTTTGGAATGTCTTCCTTTTTCAAACCCAGGAGCTCATTAATGGAAGTTGTGCTCCTCCAGTGGAGGCCCACACCACCATTAATGTAAAACCTCCACGCAGCAACCAGAGGCACCACGCAAGTGTGTGGTGTAACAGAGTAATGTTAAACATGAAGGTAAACCCTTGTGCAGAGTCTAGCCATGTGGATTTGTTTCTTCTCTTCCCACTCCATTAGGGACCTCACAAGACAGTTAATTAGGGTCTTAGAGGATGACTGATCATGGTGAGAAAGGAAGGAAAACCCCTTTGGGAACAGCAATCCTCCACAGCCTGGAATCTTTGTACTAGCATCAAGCTAGGAACTCTTTTTTCTGTGTCTGTTCACACTGACATGGTTTTACTGCTCTTTACCTTTGAGGAGAAGTCAAGGGAGGCTTTTTTTTTTTTTCCCCAAACAATATTTTATTTTTTAATCACTTTTAAATCAACACCTATGGAAGGCAATTAACATCGATTTCAGTGAATTTGGGGGTGAGGTCAACTGTCTATCCCAACAAGAGACCAAGAGGCACATACTCTTTGCTGCTTCTGTGCTGACATGGAAATCTTGTTAATCTTATGTACATGTGGGCAGAACAAAGGACAGTGGGAGGAGAGGCTACCCTGAGGTTGGAAATGGTTTACAACTACTCAACTTTTATCCATTGTAGCCTAAGTATTCAAGCCCATCCTCTGTTTCAAATATGACCCATGTGACAACAGTTGTTAAATTTTTCGTTGTACTTAAGATGAGCAATAATTTAACCTGGAACATCCAACTGCCCACCACAGGAACTAAATCCTAGTTAAATTATTCTCTTTGGGAGGCCAAATCAGGGATGTGGTCCAGAGCTCATCTCATACTCAGGATCCTTGTGTGCTCACATGTCCCCAGCTGTGGTGTCTGGGCTTATGTGTGTACCAAGGGCTGGCACTGGACTAGCTGCAGTTATGTCAACATAATCACTGTCAAAACAGATGTCCCTGTCTCCTCTCTGAGAAATTGGTACACAGGCCAGAGCCTACCCCAGCACCCCCACTTCCAGATTAAGACCTTTCAAAAACCTACTGTTAAATAAATGATTGTTATGTAATGAATTAAAAGCTCTGACCTACAGTTGCTTACTGGTTTTGACACAAAGACCAGGAAAATGTGTGAGGACTTTTAATTAATGAGAAGATATAAAATGGTCCCTTCTGATCCCAAAGCAAAAATGAAACAGTGGGAAACAATTTTTTACCTTAAGGCCTCCACTTTCCAACCTGCTGGGAAGGAGGAAATGTTCTAAATTCCTCCCTGGATAAAGTACTGCAGCAGAAGGGGAAGATCTTGACCAAAGGGACACGGAGGGTCCTGCATTTGACATTTATGAGTGGGAGGCAACATTACAGATGTCCATAAAAGTGAAGCTTCCAAAATGAGTTCTGTGAGGCCAAATATCTAATTTCATTGGTTTTCTGTTTCCCCTGTTGACTGAGCTATCCAAGAGGATAATCCCATACTGCAGGGGGCTGGAGTTCAGCAGCCAAGGGAGCTTTTCCATCTCTGACTACAGTTAATCCTCAAGCTTTTATGTGACAAAATACAGGAGACTGCAAGCTGTGAATGGGTGTATCTTCACACATTGCCTGTGTACAACCCCATGTCAGCCCAATGCAGACTATGGCGAGACCTCACTTGGAGATAATCAACTCAGGTACCAGGTCAGGTCAGTACAATATTTTTCTTGCCTTTTCTCTGTTATCTGGAGTGAGGCATTTGGAGGGACTGGACTCTACCCATATTACTGTCACTAGTGTTTCCCCAGTATCTGTAACTGCATATTCTTCCTGTCAGGGCAGCAGCTTGGAGACACCAATGCTCCTCAGGCATCGTGTGAGGAGCAATTCAACTTCTGGATCCTATTCCAGAGACCTGGCTCCTAAATGTCAAACATTACAGCACTTTACTTCTAGACTCCTAAACTTTTCAAATCTGACCTTAAGCCACTCTGACATCTAAACAGTGATCTCATTGAGCAGCAAGACAGATGGCCTCAGCCTTTTTTGCTCCCTGATATACACAGAACCTGTCAAAACATTTGGCATAGCTTTGCATCACATCGCAGCAATGGAATGACTTCACTAATGCAACCCCTCACCCCTTGAATCTAGAGCAGCCTCACTCACACCCTGCCATTCCCCCCAGTTTTTATCTCCCTCACATGGAGGAATGATCCCATGGGGTTCCTCTTGTTGGGAGTTAAACAACACGGCCTTGTTGAACAATGCAGCCCTGCCATGGCCAGCTGCACTGAGGCTGCAATTATCCCACTGTACTTTATTGCAGCCTACTGCAATTAAGCATGTCTGCATAAACACACATCCACAAGTATGACACTGGGTGGTTGAAAGGATCTTTTTTTGTGTATTGCTAGTCCCTGGGTCATAGGATTTAAACTATCTCTTCTGCCTCTTTAAACAGACACTGTTTCTCATTGTTTTTTTTTCCAACAGCTGTGGGCTGCATCCTGCCAGCTGTTCAGTAGATGCCTGGATCAGCTGTTGGGGCTGCATGTCAGCTGGATCTGGAACAGGGCCTCTTGGCCCAGCTACAAATGTCCTGAATATCTTGGTCAGACCTAGTCCTAAACAAGCCTTGCATTAGCCCTCAAGATGAAGGAATGAGTTTTGAAGTGAATTAATCATATCTATGGGAAAACAAGAAAAGGAAAATTATCATTAAGATGATGGATTGCTCTGCAAATGAGTTTGGGTTGTGTGTGTATGTGTCACCACAGATGTATTTCTGACATCTGTACAACAAATGTTATGTATTTCAGGTAGGAACTCTGAGGGTTTTTCACAGTCCAGCAAAAAAGGCTTGGTGGTGGAGATTTAGTACTGATTTTCAAATCCAGTGAAGTAGACTGGTAACAAAATCTCCAACTGCTTCAAATCATCTTCTTTTATTACACTCAGTCTTTGCAAAACAGGTTTGCAGGCTGGTCAGAGAATGACCGTGTGTGACCAGGGAAGAAAACCAGCTGAGGCAGAAGACAAAGTGAGACCCTTCCAACTTTCACCTGTTAAAAAGTAAAAAATCCAGGCCAGAGTTATAATTACTGGGAGGACAGGTGAAGCAGCTCAGCTACATTCTCCACATGATAATGTGGGACTCCACCACTGTGGAAATCACCAGGCACCAAGAAACAGTGTGTCCCTTCACAAGTAGCCCAGAAAACAAGAATGGAGTACAAGCCACGATGGTGAAGGTTTTATAATGACATTTTAAATCCCACCATTCTAATAACTTTGTTGCTTTGCCAATACAGCCACTTAATGTGCTTATCCTAGAGCTTCAAACTGATCCCAAGGCCTTTTCAGGTGTCTAAAGCATCAGCTGCCCACTCTCCAGCTGTTGAAACATGTAGCTTCACTTCTGACAGTTCCTTTGATGCAGTTTAAAATCTGTCAGTCCAAACTCTGTGGCATATTGGAAAATGGCAGTGCAAGGACAACAAAATCCATGTTGAATGTGATATGAACATCAGCAACCAAGGACTGACTTCCTCAAACTCAAATTATTCCTGTCTCTCTGTCATCACATTATCCACATCCATTGCATGGAGGAGGTGAAAGCAGTCACTGTCCCTCATCAAAGAGCTGGGAGTTGCTCTTCAGATTGCAGGCCCTCCCATATACACAGAACAGCTTCTGGTCAGACACGCCAGCACTCATTCAGCTCTAATGTGTGGGGTTCATGACAGAGGGATGAAAGTTGGGAGCTCTCAGGTCTGCCCTTCTGAGACCTACTACAGGGAAGAATGTTGGGGATGAGCGAGCCTGGAGACAGTAGGTTGGGGATTTCTCTTCCATTTTCTTTTTCCCCTTTCAAGATATGCATTTACTGTGCTGGTGCCAACATAAACCACTGCTGAGCACAGCTGGGAGCAGCAGCAGTGCAGCCTCATTTGTGTACAAATATGCATCTGAGCCATGCTGCCTGCTGGGGTTCTGTGTGCTGGTGTTACCCACACCAATGTCATGGGTCACTCAGCAGCATTCCAGCTTGTTCTTTTCCCTCTGCCTTCCCTGCACAATGCAGATGTGGCAGGAGGCCCCTTTGTGCCAGGGGCAGCATTCTGCATGGACAAAGCAGGGTGGAGCACGTGTCTTCACTGCTGGACAGAGATGAGAGGGGTGGTTAGCAAAAGGCAAGAGAAGAGGGGAAAAAAATCTCTGCTCTCTCAATTTCTGATTGTTTTGTTGTTGTTGTTGTGGTGATGGTGGTTGCTGATGTCTGTCTTCAAATTCTTCTGAGCAGGGCCTTTTTTATGCTCTGTGCTTGTGTAGTGCTTGGAACTGCAGCCATGCTTACAATCACAATAGTAATAAGAGTGGGATGAAATGCAAAGCTTTAATATGTTACATATCAAGCAAATCTGTGTCCATGCAGAAACCACCAGTGAATGCATGTGCAGAAAGGCAAGTATGGACTTGGTAAGTTTTATCCAGGCAAGGAAGGGACCAGTAGAGAACTGACTTGGTGAAAATCAGAATAGCAGCAGAGCCCACACATGTGGTCAGCAGTAAAACAAAGAGACTCTGGGAGTTGAATAAAGCCCATTGTTTTCCTTCTAACAAATTTTTTAATTTTATGTTTGTTTCTAGTGGCAGACACACAAATGTGTGAGGCCCTTTGCAACCTCAGTTATGCTTCAGACAAAGCAATGGGATAGAGATGAAGGCAGGGATGATGCCTCACAAGCAAGTCCAGTGGCAATTCTTCATTTCCCAGTAGGACAAGTTTTAAATCTGGAGGTTATGTACCCGTACGTGTGTGGGTGCACATATGAAAAAGAGTTCAGGTGTTTTCCTTTATGTAACCATGGGCTCTACCCAAGCATATGCTGGATCACAGCCAGTTGAGTGAAAGAGCATAATGAGGAAACTTGCAGAGGATGATGCTTTTAATCCTGGCAAACTTTTCATTGTTCTGATTTTCTCAGCCCTGAACACTCCCGGCTAGCATTTATTTACTTACCGTCTGCTCACAAAATGAGCTTTCCCCCAGTTCTTCAAAAGACAAACCTCTCTTCCCCCACCAGAGCCTAACTTTGATCTTGTGGCTCTGCAGGGCACTTACCCAGACAAAAGTGCATTCAGAGATGTCTACACCTGTTCATGCCTTAAAATTCCACATCTGGTTATTTCATACTGAATCAGCTGAATTCCTCTGTGTCTCACTGCCTCCTCCTCTCAGAGCTGGCAGTCCCAGCTCCTCAGTGTGCAGAGCACAGCTGAAATAGTGACATGGTGACTTTCTGCTTTTAATGCCCAGACACTGCTGCTGTTGCTCCCCCTGCTTATTAGCACTGCTTTTCTGTTCTCTCAGAAGAGATGGCTGCAGAATGCTCCCTCCCTCCCTTGGCCACCATGTAGGTGCATATCATCACTCAGGGATTTGAAATTTGGATGTTAGATTGGTGCATGTCAGGGGCAGACCTCCATAAGTTATTAAACATGGACCAGTGTTCCCACTTTGGTTTTCAGAGATTTTCCTCTGAGACTAGTCAACAACCAACATAGTACTTCATTTTCAGTTGTTTTTTTAATGTTTGCTCTTACCTTCAGAAACTGTAAAAAGAGGGATTTCTTTCCTTTTTTACTATTAGTGCATAACCTCCAGTCACTTTTTTTTTTTTTATTTTATGTCCACTAGAAGCTGGCGATTGTACGCTTCTGGTAAGAGATAGTTTACACAACTTCCCATATAAATCAGTGGAGTTTAATAATTGCATAATGAATCTGTGTCATGTCTCTGAAGTCATTCTTCTTGCCATTGATGGTTCTTCCTTGAATTGTCATTTTCTAATACCTCCCTTGGTAAGGCAGTCATAGCCTGGTGAAATTTTCCATATTAAAAGAGGCACAAAACCCAGCCTGTTTCAAGAAATAATCCCATTTATAGGTTTTTGTTGCTTTGATGTGGCTGTGGCTTCACACCCAAGTTTTTGCCCACCCTTGTATCTGCACTCCTGTTGGCACGCTGATGTCTGGTGGGAAGATCAGTCCTGAGCTTGTTCCTTTGCCAGTTCTGAGACAGTTTTCCACTATATTCTCCAAGACTTCAAGTGGTACAGTCACATCACCAGCTGGTCCTCTGAATGCACTTTCATTTAGACATGTGTTTTTCCAACTGTTTTGAATCAAAAAGTGCCGCCTTTTGCAGGAAGTCTTAGGACAATTTTCTGCAATGCTACCCCAGTGGCGTGTCATTAAAAGCAAATAAGGACCAGGGTGAACACTGAAAGCACTATTGCTTCTACTGGAAGCACTATTGCTTCTCCCATTTTGTTTGCAGTGGGAATGAGGTGCTTGTTTCATTTCTGTATTTTTACAGCCATTTAATGAATGTTGATGAGAATTATGTGCCACCACTGGTTGATAAGCTACCAACCAAGTTAAACTATTTAAATCAGATTTCTATAAATTCTTCTTTTCAGATGATTTTTTCTAGAAAAAGCTATTCTTAAAGAGTCCACAGAGTCAACTCTCTAATTTTTTTTTTTGCTTCCAAAAATTGGAATTTTAAATTTTAAAATTACTGTTATCATGAAGGGAGCTAATATCCAATAAATAAAATCTTTGTGACTTAGATGCATCAGAAAATATGGCTCTGACATCAGGTCAGCAGTGTGATGACATTAAAAAAAGAAATCTTAACTAACTCCAGCACTTTTAACCCTCTGAGAAAAACACCAGAATACAATTGAGCTGGAGGATTTCCACAGGTGGTGGCTCACAAAATGTGTACTTTGGAAATTACAAAAATACACTTATTTGAGTCTCACACTTGAAAAGTGCTGACAGAAAATATATTAGCTGAGCTTATGATCATCTGTCTTACCCAAGCAGGTCTTCAGCCTCTGTTCAGAGCACTTTTCTTTCCCAGTGGAGCTAAGGACACAGAGGGAATGCAGTCCTGGCCCCAGAGGACGGAGCAGAGCAGATCAGCAGACTCCTCCTTACCTGCCCTGGCAGAAGTGTTGGGTGCTGGGTCACAGGTTCCCAGGGCAGGTTGGATCTATCACTGGGCTGTGCAAGAACTGTCAGAGCTCTCCCTGGACAATGCAGATGGATGGTGGGAGAGAAAGTCTGAGCCAGAGTTTGTTGTGCCTTTGCTAAAGGAGCTTAACTGCAAGAGGAGTGACAGTAAGCTGACACAGATGAGTGGTTTGTCCTCTGGAACAAAGGAGGGTTTGTTTTTATCCCTTTTGCTAATGCACACAAAGGACAAAAGTGCTGTGGATCAGCCAGCTGAGGGACAGAACCACTTCCAGGAGATCCCACTGCATATATTCCAATGATCAACCAACAAGAAGCTGCCTCCCTGGCTGCCACTGGTCCTTTAGCACTCAAGAAAATCTTCCTTGTTTATATTTACCTTAACTGAATCCTTATCAGTGTGAAAACAACTCCAGAGGCATCAGCCAGTCTCCTGTTAAAGGTTGTACATTGTCCTGTGGCTGCAAATGCACTTTTCAAGGCTGTCAAAAATGCCAGGCCAGAGTAGTTGGGGCTTAAAGAGCTTAGGACTTCTCTGGGAGCACCCTACTCTACATTGCACATTGCACACAGAGAGCAGCCTGAAATCAGGGAAAGGCCTCAGCAGGAGAGGGGTGAAGATTTGCCTTTCCCTTTAAAAACTACTCTTACACTCCAGGGATCTTTGATCTCACTACAAGGGATGGAAGGGAGGGAAGAACTGGGAGGACTCCATGTTCCTCCTAATGCTATCTCAGTTCTTTATCTGAGATCCAGCAAGTTTAATTCAAAGACAAATTTTGCAAACTCCATGTGTGTTCCTAGCCCCAGAATCAAGGATATTCTCAGAAGAGAATAAATTACAAAGCACCATGGAAAAAGGGAGTGAAGTTACCCTGCTGTTAGCAAAGTTAGAACCTGATACTCTTAATAGCCTCATATTGTAATTCCTCAGTAAAACAGTTGTCTCTGGTGCAGACAGAGGACAGACACCTTTTTATCTAGCCAGTTTGCCCTGATGTGGTGGGAGTGGCAATGATGTCAGTATAACGCTCTGAAGAATAATAACAAAAGTTTAGAATAGTACAGTAATGCTAAGAAATGCAATGCTGGGACAGGGTGGGGAGGGGAGGTCATGAGGGTCATGAGACCAAAAAGTTACTTTTTTAGTGTGTGTAGGTAAGGCTGAACAGCCAAGTTCCTTTTTCTGTTCCTGTCTGTTCCTGTGTGAGCCTCATAACACAAGCCAAGATGACCAGATACTGAGCCCATCAGCCACACAAAGCAGCTGCATTTGTGTCTGAGTCTGTGTCCCCTCTTCACATGCTTTTGCAGCTTCAGCAGAATTTAATGGGTATTCTGGGGCCTTCTTCATGTTCCAGGTCCACTGTGCCAGGCATTCAAATAGATGTGGAGGTACTATGGAATTGGATGACAGAAATGGTGGGGAATCTGAGGGGGAAGCCATGTGAGGAGCAGCTGAGGTCACTTGGTCTGTTCAGCTTTGAGAAGAAGAGACTGAAAGGAGATTTCACTGCAGCCTCCTTGTGAGGGAAGAGGAGGGGCAGACACTGATCTCTTTTCTGTGGTGACCAGTGATAGACTCAAAGGAATGTCCTGAAGCTCTAGCAGGAGAGGTTCAGGTTGGATATGAGGAAAAAGTTCTTCCCCCAGAGGGTGGTTGGGCACTGGAACAGGCTACCCAGGGAAGTCGTCACAGCACCAAGCCTGACAGAGCTCAAGAAGCATTTAGACAATGTTCTCAAGCACATGATGTGATTCTTGTGGTGGTCCTGTGCAGGGCCAGGAGTTGGACTTGATGATCCTTGGGAGTCAAGTTGGACTTGATGGTCCTTGGAGGTCGCCTCTAACACAGAGTAGTTTATTACTCTATTCTATGATTCCAGGAGGGTCATGCCTGCTGAGCAAGACACACATAGCAGCATCTCATGTCTGGTACAAAAATCACACTGCAAACCAGTGTTGTGGCCATCTGACCTTTCATTGATACTTCCCATATGAGAATACAAGGGGGTATCTTGTTTTCCAGACCTGGAAAACAGGTTTTTGTTTTGAAAACACTGGCTCAACTCAGAGGAGAAGTGCTGTAGAAAGGCAGCCTAGGAAGTCACAGCTGTGTGCAGAAATTGGCAGGGAATGGTGTTTAATAGACTCCTGGTTTTGCAAGGTTCAGAAAATCCCACCTGAGCTCCTCATATTCTTTCACTTCTACTGAATGGTGAGAACACAGAGCACTCAAAACATGGCAAAATGGGCTTGGTATGATTCAGGTCAGTCACTGATGTTCCCTGACATTTATAAAGGGTTGAATTTCTGCCTAAAATGATAAAATATCTCAGGTCAAGCCTTATTCCAGTTCTTTCATGGATAAGAGAAATTACTTTCTTGTTTAAGCAAGTCAGTGATTTATTTTGGAGCTGTGATTTCAGACCTTTGCCTTTGACAGATAAAGGAGGAGTATTCATATCATCAGACTTTACACAGTAAGATCCTCAGAGGAACTTTCAGACTTTCATTGAGCAGAGCAGTAGCCTCAGCTCCTGAATTATAATTAGCAATTGTAAATCCCATTAGGTGTTAATAGCCTTGAATTGGAGGAAATTTGCAGCCCACAAGGAGCCTAAGTGTAAAGGTCCCAAGTTACAGATAGAATTATGCAATCCCAATTTACAGATAGAATTATACAGCGCAAATCTAAATACAAATTGATGTTTGGATCTTCATGACAGGCCACTGAGCTTATAATGACAGCTACCAATGTCCAAAGTACAGGAAACTATGTTTGTTATTTTAGAGTCATAGAATGGCTTGTGTTGGAGGGGATCTTAAATATCATTTATTTCCAATCCCCCTGCCATGGGCAGGGACACTTTCCACTGTCCCAGGTTGCTCCAAGCCCCATCCATTCTGGCCCTGAGCACTGCCAGGGATGGATCATCCACAGCTTCTCTTGGTGACCTGTATCAATGTCCCATCACTCTCACAGTAAAAAAAAAACAAACTCCTTCCTAATATCTACTCTAAACTGACTCTCAACTTGAAGCCATCCCCCTTTGTCCTATCACTATGTGCCCTTGTGTGCAGTGATACAAGGGCAAGAGAAAATAACTTATACTGTCAATACTACTTGAGGATGGAGAAGCAAAGTGTGGGCAGCAGTAAGGAGCACTTCTGCTCTCCTTGGAGACAAAATAAGAAGCCAGCTATCTCCCAATGATATTCATAAGGAGTGACTTTGTCAGGGTGTGGTGTGATCCCTTCCCCTGATCCCAAGCCCCACAGCAGGTGCTGTAACCTGTAGTTGGAATCACTGGGAGACCTATGGCCAACAGTTGGCACATTTAGATCCTATTATTCCACTTTCTACTTCTTCTGAACTAGAGGTTTCGGGAACAGTATGAATTAATTCCAAACAGTTGTGAATTCTGCATAATTCATTTATTCGTGTGGCTGTAAAAGGCATTAAAATTTAAGAGTCTGAAATAAAAATGAATGTAATTGCAACTGGTTTTAGATTCCTTCCTATTCTGCTCAACCATTTCATTTTTACTGCCACAATGTTTAATTGAAAGCTGTGAATTGCTGATTGCTGTTACAATGCAACTTCTCAGTGGGGAAAAATATACCCTTTGTAAATTATTTGGAAATGAAGGGGTATCTTTGTTAAGCACAATCTTAGATACAGATGTGGAAAGTCAGAATTAGACCTGTGATAATGCCTATAATTTCTGGCTTAATGAAGATTCATCGGGCTGTTTTTAATCAGCACATTTTGAGAGCTGTGAGAGCTTTGGCCTGTGTGGGGACACACAGCACACATGTCAGCAGGACTCTTACCATGGGCCAGTCTTCAATTAGTAGCTTTTATTAATTTGTTTGATCATAACTTCAGAAATTGCAGATAGCATATTTCTGAAAAAAAACAAACAAAACAAAACAAAACAAAAAAAACACTAATTAAATATGAATCAGACATAACTTGGAAAAGCTGCATCCCATAGAATTTACAAATCCAGCCAAAGGGATGCTGGAGGGGTGCTCTGCATGTGCAGCAGAACATTATAAGGTACTAATGTGCAAAGTGCTGTACCCAGTGGCAATAAAGCAGCTCTTTCCTAGCAGGAGTAGGGAAAAATAAGTGAGACCAAATGAAGGGGCTCATGCTGTAGGAAAACAAACCTACAATCAGGGAGCTAAATGTTGAGTCTATACAGTGATCTCAGTGATTCCCTGCACAACCCTGCTATTAATTTATGATGGCATAGAGATGTTTGGATTGATTTTTTATCCCATTCCCGATCCAAAACTTTGGCCAACACTTGAAAAAAGAATAGATATATAAGCTGGGTTCAAAGCTATCTCTGATTATTCTGTGGTTTTGATGACTTCTTCATCCTTGTTAAATTTTTTGCCTGGAAAAAAAGCACTAAATTCAATGCATGCTAGTTGTTAAACATTTGCTTTTTAAATTTAGAAATATTGAGTTCATCTAAATACCAGCCTGATGGAGGGCACGGGAGGTGATATTTCTTGATCATATCTCTGGGAAATAAAACCGCTGATACTTTTGCACAGCTCCAGTTTCCAGCCACTGTTACGTTTTAATGATATGATCAATAACCATATAGATAGAAGGGACATTTCCTACCACACAAAATACAATAGCTTGAAACATGAGAAGTGGTTTCTGCATCCCTTAGCTGGTGGTTAACCTCATTGAATTACTGCACCTGCCAAGGCTGTGAGAACTAAATACAGCTGGTGGCAGCGTCTGGCCAACTGAAGGCAGGCCCGTGTTAATTTGAGCAGATGAAAGCAACCACATGGCAGACTCTGGCATGACGTGATGACAATCACAAGCTGGAGTGATTGCTCCCGAGGTGCAGAAACCAGGGCAAGTACAGCTAATTGCTCTTCTCTCCTCACTGAATCCACCCGGACAAAACAGGGAGTAGTTCAGGCTGGAAAGGACCAGGTTCAGGAAGCTTCAGGAGGACAAGGAAGTGATTTTCGCCTCAAGGTATCCCAGAGAAGTTGACTTGTCAGGTGGAGACAAGAAGAGAGAGCCTTAGGGGATACCTTGTCTAGGCACCTGTGAAACAGAAACTTTATTATTTCCTTCCATGCCTTGCCCCAAAATGACGTGTACTGATTCCTTCAGGAAACACCATGAAAAGAACTGAGCCAGTGAATTTTTCTCTTTTTATGTGAAATTTCTCCTGAACTTATTGCAAGGTCCCAAGAATATCTTGTTTGTCCTGCACTGAGCACAAGGTGGACAGGAGAGGGATGTTGAGCTAGACAGACCTTTATTTTGACCCCTTATGCAGTTCAACTCTCATTGACTCCTCTGAGATCTCATCATATTTACATTTTTGAAGTCTGGAACAGAAGCCTCTTAATGAGTATAAGGAATGCAGCCAAACTTTCCCTCTTCCTCCAGTGATGCATAATTTCCTATATTATTTTCTTGGACTTTATTCAGTTTTAAATGGCATGAATGTAAGATTACTAGGTCTCTGAAGTACCCTCAGTTCTACAGCAGATGAAGGAATGAAATAAGAGACATTTTCACAGCAACTAGTGCTTACAAAACATTTGAACACATATATGAACATGTAATGTCTTCAAGCAGATGTTTAGAATTACATGCTGACTCTGTTAGATACATCCTGTCATATATGCAGATTATGCAAAGATATTAAGCATAAATTATTACATAGACACAATAGGAGGCATCAGTGAGAAAATTCAGATTAAGGCAAAGAGTTAGTCATGTGTTTACGGTTCATAGGCCTGGCTTTTTTAAGTTTCTGACTCAGAGCAGTCATCCATGCACAGCTTTCCTCCTCTGGCCTGTATACATTAGGGAGAGTGCACAACACGGATGTGAATCCTCATTACCTTTCCCTGCTCTTCTCCCACTGAATCCCCTTGAACACATTGTTTACAGTTAAAAGATTACTCAATATTATTTCAATCTCTAACTTTTTATGAATACTGAGGCTGTATTTGCTTTGTCAGGGCAGGAAAATCCTTAGGATTACATCTCAGATTTGAGAGATGCAAATCACAGTTACATATTTACAACAAGACACCTTATAACAGAGATCTTATTTGATTGATTGCCTCACTCGGGTCAGGAGAATGTCTGAATGGAAAAATAAGACAGGTGCCAGATGACCTCTGGAGGTCCCTTCCAACCTCAATTATACTATGAATTATGATATTATTATTTTAGGGGACAAACAGCTAAGTTCAGTGACTGCAGCATGAAACCAAAGAGTGAAGCTTTTCCTTGCATATTTTTTTTCCTTTATGTGGCTCCCATTATTTTCTTCACTTTCTTCTTCTACTTCCCTGAAGAGTAATCATGCAGGTTTGCTTAACTGGGATTTCTCAGGTAGAGGAGAAGTTCTATGGGAAACGGAACTATCATGCAAAGTTAGGTAACATCCTGTCCCTCAGCTGCTCTGAAACTCTCAGGGTGATTTAAAAATTTTCCACCTTCAGCAGTCAAGAATCAAGAAGAGAGCCAGGTTCTCAGGTGTTCATTTCTGCTGCCCATGCCCATCTTTGGGGCAGCCCTGGCACCCCCAGTTTGGGGAGCAGCACAGGTTCTCTGCACTGTGGATGGATCTGTGCCTCTCTCTCCAGGTGACACCTCCTCTGTCACACCTGTGCTCAGCTCACACTGTAAATCTCAGCCACACAGCACAGTTACACCACAGCAGAGGAGGAAGTTTCCCAAAGTACAGTCATGGGACAAAGTCACATCCTGGAGTGTGTCCAGAGAGTCCATAAACAAGGATAAAGTTATGGTCCTTTTCATCTAAGGTGTTAACCACCAACATAAAAAACAACCTGCTTCTAAAGCAGATTGATTTAAGTTTTCAGGCTGATCTCAGGCCATTAAGTGGAAAAGTCTAACATTTTTTTATCACTAAAATTTCAACCCTGCCACTAAGTTTCTGCCTACCCTGAAAGTACCAAAGTGTTTTTTTTCAGGCAACCCCTTCAGCAATGACATTTCTTTTTCTTGAAACATGTAAAGTGACTTGGTGATCTGCAGAGGCTCTTCCACACTCACAATTTGTGTGCTGCTCTCTGTCCCCACAGCCAAGGTGGTGAGCAGTCTGACAGCAAGGCTGGTGCCACTGCTGCCCTCCTTTAATTTCAGCCTGTCTCTGCACCAGAAGAAACCTGGCTTTTCACTCTTCAAATCAAAACAGGAACCTGGTACCATGAGTCAGCTCTAGGAGAGTTCTTGACTCACCAGACTGCTGTTTTCTCTTCCTATATAAGAAGAGATAAAATAAGAGAAATCCACCCTAACCATCACGGTCCTTAATTGAATTAGTGGAGTCCAGATGCTGCCATGGTGAAGAATAGTTCTAGATAAAGTGTAACTCTTCCAGAAGAAGACTGTAATTTTCACTCCTTTTGGAGAAGAAAAATGACCCTCCAGCTCTGCTTCAAACCAAACAACGGTTGAATTTGAAGCTCTCCATCTACAAAGAGGTAGCCTGGCCTAGGCAAAAAAAAAAAAAAAAAAACAAAAAAACAAAAAAACAAAAAAAACAACAACAACAAAAAAAAAAAAAGAAAAAAAAAAAAACAGCTTACTTTTCTCTTATTTCTGGAAGCTATTTTGCAAAGACAAGGTTTAAGCCTAAGCTTCATTTTAGTGCCTTTACCTCAGCCCAGCAGGTAGCTGAGCATGCAGCACAGACCCACAGAATCACAGAATCACAGAATTTTCAAGACTGGAAGAGACCTATAAGATCATCTAGTCCAGCCGATATTCTAACTGTTCAGCTAGATCATGGCAGCAAGTGCCACATCCAGTCTTTTTTTAAATTCTTCAAGGGATGATGCCTCTACCACCTCACTGGGTAAATGATTCCAGTTTCTGACCACTCTTTCTGTGAAGTATTTCCTTCTTACTTCTAACTTACATCTAGCTTGACGCAACTTGAGACTGTGTCCTCTTGTTCTATCCGTTGTCGCCCGGAGAAAGAGGCCGACCCCCAGCTCACTACAGCCACCCTTCAGGAAGTTGTAGAGAGTGATGAGGTCACCCCTTAGTCTCCTTTTCTCCAGGCTGAACAACCCCAGCTCCCTCAGTCGCTCTTCATATGGCTTGTGTTCCAAGCCCCTTATTAGTTTCGTTGCTCTCCTCTGGACACGCTCAAGTAACTCAACGTCCCTCTTAAAGTGAGGGGCCCAGAACTGGATACAATACTCCAAGTGAGGCCTCACCAGTGCCGAGTACAGGGGAAGAATGACCTCTCTGTTCCTGCTGGCCATACCATTTCTGATACTGGCCAGGATGGCATTGGCCCTCTTGGCTACCTGGGCACACTGCTGGCTCATATTCAATCGACTGTCAACCAGCACCCCCAGGTCCCTTTCCACCTGGGCACTATCCAGCCACTCCATCCCCAGCTTGTATCGGTACAGGGGATTATTATGGCCGAAGTCCAATACTCGGCACTTGGACTTATTGAAGTTCATCCCATTTGATTCTGTCCATTTGTCCAGCCGTTCCAAGTCTCTCTGGAGAGCCCTACACCCCTCTAGTTGATCTACACTCATACCCAATTTGGTATCATCAGCGAAACTACTAATAAAAGACTCTAAGCCCTCATCCATATCGTCAATAAAAATATTGAACAAAACTGGTCCCAACACAGAACCCTGAGGGACACCACTTGTGACTGGTCGCCAGCTAGATGTGACACCATTCACCAGCACTCTTTGGGCCCGGCCATCCAGCCAGTTTTGAACCCAGCAAAGGGTATTCCTATCCAGACCCCCGTCCA
Source organism: Ammospiza caudacuta (assembly GCF_027887145.1). NCBI lineage: Eukaryota > Metazoa > Chordata > Aves > Passeriformes > Passerellidae > Ammospiza > Ammospiza caudacuta. The sequence goes on from NC_080593.1 coordinate 145,351,507, forward strand.
TTCCTGTTCAGAGAGCAAGTGTGTGAACTGGCCTTCCATTCCCACCTGAAAAACAGAAACACTAGCAATTTTCTGACTCATGGATGTTGAGAAGGAAGTGATGTGACCTTACACTACATTAATGACAATCACATAAGTATTTAGAAGATAAAGAAATTTCTTGGTTTTCACTTTATAAGGCCTAGGTGATGTTCCCTGGTTAGATACTCAGCTAGTACACATCCAGACTACTGTAAAGCAACATAAACCTTAATGTATTATACATTAGGATATCTGTGCTATCCTGCAAGCAATTACTGATCTGTAAAAAAAAAAGGAAAGTGGCAAAAAGTACTTTTCCAACAACATCTTTTAAATGTTGCCACAGGATTAGGCAAACATGGATTAATCTAAACAGTAAAAATTTCAGTTCAAGTTAACAAATGTGAAGTTTCTATTTAGTTGGTCAAATCAGTACCTAAAGTGTAGCAAGATCCCTTTTGCTAGAACTGGCTTTTCTGTAACACTATTTTCACCACAAAAAATTCCAGGTCAGTCTGATGTAAACTAGGAAAACTCTAATCTAACTCAGTAGTGATGGCTCAGATAGCTTAGTAAAAGTCTCAACAATATTATCCTCTTTCCAGGTATGTTTCTGGCATAAATCTGAGAAGACTCTTATCATTTTGGAAGAAATGAGCCACAACAGAAATTCCATTCACAGATTAACTTGACTGTTGCAAAACTTTCTTTTGCTGTGTGAGTCACACTAGGAAAATTGCAATGATAACAATAATAATAACAACAATAATAACAATAATAATAATAAAAATAACCTAAAGACTGGTAGAAGTTGCATTTTACTGCTTGCAGCAGCTGTTGTAGGAAGCAAGATAGTCAGGAAGGGAAACATATCATCAAAAATAACATTAACAGCTTTTGCTGGACTGCTCTTTTCCAGATGCCACAGAGCTAAATGACACTTGCTAAATATTAGACAAGGAAAAAAAATGGAAATTGTTGAGTTTTCTAGGCAGTCAGCACACCATTTGCTTTACAGCAATTTTGGCATAGTAACTATCTAAACACAGGTAAAAAACTCCATTATCCTACTGTAATCAGAGCTTAGATTGCATTAAGTTTATGGCATTGGAAAAATATCTTACCAGGATTTTGTTCAGAACATAGAGAAGTTCTGTCAGAACAGATGGTCGGAGACAGTAAAAGATACACAAGGAGATTATAAAACAACAATACTACTGACTTCTAATGGACTTTAAACTCCTGGCTTCTGCAGATGTCACCTTTCTTCTATGGTGCAAAATTTATCAATTTACAGTCCATCTTGTATAATGTAAGCAATTCCACAATGTCCAGTAACACTGCTCAAAATGGTAAAGCCTTTGAAATAAACTTATCAAGTGTGACTGTCCTGTGTAGCTGGCTTTTAGTTATGCAAAAGTGGCACTTACAGCTGTATCTGCAATTCAAAACGTCTACACATAATGTGATTACAGCCTCTGCAGAAAAAGAAGAGGAATGCAAAAAAAACTATCAGATATGATGAGAAAGAAAAGATCCCATTCTGACCTGCTACTGGAGGTGCCAAACTATGAGCTGAGATTTTCTGTCTCAACTGATTAAGGTGCAGAGGTCTGGCAGCTCTGAACAAGAGGCAGCCACAGTAGATAATTATTGAACACTGATGTCAAGCAAGCAGAAGTGGCATTGTTGTGCTCTTATTGTAGAAATTTTACATGTAATTCATATAGCCCAAAGCTCAATTATGAATCATTCTCCCACAGATTTCAAAAGCAATATTAAAAACATGGCAAATTCTGAACCTTAATGAGACAAAATCACTGGCAGAATGGAAACTGGATGAATTCTGTTTTCATGCAGTACCTTCTTCCATGATCACCTTTCCTCTTCAAAGGTGGTTATTAATAATTTAGTGATGAAAGTATGTGAATACAAGAAAGATAGGTTATCAGCAAAACTGGTGAACAGGAGGTATGTATGTAAGAATTTTTTTACAGACTTTGCTCCAGAAAGATTACACCAGCCATCCAATGAGAAAATATCCATGCATTACTCATCACATTAATATGTAGCACATCATTTGTATGTATTACAGCATATATTTTGGAAAGATGCCCAGTCTTCATGTCAAGTATTCAGGAGCCTACCACAGAGCACCACAGAGGTCTCAGTGATTGATAACACCTCTGTTCCACACAAATGTTTCTACTGTAAGTTTTTTGGTTATAAATCTTAAAAGTACCAGAGAGCCACTTTGTCTTATCACCTGTAAGTAAATGTTTTTGAAATGGATAGGTCAAGCTGCTTCTCTTTGTAAAGAGTTTGTCCACACTGCATATACTGTTTAGATATTTTCAGATTGCAGCCAGGCTGAACAGGGCTCCTTTCACTTAACATGCAGTTATTTTAAAAGTAGCATCTTACACAAGTCATGTCTGTGTTCAGCATCAGAAATTCACCTCACCAGTAGACAAGGGGTGTGAATCCCCCCATCGAGATACTGCTCCATCCAGTGACTGCAGAAGGAGCCTGCGCAACAGATTTTGAGTAGACATCAGATGTTTTGATCAAGACAGACTCTGTCCTTTAAGTGGTCACAGTAATCCAGCGGCAGCTAAAATATAGGCTGGTAGCTCATCTCCCAGCCCTGCCCAGAGGAGCAGACGTTATTTCCCACAGAGATCATGGCCGGCCCTCATTTCCTAATGGCTTGTTCTGGCAGGGACACTTGTACCCAGCCTTAGATAAAAGACTGAGGCTGACAGAGAAGAAAAAACTGCAAAAGCCAGACTGCTCACATAGCATTTGTGAGGCAGCAAAGTTAATTGCTGTGTAATTACCACCCAAGTAAATTGTTTAATGTGGTAAAATGTGACCAGGGTTGTTACTTCTGCTGCAAGGAGTGGCTCATGATGCCATCTGCAACCCATCAACAGATCACATAGTGAATATGCTGCAGATGTAAAGCAAACCCTCAACATCTCCAAGCATGTTGTTAAAAACCCCCATCAAGCCAAAAGGAACATTTCTGTTGTTTCAGATGTCACTGTGGCTATTTACACAGGGCTCGATGGTGCCGCACTTGCTCACGTTGATGAGGGAAGAATATGGTTAGTTAAGAGAAGAGCAGGTTGGCAATGGCTTCTGAGGTTAGGAAAAAAAAAATAAAAGGGGCATAAAAGACACATCAGTGTTCAACCATAATTGGAAATCCAGCTATGTCATGTGGAGAGGGGAGCGATGAGGGGGAAAGGAATGTGGTCTGTCATGAAAGCGCCTCTCTGGCAATTTACTGTGGGATCCTGAGCCGCTCCTATAAACAGCAGGCAGCTGCTGGGTCAGCTACTGACTCCTTGTGGGTGCAATGTGCCCAGTGCTCAGTGCCAGGGGGGAGAGTGCCAGCTCACTCCTAACCACACCAGGCACTCTGTAAAGCTGAGCTAATGCACTGAGAACAGAATGAAATCCAAGTGCGTGCAGATCTCATGCAAACTGCTCATGGACCTGCAGCATCTTTTGCAGGGCATTGTCAGGAGAGCCAGGGCTCCCTGGGAATGGAAAAGTTTGGGCACAGACTCCTGCTATCAGCATCATGAGACTTGCACTCTTGCACTATCTGTAAGGGGAACCTTTATATCTTATTTTGCCAATATTATTTCATTACTTGCTACCTCCAGTTCAGAAGGTCATTGTAAAAAAATAAATAAATATTGTGACACTTTGAATCTGTGCTTTAAAACACTAACCTATTTCCTGTTGCTGCACTTCTTGTCCCCACACCACATATCACTTGTCCTTTATAAGTGCTTTGATTTGTTTTAAAGTTTTTCTATATATTTTTTTCCTCCTTAATGAGAACATTTTGGAAATAGATAAAGGATCCAGGTACCACCAAATTTCTTTGTATTTGAGCTCCTTGGTGCCTGAGGTGCCTTTGAAAATGTCTCCCATGATCCACAGTGACCCAGACACTCAGCAAATTTCATTCAAAGCAGAAAATTGAGCCCTATAAAAGGCTGTTCTTCCCACTGAAGGGTATCCAGGATTATCAGGACACATTACTTCATGAGAGAGAAATTCTTCCTAGCTTCACTGATTGTGACACTTTGAGTCATCTCTTATGTCAGTGGCTGGAGCCTGGTTTTGCTTCTTTGGTTACTTTGCACAGATTGTAGAGAGATGAAGGAAAAAGAAAAGAGCTTGCAAAACAATTTTATTTTGTTTTTATTTAAACTCAGGTAACAGCACTGCCCTAACACCACTTCTGTGTATCTGATGTGTCTGCTGAGCTGTTTAGAGAATATCTATTTGTGCAAAATCTGGAAGTGCTCAAGTTTATGTCCTTGACTCTTAGGCATTAAAAAGAGGCAGGTATGTGTATAGACATCACTATTGACACACACAATTTTGAAAAGTAACATGTACATTTACTCCTAAAAAATTACCCACAGAAGCCTCTTGGTCATATAAAAAATGAGACTCAATTTGACTTAACTGAAGCTAAGTTCTTCCTTCAGGTGAATACACACATTGGTATGAAGTGAAGAACTTGTTCATATTTTGGGGAAGAGAAGCAGCTTCTGAATTTGATTTTGAAGCTGTTTCCTTCCTGTCATGGAACAGTTGGTTTGGAGCAAGAACTTGTGTGCACAAAGCTGCACCATTTTCCAACGTGAAAGAATTTATCTGAAGAGACTCATCCACAGCTACCTTCAACCCAGGGGAATTTAACAATTTGAATTGAAGCAGGAATCTTGCAATGAAGTCAATTACCATAGTTAAGCTGATTACAGCAGCAGGAGAACTATGGTCACAGATTTGAAGGATGTCTGCAGACTGAGCAATGTTGCACAGTTATAACATACCCTCAGTCCTCAAGCCTCTACATTTAATTTTCATGTACAACATAGAGTGGCAATGTTTAACATATGCTAATAACAACTAAGCCATGCCCCTTCTTAATTTTTTTTCTGATACTTCCAATTGCAAATATATTTTTATTGGAAAAGTAATTTGTAACATACAACAATGCACAGCAGATTTTGCTGGTATTATCATGGGACCAAAGTAGTGCCTTAATAATATATACTATTACTAAAGAAACTGTAGTAGAGATGAAGTCATTCCTACTCAGAGACATCTTCCTTTGCAGAGGGTTTTAGGAACCTGCTCTTTAGAATTTCATGCACCAGGTAAAGGCAAACCCTGGCCATATTTGAATCAAGAAAGATCCACTGCAAGGGCCCAAAACATTTGCCTCTTTATGACTGGTTTTATCAGTAACAGGATGTGGTATTTTATCATCACTTTTTTTACTGTCAACTCATCAAACTCTCTCTTTTTTGTTTTTATGATTCTTTCCTACTAGGTTGAAGAAGATGGTGCAGGAATCCATCACAAAACCCCTTCATTGGCCCTGCACAGCTGTCCCTGTCCTAGGGAGCAAATACAGTGATCACACAACTGTAGGAAATCAGCCTGGAAAATCCCCAAGTTTTACTATTCTTAACATTTAACTAGATTCTTAATAATCATCATCTGGCAATTATGTATTTTGATGGAAGCTGGTTTAATAAAATTATTTTCAGTGGGAAAGTGTGTTACACAGCAAATGTTCCTCCAGTTGAAAGTTGCACAAGAAAAGGCAGACATAGCAAGGAAGTGGGCAGATGGTTATTTCACAGCAGAAAACTGTTGAACTTTAATGTGAGAATAAATAATGTTTTATTATTATTATTTCTAAATCAAACTATTCTGCAGCATTGTATTCTGCCAGTGATAGTCTTTTTATACTGAATGAAGACCAAAATGAAATACAGACATTCCACACTTCTGTGTAGACTGTAAATTCTATTTTCTGACTAGGTCTAAATACAACTACTGAAACAAACAAATTCAAATGTGGATTTTTATTTTTTTTTAAATATGGAAAATATATTGGCTTTGCTTAGAGTGTAAATCAATAAATGGTGTAAATAAAGCTTGCAATAATTATTTCAAGGAAAAACAGAGGACCACAAGAATAAATAAAGACAGATTTTTTATGGCATACTCATTTTCTTTTTTAAAAAATGAGGAAAAATAAATCCTTAATATCTGAAGGCCAGTTTTGCATTTTCCTCACAAATACTTTTTCAGCATTTTTAGAGTTCACAAATCAAGGTAAGGGCATGTTCTCTTGTTACCATACTCTCTGTTGGCAAAGCATATAGTTTTACTGCAAGGGGAAAAGGGCAGCGAAGTTGATCTGCAAATCTCTTACTTGAACCTTAGTAATTTTATACAGGTGCCCTTTGCTTAGCAATACTTTTTTCTTGAAAAACTGTATCTTAGCACAAAGGAGAAAAAAATAATTCTAGACATGTGACCTTTAGAAAGCCAATAGCTTGCAAATTAATTTTACTGGAGGCTGTAGCAATTACAGAACTTGATAGTGTAGTCTGGAAATTCACCTGAACCTACCCACAGTCCACATCTCTGTCCAGGTTTCTGTAGCAATTTGTTGAGGAAATGCTGTAGATCTTAACATGTCCAAAAAATGAAATATTGTGGTGCTCTCACTTTTAAGATAATCAAGGTCTGTGTCTTTGTGTTGCTGTTCAAAGCCTTCCAGAGTCAGGTTCTCCGTACATGGAAATTCACCTTTTGCTCTGCAGCTGCCATTTCTTCCTGTTAGCAGAAGTCTCTGCTGAGGTTAAGGATGCTGCCAGCTCAGAGTGAGCACTTCTGCTCTCCCAGGGGTTTGAAATGTCTTTAATTAAACTTCTTTTTCTTTTTTTTTTTTCAGATTGAGTAGTGCAAGAATGCTGTCCAAATGACAGCACCTGTCTGGGAAATGAAATCTTTTTTACAGAGAGATAAAAATCTCTCAGGGAAAGTTCTATCAGGAAAGATCAGGACAAGGCTTCTAATTCTGACCAAGGAGTGGAAAACTGAAAGTAATAATCAATAACCTGGAAAAAGCCAGTTCAGATTTGTCATCTGCCCAGGAATCACAAGAGCACCAAACTCTTGCATTTTGGGTGCCTTTATCCCCATGGAACTCAGAAGCTACCTCCCAATTTTAGCACACAGAACACTGAGGGATTAAGGGTCATTTTCCATATTAAATGGGGATTTGTTTTTAAAATCATGAAGCATTTTGTGTGGTAGAAGCATTCCCAGCCCAATTCCAATGCTAGCACAAATTAAAGAAAACAAATGAAATAAGATATAATATAATGAAATAATGAATTTATATAAGACAGAACAAGACAAGACACTTCTTTTCTGGAAAAGAAGAGAAATCCAGTGATCAATACTGCAATCAAAAGCCTGCAGTGTCATTATCACACTTAGTTTCAAACCTATACTAACAATAATTCAGCATCTCCTAAGTTTAAAGTCCACATGTTCTGTAGTCCTTTGTTTGGATCCAGGACCCATGGACAGCACCAAACCCCACACCAAAACTCCTCTCTCTGTATTGAGCAGGGTGTGGCACTGCAGAGCTCACCCAGCTCCTGGCAGAGCAGTCACCAGGCTCCTCACCAGGCTGTGGTACCCTGTGGGGCAGCTGCACGGAGCTCTCTGGGCTTGGCTCCTCAAACCCGCCCTGGGTTCCACAGGACTCACCTCTGCTGTGGCTTCCTGGGAACCTCACACATGATTTCCAAAACTGCCTGTATGAAACACGTTAAACCCAAAGTATGTGTTTTAAGAGGTATTAATATGTCATAATTTCCTCTCATTAAAAGTCCTTCACGGTGTTTTTCCCAGTTATGTCACTCTTTAACTTTCCATGCTTTTTCGGGTTCTTGTAATTTCTGCTCTGCTTTAGCTTCTTAAATTATTTACTTTTGAAGTGCCTTTTTTTCAGAGTATATCAACCCAAAATTTAAATAAGGATTAAACAATAATTCACTGAGGAAAATAGTAGTGGCATTTTGACTCAAATGTGAGTTTATTTTCCATAATAAAATATGTCAATATTTATCCTTACTTAAAGCATAACTTTCTCATATAATGGAGCCAATATTAAGGGAACTATCTATCTTAGAAATATATAAGATGCCATTTTTCATTGTCTGGAGACTGCAAAGCTAAGAGATATTGTATCTGCAGCTATATAAGCATAGCTCTTGAGACAGCTTTGATAGGGAGACATGAGGTTTTTCCATTAATCATTCTTTTACTGCTGCTCAGTTTCAGTCATTAACTTGTAGTGCCCAAAAGGCTTAAAGCACAAAGAATTTGACTGCTGCCAGTGTAAAATCACCAATAACAGCTTGGGCTTTTCAAAAGATATGTAGCAGTTTGTAGGTTTTTAAAAGCAGGATGCAGAAGGTAAATAACTCTTAAAGGTTTTGAAACTTGTGAAACTAGTTATAAATTGTCAGTGTGAATATTGATAAAATTATTACAGTACCTTTTAAAAAGATGCTTACATTCAAAGCCTGGCTGCTTTTCAACAGAAATGAAATCAGCAATGTGGCCTTGAATCAAAACCTTACATCTCTGAGGCTTGAAACAATGAAAGATTAAAAATGCAGCTCTCAGTCTCCATCTTTACTCTGTTCTAAACTTTGAATTAACTTTGCCTGACAAATTGAAGTTTACATTTACAGCTTGGCCATCCAGGGAAGGAAAGGGTCAAAGCCCTGCAAATGTCATTGCTTCATAGTTCTCAGCCCATCAGGGCAGACACAAAATTTTATACAATTCTCTTTCTGAATACAGAGTTAACCTTTTTTTCAAAGGAAAAGGAAATCCTTGAATTCAAAAACTGTATTTTTCCTCATATATTTAATCTTATTAAATTGTTTGTGCATGACTATCAATGAGTTGGTACTAATCTAAACACCTAGACAACTATTATCACCTGCATCAGAGAAATTAATCATCTTTTTCATTTGCTGCCTGGCTAACATACAGCTGATAATGGCAGTGCCATTATCTAAGGTGAAATCCAGCTCTAAGGAGTGGTGGGCAATATTTAGGTCATATAAAACAATAATTAAATATGTTGATAGCTTTGAAGACTTTTGCAGGAAAGGGTAATGGTTGAAAATTATTCCCTTGCATGGGACTGGTCGTCATTCTTTGTAAGGACCAAAACAGCTTACATGAACCACATACATAAACCTGAGTTTCAGTGGCTGTGAACTCTGAAACACAACCTCAATAAAAGCACAAATAGATCCAGATGTCTTGAAATAAATCTAGATTCTCCTGCTCCTGGCTACCGTTTCAAATGGGCCAGCTTGTTGTCAGGGCCAACAGTGTATGGTGAATTTGATTTTAAGGTGAATGTTCTCCCTTTTTAACCTCAGTATTTTGTCTGATGGCTGTCTGATATTTTCCTGCTGATGGCTGTCTAGGGTAGAGATTACATTTCAATCTGGTTAGAAGTGGAGACCAAGACCTCAAATGACTGCCTCATAGAATATGGAGCAAGAAACCTTTCACAGGCAGGGAGATGGCAAAACGCAGCTTAACTTTTACATCAGACATCTGTCTGTTTTTACAGGATCCATTGTAGCTTTAGGGTGCTTAATGAAGACATTTTTTCCAATTATATATGATCATTTTGTAGCTATAGAATTTTTTCCAGGTAGAACTAGTGTGACTCTGTGGAAATGGGTTACCGGTCCTATAATAAATGGGGATACCATCTTCCACCAGGTTCAAATTTGTCTTTCCTTCAACAGGTACACCACTGTCAACCACAGCATTCTGTAACTCTCAGCTTCATCTTTTTATGGGGACAAACATCCCTATTTACCACCCAGTTTTCCTGAAGATGCAACTATTAAGCCTTATTGCTGATGAGTCTGGAGTCTGGACTTCTTGGAGTCTGGACTCCATGTTCGGCAAAAATGATACTTCCAAAACTGCACAAGAGTGCAATTTTTGAAGGCGGATGAATTCAGACTAGTCCTATAGGTGCTCCCAGAGATAAAAGCAATGTCTCTGTTACATTGCTGCAAAAGCAGCACGTAGGGTTCACTTTCATTGTGGCAGAAAGCTTCTCAGCCCTCTTCACAGCTACACTGGTGCATTTAAGATTTACACAGGAAGACAAAACCAGACACACATTTGTGAGCATCCCATAGGTCAGCCTGGCAGCCAGATGTGGCACATCTGCAGTACCTGGGGATCTCTGACCACAGCACAAGCTTTACATTCTCCCTTGCAAACTCCAAACTGGATGCACACAGCTCCTAAAGAGCAGATTTGCTGAGGCTTTATAAAGAGAAATCTTTCAGCCCCATGTGGCACAGTGTATGCCAGGGGTCACATGCAGGAAGGGAAGCTGTGGTGGCTGTTTGGCATTGCCCTTCAGAGCCACACAAAGGGGGCCCTGAGTGACAGCTCTGCTTCTCCCAGAACCTGATTGCAACAAGGAAAGCAGCAGAGCAGCACACACCAGCTGATGCCACTCAAATCAGAGTGGCTCTCACATTCTTGTGGTCCTGCTCTAATAATGACAGTGAGAGAATGTGGGGGATCAGGGGAGGTTGCACAGGTGTCTTCCCAAGCCCCAGATGTGGAATGTGGGAAGTTCACACTGTACACACATGCCCACTGTAGATCTGTGGCCATGCAGGTCTCACTGAAAACAGCAACCTGTCCTCTTCCTTGTTCTGTGGTTCCTTCCATGCAAATCTATCAACATTTTCTTTCTTTCTTTCTTAATTCTTCACCAATGCTGCACATGGACTCTCCCTAATTAACTAGTCTTACTTCTGAAGCTCCAAATTTTAACCTTTTTTGCCATCCTGGCAGAAAGCACAGGCAGTACCATAATAATAATTGATAAATTATTATTATTCACCATACATTATTAGCAGCATATACAGTATATCAGCCCCACAAAATTCTTATTTAAACACATAAAGTTACACCAGACCAAAGAATGGTGGGACCAATCCAGGGTCATGGGAGGAGGAGGGTGACATCCCTGAGAGGAAGGCAGATTTTCACAAGTGGGAAATGAGATCCAGGATAGACATGCAGTTCTTATTTTGGCATCACTGTCTGGACAGCCTGAGAGCAGTCAGGACAGCGCTGCCTCTGTAGACTGTATCATCTTCCCTTCAATATAAAACAAAAAGCAGTGACCTCAGGTCCACTTAGACTTTACCTTTGGGTGGAAGAAGTGTCATCTTGCCTGGGAATATCAGTCAGAAAATTTCCTGGGCAGTTGTTTCACTTAAAAAGTTTCCTTCGAAGACAAAAACCAAGTGAGATCTGTTTAGAGGACATACGAGTACAAAGATTAAATGAGATGAAGAAAGCAAAATTTTAAGAAAGGTGTTAAAACATGAACCCATCTGACCCGTTTTCTTTCCCCAATGCAGTTGGTGATGTTTCATTTTGGCAGTTCTGCTGTTATGAGCAGGATGGTTCAGCTCAAATGAAGAGTTGTCAGATCTGGCTTGGCAATCAGACATATGGCTAAAAACAGCATTGTCATCATGCTGGAGAACTGTCTCAGGGAGGCATTACCTCAGTGACCAAGCTGTAGAGAGCATTAGACAGGGGAACTGGTCTGCATAAAGAAATATAGGCTTTAAAGAAAATGAATCCTCAGCCTTTTCCCTTTTAAAATGACATGTTAATTTAATTCCAGGAGAGATGTGGCATAATGAGCTGGTCAGGGAAACTTCACCTCTGAAAGCAGGTAATTTTGGCATTGGGTAGTGAAGACAGTGACTCTCTTTTCTCGTCCTTTCAGCTAAAAACATTAGAAAGGTAAAAGATCTCAGATCAGGTTAATGCCCTGTGTGGATTCTGCCATTGGAAATGGGCCTAAAACCTTACACTTTTGGGGACAAGCTGAGTTCACAATACAGAGGTGTTGTCACTTACCCTTGTATTGGGTAGAGACCTCTGAGACCTCAGCTGGTTTCATTGAGCTGAACATTTCTGATATTCATTGTTTCTGTTCCCCTCAACTGCAGATCACCAGACCCTCTGATAAATGAGGCAAACCCTCCCTGGCCATGGGTTAGCACTGGGCACACTTCCTTGGTAAGGAGTGAGGAAGTTTCCACAGTGTGTGGATGGCTCTGTGCAGAGGCTCAGCCCTTTGGCTGGTGGGTGGTGTTGAGGTACCAGGGTGCACAGATCTTCCAGTGGGTACCATGGCTTTGAATGCAGGTGATGTGTGGTGACCTCCGTCATGATTGACTTCTCCTCCCAGCAGTGTTCAAAGAGGTATCCACACTAACACACAGAAACAGTTACACACAGAACTTGGTAATGCTTGATGAGCTGCAGGATGACTCATATTTGTTAAGCCTGAGGGATCTGCTTGTCTCTGAGGCCAGGGCAGCAGGGGCCAGTGGTATGTCCCAGATTGCTATCCAGCCAGATCATAACTGGGGCAGGAAGGGGAGTCCCCACCTTAAAAAGAGAAAGCCCAGCACTGAGTAGGTGTATCCTGCCCCAAAATGAGGCAAGGATTTCCTGATCCCACCTCTTGAATAGTCAGGGGAACAGGGGCTGTGTTTGCTCCCAGGAACAATAACACCCACTTGTGTTGGGCTCTGCCATCTCTGAACAAGGCAGAGAGGAGAGGAACTCTGCTCTGAATGCTCCCAGCCACCCACTCAGGAGAGCTCCCTCACAGCCCTGCACAGTGCTGGCCCTCTGGCCTCCCACCATTAATCCAAGTAAAACCTTTGTAAATATTTTTTGGCACACAGCTTTGCAGACAAGCAAATCTGAGCACATTTGTAAAGTAATTAACTTCCTTACAAATTGCTTAGATTTGCTTCTCTAATCATAAAAAGCCACACAATACAAATAGCACTGGCTTTCTCATTACAGAAATGACCCTGTTGCTATCCACAGTTGTCATTCTGCTAGGCTAGGATAGAACAATTAGAATTTAGAGTCTTAATCATCATTCTTCATCCACCCCTCACAAAAGTAAATTTCTTGGGACAGATCCCAGGGTGCAGGGGGACTGCTGTAAAACTGAAGCAATGTCATTGTGTTCAAAGAGTGAGAGAGAGATCAGAAATCTCTCTGCTGACTTCACAAACAGTTGACATTTCTTTATTAATAGCTCTCACAGACCAATAGTTTGTCATCAGACTTGACTGTCAATTACTGCAGAAATCCAGCAAAGGGAATCTCCAGCGTGAAGGAATCAATAAAAACATACCCAGGTAAAACAATGGCTTACCAAAGGCAAAACAGTGTGTATGGCTTGATGGAACTGAAATGCAAATAATTATCTGGTTAGCATGAAATTAAAAAAACTTGAAACTAGATTTTTAACCTTTCTTCTGATTGCCTCTCATAAGGGTTTTTATTAAAACACTTCACTTAAAAGTCTTATCTTTCTAGTAAATGTTTGAAGTAAAGACTCAAAGTTTTGCATTCATGTTCTGGTTGCCCAGTAAAAAGCAGAATTAATAAAATGTGATCTCCATGTGATTGCTGGTGGGTCAATTTTTGCCATGCTTATTTCAGAGGAATACAGCTTATCTGCTTTCACTGAGCCTTGAGTTACATTAAGCTAATAAAACCTTTGGTTCCTCTTCACACAGACTTAAAAGAAAGGATCCTATTTGTGTTGTGCTCCTTGCACCTTTCTTCAGCTTCAAACCCATGCTCTGTCAAAAAAATTATCTTTGGTATAAAAAGACAGTGCAACATGTATGATTTAAATTGCATGACCATGGCAGAATAGTATTCTTAAACTGAATTTTACACTTGGAGCTGTTCACAGCACAGGGTCATTTCCAGTTTACAACATGTAGAAATACACTGTTGAAACTGAGTTGTGTTACTAACCACACATATCTTTTCAAAACCTTGCTTCTCTTGACTCTGAGTTTGGGGAATAATGCCGTGGAGCCCAGGCTTCCTGAATCCTACAGCTGGGGCCAGGCTTCTCCCTCTCTGCATTTCCATCAAGCTTTATTTAAATTCCACCAAAGACACCAAGATCTGAAAAGCAATGGATTCTGCAGAATTTCATGGTGACTAGAGGGATAGAGGAGTGTTATTGGACAGATAAATAAAAAACTGAATAGTCAACATATCAATTACTCAATTCTCTGCAGAATAGTGCCACTGGGTCTTGGCCAGTACAGGCAGAGTTCAAGATAATAACATTTCACAGAGTGTGAACCAATTGTAAAAGTAGAAAGTCTACTAAACGTTACTACTGAATATAGGATACCCATAAATTTATAGATTAAATCGATAAAAACCTTTAAAAATCAAGTAGAACATTGTCAGCAGATATAGCAGACCAGATGATCAGGCAAACAGACATAAAAACAGCATCACAAAGACTTTCAGAATTATAGCAAGGGTGTATTGAATCAAAGTCGGTATGTGTAAAAATACCTGTACTTACTGAAAACAGTAAGTGAAAGCTGAGACACCAAGTATATACCAAGATTTATGCAAACACCTCCTGCATTTACTGATACAGTTCTAGAGGAAATGGTTCTGGTGAAGAAGCGGACAATGTTTCAGGTCTATATTCAGCCTTAAGTCTAATCTCTATCCCACCTCAAAGGCAGAGTGAGATAAAAACGTTAGGTAGGAAATGGCTTTGGTTTATGTACAGTTCACCCTATTTCATGTGACTTATCTGGTAATGAATGATACCAAAGGATCTGAAGAAAAATTGGTGGCCAAACCTCCTCTCACACCTCTGGAGATGTTCAGATTGTAGTGTTAACTGGATTTCATCTGAACTTTGAAAAAAAAGAAATCATAAATAATGAGGAGAATGGAATTGTTATCCCTTACAATCCTTCCTGCCAGATTTACCATTAGTGCACGCACGCACTTAACTATGATGAGTCCTTTTGAAATGTACTGATTGTAGCCTCTGAGAGCTAAATCTCAGTGCCCAGCACTGTAATTAACTCAAGATTTATTCATTTATCACGACTCCTGAAACAAGCATGTCTAATTGCCTTTCTTTATTAATACATTCAAGAATGTTTAACATTTTACTGCCACTTAAACAAGTGTTCTAATAAGATACTGTATCAATTAATGGTCCTGTTAAAAGTCAACTGGTATTTTTACAATAGCAGCAGAACTCCTTGTTACACATTAAACACCATGAAGCAATCATAAGGTCTGTGGGTTTGTTTGGAAAGGTACATTGCAATGATACACTGCCAAGATTTTAAAAAGTGTCTCCCACAAGACATTCCTTCCTTAAGAGGATAGTAAAAGGCTCTTAGTTTTGGACTTGCCCAGAAAAGGAGACTGAAGGAACAGGAATTCCACTAGTGTGTTTGTCCTTTAAAAGCAATATGCTTTTCCAAAGCCCTAAGGATGTGAACCACTACACTGCGCTGCCTTTGTTTGGTTCTTGAAATGTGTTGGCCTTACAGACTGCGTTTAGTTTTTTGTTTGAGTTTTTTCAGGGTGTTTTTTTTTTTTGGAGGAGCCAACCTGAGACTGACTAGTACATGTCCCCACCCCTACGCTCTGTGCTCAGGGAATTCCTCACCTCTGGGAGTGTGATGCAATCCACATCTGGGTGAAGGCTGGTGCTGAAAACTCCTGGCAACCCCTTCCTTGCTGGACAGAGCAGGACTTGAGAGCTCTCCTGCACTAAAGTGGTCCTGTCTGGGAACTACAGCCCAAAGGCACAAACAGAGCCTCCCAGAATGGCTTTTTAGCAAGGCATACAGCAAATTTTTCTAGAGGTGGACTGGTCTTCATCCAACTTCTATTAGGATGTTTTTTTCAAAGCTTAAGGCCTGGTGATGATATGGGTATAATTAAATAGTTGACTGCAGTGTCAGTTAAAACAATGGCCTGTGATGTCAGCAACACACCACAAATGCTCTGCATTGTTTTACAGTGGCAATTTTCAGGACATCTTCAAAGAAACCAAATTGAATTATGCATGATGATTTAGCAATCAAACTCAGTTACTTACTTCAATATTGGCCAATAAAATCATGCTTTTACTTACTGAAAGAATCACTATAAACTTTATATGTTAGATGCATAAGCCAATTGAAGTATTTTTATTTCCTTTGTGAATCATAGAATCATAAATTTCCAGAAGCCACTGAACAGGGAAGAGCTGAAAACAATTAAGTGGGAAAATACTTACTCACTCAGGCATCGTGGGTAGAGTATTCAAACACCACCAGACACCAGGAGCTACCATTTTGGAGACCACAAGTCTCTTTAGATTTATTTACTGGAAAAGAAATCTATAACCCTGGAAGATCCAGACCCTCTCTTTTCCTTTTTCTTCCTGGTTTCCAGGCACCCTCATTTCACAGGGCAATAGCAGAGACAAGATAGCAGAGAGCAAAAGAGGGAAGTCCTGAGAGGTCCTTCATAAATTTTTACTCCTGATATTGTGGAACACAGGGCACACCCCAACCTTCAGACAGAAGGTTCAAATACTGTGCTTCAGCAGGGCCAAGAAGAAGGCAGCATTCACAGTCAAGTACCCACCAGGGAAAATGACCCTTGGAAATGTTCAGTAATCAAAGTATGTGAATCCATGCACTTACCTGTCCCTACCTGCAGTACTGAATAAGAAGACCTAGAGTGGCCCCAAGAGCAAAATTTTCTGTGAAGATGACTTGATGAAGCGGCAGTTTGATCCTGTAGAGATGTTTAGGGTTCACAGTTTGATCCTGTAGAGTTCTTTAGGGTTCAGCCACCTACAATGTCATTGGGCTTTGCATCTCTCTTTCATTCCTGTGTCCCTCTAGTGATAATGCCAGCCCAAGAGAAATAGTCTTCTTCTCAGGAGGGTTTGATGTGGCCTGCTTGGGCATCCATCCTTTTCTGACATGAGGTCCTCAGAGGGCATGTCCATCCTAAAGGAGCAGAGCAGAGGAGGAAGGAGACAGTTAAACCAGTGCTGGATCAGAAACAGTGCAGTCACACTCAGGCTTATGTGCCTTCCTTGATAAATTAATCTGCTCCAGTGGATATTATGCTAAACAGATGATTCCACCACATGAACCAGATCATTTACTGAACTGAGCCTTGTAAATACTCAAGAGAAACAGAATGCTTTCATTTGTTTTGTGGTCCAAGAATGTAAAACCAAAGAGTTTCAATCTTCATACCAATGATCCTATGGAACCCACAAGTGCTCCTTGCCACAGTGACAGGTTTTGTATTCAGGGAGCCACTTGCAGTGGGATTCTGTTGCCCTTTCAAAACAAAGACTGCATAATTGCTGGAAACAAACTCTTGGCTTGGAGGGAATGACTTGTGATATTTTAAAAGCCATTAAAGAATACTTAGCAACCCCATTATCATCTAATTATGACATAGTAACCAGTGGAAGGAATTGACTGCCTAAAATACTGCCTCCTTCTTCTATCTATCTTAGCTGGTCTTAGAAATTATTTTACCCCTCACTATTAAATGTGATGCTCACATCCCTCATATCCATCCATAACAGTCAACTCCTCAGTGCCGTAAATGAGGCAACAGCAGTTCCCTGGGGTATTTTCTGAGGAATGAAACAAAGTGCTCAATGCAATATCATCATGCTTCCCTAATTGGCTCTATCACTGGTTTTGGACACCTGTACAATATTGTTTTTTTTTTTTTTGGCTCTTTGTTTTCAGACTATTAAATCCAAAAAAATAATGTTAGCCAATAGCACTGAACAGGGTTTTAGATTATTTGGGTTTAGTTCCATCAAGGTCACACATGGGTCTCTGGAACCAAGGTTTAATCCCTCAAATCTCCATTGATAAGTAAGGGATAATCATTTCTCTGTCTGTCTGGTCTGCCTGGATTAACACCCTGCAGGATGTTAATTCTGAATTCTTCCCTGGCAAAGGCAGCTTCTGAATGGGGGCTGAAGGTACAATTAACATACACATAATTATTAACACAAGCAACTTTTTGCCCCCCAGAGAAAGCCCTTTAAAGTCATTATTTCAATTTCACCCTTTTCAAATGTCTTTTATTGACAGCTAAAACAACTGAAAAGTAAACCTTACCCAACTAGTTTTGGCAGGAACATTTAGGCGCAACCATCAGTGAACAGGGGAATGAGTGCAAGGGGGATTTTAACATTGAATCTGCTACATTTTTTACTGTCCTTTGGCTTCACTGCCTTTAGAATTGAGGTCATAACATCTCCCTTCCCCATCTGGACCACAGACTTTTCAGTGTTCTCTTCTGACATCTCCCTGCCAGCTAATGGAGTTTTCAGGTGAGTGTTGCAGACATCTTTTCATGAAAATCCTTTCATTAGGATTTTTTCCTGCTGAGAGGCTGAGAAGCTTCAGGAACAAAATGTAAACAATGGTTATCTGCTCCTGTGGAATGCAACAGGTGCATCTGTGATTGGCCCATCTTGGATGTTTACAATTAATGGCCAATCACAGCCCAGCTGGCTCGGGCTCTCTGTCCGAGACACAAACATTTATTATTCATTCCTTTCTATTCTTAGCTTAGCTAGCCTTCTGAGAAGAAACTTTTCCTTCTATTATTTTTAGTATAGTTTTAATGTAATATATATCATAAAATAATAAATCAAGCCTTCTGAACATGGAGTCAACATTCTCATCTCTTCCCTCACCTGAAAACCCCTGTGAACACTGTCACAGGTGAGCACACAGGTTGTCAACACAGTGAAAAGGAAAAGAGTGGTAAGAAACCAGCAGAGTGACAAGCTGCTGAGTCAGCCAGCAGCAGAAGGAAGAGGTTTACATTCTGTCTACATGGCATTATCAACCTACTTCAAAGTTATTGCAACTCTAAATCGTATAAAAAATTAAAGGATAGTTTAAAGGTTTGGGCTTTAGGGTAGGGATTTATCGGCTTTCAGCTAGTTAATACTCAAATTTTCCTTGCAAACTCAGACTGGAATTTTTAATGTAGGTATAAATACAACTTCATTTGTCAAAGAAATTTGAAATTTCTAAAAAGCATTTTAATGTTTTGAGATTATAATATTAAAAAATGCTGAATCAAAAAATGTTTTCCACTCCTCAGGGAACTCCTAAGCATTCTTACTGCCTGTGTGTCAGCTGTAGACTCAAATCCACAACACATT
Organism: Ammospiza caudacuta; assembly: GCF_027887145.1. Lineage (NCBI taxonomy): Eukaryota > Metazoa > Chordata > Aves > Passeriformes > Passerellidae > Ammospiza > Ammospiza caudacuta. The sequence continues at coordinate 145,370,555 of NC_080593.1, forward strand.
AGCAAGCACAGTATTTTGGTTTCAATGAACTGCACCCTTGCCACTTAACAAAATAAGAGAAAGCTTTTTGATGTCTCTCAGGCAGGAGCATTTAGCTTGATCCCAAGGAAGGAAGTAGGTTTTAGTTCTCCTTCCCAGAGTCCCTGTGATATGAAATCACTTCCTCTGGTGATACCACAAACTGAACGTCCCCAGATAGGGGCAAACCTCAGAATTACAGGGAGCATCTCCAACCCTGCCCACTTGTTCTTTGCATAGCCATTTCTGAACCAGCAATATTGGAGCAGCTGGTTCAGAATACCCAGATCAGGGCAAATTGTACTCATTTTATGGCTGCCCAGCACAAACTCAGAATTTTGTGGTAGGGAGAGCACCTGCTTTTGGTTCACAGAGACCTTAATCCTGTGTATGATGATGGCTCCTCCTCTGGGTGTTGGAGGGAAGAAAAGGAAGAGCTGATGCCAATGGCACAATTACTGTCTCAAAGGAATTGGGATGGTCCTGAATCCAAAACAAGTAAAAACATCCTACAGTCTTCCTAATATCAATGTTCTGAGCATCAGCCATTCCATCCATTCCAAGAGTATTCTGGTAACTGGGAAGCAGCTCACAGCAATGCTGAGGCATGGCTCACTACTGTATGAATACATCACAATTAAAAGAAATCCATTACGAGCAAACTTTGGGAGTCACTGGAACCCATTGGAAGCATCATAGAGTCAGTAAATACTTTGGAATTAGTTCAATGTCATAAAAAATGGCTAAATGTCACCAAGTTCCTCAAGTTATTGTTTTGTAAGATTTATCTGAGTATCACAGAATAGTTTGGGTTGGAAGGGACCTTAAAGATTATCTGTTTCCAAACTCCCTGTCACAGACAGGGACACCTTGCACACCAGGTTGCTCAGAGCCCCAACCAACCTGTCCTTGAGCACTTCCAAGGATCAAACATCAAACTTCATTCACCAAATTTATGCCTCAGAAGTGTTTAGAAACACAAATAAGTGAACTGATGACTATTAATGGATCCACTACAGCAAACAAGCTGTGAGTTGGGGAATTGTGAGGAGCCCAAAGGCATCCAGGATGTACAAAGGGGGCTGACAGGTCTGATGCAGGACCTCCAGCAGACCATGGTCTGCAGTGTACCCAGGGATGTGTGAAATGGTGCTAACTCTCCAACTGAGGGACAACTAAGTGTTGACAGACTTTCTTGTGTGATGCATTCTACATAATGATAAAGCCTATCTTCCTAGAAAGGCTTATAATCAAAACAGCCACACAAGGGTTAAGGGAAAAGAAATTTTCATTTTTTATGTAAATAGCAGAAAGAGACAGTGATTTACTTAAAATCACTGAGGAAGTCTATGGTTCATAGGCCAGTCTCATTCTGGTTCATCAATCAAACACCACACTCCCATAGCCCCCATCTGTGAGCACAGACACACCATAGTAGGGTGCACTGTCTGAAAATGGGGTACAGGGTTCCCCAAATATTCCCCAAGTGCTGTATTAGGACTACAGATTTACGAGGGTATGCACAAGACAGAGCCCCGTCTGGGTCATCCAAGTTTTGCCAGAGAGAAGCTATGTCGGGAAAATAACTGAGATGAAGGAAACAAAAATATTGCTTTAAGTACTCCTGGATTCCCTCCAGGATCTGTGTTAAGCACTGCTGGCTAAACACGAGAATTTTATTCTTCTCCTCCCTATTCTTCTCAAAAAGTGATGCTCCTATGCTGATTTTAGGGCAGTGCACATAACAGTGTTGTGCCAGGAGTCAGAACGTTCTGACTCTTCCTGAAACACAGCCTCCCACTGGACAGCATCATTTCTGTGTGGTTAACATGGACACAGAAATGCTCTGCTTCCAGAGCCAAAGAGACACAACCAGATCATTAATTATTTCCATACCTTCAAAAGCTTCAGAGACAAGTAAATTGTCATGGAAGTTCATGCCAGGACTTGGACCTCACACAGCAGAAAACTCTTGGTTTCTTGGGAGCCCATCCCCTCAGGTCTCTCAAGCTCCTTTCATGGACATGGCAATTAGTGCCCTGCAGACAGGATGGACATTGATGGATCCTGTGTCCTCAGTGAGTGATTGTAAGATTTTCCTTCCCCCATACTCTTATGATTTAAGATCTTCCTTCTAAATTTTACATTTCCTCTCCTAGATATATTTTTTCAGCTTCAATTACATGGTTAAGGGCTTGTCCCAAAGCAGCTTCTCCTCCCCCAATTTCCTCTTGCCCCTCCTCACTTGCTGTGAATAAGAGCTCTCTGTCTAAAGCAGCAATTGCTGAAGAGCCTCAAGAGCACCCATTTCTTGTCCTCTCCCTGTTTTGATGCACTGATTACCCTCTTGTTGGATCAATAGCCCATCTGCTTTTAGAAGTTTTCTAGCATTCTGATGCTAAATTAAAACAGAGAGAATCAATCCTCAGTTAATTTACCCAACCAGACAATTTATATCTCTCTTCTGATCTGCCATCATGTGAATTTATACAGTACTGACATACTGTGAGGCCTTCCCAGACAAAGTAAGCACTTTTATAATGCTAAATTATCCTCTTTATTAGTAACTCTCAAATATGACAAACCAGGAGATTTATTGTATAATGTTGCATAGTCCTTGGTTGAACTTGTTAAAACTCACAGCTATTGTAATAGAGCAATTTGCTAATTAACAGTGGATTTTTCTTGGTTTTTAATGGACTTCGGGGATATATTTTAGACTTAGATTAAGATTAGTGCAAGAAAAAAATTCTTGTTAATTATTTCAAATTGAGTGTTATGCTAATAGTAAACAATTAGTTCTTTCCTGACTGAAAATTAATGTTCTATAAATAAGTACAAAACCAAGCTGCTGAGTGAGTCCCAAAAGGAGATGCCAGACTTAGAAAAGATTCATGATTCCTTCTTGTAGGTTAACCACCATGGCCTCACACTTTGTGAAAATTAGGCATGAGCCTTGGTGGCTTCCTAGGGTTTTTCTACCCTGGCTGAAAAAAAGATGAGAGAGAGAGAGAGAGAGGGAGAGAGGGAGACAAAGAGGGAGCTAACCTGCAGAGGGAATTTTTGACAGCAAAGGTGTATGGTGTTACAGCTTGCCAATTCTCAGATCACTTCTCAAATCAAAGCTCAATTAAAATATTAGCATCCATCTCACCAGAGGTCTGCCACTGTAAGAACGCAGAAATTACAGATTTCTGTAAGAAATAAATATACTTTATACTTGCTTTTGCATAGGGAAAACTGGAAACAGAAAACTGGGAAAAGAGAAAGTTGAATTACAGCCATTGATCCCAGTTTAGTTTAGTTGATAAGGCAGGAGACTGATATGCATCTTCTTACAGACCACCTAATTCTCTCCTTGAACTCCTAGGAGTTAAGATGCTCCTTCCTATGATTGCAAATGTTTGATTATTCATTTTGATTGATATTAGCTTTTTCTCAGGATTATAAACTCTTCAGTGTCTTTCCACACCCTTGTAGATGCCCTCTCCAGTCAGTGGAAACAGACAGACACCACTTGTGCCTAAATCAGTGAAAGGTGGGATCTCTAAACTCACAGAGTAAAGCATTTCTCATCATTAAAGTTCATGTTGCCACAGGAAGCAGAAAAACTCCTCTGGGCATCAGCATCACTTAAATAACTCAGGAAGACAAAACTCTTGCAGAATTCTGTCACGGCCCTACATACCCTGTCCCCAGCCCGTTCCTCTGGCAGAGCTGAAGGTGTGCCTGCCATGCCATGGGGTGCAAGAGCAAGGAATGCAGCCAGGAACCAGGGCTCCCAGGCTCTGCCTTCTCAGCAGATGCAACTCTACAACATCCACAGACTTTTGGTCAGCAGTGGAAGAGGAAGAGCTGCCAGGAGGGTGGCAACCCTAGGGGCAAAGTACATCAGGACTTGATGGTACTGCTGGGGATTTCCCTCCATTCTGCTGCACTGAGCTGCACCTGCCTCTCACAGAGACATTAATGCTTCTGCAAGACCAAGGCCATCTCTCCCCAAACTGCAGTTTTGTCACTTCCACCTCTGTACTTTGGATAGCTACCTTGGCCTCCATCTGAAGCCTGCTCAACCGTGGGCTGTGTCTTCCATGGCACAGCAGAGCCACAGATAACTAAAATTTGCAATGAACTGTTGCCTTACTTTCCTTCTCTTTCCTGAGCATTGGTTTGGAGTCTGTCAAAGCCTGTAATAACCCTGTCCTTCCTCTGGGCTACTACCTTAGTCTAGCATGAGGGAAAAAATCAAAGATTCCTTACTAAAGATGTGACATTTTCTCTTTTTTATATCCTCTCTCTGTGCATCTTCCATGCCTTGCTCACACAGGGTGCTGTTCTCATCTCTTACCTTTGTGTTAGCCAGATAAAAAATCTCCTCCTAACTCCTACATACCAGCACTTTGAAGTGTCCAGAGACCTTTCTAAAGAGGTGATGATTCTTAATGTCCAAGAAGCATCCAAACCATAACTACATTGTGGGAGAGAAAACACAACAGCATGAGCTTAGAGTTTGATGAATGTTTGTTCTCCTAATGTACCTCCCAGACTTGTGTCAGTCCTGAGGTCTTCCTCTAAACCTGAGTCCTCAGGTGAGAGGGAGATGAATTCTGTCTGCTCTGTAAGTACAAAAAGATTCTAATTTGCTGTCAGAGCTTTAATTAAAGCACTTATAGATCAACTTTACTGTGTCAAATTGTCTATGCCACTATTACTATAGGAAGATGAATGTTAACTGTGAAAACAGGCAAATACACTCCCCTAGACTAATGAGTAATTTCATAGCCATTGATTTTTGACTTTGAAAATTCTCCCGCATGCTTCTGGGAATTGGAACTTGTTACAGGTGACCTCAAAGCAGCTTTGCCAATTTTTTAAAACTTTTGTGAATGTAGAAAAATAGTCATTTTGCCCATTCTGTGTTTTTCTGTGGTGAGCATTACATGTAAGCACTTCCATCCCAGGTTCTGAAACCCAGACTATTTGCTGAATTACTGTATTTAACATGTAACACATAAGATACAGCTTTAATTCTATGAGGTACTGATAAACAACTACCATCTCCTTCTGTAAGACTAAGGACATAATTCTGCAGTTAGTCTGAGTATCAGCTTTCTTTTCAGTAATTAAGTAATCTGAAAAGTCAGATTGTGTACCAGGATAAATCTAGTCATTGGGATGGATCTGTTTATGCCAATGAGTTACACTGAGAGAGCAGAAAATGGAAGTAACTATTACTGACTTGAAAGCAGGTGTGTGATTTAGTATATAACGGGCTATTTGAAATAGTTGCACAACTAAATGGGCAATTTACTATTACAATTAATCATTTAATCCACATAAACATTGTGAAGCTTTAGGTAAATTCTCAGTGTTTAGAACCAGTCAGTGCAGAACCTGAGCACCCCAGAGTCCCTAAGATATCACCTTCAGATCACTTCCCCAGAGCAGCTGCTTTAATCATGGCTGTCACTTCTCTGCTCTCTGCTCAGCCCAAGTGCAATAGGATCTCAGCTCTCTCAACCCTCCTTGAGTGTGGAGACACCAGCAGGAGTGAGGAGTAGGCTGTGAACAGGGTATCTGAGACATGGACAGACACCCAGCATATTTGTGATTTATAGGTGTATAAGGGGAATGTCCAAGGCCACAGAAGAAATGATGGCAGAGCACCAGATTTAACTGAGAGCCTGTACCACTCTCTGCCCAGCTGCTGAGCTCTGGGTTTTGGTAAGGACATGTCATACATATTCCATCCCAGAAGCTACCCCTGGGGTCACTCAGGATGGAAAGTTACAAGGAATGAAGAAGAATCACCGGAGAGACAGAGAAAAAATAACCTTTTCTAACCCAAAGAAAATGTATTTGGGATATCCATTGCTTTAGATTTGCACCATACATGAGCACCATAATGATGAAATCTCTGTCAATCAGGATGCACCTCCTGGCAATCCCTGGGATGGTCCATGCTGACATCTCAAGCAGAACAGAAACAGACTGTTGATAGTGTCAGCCAGTTTACAATGGCAGTGGTGGCAGAGGTTGAGACACCGATCAGAGCAGACAACACACAAATGAGGTTCAGGACAATGGTCAGGGTGAAGACCACAGCTTCTAGGGCAGCTGGACCTTGGTAAAAAGCCTGCAAAGGCAGCTGCCCAATGCTCCAGCCACTCACACCACAAGACCTCATGCCAAAACAATTGTGCCCTGACCACATCTATTCAAGGACCTGCCCCAGTAAATCTGGGCCCTATTGTAGCTGCATTAATCTATGATCTGAGTTAAACCCATTAAGACAGAAAGACTATACCAACATAGCTGTGATCAAGAGTTGTCCCAGCTGGCTACAGGAAGGTGGGAAGGCAGCCTGGTGGTTATGCAGCTGTCAAGCAATAATCCAGCATTATCTAGGTCCCACATTCAATTAAAGAAACCACGCACATTCACTAGACATGCAATTGTATTAATCTCATCCATTGGCTTTATTTACATACTTAATATTAGTGGCAACTTCTTCCTTCCCCCATGGTGCTTTCATAGACATCCTGTCCATCACTTTGAATGTGAGGACTTAATCCAGCTACTGCATGCATGGCCTCAGGGCACTGAGGAGCAGAACAGCAGTGAGGTTTGATTAACCCAGTTCCTGTCTCCTCAGCAGCTGAGTCCCCCGGAACAAACACACTCCAGCTGCTTCTTGTGCTTTATGCATTTAGATTTGCCTTTATTATACAATAAATGAGAAATCAAGAGTAAACAAGAAGGTGAGGGGTTTATTGAGCTCCTTTACTGTGACTACTGCTTCCACTGGCATTTCCTTTGACTTCTGACCTTGCTTGATGCAAAGGCTCTGGTCTCCTTGCAGCTAAGCTGCGACTTTCTCTGAAGTACATGGGCTGTAATGTGATACCTGTGGATATGGTACCAAGGGTAATTAAGATGTTTGTTGACTTTGGTTCTGCCCCACCAGTGTGTAACTATGTCTGTAGGAAACCAGTGTTTGCTTGCTGTTGAAGTGCCAAACATTGGTGCATAAAATCACCAAAGTTCCTGGTCTTCAGTATTCCATGCTTCTTCATTACTAATTGAATAAAATTCAAGTCAGTGTGTTTGGCAAAGAACACATGAAGGTTCCATTTACAATGCAGGAAATAAACATTTAAAAATTGGTTATACAGTGAGGACAGTACTTGGCTTGCTCTGTAATGGTAAATGCCCAAGGCATCATGGAATTATTCAATCCTGAAAGAGTGAGACCAGATGAAATACACTTGGCCAAATATCAGAGTCTCCTTGAAAATACTGTAGTGCACCCTAAACTCTGCTAATCCTAGTAACCACTTTTCCACTGACTACAAGGGAACTGGCCATGCCTGATGGCTGACTTTTCACTTACATTTTAGTGAGATGAATCCTCTTTTTCATATGCTGAGCAATTTTCACTACAATGCTTTCTTTTCATTGCTGTGTAAGTGATTTCATACCTTCACATATCTAGTGATCTTTCATGAAGCAGACAACTTAAGCAATTTCTGGTTCTCCATCTTGTGGTCCAAACATCCTCAGCCTCTCCGTTTTTCAGTTCTGTGGCTACAGAACATAATTGATGTTGTTGATCTCTTCTGCACATTTTCTTGTTCTCCTCTCTATCTCACTTTCTACATCATGCTGGTTTTGATGGCTGTTGGGCTTCCTTCCTGGAGGGCATTGATACACAAAACCATTGGGAAGTTGTCATAGATGTGGACAGTCGGGAATGGGACAAACTGGCTGTTCCATGCACCTTCCTTACATCTGATTCCAAGGTCTGAACTGATCAGCAAAATCCTCCCAGTCTGATATATCTAGCATTTATTGGCACTCATAAATTTCTACGCACTTTGAAGAGGACACTGTATAATGACAGGTATCAGACATAACAGAAGCAGTGAACTTTTATAACTCTGACAGCATGATGCAAGAAATTCAGGTTCTTTCTTTGAGGCACAGAAGTAGAAAAAATGATTGTCATTTTTCTAATTGTACCTGGAAGCAAGCCTTACTGCAGGGAAGTTAGACTGAAATCTTCCCCAGTATTAGATGTGGCAGCTCCAAAGGCACTGGAAACTGACAGCACACTTCAAAAGAAGCATGAGAATTACTGAAAGCTGCTAAAACTAGTCTACTGAGAATGAATTATTTAGGAAATGGATTAGTTAGCAGATTATTTGTAGAGTAACTGATAACAAGGTCAGATCAATGTTATTGCAGCACTGGGCTTGACTTTGTAAAAGGGGTTGATACTTGCAGGTCAAGTCAAAATTCTGCTTTCCAAATGAAAAGTTCACTAAGACCAAAATAAATCCAATTAAAAATGAAGACTGAAGTGCAAATATGGGATGCAAAGGTCAGCAAATGGCCCAGATGAAATTTACTTGGCAGAAAATATGTCATTAATCACAATCACAACAAAATGGAAAGGGGTCCATTGCCAGAAGAATGTGGCTGTGCAGAGAACACACACAGCTTGAAGCCATCACATTTATGCTTTCTGCATATTCTGTCAGACAGCACTCCAGTTAGTTCCTTGTAGTTGTTTACTTCTGAGCTAACCACCTAGATTTCCTTTATCACCAGTGGAGAGAAACAGGTTCTTCTGAGGCACAATTTATCTCACAGTAAAGCTGACATCTAAAATCCATCACAGGAATAAGATTCTGAAAAGTATTATTTCTCTCCATAAACTAGGAAAAAGCCTTGGGTGACTGGCTGGTACGGATGGGCTTCTACACCGTGGACATCTAAGCCAAAGCAAGATTAATCCAGCTTCTGTCATAAGCCAGGAACATGTTTACCCCTTAAATGCATCAATTATGGAGTGAAATGTTGCATAATCATCACTGCACTTGAGCACTGCAGAGCTTCTGAGCTTGGGTGGCAGTGTAGGCATTGCAGTAATGTCACCTCACTGCTTCAGGGACCTGTTTATTCCCCACACACACCCCTCAATTAACATAGCTCTTGGAGTCATCTTTAAAGAAAAAACCCACACTTTTAGACTGGTAGCCTCAATCTACTAATTAATTACTTCATTGTTACACACATGAGAGTCTTCTTAGATCCATGTTTCCTCCATCTTTCTGCATGACTCTTTTTCACATGGTGAGGTGGCTACACTTCTGTAGAGCAATTCCCATAGCCTTGGTAAGCTGCTGGAGTCTGCTAGCCAAGTAGCTGTCAACCAAATAATTCTGGACTTAATTTTCATGTACCAGTGAAAACCATTTGGGCAATCATGAAATTAACAGTTTAGTAAAAAAAAGTGAAAACATTGCTTTTCTAGTTAAATAGCAGATCTGCTTTTTTTCTTCAAAATTTTGCATTCAGACTTTCAAAGGCTTGACTTGATACTACACTGTAGTCAAGGGATTTGAATGTGTGCTTGGGAAAGTGAACTTATTGGGGTGAAGAAAGAATGATGTGATACACACAGATGCATGAATATAAAATACACTAATACACATTATCACTGACCTTGCTAACAGAAAACACTGCCAATAAGTTCAACACAGTTAATGGGGGGATGGGGGGAGAGCTGAAGCCACATTTTATCCCATGTTTTTGTGGAAAACACTGCTCAAGAGGAGCAGTTTGTGCTGATTTGGACCAAGTCTCCCTCAAAAGACAAGTAACTGCAACCTCCACCACCTCATGGGTACATGAGCCTACTCCTGTCACAGGTGTATTTAAAGCATGTGGGGACCAGGAGGCTTTCACTGAGTAATTTGTTCTGTGAGAAAGGTTGGCAGAAAATGAAGTAAAAATGGCCAGACCCAACCCAGAGAAAACTATGGAACTAAGCTTGCAAAGAGGGAGCAAATGCTGATGCAGAAATAAGTTGTCAGAGGAGATACTGTATGTGACAGAGGCTACTCAAGGCATTGATTTTAGGAATCTATTTTAGGAAATCTAACTTCTCCAATGGAAACTTAACCATTGCCTGTACAGATGTGTCTAGGCTCCATCCAGATGTGCCTGCAGCTGGCAGCTTCACAGCAGCTTCAAAGACAGGTGCCTGATATGTTTTGACCATCTTCAGTAGCTATTATTGATCTGACCAACAAGGACCTCATCTCCCCTTGGTCTAAGCAGATTACAACAAAGAGAAACATCACACATCCCTGGTTTTTCCTTTTAAGTGAAATGAGTAGTAAGGCCCTGAACTTTGGGTTAATCCAACAGCCAAAGACAGGCTCCTACACCATTAAAAGTAGCAACTCTGGCAGAAAGGACAATCCCCTGCAAAAAGGATTTTGCTAGGAAAAGGAGAGGAAATGTAGAAGAAAGAATTTAAAAATCAGAAGAAGGGAATAATTTTTCCTTTTCTTAACTAAGTTGGGGGACGTGGTTTAAATTTTGACCATTCTAATTTTAAATAATGCAACTGAAACAAAGTCACCCCACAGGATCATGCTTAAAGATTACACATTTATCCCTTTGTCTTTTTCTGATCAGTCTTTGAGACCTGAGTAATTCATCCCACCAAGAACTGAATATGTGAGCAGACACCTTTCACAACCACAGTATGATGAACCCAGAGATTAATCAGTCACTCAATATTATGGCAGGGGAATATCCTCTACAGTAGGCTGTGGCATGGAGGATGGGCACAAACTAAAACACAAACAATTTACCTGTCCAAAAGAACCCAAATACCAGGGCATCTCCTCTAATCTGAAGGATTCTTTAACCTTTTGATATTACATAACTCTCAAGCAGATTTGGTTTACCTAAATCCAAGTATCTGATGCCATTTGAGATGCCCTTCTGTATCTGAAGTAGACAGATGTGGTCAGTCTTCTAGATGTGAGATGTAGTCAGTCTTCTAGATGTGACATATAAACTACATGAAATCTGTGCCCTTCTCCAGCAGCTGAAGGTTAGGCTGGGCAAGGCAGGGCATCTGAAATGTCACCAGACCATGTATTTAGGCTAATGATTGATGTGGAATACAGGTAACTCAAAACCCATCTTAAGTAAGATTCTTCCTCACTAGCAAAGTTGCCTTTCCTCATCCTTCAGGAATCCTCTTTCATTTGGAATCTTCATGCCTATGAAGATTTCCTGAGATTTCTATTCTGCCCTTTCTTAGGCCATTCCTACCCATTTTGGCCCACAATTATTCTCTTTAAACTCAAGAGTCATGAGTGGAAAGGAACAGGTACCTCTTGGTATGATTTTTAGTGACCTAAAGCACACCCTGGAGAAGGCCATCTCTCTCTCTCTCTCTCTCTCTCTCTCTCTCTCTCTCTCTCTCTCTCTCTCTCTCTCTCAGCTATAACAGCTCTGCTGGTAAAATCTTTTCATTTGGCCTCTGAATTAAGTAAATAAAAATGTGTGGATGAGTCTAAATGTTGGAGGTTACTAGTCAAAATTGAGAGTGCTGTGTGCATGAGAAATTACCTCCATTTTAGTCCAGATTTAAGCCCAGAGTATTTGTAAGGTACATGCATAGAAAAAATATCATGTGAGATTTAATTTCTGCTTTTTTCCACAGAGACTACAATGAGTACCCCCACCTATTAGGAATCAACAGTTGCCAGCTGGTTAATGGGACTGAGTGAATGTTGCACAATCAGTGTTGATGGGCATGATTAATTGTGGAGGGTCAGCTCAAGCATATCCTGCAACTGGGTAAAGGTGGCACTAATGCAAATTGGTCAGCTGGGAATAAACATCATTAATTCCATAGGACATGTCAGATAAACAGCCTATGGAGAGGTATGCATTTACAAATCACTGAAAGACCAGCTTGTGTAGGGTTTATCCTGAGACAGCAATAAAGGTAATCAATTTGGATTTAGAGATGTTTGCAGAGATATGATGGACCAATTGAGATGAATGCTTAAGCCATGTACCTGCTGGCCTGCATTGCAACACAGTCAGTCAGCAGTAACTGGCATGGTAAAGAGCAAGGTTTGTGCTGTACACTTGGCCATCAGTGAAATTTCTGCTCCACAGAAAACAACAGGGTTTCAGAAAAACAATATTGTCAGGTGGGATTAATAGTTAACCCCTCCACCACACCAAGTAATTAACAAGGCTAATGCCCTTATCCACCCATTCCCAGAGGTGATTGTAGTGGAGGTACTGGGCCTCACAATGTCTAGGAAAGCTGATTTATCTGCAACTGTCCTGTTCACCCCTTCTGCTACCCTGAGCCTCCAGTTCAGATGTAAGACAGAATGCTTCCTTGGCAAGTACCAGTGAGAGCAATTGGACATGTAACTGGATTCCCAGATCAGTAGGTACCCACCACATTTTCAGTTCCCAAAAAACCCCTCAACATTTTCATGCAAAACTTATGTTTTGCCTAATGCAAATTTTAGTTCTGCAAAGCTAGCATATCCTAGTAGGATAATTCCCAACCACCTGTAAATATAAAGGCAAATTTGGGAAAAGGCAGCCTTATGCTCTCTCCCTCTGACTTATGTCTTTTTCCTCTGCACTCATACAATCTCTGGGACACAGGCATTGAGTCATGGCTGAAATTATTAAGTACATATCAATTAATAAAAAATAATAGTTTCCCATGTGTAATAAGAGCTCTACAGCAATGTGCTCATAATAATGTAATTACTAGTGGGGGTCTCTGTTTAAATTGAGATCAACCATTGGCACTTTTCGCACAGCTTCATTTCTTTCATTAATATAATTTTCTTTACATAAAAAATAAGCAAGCTTCTTGGAGTCCTAATAAATATTTAAAGTACAAATCTTCTATGACTTGAAGAGTAGATAACAATCACCTGATAACTGAACATCATCTGCAACTAAAAGCTCACATACAGCTGAGCAAGAGCTTCAGAAAATCAAAGCTGAGATGCCATGAGCTGATGTGCTTTTGCATTTTGCAAAGCAGCTGCTCACTGCCTTTTGTAACACCTCAACAGGAGCACTCTAATGCATCATTGTGAGCTCCAGACCTTCCCATTCCTTGGCCCTTTCCTTCCCAGCACAGCTCTATTAAATCTCCATAGGTCTGAATGTGGCTTCCTTGTAGCCTGAATATACTGACAAGGTAGCACTTGTTAGCACAAGCATTTTTAATTTTGATTCTTTTATTAACTTTATATTTTATTAACAGATTACATGAAGCATAAGAAATCAGTCTCTGTAATAGAAGACCATTGGCTCAGCTGCTTGAAAATGGAGACACTTCCACTGACTGTGTCATGAACAGAGAAGTCACTGTGTGTGCACTCTGAAATTCCTGTTATCCTGAGAACAGGTTCTCATCCAGGAACATGCCTAGCACCTTCCTTTGGTACCAACATAGCAACATAAAGGAAACTGGTAAATATTTCACAGGGGAGGGGAGCAATTTATCAAGCTGACTCTATATAGTCTGGAAATTACTTGTTCTTTCTCTATCCCGAGAACAGATGATTAAGAAAAGACAAATGGTGTTTCACTTGCCATAGGAAAATATTGCAGTGCTAGATAAGACAGCAAACACAGATATTCAGCTGGGTCTCCTCATGCCCCTCATCATACCAAAAATGAAAGAAGAATGAGTTCCTTTCTGAAACCTCATATTTCTGCCTAGGTTTTTAATCAAGAGTACACATAAGATATTATGTTCACCCAATTCTGATCTGAAAAATACTACATTTACCTTCTTTCCTTATTTTCCAGAGGGCTTTTCTCACTTTCTTTTATTTTTTAAATTTAAAAATTCCACTAGAGGGGCTGAGAATTAATTTCTAAAAGCTTTTAAGGAGAAAGGAAGGAGGAAGTCTCACTAGTCATGCCAAAGGCTGTTCGTTTCCTCCACAAAGAGGAAGTCTGAAATATTCTGAATTCCAATAAATAGATAAAATAAAAATGTCACCTCAGCTGACTTGAGGCACAAAAAATGAGATTTGTCTTCCCTAACTCTGCTTGTGGTATGAGTTTCCATGTAAGCAGAGTGTCCAGGCTCTCTTTATGGGCAGTTTAGGGAGTGCCACACTTTTAACTAGTGTGGGTCATCACTTTAGGAAGTACCCTAGATTCCCTGAACTCTGCTGACAACTCTCCACTGATTGCAACTGCAGCGCAGGTGGCTGGCTCAGATATTGATTACTGCACTGTAAACAATCACTTTAGGCAGATAAATCCCTCCCTGGAAGCCCACTCTCCTCCCCCAAGGCCCTGTGCTTCTGGGAAAGGGGGGATGGTTAAGAACTGACCCAACAAACTTTCTTCATTTCTTAGGACTTCAAATATTTGCATCTTGTGGAGCATATGATATTGAAAGGTAGCTGAGAGATGGTTATTTGTGACTTTGCCAAAGTGCTCTGCAAAAGTGCTGACCACATTTTGGATCTGAATGTTTAGGGAAAATGAGAATTGGACAGAGAGGTGGGGTTTGGAAATGGGGTGCATAGCTGCAAGGGTTAAAAATCATGCAGATTTTCAAAGTATCCTGAGCTGGAAAGTATCCACAAGGTTCAAAGCCCAGCTCCTGGAGTGGCAGGGCTAGACTGTGGTTGAAAAAAGAGAATAGAAAACATTTGGCAGGAGATGGTAGCTGAAAAAGAGAAACAGACTTTGAAATAGGATGATAGGTAAACCCATGGGGATGGGCTGTCAAGTGAAGAACAGGAGAACTTGCTGTCTACTGAGAAAATGGGATCCATGACTCCTTGCTTGAGGCTCCTCTCACTGGCAAAATGAATGAATGAAGGAATAAATAAAAGTTCAGGTTTATTCTTGCTTCAATCATAACTGAAGCACCTAAGCAGAACTATGTAGCACTCCTGGAGAAGGAATTCCTGGAGATCTACAGCACCCTGCTGCAGGGGCCAGACTGCTCTTCCCAATGTATGTGGTGTATCAATGTTAATTCCCATTTTCACTCGCCAGGAATCTCTGAAACTCATGTATGTCCCCACTGAACCCCCCTTTCCCTCCTCTTCCATTGCTATTCCTGGGATCTATTTTCTTGGGTCTGGTTGATTCAAAATTAGAAACTAAATTTGTGCTGCAAATTAATGATTGCAAAAGCCAGCAGCAATCACTGTGGTCGTTCCCCTTCCAAAATTAAGGAGAGCTTGCCATCTAGAGGAGAAGCAAGACAGAATACTGGTCTGTGGTGGGAGCAGCTTTCGATTTGAGTACAGGCAGCTCAGTGTTACAAACTGGGCAGCAGGACAACGACGGGCTCACACCACATAAGGAAGAGAGTGAGTTGCTTCTTTCTGAGTCTGGGACGAATAGTCATTTTCTTATCTAAATTGTGCAAGCTGAAACAGGCAGACAGTTTAATTAAGCTCAGCAGATCAATGGCATTCACATTCAGCAGTGGAAAAGCCTTGCCAGAGACTATTTTTTTGAGCTAGTTTTTTCCACTAGGCATGTAGGCCTAGCTGGGTTGATAACCAGTAGTGGGTAAATTTTTTTTTCCAGTGCAACTGGATGTTATTTGCAAGTTTCTGCTGAACTCCAGGGTTTCATCCCATGAGAGTAGAAATCTTCCATTTTTATACCCAGATTACCAAAAGTTACTTCTCTCTAGTTCAAAGATTTCCCCTATATTTTGTCCATGATAGATGTCAAAATGTGTTCTCATGGTTTCTTTTTTCTCCTGGGAAAACCATGAGGGTTTTGCCCTTTTCCTTTATTTTCTTTTCCCATTTGGTGTTTCTTGACTGCATTAAGATGCTCTGTTCTCGCAAGACCTGAGCTGCACTTCCATCCATACAGTGGCCCTCCATTTCACTCCACTTGAAAATATTCCTGTTTCCTCTGGGGCGAAGGACTCCCTTTCACCAGCCACTTGCAATCCTCTGCAGCACAGGCAGAGCTAGGAGCAGTCCCTGCTCCATACAACGCACCATGAAACATCATGGGCCCCTGCTGAATGGGGCTTATGGGGCTGTGACTTGGGGAGGCTGGTTCAGTCAGGCTGCAAAGCACTGACAGACACCGAGCTCCTGAATAAATATCCCTTTTGTAAACTACCTGCAAATGATTAGGAATGACAGCAAAGGCAGAGACCTCCAAACATTTCATGGTTTTGAGCACTTGTTGGAGTCCATGTCAGGCACTTGGTCACTGGTGTGTTGGAGAGGCAGGTGTGCACACCAGCAGAAAATCAGGTCTGCCTGCAGGTTTCTTATGCTTTCCTATTTATACTACTTTTCTTCTGGTGATTTTGTCAACTTGTCTTTGCTTTCCCAATGTCCTGGCACTCAGCTCTCAATATGCTCATGAGCTACTGCAGGCATTGCTGTCATGACCTGTGCAGTACTAATGAAACCATCTGTTGGGTCAGCCTGTCACTTTACATGCCATTCCAGGCTCTGATTCCATGAGATCACACAGGCAAAGCAGTCACAGCCCTCAGAGCAGTGCCCCCATGTGATTTTAGGAGGTGGCTAAGCTACAGAAAAAGTCCTTTTTCTGGATGAGACATTAAGCTGCTGTTGCGAACACTTGTGACCTTTGAGGTTCACAGACTGCTTTCCCTAACAGAAAAAGCTGAAGTTAGAGGTCCTGTTTCTGGGTGGAGAAATGTAAATTTTGCCTCTGTTTGCCCTTCACTTTTAAATAGTGCAGTAAACTGACTTCTGAAGTGCATTCAAGGCCTCCTCTAGCTTATAAAAAGTGTCCAGGGACAACTAAATGAGATAACAATATCAACATTAGGTCTTTTCCACCCACTCCTTTTGGGCTGAGGTGCATGAGTGAATGCACACAGTTAATCAAGCCACTGATTGTCAGCTAAGCCACAGTAATGGCTGGTGCCTGACCATGCATGTGTCCTTAGCATAATGCAGCTGCAGAGTAAATTTTGCCATCTTAGCTCCTAATGAAAATGAAATCCACTGTAGAGGCAGTTTAAACTAACACACTTCTCAGTGGGACAGGCTTAAGGCATGCACATGGTTAGTTAGCAGGTTTCATAGAATAGGCATTATCAGTGACTCAATTATTCTTTATCATGTGGTCACACCTGGGAAATTATCCATTTGGAATAGTGATGCAAGAGAGGATTGAACTGGCTGAAACTTCTCTGCATAAAGGGCTCACACAACTTGAGCTGTATCTATGCATAACCTTAGCAGGAGATATGGAAATTTCATTGGAAGACTTTTAAATTGAGATTGATTTTGTCTCTCTAAAAATACACAAACATCCAAACAGAAATTTCAAGCGTGGTGTAGAAAGTTTGAGGTGAGATTCTTTTGCCCACATGACAAAAAGAGTCAACCTAGATAGCCAAAGTGAACCAAGTGAACTCTTTTTGACATCAAAACCTGTAAAACTACGAATCCTTGTGGTTCAGCAAGGTATAATTCACTGCTTATACCAACACTCCCCTCCCATCCCCCCAGCATCTTTCCCACTGAGGCTACACATCTGTAGTAAAGCTGTGTGCCATGAGTCTAGGACAAATGAATGAGAAAAGCTAACTGCTTAACAGAACAAAGCTAAAACACATCAGCTTCCACTCCCTGATGCACTGGTATGTGGAGTATTAAAGGCATTTGGACCACAATCCCTGTTCAAATCAGCTCATGCATCCATTCTGGACAACAGAGCAGCATTTCAATTTCTTGCTGCTCTGGTGATTTGCTTGAAAGCAACATGTTGAAACTCCCTAAACCCAAATTCAGGTGATATTATGTCTATCCCATCCAACCTGGCTTTGAAGAATTCCCCATGTTCAGTCCAAGGTTTCTGTACTGGAACTGCTTATACAAGAGGCAGCTATTATTTGAGAGCATTTTCAAAAATTTGCACTAGAAGATTGAAAGAAAAAGTATTCCTCTGTCTTGGATTTAAAATATTTTTTTATTGCTATTAACATTAAACTTTACTAAGACTATGAATTGAACTCAACTTCTGAGCCTCAGCTGGTATTTTGCAATTTTACCCTTCAGCCTAGTTTTTTTTTTAAATTGAAACTTCTAGAATATACACTTTCTGTTCAGCTTTTGCAACTTCCTGCATGAATGAAATATCCCCTAACCCTGACCAGAAAACCCTTCCACATCTCTTTCAGAAATTCACTTCAGCAAATGTAAGATCCTCACCAGAAGGAAACACAAGCTATAAAACATGCTGCAGCCTTCCTTTCTGTCTGGCTTGCTTCAGACTTCATTCATAAAAAAAGAGAGAGAGTGAGAAAAAGTGACAGTTGATTCAGAAAGTTGCACAATGTAAACACTCGTCCACAGATGATGCATTGAGGGTTGGTGTTGCATATCTTTGAGGACAGCATATGCCTGTCTTTCACACTTGTCAAATCCTAACGGCCATTGTTATCAGTCCACAAAGGCTTCCAAATTCCTACCTGTCACTGAAATTCTTAGAAAATGAGAAACCATAACAGACTGAGAAAAAATAACTGTGATCCTTCCTATTCTGCCACAGCCTGGGTCCTCAGCCTTTTCTCCTAAGCACAATCCTTACTCAGCAGAGCTGTTTACTGATACTCTGAAGACTTTTCAGTCTTTTCAAAGGATGCAGACACCTGCATTACTTTTTTATTTATAAACAAATTTAGAATATTGCTTACAGGATAGAATTATTAATTCTCCTAATTATTATTATTATTGTTGTTGTTGTTTCACTTTGCAAATAGAGAAACAAGAGAAGGTCAATCTTCCTTTTCAGCCTTGATCTAGACCAGAGTTTATTTAAGGTTTGCCAAACACACAGGCAGGACAAGGATGGAAATTTTATTTTCCACCCATCTGGGATAGCAGAAATGTCACTTTCTCCTGAATTTTAAGGCTTCATGAGGCCTTGCCTACAGCACACTCTAGACAGAAGCAGCACCCTTCCCACCTTGCTAGGTCTCACTGGGGGGATGGAGGTACAGTCACCATAGCTTGTCCTCTCCTCTGGACCTCTCTTTCCATCCCAGCTCAACCTCCATGCTCCTGTGATCGGAGATCCAGCCTCCCCAGAAAATCCTTCTTGTCCCCTGCCTCAGTTTCTCTCTAGCAAGCAGTGGGTTTACACTGGCAGGTCTGTGGAAGCGAGCGAGCACGCAGCCGTGGGCGCTGCCGCGGCTCTGTCCGTGCCCAGCGCGGGCGGCCCTCACAGAGGCCTCGCCTGGCACCGGAGCCACGAGCGGAGCTGCGGCCGCCCCCGGAGCCGGTGCAAAGGTTTCCCACAGCCTTGGAGCTGCCTTTGAATGGGCTGCGTGTCAGCAGGCGGCAGGAATGCGGGGAATGTTCAACTGCAGGGCAGTCCACTCTGGGGGATTAAGGCACATGACTCCCAGACAAGAACGATAGCCGTAGCCGCCCTGAAGGCCAAACCCCCCAGAGAGCACTTTCTTCCCCCCGAGAAGCGGCCTGAAAGCGCCTGCTGCTCCGGCCCGCAGGAGGAAGCAGGGTCTGTGTGTCTGGTGCTCAGAGCTTCCTACTTTTCTTTGAGAAAAACGAGAGCGTGGCCAGTATCTGGTAAATTATCTTCCCTGGGGCAGAAGATGGGTTTAGGAGATGGGTAGGGATGGGGAGGTATTTCTTCAATGAATTCCCTTTCCCACTGCGTGTAAAGGTTACTTCCCTCCAGGTTACTTCCCTCCATCATCTCTGGATCCTGTCACACACTTCCCACTCTCAATGAAAAGCAGAAACTGCCTTTCTGAATGAAACCACTTCTTTCTTTGCTGTGTTTGGGTGGCCAGGATCCCCTCCCTGCTGCATGTCCTGCTGCAGCTCAGCTCAGCCCTGAAATTCCTGCATCTCTGGCGGCAGCTATTGTGACAGCAGGCTTTGGAGCTCTTTGTGCATTTTGTTACTAAAAATGGGCTCTGTGCAGTTCACTGCACTGGAAAACAGGTTCACTTGGCAATGCCATGCTGGGTGTAGTTTCCAAACCACACAGTGAAAGTATACAACCATCTCTCTTTTTCTTGCTAAATCCCACAGGCCCTCAAGTGTGCCTAAGGTCACATATCTGAAGCACATCCTGAGAGGTTCCCTTCTTGCCTCCAGGAACTTAAGGAACCCCAGAGCCAACTGCAAGAACTCCCTTCCTCACACACCACCTGGCATTTCTACCACAGCAGGGAGGAATCCCTCTTTCACCTGACATAGCTCCACATCACTAAGGGTGACAGTGTTTCTTAGTTCATTGGGCCAGCAATAAGTAATGGCACAGGTTTAAGAAGTTCTTACATGGTCCAGAGATGACCTGCAAGGGATGATGGAGTACTTGTCTTTCCCTCTTACTTAATGAGATAGATTTAAAGAGCATTTACCAAAAAAAGAAAAAGACACTGGTTCAATGTTCCCAATTGCCATTTGAGAGCTACAACTGCACTTCCAGTGGGATAAGAAGAGGACAGGAATGAGGAGCTCTCCCTGACTCTGCTGTATCTGACTCAGGGAGAGAAGGCACCATGACTAAAGGCCTGATTCTGCTCCTTGTCACACTGTCCCACATCCAACAGCTGCAAAGAAATCCTTCTCTGTTTATCCTCCTGCAAATAAAAGCAAGTCTCCAAAGAGTTTGTGCAGATTTTCAGTTACAAACATTTGCTTGTGGGATAAATAAATGATTATCATTAAAGCTATATACCAAAGGGAGCAGGTTTCACATTCCTCCTTTCTCCCCAGGAACTCAGTGTCCACAGCAGAATACCATCTGGAGTAAGAACATGGAAGTTTGACATAATGGTCTTATCTTTGCTGTGCAGGACTGGAAAGCTTCATGTTTGTAAGCTAACTCCCATATCTTATTCTTTCTTGAGAATATACAACTGTGCAGTTTGCCAGATAAGCTACTGCTTTTGCAGGTGATAATTTGTGCACTAAGTGTGACAATGCACATTCAGATCTTCAGTTCCATTCACAGATTATTAAAATATTGGGAAGTGTAGGAGTGGCTGTTCTGGATCAAACCAGAAGTTGAACACTCCAGTTTGCTGTCCTGAATCTTATCCCCTGTCACACTGAGGAGACAGAGGGAGTACATTAGGTTTAAGGGACAAAGCAGACCAGGTAATGTGCAGAATGATCCTTTTCTAATGAATTAGCTAATAATAGCATTCCTAAGATCATCATGTGCAATCATTTTCAGTATAGGCCTCCTTCATAAGGTTACAAGCCTTTAAAAAATTTCCCTATGCTTTTGCCATCTATATCCCTTGGCAGTAGTTTCCCCTGGTTGATTCTGAACCCTGTGAAACAATTTGCTTTGCTTTGCTTGAAATTTAAGACCATGACTTGACAAACTAAGGCAGCAAAAGAAGAAGCTACAAAGAGAACTCACTAGAGGAGATAGTGGCACTGATTGAACCAAACTGCCCAAGACAGAGAGGAGGTACAAAGCTGGGCAGGGGTATTGCCAGGGGGCTGACAGAGCAGACCTCCATTTGGAGCCCTTTAACTTAGGGAATTAATGGCTCAGCTGAGACAGGTAGGAGTTTTTGGCTGCAATAGGTATCTTAACCTAGAGCTTAATGCTCTCTTTAAACCACTATAAACCAGCACTGCAACCAGAAGGAGCAGTCCTATTGCTGCTCCACACAATTTATTTCTGCAATTTATTCACCATACCTTGAGGCCAGTGTCTGTGGCTTTCCAATAAATCAGATCAGTCAAAATTATTTTTGGTTTCTGTTTCCTGGGTAGTTTTAAACCAGGTCACTTCCAAGACCCTGTTACCTGCAGAACTGAGAAAAACCTACTCCTGGTGATGGCTACAGGAAGGGCAGGGAAAGGCAGAGCTGCTTCTTTGAGTGCAGTGGTGGCTGCAGCTGGCTTACAGAGAGCCCAGAAACAGCACTTGACTCCTGGGCACCTTCTGCTCGGCAGTGTGCACTTGGACCCCAGAACAGCTGAGCCCATCTCTTGGGTCACCTCAGGGAGGTGAAGAGGCCGGGTGTGTCAGCAGTGTGCTGGACATCCTGATGGACACACTCTGCCAGCCTGACGGACACACAGCCTGAGCAGAGCCGCTTGCTGCTCACTCACACTTGCTTTCTGTTGACAGAGCATTTTCTCAGATCTTCACAACAACGTTTTGAGCAGTTAATATACATATTAGGAAATAACTGCTCTTTACTGGCACTGAAGAAACCTCTTTGCCTGGCTGAGACTCGGGAATGTAACATGTCATTTACAAAGCTGTCCCAAGAGAGCAGAGACAGATTACAAAAATATGCCTTGTATTCAGTTAATTTAAGTGAATAAAATGACAGCACAAGGATTATGCATTGAATTTACATGCTGAATGGTCACACTTAGAAACCTGACAAATTGCTTTGGAAAATTAAATAGTGTTACCTCAGAGCAGAGACAGTGCCAAGTGCTCTCCCCAGGAAAAACAGAAGAGTAGAAGGGAAATTGCAAAAACCAAGATAACCTTATCTGCTTCAAATGAGTAGCACAGTTTAAAGAATGGTGGTTTACAGGTATACAAGGCACAGTCCCATTGGAGCAAGGGAGCCAGCTCCCAGCTTGGAGATATTTGGAGTAAACAGCCAAATAAATTCCTATTTAAATTTTATCTATCAATCTGAATTTGGCTTACTAAGCATGGGGATCTGGTTACACAATTGTTCCTGTCCATTAAAAAACAAACCTAATGTGATAGCTGGCATTTTTGATTTAGCCCATGCACATTTCAAACAATGCCCCACGTGTTGCTTCATGCAGCTGAAATACTCTCTTACACACTCACTGCATGACCCATGCTGGGCCTGCAGTAATTCAATCTACACCCTCTCTGAGTATGAAACACACAATGTGATGTTATCAGCCTGGAATAACACCAGTGACATCGTGTATCTAATCTCCACACATTTCTGGTCAGAAAACAAAACCTAAGAATGTGCCCATCCCCAACAGGAAAACAAGCAAGGAAGGCATGGAGACAGTATTCAGAGCCACCATTCTGATGATTGTTTCCAAGAAAAATCATTACAAGTTAAAAGCAAAGGTTTACCACTGAGTCAGATACTTGTCTTTGCTAAGTTTTAGTCACAGGCCTTTGTTATTCTTTACAAAAAGACCAACTCTGATCTCATTCACACTGGTTTGTACTCATGTAACTTCCTGGCTTGGTTTGAATTACTCCAGTCGTGATGGAAATGAGAGCAGGGTCAGGATGAGGGAAAGGACTGATAGTTCAAACAAAGGGCTACTAAAATATCAGAAAATTGTGTCGAGGATCTCCCTGCTTTTGTTAACCCAGGTTAACAGAAGGGCTAAAAGGCTTCCCCATCTTGCCCACCCAGCACTGGAAGATCCCAGCACCTCCATGGTTCAGCTCAGATGTCTCTCTTCTGTTGTGTACAGAAAATCAAATAAATGAAAGTGAAGGTCTTTATTTGCGTGGCACCCTCAAGAGCTGACATGACTGACGGTGCTTACAGAAAGGTGCCAACTCATGATTCAAGGGAATTTCCTCAGCACAGCAGCTCGGGACAGTTCTGATGAGGAACGCAGAGGTTGGAGCTTGCTGGGGCAACAGCTCCCTCTAATGATAACTGGAACTCAGTCTCAGGGAAGGAGAGAGCTTGCTTAAGTGTTAGAAATCTGCTAGGAAGGTGCAAAGGAAGAAACTTTCCTCCCAGTAATCTGGCTCCCAGATGGAGCTGGCATTTCCATTTACTGGTCAGTCTTTACTGACAAGCAGCAATAAGCAGTATTTTGACAGGAGGAACAGATTAGGGGTTGATCTGCTGTGGTGCACACATGCCCTGTCTTTATTTACTGTGGCCCTGGAAGCTCCAGCTGACTTTTTTCATTTATTGTTGGAAGCAATCCCTTTACCAACACAGAGCAAACTAACCATTTGTAGATACCTGTGCACCTATACAAGGATGCCTGTGAAATGGAGGGAAAGTCAAGTGCTCCTGTGGTTGCACAGGATGGCCACAGCTGAGGTCAGAGAGGGTCATTTCTGAGCAGGCTGTTCTGGTGTTTGACCCAGCTGCCTAACACCATTCCAGCTTTTTATTTCTCTCATTGATCTCTGCCTGTTCAGGGCAACATTTGCAGGTCTGATCTCATAGCTAGAGAAATCAGCAAGAGTTTTCCTGGTGGTCTCAGGGAGAGTAGGGCTGATAATAGTTCTTGATTCACATAGCCATAGAGAAAGCCTCACAGAACTCTATCACATGCACTGAAATTTCAATGATTTCTCATCTTTGTCTCTCTTGTACCTTTGGGTTGATTACAAGACTCCTTTTTCTAGAAGAGTTTTGAATTTTTTCCCTCTGGAGCTATAAACTTTCCCAACAGCACTAGTTACTTTTATCTATGTTAGTAAGGGCTGCATGGTGGGCAGCAATCACTTAGAAGATCTGGGATCAGCCCACACACCTGTGGAGTTCTGTTAAGATTACATAGTCAAGAAACTTTTCCCCTTAAATCGTCCTCAGTCAGGAAAGAGAGACACTTGAGAGCAACCCACAGCAACACTCTTCAGTGTGGTGCTGGAAGTAACCTGAGCTTAATTTGGACTACGCAGCGTGGTGGGCACTGCTGCAGGGTGTGTGAGGTCCTTCACACCAGACCAAACAGAAACACAAATGCTGCAGCTCTGACCTGGCAGGACACCACAGCCGCTCCCACCCTTTGCGTGCTGGCAGTCACACTCCATGAGTAGTGGGGACCATCCTCTCCTCCCAGCTAGATTTATCCTGCAAACTGTCCAAAACAACACAGTCTCCCACCTGCTCTGTTTCCTGAACGACTGCTGCCTGATTTAAAGATTTAAGAAATCAAAAGTTGTTTAAAAATAGTCACATGAAGCCCCCATGGCTGCTACCTTGGACCCAATCTAACGAATAGATTTGGTCAAGGGAAGGGCATGGAGCTGTGTCATGGAGGTTTAGGTTGGAATTTTGGAAAAGATTCTTCACCCAGAGAGTGGCTGGGCAGCAGAACAGGCTCATTGGGGAAATGATCACAGCATCAAACCTGACAGAGTTCAAGAAACATTTGGATGACTCTATCAGGCACATGGTGTAATTTTACAAAGGCCCAACAGTAGGACTTTGATCATCCTTATGGGTCCCTTCTAACTCAGGATATTTTATGATTCTAACAGAATTTTTGAGAAAGTGGGCATTTAGTTAAAATTATTAATATGCCTAAGGAGACATTAATGAGGAAGGGGGAATGTTTGCTTGTAAGAAGTATAGAGACTTCTGATTTTTATTTAAGGACCCATTTTTAATTTGCTGTGTGTGAAAGGTTATTTTCTATCTTTGCAAAAATATGCTTAACAACAGAGTATACAGATAATCTTTCCAATACACTTATTGGTCTAAAACTGAAAATCTAAAGGAAGTCATTGGCCTGATTTTTTAAAATTTAGTGCTGGGAGACTGCAGTGCATGATGTCCTCCTGTCCATGCCCAAACAGGATGTCCATATGTTCCATCTAGTTGCTGAAACTGGCATTTAGGTGCTATAGCAGCTAAATGCAAGTTTGATTCACCAAGTTTCCAACTTCACATCTCCTCCTGGGGCTTGCCTCTGGAAACTGGGATGTGGGCGTCAGCCTTATGGATAGTACTGCTTAATCCCACAGACCACAAAGAGGGGAAAGGGTTTTTAATAAAATATGCAACAAAACCTTGAAAATGCAAAGTCAGGCTATGTGATAAGAGTCCTTGCTGCTTGTACCATCGATGGATCCCAGCAATGTGATCCCATCACTGGTGCAGTGCACCTAATTGATTGCACATTTGCCTTGCACACCATTCAGGAAATTAGACACAGCTGCTGTGAGCACCACTGCAAAGAAGACTCCTGCAGGGAAGGCAGTCGAGTCAACATCTTCTGGCTGTCCTAACAAATGGCACAACTCTCAGCAGGCACTTGCATGGAGGCAAGAGGAAAGTGAGAACAAACAATGAGCAGAGAATGTAAATAACAGGCAGTCAAAGTGTAAAAGGGAACTGCTTTCCACAATCCATGTTTTTACTGCAGTCCTGGGAGGAAAGGCAGAGTGTACCTTGAAGCAATCACATTATCACAGAGTGAAACCAAGAAAACAATCCACAACTATTGCAGCTATTTTGAATCATTCATCTCAGCAATTCACCTCTCCTCTTTACAGGAAAAAGTTTGTGTGGAGGTGACATCCCTGTGAGGCTTCTCTTTGCCATTAGGATAGGATTTGATAGGATAGGATGCTATTGATAGGATTTACTGTATTCCATCAAACATACATTGTATTGAACAGTTTTTTCATCCTAAAAAAAGACATATGAAACCTCAGTGCACTTTGCATTCATCAGTATCACCCTGGCCAGGTTGAGAGCACTGAGCTCTGCACAGTGCACAAGTGTCTCTCCTTCTCAAGTGAAGAGAATATCAAGTGAGTCTCTGAATGCATATGTGACCACCAAAATAGCAAGGTCCTGAACACAGCTAGCACCAATACTCACTTTTCAGTTCAGGAGCAGGAGAAAGTATGACATACTAAAGTATGTCATTATCTGCATATTTCAGAAACAATAGTTTGAGTTTTCTGCTTTGTGTTGGGTGGCTCTCTCTGGAAACCCCACCTTTCCAAACTGTCCTGTGGGCCAGCTCTAAGTTTAAAACACTCAAGAAATGGCCAGTCATAGTTCATAGTTCATGAACATCAGCATCCTTATGATCCTTTTCTCTATGAGCAGACACATACACTGTGCCACCTGTGGTGTACCCAGAGCCATGAGCCACTGCCTAGAAGGGGAAACCACATCACCAGGGACACAGCATCAGAGCATCCCAGTCCAGGGGAGGAGAGCAGGTCAGCACAGCACTGGGGATGCCAAATACTCACAAATGGGTGAGCCATGGGATTTGGAAACTCGAGGTGTCAAGTCAGACATATCCAAAATAAATATTAGGACAAAATATTAGGACAAGAGGCAGGGAAGATTAACCATCTTCTGGGCTCAGCACTGTTGGCTGCCTGTCTTCACTGAAGTGAGACTGCTGCCCTCAGTGGGGGGTGGAACTGAGTCCTCTGCACTGATGAAACTCCTCACATTTATGAATTCTTTCTACAGCCTAGCCCATCAATGCCAAATCACTTGTCCAGCTTTCCTGCAGACAAAATAAAATAGCTGTAGCAAGATAAGCGTATCCTGGAAGTCTGAGATTTTCCAGCAGAGAGGGCCAAGTCTCTGTTGGTGGCTATAGTCCCTGTTAAACTCAGCTCCACAAACAGGTGCCAAATGACCATAGCAGAGATTTTGGCAGTGGAACAGCAGTTGTAATAAATGACTCTGTGAGGCCTTGCATGCACTTCTCCTAAAGTGCTACAGCTTGCCCTGCCCCACCAAAGCACTCCAGAAGTGTGGGATTCTGCTTATCAGCACAATGAGCCAGCAAAAGCCCCTCAGGAAATTTCACCACCACTCTCAGTGGTGTGAAAGCAGCAACCACCTCACCTGCAGCAAGGAGAAATCCCAACTGTCTTTCCAGAAGTCTCCCATTGCTTCATCTCCCAAGCCACCAGCCCCAGGGGAAAGAAGCACAGCATTTGGATGAGGCTCTGAGGGAGGAAGGTTGGCACCGAAACTGCAGCCACAACTGAGCACAACAGAACTATGGGTGGCTTTTTTTCTTCCAGTTGCAAACTCAAGGGTTCCCAAACAGCCATGTCATCCTTTTCCACCCTCCTGGGAAATCAGTGTTTTCAGAGAGACAACAGTCCTGGTGATTCACCACCAAGCTCAGGCTCACCAAGGAACCTTAGAGAAGCTGCAGCACTTATGGTGGCATCTGGCCTGTGCTGGGCTAACGTGTTGAAGAAAAAGTCACACTGCTTTGCCTGCTCATTGCTGCATTGGTCTCCTCTTGATCTGGCATCATTCAGATGTTTCCCGTGCCAACACGTTGACTAAGCCAAATCTTTTCTTACATTAAAACCCTCTGGATCTGGACTTTGTAAGTCTTCAAATTCCAACAGATGTTTGGCTTGGGAGTCCTGAACTGTCCTGTCCCAAAGCCAAAAACGATGTGCAGGTCCAAACAGAATTTTCCTCCAGACTTATTGAAATGGCCAGTTGCTGCTGAATGCATGGAAAAGCGGGGAAGGGAGTAGGAGTCAGTCTTGTCACTCTTTCACCATTTCTTACTCACTGTACTAGGTCCAACCTAAACTGGGTCAAAAATAATGTGGAGCTGTGCCCTTGTGTGGGTGAAGCTTGGTACCCCTTCACCAGTTTGTCCCTGGTGTTTTACACCTGATAACTCATGTTCAACATCCCAAGCACTCTCAGCATCTGAGTATTTCTGAGAGCCCCTGGGTGCCTGGTGACATCTTCAGCTGTCTACCTGCTCTCAGCCAGCACCCTGGGGAGGCTGAGCCCCCACACAAGAACTCCCAGCGTGATTTTATTGTATTTTCTTTAATTAATCTCTGCAGGAAGCCAAAGGCCGTTCCTGTCCCTGGAAGCAGTTCATTAGCTGGCAACCCAAACTTCACAGAAAGAAGCAACATGACAGTGGTAATGAAAACAAGACAAAAACAAAAAAACTGTGAACATTTTTATTGCCACTGGAGCCATCACCATCCACAGAGTATATTCAGAGCTGTCAGCAATGCCTCTCCTCATTTGGGACCCAGTCAAAACAAAGCTCCAAGTCAAATTTCTTGCCTGACCATAACATCAAATTTCAGTTTCATTCTCAGTCACGGCCTCACACTGATTACATTATGAAATTCATTAGGGAAGAGAAATTGCAGTTATTTCCCTGATGGAGCTGAGTGGTGCTATTGCAGAATAGCCAGGAGCAACCAGGGAAAACATGCCCATTAGAGGCTGGTGTAATCCCACCAGGATCACAGCCAAGCAGTCACAGGACAAAAGCAGCGACAGGAGAGATGAACTGAGAGAGCACAGGGTAGCTTTTCACAAAGGAAGATGTTTTCCAAGGCCTGATCTTTTTGGATCATATTGAGAAATAAATGTACAATAAAGTTCAAGGAAATGAAAGGGGAGAGACTAATGATATTCCAAAGGTTTTTCTGCTGTAGCTATGTGTTATAATAAAAGAACATGGTGGCATATTTTATGGTCATTAGTGGTTTAATTAGGAAACATGTCATTTCACATCGCCCAGCTCCCATCTCACTGCCACTGAATGGTTCATTTCCTATCATTCTCACAGCAAAGGCAATGATACAAGTGAACACAGGTTGCTCAGAAAGTGTTAGAAGGAAGAAAGCACCAAGATCTTTAGCCCCAAACAATCTCACACTTTAGCAGACACATAAATGAAAAATAAATCAAAGAATCTCAAGGGAAGCATTGTTTCATTCCCACAGAGTAATTGTGATTGAGCACAGGTAGTTTTCCCAAGGTATTTGCATTCTTTGTGGGACTAATTTGAACAATTTCCCACAGAATGGAGCCACCGTGCTGGAAAGTTCGAAGCCAAGAGCTGAGGACCCCAAACCAGCAGCACAAAGGGGTGCAAAGTCTGCCCTGGTCCTGACTGCTTTGGATAAGAGCAGAGTGTAATTCTCACAAACCACAAGTGACAAGGTGCACTGGGAGATTGGAGGGAACTTGTTTCTTCTGTTAGTAACCACAGGAGTTTCTTGTGGTCGGTAGTTCTGAGAACGGGAAGCTGGACAAGCTGTAGGTGCAGGAGATTCTTGCTGCCTCTGGGGTTACCCACCCAGCCCGAGCTCAACTGATTAGGAGGGTATCAGAGTTACATAATGACATTTCTGGGGTGTTTTACGGTAAATACATGGGGGCCTCTTTGACGGGAGGGATAGGGGTGTGGATAGCAAAACCACAAAAAATTGAATTTAAATGGGAGAACAATTTTACAAATTTTTGTAATACATAACATGCAACAGACTCATATAATTGTAAAATTAAATATAGAAAGTCAATATTTGAAAGCTATTGAATCTATTAGTGTGTTTAGGCTTGGAGTTCTGCTTTTAAAATGCCTATAAATTTGCTTGTGATCCACAGTGATCCATCTCTCCTAACATCACACATCTGAAACATTGACATCTATCTCTGAGTTAAGCTCTGAGAGCTCCAGAAAGAGAAATTAAAAGCCCATTAAAAGAAATAGGCACTTCGAGGGTGTTTCCAGAATGCCATTTTAGATGTTTTCTTCAGCATGCATCAAACTTTTCTCTGGTCTGCAGTGACTACACAGGGTGCATAGTTATTAGCCCACGGGTAGGTAGATGTATAGTGGATGCTTGTTTTACTCACAGAAATCACATCCCAAATGTCCTAAAATGTGTTTAATAACCCAGCATAACAATAGCAACTTTCACCTCTATTGTAATGGGAACCAGTTCAGCTTCCTACAGAAAGTCTTTTCCCGGTTTTTGTCATTACAGAAGGCATCACCCACCTCCAAATTACTCATGAAATTAATGCTTTGTGCAGGATGCATTCATCAGAGGCCAACAAGTTCAGGTTTTATGAGGCCAACATGTGTTAGAAGGCATTGCTGCCCCTCACAACAGCTCAGGTGGCTTTGCAGACACAGTGGTTTTCTAGAAAATTACATGAAGGATCATACTACCTGAAAACAGATCAGAGGAAAGTCAGCCTTCATACCCATTCCTGCCTCCTGACACCAGTGGAACAATGGTTTCAACAATATACTTTTAACTGTTCTATAGAGAATTATTTCAAATATACCCTAATTTCCAAGTGAGAACCCACTCTGAAAAGCAGGGCAATAATTTCTCCAGTGTGTTTTTGACTCTTATGTTCTTTAGCCATAAGGAAATACAAGTTTGCTTCTATATATCTCCTACAGCATTAAAATTGTATATGGATTTTAGATGGGAATTTTCATTAAACACTATCAACTCACAGCAGCATGGGGAAAAACCTTCCTTCATCATCTCACTGGATGTGGGAAAAATAACAGAAAAGCTGCTATTGTTTGGATGGTTTTTGTGATAATACTTTAAGAGACAAAACATTTCTCCTCCCAGCTCTAAAGCTATTGAAGGGATTTTCCTGACACACTCTAAAATGATTTATTGTAGGTCAGAGGGCAATTGGAAGAGAAAAAGATCAATCACACAGGAAGAGATAAGTTTTCCCCTTGATCTTTTGTTCCTTTTTTTTTTTTTAGAGTGAACAGCTTGTAGGATTTTTGAACTGTTTCAGGCTCTAATTTCTTCAGAGATCATATAGTCTCCAGTTTGCTTATGGTTAAGACATGTTTTAATCAGAAGAGCTAAGTTCATGGTTCTGACCTCACAAAAGCAAAAATATGCAGTGGTACTGTAGCAAATAGTCAAGTGAGATGTTGTGAATAAGATACTTTTAGTGACTGGAAAAACTTCTCTGTGAATGCAGAGAAAAATATAAACCAGTCGGTAGCAGTCTGAAATGCAGCCCAGAGACATTAAGGTTCCATAGATGCCCCACCAATTCATCTTGAATAATATTATCACAGCCTGGGTAGTCCCAAGGGTTGCAGTAATGATTGGACACTTTTCATGAGGAGCTGTGAAATGGTTTTTTTGCTCTGCATGCAAGACAGAGAAATCATTTAAGGGCAATAGACTGAGCAAAGCTGATTACATTCAGTAACAAAATCATTGCATTCATAATGCAAATGTTTTCCTTCTATCTAATATTAACAAAGGACATTGTCCTTTCATTTTTCAGGGAATTAATCATGCATATCCTATTGCCTGACAGGAGAATAGCATGGCTGATCCCTCAATAACAAATCCTTACCTGGTAATTCATGTTTATCATTCTAGCACACTGCAAGTATGAAGAAAGAAGGGGTACAACAGTTTTGTGTTCATTGCAATAACAACAACATTTGGGATTGCTTTTATTAGTCAAATGTTATTTGCATAGCTGTAGTGTCTACATGTGCCAGCAGGAGCAGAACTGCAGATGAGTTCTGCAAGAGACAGAACCTCCTCCAAACTGTTTTGAAGCCAAGTCCACAAAAGATCTGTGGCACAAGGCATGTTACAGGAGCTGGGACAGGTGACCTACCAGCCAGTGACAAAGGGAACCAGCCAGTGACAAAGAGAACCAGCCACATCAGGTGCTGTGGCTGGTCCTAGCAGTCAGCCAGGTCTGATCCAGTGGGGTTGCATTCCAATTCTCTCTCTCCATGTTAGACAGCTGGTGCCACACTCTTCCTGACAAAGCCCAGGTCTCAGGAAGCAAAGATGAAGGTGTGCAAAGCAAGCTCTGAGTATTCTGATGCACAAGCAGTTCTCTAGAGATGGGTGCCAGGCCAGCTTTATCACACATGCAAATCAAGAGGGGTGAGCTTCAGCACAAGCCTGGACCTGACCTCAAACTCATCCCCTACATCCATAGAGAAGCCTCCTTGCTTTTGGTCCATACAATCTCAGGCTACAGAAAAAAACATATCACTTTCATTCAGGTGACCTGATAGTAAATGCAAAAGGCTGGGTTGTTTGGGCTATTTTATGCACCAAATTCCCAGGTTTAGGTACAGTGCTTTGAAAGTCTCCCCTATTTTTGCCCTAGGTAATGTCCAGCACATAGTTGTCAGCTTAAGCAGCATAAGCCATGGAATGAAATCACACCCTCACTACAAGTACAAGCAAATCATAGAGAATTGTAATGAAAGTTGGGATTTTACCCAGAGATTTTACTGACATTCATCCTGGAAGGGTATCCATATCCACTCTGGCAGACTGGGCAGCCTCCAAAGAGCCCAGAGTCCCAAAGTGGCACTTGGAATGCAAGTCCTAAGAGCTGTGATGCCAAATCTAACAGCTTATAACATAGGCTTATAGTCTGAGCACATCTACAAAGTCCATCAAGAGCTGATCAATAGCATCTATGTACTTCAGGGAGCAAGACAGACAGACCCCAGCACAGACAGACAGAGGAATCAGGAGGTCAAATCTCACCCTGAACTCCACTGGCTGCGTTGGGACTCACAGACTGTCTCAGAGATCTACTGGCAGCCAGCTCACATCCAGACACCTACACTGTGAACACCTGAAGTTAAAAGACTTGAAACCCAACCTTAAAAGCTTCTCTCATTTGAGCTTTGATGAACAAAAACAGTATAGAGAATGGCAGAATGAGAAAACAATATCACATGAATAGTGGTTCCAAAAAATATTGCTTCCCTTCTCTCCCTCTCTACAAAAAATAAACAATTTTATATCATTAAAGGTTAGGAAAGATTGAGCTATCAATTATTACTGTTCTTCATGTTTCTGTGGCAAAAATGGAGAGGCATTAGTTTGCATTGTATCATATATATCTACAGCTATTTACAGAAACTGCTCTTAGTGTCTATTTTTTTTCATGATAAATCATAATAGCCTTCAATGAATGTTTCTTAGTATGAGATTTGGGGTTCTGTATGCTGGAAAGTAGCTGAAGAAATAATTTATCCTCTCAGATTTTCAGTAATGACATTAATTATTCAACATAAACTAGGTAAACACTCACCTTTTCCATCATCTTCAGTTCTCTTCTGAAAGCTACTTCTGTCCTACGCCTCATCTCAGTTAATAAATGGTTTTCCAACTGTCCAGTCTGTTTATCAGCAACACAGGTTTGTGACCATTTGGCCAGTCTTGTTGATGCTGAGCTAGTTCTTTCTGTTCCTGCTTTTTGCAGCGTGTGAAGGAAAGAACCCGAGTCATTTGGTCACCCTGAGGATGCAGGTCACACTGTCATGAGCCACCCTGGCCACGACAGTCAGCTGCATCTGCCTGTCGTGTGGTCAAACTCCTCACCTCCCAAGGGACCTGAAACCCAAAAGCTGAATGATACAAATACCCTTGAGCTAGAGGAAGGTAAACTAAACATACTGCAGACAAACAAGAGCATTGTATTCTAGGTAGGCTTATAGTCAGCTGTGACAACGTAATATCATCAGAGAATATATCTGTGTGGGGTTTTTTTCTCTATTATCCACGTGTAATTCATAATGCATTAATTGCAGGTGTAGAAAAACCATATCAAAGTTTGTTCACATCATTAGTGATCATAATCTCCTGAATGTGGTGGTGATGCTGCTCTTTCATTGCCTGGCTTTTAGAGCACAGTCAGTCTCCTTTGAAAACACATCTATAGTGATCCACCCATTTACACTTTGTGGATGTTCTGTGAGATGGAAAACGAGAGAATTCACGAACATATTTGCATATGAGAGAAAATGAGAGCATTCATGAACACATTTGCACAATTATGTTTCCCCAGCATTACAGAATCTGCACCAGGTAGCCAGTGAGGAAAACCCTGGGCTAGTGAACGGCAAGGGAGAGCACAGAGCCTGGTTAGCCGCAGTCCAAGAGGAGCCCCTGCTGATCCCTGGAGGGATTGCAGTGAGCACTGAGAAAAAGGTCAGTATTTTACACCCTTCAGGCAGAGATATTTTGTTTAAGTGAATTGAAATGTAGCAGGAAAAAAAAAAAAAAAAAAAAAAAAAGAAGGCTCTAGAGCAGTTGGAGAACAAAAAACTAAAATTGATTCAGATAAATATGCTTTAATTTCAGTTGGTTTTGCAATGGGTATTTTTGAAATTGGGAATCTAAAATGATTCTCCAAAAGATCTTTGGCCAAAGGATTTTTTTTATTAGACATAATCGTGAAAACACATGTGCTCTTGTGGTTTATATTTATTCACATCCAGTAGTCACCCAAAATAAATATCTCTCATCAGACAGGTACAACCAGCTGAAAGAAAGATTGGCATGGGTTTTGGATAAATTCATAGCAAATTGGTAAGAGTAACAAAACACCACTTGCATATAATTACAGAATCATGATTCTGTGATAACTTCACTTGAATATATTTTATTTCCTTGTTGGTTTATATGCTGGTTGAATATTCCATATTTTCCTTTCCACCTGCCCCTTCCAAAAAGGAGGTACAACTGTGTTTGCATTTCTAATGTCCAGCATCAAAAGTTGCCCAAGCTCAAGAAGGAACAGGACAGAACAAAGCCTGGATTCCATAACACCAGGCCCATTTTCCCCAGAGGACCACAGACTGTGTGATTCTTATACCTGAGGAATATACCTGTTCTGTCCACAGATCCTGCAGTGCCTCACTTGTTTCCAAAGCAGTGGAACCAATGGCATTCTACAGTCTCCCCTGCTTCCAACATGGGATTCTTCCATACACAGGTTTGCAATCCAAATGCAAAGGATCACATGATCACATCTTCTTACATATATACTTGTTATAGCCAGTTCCATCTAAACTCGTTCCTTCAAACAAATCACATACATAATGATGTAAATTGAGCCAGTCTCTGATGGTTAAAAGACTATATGGTGCCTTCTAGAAGTGGAGTGTAGAGTTTAGGAAAAGACAGCAGGAGTCTCAATGATCAATGAACCCAGGGATTGTACCAACATGTGTCTCACACATATTCAGTATCAGCATCTCTGCTATTTAGTGCAGTTCATTTTAATCAGAATGATGATGGACAAAAGGCAGCAAAACTATACACAGTATATAACAAATTAAAATTAATCAGATATTTGTTTTGGTGCCCAAGAAGAATTAAGACTTATTAATAATCTGGGCAGGATTGTCACTAGCATTATGTACCCTGCCCAGAGCCTGGACACCAAAAGCAGAGAAGATAATCCCATAATCACAGGCCCATAGTCTGATTCTTGGGGCTGTCGTGTGCAGGGCCAGGAGTTGGACTGCAATGATCCTTGTGGGTCCCTTCCAACTCAGACTATTTTGGGATTCTGTGATTCTGTAATTTTACCTCTCTCATGCTTTCCTTAATGTAAATCTATAGCATTCATCTCTCCTGTCACAAACAGTCATGGCAACTAAATTCCAGAATTGAATTCATGTGTGCCATGTGCTCACAGCACCACTGTCAGAACAGGGGACCTTTGCAGCTCTGCCTGTGCACACTCCCACTGAGATAAATAAAAGGTGAAGTTGGAGATGGGAAGCACAACACCCTTGTCCTCTTGCTAGAAGAAGTGTGTCTGTGGGAGGAGAATACAAGTTGCAATCAGCCAGGATGCAGATCTGAAGTTCAGCTTCCTGGGAGTTTTTTTTTTCAAAATGCCAGGAGATCTTTCATAAACACAAATATTCGGGGCTCTTTTTTATCTCTGGTGTGTTAGCTGGGAACTCCATCAGCTTTATGCTTTCTGTTCCAGTCAGTGCAGGAAGAATGCTCTTGCTAAAACATCCACCCCCTTCCAGAAGCTCCTGTGCTATTCCCTAGAGACCAGCTCTTATCTCACTCGATTTAACTTAGATTAAAATCTCCTGGAGATAGTGTGAGCATAAACACATAAAGCCAGTAGCTTTTTATAATACACAACATTTTTTTTCCAAAATCTATGTGGTTTAAGTCCTGCTATCTAATTGACTGCACACTATTCCAAATAACTGCATTAAGAATTTTCTCTGAGTGTGCAAGCACTAAGGCTCTCTGCTTCAGCAGTGGTATTATCTGCACCAAATATCAAAATTGTGCAATATCACTGGTCATTTTTATAAGATTGAAATATACTGGAAAATGTTCTGCAAAACAATCTGAGAGCTTTACTTCAGGGAAGGAAAAATACCAAAATCAAATATATTTCCTTGTAAAATTATGTAAAATTGAATTTATTTTCCTGCAGAAAAAAATCAAGTTATAAACATTTTATTGTGGAAAAACTTTGAGGAAAAATATTGAACATACACTAGAGAATTTTTCAAAATTATATACTGCACTACCAGTATATAATTTTGAAAAATTTTGCTCACCTGTCACAATACAGCAGAAAAGCTGAAAGCTATTGTCACTTTTTGGTCTGGCTTTTTAAGCCACTAAGAGTAGTCAGCTTATCTTCTTTAACTCAGTGGCACATATTCACGTATCAATCTTTTTTCTACTTTGTCATCACATTTGAAATCAAAACCAATTTCAACCTTTCTTGGGAAATGGAAGTTCCGTGTGTCACCCCATACAGATGCCAGTCAAGTATGTCTGCCCAAATTTGTGTCCACCAGCTTTTCTGGACCATCATTGGAGAGGAAGACCAGACTGGTTCCCACTCAATACCAGCCAGTCATGACCTCCTCCAGGAAAACCTTAGAATAATTTACATTAAAAAATATCTCTAAGATCATTGAGTCCATCTGTAAACCCACCACTGCTAACTCCACTAGTAAACCATGTCCCTAAGCACCACATCTACGCATCTTTTAAACACCTCCAAGGATTGTGACTCAACCACTTCCCTGGGCATCCTATTCCAACACTTGATAATGTTGTTTTTTTTTTTGGTGAAGAAATTCTTTCTAATTTTCAATCTAAAACATTTTTTGTGCAGCTTGAGACCATTTCTTCTTGTCTCTGTACTTGTTCCTTGAGAGAGTAGACCAACCCAACCTGGCTGCATCCTCCTTTCAGGCAGTTGCAGAGAGCAGTGTAGTCTCCCCTGAGCCTCCTTTTGTCCAGGCTAAACACCTCGAGCTCCTCCCTCAGCCGCTCCTCATATGACATCTGCTCCAGACCCTCTCCCAGCTCCATTGTTTTTCTCTGGACACACTTCAGCCCCTCCCCATCTTTCTTGAAGTGAGGAGCCAAAACCTGAGCACAGGATTCAAGGTGTAGCTTTACAGTACCAAGTACAGGGTCACAATCACAACCCTGGTCCTGGTGACACTGTTGCTGACACAGACCAGCTGCCATTGGCCTTCTTGCTCACCTGGGCTTACACTGGCTCATGTTCAGCCACTGCTGACCAGCACCCCCAGGTTATTTTCTGCTCAGAGCACTCCAGGGGGTTGTTGCGACCTGAGAGCAGGACCTGGCACTTGAACATGTTGTCCCTCATACAAATGGTCTTTGGCCCTTTGATCCAGCCTGTCCAGATCCCTCTGTAGATCTTTCCTGCCCTCCAGAAAACCCCACCAGCTTGGTGTCATCTGCGAAATGAGAGTGATCTCAATCCTCCCTTCCATTTGGGAGCTATAACCCTGGGTAATAATTGCAAAACTTGTGTCCTCCAGTCCCTTGGGCCATCACTGGAGAGGAAGAGCAACCTGGTTCCCCCTCTATCAGCCAACCATAACCTCCTCTGGGACAAGTAAGGTGGTAAATCCCTTGTGTCAAAGTTATAGTTAGAATGTCTGCTAGAAAGTTCTGTGATAGCAAGCAGAGGTTAAGGACCAGAAAAAAGGTAAGAAAGAGAGGACAAATAAATCTGATCTACAGTAAATTTTGGAGGGCATCTGCCTCAGACAAGATCATGCTTCAGAAAGCCACTGTCAGAACATAGAGCAAAATGCTGAGGACAAAGGGATGAGATGCACAACATCAGGACTCACTTCATTTGTTTGGAGGCTAGTTAGAAGTAAAAGTGACATTTTCATCTAGAAACTACTTTTCTTTACACTGTGCCTTGCTGATACTGAATTACAGTAATTCAACACTGACCAGAACAGGAATAGTCTTGCCATACAGCTGTGTCAAAAAAAAAAAAAAAAAAAAAAAAAAAAAAAAAAAAAAAAGAAAAGTTTTATGCTTAAAACTACATATACAAAAACCAGAGCAAACTGCCTCACAAAGTCAGATCTGAGATGAGCACATAGGCCTGGGAGGGGGTAATCTCTAGAGATGTGTGCATACTCACATTACAACTAACAAGAGTACAGCTGTTCTTTGTTCTTATTGAAGGATGAAGAAAGTATATTTATGGATAGATGTAATTAATGTAAAACTCCAGCTGTTTAAAAGGAAACTTGGAGTTCTCTTGAACATCCTGAGTATGTTATTCCTTATGAAGCAGCTGAACCTGGATGTCCTTATGCACAAGAGAGCCAGTGGTAAGTGCACTTAGAGTCAGCCAGACAGATGTGAATTAAGGTCACCTAAACTCTGAATAGGAGCTTCTGTCCTGGCTTTTAGTCACAGTTGACAAATTCAATTCCATTTCATACCTTTCTTACACTTAGATTTGTCTCCCATTCTCCTGGTAACCTGTGGTCTGTGTGGGGATAGGAGGAGGTCGTTATCCTCAGTGAGTGAAATCACAGTCACCTTTATCCTATTAGGACAAATTTAGAAATGCCCAATGATCCACAGGGAGTCACTCTGGATTTATCCTCACACATGCAAATGGTGACTCTTGCTCACTTCACTTGTTTGCAAACAGCTTTCGTGTCCAGTCAGCTCTAAACACTGGAGTTTTACTCATGACCTGCTAACTATTTATAGTATTATAAATGCATTATGCATGCATTAGATCTCAAAACGAATCTGAACTCTCACAACCTTTCACATTGAAAATGGGTCTCCCCTTAACCCTGCTGCACAGATATTTGCTTGAGATCATTTCCTACATTGAGCAAAATAAAGTAAAACAGCTCTATGAACAACAAAATTACAACAGAGAAAAATGGATTTGTAACAGCCCTCAGATGATTTTGCCCTAGAAAAGATACCTGTCCCTTAGCATTAGAGGACTGCAGCCAGACCAGTAAAGGGGTGGCATTACTTATATTCCCAATTCAGCTCAGCAGGAGGTAGGGGAATAAGGTGCCTATTCCTACATTTGACTAATGGCAGATAAAGCCCAGCACAGCTTTGATTACAGACATGTAGTACAGATACTGTGAGACAATCAGAGCAGCTAACAGTCAAAGACAGGGATGTAGGATAAAAGTCCAAATGTAAAAAGCTGGAAAGATGATGAAGTATTGCAGGTGAATATGTTCATTACTGACATTTCAACAAGTACAGCGCACCTTGCCCAAGGCCCTTTTTCTGTGAGAGAGGGGCCCTTTATGGTGCTGGAAGCACACATACACTGCTTTATATTTCCCACTCTAAAGTCTATTTCAGGTGATCATACACTTTGCAAAACCTTAACCTCATAAACACAGGTCACATTGTGCTTTGGCTTATTTTTTTTACATGTAGATATGAACCAATGAAAATCTGGAAAAGCTGATCAATGCATTACAATTACTGAGTAAGAAAATACACTAAAAAGAACAATTTAACTTTTTGAAAAATTTTAAAACTGAAACAAGCAAACAAACAAACAAAAAAACCAAAAAAGCAACACGAGATAATCTTTTGGGCGTAGCAGATTTTTACCATTTTATTTAGAAAATTCTGGGCAGTTTTGCTGAAATTGCAGTGTTACATGGCAGCAGAGCTGGAGGCTGCTACAAATGAGTGTATCTAGAAACAGGAGGGAAAATAAGAGCAAAGGATGTGGCACACAGAAGGTCAGAACAGCTTTGACCCTGTCAATCCACAGCAAGCAATTGGATCAAGCCTTCATGAAGGCAAAGATACTGAAACAAGTGACTAAAATCAGCCTTTCCATTAGAGAATCACAAGCATGTTTGATAATATGCATGTAAGTGAAGATCAAACTAGTGATGAGATTATAATCAAGACTGAAAAAAAAACTTTCAAGATAGAATGAAACTTTTGAGAGTAATGTGTGACAAGATACATGAGAACTCAAAAAGAAGGGGAAATAGGCTTTTGAGGATTTCAGAACAGAATTGTAAATATTGCGTCAATTGTGTTGTTTAGGGACTCTAAGTGGAGGCAAAAGTTGCAATGGAGAGACAAAACCAAGAATAAGATTGCAGAAAATATTCTGACTTCAGTTTGGAAAAGACAAGTACACCATAAGTGGACAACATAATTTGCAGGTTGAAATCTCTGAAGGAAAACAGGGCGTATTCAGATGGTCGGGTTCATCAAAGGAGCAACTGGAAGAAAACTAAAAGCTCAGAAGGGAATAGGACAACTGCAAAAAAATTTGAAAGAAGGATCATGACAAACTGTACAAAAACTGGAAGAAAACATAAATCAAATTTACATCCTGCCTTTGTAAAGAGCTGCTGTATTTTGTAACAAGCACAGTATTTTTCAAAGTCTGGCCATAAAAACAGAATGGACACAAGTGGGTGTAAACTATATTATCTCTACACAAGCAAGCATAATTCTTTATTGGAAAGATTTAAACTATACTTACATGGAGCGGATTTTACCTCACACACCAGCAGATCCTTTATTAATTTAAATGGGGCACACAGAACAGGGTGATGCCTGATTTACGATGCAGATTGGGAAGACAGAATCAGTAACAGCAATGCTCAGCTCATACAGGGGACACATCACTCCTGAAGAGGTGGAACCTTAGGACAGTCACCTGCCTGGAGAGGTGGCACTGCCCAGAGGCTTCTGGGAAGTGTACTACCCGAAAAGATATCTTTGATTTTGAATGAAACCTTCACTTTTTAAATTGAGAAAACCCAGCTTGGTAAGGCAAGTGGAAGAAGCAATGTTTATACACAACCAGCTCCTGTCCATGGCCTCTGCTCCTCCTGGAGATTCTTGTTTCCAGCCTGCATGAGCACTGCTGTGTGGCAGCAAACCCTGTCCAGTGCCCTCTGCTCTCTAGGGAGCTTCTCCATGCATTTCTGAGGCCTAGCTAAACTCATCACAGTCCCAGCACATGTTGCAAACTCCCAGGGTCCAGCTGCTTCCTCAGTAATGCCACAGCCTCTCTATCCATTAATTCCCTGGGTTGCACCCAATGGAAAGGAGAAGGAAAGTGTTCAGGGATTGGGAAAAATATGCAGCCAATCTTAGTGGATCATAAGTATACCTATGAAAACCAAGAGAACAAACCCTTCTGTCATGAGAACATAAAGTTGAGATAGAATAAAATCTTTAGAAGATGAGGTTTGCAATTACTTTGTCAGAAGGTCCCTCTGAGGCACAGCAAACTAGGAGAGCACAGATCAGAAGAGGAATGCAGGGAAATAGGAAAAGAGAAAGGAAAAAAATAAGAGAGAGGTAAGGGGGAGGGAGAAGTGATTAAATATAGAAATTACAAAAGAAATATACCAGGATATTTCAAAATACCCAGGATGTAGAGAAATGTCATACACAGAACAATACTGATATGATCTGAGTAATGTTGTAAAGAAAAGGCCGTTTAAAAGGGCCAGAATAGACAAACAGAAGCAGCACAGAATGGCAACTCAAAAAACTTTAAATATATTATCCAAGACTGATATCAATTCATTTGGCTGTGCTGAGGAAAAATAAAGTCTAGATCATCGTCCCTTTTTACCCATAAAGAGCATTATTATAGAATATAACCCCAAACATGACATCTCACATGTGAAATCCTTCTGTGAGCCACAGCATACCATCTGCAGCAGTAATGGCTCACAGGCCACAAATGCCATGGCTCTGTTTTGAAAAAAATGTTTTATTTAAAAATAGCATTATTTCAGCTCTAGGATAGTTATATTTTATTGCTGCTATAAAAAGAAACTGTTTAAAAGGACACTTAAAAGAGATGAAGAACCAGACCTGGAACAGAGCATTACCCTCTGAACAGGACTGCCACCTGCAGAGAACACTTGTGCCCAGACCAGCATGTTACTTTAGGTGCTGATGCTGAAAGGTGGAGCCTTTTCATCAAAAAATGTGAAGCAGAAAATATATCATGGTCTTGGATAACATGAATGTAATGGATCTGCAGGATGCTGGACTAGTGTATTACATCAGAGGACAATAGCCTCTTGTGAAGTTGCCTCCCTCCCAACAAGGTAATTACTAATGGAAGACAGATCCACAGTTTCCACAACAAAAGGAAGATGAAAAAAGACTGGACTCTTGATATCAAAACCAGCAGAAGTGAGAGATAAAGCAAGAGAAGGTTCAAGGCTGAGCAAAGCAGAGCTAAAACTCATGGAGTGCTTCAGACATCCACAGGCCAGAGATGGTCAGCTCAGAGACTGGTTGGAACCTGGTGATGCCTCATTAGAAATCTCTAATTTTCCCCTGGGCAATTTGCCACCTAGGAATGAGGTGTTAGAGTAATTGGTCCTTTAGGAAGCTTGAGATAAAACACAATGTATTCCTCCCATGGTGTGTGAGTTGAAAGCAGCGGTCAAGGGAGCCAGCACTGATAGCAGTGGCTGCAGCAGCACACAAAGATCCCCTGTTCTTCTTTCCTGAAATGCCAGATTTTCTGGTGTGATTGCATCCAAGAATCATTACAGTTCTAACTCCAGGTCCAAATTCTTCTTAGTTCTGTCTTAAACCCACTTCCCCACTTCTGAGCCTTCTGTTTTTCAAATCTCCTCATTCCTCTGTTCTCCACAAACATCTGGGACACTTATAGGCTGCATGTTCCATTTTCTTCAAGACTGTAGGGGAGATGGATACACACTAATTCTGTGGATTAATTTGGCAGGGCTTAAACACTGAATTTAGTGTTTGGTTGATGCAACAGCAAGTTCAGATCCTAATGATGTTATATGTTGTATTTTTGAATGTGTTGAAAATATAATCTAAAAATGCGCTGTATTCCAACTTAGAGATAGAAAGGAATATTTCGATTAGAAAGTTAGTAAATACATGATGAAACAAAGGCCACATACCCAGCCTCCTTCTTCAATTTTTCTAGATGTTTCAGATCCATAATGCCATACTCAGCCTGCTTTACCCATGTTCATTCAGAGCAAAGAATAAAACTCTTTTAATCCTCAGCTGTGACTGGAGGTGCAGGGAGCGACCCTGAGTATGCACAATGCACCAAGGGCCCTGAGAAATCATGACCTGTATGAAAAGCTATTGAATGTCTCTGCCACCAAAAATGAGAGTGATAGCTTAAGTCTTTGGGCATTAGTGAGCAAATATTTCCTTTGGAGTTGGCATAACATTTGACTCCTACCATGATGGTAAAACACTCAGAAAATGGGGGATGCTGCACTTAGGAGTTGGTGTGTGTGGGTCTGGCAAGATGAGCCTCACATTGAGCATTCTGAACTGAAGGGCCCAGTGCTAAGTGACCTCTGTGCACAGGAGCCCCAGCAAGTGCAGGGGTCTGCAATCACATCATTAAAGATGACTTGTTGAAGAGATCAAGTTGAAGCTGCATAGACTATTTTATCTTCTTTATCTCTTAATTTGGGAGTACTTAAATTTGCCACCATTGCAGGCTTCTTTCAATACTTATGAAAGGGACTTTCACAAAGGTTTTGACAAATATCACAAGGAACACTTCTGAATTCCTGTGCCTGAGGTGGCAGATCTCATTTGTCAAAGCTGATGGCAAATATTTGCCTCTTTGTCCTAAGAGTGTCCCAGGAGCAGGGACATGGCAGCAGCAGAGAAGCAGCAAGACCCCTGTGAGGTGCTAAGAAACTGTTCTGGGAGCTTTGCAGCTGCAGGGGGCTGTGGGGACATCAGGTGTGTTGAAAGCAAGGATATTGCTCCTGCAAATGGAAGGGGAAAGAGAGGAACAGATGTCATGTCCTCAGCCTATTCAGCTCCTGCCAGGAAGGAAAATCAAGGTTTAGGTCTGACTTCCATTTAAAATTATCACAGAGGGGAAGATTTGGCATTTTATGTGGTTACCTAAGGTTATAATAGAGCCATTTAAAAGATATTTTTAATTTACTTATACACAATTGAAAATGGATTAAGAAATATTATTCACCTGTGACAATGACTATACCCCCCCCCCCCCCCCCCCCACCTGACCACATCAGTTAAGTGATTTCAGCTTTGGCTAGATTTTGGATTGCCTTAAAAACCCAAGAGCCCCAAGAATAAGCCACACAGTCACAAGGGATCACTAAACATCAGTTTAATGAGCTGAGAAACACTTTTTGTCTAAATGGAGATTAATCTGAGTAAGAAAGCTTTATGGACAAATGAGAGAGAGCAGATCTCTGATACACAGGTTACAATGGAGTAAAGCAAAATACAGGTGCCTGATAACCCAAAGCAGCAGCTTTTCTGTGCATGTGCCTACCAAAGATTGGAATCTTCATGGCTTTGAAATTTGTTTTTGCCTGTGATAAGGTAGGTGC
Organism: Ammospiza caudacuta; assembly: GCF_027887145.1. NCBI lineage: Eukaryota > Metazoa > Chordata > Aves > Passeriformes > Passerellidae > Ammospiza > Ammospiza caudacuta. Next base: position 145,415,380 of record NC_080593.1, read on the forward strand.
AACATACAGAGCTGGCAGTAGTTTACAGCCCCTTTGGAAGGGTGTGAGAGATGAGTGTAAATGATTACCAGGAACCAGGGTGTGGTGAGAGATGCATCAACACCCTTCCAACACTAGAAAAAGCTCTTTTTTCTTGGTATTTAATAACTTCCCAGAGGGACACAACTCACTCATTTCTAGTCCTAGAAAAAAAACATTTTTAAGTTATGATATTATTATGTATCAAAAAACTATTTTGCATCATTTATTATTTATCTGCTGAGGTTTTGAGAGCACTTGAGTTTCATCCATGCATGCAGAAAAGATAAAACCCAGTCCCAAGAAATTTATTAGCTAAAATATTTGCTATAACTAAACTCAAGTCAGATTTATTTAACAGATTTCTAAATAGATTTAAATGGTGCAAACCTTTCTGCAGACGATGTAAACTTAGCTTAAATGTTACAGAAATTTAATATCCATAATTAGTGACTGGAATCAAGTAAACTGAAGTGAGTTTAAGATGTTTATTTTGTGGGTTGTGTGTCTGGAATGCATAAGTGAATTGCAAACAAAACTTTTCAAACGTATCATTTCTCTAAAAGAAATTCACTTTTAAAAAAGTGATCTTTTATGTCTAGAAAACTTCTTGTAAAACATAAACCAGCTTTTACCCATCGTTTTGCTGCCTGACTTTATACTTAGCAGCAGCTGCCTGGGTTTTTATAAGGTGTTAATAAATCTGCCCATACTATTTTTAAATAATTTGTCAGAGAAATGCTTTCTCGTTCCTGCCATGAAGACTGAATCTGTCTGGGAAGTACTTGGCTGCTGTACAGATGGGTCCTGTAGAAAACCCCTTGATAAAGATAGCTGATTGTGTTGTAACCAAAAATAGTTTCTGCCTGTATTAAGGACACACACTGCATGGAAAATCTGACAGCGAAGAGGTGCTTAACACCTGTGCTTGGTGCTAATCACAGCCAAGCCAAAAGTAGCTTGGAGCCTGACAGCCTCTCTACCCCTTCTTCCCCTTCCTCATGTACAAATTTAGGTATAGCTGAATTTCTGTGGGTAAGGGGAGGGGCTAGACAGCTCCCACAAAATCCCTTCAGGCCCTGATTTCTATTGCTCTGCACCGAGAAGCTGAACTTTCTTAAATAGGAGCAGAGATGGGGAGAGGCTGGGGCAGTAGTCAAGAGAGCAGAGCACCAAGGATGGGCAATTGCAGAAGCAAGACAGGGGTGTAACTCAGTGCAATGACAACCTCTGCTGCAGTGGGAACAAACTCTGGCCAATGAGGCTGAAAATCAGCTCTGCTTCTTGAAATGGACCCGTGAGATTCAGGAATCTTTCTCAAAAGTCACTGCTGCTCTCTGTGGTAGCCCAGAAAAATTCATAATACTGGTGCTTTGCTTTGGTAGATCTTAGTAAATCTTCTGCATGCATTTTTTGCTGAGGGATTTGAGTCATAGGACTACATCACATCAAGTTCAAAGTGGGAGATTCTGGCAGTGGGTAGGTGAAAAATACATTAGAACACAGACCTGTGAACAACCATACCTGCATTTAGTCTAACCTTAGTCTGCCTCTTGAGGCAGAGGTTTTTAGTCCTAGGTCAGAGACTGTAAAAGCAGTTTAATACAGGTCTTTCCATTAGACAGCCAACAAAGTACTTAGTTGAAAATTATACCATTAAAAACCCACCATTATCAAATAGAGTATCTGCAAGTTAGGATTAAATATGCAAAAAGGGATGATAAATGCATAATTTGGAAAGGGTTCAGAAAGGCCTTACAGAGACATGTTCTTCACCTTCCTTCTCTCAGTGTCTGTGTGAGTGCTCCTGTCCATCTGCCATAGCAGGCAGTCACTGCTGTGGGACCAGGGCCTCCCCCTGCCCAGCCCCTGGGCTGCACAGGCTCACTCACACTTCCTGCTCTTCTCAGAACCTTCCACCTCTAGTGAAGAATCCAAATTCAGCTTTCACTGCTCGTGCTGCAAATATCCCCTGGGCACGCGTGGCAGGATGCTCTTCTCAGAGTGAGGGAAGTGGGTTCAGGTGGCCCAGGGTGGCTGTGAGCCACAGCCCATTGATCTCATGTGAATTACGTGGGAGAGAGGCAGCTCAATAGCCAACCCAACCACAGTGACACAATCCTGCATGTGTTCATAGCATCTTTTATCTATTTATCTCAAAAACCTTGTTTACAGCAGTGCAAGTGGATATCACTCTCGCTCCCAGCTTCACCAAGGAGCCAGTGAAGGCTTCAGTGTATTTATGCAATGAACTTCAGTTTACACAGGTGCAAAAAATGTCATCCTTGGCATCAATGGCTTCCTACTGAAAAAGGAATATTGCAGCTAACATGAGCATGCAACAGACATGCAGCAATGGACAAACAAATTAGCATCTCCCCTGGGCTCACTATCTGCCTCTGCATTTTTCATACTCAGGGCCTGATCTTGCTTCTATTAAGAAAGATGGAAACACTCCAAATGCTTTTGGTGGGAGCAAATGCCTGCCTCTATACACTCCAGACTCCTGGGGTGTATATACTGTAGAATGTATTCAAGCAACGTGCTTAGGCAGTTTCAGTTTTTATAAACCTCTGGAGTTTGCAGCTTTTTCAGCAGTGACAATGACAAGTCTCACTCCAGCTGATACGTTCCCAGGGAAAGTTCTTATTCCAAAGAAATGTTATTTCCCTATGAAAATCTGTTCCACTAAAAATTTTCACTAGTTCTGTCTTTTGGGATAATTGAAAGGCTCATCCTGCTTTCAGATGCCCTACACACTCAGGAATACTGGATCAAGACCTCTGATACTGTGTTGATTGCATGCTTCTTCAATCCATCTCCTGCAAGGGTTAAAATGCACCATTGTGTGTTCCATTCCAGATGGAAAGGAATGACAAACTGTGCCTGGTCATTTGTTCCTGCTCATCCTCCACAGACAGTAGAAGTTGAGGCTTCCAGATCCTTTTCTCTTTGATTTTTGGGACAGAAGTCAGCAACTTCTGGAAGGTCTTCTAACACATAGTACTCTGCCCTGCAAATGTTGTCAGGATAAAAAGCAAGCACCTGGAAGTAGCGTTCAAAGTTTAATAAGAAATTCAAATGGCTTCTCCTAGATTTTCATATATTCTTGATTTTGTCTTCTTCTGCTCATGCTATGCACTCCTCCATGCATTTCCCACTCTTGGATAATAATATAGAGCATATGTTTCCCATTTAGTTCTTCCTTGATTCTTGTTGACATCATGTCTGTGACAAAGTAGAAGGAAAGCAGCTGAAAGAAAAAATTTTTGAGAGAAAATATCTGTTTGCAAAACAAACTTTTATTTACATTTGTGTGTGAAAACAGTCCAAACCCTTATATTCTATTTTGAGATAGACATGTCTGCAGGAAGAATATCCTTCCTGACCAATTAAGTTATGAAGCAAGGGTCATGTTCTCATGGAGCTTATATAATAAAAATTAAGTAGAAGAGTATGTTTTAAAGTGTGTTTACAGTCTTAAAACTACCTGTGTGTTTCATGTGTATAGAGCCAATTGATATCTGCTGGATGATGCTGGAATCTTAAAAATAAAAGAAAAACATGCTTTCAAATAAATTACCTTGTCTATAACTGCAAAGTCTTAGTGAGCTAACATTTCCATTTCAGTTACTGATTTGCAAAATTCTGATTGGCATCTCTAAGTCCAGAGGGAATAAACCTGCCTGGGGATCTTCAAAGCAGGAGGACCAGAAACCCAAGGAGAGAGCAATGTAACCACTTGTAAATCTCACACAGCAGAAGGACATTCTGGAGGCAAACATGGGCCAAAATTGAGTAGCTATTAAGTAGATGTAGATATTAAAAGACCACACATCTGGGAGCAAACAAAATGAAAAAAACCCCCACAACCACCATCACCAAGTACAAAATCAAACAAAAAGAATTCAGAGTAGCTTTGCTGTTCTTTTTCTCAATGGCTACAAGAATACATCATTGAAGTCAACACTGATGATTGGAAGGTTTTGCTATATCCTTTAATGGAAGCTGACGCTGACAAAATCTGGGATATTTTTAGAAGGAAATCCTGCCCCAGGAGTTGCAGGTGTTCTTTTACTTCCTACGATTTCACCAAAAATTACAACACCCTTTTGCATCAGTGTCAGAGGAGGATTATCCTGGTAGAAATACAAACAAAGCACCAAACACACAGGCACCTTCCTTCCTTTGACTGAAAACACTCTGGAATTGCCATGACTTTAGCAGAAAGCCAACGGCACTGACATCAGAGCTCTTTGTAGAAGACACAGGCAAGGGGGAGACCTATTATGAATTAGTATCACTTCAACCTTCTCTGTTCTTTTGTCTTTACCAATATTTCCTGATGCCAAGCCAAGGGGCTGGTGGTGGTGGTGAAGGGGTGGGAAGTGGGGTCTTTTCAGGGGACTGAGGGGGACAGCAAGTTCTTAATTCAGTTAACGATTGCAGGAAGTGGTTTGTCAGTTTGGAGGTAGCCCCTGCTCCAAGCCAGGGCCCTTCTCAGAAGTTAACGTGCAGTTCTCTAAAGATAGATTGCGCAAAACACCAGGGGGCCCTCGGGAACCTGCAGCCACAATTCCCCAGACAGGGAGCTCCAGAGGAGCGGCGAAATGCCCCCCTTCCTGCAGCTGCTCTGTGGACTAAACCAACACTCACTGGAGCGGCTCTCTTATGCAAGTTCTCAGGTTTCATATCCGCAGTGACCAAGTTTTGTTAAAAATATGACAGCTGCTCCTGTCATTTTCTTTCCACGTAATTTTAACCGTTGCCTCAAACTGCACATGCGTTTTCTGCCTTTCAGCAATGGCAGAGGAGGTTTGCATTGAGCAAAGGACTTAGCAGAAGCTGTCAGCTTTGGCACCGAAGGAAAGGGTCCCCTTGGCACACATCATGGGTTGCATAAAAGATTTCAAAACTACAGAGAATAAGGGATATCCAAGGTGATGTTCAGAGCAGTCTATTCAAGCCATGTGACAAAGTAGGAGTTGGCTGAGTGTAATTGCAACAAAACAGGAAATTTATGGACTTCAAGGAATAACTCCCAGGTTGCCTTGAGCAATAGTGAGGATCTGATCAATGTAACTATATATAGAGCATCAGGATGTCTCATCCACATTCCCAGGAGCCATACAATAATTCCTTTCACCAGAGCCTCTAACATGCCCTGTGAGAACATTCTATTCACTCATAGAGAGTCACTTCAGATAATCCATCTGGATGACCACATTTTGCACTGGTGTAAATCTAGATTATCTGCACTGATGTCAACAGATTTATTCAGAATTTAGCATCCTTGCATCTGGAGAACAGAACCTTTGCATTACTTTCAACACAAAGCTTCCTCAGTTAATTTATACTCCCTTTGATAACCAGAACTGGCACAACAGTGAAAGGAGTGCTCCATAGAACCCAGCCTCCCACCCATGGCAGAAGTAACTGCTTCATGAGGAGACATCTTAGAGCAGGTCAAACCTGGTCCATAATTGCATGCCACACATCGTGCAACACAACACTGTTATTGGGAACATTACATTCCAGTTTCCATCCCAATTCTCATCTCAGCAAGAATATATCTGTGAATGCCACATTTGTCCTACATCCAGAAAGCCGAGGCTGGCTGTCCCTTCCTCAGTAGTATTCTTTTTTGTTTGGTTTTTTAAGTCTTTGGGATTTTTGTTTTTACCAATAATGCATTAAATGCTAAACAGCAGAGAGAGATGGGCTTATTTTCAGGTGTTTTTGACAGAAAATCACAAAGAATGGCAGTAGCCCTTCCTCACAGACCTCAAACCAGAGCTTGTTTGTGAGCAGTTGCTTGGTCTTACCTCCCATGGCAGCAGCCCTGTGAGCATTCCCCTTTTCCTTACACCTGCTAAGGATGGTAGAGAAGCAGAGGCAGTAACCTACATGCTCCATACAGCAAAGAAATAGAGAATGTGCAGAAAAAGGTGTCCAAAAAGTGTACAACAAAAATCAATTGACTTTGGAGTGGATGTTCCAGAAAAAATGATGATAATTAAATCAGGGCTCAACTGCTTTACTAAAACAGCTTTTCTCCATGGGAAACAGATATCACCGTGCCCTCTCCTGGTCTCTGGCACCTCTACAGCTCATCTGCAAAGGTTGCTCATTTCATATCTCTCTTCCTGATTCATATGCCCTTAGCTTTAGGTGCCCTCCTAATCTGAGGGTGCTTTCCTCTCCTTTTGCTTATTTCCTTGTCAACCAGTCACACTGGCAAAGAAACCTTTTGGGGATCTGCAGAAGGCAACTGCTTTGGTGAAAAAGCTGGAAGAGGGGACTAACATCTCACTCAGTTGCTTCCCAGCACCAGGTACCTCTCGTGTCAGGACTGGTCTCCCCAGCTGCACCTCCCAGCAGAGGAGCTTGTTCCAGCTTGGGAAAAGAAGGTGGCTGGAAATGGTGCTGGCACACACAGGACCATAAGCACAAAGGCTGTTTGTTTGTTTGTTTGTTTGTTTGTTTGTTTGTTTTTGTGGTAGCAGTACATCACACTGGCACTGTGATCCCTTCCTTGAATATTGCTCAAAGGCTCTACACACGTGAGTAAGCACCCCACAGACTCACCCAACACAGCACATGATGCAGCTGGCAGATGAGGCCTTGAATCATTTGTTACCAAAGCCCTCCCATGTACCTCCTGCATACTTTTAATTGAAAACATTAACTTTCAGGAGAACTCATGAGATGGTCATGTGCTGTCCCACAGGGAACAAGAGTCTGCTGTGCTCCCCAGAGAATGAATGAGGCTCACAAATGAGTAGGCTCCGTCTTCCAGCTTCCAGTTTCTCAGTCATGGCTCATTCTTGTGTTCCTCGTTTACGCTGAATTCCCACACTGGGCCCTCTTGTGTAATTTAGACTGAGATTTTCTCCCTTTTCCCTCCCTCCCCTCCGCCCCCCTCATCCTCTGTACAACAGAGCTGGCCACACAGCAACAGAGGAAATGAACAACATCTGGTGAGATTGATTCCTCATTCTTGTAAGCAGTGTAAGCTAACAGCTGTGTCAGGCATTTCATCCAGCTCTGGAGTAGAAGAGAAATCAATCACACATTCCCCTCTACCACACCTCCTCATTCTGGCGCCCGCGCTGCTCCTGCAAGATAATTGCCTGGTTCACTTTCCTGAAAATATACTGGAATCCCACCCTTTGTACAGAGGACATTCCTCAATGCAAATGTAGTCATTCTTTTAAAATACAGGAGACTTTAACGGAAAAAGGAAAAATAGATCAGAGCACTTGAGAACATGCCCACCTTAAATAGAGGAGCTTTTTGGATTCCATAAAACCACATGTGAGCTTACATGTGGGTTTTAAAAACCAGTGTTGTCTCATGCTGTGCCTTTGGATGCCTAAACATTATTGTATCCTATGGCTCTTGGTAGTACCCAGGCACTTAGGAAAGCTGCTTTTAGGCACAGACATGAGTTGTACTGCTATGTCCAACGATACCATAGTGGCATCATATCTTATTGGATTGAAACCTTTCTGCTGACCATTCTGGAAATCAGAGCATGGGGACAGAAGAGATCCAAAGCAGTAGCAGCCATGAGAAGTAGACATAGCAAGAGAAGGTAATTTTCTTGTAACTTATGGGCCCTGAGCCAGCTTTAGAGTTAAGGTTTAATCTTTTCTTTTGAGTGTTTCAGCTGACACTACCAAAAAGCTACCAACTATTTCCAGTTGCCGGGGCAATTTATTGATGGGGACATTGGACCACTAAGAATTCGTCAAAGATCCCCCAACAAGCCTTCAGTAATAGTTACTGCCCTAGTAGCTCATTTGTGACCACAAAAAGTACAGCACAGCTCAGGAAGAAGGATTCAAAGGTAGTGTTCAAGAGAATCTGGAACAGCTGAGCATTGGGCAGCTTGCCCTGTTTGTCTCACAGCTGCACATGCTGATGGTCTCACAGATAAGGCAGCTGCAAGGAGCCACCAGAAGGGAGCACCTTCATCTGTCCCTTGGGGTGCTGTTCACAGCCATGCTGGCTTTGACTGCATTTCACTGGGGTTCTGGCAGAAAGTATGGCCACAGAACTCTAGAAAAAGCGGTTAATTTATCATCGGTCTGGACAGGTATTTGGTCTATAATCATAGCCAAAACTTGCACCCCTCTGGCAGATTGTGCAGGCTGCATACAGGGCTTTTCTGCAGAGATTTATCAGCCTGTGTTCTTGCTATCAAACTGCTTTCCTAGGAGCTCTTTAGTTTAGTGATGCCCACCTCCAGGTCTCCAAAGGCATTTCCTGAAAGCCTTGTAGGATTACTCATGACCAAGAATAAGGCATGATGCCGAGAAGGATGGCAAGGGATGATATTGCATGTGGCACATTATCCTGCACAGTTTTGCTAAAACTGGAAATGGCTAACAAGAAAGAAAAAACATTTCTGAGTTTTTTTAACCACAAGTACCTTCACAGGTGTCTCACGCCTCTAGGGAATTTTCCAGCACTGCTGCACTGACAAATCTGGGCAGTATTGAGCACAAAATCCCTATGAAGTAAAAGGACGGACAAGATGTATCTTCCTTGTTGTCAGCTATACACTTGTGAAAAAAGTCCTCTTCTCAAACCAGTGGGATTCACTACTACCGAGTGAAATGAAGAGTTTGGAAGCAGAGGGGGAAAACAACCTGAGAGAAAGTGGGAAGCAGCCCAAAAAAGCCATATGTAATCAAAGGGAGGCAAGCTATAGTGCTAGGGGCTTGCTGGGGTGGAAGATTTTCCAATAAGCAATGCAACAGAGCAGATTTATGATTTCACCATAAAGTTGCATGATACCATTTAATGAATTAAACATTCGCATACAGGTTCAGAGAAAATATTACTGACTGGGAGAGCATAAAAGCATTGGGACATTCTTCACATTTATTACTCATGAAAAGCTAAAGAAAGAAAGCAATCACAATAGCAATGAAACATACTTTTCCACCCACATAGCAACTGATCAAATATTCACAGATGGAATTTATATGGGGGTTATGGCAGGTTTTTTTTTAAGCTGCAGTTGTAAGTCAGGTTCTGCTAAAATCCAAATATACATATATAGCTTAGGTATTTATAGGAGACCTATTACCATAATAATTGAGCACTTCATCCTTTTTAATGTATTTATCCTCACACCATCCTTAGAAGGGAGAATGGGCTACACCACTGCTGAGATGGGAGCTAAGGCTATGAACAATAAAATACCATGGCTGCCTTCAGTTTGGATATTGTGATGCCTAGAAATTAGGCATTTGGCCACATCAGAGTGCTTTAAAAATCCAGACCTGGAAAGCTTCCTAACCTGTCAATAGGAAAGACTGCATGCCCCCTTGGATAGAACAAGGAGAATAATCTAAAATAAAATTAAATTCTCTGGAACATTCACATTTTGGAACATTGACAAAATGAAAGAGTCCTTCCACACAGCAGAATTCAAATAAAATGCAGTTGGTAAATATATAGATTTAGAAACCAGGTGACTTTTTTTTTAACTACATGATCTTTGCAGATCACAAAGATCTTTGGGTCCTAAATTCTGCATAGGTAGTCTCTGTAAAAGCTGTCCACCAGGAGCAGCAAATGGAAGTCCCATTAAATGGAAGGGAAATAGTTCTGAGATGACAGTTTTGCTCTGTTGGCCTCAGTCCCACACCATCACACCAGCGCACTCAGCTGTGCAGGGAATGGCTTCCCTCAGTTACACCCACATGTTTTCCACTCTGATGCCCAACCTGAACAGGTCCCTGATGAAATACATATATAGAAGTAGCAACATTGATATTTCTAAGATTATTGAGCAGGATCAAATAACTCCCTTTTGAAGCTTCCAAAACTCTGTTCTTTGTTTGGACACAAGTCACTGGCATGGAAACATCTCTTGTAAGCATGTGTGATTATGACAGTGGGGCAGGGAAGCCTTGCATACTGTGGGCTGCTTTAAAAAAGTATAATTCATCAAATAAATGAGGGTGAACATATTGTCTGAGACTCAGTATTTTTCCAACTCTTCTCACATCCCCAACTCTTAAAGATGAGCTCAGAAATGCTCAGTCTCCAACATTTAAGACAATATTCTTGCTTTGACTGGGATAGGGTATTTTTTTCACAGTGAATGGAATGGAGCTGTACTTTGGAGGTGTTCTGGACACAGTGTTGATAGCACAGGCATGTTTTGTTACTGCTGAGCAGTGTTTATACAGACAATTTTAAAGGTCTTTTTTCTCACCCCACCCCACCAGCAAGGATGCCAGGGGTGCACAAGCAGCTGGGAGGGGTCTCAGTCAGGACAGCTGACCCCAGCTGACCCAAGGGACATTCCACACCATGTAGCATCCTATAGAGCATATAAACCTGGGGAAGGAGAAGGCAAGAACATTTGGAGTGATTCTATTTGTCTTCCATAGTTCCCATTGCAACTGATGAAGCCCTGCTTCCCTGGAGGTGCTGAACACCTGCCTGCCCAGGGAAAGTGGTGAATCAATTCCTTGTTTTGCTTTGCTGGCATGCACAGCTTTTGTTTTGCCTTCAAAGTGTCTTTATTTCAACCTGTGAGTTTTCTCCCTTTTTCTTCTTTGATTTTCTCACCCATCCCACCAGGGGAGTGTGAGTGAGTGGCTCTGTGATGCTGAGTTGCTGGTTGGGATGAAACTGTGTCAGAAGGATATACATGTTACCTGAATCCACTTTTACTAAAAATTAAAGTATATTTCCATAAACTACCAAGCTCCATCTAGTTCCCAGTTACCAAATGGAAAGGAAGTTATACAGCAAAATCCTCAGAGCACACAGGCATCTGGCTTGAGTGCTGCCTTCATTCCTCCCAAAACACACACAGGCATCTTCTTTGATCACTGCTGGCCATGGAGCACAGAGAAGGAAGCACATCACTACATGCCACCAGCCCTGGCTGAACTCAGCCATTGGTGACAGTGGCCTTCATCCCCCAGCTCGTCACTTCTGCAGCACACTGAGCCAGACACTGCCTGGCCCTCCCCAGCACCCTGAGCCCAGCAGCAGCCTGGGCCTGGGGCTGCTTGCCTGTGGCAACCAGCAGGGGAAACAGGGCCCTCCCTCAGTGACCTGTTCTGCTTCCTGGAGATGTGGCGCTGCAGGGGTTACAGTCGCACTGTGCACGTCCTGCTTCCCAAACCACCTCCAACCATCTCCAGGCTGGGGGATTTTAACAGAGCAGATCAAATGGCCGTAGTCCAAAAGTTACTTCACATGGAACTCAGCTTCCAGGAAAAGGAAAGGAGCAACCTTTGGGAGAAGAAGGGAAGGAAGTATTGGGGAAGGCAATTAACTCCGCTATCTACGTTTTATCTTCCTGTTCTTAGGAATCAATATCCTTTGGAACTTTGAACTATCCTACTAAAAACCTCCCATGTGTTATTTTTTCAGCAGTGTGTCTCAGCACATAATTGGTGTCATCTTAGTTGTTCTTTTAATTTTTATAAACATTTCATTTGAAATGGGCAAAGAAGAAAAACCTCAGGTTCTTTTTTTTTGGGGGGAGGTTTTCATTGTTTCTAGACTGAAGTTGCAATGTATAAAAATCACTTCAGCTGGGTTTTGTCATTACTAGAAATAAAATAATGACTTAATGATTTACTATCACATGGCATTCAGCACAAAAGCAGCACTATATTAAAACCAACACAGCACATATTAAATGAATTAAAATTGAACTAGATTTCTAATAGTAACTGTATGATGTGGTTACTTGAAATAGCTGAGGATTAGACTCAATGACCCAGGAGGTCTCTTCCAGAGTTACACTCCTAAAAACAATTGTTAATAGGAAATCATCATCAAAGGGGGGGCATTTTTGTGCATCCTACAGAGATCTCCTTTTGTCAAAAGTTGTTCAACATCTTTAACCAGGATGGTGAAGTTTTCAGAGGACACAAATGCTTAGAGAACACTCAACAATAATGGGAACGGGCCAATAGCCCTCAAAGCTTAGCTGACACCATTATCCCCAACATTGCCCTGCAGTAAACCACATTATTTCTACATTAAAAGAGCCACTCTAAAAGCATATTCAGGAGCAGGTACTCAGATTCCTGTATACTATCCTGTAAAACAGAAGATACAGTGCTTGGATATACAAAGAGCATGTTGAGCCAAATGGAATGTTGTTATTACCTCAGCACACAGTGCTGGTGAGTCCATTATTCAAATAACATGCGGAGTCGAAGGAGGAAGCTGAATTACTGGAAAGTGATCAGAAAAAGGCTATAGCAATGATTCTATGTCTGGAAATTCTGCCTTAAAACAAAAGATGTTAGAAGCTCAGCCTCTTTAACTTCTCTTAGAAAAAAAAGAGAAGCAATGGAATCACAGTCTGTATTTGGGACTGGAAAATATTTCTGACAATAAAAAGTTGCTCAGTTTAGGAGACAAAAGGCATGAAATGTCTGACCAGCTAGAGTTTGAAATCACACAGGTGAGATAAAATGTACATTTTTATATATGCTAATGATGAGTTCAGATAATCACTGAAATAATAAATTTCCTGAATACCCAGGAAAGCAGTAGATTTGCAAATCTCATGACATCTGAAAGGCCAGTTTTTCTTCCATAATGCCATGACCTGGCTGAAGGAAGTATTCACCTTGATATGGGGATGATCAGGACCCTTGCTGAGAAGAAAGCAGCATGGCAGATCAAAGCCTCTTTACTGGTTTTAAAATCTGTGAAGAAAGATAATCCGTCCACTTTTATGAACCATCCCATACTGCTCTTGGTCATCATGTAGAACGTCTCAGGAATCTCTCCATCCAAAAAAAAACCTTTTAGTTTGACTTCAGTGAATCACCTTTTAGGCCTTTATTCTTTCTAAACCTTTCTATTCTTTGAGTTCTGTTTTCATATCTCCTTTTAATCCAATGATTCTTACTTGCCTTCCCATAAAGTTGTCATTTCCTTCAGATGCTCAGACTGATGAAAGGGCCATACTGAAATAAAAACTAAATGAGGTGAAAATATATCCCATAAAAACACCCATTAAGGACTTTACGGAAAGATTTCCTACTCTTCTGGCTCGGATAGTCATATTTTATTCCTTCTAGGAAACAGAAAACCCTTAATCCCAGAAGAATGCAGCCAGAATCAAAGAGCAAGAGGAGGCATTAAGTTGCAAGAAGAGGAGGGGGGAAAGAAAGAAGAATTTTATAGTCAGCCCTTCAACACAATGTGAATGAATGGGCTATCACCAGAACTACTGCACGGATCACAGGCACCGAGCAGAGAAAAATATGATAAACTGGAAATCTACACAAAGTCCACGGTCAGATAGCAGTGGGTTAACATCCTGCAATAGGCTGTTGAGTGCTCAATGAGCCAGACGCCGTTAGGAAAAATGTCCATTAGAGGGAAAGAACAGGGAGAGAAGAAAGGCATGAAATGTATTGTCGTGATTAATTAAGAAATTGAGGGAAACGGTAAATTTGATAGCTTCTCATCCCTTACACGAGAAACTGATTCTTCTTCAGAGCAAAATATATTCTGTCCCCAGCCACTCAGGTTATTGCTTCCCCTGCCTGGTTTGTTCCTTTGTTTGTTTATTCCCAGTGTGTGTGTGAGTGGGTGTTAATTTTTTTGTGTTGCCATTTGGTCAGTGATCACACAAGATCAGAATCAGTGCAATATAACATCCTAGGTCATGGAAAGTAGTATTTTGTGAAAGGTGTCTGGTATAATTGTCTGATCTTTTTTTCATTCTGCTCAAGCAGTTACACGGTTTTGTGCATTATTTAATTTCCAATTTTTGATCAGGGTATCCTATGTGTTTTGGGTTTTGTTGTTATATATTCGTTCACAGGATATAAATAAACTTCTTTCACTTACACACTTTTGATCATTTTGATTTGGTAATAGACAAAGGTTAAACCTGCATCTGCATTTTAGTGAATCAACAGGGCATTAAATGATAAATACAGATTTTCTGGACATTTTCATATGTTTCTGGAACAAACCCTGCCAGAATTTCTAGCACCTTCTACTCAAGCCATGTCATGGACTGAGAAATTCAACCACGACTGGGGCTTCTATAATTTCAATTAGTTTTCCCTGAAAAGGAATTGTGGCTATTTTTGCAATTTTTCTTGTCTTAATTGTTGTCAAACTGCTTCTAAGAGATGAACACATGGAATTCATTGAGCATACAACAAAACCCACATTCAATTAGATATTGACGATCTTGAGGGATAACAGCAATAAAATGTGGCCAAGAGGAAAAACAGTTCACGAGTTCTGGTCACCCAAGTGCTGTGGGCAGAGGGGAATGTTGCATAAGCAAAACAACAATGAGGCCAGCATAGGGAACCACATTGTCTTCTCCACACCCCACCACCACAGCACTGTTCCTGGAACCAGCCCTGTTGCTTGTGAGAAAGCCTCTTTGAAAATCAAACCCCCAATTTTTCAAATCACTTTTTGCCATGTGGGACAAAGATTCATCTTTGAGCCTGGCCAGTTCTTGAGTTCTTGACCATAAGTACGGTGTGTTTTCTCACTCACACTCACCACAGCAGTCAGAGGTCAGCAAAGTGAGATGTCATCTGTTGAGCAGTTCTTTAGGAAACCATGCATTTTGCCCATGACAGGGACTAGTCCTGAACAGATCACCAAGTCAAAACTTCTAGTGTACCCTTTCTGTTGTCCATCTTCAGCTGTTTATCTAGTCTGAGTTGTTTGTCTGGACTCCATCCAGTCAAAGAAGAAGGATTCATCTTACCATAACTCATTCTCCCAGCAGAGCTGTCCCAGGTTGATGCCTGTCTTGCTCTATTGATGACATATACACCAAATGTGAGATGGACATGATAGATGGACTGAACTCCATCCATATTTCTCACTTCAGAAGGCACTTTTCAATGGAGGTGACAGCGAGCCTACTGGAATCCTCTTTATTGACTTGGCTTTGAACCCACTTAGCACAAGCTAAGGCCATGGAGAAAGATCCATATTTTCTGTGAGCCATGTATCCTTCCCTGCCTTCAGTGGTTATTGAAGGGGTCTAAAGCTGCCAGGCTCCTAAATGGGACACCTCACTTGAATGGCTGCAGCGAGGTGTCCTAAATCTCTGCTTTCCTGATGTCCTCTGCAGTTTTTTCTTTGCAGTACCGAGGCCCGTCATCTGTACAAATTCTACAGAACACATCCCGATCACAGCCCCAGCCCTTTGCTTGCTTTTGCAGAGATACACTCTCCCACCAAAAGCTGAAATAGCACAGGCAGTCATCAGGAGTGTCACTCAAACTCACATCTTAAAGCTCCAAGTGTACTTTCTTCTTTATTCTCCTCCTTCTGCTCACATTCAATCCCTCCTCTCCTCTGACCTTTTCTAAGTCTATACATCATGAACTTTCTGTGCCACACTCGTTCCCACTCTCTCCTTTACAATGACTATAGGAGTTTATATCAAAGATTTCAGCTCTGTTGTACTGTGGTCTGAGCCACAAGAGAGTCAAAAGTCAAAATCTGTGTAAAATACCCCCCTTTCCTAGAATTCACTCCCACTTTCTGCATTTGTTCACAGAGAATCTTCTTTGGGAAAATATAAATAATTTCCCTTTTGACCATTCTGACCATTCTGTACCATGGTTGATAAAACCTACTAATTTCCTTCCTTCCCTTTCATAATACACCATGTCTGGGCCAAAGCAAGTTGCACCAAGAGGAAGGGTCTCTTTGAAACAGCTGAGAACAGCCCTCACATAATCTGCCATTATTCATTACTTGCTTTATCAACTCAGGAACAGGATGACTTCATCCTCAGTGTGTTTTGGGGCACTGGTTTTGGTCTGGTTTGGGGATGAAAGCATGGTCTAATTACAAGCAATGATAAGTTCCACCCAAAATGTCTTTTCTCTCAAGGTTCTGACCAGACCTGGTCTTTGGGAGTTTTGCATACGTCTATCATGGCTCCAGCATTCATCTCCAAAATAAATGACTCATCTAGCAGAAAAGATTTTTTCATTTCCATGTACTTTAGCACTGGTTGTACAGGATGAGCATATACTGTTCACTGACATTCTGATTTCACACATCTCTCCATTGTGCAGCCTGCATGGATCCAAGTCATAAAGCTGAAAGACTTCAGGGATATTTCCCTGAAGGATGTGTGTGAGTGAAAACCATTTCCCTGCTGCAGACACATCTTTGGAACCAGCAATGCCTTCCCATCCTGCTCCCCAGAGGCAAACTATGGTCTCTCCACCATCCCACTCCACAAACCTGGGGCATTGCCAAGGATATCTGCAGCCAAAGGAGGGGAATGCAGTTTCCTACCACAAGAAACAGAGCTGCCAGTGCAGATGTTTAATGTGTACTCTTCTCAGCAGATCTGTGCTAAATAGGGAAGCACTACCCAGTGCACATGGAAGAACTGATGTGAGCCTTCATCCACAAGTCAAACTACAACTGGTGTGCAAAGCAGGGGGAAATGTGGGCCAGGGGCAAATATCCTGGCACTGGACACAGCTTTGTGTTCCTCCAGTGCTAACATTGCTCACTACTAACACCATACTGCATAAGCCACCTCAAAGGGTGTCTTAAAACCAATGCTAAAGCATTACAGAGCAAGAATGATGTGGGGGGTATCTGAACCATGCACTGGAGCTGCTTCTCTCCACAGCCAGAGATTTGAGACACCACCAGTGGTTTGCTCAAACATGCAAGGTACCAGCAACACCTCCTGCAGCAAGGTTAGGACACAAATTCCTGAGATGTGCTCCACAATCCAGCATCTCCCTCTTTAAAAGCAATCCTAGAGGTAAGCATTGCTCACAGTGTTTGTAGCACATATCCCTGTATTTAAATTCACTCACTGAGATGCATGGCTGCCTCTTTTGGTCATGCACAATGTCTGTGAGTTCATGTGACATCTGCAACTTATAAAGGAACATTTTCTAAGCTGCTGTGACATTCACCTGTTTGATGAGCTCAAACAACCTCTGCTCATTTATTCATACAAATCTCAGTTTGGGGCTCCAAATTTGTGGTCACAGAATACAATTACTCACAAAAAAGCACATCAAGAAATCAGAAAGAGCCCAGACTAGTTTATAGTTTAGCAAATCAGTTAGAAATTGAGCCCTTTTCTTTTCAGGTGTCCAAATCATATGATTCACCTTTTCTACATATTCAGTCTCATGCCATGAGACAACTTTTCAGAGTGTATCAGCTAACGTGTTAGGTTCATATGGGTATAGCTGACATCAACATTGTTGGCCTCTGTACAGAGTTTGGACATTAAAAAAAAAGAGCAAATGTCATAAAGCACCCAGCTAAATCCATTGAAGATTCATTTATCAGATACTTTATAAACATTGAAGCAAGTTTTCTGAAGCATACAAAAATCTACATATTAAGATCTGCTGTGAACAAAGGTTTTTTAGACATCCTTTCAATTTGGGCTTATGCAATCACTCTTTCTTGCAGAGCAGATACTTAATTCCTATTCCAGTGCCTGCTCATGCTGAGGAACCAGCATTTCTTCTCATTATTTTTGTGTTGTTTTTCATCAAGTTTTAGAGATTGATATTTCACTATCACACCCCCTGACCACCATTATATGCACAGAGAGTAGATGTAAAATTGTTCTGAAGCATAGAAATTGTCCTTCTGCATAGAAATTGTCCTTCTGCCATCATTCCTCATCCTCTTCCCACCAGCACTGGATGCAAAGCATAAGGCAAATAATTAATATGTTTGCCTCCCTTTGGGTTGACTGATAAAATGGAATCAGACAAATGAATTTTTGGTCCCCACTGATCTTTGAGTACACTGTGTTATGACAGGGTGTGAGATGACATGTCATATAATGTATAGTGTCACACTCTCCCACTATTTGATGCCATTTAATGTAATGCATCCTGGCATGCCATGACGGGATGACACAAAATGAGAAAGAAGCCAAACTGGAAATACCAATTACCCACTCTTAACCCTGAGGCAACAGGGGGGAAATATGCCTGTGTCTGGGTGACCCTTGCTCTGCTTATTGCCTAAGCCTCATCATTCAGGGAGTTTGTTTTGGGTACTCCTCAGTCCGAGGTCATTACCAACCATTCCGATGGTCAAAGTGTCTGTAACCCTGCACTTCATTGGGAATCCAGGAGAAGCAGCAGAGAAATCAACTGAAAAAAAAAAAAATTGTAAATTGCTGTTCCCACAGTGTCAAGTTGAGCTGATATTTTTTGTCTAATGAGCTGCAAAGCCACAGGGTATAAGGAATAAAGAAAAGGCAGGAGAGAGCAGGGAGAAGGGAAAGTGTGCTGGCAGACAGGCGAGTCAAAGCATCCAAGGACTGCACAGACAGACAGGGTTGAGGCTTGTGAGCTGCCTAGCAGAGTGGAAACAAGCAGGATGGAGTCCAGTCCTGGAGAAGGTTGCTCTCCCAGCCTACCCTGAGAAGCTCACTGTCACCTTTCCCTCCTTTGGAAATCACTTCTGACCTACCAAAACCTGCTCAGGCATTTGCTGCCTAAACTGGTCTCCTCAAAAGTTCTAAATCAAAGCTTTGCTCCCTCTTTGACCCCTCCAGTTCTGACTGAGGGCACATTTCACACCTGGGAATATTGGCAGAGTGGAGGAAACCAAACCACCCAGCAGAGAGGCAGGGATGACCCCATGGGATCCCACGTCTCTCTGCTGCCCCAGAACACCTGTGGGCATGAATTAAAGTGCCAAAATACTCCTGGCTAGTGGCACAAACAGGTGACAGAGTGATGGTTTCATGATAGGTGAGCTTAATACCACAGACAAGGCAGGAGTCAACAAGGTTTCAGCAGTTTCCTTCTCACCTTCCAGCTTCACATCTTCTTTCACCCTCACTACACAGCTCTCAAAGCAACAATTTCCACCACTTGCCTAGACCTCTAACTTCAAATTCATCACACCAGGAATGAGTTCAAATCAATGAGACAGCTTCCACTTGATCTAAATCTGCTGTACCTTGTTTCATAAGTCTGTATCAGCCTGTGCTCTCCAAATACTCTTTTGCCAATCTCAGTGGCCAGCCATTTCTCAGTGCAGAAATCTTTTTGCCCCCATAGCTTGTTCCTGTAACCCTCCCAATAGCAGTGCAGCCCCACTGCCTGTTTCTTCTAGCATCAGTGTGAATACCTACATATGCCTCACCAACATTTGCTCATCATTTTCCCAAAACCCATTATGATGGGTTGGCTGAAGACACTTGGTTCTTCAGATTTTTAAATGGGATTAAAGGAAGGCAAGCATTTTGACATGATACAAAACACTTCTCATACAAATCCTGCCCTCAACATGTTCTTTGTTTAAACTACTAAAATAAAATTTGAATTTTTGAGCTTATTCATAATAGTCTTTAAAAAAACCCATACATCACAAAGCACACAAATAAACAAAAAATCCACAGCACAATTCAAACCAAAATTACACCTCCATTCATAATGTCATAAATATACATGTATTCTAAATATCTGACTGAGGCTGCCTTGGTCTGTTCCCACTCAGGCTGGCAACCCTCTCAAAAAAATTGATAGTATATTTTCATGTATTTCTTCCATGATTGAAAAAAACCATTATCCTAGCTATTGAAAAATATTTCAGCAATATTGTGAGAAAGATGGGGAAATGCTCCAGAGCACAATGGACACATCTGCTCATATCAATTAACAGTTAGCAACTATGAATATGAAATGATGGATCATACATACGGAAAAATTACATATATTTCACAAAATTGCGAGATTCCTCATGTCAAAGCTGAGGGAAGTCTAGATTTATCAAAATAAGAATTAGTTTTGTTGAGCTGTATAGTATTGTTTATTTTATCTAATTTATTTGAAGTTCCATTTAAACATAAGTTCCTTTTTTGGAAGAGAAAAAGCCCAGCCAGTCTCCAACAGAGTGGCAAAACTGAACAAATTGCAAACTCAAACAGTGCAATTGTGAGAAGAAAAGTGCTAAAAGGATGCAATGAAATTCCAACTGATGGAATACTGAAAACAAACCAAACAAAATTCAATATCCTGACATCTGAAACTGTTGTTCCAGATCAATGTGGCAACTGCAGAGTTTAAGTGAGGTCTCTGTGTGAGGTCCTGAACAAATGACTGTGAGCAGGAATTTGGTCATGAAACACTCTAAGTTCAGACAGAGACACAGAATAACCTCAATGAATGACCTGGCTCAAAGCTAAAGGGTTTTTCATACCTGATGGTGACAGAGGTGGGTTATTTGAAACACCACATATTCAACACCTGTTCAATCCTTGAGACAGTCTTACACAGAATCAAAGCACCTTTAGAACCGCAGTGGAGGCTGGTAGAGAAATCAGGAAGATCAGGCAGCCTTGAGGTAATCAGCAAGATTCTCCTTCACCTGAGACAGAGTACGGAGCTGAGCTGGTCCTCCTGGCCTCTGGAAAGCTGCATTCCTGCAGCAAGTGATAAATAACATTATTCAACACTGTCCCACTTCTGACTCCTCAGCCTGTAGCCCACCTGTGGAAAACACCAGCACAGCCCAGCAATCAGTGCTTTTCTGTCAAAGTTTGGGTGCATCTGTAGAAATGTGTCTGTACTGACATATACACACGTGAACAGCTCTCTATAAATAGAATATATTGGTGAAACAAGCCTCATCTACTTCCCAATGCATGTTTAATATATTTATGAGTATTTCTAGTTAGTTTTTCCTTTTGATTCCAGACCTGCCTGTGCTGTGATCCTCCTACAGTTAAAATAACATAGTGTTCAAGACTTAGGTTTCTCACTTTATAGAATATAAAAAATACAGTTAAAACTAAAAGGACAGGCACTATAAGAACAAGAACATAAAGTCAAAAAGATTCCACAGGAGCCTCTCAATTGCTTTAATTCCTTATTTTATTGCAGAAAAACTTTATGTGTTTGAGTCATTCCAGTCTCAACAAATTGGTAACTTCAGGTAAGGAAAAAAATGTCCCATTTGGGTAGTGACCAAAATCTCAGTCCTGCCAATGACTACATTTCTGTTGTTAGAGAACTGTTGGTGTTCTGTGAATCTAAAATTCTGTTATCCAAAGGTCAAGCATAAAAGCAAAGAAAAGGCATTAGCTGGTTAGTTGGTAAACCTATGAGCATTATAATATCCTGGAAATTACTCTTATGAGCCTATTTTCCTTTATTTCAGCACTTGTTCAGTTGACACAGAAAAGATTCATCAATATCCAGCCCAAAAAACTACAGTGGGCTCTGCAGAAGCACCTCCCATGAGAGATCCACTGAGCTTTGCTCACAGTGTGCATTGAGTGGGAAGGAGATGCCAAATGTGGTCTCAGTGTCTGTGCCCAGAACAGCACCCAGCAGAACACAGCTCCTGTGTTTGTGCCAGCCCTGCTGGGGGCTCCAGCAGAAGGGAACACACAAGTTAGAGTATGAGACCCACAGTCCTAACTAAAGATTTTTTTACCAGTCTGAAGTTCTGTGTCACTAACCCCCTATGTACTTCCAGGTATTCTGTTGGTAGAACATTCCAGAAAGCCTTGGATTTCTTTTTAATCAACTAATAATCCTTGAGGTTTAAATCAGGAACACCTGTAGAAGACATTATGTCACCCATACACCAGACATTACAGCAGAAATGGTCTAAGACACTTGATCAGGAAAATCTTATCCCGAAGTTTATGTTTCTTTCTAACTTGGTTCCTTAAAAAAATCAGGCTTAGGATACTGATGGTATCCTGATACTGATGGCTTCTGTCAGACAATCCTTCACCAATAGCTTGAAGATGTGAATCCCCATCAACTAAATATGGCAAAGGGATAGCAACCTCAGAGAGGCTGCATCCCTACAGGATTTCTGGATACTGGTAACTGATGGGACAAGGCTTGTTATTGACAGCAAGGCTGATGTGCAGGAATTTAGTTTAGATACCAAGAATCCATACCTCTCATGCTGGCTAATAGACAAACACATAAGAAACAAGATTTCTGAGGTTCTACTTCCCTCCCTCCATCAGGCAGTAGACTATACTTAGAATGACAAGAATCAAACTCCTTGTGTTAACCCAAAACAGAACATCTTCCTTTACAACTAAATTTTATAAACAGAGGAAAAACAAGATCAAGATGCTCAGGCCCTTATTCACAATGACAAGCAGCTGTTAAGACATGACTTTATGTGACACTTCAGCTTGTTCACAGCTGACTGAAGGGAATTGTGCATCCTCTGGAAAAAGGTATTACTCAATATTCAATGAAGTATCAGGTGCTAACCCATAAACTATGCCATCCTCTTCATGAGGTTTATATGGGTATAAATTTACAGTAGTTCCAAATGAAGTCTTGAGTATTGCAGCTATCAGATTTAATAATTCTACATGGAGTCCTATTACTTACCATCAGAAGCATTTTTATTTCAGGACAGTAAACAACCAATCCTTATCTGGGTAATTATCACTGAAAGAACAAATTATACAATGCAAGTTAAGAAACAGCAGACATAAAATATTATATTTCAAGGCAATATATCTGTAGATAATCCCACCTGAATAATTTGCAGCACCATCTCTGTCCCTCAGGGATTTAACAGACAGGGTACATGTACCACTCTCTGATCCTATTTTGCAAAACTGATGACTTGGTCAAGAAATACAACTGATGGAAATTGAGAGACTCTGGAAAAAGTGATGGAACTAAGCCAAAAAGAACATTCAATACTCTGTTAAGATTGCCTAATTATAGTCTCCTAAGAGAATGATCTTCCTTACACTCACAGAGGATTTGGGGAAATCACCTACTTCAATATTCATTATACGGACAAACCTGATTAAAGGTTTTGTGGTTGGATTGCTGTTTTCACTTTCACTGAAATCTTGGGAATCAGTCTGAGAAATGATGTTGTAATATTCCAGGAAGAAATAAAAGAAGTAGGGAGTCCTTCTCTTTTCATCCCCTGCAAAGCAACTCACAAATTATATCACAAAAGATTGAACTCTGAATCCTGGGGACCTGTGGTCAGCCTTGGCAGGCATTTTCCCACCTTTCTATACAGAGATTTTGGCAGCATTTTGAGAAGTCAGAAAATGTAATCTGCTTTTCAGCTGACATAAAATGTAATCAGAGTATGCCAGGAAAACCCCAGAAAAAGCAGCTGAAAGAAACCAAAGATCCAGAGGAGCAAAATCCAAACAGATCAGCTGTGAGGTTCTCATCACTTCACTAAGGCACCTGCAGAAGAAAGATTTGTGAGAGAGTGAATGACTGGAAGCTTTGCTATACAATGGACCTTCTGATATAGTTAGGAAAAAGATAATTAGATAGGAGTAGAGGAATCCTCTGAAGCACACAGAGTTCATGTAACAAAGGAGAAAAAAATTTCAACAACAAAAAACATTTTTGTTTTAAAATAATTCTTTCAGCGTGAGCTAAGCATTAGCGTGGCTTTTTTTTCTGTTTATTATTTGTACATCAGTAGGACAATGATCTCCAAGAATAAAGTTTTTTGTGTTAGATTCCTCACACTATCTTTCTAGATAAACATGACAAATATGGGGACAAAACAAGTAGCATAATTTTCTGCATGAGAAACTAAAAAGAAATTAAAAAACATGCCTGAGGACATTGCAGAAATCAGTATCAAGGCACTCACGATCCCAGCTCCTTGGTCACAGTTGCTAGCAAATGACTGCTGACACAGGAATCACTTGACCTAGCACATTCACCAGATGTTAACCCTCCCTGACTACAACGCCCTCTTATTCTCCTCAAGTGTTTGTAGAAAATGGAAATTAAAGTACATTACAGAACACTTTTAAAAATCTGATTTTTTTTATTATGAACATTAAAAATGAAAAAAAAAATTAAGAAAAGGTGCCACTTAGTTCTAGCAAAAGCCACTTAAGCATGATCTCAGGCACCTTCTCATTTCCTGACCCTAAGATCCCTGATTCCCTATTGACTGTGGGCTCTTTAGGTGCTCACCAATTATTCCTGCTTATTCCTAACATTTCCACCTCTTACCTAAGTCTGAGGGATCTGTCTACTGTTTACAGATGACTGTATCTGGACTAGCTGGTCTGAAAAAAAACAAGCAGAATCACACCCTTGATATATACCTTTCAAAAGGCAATAAGAGATCACCATGAGGACAGCCAAGCATCAGAACAGAGAAGTTTTGATCTCTCCATCCTTGAAGGATTTGAAAGCTCCATGGGATGAAGCTCCAGTCTCACAGCTGATCCTTCTTTGAATAGGAGGTTGGACAAAAAATCTTCTCTGGTCTTTTCCAACCTGGATTTATCCCATGAACTTATGATCTTACTGTGCCAAACATATTCACAGCAGAATTGGAAGTGGATTCTTAATTTAAAGATGTCACAAATTCTGCAATATGGTTCAGTTAAA
This sequence comes from Ammospiza caudacuta, assembly GCF_027887145.1. Lineage (NCBI taxonomy): Eukaryota > Metazoa > Chordata > Aves > Passeriformes > Passerellidae > Ammospiza > Ammospiza caudacuta. Next base: position 145,439,790 of record NC_080593.1, read on the forward strand.
ATTTTGTCTCACTGGAAGAAACAGAAATTGTAGCATCTCTTTTTTCCACATGTATTTGATACTAAACAAAAGCTTCATTTGTGTCATTAATACCAGCATTAGTGTTTCCAACAGCAGTCAGAAAGGCTCAGGTGATTTCCTAGGATTATCCAGGAAATCTGAGAGCAGTGTGATAGATGAGTTATTGAAACTTGATCTCCTGGCCCATCCTGGGTCCTGTGCTCCCTTCTCTGCCTCCCTGAGTAACAACTCACACACGCAGCAAGCACCACCAAGCTCAGCCTGTGCATGGTCTCAGATGAAATACATTGAATTTGCTGAACAGACAAACTGCAAAACACATGGGCAATAGGGGCAGAATCTTTTCAATGAGCAGTAGGGGCTGGGTAAGGCAATAGGATACAAACCTATAACAGAACTGAGTGTCTGTGTCTTACCTAATGCCACTTGAGGCTGACAAACTTTGTCCTCTATCCATGTTTGTTTTTTTTTCAAAAATACCTGTTTAAAAGGGTCCCACGTTTTAACTAGGCATATTCATTAATATTCAATACATACCAGGAGCATTTCAAAGTTCCTAATCTACAAAATTATTTTTCTTGCTTCTTACTGGAAATTTACATGGTATATTGTTCCAGGTGTAGGATTCTGAAAACTCTGATTCTGGTGTGACCATCTTCCCAAAATTATGTGCCCCTGTTGCATGACACATTTGATTGATGCAGTGTTTGCTGGATAATGTGCTATGAGCACATTGTGACACAAGAGTTTATAGGATACACTCTGGTTGGGTTCATTACTTAGACTGTTGGTTGGTGACTCCCAAACTGACTCAAATCCATTCACACAACTTTGTGTGTGAATATTTGCTGAAATGTGCAACTGCCAGCACAGTTGTAGTCTGATGCTGCTGTAGAATAGACGAGATGTTAACAGCTCGCTGATCTACAGAGAATGCTAAAGAGGTGTGGCATTACAGTATAGCATAAAACCATCTCAGCTTAGAGTTCAGCTAATTACACATAAAGCAATACCTATTAACAAGAATTCTATCCAATCATATAAAACACACGTAATGGTAGTTAAAACAAAGACTTGTTTATCTAAGACAAAAAACAGAGCTCTATTCATATAACCTTCTAAAGATATACATTAAATAACCTTGTTGCAATCTGTAAGCCAATTCTACAGAAGTCTATTATTATTTGTCACGTATGCTCTACTACTTAAACTTTTTGCTATATTTGCAATGCTAACACAACTTATGTCTGAAACCTACTCTTTTTTAACTATTTCATTAAAACCTTAAAACCCTTTAACTTTATGAATTCCAACATAGAATCATTCTACAGAAGATTAAAAGAGAGAACATGAGCTACCACTGTGACAACCTTGAGGTTTGTCATTTCACAGAAGCCAGTAGCTCTATCAGGTACTAATATCATCAAGAAACTTGGTGCACATAGTTGAGAAACAGTGGTTTCATTAGTTATCACAGATCGGCTGAATTCTGGAGACTGTCCAGAGGATTGCTTATCTCCAGATATGTGGAAATATAATGCAACTTTAATGCTCTTTATCAAAGTTTGAGATAAAAGACTTGATCTCATTGTCAGGACAAGAGCATGTGCTCTGGGGGTTGCAAAGAGCTACATCAGCCCAGCTCCTATGTAGCCATGATGTTTTCTGAAAAATCCTTTCCTTAGGATTTTTCCTCCTGAGAATCTGAGAGGCCTCAGGAACAAAATGTAAACAATAGTTGCCTGCTGCTGTGGAATGCAACAGGTGCATCTGTGATTGGTTTCATGTGGTTGTTCCTAATTAATGGCCGATCACAGTCAGCTGGCTCAGACTCTGTCTGACACACAAGCCTTTGTTATCATTCTTTCTTTTTCTATTCTTAGCTAGCCTTCTGATGGAATCCTTTCTTCTATTCTTTTAGTATAGTTTTAATATAATATATATCATAAAATAATAAATCAAACCTTCTGAAACATGGAATCAGATCCTCATCTCTTCCCTCATCCTCAGACCCCTGTGAACACCGTCACACCCCTACATTTCAGTGGGTTTAATTGCCACATCTCTGCTGCATGTTTGAGCCCTGTGTGTTCTTGATTTAAGCTGTCTGACCCCATTGCCTGAGATCCCTGGGTGCTGCAGGGATCTAGATCTCCACAGCTTCCACCATAACTGTGCAAAACCACAAATACCACCTGTGAGTTTACACAAACAGCAAAGAAACATGCAAACATAAAGATATTGGAAGAAAAACCTATGACATTCCAATAAAATCATATTGAGAAACTGCTCAAGGCTAATGATGGTGCACAGTCAAGGATCTGCAAAGGTGTAACAGCAATTAGAGGCACCATGCTTTCTGTTCCCCTGAGCATCAGAAAACACATCAGATATGCAGCAACAGTTGTGTAATAGGAAGCAATAATTTCCTGCAATTTCCACATCAGCATATTATATAATGAACACATTGATGTGGAGCAGACCAACGACCAAGCCACAGGAGCATGGGACACCAGCAAGCAGATTTATAACTCTTGAAACAAAAAATTTAAAAAGAGGAAGAAAAGAAGGAAAGGTGTCAGCTCCAATACCAGGCTTTTTCAACTAGAAATCTTCCAGGAACCCTACAAACATTGTGCAACATGATTCCACAGAGCCCCAAGAAGGATACTGAATGGGTACAAGAGCCTCTATTTTGTATCAGTGTAAAGTAAGGGGAGGGTGAGAAGTTGTAAGGTAATAGAATGAGACTGCAGGAATTTGGATTCCTGTGTCAGCCCCAACAGAAATACACAAGGTGAAATTAGGAAAGCCACTTTGGGCCAAAATTCAAAAGTATCTTAAGAAATTAATCTTCCCATAGAAAACTTTAAATACTCTGTAGCTGGAGATTATTGGTGTTATGGGAAGTTAGCATGAAACTTCTCAGGAATCTTTGGGGGAAAAAAAAACAACTGGCACCTCTTGAACCTGGCAATGGTGATTAACCCTGAAGATTATACATGTGCTTCATGTTATATATCTGCCAATGTCTAAACTGAGCTAAAATCTCTCTCTGAACCACTAAAGTTGTTTATATTGTCTTCTCATGCTTTCTCATGGTTAGGAGCTTTATGGAGCAAAGACAGTCAGTAACCTACATTTTATTGGCTGACAGAGCCCCTTGGGAGGAACTTCTGGAATAGCAAAGGAATCCAGGAAGGCTGGACATTGTTCAAGAAGGAAATTTTAAAGGAGCAGAAGTAGGCTATCTCCCTGTGCCAAAAGATGAGCCAGTGAGGGAGACTGGCCTGACTGAACAAAGAGTTTTGTCAGGGGCTTAGGGAAAAAGGAGAGTTTATGGCATTTGCAATAAGGGACAGGCAGCTCAGGAGAACTACCAGGATGTCATGAAGTTATGCAAGGAGAAAATTAGAAGAGCCAAAGCGCAATTAGAATTTAATCTGGCTACTGTTGTACAAGACAATAAAAAATGTTTATGTAAATACAGTAACAAAAGAGGGTTGAAGGCAAACCTCCATCCTTTATTGGATGAGGGAGGAAACATAATGACAAAGGATAAGGCCGAGGTTCTTAACACCATCTTTCCCTGAGTCTTTGGGAGGCCAGCTGTTCTCAGCCCCTTGCTCTGGAAGACAGGGACAGCAGGAGAATGAAGCCCCCACAATCCAAGGGAAATGGTCAGTGAGCTGCTCCAGCACCTGGACACACAGGTCCATGGGGCTGGATGGGATCCACGCAAGAGTGCTGGGGGAGCTGTGGGAGAGCTGTCCAAGCCACTCTCCATCATTTATCAGCAGTCCTGGCTTAGTGGGGAGGTCAGCAAATACAAACACCCATCTATAAGAATGGCTGGAAGGAAGATCTGGGGAGCTGCAGTCCTGTCAGCCTGAGCCCAGAGCCCAGGAGGGCTGTGGAGCTGATGGCCTTGAGTGCCATAAACAGCACATGCAGGATAATCAGGGGATCAGGCCCAGCCAGAAGGGTTTATCAAAGGCAGCTCCAGCTTGATCAATGTGTTCTCCTTCTGTGACAAGGACACCAACTTGGAGGATCAGAGAAAGGCTGGATGTGTCCACCTGGACTTTAGAACATCTTTTGACACCATTTCCCACAGTGTTCTCCTGGAGAAACTGGCTTGCCATGGCTTGGGCAGGTGCTCTGTTCACTGGGTAAAACCTGGCTGGATGGTCAGGCCCAGAGAGGGGCGGTGAGTGGGGTTAAATCCAGGTGGTGGTCAGTCACCCTGGTGCTCCCCAGGGCTCAGTTTTGGGGTTAATTCTATTTAATATTTTTATCAATGATCTGGATGAGGGGGTCAAGGGCACTCTCAGTTTGCAGATGAAAACAAGTTAGGTGGGAGTGTTGATCTGCTGGAGGGTGAGAAGGATCTGCAGAAGGATCTGAATAGGTTTCATTGAGAGCTTGTAATAACAAACCTATAAGTAATTACTAATAATATAATTATAAGAGGCAATAGTAAAAAGTAATCTTTAGAGGGACAAACTCAGCTATGATTATGCTCCAGCTCAGGCCATAACAGCTTTGCTAAGGTGAAAGAGAGCCTGATTGAAAGCAGGGCTAAGGTTCATCCATGTCCACTTAACTCCCTGGGATAGGAACTCTTCCCAGGACATACCATAGAAAGCCACAACCTTTGTAACCTCAGTCTTGCATTTACAGTTTACTGTGACTGATAAACACACCAAAGGGTCATGGAACTTCTTCTAGGAAAATCAATTGAAACTTTGCACAAACAGCAAACCACCTGTGGCCCAAGTAAAAAGCTGTCATTATCCCTGTGGGCTTTTTTTTTCAGCAGTGAAGACTACACTCAGGGCATGATGAACAAAAATATCAGCATATTAGTATCTATTCAGAAATGGCAGCACTGGGGTTTACAAGTGACAGACTGAATGCAACAAGTCCTTAATTCTAGCAGGCAGTTCCCTTCCAGAGTCCCAAATGTTATGTGGACTAGGAGACAATTGTTTTTATATTCAGTCTGCAGAGTGATGACTCTGGGGAGATTTTTTTGTTTCACCTTAAGGTGTTTGAAGCATTAAATTTTATAGACAAAAAAATCACATCTCCTTCCAGACTTGTAAGACAGGTGATCTGACCTCTTTTCAGCCTCATTAGACTCTCTAAATAATTACAAGCAAACAATTAGACCCCCCTGAATGAGAAAAGCAGGCAGACTGAAAAAGTAGGATTCACTCTTAATTGGCACATCCATGCACCACTGAGTATTGCTTGGCTTGTTGCTGCTGTGTGATTTAAAGAGTGATCTGTCCTTCCCCCTGGGTCTGATAGCAATGTGACAAGGGATTTTAAAATGCATACATCTGGCAAACATAATAAAGTAAAAATCCTGGGGAAAAACCAAGGGAGAAGCTGTATATTTATAGCAGGTTTTGTGTAAACAGTGCCAAAACACAGCTCTACCAAAGTTTGAAGCTGGGGAAAAGGTGTTGTAAAGGTGTATGTGGATAAAAATTCATGGCTTAAAAGTTACAGAACCTGTGGATGTTTGGACTCACTGAAAAGCATCATAGAATGATTGTGTTGGAAGTGACATTCAAAGATCATTTAGTCCTACCTTCATGCCATGGACAAGAACATCTTCCACTAGATTAGGCTGCTCAAAGCCCTGTCCAACCAGACCTTAAATACTTCCAGGAGAACAAAACCTAAGTGTCTCAAATAGGGAATCTAAAATGGAGGAATAAAAATCCTGAGACTCCTTTAATAGAAACAAAGATAGTTCATTGCTTGGAATCTGACATAGCCACAAAGATTTGCACAATTAACTGAAATCCAGGATTCTGTAAATGTTCTCAATTTAGGCCAGAAATGTTTCTGTAGTCATGCTTCACTCCCATGTCATACGTAGCTCAGGAGGTGAAAACGAAGGCAGCACTGTGTCAGTTCTTGATTTCTTCTGTTCTTCATTTCTTCTGATCTCCAAATCATTCATCACATTCTTGGAAGGAACAAAAATAGCGTAAAGCTGTGACACCTGAGTGGCCAAGAAGAACTGTGTGAAAGGGAGTCCTGGCAGTGCCTCCCCTCTCACTGTGACACGTGGCCATACTGACCAAGGAAAGAATTTGCTCCAGTTATTTCAATTCTCCACACTTTGTCCTTCTCCTGGGGAGAATTTTTCTTCAGTTTATTAAGCAGGCTTTAGTGACAGTGCTTGAACAAAATATTTAATGTGGCAGAGTACTAAATTATCTTTCTGCAGGCATAAATATTGATTTGCAATGTTCTTTACAGTAGGCTCACACTTTAGAAGTGGTCCAAAGGGAAAAGTCTAGAATGTGCTTTGTGGGAAATTCTAGTTACACACATGTGCAACTTTAATCCTAAATGTTCTGAGATCTCTCTAAAATATGAAGCAAGCTCAGCTATTAAGAGATCAAATGCCTCTAACATTTGTGCCTCTAACATTTCCCTGAAGTAGATAATGATGAATGTTGATTACCCAAAAATCTGGTCCAACAAAATCACATTAGTTTTGCCCTCAGGAACATCACAGTGGTTGAAGGAGAAGTTCATTTTCCACAATCAAGACATATCAAGGTCTGTGCTGAAAGCACAAGCAATGCTGTTACTGCAGCTCCACAGACTGCTGAACCCTAGGGTGAACACAGGTGTGATCACTGAGACATGAGCAAGCCCTACCAAATCATTCCACTTTCCTTTTCCACTTTCCAGGGGAAAATTGACCACTGCCTGGAAGGGGTTGCTGCAGGCTCCATCTAGTTCTAATCCTGTCAGTCAGCTTCTTCTGGAGTCACCTGTGAGGTGGTAGGGACATCTCTGCACTTATGGAGATCAGCATCAACCACATATTGCAAAGCTTTTTCAGCTCTCATTGGCACAAAGAAAGTTAACAATAAAATTCTGGGCAGCACACACCCAGCACTGAGGTTCAACAACTTTTAGCCTGGAGCTATGAGGATAGAAAGAGCTTTCCCTGTTTCACATGGATAGGGAGATGTGGAACATTTAGTCTGAGGCATGATCTTGTGTCCCACCTTCGACAGCAGCCAGGCACTGCAGTCTGAGAAGGTGGTGGGAAAACCAAGCTGGTCCATGGATGTGGACTAGCAATGCTGCCTGAGAATGTGTGGGTCATCCTCCGCTTTTTCACAGCAGCTGCATCACAAATCAGCAGCACGACTCATCTTTGAGTCAACCCCACCATTTTTACTGATATTATTCTAATTATTCTGGGGATTTGGAGCAGAGTTAATGTATTTTATTTTCTCATTTTCAAAGAAAACTATCCAAATATCACTGAAATCAAAAGAAGCTTTCAGCCCTTGATGAAATCTGGACAGAGAGCAGCAGAGGAAAGCTTTATTTCAGGGGACACCCAACAGATATTCACTGACAGTGATCAATGGGTCCCAAAGCAGAAGAGGGAGGACTGGGAACACTGATCTCATTTGGCATGCAGACAGCATCTCCAGTTCCCTGCCTGTCCAGCTTGGTGGCAGAGTGATGAGTAAAGGTCACCCTGGTGACCCCAGCCTGGGTAATGTCCCCACACAGGGCGCTGGCACATAGACCTGTACAATGAGCTGGCAGAGCAGAACAGACTGGACACTTCTTCCCAATCAAATTGCACTGCCAAAAGACAAAAACATGAATTTTCAATCTTAAATCACACTGCTCAGCACAGACTGAAAAAATCAAGGAACTCTGCACCAATTCCCCCATTTAAAAATTTATAGATGATACAGAAAAATCTCTTGGGTGAGATTACACAGAAGCATAACATCATTTATGAAGATTTCTCTCAATAACTATGAAGTTACTTCAAGAATGAGATCTTTAATAGGGGTTGCTGAATTCATTCAGTCAATAACAATACAAATATTGAATTTTCAGTCACGTAGCAAGGCCACCAGGACTCTGCAGACATTAAAAGTGCTCTCCTTGGCTGCTGGAGAAGGCTCCAAAGATTCTCTCAATGGAAGTATTTTATGCTTTTTTGATCTGGTGGGCCAGGTCTGAAAGAGAGCCTGGAGAGGTTGCAGACTGTGTGCAGCCAGTCTGAGCACAGAGATAAAGGTTTTGTGCTCTAGACTTTGAATCCCCATCCTTACACCACAGACCAAACAACTCCCCAGAGCTCATCCTTGACAGACATTGCTGAGGTCCCCTTTCAGTCATCTCTTCTCAAGGCTGAACAGGCCCTTTCCTCACAAGAGAGATGCTCCTGTCCTTTAATCATCTTTGTTGTCCTCAACTGAACCCATTCCAGGAGTTCCATGTGTCTCTCGTGCTGAGGAGCTCAGAACTGGACACAGCACCCCAGACACACCTCACTAGGGCTGAGTAGAGGGACAGGACCACCTCCCCAACCTGCTGGCAGTGTCCTTAATGTGCTCCAGGAAACCGCTGATCTTGGATGCAGGGATGCTGCTGGCTCAGGGACAGCTTGTTGTCCACCAGGACCTCAGGTCCTTCTCCACAGAGCTGCTCTCCAGCAGGTCAGCCCCCTAACCTGTCCTGGTGCCTGGGGTTGTTCCTCCCCACGTGCAGGACCCTGCATTTGCCTTTGAATTTCAGTTGGTTCTTCTCTGCCCACTGCACCCTTCCTCCTGCCCCCATATCATTTCCACCACCAGATAGCACATCCCCTGAGTGTCTGATACCTGTAAAACAATTCTGCAAAGGGAAAATCGGGCACACACATATGAGCCCTCTGGCCTGGCTCCTTTTTGCTGCTACTGGTCACTGTCACTTAGGGCAGTGAGATCAGGTGCTGGGAGAAGCGTTGGCCTGAGAGCCATAAGGATGCTTGACACAGACCAGCACATCTCCTTGGCTAAACAGAGGGAGGAGTATGTGACCATCTGGTGGCATTGACCCTTTTTCTGATACTCCAGGCTTGGAGACACTCACCTTGCTGCATCACCTCACAGGCTCTGTGGTGAGTCACACTCCTGTTCATAGAATCTCCTGTCCTACAAGGTACACACATGGTGGAGGGAGCTTTGGGATTGCACAGTGAGGCAGTACTGACAGGGAGAGGAGCAATGGCAGGTTCAGGGAACTTGGAGAGCCCAGACTTGTCACTCTGGATGCATTAAATGGATCAAGAAAACCCTTTGGGTGAGCAGGACCTGAAGATGTACCTAATGACCATTTCTTCTGAGAAGCCTTGAAGTCCTGCCTGGCAGGAGCAGTGTCTCTGCCTCCCACATGCTGGAGCAGAGCTGCACTGCTGGTGGCACCAGCCAGGACATTTCTGCTGGAAAAGGAACTCACAGCATCCAGGAGTGGCTGAGGATGAGGAGCAGCTACCAGCCTCCCATATGCAGTTACCTAAAACATCCTCTAAAATGTGACTGATCTGCACCAAATCTATCTGCTGGCACGTAAGGGAGAACTTGGTACCTTTTGTGCCTCTCTAAGCCACTGGTAAAGTCTCTCTGTGAACTGGACCACAGCATCCTCCTTGGAAGACCAGGCTCTAGAGCTGCTTGCCCTACATGCTCACTTTTCATCATGATTAACTCCTCTGTCACAGAGAGGGACACAAGCATCCATCTCTGCTCGGCCAACTGGAATCACTGGCCAGCACAGCCCGTGCCATTTATCACCAGCATTTACGTGGCAGAGGGCGACAGCAGGTGCCATTTGTGTCAGCATCACCACGTGAGACGACTGATTAATTAAAGCCACACGACCCCCAGGCTGCTGGGAGGGCAAGAAGGAGCAGGAGGGATCATTTGTTAGCTCTCCCTTAGCTCTCTCTGTCTCTTTCACAGGCCCTTTGAACAGGTGAACAAAAATCCCACGGCGCCTTTGGGCACAGAGGTGGGAAAGGTGATGTTCCCTGGGAATGGCTCTTGGACGTCACTGTTGGTGGAGATCCATACTCCAGGAGTGGGCATGAGGGCTCCATGGACTCACTCCATCTCCTGTGACCTTGTTTTTAAACATGCTGCCTTAAAATGTGACAAAAAGAAAGAAAAATATCAGCCAACGCTGAGATAATTAAACAATTGTCCCACATCCTGTAAACAAGGAATCTCTATTATTCATGGACCAGAGCTGATGGGTGCAATGCCATTTATTTTTGTTCTCACACTACAATGCATCCATCCAGTTTCACCAGCCCTCACATGACCCTCGGTTCAGGCAATTCCAGTAAGTCTGGACAGTCACTGATGTGAGACCAGCACCCACCCAAGGCCCCAGGCTGCTGCAGGAGGGCTCAGGGACAGACCCCTAGCAGGCCCATTCCTAGCTAGGATGAGTTTTGTAACTGCCTGAGCCTCAGTGACATGATCAGGATGAGTTTTGTAACTGCATGAGGCTCAGTGACGTGATCTGCCATTTAAGAGTTGCTCAAGGGAAATTGGGGTGTGAGGCAGGTCTGACTCACAGGGGATGAGGCCACACATTGCACTGGAGCAGCCATTTGGGATTGCCACCCATCCCTGGCACAGAGATGCCAACCTACTGCCATTTCTCATTCAGCCACAGTCAGACAGTGTTCCTCACTGCTCTGGGATGGAAAACTCTTGCTCATCAATCAGGAGCCAAAAGCATTTGCAATACTTTGAGATTAGGAAGAAGAAAAGACATTTCACTGTGGAGGGACATCAGTCAGAACTCCACTACTTTTCAAATCTTGCTGGAGCAAAGGGTATTGGTTTCTCTATCATGTATTGCAATCAAAATAAAGAAAATTCATGAAATTTTAGCACCCTAGTGTGACAGTGTTCACAGGGGTTTTCAGGAAGAGGGAAGAGATGTAGATCTGACTCCATATTTCAGAAGGCTTGATTTATTATTTTATGATATATATATATATATATTACATTATAACTATACTAAAAAGAATAGAAGAAAATGCTCATCTCAGAAGGCTAGCAAAGCTAAGAATAGAAAGGAAAGAATGATAACAAAGGCTGCTGACTCGGACAGAGAGAGAGATCCAACTCTGCCGTGACTGGTCACTAAATCCAAACATCCACATGAGACCAATCACGGATCCACCTGTTGCATTCCACAGCAGCAGATAACCATTGTTTACATTTTGTTCCTGGAGCCTCTCAGCTTCTAAATCCTAAGAAAGGATTTTCATAAAAAGATGTCTGTGACACCCTAGAGGTATTGCCTGTTTCTCAGACTCGAAATAGCCAGTTGGCACAGCTTGAAGGTGGCTGGCACTCAGCCTGCCAAGCAATGCTACTTCAGTGAGAGCACTGCAGCTCTCACTTCCCAGCACTTGAGCACACCCTTTGCCCAGTTCTACATCAGTTAAAGCTAAAGGAGACTAAAGAAAAAAAATTAAGGTGATTTCACTGGAGACTGGATGTGGATCTTTCATTGGATTATCCAAGAGGGAAATACAGCTTTTCATGCTGGCCCCTGATTTCCGGGGCGTTGCAACTGACAGCTCAGGGAAGAGTTTGTACCATAGCAGACAAGGGTAAACTCCCTCTGCTCCCCAGCAGCAGCTCCCCAACACCAGGGTCAGCATCAGGCCATCATCTGAGTTCACTGAGGAGCATTTATCTGGATGTATTCCCCTGCATCTCTCAATGGTCTGAGATTAAATGATGAGATGGTTCCCAGCTTGGTTACCCTGCAGGGAAGGTAAAGTGTGGGGTTAGTGCACCAAAGCTGACCCATCAGTCAGGACAGCCAGCAGAGCTCACCCCTCAAGCAGGATGGGCAAGAGTGATACTCCTGAAAGTCTTGTGCAGCCTCATGTGCCAGATGTGACACATTGATCATCAGTCCCAGCTCAGCTAGGAACCCTGTCTTTTGTAGGAGCAAATATCAGGGAGTTCTCTGTGGAACACCCTGTCCCACCTGTTGGCTCTTTGACTGAGAAGACAAGGGAAAAGCAGCCCCAGAAGCTGAGACACTACAGGTGCAGGATGGGGGAGACCCCATAACTTGCACTCACAACCAAAATTTAACATCTGTATATCCAGTTGGGCACCATAATTAAAACTGGAGAAAAAAAAAAAAAGTCATTTAGCAACAGAGCAGCATGACAGATGATTTGCTGCATCTCCTGCACTGTCCCCTCCTGTCCCCGAGCAGGGGACAGGTCCCTTTGCACCTGGGGGGGAAGCAAAGCCCCAAGGCACTGCATGCAGCGCCAGCCTTGTACATGGGCCAAGAGAGGGACTGATAAGGGCAAAGCACAGGTGGGATTTGGACAGTCCAGACAGGGCAGTCAAGCACGCACCAATGCAGAGAGCTCTCCTCTCCTCTCCCCTTCTCTCTGTCACACTCCTCTTGTCTGCAGGACAGATCCTCTCTGGTGTCTTTTCTCAGCCCCAGCCTGGGGTGAGCACCCTTCCTCCCCAGGGCCTTGCCAGGCTCCATCCATCCTGCACCACCCCCATCTCCCTGGAGCCCCTGGCACAGCTCTGCCTGAGCTCCCCATCCCGCAGCCTCTGCTGCCATCTACAGCCCCACGGCTCCCCAGGGGCTGGGAAAGGGCTGCCCATCCTAGGGGAACCCACCTGCCTGGGATGTGGTGCAGAACCCCCGCAGGTGGCTGAATAATGCATGGGCAGTAATTTCATTCAGGCAATTCTCTCTTTTTTTTTTCTTTTTTTTTTTTTCCTGCAGGTTTAATCATTAGGAGATAAATTGCCCTCGTCCCTGGCTCCCCGGGTGAGGAATCGTTAGGGGCCAGACCTGCCATTTATTATATCTTGGCAGAGGGAAGTTTTAAATGCTCTGGGGTGGGGTGAGGAAGGAATGAGCTCTCACAAAGAACATGAATTAATGCTGCTAAATACTCACCTCTAATCACATGTGTTCATAGGAAGAGTGATTGCTTTTATTTGAGGAGCAAAAAGGAAGCAAGGCTTGCATGAGGCTCTGCACAGTCCAGACCAGGCATTCCCTATCACACCCCAAGTTACTTGAGGCTGCCAGTGGGTATATTCCCACATCATCCTCCCTTCTCTTGGCACCCAGAAACATCTTTTCAGAGCACCACCCCAATATAAAAATAACAATTATTCATTCCTATAGGAAGGGCTTTCTCATTAAGTTTCCATGTATTTTTGGACTATTTGTATATGTTCTCTCTTCTTGGAAGAAGACAAGAAATAGTTTAGTCATGACATCTGGGACTTGTCCTTGATTATCAGAGCAGAAGCACTCACTGTCTCCTGATCTGGCTGCATTAGAGTGCAGGTAGTACCTGGTCTCTATGTCACTGCCCACCTGCATGCTCCCCTCTCTTCCAAGGAATTCTTTACAAACACATTACCAACATCCAATGGGAAGAGCACAAATCCAGGTGTGGGGGTTTTTTTAAACAAAAAAGGAGAGAATTGTGAACAGTTTACAATAGCAACACCTTGCAGCAGGCACCCATCCCATTGAAAAAATGAATAATTGCTCAGTATATATTTTAGGAATGCTATTTCTGGGACTCAGGAGTTCCTGAGTAGGTTCACAATGATCACACAGGCTCCTCAAGGTCTCATTTAAACTATAGGTGATTAGTCAGGTGTCAGACCATACAAATTACCTCTGACTTTCACTTGTTACAGAGAAATGAAGACTTCAGGGTGAGTGAAGAAGAGGAGGATTCATTGGCCCATTTGGCCCTATGCATATTGGCATTTGACACTTGATTACTCTGTATAGCAGATGCAAAGATAAAAGAAAGATTTAGGGATATCAGAATCCCTTTTTATTGCACACAATGAAAACCTTCTGCACAAATCTGCTAGATTTCTTAGATCACCAATTAGCATGATTTTGCCCAAGTAATCATTTCTCTTTACTGGAGGAACAAAATAAGCATTTTTAAACTAAATTTGGAAAAATATCTCTCTCATTCTTATTCTCTACCAGCTTAACTATAAAGTGACAGAATTAAGACTTCAAGTCTTAGATTAGCAACAATGGTTGGTATTTATGGAAGCATAAGTACCTTTAATTCAGTAGTAAGGCTCTGTGGTAAATCCTTCGCTGATGTAAATTTTCATCACTTCATTAATTCCATGTTAAAAAGGATTGTCTGATTTTCACTAAGAAGAATGACTGGCCATAGCTGCTAGAAAGCTGGTAGTCAATTGTCAGAAATTTGTCATGCCACATAATAAGACTGGAGAATTTAGGAAGGCAGAGAAAGCCTTTCTGCACCTGTAGTAACTCTCTGGTCTGCTCTGTAATTTAATTAATTTATAAAAGCAGAGAAACTAGATTTTTATGACCTCTGTGAATTAGAAAAAGAAGTTATTTCAAATATCAGATCTGAGACTTGAAGAAATAAACTCCCAATATTTTAAAGTTTGTGTAGGGGGAAATGAATCAGTCAGGCAAGGAAAATGTTTATGTAACATTATGTAATTCTACTTATATTTTCCAACTCATATAATGGCAAATCATAGCATATGGTGCTTGGCTGTGTAAAAACATTCTCTCCTAAATATAAGAGCAAAGGTTTCTATTGGGAAAGCTATTTAAGACATAGCCACATCCCCTTCAGCATTTTGGAGTTGTTCTGCACAGGAGCCTCACAGCTGCAGGTGACAGGGCCAAATATCTCAGACATAGAGTTTGACTTGGGTTTTAACAGGCCTTTGACTTTGTCCCATGTCTTGCTGAGGATATAAAGCCAGACCTTAAGTTTGCATGCAACTGTGTGCACAAAGCACAATAAAGGCAGCGAAATTCCATTATTGCTGTAGCATCTAGAAATCTTCATAATAAACCAGTGAAACAATAGGAAAGTTTCCACCACAAGGAAAGACTGGGAAAAAAATAAAAATAAAAGAAATAAACTCCCTTTGGAAGAATCTACACATACTAAATTTTTGATTGTCACAGAGAAAAAGGCTCTGTCATTCCGAATCAGAAAGTTTTTCTCTATAGGTTTTTCACCTGCCCAGTGGGAAGACCACAGGAACAGACCAATGTTTTCAAGGAGTCACGCATTGTCAGGAAAAGGAAGGGTCCTTATTTTCAGTGTCCCCTGGAAAATAATCACTTCTACAGAATATTCTTCAACATTAGAAATGCCTTTGCATGTGCAATGCAGGTGCATTTTCCACTGCTAGTGTTCTGTAAGGCAATGCAAGTCCCCAAGAGCTGCTGCTCTCACATGCAGTCCTGCCCTAAAATCCACACACCTACAACAAAACCAAGGACAGGAGTGGTGTTATTGTCACAGACTAGTTCAGAGTGTGCTTTTCTTCCCCACAGCTCTTACAGATGTGGATGGCAAATGTTCAGCTATTGCTGGGAAGCTCTTGACTGCAGCTGGAGAAGTTTAAGGAGCAGCCCCTGCCAGTCTCAGCTCCACGAGATGCCACACACCCCACACGCTCCCAGTCTTCATTCAGACATTTCCAGACTCACAGCTCTTGGTTCAGAGCTCCAGCAGCCCATGGACCAAGTGACCCCAGCCAGTCCTGTTTGCAGGGAGCCCCTCATTTCTGGGTTTGCACAGACCCAGTGGAGGAATGCTGTGGTGAGCAGCATCTGCCCCTGCACGGCTCAGCACCAAACAGGAATGACACACGCTTGCGTCACTGGAGGAGGAAAGGAGTCATGGCTTGGACCACAACAAACATTTGCATTCTGGCATCCCATTTGAGATCTTGTGACTCTGGGTGTCCCCACAAGGCAAGAATGCTCCTCTTGCATGCATCTGCCCCACGCTGTAGCAGGGGCCTCGTTCAAAGGCTTGACATCAGTGACACGAGTGCGAAATCAAAGCCAGAGCTGGCTGCACTCCAAGGATTCATCCTGCTCATGTCTCAGCTGTGCCAGTTGGAGTTAGTTATCAAGGAAGAGCTGCAGAAGCTCTACCACAAGTGCTGAAGGGATTGGGAACATCATGGATGGCGCAAACAGGAACTGCAGAGCTGTGGCAGGACCAGCCTGACCTTTGCAGTGAGGGAGAAGAGATGATGTGGTTTACTTCAGCTCAGCCTCACTCTCCCTCAGCCCAGAAGGCAAAGCTCAGGGACTGCTAATGCAGATAGCCCAAGGGTAAAAGCAGAGGCCTTTCTAAAATATCAGATGGAATTGCTGTCTTCTGGAAAAATGGACAGGTTTCTTTCCATCTGTATTCTCTCTGACCTAGACCAGCTCTTTGTACCTTAGCCTGGTTCCAGGGCAAGTCCAGCACTCAGGTTTGGGGCTGTCCCCAACATCCACAGCTACAATGAGTAACATGAAATCACACAAGGGAAGAGGAGATTCTGCCAACTACAGGCTCAGTCCCAAAGCTATTATTTGGTCTCAGACCCCATCTCCAGGAGCTGCCTGCCCCACAGAGCTCCTTCACAGGCTACAGATTTCACTGCAATGGGAGAACTTCCTGATGCTGCAAATCCAGTCAGAGTCTTTATTAAAGGAGCAATTGATACAAGCAGAACAATACATCCTCCCCTACAAGATATTCCTGTGTCTGTGCTGGAAATGCTTCCAGCACAGATAGGCAGTTTTTGAATTTCCTCACGTGCCACTCACTGCAACATTTACACACTCCAAGTTTCAACCCACCCAGAGGGACATTCAAGACACAGTTCTCAGACAGCTTTTGCAGCCTGCTTTTGTTTCCCCAAACGAGTACTCTGCAGATCCTGAAAGGGTTTGTGTGCCCACAGCATCACCAGGAATCACAAGATGACATGAAATGGGAACACACTGACCTTCTGGATGCTTTAAACTCAGGCCAGCACCACAGAGAAAACATGTAAGTCAAAAATATGATCTTCTTTGGAGACTTAAGATGAAAAAGAATAAAATGCACCATTTAAGTCTGACAGTTGTTCCCAAACCCACACACCTCTCCTTACCTCCCTGCCACTGATTTATGAATCAGATGCCTCCATCCTCTGGACAGGCACACACATGTTTCACATTGACACAGGTTTTCTTTCCCACACATCTCTGTTGTGTAAGGTGACCATTTGAACTCATTAATTCACCATACAAAGCAAGTATGTTCCCTTAGCTGGTGTCCTACAGAGCTCAGGTTAAGGGCAGGAGAGTAAAAAGGGCTCCCAGTTTGGGGAAAGGACAGAAGGAGGGAAGGGAGCACGTGAAGAGGCTGCACTTTAAACCCAGCACAACTTGCCTTCTCTTCTCCCACAGCATATGGGGTGCACACCACTTGAATGCAAAGAAATAACTCATTATTTCACAAGCTGAGCATATCTGGAACTGGTGGGTCCCCAAGTGAACTTGAGTTTGAGCAGGAAACACTGCAGCATTTTTTCAACAAAGATACCTGGAGAGATTCAGGTTATCATCCAATGTTTCACTGTGCCTCAATCCCTCAGCTGAAATAGTGGAGAAGCTCAGATCAACCAGGTGAGAGAGGCTGAAATAAATCAGATTTCTCCCAGCCTCACCCTCTGCCTGGCCCCATCCGAGGCCATGTGTTCTCCCCATTGTCAGCCCAATGTTGGGAGGTCCCAGATTTGACACCAGCAGCTTGAGAGAAAGATCTTTGCTCTTCTTTTTATTGGCACACAATTTGGTCTGGAAGAGGTGGGAAGTTGTCACTGAGGTGCAGAGCCACAACAGCCTTTAGGTAAAGTGCAGATCCTGGCACCCCTGCTTCATTCCAGTGTGTCCATCTGTGCCCCATCACTGTGGTACCTGGACCCACAAAAAACCACTTTTACTCATACAAAAGGCTAAAGAGCACTCACAGCTCATGAGTTATGTTCTCCATTCCCTCTGTCAGAGAAATCAGTAGTAATCTGGAAAATTTGCACCAAATTCAAACTTACACTTGAATATCATTAATGTCAGAGGTTGGGAATGACTCTGTTTGTGGCAAGCAAAAAAAAACCTGATGGGAGGATGCAGCAAAAAAAAATAAAAGGTAGACAAATGTTTTAAGGAAATAAATATATGGTTAAAATAATTCCATGGTCAAGAAACAACTTTCTACAGGAAATTTACTGGAGATGATATGTAAATAATAAACCAGAGAAACAGGTGAAAAGAAAAATATTACCCACACCCATATATATATATACTCACTTCTTTGTTAAAACCCCTAATGCAAAAATGATAACCCCATCTCCTACTGAACTTTGGGGTTCTTTATCATATTTCACAAAACAACATCTGTCACCCCAAACTGTAATGGAGATGAATGGAGTGCTCCTTACTCCCACAGACAGCCCTGTGCAACTGCCTGAAAAGCCCATAATTAGTAGCCATACACCACTGATGGAAAAAATCCATGCCAAATATTGCTAGAATGCAGCAACATTATTTCCAAGGGATTTTGAGATGCATCCAGAGTGATGGAGACCAGGCTAATTTCTTTTATTTTGTTTTTGGCAGAAGGAAATAGGGAAATGGGGTTAGACTGAAACTGCCAAGCAGCACAAGAAAATGATAAATCTGCCATGCAGAAGTTGGACACTGCAGGTCACTCAGTACAGGGCATGTGGGGAAACAATTTGGGTCCCCTCTTCACCACTTCACAATGTCAGAAAACTCAGTTCATGTAAATTATTGTTTCCCCTTTGCCTTCACTGGCATTGTGCCAGTTTGTAGCAGCTGAGGATGTGACGCAACAGTTTTTACTCTCAGAGAACATTGACAAAGTTATGCAAAAATACAAGAATATAAGAATTTGAGGTCTAACATCCTACTGGGATAATGCCTCTGATGGCCCTGGTATTTACATGAGAATATAAAATAGGCTTTTTAATCTTTTCTTGTCCTGACCTTGGGTTTAAGGTATTACAAGGGTGGGTGATAAACAGGCAAATAAATTCTTACAGCCAACAAGCAAAGGATCATCACAGCCACACTGCTTCTGAGCTTGGGTATTGTCTCAGGCAATTGGAAGTTTAAAGGGAAAAAAAATCAGCTGCAGCAAAGCCACCAGCTGTGAGAGCAGCATGTGTCCTTGTGTCCATATGGCTGCAGCATTCCAGGAAGGGAAATGCCTGGAGCACTGACACCAGCCCACCAGGGGCCAATTCTCCTGTAGGACTTGTGGAAGACCCCCCTTAACACGATGCAGGCTGGAGGATTTACCATCCCCATCTGTCCCAGGCCCTCAGCCATTGCTCCAAAGCTGAGGTGCTCTGGCAGTCATGAGCCAGGAGATGCCCTTGCTCTGCTGAGACAGACACCCAAACAGGATGCTGAACCCAGCAAACCCAGCTGAACCTTGTCATTAAACCACCTCAGGAACTGAGTGACAGTGACCACCTTACACCAAACAGCCTGCAAGTGACCACACTGTTCCAAACACCCACAGTTCTGCATTGCCACCGGAAGCAAAGGCAATGGTGAGCACAGCAAATGTCCTGGAACAGTGATTGGTGAGCACATGGGCACAGGCCAGACAGCTCCATTGTCCTTCCCCTGCTGCTCCACCAGCCGGCCCTGCTTCCTGCAGCCTCACAGCACCAGGGAATATTCCTGTTGTAGCAATAAAGTTAACTGGATCTCAGAGAAGTTTAGTGCAATAGGCAAGACAACATTTCAAATTCCAAGGGAAATAAAAGCTGGGAGTCCTGCCTTTACACTGACGATGTAAAGGGCATTGCAGTTGTAAAGATTCAGCATTTTATTTCTGCTGCAAAGCAATCCTAAGAAAACAATAAAACCCAATACACAAAATTCAGCATTGATTGTGCTTTCACACGTTAGCAACATCAAAGGTTTTGCCCTGAACTGGAAGAGGGCAGTAAGCTTTGACTTTCTGTCTGTGCACTTCATCTGAAGCAAACATTGTATGTAGACACACAGACACACACACACACACATATATTATATATATATACACAAACACAGACTACTTATGCAGGATGAAACCTCTAGTAGTTTGTCTTACCAAACATCCCCAGTGGCTTTTATTACAGCACTGCAAGTTTCCCAATGTTTTATGAGCTCAGCTCCTAAAGGGAGCTCTGAAGGGCCGAGGTGTGGTTCAGCATCCATTTGTGGATGAAGAATGCAAACGCTGGCGCTGCCAGGGCAGGGGGGCAGCAGGTCCTGAGCCATCTCCAGACACTCAGGAGCAGCTCAAACGCTGCTGCAGGGATGTTAATCCCATCTCAGCCTGCAGGGAAAGCTCCCTGGGCCATTTTTTGATGCGGCAAATGCTCTCCCTCCTTAGAGCAGCAATTTCTTCTCCTCTTCGTTATGTCTCACTGCATTTAAAGCCAGTGCCAAGGTTCCTTCCTTCTCCAAAATCTCTCAGACACAGCCAAAATACTTGCCAGATGTCTAGGGGAGCCACTGAAATAGCAGAGTGAATATGCAGGAAAAGATTTGCCATTTTAAAAGAATATTTCATTTCCTTAGAACTTCTCTCTCCCCACTGCTGCCTCTCAATAAACAACTGTCAGCTGTGTGATATCTCAGCTGGAAAGAAACCATAAAGATGATACTGAACTGCTAGGCACAGGAGTTTTCCATGCAGAACTACAGCACCAAGGGGCAGCAAGATGAAGGATCTGGTGGTCCAAGGGGGCAGCTTGATCCACAGATTTTCACTTTGGAGTTACAAATTATTGCCTCCAATCCGGAGTTTGAATCCTCAGCCAGCAGATGCTTATTTAAAACTATGCAAGATCTTGGCAGGAAGTCTGACATTTCAGAAGATAACTGCAGTTAATAGCACAGATCTACTTAATCACTTCAGTCAGGACAGAATGACCCAGTGTTGTCTTTTGATCTAATTTATGAAATGATGGCATCAACTGGAATAAAGCAACTGGCTGCTCTAGTGTTGATGACACGTTCTGCCCTGCTCAAACACATTATTTTGGGGAAAGGAAGAAGGAGAGCTAAAGAAGCTGCTGTGACAGGGGGTCACATCTTCCTCAAGGACCCCAGCATGGCATGCTAGCATCCAAAGAAACAAAAATTAGGACACATTTTTTCCCAAAAGGCAAAATTTGGGCTTGGAAACCTGCATAATCCCCCTAAAAGAGAGTCTAAAGACATAAAAAAATAACTAAAAGTGGAAATACAGTTGGTATTTCAAGTCCCTCCTTCATAATTCTCCTTAGCTAGTGTCCCCTCTCTCCAGAGAGGCCACCACCCCCCATAGGGCTCAGCACATCAACACCACACTGACCATCAATAAACAGAGCTGGCTCCTTATTGCGGTCACCTCCATGGTCACCTTCAGAGGAGTCACCCCATCAGTTCCCCTACAGCCTCTGAGATCTCCCCCTATGATGCACCAGTCCAGTCCCCAGTGGTCTTCAGCCTGCAAGGCATGGGGCAACCAGAATGGGCTGGAACTGGCCTGTGGAATGGGAAATGGCTCTGTGAAATGATTCAAGGAAAAACAATCCAAAAAAGGACTTCTCACTTATCAGCAGGACTTTGACAATGCCTATGAAGAACTGGTAACCAGTCAATTGTCAGGCAAAGATCATGATTATTATCATTGTTTCTCATTTCAGCAGTTTTTAATTACAGCTTTGGGCAGGGTTACAGTTCTGGTGATTTCACTGGTGCAAAACAAACTAGCCTTCAGGTTTTTCTTAAGAAAGCTCTATGGTCCAATCACTTAAAAACACAAGTACACAAACATCAGGTTATCCAGTCCTTGCTGCTTCCAGTGTAGAAAAAAAGAAAATTGAAAATGTCAGGATATGTCTGCACGAGTTTTGTGACCTCCTTGTCTTGCAGACATTTTACAACCCACGGGTCTGTGCCATGAGTTTATAACTGCACCTGTGCTGGCTCAAGTGTTGCCCTTCAGAAAATAGCAGCAATAAACCCATCATCATAGAACTATCCTGGAATGGTCTGGGTTGGAAGGGATCCCAAAGATCATATAGTTCCAACCTCTCTGTCATGAACAGGGACACCTCCTACTAGACCAGGTTGCTCAGAGCCCCATCACACCTGTCCTTGAACATTTCCAGAGATGTGGCATCCCCAGCTTCCCTGGGTAACTTGATCCAGTGTCTCACTACCCCCACACTAAATTCCTTCTGAATATCTAATCAAAACCTATTCTGTATCAGTTTAAAGCCATTCCCTCTTTTTTATCACTATGTGCCTGTGCAGATTGATCTGACACACCTGACCACAGCCACCACAGTCACAAGGAGAGAGATACTGAAGGTACCAGGAATGCTCCAGCCTTAGCCAGGCTGCCTCCTCCCATCCCACCTCTCTGCTGCCCACGGATGCCAGGGGAAAAAGTCCCATTGATTTCAAGATGTTGGATCAGCCCTTTGGTCTGCAACAGCCAAGCAATGAAACACAAGGATTAGGAATGCATCCCCTCCTTCCAGCACACCATTTTGCAGAGCATTCCCTCACACATGGCTTCAAACAAACCCCTAGCCAACCAAAAACCAAAAAACAAAAAAATTCATACTGGATTTTCTTGAAATAATTAATTTACTGTTTCTAAGTGTTTGGATGATTTTAAAGACCAGAATCACCAGGAAATTTTTGAAATGAAGTTCTGGAAAATGAGAATCATATAATGTCGTCCACTGTCTATTAGTGAAATGAAAGACCGGGGAAAAGTAGTTTTCACCACAGTCAAAATAACACCCTAAAAGGAGAGTGACCTTTATGTGTTCTTGCTGCTGAATCTTTAGTTCTTGTATCATGAAGAACCACATGAGAAGATCCCTGCACAAGATGCCAGGCATTTCCAGCAAACCGACTGCAGCATCGTTAATTTCATCTTCCATACCCGACCCTGCTCTGACTGAAAAATCAATGCTAATAAGGAGCTCTGGGAAAAGACTCTGTTGATGCCTCATCTTGTATGGACTAATTTTAACCTGCTATCTAATGACTAAGTGGCTTTAAAGAACCTATAAACCCAACAAAGAGATTTTTAAATGTCTCCTTCCCGAACGGTTCTCTGTGCTGATGAAGACATCTAAATGCATGAGGATGGCTTTATGTGCTACCTCAGCCACTCTGCCAGAGCGCTGGGGGTGGAGGCCAAAGCCTTGCACTTGACTAAATCAGCCCTGTGCAGGGAAGCACCAGCCATGAATCTGACAAAGAGCAATTCCACAGCGCTGGAGACAGCAACAGGATCTGCATCAGCTGCAGGAAAAGAGCCTGGTGCTCTTTGATAATCTGGATAATTGCTGCTGGAGCAAAAACTGAGTCCTGAAGAAAAGTGTGGTCTTAAGCAATGGTTAGGGTGGTTTGGCTTTGGGAGATCTGTTCTCAATTCCCTGCTCCCTATAGCTTTTCTTTGGTACCACACCTTAATCTTTTTGTCCATTGAATGGGAACTGTTTTTCTTGGCTGTGAACACTGTATGTTTTAACACCTACTGTTGCTCTAGGACATAAAATAAAACAATGTCGACACTGGACTTTCCAAGGTAAAAAAGAGAGCATTTAATTTCTGACTCCAACATTTATAGATTTCCAAAAATGACAGTGGATTGGAGGATGACAGTGCTACCTGTCCAATGACACTGGACAAACCAACAGTTCATCAAATTTCTCCTCCTCCATAAAAGAATGCAAAACAACAAGTTATTTACATAAAGAAAAGTTCGCTACTAGAATGTAAACCTCAGAAGGCTTAGAAAAACTTAAAACAGTGACAATCCACAGCAAGCAAATAAATTATATTCTTCCCCCTATATGTGGGCAGCCCTACTGTAAATCACAGCACCTGGGGACCACTAAGTTGTGAATTAGGATATGGTCATTTTTTAAATACTTCATTTTATGACCAGTCAGCTCTTCCAGCTCATTTGTCTCTTCTATTCCATGTTGTATTCCAATCTGTAATCAATAATCACATTGGTCTGATCACCAGAACAGCTGCTCTCTAATTTTTTCCCCCTTCTACAGTTTCTAGCACTGTGAGTGCTCAGTCTCTAAATCAAAGGTTCTGAGGTACCTTCATTTGCACTCAAATACAAATAAGCACACCACTATTATTAGTAGAGTGTTAGGAAGATGCTTTGTTTTTTGAAGATCCACCTATCAACATTGGAAAGTGCCTATGATTTTTTCTTCCAAATGCAAAGCTTCCTCCATACTAAACAGAATATTTACTGAGTGCTCACTGAACTTCCAAAAAAAGTACAAATTTGTTTTCCCTGCTATTCAGCAGCTTTGACCATGGAGGCAGATACAGGAAAGGATGGATCCAAGATTAAATATTGACTCGGCCTGAGCAAAAGCTGCCTCCCTTCAACAAGAGAGACTGAGAAATTCTCAATTCCCTCCTGAACACAGTAATGCATTTATAATAATGCCTGCTATTAAAGCAAATGAGGGGGGCGAAAGAGAGCCCTGGCTGCAGAATCCAGCAGAGTATTTATCCCTGCTAAACATCACTGTCTTATCACTGATAGGAGTAGGAAGGAAACTAAAATCCACCGCATCAAAAATCAGCTTTTAACACTGAGATCCATCCTGATAACATCACAGTAGACAGTTTATCAGCAGGATCTCATCCATCACTAACTCCAAAGAGGGAGTCAGTGATGAGGGATCATCCCCCAGAGCCCTGTTTCATTCCCCAGTGCTTTGCTTTCATCCCAGTATCAGCATGCCTGGCAGAGACACCAGCCCAGCCCCTGGGGCTCACCCCAGAGGGACCAGGGTGTCTCAGAGAGCTCTGTGCTCCAGAGAGTGCCAGCTGCAGAGAGCCACTGTCACCTCTTCAAACCTTGGGGCTGGAATGACCCTGCTCTCACCTGATACACAAAGCCCCAGCCTGTGGCTCACAGGAAAATCAGACATTGCTGGGGGCTGTTCTGTGCCCATTTCAGCACAAGGATGATTTTTGGTAACTGACTGGAGACACATTCCCAGGCACACCACGTGTGTCCAGCCCACTGTGCATCTCCATGAAGCTGAATTCTGTGCTGACTCTGCTTCTCCTCTATGCCAAAGGTGCCTATGTCACCCACAAGGGCCACATCTGCCTCCATATGGCACAACTTACCTGCCTCCTTTGGCACAGGTTCCCCAGCACGCTGTGCCCAGACCCTACAAAATCCCTTGTGCCCAAAAGCTCAGGAACCACCCTCAGCACATGAGGAGGGTGAGGAGGGGGCTGGTCCAGCCAAGGTCCTAAACCCCAGCACCTGAGGAGGCTCTGAGCACACTGAGGAGGCTCTGAGCACATTGAAGAAGCTCTGAGCACATTGAGGAGGCTCTGA
Source organism: Ammospiza caudacuta (assembly GCF_027887145.1). Taxonomy (NCBI): domain Eukaryota; kingdom Metazoa; phylum Chordata; class Aves; order Passeriformes; family Passerellidae; genus Ammospiza; species Ammospiza caudacuta. Next base: position 145,464,952 of record NC_080593.1, read on the forward strand.
GCACACTGAGGAGGCTCTGAGCACATTGAAGAAGCTCTGAGCACATTGAGATGGCTCTGAGCACATTGAGGAGGCTCTGAGCACACTGAGGAGGCTCTGAGCACATTGAGATGGCTCTGAGCACATTGAGGTGGCTCTGAGCACATTGAGGAAGCTCTGAGCACATTGAAGAAGCTCTGAGCACATTGAGGAGGCTCTGAGCACACTGAGGAGGCTCTGAGCACATTGAAGAAGCTCTGAGCACATTGAGGAGGCTCTGAGCACACTGAGGAGGCTCTGAGCACACTGAGGTGGCTCTGAGCACATTGAGATGGCTCTGAGCACATTGAGGAGGCTCTGAGCACATTAAGGAGGCTCTGAGCACATTAAGGAGGCTCTGAGCACATTGAGATGGCTCTGAGCACATTGAGATGGCTCTGAGCACACTGAGGAGGCTCTGAGCACACTGAGGTGGCTCTGAGCACATTGAGGAAGCTCTGAGCACATTGAGGAAGCTCTGAGCACATTGAGGAGGCTCTGAGCACATTGAAGAAGCTCTGAGCCATCAGCACATTGCAGCTCCCATCAGCAAGGGCCACCTCTGGGCATCATGCTTTAGTACTGCCACCAACACAGAGTTATCAGGATGGAAAACAACCCCCAAATGTGGTGGTCTTGTGCTTTTGTGCTCCTGCAAGAGAATGTTAAACTATACATGGAAAAACTATATAGAATAAAAAAATGTTGTTTTCCAGTAATTTCCACAAACTTACCATTCTTTATTTGGTCATTCTACAGCTCTCACCCATCCTTGGATTATCATGCAGAGGAAAATGGGATGAAGCTGAAAGATAACAAAGGCCTGGCAAGACTCCAGCCACGATTAGACATTTTGATGAGCAACGAGCATGACCAGAGTTACGGCAGTAAATATTTAATGTTATTTTTGAAATAAAGTCTCAGGAAAGATGTAAACTCTCATGATTTGAGAGGCATTAGCTAACCTCTAATTACAGAGGGAAGGGGAGGAATGGAAACTTTTCTGAGATAAGGGACAACCTAACTGCTTGTTGCAGGGTTTCTTGGAACACCCTTGGTCTGCTCTGTTCTGGTCACTGTCAAAATCCTGGGCTAGAAGGCTTGCAGGTCTGAGGTAGCTTAGCAGCTCCTAAATTCCTAGAAAAGCAATTGTAACTTATACTTAGCTTGCTACAAACATTTGATTTCCTACCGTAATTATAGAAATATATTATTATCTAAACCCAGATGTTTTGTTACAGGAAAACATTACCATAGCTACCTTTTCTTTTTTCTCCCAGGAACTGTAATTAATAGGTTGTCCATTACAAAATCTGAATTTTATATATGCATATATATATATATATATATATACACACACACAAATATACAAATTAGGTGCTGAAAACTATATTAAAGTGTTTTTCTAGCATATAACAAAGGTAGAATGAGAAAAGAGCTTCCCATGACAGGGGACCCAAGTTTAAACACTTTTTCAGGTTGACTGTCTAAAGCAATACAGGAAGAGCATAGGACTCATTGATATACAATATGACCTATTCGACTCTCTGGAAATTTAATTATTTATGTGCAGTCTGCTTTACTTCTCTTTCCTCCATACAGTGTTGGATCCATTCATTGTTTTGGGTTTTTTTCCCCAACAAATTTTCACCACCCATTTTATAAGAGCCAAAGCAAGAGCTGACCAGCCTTGACTGGGTCCCTCAACACAAATGAGTCCTGTAACACAAAGTTACATCCCCGTGTGTGCCCAGGTTACAGCCCCTTCTGCTTTCAGCCTGCCCAGGCAGGAACGTGGGCAGTGCTTTATTGTGGAGGCAGCTGGTTTTGCTTTTATATAGAGGAGGGCCAAAAGATGCTCCTTACAGCTGTGAAGGTTGCTCAGGGTCCTCAGATCCACAACCTCAACAAAGGATGGTTTCACCTCCTGCCCAAACATGAGTTCTTTTGCTGTACCAGGTCACCAAAGGAATTTGATGGTAAACCACAAACTTCTGTCTGCACCCCCTAGTGATTTCTGGAGTATTATAGGGTCAAGCCCAGCAATCTTTCCCCTCACACCTCTGGAGAAGGTTCAGGCTGAGGAATGCCACAGGTAGGCAGAGGTGACCAGAGAGCTTGTGGACTTCCTCACCCCTGGAGATGTTCAAGACCAGGCTGAGCAGGGCTCTGGGCAACCTGGTCTAGTACAAGGGGCAGGGCTGTTGAACTGAGCTCCTTCCAACCCACACAGTTCTGTGACTCTGTGCTAAAGCAGCACAGGGCAGGTGCTGGAGCAGCCAGGGCTGGTCCAGTGACACACAGCAGCATTTTGCACCAGTGAGAGCCCCCACCTGCTGCAGGCTGTGCCAGATTTGCAGCCACTGTCTCTGCAAGGGTGAGAGGGCTCTTTCTGCAGGAAGAAGGTGCAGAAATGCCCAAGCTGGGCAGGTCAGGGCCAATACAGAGAGCAGGGAGCTTCAGCAGAGATTCCCAGTCAAATGTGCCTGTTGGGGCTCCTGCTGGGGCTCCTTTTGGGGCCCTGCTGAGCCACAGCTGAACTGGAGGAGAAGAGAAGACAGGTTTCTTTGGGATCCACCAAGCCCATGGAGCTGATCAAAGCACGGCAAGCAAAGCACTCCAGGACCAGCAGACAGCTGCAGTGACAGCACTGTCACACACTGGCAATGCCACCATGATGTGCCACCATCTCCACAGCAGTGGTGCCAGCCAGCTGGGGCTGGGCACACCCCTCAGCAGCTGGAATGCTGGCAGCAATGGTCTCATTTTGGTACAGAGCATGCAGCACAACACCCTCCCATTGCAGCACCTGCACTCAGGCTGAGCCAGCCTAATGAGCTGCTCTGGTAGCTGCACTCAGAGAGCAAAACAAAAAAATAAGAGGAAGATGATTCCTGTGGGATTCAGCAAACCTAGCAACACCAATCCTGGGCAGTCCATTTGGTTTGCTGTTCACTGTGTGAGACTCCCTATGAAAAATTCAGATTATTTTTGTGCATCTTCCTGAAAAACTCCCCCTCTGTGAGATGGCACCTAATGGTCAGCAGCACTAACAGACACTGATGGGGTGGGAAGCACCATTTGCACTGCATCCTGATTGGTTTTGATCTTCCACTGATGCTACTGAAGAGTTACAAGCCCTTCCTCCTGGCCCAAATTCAAATCTCGTGCTTGAAACCTGGTGTTCAGCCAGCACTGATGTTGTTTGCCTGCTGCTAAATGGGCATTTCAGGCAACAGGCTGTTGATTAGAGGAGGTGACAGAACTGCTGAGTGGCCAAATCACTCCTGAAGAAGAAATACAGGTTGATTAGCACCCTCAGAAACTCACGCAATGTAGATTTATCTGCTTTCCCCCCTTACAGCCTGCACCTACAGCGTATCTGTGCCTATCAGCATATCTGTTATCCTTGCCCAAAAACCTCCTTAAAAAGGGAGTCTCAATCTCATCAATGACTTGGTGACACATTGTTTTAGATCCAGGGCCCTGCTCCCTGATGCTCAGGCATTGTGTGGGTTACCAAAGCATCAGGCTGTGTCTGAAGAGGGGCCCAGGCTGTCTGCTGCCCCATCCCTCCTCGGTGTGTCCCCAGAACCAGCCCAGGGCCTGGCTCCAGCAGCCCTCCCTCATGTCCGAGGCCTTGCAGAGGAGGAAGCGGCGCAGACCGAGCGAATTCCGATCCCCTTACGCAGCCCCTCCCGGCTCAGCACAGCCTTGGCCGCTTGCTCAAAGCCGAAAACGCAGTGAGGACTCAGAGAGCAGGACTTTTCCTTTACAGGAGAAATCGAGTGTGGGATATTCCCAGCCTCAGGCTAATCAGAAATTCCCCTGCACTGCATGCAATCTCAAGCTGTGGCTGTTGTTGGTGACATTATTTAAAACACAAAAAAACCCCCAAAACACCAAACAGTTTTGGGGAATAAGAATCCAGCAAAAGCCTCAGCCAAGGAGAGGGAGGGAGGTATAGCAGGCTAAAGAAATCCCTGCAGTGCCCAGTATCAGCTCCTCCCTTACCTGCAGCACAGGTTTAGTTGTAACCTCACAGTGCTGACAAGAGCAGCACAGGAGGTGATGAGAGAGATGAACACACACAGATGCACAGAGCACTTTATAGTAGCAACTGCAAATGCTGATCTAGGTTCAGACCACAGAATTTCCCATGGTTTGATCTCCAGCTTCCCTAGACTGCAGAATAAATCTATCCCCTGAGCAGATGGGGTGGGCTTGTTCCCTCTTGAGATCTTTCTTTTAAGGGTTTCCAGATCCAAATCCCAGATGAGCCATCCCTTTGCTGGGGAGCTGTTTGGGGCTGCAGATCCCAGGACTCAGACCTGAAGGATAAATATGAGTCCAAAGCACAGGAGGGGCTGTGAGCTGGCCAAGTATGGAGCAAACATTCAGCTGGAGGGAAGCAGCTGATGAACTGTGAACAGCATCATTCCCAAAGCCTCACTGACAAGAGACAGCTCTCCCTGCTACAGGTGAAGAGGGACAGACACTGAAGATGATGGTGCCTGTGAGGCTGAATGTCCTTCAGCTAAGCAACTGACTGAAACCCTCCTGCTCTGCTTCCTGAGCAAGAGCTACCCATGACAAGAACCTAGAGAGAGCCTTCTATAAAAAAAACACACTGTAAAAACTAATTAAAATGTTTAATTAGCTTTTGATTAACAGCATATTTCAAAACCCTTTAGAGACTTGCAGATCAGCAGAGGCACAATTTTGGAGTCCGGGACCATTCTGAAACATGTTCCCTCCTTGAGAGCAGACACACAATTATGCTCCTGCTTCAATTGCTCCTCATTTGCAAAGCCAGAGCATGAAGCAAGTTGTGTTAATGTGTCAAAATGGGGAGAGAAATAAAGAGAGCAATGGATCACTGAGTCTTTGAAGGGAAAAGCAATATTGCAGTAATTTATAGGAGGGAGAGTTTGCGGGTGGGACAGTCGCTCTCAAAGAACAGCGGCGCTCGGCCAGCAAACAGGGCTTGTTTGAGAAGAGCATCACTGCCATCTTCAGGATGGCTGCTTTCTCTTTCCCAACGTGCAGCAGCTTTTCTGGGAGCAGTTTTTGGTTTATACAATACAAACAAAAGCTTCCTGCCACTCCAGCCAAAGTTATATTTTCAGTTATTATTGATGCTCTGTGGAGGATGTTGTGGTCCAATGCTTCCCAGCTTCTGGATTTTGACACCTCAAACTGCAGAAGCACCTCATAAACGTAATTTCCAGTGCAAACTTCAATTTAAGATGAAAAAGACCTGTCAATCAGCGTGGGCCACTTCAGTGCAGTAACATTTCCTACTGGACACCTCTTGCCCTTTATTCAATCCAGACTGAATGTCTCTGAGGAGCCACCCTCTTACAGTTCTCTTGCAAGATGTTTACGCTAGCGTAAGAGAAGTGTTAGGAAACTCCTTGTGACATCAGCCAACTTTCCTTCCAATGGCATTAAATCATCACTCTTCTAGCCAGAACAGTCAATCAGCTGCCACAAAAAGAAAGCATCTCTAGCCTGGGCCTCCAAGTGGCATTTCACATTTAAGCACTACAAGTCATTTCAAAGATGTACAGTACTGAAGGTAGAATCTATCACCTTAAAAACAACAGTAAGGGTACTAAAGAGGATAAAGGCAACTGCTTTAAAGCCAGGAAGAGCACAGCTAGGATGGCCACATTACTTAAACTCACATGTTTCAGTAAAGCACTCCCACACTGTTCAATTACACCAATACTGAGCAGGGGTCACATAGCTGAGTATGGGGACATCAGTTTTATACTGCAACATCTCATCTCTCTCTACCCTGCCCTTGGACACATCTCATGTGCCCCTTCACATGATGGGTGTGTTTCCAGCCCACCGGATGAGCTGGATGTGTGCACACACTCCTTTCCCAAGCCTGCACTCTGGCCCAGCATCCAGCCACTCTGACACAACAGGCACATGTGAAATCACACAATGCAGGGACACAGGGAGCAAGGACAAAACATCAGCTCAGCTGCATCCAAGGAAGAGATGGGGCAGGCCATAGACCAGGACAGATATTTGTTCTTGCCAGACCAGCTCTCACTTGGGGCTGTCTTAGACTACCATGACCACTGAGGTCACCTCAGTCACCGGCAGCAGGAGCTCTCCCTGCTTCTGAGGATGGGGACATCACTGACACACCCTGAATGGCAAGGAGCCACTCCTCTAGGGACTTTCCAAACAGGAATTTGTCACCTCTAATGAGGGAACCCCACAGCAGGAACCAGGATAGGGCACAGCATTCCTGTATCTCACTTCACCATCATGGTCAGCAGGTGCTTGTAACTCCTTCCCTCAGCTACTGGACACTTCTGATCCCTGCAGTAAGTGCTGGCTCTGGGACAGGGCTCGGGCATGAGCAGGGAATGCAGGGCCCTGGGGCAGGAGCCTGCAGGGGGTAGCAGACTGCTGCAGTTCACAGCATGAGGGGGAGAAGACAGATACACCTTCTGAATTTCTCCAACTCCTCTTGCACAAACTGAGGTCTCATGAGCCATCCTAAGACCTGTCCTCAATAATTCCTTAGAAGCACATGGAAGATAGCTGGCAGCACCAACACACGTGCATATATAAGAGAGGTAACATGAATGCTTTCAAAAGGAAAACAGAGGGTCTTGGGTGAAGCTGCAGCTGTAAAACACATGACTGAGCAGGGCAACTGAGGAAAGCCTGCAAGTAAATGTGGCCCTGGGAGCTCCAGGACCACTGACATACAATAGCAGCCTCAGGAAGCTTGTTCAGGACACACCAAGTCTGTGTAACTTGTTGCCAGCCTACCATGCACACCAGCACTTGCTGGTGAAATAGAGCAGTGAATCCACATAATAAAACATCTAAAGGTTCAAGTGATTCAGCAGTGTCAGCTGTATCTGACATCTTTCTGCAGCACATGGTCTCCCTGTATATGCTCAGATCAGGAAAACCAGTGCTTACTCTGGCAGATTTCCTTGAGAAAACTTGATTTTATCACTTGGTCAAATCTTGTAATTTGTAACACACGTGCAGTAACTTGGTAACTTCACCAGTGGCCCACAGAACCCCACAAAGGGCCACTTCTCACTGCTCCAGCTGTGACAGAGTCCACAGCACTGCACAGATGTGAGAGACAAGGTCAGCCTCTACCTGATCAGGTACAGCCCTTTGTTGTAACCTTGACACAAGAGGTAACCCTGTCCAGCCAGCTTTACCACAGTAATAAAACTGAGGGTGAAACCAGCCTGAAAGGGTCATTAGCACAGGGGGAAGCAGACCACTGGCCAGATCACATCAAGCTGGTTGCAATCACCAGATTTTAAACATCCTGTGTGACAGCAATTCATTACAAAATTCATATGCAAATCAATACCATGAACTTTATACTGGGATTGCTTCAGTCCTTGTTCCACTGCCCCTGAGCTGCTACTGTGATCTGCCAGCAAGCTTTATACTGGGCTTGGGAGAAGGGCTCAAAAAACTTTCCTTAGGCTGGTAAAAAGTCCAAAAGGGCAAGAAAGAGCAAGCAGCTTGGTAATTTAGAGCTTGTTTTCTGTTTTGACAGAAGAAGCTGCTTCACAGTTATTTCAGATTTTAAAAAATAAGCAATCCCATCAGCACAGCCAAAAATGGCACCCTCAGAGATGCCTCCTGCATCCAACAGGACCTGTGACCACACATGTTTGCAGCACCCAGGGAACCATCACAGTGAACTTCCCACTGACACACTCAAATCTTGCAATTAGCTTTAAACTCACAGCAACTGTCTCAACTACTCCTTGCTAGTTATTTCACCAGACTGAGTCTTTGCAGGGACAGAAAGACAACACCAAGCTTAGCAAACCCAAAGAAAAGGAAGCTACACAACCTTCAAATGAAGCAGCAGACTGAAGAGTAATCACATCCCTGCCCCAAGAGACATGCTGGCATTGGCTGTGCAAGCCAGGAGAAAGAGCCAGAGGACAGTTCATCCAGAATGAGATGTTTGCACAGGAATGCTCCAAGCCCACATGAAACAAGGCCATTTCAGAGACCTCTTCTCCAGATCTGCTCCAATCATGGCACACACTGTCAGCCATGCAGTCTCTACTGTCTGTGACACACATCACACACACCACTGTAGATGCTTCCCCCAGAGACCCATCTGTGCCTGGAATCTGAGGCTTGCAAGAAAGGAGCAACATTGTTTACACTCAGAGACACAGCACCATGAGCAGAAGGCCTTTCATCCACAACAGCCACAGGCTGGTTACACTAGCTCACAGCACAGGGAGGGTGGCTAATTTGAGCCCAGCATTTATTTTAACCATTGAGTGCTAGCCAGCCCAGCCCTCCAAAATCACAGGCTATCACACACAACAGGGTGGTGCCATCCAAACAGGGCAAATTTCCCCCCAAAACTTACATGGAGGCTGTTCAGTGACCCATACTTAGTGCCAGACCTGCCAGCTGCTCTCCTGTCCACTGGCACAGATAAAACAAAGAGGGCAAGATGGTTCTGCAAGGAACAAACACCAAAGCTTGAGCAGGAACACACAGCAGCTCCAGCTCAAAACTTCAAACAGCTGATGCCTGGTGCATTGGAAAAACCTGTTTTCTTGGAAACCTCACAAGTGGGGAAGCTTGTGGAGCACTGGGCCAGACAACTCCAAGTCAAGCCAGCTCTAATCTCTGGTCCCAGCTGCATACACAGAGAAACTGCAAAACACAAATGCCAGAGGAAAAAAAGGAAAGCTCCAATTATTCTCAGACCACAAGAACAACGATGTCTAAAAGCAAAGATGCTGTCAGGAAAGGAAGATCTGTCCAAAACAGCTGACTGAAGAAATTGTGTTGTTTTAGGCAGCAGCCACTGAGGCAAGACAAAGAAGAAACCTGGTTCTGCCACAACAGCCTCAGGCCTGATTTACTGTTTCAAGTGTTTTTCAATCAAATCAGAAGTAAAAACTGTCAAATACAGAAGTTGTGCTTAAAACCAATTCTCTGTAAATTAGCTTTCCATTAGAAAGCTTTACTTACAAAAAGTAATACTGGAAGGAGCATGATTTGCTCCTCCTGGGATTATTATTCCTTAACTGTATTCACAGTAACAAGGCTGACACTAAATTATTTTTTTCTTCATGGTGATGAGCTGATGAGGACAGTTTCCCTTTCAGATCCCTGCAGAAGGGTCAGTTGTATACAGTTTGTAGCATTCACACGATTCTGGGAAAGATTTTTTTTTTTCCCTTTTTGAAAACTCCAAACAAATCCAGTTCTGTCTTTCCTCAGCTTGTTTCAACTGTGATATTGCCAAAAGGACCAGAGAAGAATCATGTCAAAGCAAGAGTATTTTATTCCTGAGGCCAGCAAAGCACATGGGTTGGTTTCTCTGTGACAGAGACCTTGGCTAAGCATCTTTGGCCAGAAAGAAAAAAATTTATTGCCCTAAGAGAGATGGACATACAGATACCCACAGTAGACACCTGAACCTCTTTCAAAGTCTTCAAGTGTCATGAGTTACAATTTTGCAGATCTCCTCTTTTCAAAACAAAGAAAAGATAAAAAGGAAAATATTTCTTGATGGTATAGAAGGAATATCCATAGGAAATGAAGCATGGTCACATTGATACATTCTACCTGGAGCCAGCACCCTATGCAAAGTTACAGAAAGTTACTTGTCCACCAAATAAAACTGAGGGCTGTCACACTTGCCTGTAGGTTTCAAGTCTCCTTTCCAGAACCTGACAACTCATGTTAGGCATAATCACAATGGTGCCACACAAGGAGTGCTCATGTTTGCTCATCAGTGCAAAACATGCCATTTCCAGAGTTTTCTAGTCATTCTCAATCCTTGTTCTCACAGAATCCCAGAATGGGTAAGGCTGGAAGGGACCACAGTGGGTCATCTGCTCAAGTAGGGTCATCCCAGAACACATGGCACAGGATTGTGTCCAGACAGTTCATGGATATCTTGTGAGGAGGCTCCACATCCTCTCTGGGCAATCTGTGCCAGTGCTGAGTCACCCACAGAGTAAAGAAATTCTTCCTCATATTCACGTGGAATTTCCTGTGCATCAGTTTCTGCCCATTGCCTCTTGTCCTATTGCTGGGCACCACTGAGCAGAGCCTGGTTCATCCTCTGACACCTCCCTACAGACAGACATTGATGAGGTCCCCTCTCAGTTTTCTCTTCCCAAGGCTGGACAGGCCCAGCTCCCCCAGCCTTTCCTTGTGAGAGATGCTCCAGTCCCTGTGCTGGACCCACTCCAGGAGCTCCCTTTCTGCCTTGTCCTGCAGAGCCCTCACTCCAGGTGAGGCAGAGGGGCAGGATCCCCTCCCTGAGCTGCCGGCAGTGCTTCTGCTAACACAGCCCAGGACAGCCCTGGCCTTGGCCCCCAGGGCACTGCTGGCTCAGGGACAGCTGCTCTCCCCCAGCTCCTTCTCCACAGAGCTGCTCCAGCAGGTCAGCCCCAGCCTTGCTGGTGCCTGGGGTTGTTCCTCCCCAGGTGCAGGACTCCGCATTTGCCTTTGCTGAATTTCAGACAGTTCCCCTCTGCCCATCTCCAAACTGCCAAGGTCCTTTGGAAGGGGTGTAACTTTACCCCTTCAATCCTTTCCCTCCCAAAAGAGCTTTAATTTTTTCACCAACATATGTAAGACTTGTTGCTATAAATTGTTTCCCTAAGAAGAGCCATTATTTAGTGTGCTGTGATTATTCAGATTTTACACAGTACAAATACCTAGATCCATAGGAGTACACAGCAGTACACAGCAAGGGGAGGTCATTTCCCACTCCTGGTGTGCAGAGAGCCCAGTGTGCAGAGTCATTTCTGATGGCTCTATGAGGAGGCAGCATGGGTAGCCTGGATGCAGGTTCTTCAGCAACGTCCATATAGTTCTTCAAAATATATGGATTGCACCCAGTTCATCACCACAAATCCTACTTGAGTAATAATTCTCAGGGAGAGAGGGAAGCAGCACAAAGTGGAGAGCAAGAACCCTAAAACACACCAGGCTTAAATCAGTGGCTAAGGCAACTGGTTACTGGTAATGAAACAGCAGAGTTTTCACTATATAAAATTTATAAATTTATTTTTTTGTAAAAATCCAAAGAGCACGAAGACATCTCACTCAAAATACTGGTAAATCAAACCACACTTAGAAAAATGAAAGCTGATTTTATTATCTTATCCACAGCCAATCATTTGACATGAACATGCATACGTAATTTTGCTACGCACACACCACAGTTTAACGTTAGTTATTAAAGGTTAAACATACAACATACATCCTTACAAAAATGAGTCAAAATGCAAACGTAACTTTTAAACAAAACAATTTTTACTCATTTAAAAAAACTTTTGTGTTGGGTACCATTTTGTACAAACACAGTTAATTTAAACAAATCTGCTTTTAGTTTCCTCATGGTTGCACATGAAAATAAGCTGCAATAGAAAATGAAGTCATCAAGGGATTTTTAAATAGCAGAAGTAGGCAGTCTTGCCATGCAGAAGAAGCAATATTAAATATTAGTTTTTCAAAAAAAGAAAAAAACCACAAGTTTAAAAATATTTAGTTCAAGTCACAAATCTTTCCCCAGTACAGAGAAATCCAAATGCAACGCATAATTAGCTGCCACTTAGGATGGCTATTCTGAAAAGTAGAAATACTTTCCAGAATTGATAATTTTCATTGATTTGGCACAGAAAAGAAGTCTGAGCTTACTTAGGTACAAGGAAGTGATTAAAAAAAGAGTAAACAGGAGGAGAGAAAATAAAAAGCAAGAATGAACGAGATAGTAGTTGCAATCACTAAAAAAAAAATCTGTGCATCTCAGTCATTGCAGAATACTGTCTACAGCAGGTGCGAATTCCAGGTAATTGTTATTGCAACATGGATTTAATTTGCTTGGAGGTAGTCTCATCATTCAAATGCTTTGTTGTGTACCTAAACACAGAAATAAAGTCAAGGTGAGCATTACAAATGTGTAATTCAGCTTACAAATGTGTAATTTCATTGTTTACGGCTCAACCTGACCGTACCACAGCAAAACCCTCAGCCATGGATCATCACCCACTCCATGGTCACTGAGAACACAAGTCAGACATTCTGATCAGAAAATGATAGTGCCAATCAGAACTAGAATCTAGCAGCCTTGCACCAAAGGCAGCTCAAAATAAGCCTCAGCTGGACATTGCCCTTCACAGTAAGCTCACAGTAGCACTGGTGACAGGTAATTATCTGTCAGACTAATTCTGGGGGCTCTGCCCACAGGAAACATCTTCAAATAACACAGCTTGAGAAACTCTTCATCGAAACTTGCAGTGACCAAACCTTCCCAGAATCCCTCAATGACAATGGATCTAATCACTTTTCAGCCTAATTTCCTGCTTAGTTATGTGACTGTGCTGCTAAAACAAAAGAGCACACACATGTACTTATTTCAGCTTTCAAATTCTCTAGGATAATAGCACACTTTTAAATCACTATAAAAAACCTAGCTACATCTATTTTTAGAAGATATCCTCATTGCAGACTTTTTCTGTGAATAATTTTTCTGATCTTCCTTCCTAACTAATCTAAAAGCAAATAAAACTTACTTTGTAATTTAAATTTAACATGTTAAATTAACACTTTCATTGCTATCCATAACTACAGTACTATTTTACTTGTTTACTTGATAAATATATAATGACTTTTTAGTTTGGAAGTTAATAATACTTTAGATTTCAGCACTTTTTGGTAATTCATACTTTCAACAAACAAGCAGCCTAAGATCTTTTGAAATCCTGAAAAGTTATTGCACTTGGTATTCTGCCCACGGGAAAAAGCTGAACGTGATTCCAATATTCAGATGAATTTGAAATTACAAAGAGCTGATCTCCCTCCAAAACCCTATACCACCTTCCATTTGCTTTTGAAACACATTATCTGTCCCTTGGGAAAACCCAAGGACTTCTCACTCCTCCAGAATCAAAGACTTAGATTTGGACTTCATTTGTCACAATGACATCTTGAACTTGTTTTCATCACATGAGCACACAGCAGCTCAACCCTGCATCTCTTCCTAACAATTCCAAACGTGGCTTAGAAAAGATTTAAATATCCCACCCAGAGAGTAATCAAATGTACAAAAGCAGGACTGTTACAGCATCCATGCATGGAAAGGCAAAGCACAGCTTGAGAGCACGGACTGGATTTACACTGCTAACCACAAAGTTAATTGTGTAATTAACCAGAAGTTAATGTCACTGCTTAGTGCAGTGAGCACCTGAAGTGCACCTTCCATGTACTTTCACAGTGTCAGCAGTGATGGGAAAAATGGGCTACTAATAAAGACTGGTGATCATGGCAGCTGCAATCACAATAAACTAGTCAGAAATAAATGCTAATGCAGCATTTTCCCTCTGGAAGCCTGTGTTTTTACTGATCACCACCTCAAAGACCAATCATGTTATGAAGTTCAGAGATGAAGATGATTTTAGCATGGCAATAATCACATGAAGTTTCAAATTAAGCATGGATTTTTCAAATTTTAACTAATAATCTGAAGCAACTTTGCAAAAGAACCCACCTAGAATATTACATTATTTAACTCCTTACCACATCATGACATAAAAAATAAAAAGAAGGCAAATGAAATTAAAGCAGCTTCACTACAAATAAGGAAAACAAACCACAACTGCACAATTTCACAAGACAAACTAAAGCTTCCACATTCCAAGCAGGCACATGAGTAACAACACCCAGTTCCAGTTATTTGTTACCAAAGTAATGATACTTTTCCAAGCAAGGACAAACACTTCACCTGCCTATCACATTTTTGCACTTTTTGCGACTTCTCCCATGCTGGACACCCACACAATGAAGACATGACTGACTATAAATACAGCTTTACAACCCAAATTAGCAGGTTTTAGATTTAATATACTGAATTATTAATTTTTCTTTACTTCTCCGATTAATGTAGCAAATTCTTGTCTCATCTATTCTACAGCAAGGATTTAATTCTTTCTGAAAAGGAACAATTTCTAGTTACTTACCATGCCATACTGACTCATTCTTAACCTGTATGCATGGAAAAGGTTATCTTAGAATGAACAACTGCAAATTCACAATCCTGTTAAAGCACAGAGGCTTCTTCATACACCCTTGTCTCAGGACACATGAGAAGAAAAGCCTGCAATAATTATATTCACCTTTCCCTGTAACAGTCACTGAATACTTTGTTGCAAAGAAAATTACCTGGACAATTCATGAAAACTCACATCAAAACATTAAAATACCCAAGAAACAAAAAGGAGTACCTGAGAGCATTTAGAAGGCCTTCTACACTGTTAGGAGGCTGGTCTTTAAGAACTTTGATGCATCCTTTCATCTAGGAGTTAAAAAAATTACAGTTTTTTTTCCATGCTAATACCTTTTGAGTTTACAGGAATGTTTTATAATCAGTATGCAAAAGATCAAAAATAAGTATTTAAAAATAGCAGCAGTGTAAAGACATTTTCTGGATATTAAAAAGGAATTAAGCTTTCAGTATTACATCTTCCTATCACAGACTGGCTTAGCTACTTAAAAAGCTGCATCAAGTGCATCCTCAGCAACTCTGCTGATGACAGCAAGCTGAGTGGTGTGGCTGACAGCCTGGAGGGGGGGAAGGCATTCAGAGGGACCTGGACAGGCTGGAGAGTGGGATCTGTGAACCTCATGAAGTTCAGCAACTCCAAGGTCCTGCCATTGGATCAGGGCATCCCAAGCACAAACACAGGCTGGGCAGGGAGTGGACTGGGAGCAGCCCAGAGGAGAAGGGCCTGGGGGAGTTGTTGGATGAGAAGTTCAACATGACCCAGCAAAGTGCTCTGGCAGCCCAGAAAGCCAACACTGTCCTGGGCTGCAGCAAAAGAAACGTGGCCAGCACAGCAAGGGAGGTGATTCTCCACCTCTGCTCTGCTCAGACCCCACCTGGACCCAGCTCTGTGTCACCAGCAGAAAAATGACATGGTTGTGCCAGAGTGAGTCCAGAAAAGAGTCATGAAGATGATCAGAGGGCTGGAGCACCTCTCCAGGGAGGAAAGGCTGAGAGAATTTGGGCTGCTCAGCATGGAGAATGATCTGGGGAGACCTCAGAGCACCTTCCAATACCTAAAGAGGCTACAGGACAGCTGGAAAGAGACATTTTACAAGAGCAGGCAGTGATTAGATGAGGGAGAAAGGCTTTGAAAGCTGTGGCTGTTCCATCTCTGGAAGTGCCCAAGGCCAGGCTGAACAGGGCCCTGAGCAACCTGGTCTAGTGGAAGGTGTCCCTGCCCATGGATGGGGCCTGGAACTGGATGATCTTTAAGGTCCCTTCCAACCCAAACAATTCTATGATAACTTTAGTGAATGCTTCAAGCTCTGCTTTATCAGCCTTAAAAAACACTGGAACTGTGAGCAGAAATACATATTTATCATAAATCTATTAAGAATTATTTAATTCAGCCAGTGAAATAATGACCAACTGTAGTTAATGCAGTGGGATAATACTCCCTTTGAAATAATCACAAAACCACAGAGTAACAGCATGTATTACACAGGCTTACTATCAAACAACAGTAGAAAGTTAGAAATTCAAAGTGTGGTGGATGGTGAACTGAGCTATTCACCAGTCAGTGAGGAACAAGGCAGGGGCCATTGTTACTTTCTGATCTGGTTTTTTCATCACAACTACTGCTTATAAGTATTCCTGGACACTACCAGAATTACATAAAAACAGATTTTTCATGACCCACTTACATGTCCAAAAGGCCTAGTTTGTATTTCTCACTACTGAAATATACATCTTTCCTCACAGCTATGTGTTTAGCACCAACCCAGTGTATACATCTGCTACTAGAATCTGCAATACAGAAAAGGAGCCTACAAACCATTTAAATACTCAGGAGATTATTTAGCAACAGTAAACTTACATCAATTTTTGAAGTTTTGGCAAAAGCGCCCACCGGATGCACATGGTCATAGAGTATGATGACACCCACCATTACCCTCAGACAGAATGATACTGTTTCCTCATTTGTAAACCTGCTTCTATATTCACTGGAATGTAAAAACACAGCTTATTATCTATGAAACACAAGATAACAGTACATACTAGTAATACCCAAATTAAGATTAAAGAGAAAAATTCTATGATAAATCCTCAAGAGGAAAAAAAAACCAAACCAACCCAACCAAATCTACAAACACCAAACTTTTGAGTTTTTGTTATTCCTTTCAAAAGACAGATGATTGTTTACAAAGTTACCTGAAGATTTTAATAAAAATTCTCAAACCTAAAATATAGGCTTCTAAAATTTTTAAATTAAAAAAAAAATAATTTTGAAAAAGGTTAAAACATACTAACTTGGTCTCCAGTGCTTCCTACACTTTTCTCTGCCACCTTCTAATACACACCCAAATTTCTGACTTAGAAAAAAAAGGGCAGGTGACTGGACAACCTTTAACTTCTTTTTTAAATGGAACAGTTCATTCCTAAGAAGAGTAAGAATATAAATGCTTGGGGCTCTTAATGCACTCCAAAACAAATGTCCTGCGGTATTTGGACAGAAACTTATTTAAAAAGACATGGCTCATGCCCCAGTAATTTTACCAATAGAAAACTATTTAGAACACAGAAGAAACAGATTAAAAAAAATAACCAAAGTGTGACTTTGGTCATACTCTCAGTGCCTCTCAAATAAACAGAAGACAACTGACTGCCTTCATGCCTAGAAGTTGTCTCTTAATTCCCCTGAGAGGAGCACTGTCATTTTCTAGAGCAATCAGCCAGGCCAGTCAGCAAGGACACAACGTCCAGGGCATTGCCCACAGCCCCTCTTTCAGGAGACCCTGGGCAATCATGCTCAAATAGCCTATTTCTCTGAATAATACATGAGAAAACCACTTATAAAGAGTGCCAAGAGGTTGTCTAGCTTCCATAGCCATTCTATTTTTAAATATTAATATGTTCAGAAAAGTAGACCACACGATTTCCATGGCTGGCAAAATGAAACAAGGTGGTTTCATGTCAGTGTAAACAACTAGGCTGGTAAAAAGGAAACATCACAGCTCCTAATCACTCCAATTATATTTCTTTCATGCATCACACATCAGGTCTGAGACGGAGAGGTGACTCACACCCAACCCAAGCAGTGTTGGTACTCACGGGGTTTCCAGCATGACCCTGCACACACTGGCCATGGTGCTTAAGCAATCTGTTGTGTTCTCTATCGGTAAATTTTTATTCTGCAAAAGAAGGTGAACAGTTGCCACAACTCAATTACTGTGAAATATTATACTACAGAACCTAAGTCAAATCAGTTATCTGTTGGCATAGCAATGTGGAGCAATTAAAAAAATCAACACAACAATGGTAAGTCAGGTAGTCGTGCACTGTTTTTTTTTTTTTAATGTTATTGTATAGATTAGCAATTTACAGAGCAAAGGCTACCACATGCTTGCTTGTAGCCAAAGAACTACACCCTTGATATGATTGACTTTTGGAAAGTTTTGAAGGAATCATCATCTAATCTGCTCCTCCAAAGACAAAAATTTCTATAGCCAAATATATTCATCTGCTTTAACAGCAAAACTTAAAATTGTGGCAGACAACAATCACAAATAAATATAAAATAAGACAGTTTTATTAAGGCATTTCAAGCACAAAGCAGAACTCAGGAGAAAAAAAAATATTAAAAGACAGATGTAACTTTGCATGAATCATGTAATGTAAAATTATTTTCTACTAAGAAATACTGAGCATTCTTTGCACGTAAGCCAAAAATCATCACAGTTATCAGAAGGCAAGCACAGTACTTGCAGTGATTGGATTTTACAACCAGTATTTACTTAGGTAGTCAAGGATAAATAGGGATGTGTCAACATGCTGAAATACTTTTCCAGTTCAGGTTTCTTCCCCCTTTTGCAATAATGTAGTATACTTGACTTTACACAGGAGAGTAGAAGGAGAAGAGGAAGCTACATTTCAATTCCATTCTTTATTTCAAGCAGAGAATAAACATACATACACAAAGTGCCTGGCTGGAGTCCCTAACTCTACAGCATCTGGGAATGACACGTTACATTTCTTGAGGCTCCAAACCCCAAGTTTCATTCCTAGATGTCAGATTAGGCCTAGGGGAGGTTGTGTTACCTATTATGTCTGGCCCTGCAGTGCTGTGAAACACATTATCCAAGCCATAAATTTATACTCTTACCTCTGACACAAACTTTGTTGTGGCATCACTTAAGGTTTTCAACATTGGCGTTGCTTCAGCGTAAAATAAAGACATTCTGTTTGCCAACTCATTATTTACTTCATTTTCTCCCTCTGCCTAAAAAACAGAAGAAAGGGTTTAGTTGTTCTGTACATGGAGAAGAGAGGGGGTAGCAGAATTAATTTCATCTTATCCAAGGGTTACCTACTGGGACATTGTTAATCCTCATACGGCTCAGAGTTCTTCTATAGTAGCTGAAGTCATTCTGTATAGCAGGATTTGTCATCTATGTGGATATGGAAGCAAGAGAGTTGTGACAGATTCAAGGAAAGTAAGGACAAGTTTTCATAAAATGTTATACACCCAACAAGAATATATTCAACTTCCTGAAGTGAAGCAAAAAGGCCTGTGATATGTTTGGAACTTGTAAGCACAACATAAAGCTTTTTGGTTTCTCAGATTCAGAACAAGCTCTAACAGGAATGAGAAAAGGAACAATCTCCTAAATACAAGTTGGAAATTAGTAGGTTGAAAAAATTGCTTTGCTAATTTGACTCCAAGGATCAGACCAGCAAATTAATTACCATTTCAGCTTAGCAAGAATTACCATTTCTTTGCATATAGCAAGAAAATAGCTGGACTATGGCTGCACACAACCTAAAAGAAGCAGCATTATCTCAAGAGATATGCCAAATTTGGGTGAAAAAACATGATTAATGTGAACTGAAACACAAGTGCCTAAAGCTAATATGATATTTCATCTGCTTTCCAGTTTGATCTTACTCTAGGTCACAAGAGCAAGCCAAGCATATTGGATATTTGAGTATCCGCTGCACATTCTATTCCAGAACAGAACACAACCCAGACTGCTTCAGCAAACACACTTGGCTTCTTTTTCTAGCCCTTCTGATCACAAGCTCTTACCTTGAGCTCATCAAATCGGAGTGTGAAGTGAAGAATTTCTGCAAACTGCTTAGCAAGAGCCTGCTCTCGCTCCAGGTGCTGCGTGGGGGAGTACGGAGTGCTGGTCAGGGCGCCCAGCAGGCCCCGCAGCCCGGCCTCTGCAACACAGGACAGGGGACTGAACACACACCTGCACTGCCCCTTGCACCAGCACTGCCTGGGACTCTGCATGCTACGCTTAAAATACACAGCTGCCAAAATACATGGTGGTTAATAAAAAAGGGACTCCATGAATTGCTCATCTATGTGTCAAATGCTGTCATATTTACGTACAAATTGCTGTACAGACCAGGTCACATTAGCACTGACAGCCGCAAAAAAAAACCTCTTGAAAAGTTCTGCTCAAGCTTCAAGCTTTGTCTGCAACATTTGTGTAGAACATATTTCAATAACTTGTGTTAGCAGACTTCAGCCTCTAGGAGAACACAGAATTCAAGAGGCACATAGCTGTAAGCAAAAGTCATGCATTATTTAAGATAAATTTATAATCTGTGACAGAGGTCGCAAGGGTTGCAGGTGAAGAGAGGAGACAAGAATGTTGACTTCATGTTGATTTATTATCTTATGATATATATATTACATTATTACTATACTAGAAAGAAATAGAAGGAAAAGTTCTCAGAAGGCTAGCTAAGCTAAGAATAGAAAAGAATGAACAACAAGATCTGTGTCCCAGCAGAGAGCAAGAGCAGCTCTGCCACGAGTGGTCAGTAAATCTAAACATCTACAGGAGACCAATCACGGATGCACCTGTTGCATTCCACAGCAGCAGATAACTATTGTTTACATTTTGTTGCTGAGGCCACAGCTTCTCAGAAGGGAGAAAAATCCCAAAAAAGGATTTTTCACAAAAGATGTCTGTGACAATAATTCGTCAGCACTGACAGCCACAAAAACAAAAACTTCTTGAAAATTTCTACTCAAGCTTTGTCTGCAACATTTGTGTAGAACATATTTCAATAACCTGTGTTAGCAGACTTCAGTCCCTAGGAGAACACAGAATTCAAGAGGCACATAACTGTAAGCAGAAGTCACGACTTAAAATAAATTTATAATCCAGCTTCCTGTTCATCTTGAGAAAAACACCTCACCCATTTTAAAAAGCAGAACTTGCCTGCATCAAGTTTCTGTGTTTTAAACACATTTTATACAAGCTATGTTAATAAATTTGATTAAAAGTGAGATAACAACAGAAAGCTGGTAAAAAAACAAGTCTCAGGTTTTATCAGCATAGCCATCACATCAGTGAGTTTCAGAAGAGGCATGAAGCACCATCTCAAGTACTGCATTTGTACGAACCAAGATCAGGCACTTCCAAATAGCAAATTATTTCTGGTGTTTAGGGAGGAATAATTCAGTCTCTTTTAATTACTCCTGGTATCAGAAACACTGACAGAATTAATTCCTGATTATTTAGTTTACTAATTTCCAGACAATCAGCTGGTTACTGCCTTCCTGAGTTACTAAAGGAGTAGAGGAAGAGCAACAAGGATGATCACATTCTCTCTCCCCTCTCAGATATCCACTGAAGCAAGATTGCTGTCATCCAACGTATGGAGGAATCTGTGCAATATGAGCTCTTTTCCACAAGGGAGTTGATCTAGATGTGATCACATCCGAATACGCCAAAGATACTCATAAATTAAGAGAAAAAACCCCTCAAGCTAACACCTTTCCACTTACCTAGTCTTTGAGAAAATTCATAGAATTTCTTTAGTTTGCCTACTAGTGGAACAACTGCACCCCATGCCTTCTCTTGCAGCTTCTCATCATTTGGATGCTGTATTGCCTTAAATTGGAAAAAGAGAGGAGAAAAAGATGCTTGGATTGGGAATAACTGATGCACTGCTGACAAAACAACCCTAAACAACAAAACACAAAAAAACAAAACACCTATGCAAGACAATTGTTTGAAGAGCTAATAATTAAATATCTACCTACTAAGAAGTTTTCAGTTGAGAGACAAGCATGTACTAACCCATGTCTGTTCCAAAAAGGTCTAAAAATTTGTGTTGAAAGTAAGCATCCTGAACAGGAAAACAACTTGGAGAGAGTATAAAAAAATGGTTAAAGATCAAATTACTCAGATAAGACAATTTACATAACCAGACCTAGTTAATTAAAATTAACAACTTTACTGTGCTTACTCCAAGCAAAAAAAAAAAAATTAGCGATCAAAGCCTCATCTTAATGTTGATATCTATCACTAATTCCCAAATTTGCAAAGAAAAAATTACTGTGAAATTCAGGCTAGCTATTATAGCAGGAACATTTAAGAATAATCAACAACATAAAGCACCACCAGTACAAAGCATATACCACAGTTTTGAAGGATATATTTACAGACTTTGTCTTTACAGTAAACTTCCCAGACATTTAATACCTTAAATTCAAACTTTCCAGTTAGCAACTGAAAATATACTAAGAAAACAGAAATAAAGATGCTCATAACTCTCCTGCAGCACTTTCACTGTCAGGTTCTTGATTTCAAGAACTGTTTCAGTCAACCATGGGCTGTGGCTTGCAGCACACTCCTCTCAGGTCCTAGAAAGTTTCCTTCCTGCCATGTCTACCTCCTCTCAGAGGAGTATCTCTCATTTCTCCGTGGCATCTGCACACACACATTCCTGCCTGATCCTACAGCCTGTCTCTGAACATGGATAGTAAACTAACTCCCCACCCAAGGGGTTTGTGTGACACAGTCATCCCTCTTAAACCTACCTTATCAATTCCATGGAGAGAAAAACTCTCAAAGGTGAATGGCTTTGAGTATCTCAAATTGCTATGGAGTAAATAGTAATCTAATACTCCTATCTAATACTATTTCTTAAGGATATGTTACAGTGAGTAACTCCTTCCTTCATGAGCAAAGCCCCCATTGCTGCATGTGAGGAAGACAATAAAGGGGGTTGGGAGAATATTTATTCCACCCTTTATTAAACAAAGAAACATTTGAATGACATTCTGTACAGGAACTTTGCTTCTGTTCCAAATATCTACTTTAGTAAATAAAAGCCAATTAAAAGGGAGTGAAAATGAGATGCCTTTTGTGTTAGGATTACCAAACCAGGCTTCTCCAGTTACCATACAAGAGAATATCAACACTATTCAGTTTTGCACTGTAGTCACACTACACTCTTTCCAAATTCACTATTAACTCAAGAAGAGCTTATGTGGGAACACAAAGAAAAATCAATATTCATAATACCCCAAAAACTCTGAGAAGCATCATTTGCTATTACATATGGGGATTAATATGACTGAAACAAGCAACATCTGTTTTGCTGTTAAAAAGAAACATTCCAGAGCAGAAATTCAAGACAGTGATTTTAAAGGACAACATGCTCTGCCAAAACAGCTCCTGCAAGCAAAGTTAAACCCCAGCAGTATTTGGTTAGGATCAGACAATGAACAACCACAGGCTGCGCACAATTGAAACGCTCTAGCTCACCTCTCGTATTTCATGGCCAGCTCCTCTATATGACTGCAAGTCTTCCAGTATTCCTTCTGCATCCTTTAACACTACATTCACCTGATTATAAATTTCCTTTTCAGATTCTGTAGGTTGGGCATCTAAACAGCAGAACATATTAAATGTATATATATTTATTTTTAACAACAACATGGAATTCAACAGGCACACCATCACCTATGGGACAAATTCTTCATGCAGCAACTCATCAAGAATTTTCATTCTCTGAAGAGCTACTACAATGTATAAGGAACTCCAAGAGACTAATTGCATTCATTTTAGTAGTCTCAATTCTTTTACCATCCCAAAAATTCACCTGGATTCTATCTTCTTGATTTATTTAAAACTGAGTGAGGAGAAGAAATCCTGATGAGTTGTCTTTATGACTATCATATAATCTCACCTTGGGGTGCAGCAGAGACTCACTGGAAGAAACTTAGGTAAGCACTCAAAAGACACTCTCACTGCAGATAGCACAGGAGGTGTCCATGTCTATTATTATCTAGAAACACTGCATCAGATTATTTTCCATCTTGTCTTACTCATCTTTAACTGCTTGGGAAAGGAGTCATATATTTTACTTCTAAATATATTTAATTCTCAAAACATATTCTTCACTGCACTCATCACACAATCAGAGCTGAGAACAAAAAGATCTAGTGTGAGCCTGTGAAGGCCTTTTTTCTTTTGTTCCCTGTCTTTAAAGGTATAAGCTGTCTCCCATTTTCTTCTAATTAGCTAAGGGCTTCCCAAAAATATATTGGGTCATAATTTCAAGAAGCTACATGCAAATTTTTAAAGAAATGTGATTTGGTAATAAGTATGTTTGGAGAAGAATCAACAAAAGGTTTTAACCTTTAAAAACAATTACCTAGGGCAAGTATCTCAGACATGGTTTACCTGAACCAGTTTTTTTTCTTTTAGAATGCTGATGAAAGCTATAAGGTTAGTTCCTTTTAGACTCATTTTTAAAAAATCAAAGAAACTGTTAGTTATAAAGCTCTTGTAAAAAAAAACCACTTCTCTGTTAACATGGGCAAAATATGTTATGGAATAAATATCACTGTATTTTAGTCCATTATTTCCAATGCCAAAAATGAGGGTATTAACAATAGATTATTTTTTATAGGGACAGACAGAAACTATCTAAGGACAATATATCCTCATGACTGTGTGCATTTTGAAGAGTCTGGAAAATGTCTTTTTAGATGTGCTTTTTCCATGATCCATATGTACAACTTCCCATGGAAGTTAGGTAGATCTTTACATTTGAAATAAAACTCCCACAGTATCTTAGTGTTACACACTAGAAAAACACAAGAGAAAACAATGTTTGTATTAGGACAAAATAAATTTCATATACATTGCCTGTCTGGATTTTGCTGTAATTTTTGCATAATAGCTCTTATTTTTATAGTTTAATGCATAAAGAGTGGGCATTATTAGCAAATATGCCTATATATAGACCTTGCAACAGTTTAACTGGTATTTTGAGAAACATCAAGAATTAGCACAGGTTAAAGAACCTGGTCATTCTTTTTAAAATAAATAAATAAAAGAGCACCACATTGATTAGGCATCGAGTAAAGTGGCCAGTGCTTTTCAGATCATCACAAAGGTCACATAATTTTGAAAGCTGCTGAAGACTGCTGTAAGAAATGAAGACAAAAAATGAGGGAAAAGAGCAGACAGGGAAGCACACCAGCTGACTGGCAGCAGTTCATGCACGAACATGAAATGTTACAGTGAAATACAGACTGAGACGTGAAGCTCTGTAGCGTTCCAGATTGTGCTGTTAAATAATGCAATCAAGACTTGTCACTTGGATTGTCTCACACTGAGAACATCTCCTGCCTGTTTAATTTTTCATGCCATTTTTTTTCTTTACCCTGTGTAGTAAGGAGAGTTCATTTTTCAATATTGGGAGGGGCAGGGCAGAATGGCCCAAAAGAATTCCTGCTCCTCATTTCAAAATCCACCACCAAGCAGAACAGCTGCAGTACTATGACCCTCCATGTTTAGAAATTAAAATCATCTCCCAGATACAAATTTAGTGGTCTTCACTGGACAGCTGGCTAGGCAAATCAACACCATCATCACCTCTCTTAGTGTAGGATGTAAACAATCAACCACTGTGTTTCATTTCCTTAAAATGTTCCAGGAAACTTAAACCAATGGCTGATTTTTCATTTGTTGGGGTGGTGGGGTTTTTTATTTGTTTGTTTCGATTATTACAAACTTCTAGACATCAATCTATTTGAAAATCAAGTAGGTACAGAGTTATTTCTTCTGGTGTGTATTTCATTTTTGGTCAACCTATTCCTCTCCAATAAAAAAACATCTGTAAACCTGATTTGTCCCAACTCATTTCCTCGGCCATCTCTAAAAGAGAGGTCAAACTTAAAAAGCAAATTTAAATGATTCTATAATCCCTTCACAAAACATTTAAGATGTTATTAGAATATGGTTAAAATGCATAATATAAAAGATCTTCAGGGCCTAATGCTGGCTGACCCAGAGCGAAATTGGTTTATTTGCTTCCCAGTGCTGGTTAGGGCACTGTATTCTGAAAGCCTATCAGAGGGAAGAAACAGAGAGAGGTCCCTCTTCCTAAACACTGTCACCATCTTGAAAAGATGGAGGCAGCATTCCCATCCTATGGGAATAGCACCCCTCAGTGTGTACCTGAGGGCTCGGGCTACAGGACCTTCACCTGGGAATCACTAATTGTGGAACTCCTCTTCCCAAGGTGGAGTGCACAGAGCAGGAGAGGGAGTTGCACTTCTGGAGTTACTCTTGGCTGCTAAGAAAAAGCAGCCAGCAGTGCAGGCATCCAAACAGAAGGATGAAGGAGATACACAATTTCATGGATTTCCCTTCTCCCCTGACCATTTAAGTTCCTGCTACAAGGTTACAACAAGGCTGTGCCTTTCTCAGCAATGCCTTCCACACAAAGAACAAACCCAGCAAGCACATCACAGCTCGCCCAGACGTTCTGAGGTTTGAAACTTTGGCCACAGCAGCTGAGCTCTGGTTATTCAGGGCAACTTTACTATTTTTAATGCAACAGTAAGAAAAGACTGAGGTTCTGCAAGTAAATGGGAGTTCATCTTTAAATAAATTTGTGTTTAATCAGAATGTTACTGCACTAGATGCAATATGTACTTAAGAGTTCAGAATGCTGACACAGTAAGAGACAGAAGAGGAGACTTGAAACAATATACAAACGTTGTTATGTGAACTAAATACTACAGAAGTGAGACAACATATTGCATGCGGGGAACACACACATTTAGTGACTATTAAAATAATATTTGGCTAGCCTACAGAACTAGTAGGGAGAGAAATTTGGGGTTAAAAGTTTACACTGCACAGCAAACTATTTAAGCTGAGATTTTTCCCAGGGAAGAACACATCAAGTCATCTGAAACTGTCTGGGACAAAACTCACAAACAAGGGGAAAAAACTGCCAGACTGCTGGAGATGAAATAATTTATTCATCTCTGTTGGCATTACTATGGAGAATGCTGTCTCTGTGGCTCCTCTAAAACCTGGCCAAGTCCTCTGGAGATAATGCAGGATACTGTCAGCACTCGCTTGATATCACCATCTCAAAGTACACTGTACTTTAGCTACTATTCCCATCAGTAAATTTGGAAAAGATTTGCAACTGTGTCAGTAAAGACACCAATGTAAAAGTTGAGCTGTAAGTTTCCCACATTTGAGGTGGCTGTTTTATGCAAACAATATTGACCTGTGCACTTTGCTTGTGTTCTGATGGTAATGAATAGACTTTAAAAGAATACTCAGGAGAACTATTTCTATCAAAAAAGTAAGGTGAATGGCCAAAGAAAACACAAGCTTAACCAGTGCAGAGGCAAGGAAAAGCCTACAGCTCACCGTATTTTTAACATGGATTCTGATAGTCAGTCACACCAATCACTGGCATCTAGCACCAAGATAAACATCTGGGGGAATAACAATGGTTAGAAGTCTAAAATTTGAAGTTTCTAGCACTAAAAAGCTTCATGAACACTAGATTTTAGTTCTTTAAGGTACTATATAAGAAAAATTGGAGCCTGCTCACATACATGGATTTAAGAACAAAAGACTTCAAACTGCCTATTATTGAGTCAGGCGTAACACAGAATTGGCAAATTTGTTTTTAATACAGAGCTTACTTGTCCTTCCACACAAAACCACAACATTAAGTATCACAAGATTAAGTGCCAAGTCTTGAAGAAAGATCTTGGCTGTGTCAAAGCCAAGATCCTGTCAAGGCAAGCTATCTGAAACAGAGGAGAAAGAAGCATGGATACACAGTATAGCAGCAGAAACAAATGCAGAACAGGGTCCAAAATGAACAAAGAACAGTCTAACAATTCAGCCATAATATAAGTCACCTAATTTGACTGCATATGAAAGCATTTCATGTCAGCAACCTGCTTACTCTCATGCCAAATCCTGTTCATGCTCAAAACATGCATTTTAAAACAAAACTGATGGCTAAAAAAATCTGTATTTAAAAAGAAAAAAAGGAGCATTTTTATTGCAATTTAGGAACCATGTCTTTTCTATCCAGCTAATGTGCATTTACTTTACTCCAATTAAATTTTCAATATTTGCAGATTAAGCTGGAGCTTTACAGCTCCAATGGCCTCATACACGAGTTCTCCCACCTCACTAGATTTCACCTAATGTGATGATACACAAGAATTGGTCTTAGATTAATTTTGCTTTCTGATTTTTGAACACAGGCCTTGATAATCTTCCCTTTATGAATAATTTGTATGGCTAGCATCTTCCAATAACAATATATTCAGAAGAGACAAGTAATAAAAATCAACACAACAGGGTAAGAGCTTAGAGAAGTTGAAACTTTAAATGTCACTGAAGTAAAACCATATTTCTTCAAGCATTTACTTTCATGTTATAAGTAATATTAAAAACTGCTACTGATTCATCAAACAACTGAAAAACAATTCAGGGGAAAAAAGATTTAATGCACCTCAGATTATCCATATCATAATATTTTATCAGTTTTTTATTGCATTATTCCACTGTATTCTATTACATGGTCAAAATGTACTCGAACATTAATCTTCTTATTTTATGCTTGCTGATGTACAGCTGGCTAAAGAAACAGCACATCCCAAAAGAAAGTAATTAAACATGCATAGCAGAAGCCAGCAACACTTACCTGCCATTCTTAGGCTATACTGTATCATGCAACAAAAACCAGAAGCAGAAATACTGACATATGTGAACCTTCTAGAACACCTGGCATTGATCACACAAGCTACGTGTCTCTTCTTTTCAAAATCAATTTAATCTCTGTATATGTTGAGACTCCCTTTTAAGAAGGCATGAGGTTAAATTTCAGTGCCAGATCCAGTAAGGTTCACATATAACCTTTAACATGATGATGCTGGAGCTATGAATAGCTGTTGTGAGCCAGTCTGTCTATGCAGAATTATTAATTCACATTGGAAGTGATGAGAATCAGGTTTCTGTTTTCAGAAATTTTCAGTTCTTCCTTTAAGGAGCAAGAGACAAAACTCACAAATCTGAGTAAGTCAGTTGCAACTTCAGTAAGTCTTCAAATAATTACAACTATTCTTAACATTTTGATAAAAAGTAGGAAGAATTTTGGTTTAAAAAAGAAGAACCAAATTTCAACAGTCAAATATAATTTGAAAGCCCTTTCAGAAATAAAGATTTTACATTTTAGGACCTGAGGATATTTCAGAATAGGTTACTGCTTTCTACCAAAGTTCGCTGAACAATTATCCATAGCTCAGGCATGCAAAGCAGTCAGAGGGATGGCAAAATGAAAACATACGTTTAGTACAAGACAAATGCAGTCTACTGCAGGCAAAGAGTAATAGATATATAAAATCATCTTCTCACTTTCAAAATCAAGGAAAAAATTTGGCCCCTGCTCAAGGTCTGTGCATGTCAAAACTTTTAGAAGGTTCCCCATGTTAAGGTACCTGCCAAGACAAGAACGAGAGAAAAGAAAATTTTCTTTTTATAAGGAAGAACAGCCCAAATGTAGTTGATTGAAGCAGTGGGAAAGAAAACCAGAGAGCTCCATCAGGTACGAACCCGTCCTTCAGGCTGGGTGCAGGGACATCCCCACCTCGAGGAGGCACAGCTGGGGACCCCAGCAGTGCAGCTTTCCTGGAAGGAGTGACCGTGTCACCAACATCCTCACAGCTGCCCCTTTGGGAAAGGGGCAGAATCCAACCAAAACCTTTGCCAGGGACTGTTCTGTCCCAGTACACCCTAGCACCAGTGTCCTGAGCAGGAGTACTGCCTTGAGGGCCAAGTACCAGATTGGAAAGCATTAGCCATGCTAGATTTTAACCTGATGGGACAGCAGAAGGAAAGAGCTTTAATTTTGTCAGCCCTTATAATTGTGTCAGAAGGCCATCACAGAAAACACATCATGATACATCATTTCAGTGTGCAGAAAATGCTAACAGAGAAATGCCACAGACCTTTTACACACAAGGTGCTTAAAACATTTGTGAAACTCAGACAGTTTCACTTTAGACTTTTGGATGTAAAAAAAACCACATTAACTGCACGAGGAATGACCAAAAGGATCAGGAATGATTCATCACTCACTCTTGTGTATGAGAGGATTACAGTGAACAACTGCTCAGCACAGATTACTATGGCATACTGACAGAATTTCTCATTTCATGATTACTTGATTTGCAGGCAGATGGATGGACATCACTGACCACAGAGACCCAAAATGACTAAGCACATGGAAAGAAAATTGACACAGCAGCATGATGGTGGCTTGGCTACTACTGGAGAGGGGGAAAAAGGGAAAAAAAAAAAAAAACAACCACAAAAACTACATGCAAGTCTTTCCAATTCCAACTTGGCAGTTGAGTCCCCTGGCCTTCACTGCAGCAGGTATAAGCAACCCTACTGTTACCATTTGAAATGCACCAGCTCTGAAGGGCTGAGAGACTTACTTTCAAAATCCAAGAAAAAATGTGCTGCATTGTGGTCTATGTCCCTGGTTAGCACCTTAATGAGATTACCCATGCCAGCAAACCTAAAAATAAAAATGGCAAAATAATTTAGTTCCAATAACCATTTCCTATTTTAAGTACACGCCTGGGTCTCACTGGATCAGGGCTCCCATTGTGTTTTGCACTCTGGATTCACTTCGGGTGGGGAGCAGAACCTGTGCACTGTACAGTGCATTTCCACACCCCTTCTTCCTAGAGAGCAGTGATTGTTGAAAAACTGGAAAAGTTACAATCTTTGAGGAAAATAAAGATGTGAATTACTGGCTCTTTTTCATCATTGTTTAATACATATAAAGAACATGTGACCTACAATGACTGAGAAATTGTTTTGTGTAATGCAGCACTCAGTGCCAGACAAAACCATTATTGCTGAGGACAACAGGAACCTCAAATGGAACTGCTGTCATCATAACACTTTTTTACTACCTCACTGTAATCCAAAACAGATTCGGAAACCCTCTCAGTAGTAGTTATCTGTGGCCAATGAACAATTTTCCCATTAAATCACAGAGTTACAAGCAAAACAAAAACTAGACTTTCCAAGACCAGGGGAAAAATCAAGTTGCAACAGTTCTTCTTATGTTTGCTGTCATATCCCAGCTAAAAGAAATGAAAAGTGGAAGAAAAATGAAATATTTGTTAGGTTACTTGAAATCAGATAAATTATCAAAACAGTTTCAAATGTTACCACAAGTTTCAGAAATCAATACCTGCAGTAGGAGTATGAAAACTGCATTTCATAACAAAGCTGCCTTTTCATTAACCTTCCCATGTTTTACAGAGGCTGAAAATATACCTACTAACCATTGCTCTGAAATGCCACGAACTCACTAGAGTGCTGCTGCAAGACAAGCAAGACACACCCAAAAATCTCATCTCAAATTATTTAAGAATAAACCATGAACAATCTGACATTTGAATTCAAGCACAAAAAATATTTTTAAAAAATCAATTTTCAAATTAGTCTAACTATAACAACAAACAAGTATATTCTCTATTTTTTCCTGATTTTTACTTTTACTAAAGAATCATGTTCACCTGGAGGTAAGATATCATGACACCAAGAATCATTACTTTATTAGGAGTCCAAGGAAATCAAAACAACGTGAACTCAAAACAAATTGTGTCGGTTTCTCGGCTGTTTAGGTGACCTGGAAAGGCCCGGGGTGGCCTTGGACAGCCCGCGCTTCAAAGGACGAGAAGAGGCTTCAGGGTTTTTCTCGGTCTCGGTGTTTATTAATTGTTTATCTAAAAGATTTTCTCTCAGCCCGACAGAGGTCTGCACAGCAGCCAGCCATGAGCACACTGCGAGCCCCCGGGGCGGTCACCTATCTTTATACTCAAAGTTACGTGTACAATATTTATCAATTTTCCCCAATACCTTTTACCCTTATTAACCAGTGCACTTTTAGTAATAACCAATCCCAAAGTGCCACCATCACCACAGAAGATGGAGGCCAAGAAGAAGAAGAAGAAGAAGAAGAAGAAGAGGACACGCCCCAATTCCTCCATCTTACTTCTTTAGACCCCCCTGTACAGAAATCCTAAACCCTGTGTCTCACACTCTAATTAACTTATCCCTTCACCATTCACCCAGTGAAATCCTCCCATCCTCATACAGGTGTCGTCTCCTGTGTAGGATCAAAGTCCAGCCACCAGACACTTCTGGCAACATTCCAGGACTCCCAAGCCCCCCAAGGGTGGTCTCAGTCACTCTGCACATCAGTCCTGAGGTGCTGAGATCCCACAAAATTGTTTGGCAAAACACATTTTCAGAACCTGTGTTGACAGATTTCTTGGTCAAACTTAGAAAAGCATACGATTTTTTTTGTGGGATCTGCAAGATTCAGCAAACAAACAAAACTTGAGAAGGAAGGGGCAATTAATCCAAAACTGCTGAAAATAACCCAAGTCTTTGCTCTAACAGCTTCTACACAATGACCAAATGACTGTTTAGAATCCAGACTTTTAGCACTGTGACCCAGGTGACCACAGGGGACTCTGCACACAGCAGTCACCAGGTGTGTGCTGGCTTTTTCACTTGCTCAACCTTCTCCCTGAAACTCAAGGAAACGCAAGACCTGCTTCCTAATAACTTGAACTTATTTCCTAGAAATTCAGATCAGACTTCTCAGCCTGTGAGAAGCACCTACTAAGTCAAGGAATTTTTAAATTAGGGTGTCCAGCTGAGAGACTCTTCTTAAAAATTAATCCATTAAAACATGGATCTTCAAAGAGGCAGCTTCTCCAGGACTTCCTATCCCATAGCATGGCAAACTCTTTCAAAACTACAAGTGCAGCAGTGCTGTGTAAACACACAGCAGTAGAAAGCAGAGAAATTACTTTTCCATATCTCTCAGTGTGTTCTGTAACACAGGACTGAATAAGCCACTTTGTCTTTCAGAGTTTTCCAGATTATGAATGTTCTTCTTGTTGAGGAGCAGACAGAGCCATCCTTAAACAAATATTCTCAACAGGGCCAATAAAAAATCAGAAGTAGAAGCTGCATAATGGTGACCCAGTTTACAGATTCAGGTCTAAAAACCAAACCCCAATCTCAGAACAGTGTATTACGTATTTCAATTCCAACATTAACATCAAGCAGCAAACACATTGCAGTGAATAGGATAATGGCCTAAAGAGAACTCCTATACCTGCAATTACTGCTGTGCTTCAGCTGCACCATCCCCTCCCCCAACAAAATATTCTCCATATCTCAAAAAAAATACCTCTGTGTAGGTTTTGCTTTTTTTTTAATATATTAACCAGACTCCAAAGAGTTTACAGGCTCATGCACGTGGCTTAAATATTGGCTAACATTACTTGTGAAGGTCAGAGCAGGGTCATGCTCATAGGGTTGAAATATTTTGAAGGTAAGTTCACAGAAGAGCAGGAGGCACTGCAGAACAGATTGTGTCACGGAGCACCTACCACCTCCTAACACGAGTAGGGAGTTGGGGACTCGGTTTTGCAATACAAATACCTTCATCCCTCAGGAAAGATTGCTAGGAAGAATACGTGGTTTCTTTTCCAGGAGTTAAGTTTAACAAATAGAGAAGCATAATAAAAGTTTTGGCACTACAATGGAAGAGTCAATGTGATATTCAAGCAGAAGATGCAACTGATCTAAAGGTAACAGCTCAGTGAAGAGCCTCAGTGAAGAGTAAAGGAGAGAAACTGATGATAATCAACTATGATAGCAGCAAGATGATAAGATGTGCTATAGGAATGTATTTCAATTTACATGAACACAAAGCTGCTTGAACAGCTTTTCAGAATGAAGTTCCCAACAAACTTCTCCCTTTGTGTGTTCCCCGTACTGAAAAAATCTTGATAAATTTTAGTCACATCAGAGTTCTGCACACAAGATGTGCAATCACATTTGCCTTCTTAGCAGCAAAACAGTGACTGTATATTCAGGTTTTATGGAGTGCATGGAAATCTAGCTGAAACTGGACTGCACTCAGTATTTCTGAAACTTGAATCAAGAGGCACTGTAACATTTACTTGAGGATCTCAACCATCCTTAAAACTGAAAAACCTCCTGTGTTTTAAGAACTGTAAAAACAACCATTTCCCCCAGCTGCAATCCAGAAAGACTTTAAGCTATGAAGAGCTTGAAAACACAATTTAGATAGATATTGAGAAGATGTAATTTCTCAAGCACTTTTTTGGAGGATGCTTTCTCTCAGCTCAGCATTCCAGGTAATGAATCCAAAAGCCAAAAGGTCAGAATCTACTCTTCTGGCAAAGCTAAGCATGCTCTTCCTGAGCTCTGAAATGACCTTTTAGAAACAAGGCCATGGTGCCATCTGTGGAACTTCCCAGATTTGTGGAAGCAGCTGCAGGTCAATATGCCACAGCTAAGGTTAGATAGCCCTTCACTTTTGTACATTATTTTCCTTCAGAAGACAAGGTGGGCAGCAGGCAGAGCTGACCTGTTGTACTCTGAGGGAACACTGCAGAGAGGAAAATTCAAATTTGACCTTTCTGAGAAGTTGCTGTGCAAGCAGAATACCTGGACCAATCTAGAGTAAAGCAACCTAGCCCAGAGATACATCAGGCTCCTAATAGATACAAAAAAGATTTACTAGAGACTCTTGTTTTGTTCAAGATGGTCTATCATTTGCAATTTTTCTGGGCCCAAAACACCTGAAAAAACTGAACACATGAAAGATTAGAGTGCTACTGGAGCTAATACTAAAGATGATGACAATTTACACATAGCATGAGAAATAGTCTACAAATCCAGCTATGAACATTTAGCTTCAGTGACCTCTTCTGCTATGTGATACCCTGTAAAAGCATCACCAGCAGGAAGATTTTGGTCGTTCTGTGAATTACCTTGGTAATTAACCACATAGTGGCATGCCTAGCCAGTATTAATCTACCAACCTCTCTTACAGTTTCCTTGCAAGTTCACAACTTTTTCTGAGTAAATCACTAGTTTAGAAAGTCAGATGTGGTTCCCGTTAGGTAGCCCTGACACTGAGCTTCCATTGACTAGTGAAGAACATCTCCTAGCACTTACTGCACCTTTCTTGAGCACATCACCACATCAATCAGCTCCAGTTCAGGAAAGACTTAAGCCTGTATGAATACTAAAGCCATCAGCAAGCCCTACTGCTGATTTTGATACCCTGTAGCTGGGGTTTGTTTTGGAGCTGAATAGCTGATTTAGAGCACTGACTGCAGGTGACCTCTGTGGGTGCTAAATCACCTTTTCACCCACAGCTCTTCTAGCACAAATGGAAAAAGATGCACACTGAAGCTGTAATCCTTACCAAGAAGAATTCTGCATATTGCAATCACTAACATCGAAATATTCACATGTCCAGCCTAAAGTACACTTTAGGTCACTACCTATTTGTTTTTCCACAGCTTCAGAGCATCAACCTCTATCCAATTTTATTTGGTATTCTCATTCAGAATACAGCACACTTCAAAACCTTCAAACCAATTTCTCTCCCAGAGGTATTACTGATTTTAAAAATTTATGGTGCGGTGTCCGGAGGCAACTCATTAGGTAAACTAACAGCCTAAGACTCAGTAAAAGCACACATTTAAGCACTGAAGTTTTCTCCTGCCACAAAAGCAACATCACGAGATCGGAGCAGAACAAAACCCACTAGTTTCTGTCCAAAAACTGACTGTCCCTGTGAGGCTGCTCAGAATCCCTGCTGGCATGCTCTGCACTCCAGCACAACACTGGAGCCACGTGGAGCAGGTTATGGGAAATGGGAGCACAAGCCAGGAACATGGCTCAAACTTGACCTACTTGCAGAGGAAGACATACGGAATGCCACGTTGGATTAGGGTGATCTGGCCCACTGCAGCCTTATGGGGTTGGATGATGCTGCGTGCAGAGCCCTGATCAGACAAGCGGAAAGCAAAGGCATATTTTCAAAACAAGCCTTGCACGCATGCCCTTCCTGTGGAAAACATCCCCAACACATCTCAGTGCCCCCCAGCCCTCAGGCTAAGCCCAGGGGAAATGTAATAGAAATACTCAATGCAAGTAAATTCATCTGAGCACCAAAGAATTTCCCCTCTCACACCTGGAAGAAAAATTGTATTAACAAAGATATTGCTTGCAACTGGTGAGTAACTGGAGAACTTACTCTCATTACAGGTAAAACAATACAAAATTGTTCATAAGTGATTTTTCTTCTATTTCAAGCCTAATATGCTTTCAAACTAGTTTAAAAACAGTTAAATAAATAGATTAAAACATTTGTTTGTGATCCCTGAAGAAAATCTGCTTTAGCTTACCTTTTGGACATGCATGTATAGGCTATTCCCAATACTAAAATCTGCAGTATGAAAACTGCAGTATGAAAAACTCCCTGAAAATCTCATATGCAATTAAGCATAACACTATATGGAAAGCACATCTAATGAAGCAATAAAGGTTTTATTCCAGGGATTTGAGTTTGGAATTTTTATTTGGCCAAGTAAGTGCGGCATAAACATCCAATTCAGAGATATTTTTGGCAAAATAGTAAGTAAAAAATCATGCACAGCATTAGAAGTCTAGCATTATAGTGAAATAGCACCATGTTATACCACTTGCAGGGTTACTACATGCACAAAACACTTATTGTCTCCCTATACTGTTTTTCTAGAAGGATAATCCTATCAGCCTGTTTCAAGGCTTATTGAACAGTATCTAACCATGAACAGGGAGAAGGGAAAAAAAAAGAGAAAAGCAAAAAGAAATGAGGCAGTGGATAGGTGCCTGCCCAGATCAGCTGAATGCAAGGCAGCCCTTAGCAACACATGGCATCACAGCCTGGCAGCCTATGGGAGCCCACGTGCCCTTCCCTGCCAATGAGGCAGCAAAGCCTCACAGCCAGGGAGAACATCTCTGCCCTCACCCTGAAACGCTACAGACTGCTGCAGAGATGGAAACAGGCTGGTAAAATGCACTGCAGGAACCCCTCTTTTCTGATTGTTTCAAAATTCTCCCTGGATACAAACATGTTTTTCCTAGACTAATGCATATTTATTTCTCTTCTGAATAGTGCTAGAGCAGCAGAGATGCCTTCTGACACATTCTAATCTCATCTATTGATTTTAGTGCTTTTTTAAATTAATAAAGATCTGTCACGATAAAATCCCAAAGTAATATCATACATATGAGAGAATAAATAATTAGAGTCAATATTAAAAAACATAGTAGCTATCACTCATTATCACCATTAGATTTAGGAAGGAGAAGCTTGGTGCCATTAGCTTGAAGCAAGTTATATTTTGGATAAACTGGCTTCATTTTCAGGATTCATCACAGCTCTAGTATCATCACTAATATTAAAGGTACAGCTCAAATTGTGTCCCCTGTGTAAATCTGCTGAATCAACCACATGAGTCAAGTGCCAGAGCCAGCCCCAGTTCTGCACAAAACACACACTTTTCCTTCATTGATGGACAAGCTTTTCAAGCAAGCATTAAGATTGCAGCAGCTTTACAGACACTTTTGGGACAGACTCCCAGTCCAAACCCACAGGCTCTGCACTGCTGACACCCAGTGGCCACAAACCAAGGACTGCAAATCAACCACAAGAAAAGTAAAATATATGCAGGCCAAAAATCCCCCTCCAAACCCCCTAAAACAGCCTATAGCACTGAATTACTGGGGCTTCAATCATTAGCATCCTATCTGAAAAGTGAAAATACAAATGATACAGCCAGATAGGAAATGTTTTTGTACAGAAAAGTAAGTGTTCAGACTACTGAAAAGCTATTTGAAGCTGCCTCTGATGTCCATTCATTTCACTAAACTGACTGATACAATAACCTGTTTTAGCTGAAGCTGTTTTGGTTTTTGGGTTAGTTTTTTTTTGAGATCACACATCATCAATAAAGTCTCCTTTAGAACAAAACTGAATTCAAAACTTGTCATATCAGGAGGATGGAGGCCTGCCAGGGAAAACAGACTAGTGAATAGACTCACATTCCTCAAAACCAGAATTGTAAAGTACGGTCAGAGGAGTGTTTATTCAGTCCATTTTTCCTCTTAGAGGAAATCAAGGGAAAGGCACTGAAGAATCCACAGTTTCTTTAGAAGTAGTCTTAGAGCCTTGTTAAATTTGGGAACATTTTAGTGGCACAGCTGACACTGAATAACGTATTTCACAGGGGCTACAATAAAATAACTAAGCATGCTCACACAAGTCTGGAACAAACCCAATTTGTCTGGAAGAATTATGCTTGTTTTTAAAACAGAACGGGCATTGAATAGGGCAGAGACTATGCTCCAGAAATCTGCTCTGATTTACTCTTCAACAAGTAACTGCAAATTTTTTCCAAGCATGAATCTGGGGTTAAAAAATAACTACATGTGCTTTCCTTTTTCAAAAGGACACAAGCCCAACACGCTTTAACTTAATTCTACAAAATGCTCTTTTTAATTCCATTCCATGGCAGCCATCGATGAAAAACGCACCTTTTTCATTCAGTTCAGGGACATTTCCACTGGAGGGCAATTCCCACTCTGCTTTCCCCGCGAGCCCGGAGATGCAGCGCAGCCTGCAGCGCGGCGATTCCCCAGCAGAGGGCGCTGCGGGACCGCTGCATCTCCCATTGCCAGGGCAGCGGGACCGGGGGATCCCAGTGCCAGGGAAACCGGGACCGGGGGATCCCAGTGCCAGGGAAACCGGGACCGGGGGATCCCAGTGCCAGGGCAGCGGGACCGGGGGATCCCAGTGCCAGGGAAACCGGGACCGGGAGATCCCATTGCCAGGGAAACCGGGACCGGGAGATCCCAGTGCCAGGGAAACCGGGACCGGGGGATCCCATTGCCAGGGAAACCGGGACCGGGAGATCCCATTGCCAGGGAAACCGGGACCAGGGGATCCCAGTGCCAGGGAAACGGGGACCGGGGGATCCCAGTGCCAGGGCAGCGGGACCAGGGGATCCCAGTGCCAGGGCAGCGGGACCGCGGGATCCCATTGCCAGGGAAACCGGGACCGGCGGGATCCCATTGCCAGGGAAACCGGGACCGGGGGATCCCATTGCCAGGGAAACCGGGACCAGGGGATCCCAGTGCCGGGGCATCCCGGACCGGCGGCTCCACGGGATCCCAGCGCCAGGGCAGCCGCGTCCCGCTGCCCAAACACTGCGCTCATACTGCCATTACTGCAAACACTGGCTGATCTCAACTCTCCCTTTCCTCAATGGGAATGCTTTTATCAGGTACATAAAGATACAAAAAAAACCCCATTTAGTAAGAGCTGTGGCAGATTTACACTTCTGTTATTCTTTTAGAGAAAAGCTATTCACTCTATGAAAGGCAGCATGCCTTTAGAACTGTGCTATGCTACCACATTACTAAGAAAGTTTCATATTTCCAGGATGTCAGCCTATAATTTAAGAACCCTCAAGCTCTCATCTCCAAAAAAAAAACCAAACCCAACAATAATTTGTATGGTAAGTCCTTCTCCTGCCAATCGCCTCTGTAAGAATAAAAAAAGCAAAGCACCAACCAAAAATAAAAAAAAAAAGCTTCAAAACCCCAAAACCAAACCTGCAAGTTTTATCTAAATGCTAAAAAAAGAAGTATGTTTTCAGTTCCTAACTGAAAGGAGTATGTTTCAGTTCCTAACTAGTCCAGTTGATGTGTCATTTTCCAGTTGGTATTTCACACGTGAAACAGCACTTTCTCTTCCAGCCTCCTTGATTTGGAAATGGTTTTCTTTCAGAGGAGCTGAATTCCCACCTCTCAGACAGCCACACGTGTCAGTATCAGAGCTGGGTGAAGCTGCACTGAGGATCCCACAGCCTTGGCAGTGCTGCCATCCAATGCACCAGGACAAGGAGTACAAGCATCCACATCACTGCAACACTCAGGTAAAATGTTTTCTCCAAGTTCAGCTCCAAATGTTGCATCCCTTCAGTGCCTTGGCTTGCAATCCTGCACTAATGATGTCATGGCAAATTACCCCATCATCCAACTGATGGATATAAATAGCCATTAACATATTCCATCTCAAGGGACTTCTACTGGAATGTCACAGTGCTAAACCACAAACCTTGTGTGTATGAACCTGACACTGAGTGTCCACCTGAGAATTCAGTGACACAGCAGCTCTGAAATACCAAGGAGGAAAGGAAGGCCTATGGCCTTCCAAATTGTGGAGCTGGAAGGGCAGGTTTCCATATTTCACGACAGATTTCTGATTATTCTGTGGATTTTCCTTTTCTGAGACACCAGTCAGACACAGTATGTTTGCAGGATACAGAAGGCTAATGAAGCACATCAAGATGATGATGGTACAACAGAGGATGAGTAGCAGGATGATGCTCCTTCCCATCCCATCTGTTTTCAGAAACAGTAACAAACAGGCATTAGGCAGGGCAGAGGGATAAAACTGGTCTCTATATGGTTTATTTATTATTCAAAAGTGACTCCTTGCAAGATTGAAGATCTACCAGCTATCTTTGTTACATCAAGTTACTTCAGATCCTCTCAAAAGACCACCAACTACTTCTACTGAACCTGCATAGCTTTTCTTGTTGGAAAGCAAGTGTTAACAAAATCCCAACTAAGCAAAAAAACCCCACCTGACCAGACTGGGTCAGATTTCTGTTGCTGTTAGTCCACTACAGATTTCTGGTCCAGATTTATATATCTGTGCAAATATGATCATCTTTTATCCCATTTTCCATTTCTCCCATCATCTCAAGTTTTATTATATCTTAAAATCAAACTGGAAGTACCCTGTAAGGCTAAGATAATATAAGACCATTCTCATCCACCTGTTGGAAATATGGAGAAACATTTCTATTCTTCAGTGATGTCATACAACCTGAAATCCATTAAGATCAGTAACAAAACCACAGAATATCATGCAGAGTTATGATTTTCTGCAGTGGTCCATCTGTGAACTCTACAGGTCCATCTCATCTCATCTCACAAGAAGTCTGCAGCAGTTCCTGGGGAAAACCAGGTACACAGGCAGAATGGAAAGACATTAAGAATACTGAACACCTTTAATAACATGTGGCTCTGAAAAATACCCCAGCTGAAAATACATACTAGAAGAACCACAAATACATGGTATCCCTGTTCCTACTATTCCTTAAGCACCTGCTCACACAAAGATTTAGGTTTCACTCAATATTAATCTTTTTCTCAGGTTTTAACCTTATTCAACAGCAACATCTAGTTCAGTTTTTCCCATTCTTTAAAACTTTACCAAATGCCTCCATAGCCTTCAGTTCTTTACATGTTGCTTGGGTAGGGTTGGTCAGTCCCTCCCAACTCTGAACACTGGTGATTCCCTGATGGTTCATGATGCTGTCAAGCATCTGGCAGCTAACTCTGTCTTGGCATAGCTGGAGATGTTGAAAGCATCAGGAGTGACACCCCAGCTTCTTCTGAGCTGGACACTACATCACCTTGACTTGCAAACATTCTCCCTTCAATACCTGAAACACTGCTGGTCCACAGTTTCTTCAAAGAAAACAGAAGTTATTTGCCATGTGCTGTAGCCACTTGCTGGACAGCATTCTTCTTCCTGCAGGCAGAATCATTCCCAGCAATGCAACCTGAGTTTTTCTAGCTTTTCTGGATGACTCTCACCTTCCTAAGTAGAAGCAGCACTGCTCTAGTAGATGAGTAAGAGGAGATTGTGAAAGGATGTGCAAAACCAAGTGCACACATGCAGAGGGAAGAAAGATGGTGATCCTGGAGCCTGGACTTGCCTAGATGGACCCATGGTCCGACTCTCTTCAGTAACTTTTATCATGCTTCATTTGTAAATGCACACAATACTGTAAATTAGAAGTTTGCACTAGTTCCAACTGCAGCTTTAACAATACTCTCAAGGATTTTATAAGTACAAGCTATGAAAGGAAAAAGGTACTAGTGCTACTCCCACATGGGAGCAGAGATCCACCTGCAGCCTGTGGAGGACCCTGCACCAGAGCAGGTGGATGCCCAAGGAGGCTGTGACCCTGAGGGAAGCCCATGGTGGGCCCATGGTTCTCCTGGCAGGACCTGTGGGGGACCCACATGGAGCATCCTGTTCCTGCAGGACTCCACCCCACGGAAGGGACCATCACTGGAGCAGTTTGTGAACCACTGTAGCCCTTGAGAAGGACTCATGTTGGAAAAGTTCCTGGAGGACTGTGTCCTGTGGGAGGGACATCCCACACTGGAACAGGGAAGGGCTCCTCTCTCTGAGGAGGAAGCAGCAGCAGCAGAAACAACCTGAGATGAAGTGACTGTAGCCCCCATTCCCCATCTCCCCTGACTGAGCAGGAAGGGCTGAGGCAAAGGACTGGGGATGAAGTTAAGTTTAGTAAGGAAGAAGGGGTGGGGGAAAGGAGCTCTAATTCTAAAGGTAATAAATTCAACTAATTTTCCTAAGCTGAGTCTGTTTTATCCGTGACAGTAACTGGTGAATGATGTCTCCCCACCCTTATCTCAGTCCATGAGACTTTGTTGTATTTTGTCTCCCTTCTCCAACTCAGAAGGGAGTGAGAGTGGCTCTGGTGGGCACCTGTATCTAGCCTGGATTAACCCTCAACACAAATCCATCTAACCAGCTCCCCAGAATTCAATGGCTCTTTGATGATTAATCAAAAACAGAAGAAAAATAAATCCTACCTCACTTTTGGTACCATCACCTTCCCAATGTGACAGAAGATGAATGGCTGTGCTGGCAAAGCACAATAAACATGAAGTATCACACAGACACTATGCAGTAGCTTAGATGACAAGCAGGTTATAAAACTAAGCTAAAACCTTCACATGAGCATGTGCTACCTCTTCAGTCTCACAAGCTGGTTCACAGTACTGGTTTCTGGCATAAGGGATCTGGTTCAGCTACACAGTAGCTTTACTAAAAGCACAGAGAGAAAAACCACCAAAACATTATCTCTTTCTTTAAATAGTTCAAGAAACTGCACAGTCTTCTAGGGTAAGTTCACACAAGTGTCTAAACCACTTTGTG
Organism: Ammospiza caudacuta; assembly: GCF_027887145.1. Lineage (NCBI taxonomy): Eukaryota > Metazoa > Chordata > Aves > Passeriformes > Passerellidae > Ammospiza > Ammospiza caudacuta. Next base: position 145,507,130 of record NC_080593.1, read on the forward strand.
TACAATGGAAATGCCTTCTTTGGAGTAATGAGACTTCACATCACTCTGGTGAAGAGTTTTCAAAATCAGCCTCACCAGGCTCTGTGCTGAGGCCCTGTGGAAGCAAAAAACAAATCCTTGCAGCCTGGTTTAGCACCTTTAAACACAGAGGCATAAATTCTGTCAGGGATCAGGACTCCCAGAGAACACCACACATTTCAAGAGTTCTTGAAGGAAAAGAGGGAAAGCAAGTTCTTGCAGGGAAAATGACTAATATTGAAAGAGTCCCATTTTCTGTCCTTTAACATACTACAATTTTGCTTATTTGGCAGCAGTTTTCAAGCAGGTTAAGTTTCAATTCTTACCTACAGCCAGTGCTGCACTCTGTTCTTGGCCTCCAGTCTGTTTTAAAAAGAAAAAAGAGATTATGGAAATTAATTCTTTTACACCAAAAGTCTTAAATGCAATGCAATGTGACCTTGGAAAAGCAAACACACATCTGTTCCAGACATACTGTTCTTATGTATCTACTTCATAAACACAGTCCTGGATCCATACACCACCAGGACTTTGAAAAATTTGCTAAGAAAATGTAATTCAGAACTGTGTTTTATCTCTAGGCATACAAATAAATAGGGAATGCCATTATTTGGCAATGAATGTGCTTCCAGGGAAAAATGCTGCCATATTAGACAATGCATAAACACATATATTCCAGAATAAATTTAATAACTTAAGAGTCAAAGCTGCAATAAAATACCAGTGACAAACTGTTCTGCTTGCACTTCACATTGCTTTAACAAGAAAATCACACAAGATTCTAATCCAACCACACAAATGTGCACTTGAAAAAATTCAAGGCTTGCATGCTGACCTCCAGAGAAGGCATTTTCAAGTCACTGAAAACCATTTGCTTAACAAAGAAAACTAGTGTTCTTGGACAGCCTCAGTGTGCTGCACACATCATTACCACCGTTATAACATGGTGAAATAATTATGTTAACAGTACAGTTTAAAGGAGAAGGTTTGGAGTATTACAGTAACTGCAAGCTTCACAGGAAATAATAATGTAACATTAGCAAGGGAAGGCTCTGAAGGCACACAGCAGCACAGGCAAGGAGCAGAGTGGGGACTTTAGTGAGAATGACTCTTCACAGCCCAGAGAACTGAACATAAGCAAAACCATGATCATCAGTCAGTTACAACTGTAGAAATTTAACTCTCCATTCTTTTCAGTGCACACTTCTCTCTCAAAGAAGTTTTCCCCTTGACCAGCCTTAAGTTTGGGTAGCAGCTGCTTTTGCCTTTTTCCTACTGACTTCAGCTTCCCCTTACTTTCTCAGAAATGAGCAACAGCCAGCACTTCAGGACAACAACATGGTTAACAGCACTGTCCTTGTAGGAGCTACTGCAATTCCCTAAAATGCACCCACTCTCACTGGGCATATTTTAAATATGGGGGTTTTTCTCCCTTCTCATGACTTCATACTGCTCAATTTGGGCTTTGAGACAGCACAACAAAAATAAAAATCTGGAAATTGCTAGTCCCCTGCAGGTCAGGGCTGAACACAACTGGCATTGCAAAGAGAAACTGAAACCAAAGCAGTGACCCAACACTACTCTAAGAAGCTAATTTCCTGAAAAAGAGTGAAAGAAAAGTCAGATAGGACTGAGCTTTAAACAAAAACAAGAAGCCTAAATTCATTAGAATAAGCAGACTATAGAAATAAATTTGAAAATGAAAGGAAAAAAAGCCCACTGGAGCAGCTAGCTTAAGGACTTTCAAAAAAACCCTGTCCTTTAATGGTACTGATTCATTTCTACAGAAATACACCTATTTCCAACTGATAGAATTATTAGGGAAAAAATGAGGTCAGGTCTTCCCATCTTTCTGGACACAGTGCTGCACACATAGAGACAATAAGCACTTACACCTGCAAGAACAACGTGCTGATGCTCAGGTGGCTTGTCCTGAAGGCTTCAATGAATGAGTGGAAGTTAATAATTAACAAAGCCTTCTAGGACTCCTGTGGTAATGAAGGCAGGAGGAGAACAGCAAAGCCATTAGGCAAAAGGGAAGCAGCCAGGAAAGCTGAGAATTACAGGTCAGTTGGACTATCATCAATAACAGGCAGAGATGTTAGCACAGGAATCCATTAACTGGTTTCCTATCCTTTAGTAGCTATGAACAAGCCTTTGAGCAAAACAGCTCACACTGAGCACTGCTGATGCTTGGTTTATCCTGGCAAGCTGACAGGTATTTGATTTTTTTACATAGTGTGACTTCACATCACAGTATTTTAAATTTAGAGGTTGGCACTGAGCAATATAATAAAGCAGTGCCTAAATGGATAAGAAATTGACTTGCTGATCTCTAGTCAGGGAGGAACACCAGCAAAGATGCATTAAAAATAGACAGATGTGAAATGATTGGTGAAATGGATTCTTTTCAGAATTCATTTTTGCACTTTGGATACACCTTGATTTAGACTAAAGAATTTCTAAATGAAGAACTCTTTCAGGTTCAACATGCACTATTTGGGTTTTCATGCTGGGATAGAGGATTTGCAAAACCTCTGAGCTTCCTTCTGACTTATCCTCAAGGTTTAGATCTGCAGATTATTATAGAAATACCACAAACAGGCACAAGATGAGACATGCAAACTACACAACTTAATAGGCAGTGAAAATTGAATAATTCAGACCCAGCATTTTTCAATTCCTTGTGATTCTGAGGTAGTCAAATATTTAATGCTACATTACAGAGAAAAAAAGTTCTGGGCAGGAAAATTAACTTTACTTAATGGGTTACTCATGGAGTCCAACAGCAGAGAGATTAATGCATCCCATCCCAGGGATCTCATTTAGCCACACAACCCCTTCCGTTGAACTGCAGCCTAATTTCACCACAGCAGAAAGAGGCCAAAGCATGTGCCAATATCTCAGGCCAACTACAACAGAAATTCAAACAATTGTCACAGCAGCTGAAGAACCAAAATGGAAAACTGTCTAGAGCCATCAGAGAGGGACAGTGAATCATCTACATGTAGCATAACAGAAACAAAACCAAGCATCATTCGGTTTGTCAGAGCACAAGCCTGCAGCTGACAAGTCAAATGGTACCCAGATAAAAAATATGCAGTAAGTAAACTTGGCATCATTGTGAATGATGAAACTGGAGGAAAAAACCTCAGTGAAAATTGGCTAACCACTGAGTAAGCCCTGTGCTTTGGGCATCCGCCTCATATTGAACTGATGCTGCTTAACTCAGCAATACATGGAAACAGATTTCACATGAGAACAGCTAACCATGAACTTCCAGTGTGAAACCACTGTCCTCTGCCCAGCTCTGGCTGAACTCATTAAGGAGCCTCTACACTCAGGCACAGACTTGTCAGTGACTGTCAGTCATGATTTGCTACAGAATGATGATTTTTTTCAGGCTTTCCAACACTCACGTTCTGAAAACACTGAGTGGTAAGAAAGAATCATCAACAACTTTGCACCAAGAATCTAAATTACTTTCTGTCTACTCAACTGGTATCTCATCAGGGAACTTCAGAAAGTATGAACTTCACAAAGCTTACAGCACTTACTAGCAAAAGCTTGCATGGGATTCATGTACTCTCTGTGAAATACTGGGCACCCAGACTAAAGCTGTTCTCAGAACAAGCAGACTGCTACTCTGACAGAGCAAATGTTTCAGTTCCTGGTTTGCAGTTCAAGCCTGCACTGGGACTCCTCTGGGTAAGCATCAGCACCTTGAAATCCATGTGAACCAGCTGTGGACCATGGCACAGATGTTCTCAGTTCATTCATGCTAACAGCTCCTGGATACAGAAAAGGACAGGATCTAGCTCAAACCTGGCTGCCCTGGCAATTTTTAGATGTTCCTGCTCTCTTGGTTCAGTTTCAGACTTGAAATAAAGTTTGTGGAAACAGCTCTAAAAAACTTGTTACCCTTAGAAGCACACACTAAAACATAAAAACCAAGCCCAGTCCAAAACAGAGCCACAAGTCAAATACATCCCACATCTTGTGAGTAATAAAAAAAGAAAACTCAGAAATGTTTAGTAATAAAATTTGATTTTTACTTCAGTAACAATAACAGATGTCTAAGCTATAAAAAATAATTCATTGCTAGGATCATATTTCAAAGGGAGTTTCAGGGCATCTGCAGATAAACACATGGCTCAAAGCTAAATGGATGAACTCTGGTGTTTAACATCAGTGATTGTAGCAAAGATCCTTCTATATCTGTATGGCAACTGTATATGAGACTAAGATTAGCCAAGCAGGCTACCACTACTGCAAAGTGACCTCAGTTCTTCACAAAGAGCAAATGTACTGGTTGCTTGCTATAAAACCACTTTTTTGACTTCTGATTGTAAAGCTCCAGCTCAAATCTTTCTTCTCCATTCATTTATCTTGGTGAGGCAAAATGGCATCTTAAAAGTCCACACATTATATTAAATCTTTCCCTATCCTGTGTAATTTCTCAATACAGCCACTGTACCTAACATTACCTGCTACACTCAAATCCATGTTTTAAATTTGTAATTTAATGACAGACCCTCTGATGTGAATGCATCAGAGGGTCTACTATTCCAGTATAATTTTTCAAGCTTATTTCATTTTCCCTAATTATTCTATTTTCACAGGATACATTATCTCTAAGCTGTTACTGTTGCATAGCAGCTTCACTTCATATGATCTTAATTTCAAGGTTGGGGTTTTTTAAACACCTTTTGTAGTTAATGCATCACATTATATTGTTGTGGACTTGGCAGTGGAGGGTGATGGTTGGACCTGACCTTGCATGCCTGTTCCACCATAAAAAATTCCTTGAAAGCTCTCAGAAAGGTTTACATGCTGCACTGTAGACCAATAGGTGGGACACAAGGTTTTATACATATACCCCTTCCAACAACTTCAGAAAAGAAATAAGAAAAAAGGGAAAACGAAAAGATATTTCAGAAGCTTGTATGGCAGAAGAGAATATTCACACAAAACTAGTATTCAGCATGAAAATTTATATTTTCATTCACTTACACATAATGGTTTGTTTCTGGGACAAACCATTGCTTGGTTTAGTGGAAACAGTAAAATGAACTATCATAATCTTCATTTTTGCATCTCAAAGCTCTACAAACCTGTAAGTTGAACATCAAGTACAAGGGATTTTTTTAACCAGGTCAAAAAGTTAAATATTGCCAAATAAACTTTTTCACTTCTAGAAATAAGCTGAGAAAAAAAAGGTTGGGTAACCAGAAGACAAGTAAGGAATTTCAGTAACGCAGAGATGGGATTTCTTTAGCTGTTTAATTTAGAGTTGTGTTTGGTTGCTTTTTTTGGTAGTGAAGTAGGGGGCAGAGCTGTGGTACTTGAATGCAAGCAACACAGCTTCTGGTTTTACAAAAAAAAAAAAAAAATTAAAAAGACTGCAAGAATTATTAAAGCAAGTCCTGTGTCTAATAGTCAATTACTCAGACAACTGATCTTTCTACTTTTGGTAATATATTATCTCCTGTATTTCTTTTGAACTTTCATAAATCCAAACCCTGAAGTGATTTAGTACTGGATATAAAACACAAGCAGAATTTTTAAGAACTCTCCTCAAAAACACTACTGAAATATTCCAGAGGTAGGAAGAGACACAGGATATCATTCCTACACCTTTAAATGACACTGGCATTTGGCACTGGCATTTGCCACTGCATGTTTAACTTCCCATGACTACCTGGCATCATCGTTTTGCCACAGGAGGTGCTTCCTTTGTTTTTATGCTGTTAACACCCAGTTGTGAAGTGTTCCTGAATACCACTCAAGTGATTCAACAGCTTATTTATCTAAGATATACAGATGATATAATTTATGAGGAATATGACAGAGTTTAACAGGGAGTTCTGGCTCAATATTATCAAAACAGAAATGAAACCATGTCCTGTCCCAGGAAGTTTGCACAAACACAAACAGTAAGACAAGGAAGGGCCAGCAGGGCTTTCCCATTCACATTATTAGTGTGTAGGAGCAGCTCTGAGCAACACCAAGACCCACAGCCCTATTTCCTAATGCTTGAACAGAGGAGTCCTTATTCCTTATAATCTAGATTTCTACTGTCAGGGTAAATAAAAAAACAAACAAACAAACAAAAAAACCCAACAAACACTTTCCTCAGGACTGTAATAGGTCACATGAACACCAAGGAACTTCTACCACAAAAAAAAAAACCCTCCAGAAAAACCCAAAAAAAAAAAACCAAACCCAAAAAAACCCAAAAAAGCAACAAAAAAAAAACAAAAAAAAACCACCACAAAACAAAAAAAAAAAACAAAAAAAAAAACCAAAAAAAAAACCAAAAAAAAAACCCAAAAAAAACCCAGCCACAGAAGAGTTACAGTCACTCACCACCTAAAAGATCTTTTTATTGGTTTTAGTGACTTCTAATCATCACCTGTTCATCAACAGTATCAAAAATTGAGAGCTTTAGCCCTAGCTACTCCTCTGATAGGTAAAACTCTAAGATGAACTTAGACCTAAGCTGATTGTGCTACAGCTATGGAAGTATCCCACACAGCATCTCTGCTGCTCAGAGAGAGACAATGGATGTGTTTATTTCAGATTGCTAAGAACACAGTTTAGATTTTTAAAAGCCTGAAAAGCCCTTCCTATGAACACCAGCAGCAGTTTTGTCACAGGCTCAGGGCTGAGCAGTTTCCAGGTGACAGCCAAGCAGCTCACCTGAACTCCTGCCCCCAGGGCTGCCTCACCATGCAAATGCCAGCAGAGGCAGCTCCTTCCAGCTGTACTCATCCACAAAAGGAGGCAGGACTTTCCAAAGGGTGACTCCATGAGAGCCTTGGCACAAGCAGCAATTTCTGTCAAGGAGGACAGAAGAGCTCTGCTCCTGCCAGAGGAACTGTCACAGAGCACTGAGACTCTTGAAAGTGCCTCCAGCTTGTCCAGCAGCTCTGGGAGCTCCACCTACACAAAGATTTGCAATAATTGCTGCAGCAACATTTAAAAAACAGAATAGGGCAGGGTATGAAGGAGCTTTTCCAATCAGCTATACATTGCAGTAGTACAGTTTTGAAATTATTCTAGTAAAAACATGGATGATTAGAATACTAAAAGCAATTGTATCAATCATTAGCTGTCCAGAAAGGAAGAATCTAACCATGATATTTTAACCTGGGATCTCAAATGTTTGTTGGGCAGCATTTGAGATGGAAAAACAAGAATTACAGAATACAGGGTAACAAACATGAGAGAGATAATATGGGAATGTCCAGGTTCAGTTCCTAAGGACCATTGTGTGTTTCCAACAGCTTTATCCAACAGGCAGGAAAATAAACCAAAAAAACAGAAGCTATACAACAAGGTCTTAATTCCTGCATTGTAATTTAATGGCACTGAGTCTCAGGAGCTGCTCACTATTTCTTTTCAATAATTTCTCAAATTAATTCTATGATCACCTTAAGGGAGGCAAGCTGCATCAGAGGCAGTCCAGATGGGGCATTCAGGAAAGCTTCACTGAGGGGGTGTGTGGTCATTGGAACAGGCTCCCCAGGCAAGTGGACAAGGCACCAAGCCTGACAGAGCTCAAGAAGTGTCTGGACAATGCTCTTGAGTCATATGATTTAGTGGTGGGGAGTCCTGCAAGGAGCAGAGAGCTCAACTTTAAGATCTGTCCTTTCCAACTTCAGACATTCTATGATTTTAAATAATACAACTGCAGTTATGTGGTCAAGCAGTAAGCTGAACACTAACAAGAACTAAAGGACTTTAGGTCTATAGTTCAAGCGCCTACAGAGTCAAAAAAAAAAAAAACAAAACAACCCTCTCTCCACAAAACTTAGAATTGTCCTTTAACATGTATTTTAGATTTCTTCTCTAAGGAAGTGAAATAAGCAACATCTGACCTTAACCTAATAGAACAGACCACAAAAAACTGAATATGAACCTCCACAGTCACCTGTCTCAACAAGCACAGCTTTTCAGGTCAAATGTCTTTCTGATGAGAAAAGTTTACATATTTTGCCGCCCTGTTTAAAAGTGACTTTTCAAAAAGTCAAAACAACCCTTAAATTAATGCCTTTGATTTGAAGGCTCATTGGACAAACAGAATTAAACAGTTCATGTTGTTCTGAGCAACTATTTACAGGTGAAGAAAAATATCAGCCTTACCTTCATAAACAAACCAGCATGGCTGAAGTCTCAAGCAGAGCACAGTTTACTAAATAAGCCTTTAAACCAAATTCAAAACTCACTTATTTTTAAAGTACTCTATTAACTGTTGCAGTAGGACTACTACATGTAAAGGAAAGATATTTTGGAAGAGCTACACACTGAATTCCACTTGATTCCACTGAAAAAGTCTTGCCACTGATCATCTGCAGATTACTACAATCTTTGTTCAAAGTTTAACTTAGTTACATCTACTGTGGAAAAAAGAGACCACATTGTGTTCCCTCAACACAGGCACATTATTTACATTGGTAATAAACACTATTAAACTTTAAAAACACAGCAATGCATAAAAGCTTCTAACACCTCAATCTACTCCTGTGCTATTGCAGTGAGGCACAGTAAACAAGTCCCAAGAGAAAATACAGCAAATAAGTACAAGACAGCTCAGTTCAGCCTAAAATAAGTCAGCCATTCCTCTTTTTTTGCCTTAGACACCACCATTAATGCCAAATAAATGCATGCTGGTAGAATATCAGTATCATCATCAGAATTTCTACCACATTATCTTGAGTGTCAAAATCACAACAAGTACTTAACCTCCATGTACTAAGAGCCATTTAACACAAACCCACTTTCACATGAATGAGAAATCAATTCAAGAGGCTCTGCTGAATTTACAGACAAACCTACAACAATATATTTAGAGCAGCAATATCAAAGGAGATTAAGTTGTGGTACAAATGGGAAGTACAAGTGGTTTCAGTTGTCAGAAAGGCAATTTTTCTTAACATATTTACATTCTATAACATCACTTTGGCAGGTTATTCTTTTACCCCTCATGTTCCCACATTACCCTGCTGTTGGTATCTCGTGGGCTTTGCACTGAAAGCTTTTAGAAGTATTTGTAATGTCACCACTTTCTGTGGTGGTTACACAGGTTTCCTCAAACAAACAAACAAACCAACCCTTCTGAAAGCAGCCATTAAAAGCTACACATTTATAAAGCCTATTTCCTTGTCTAACAGAGGAAACATTTAGCACTGAGCAAAACAGAACCAAGTTTCATATTTCTTGCAGCATGTTTAACTTCATATAAACTTTTCCACCAGTCAAAATCAAACAGAATTCTGTAAACACATGGAATAGGGCCTTACTCAAATACAGAATCTCTTCTGCATGAGATCCTTCACTTCAAACCTTTTCTACACACACAGGTATAAAGACAACAAATATTCCTGCTCTTTTTAAGTTTAACACTTATTAAGGGATTTGCAGGAAAGGACTGACATTGTTACGGAAGAAGTTTTAAAGGTTCTTCACAAGAGGAAGCAAAACATTTAAAGATGTGTCAGCCAGACAAATGTTACTTTCATAAGAGCTATACAAGCCACAACAAAGAGTTCTCAAAATTAATAAGAAAATGGCAGGTATGCATTTGCTTTCACTTTGTAAACATAATACTGAAGGTGTTTTCATATTTATTAAAATTAGCATAAATGACAAACCTGTTAATCCACCCACAATATCAATGCAATATCAGTACTGGAGAGACTTCACAACATCAGTTTGCTCAAAACATCTCCCCATCATCATTATGGGGGAACAATTCTAAGTTGCATGGAAAGATTTTTAAATCTTCAAGCATGCAGACAAGTTCAAGCTGCATGTAAGAGATAACACTAAAATGAGAGTGAATAATTATCAGAGATTATATGTGAAAGCAGAAGACAATTATTAATGTTTTTTCTGAACAACTGATATTCTGGAAAAATAATCCCATATAAATTAAGTTAGCATAATGAAAAAGAACAGCTAATACAAGAAAAATAGGGCAAACACTGAAATGATACTCATCCTTCAGTGGCTGTGATAATGGACAGTTGAAACATCTTAAGCAAAAGAAACAACATCTGGATGAAATGGGCATGCACATCTTCCACAACCACTTGGGCTGGTCTTCAGCACATCAAGGACCAGCTGGGTTAGAAATTTTTATCTTGGCACCAGTCACACCAGACCCAGACACAGACACTGCCCCAAGGGATGCAGCACCCACGTGTCACATTCTCTTTCCAGCACAGTCCCAGAGCTGGGAACCTGGGGCAGGTCTAAAACACAGCAGAGCTCAGCACGCTCTCAGCTCCTGCCTTTCCAAAACAAAGTTACTGCTGGAAACAGTGAAACCAAGTTTGTGCAGCACTACCCCATGCTAAAAGAGACTTACTGATCCTAAAGGAAATACTGATTTCAGATAAATACTTTACCACAGCTGCAGACAAAGAACCACTTCATAGAACTACCCAGTTTCACTCAGCATGACCATCCTGTTAAACTTCTCTCTCCGAGAGAGATGGGGAGATGATGGGCTGGAAAAGGAAGCCAAAGTAGGGAGAAAGACAGAAGACTTCAATTCTAGACTCATGAGCTTTTCAGTCTTCTGTACAGGGCAAGTTATGCACCCAAATTTAGTGAAAGACACACATTACTTATTCACATCATATACAATCAGAATAATCCACAGTATTATCCTAAAAGTTACTATCAGATAATGATAATGTGGTTCAAAACTTATGGTGGCACTACAGTGCTTTGGTACCTCAAATGTGGCACACTAAATGCCAGAGGTTTTTTCTCCTAAAAGCTGAAGGTCATACACTTTCAAACCCAGTATTTAGGAATGAGTCTCATATGTATTTTAGTTTCAGGAACTGCAATTTTACAGGCAACAAAACTCTTGAAATTATCGCTCAGAAATAGCTGTACTATGAAAGTCATCTTTATATTAAAAAAGAGACTAAAACAACTTTGTTTTTACTGTGTCATTCTGACAGATGCACACTGCTGACTACTATAAGCTTTCAAAACTTTCCTATCATTAATCTAGGTTTGGCAGAGTAACCAAACCAAGCATTTTAATATTCTCTGCAACAGCTACACGAAAGAACTTTATAAAGTTATCCATGACTGCCTATAAAATCTAGGCAAATTAACTGGCAAGTGAAGATTAATAAAGCACCTGTAAATGCTTAAGTCATGAAAGCTTAATGTTTTCTTCTTGGCTAGGATGTGCTTCTTTCTATGTTCTTCCTTGAACCCAGCCACATCACCCCATTTGGGCAAAGAACCCTTTCTTGACACAAATTCAATGAGCCCTGCAGCTCAAGTGGCAGCAGTAAACAGAAAGGTGAGATCCAAGCTTGATGGAAGGTGTACAGGAAGGTATAATTACAGAGGAAAATTGCTACTTCATCTACAGTATTAAATAATTGAGAAGTGAGCTGTCACTCTGGTACCAACTACCAATGTGCACATGATTTACCTATTTCAAAACCTAAATTCTCAGGTTTCCTTGTGATTGCTGTGTAATACTCTAGCTCAACATCATCTTAAGGACTGGCAAACTGCTATTAAGTGGTCATAGCTCCTCACTGATGTTCCTATTATTGCTCAGTACCCAAAGCAGCCTGCACATGACTTGGTGTGTCTGGGAATCACAAGACATCCTTAGTTTTGTTATCATACATTATTCTCAGTGAAAATTAGGCCTCAACAAACATCCATTGAATAATTGCAAGCACATTAATGGCATCTTCCAAAGCATGTGGACTTCTGCTAAGGCTTCCCTTTGTCTCTCTCCAGAAACTGAAGCACTATATTTGAAGTTTCACTGTTTGCACTATCACACTTCAAATAGTATTTATACAGAACACAGTACAGACACATCCTATTTGTCTCAGCTAAAAAAAGCAAACAGACTATGTCTAACATGTCATTAAAGGAAAAAAAAAAAAACAAAACAAAAAAACAACAGTCTTTTTTCTTCCACAGAGAGCAGGAATTTAATCAATTTGTATTCCAATTTAAATGCCCACACATTATCCACTGCTACTGAGTCTTTTGTCTGGTGAGCCACAGACAGTTACAAAGAAAAAATGTTGCATGAACTACCTGCTTTCAACTGATCAAAATACTTTGTATTCCTTGGCCTAAAATATTATGGAAAAAAAAATATTCTACAAGCAAAGAAACCCAAGCAAGTGTTTACCAGTTAGTAGTATCTTCTTGCAGTCTTAACAGAGAACTCCCTTCTTCAGATTATTGATGCAGCAGCTCGTCCTCACAATCTGAAAGAGCAGAAGAACCCCATTAAACATAAACAATACATGGTATTTCAATCACATAAACCAGTGCCAGGGGTAAATCAAAGTTAATCCTGCAGTGCCAAGGAAACTACATAATCCTTTAGGAATGCAAATGAGACATGCAGAATTCAAAAACACTTGGTGATTTTATGGAATTGACATTACAAGCAAACAGAGAAGCATCCTTACAAGCTCTTCTGTGAGTCAGTAAGGCTATTAGCTAGCCATGATCACAAGCATCAGAAATAGAGCATTGCAGCTCAGCATTACCAAGTTACATATAGTTACAGCACAAAAAATAGAGCATTACATCTCTGCATTACGGAGCCCAGTTACACATAATTGCAGCAGAAAAAAGTAGGTCTCAGTTCAAGCTTTATTTACAGTGCCACATACATTGCACACAGGGAAAAGCACTTCATTGCTGTGGTTTTCATCAGTTAAAGAAAAATGCCACCAATAGAAGTTTTTACCTATCTGGACTTCTCTAGGGTCACTAGGATTTTCTGCTTCAAAATTAAGCTTCTGGTTTAGAAAGATCAGTATTTGTATAGTCAGACAAAACAGCATTTCCTATGGAAACACAGCACTGAGATTCCACTGCAAGCACTTGGAGGGTATTTCAGCTCATTTGGAGTAGATTTATATAGCAAGCAGCTTACCTTTTTTAGTACAGTAACTGGGTGATGAACTGCCCAGAACTGATAGCTTTCTGTTGTGGTGAAAGGTTCATAAGTCTTTTCCCTTTGGGGTTCTGTAGGCTGCTTCTCTTTCAAGGATTTCAGCTAATTTAGATACTTAAGTGTTTAAGTACTTAAGTGCTGTCACTTAAACTGTATCCAGTAAAACCACTGCTGCTTCTCCTTCAGGTATTCCTGGCACTAGAATCCTTCTTCTTAGTATCTTACATCTCAAAGTTTCTTTTAAAGAGTCATCTTCCCATTTTGTCCTCCAATTCTCCTTCTGCTTCTTAAAGCCAAGTCAAGCATATTCTGCAACATGTCTGTTTTTAGCACAAACTTGCTTTAGAAATATAAAATCCCTGTCATGTCATTTCAAATCCAGCTGAAGAGGCATGAAATATTCAGCATTAATTTGTATTTAATCAGCTATCAGCAGTTCCTCTTACATCAGGTAATCCTGATTAATGGGCATTTCACAAAAATATGTTGCTTTGCAGTTAAAATATATAATCACAAACATCATAACATTACTGATTTCCCCAGCTTGGGAAGGGTGGAGGGAAGAGTTACAAAGTATTGAGGCTGGGAATGATTTTAGTCACAGTGAAAACTACCATCAAAAGTTGCCATCTATTGCCTCCTGCCCTCTCTGCAAAGGAAAAACCTGCAAGCTGAGCAGCACAGCTAGGAGAAAAGGGAAGGACTCTGAGATACTATGCCAAATAAAACCAAGGGATCCTATTCACAGCTACATTGAAGCAAATAATTGCAACAAACAGCTGAAAAGCAAAACCAAAAAAAGAGTAATATTAACTAATGATAACTTTTGCCAATTTGTGTCAAGGCAGTACCTAAGATAAGCAACTGCCTGTCAAGTTAATGTGTTGGTGTTTGCTTTTTTTCTTCCTGCAAATGTTGTAACAAGCACTATTTCTCTTTCTTGCAGAAGGAGAAATCTAAACAACACCCAAAACACATTCGCTCCATTAATGCATAGGCTTTGTTTAAACCATTGTTCCACCACCCGCTTCAGTCCCCTTCATTCATGGACCTCTTGCCAGACAACTGTATAGGTTAACAATTATCTTATAAACTGAATGGAAGCCATGAGATCCTTTCATTCATGCTGCTTGGCAAGTGCACAGCAGAGCAGTTCTGTCACTGCCTACAGTCCATAACAGAATTGAAAGTCTTGCTGCCTGACCATTTAAGAAACTCAACAAGTTCCTTCAATACACTCAATCAAAAACACTTCCTTCTGCCCTGCTACACTACAGTATGAAAAGCTTCTTATTCACTACCAAAAATGGATTTTTTTCAAGCATGATTGATCATTTCATTAAACAGGAAAATTGTTATATTTCTGCTGTTCCACTGTCAGTTGACAAATTCAAATGGTTAAATCTCCTTGTAACTACTGAAATCACAAGCAGGATTTTGGTTTACTGAAAAGAATACCTAAGCTCACTGGAGACCCTTCTGCCCTCTCCAGTGCCGCTCCCCTCCTGGCTGCTCAGTATTTCCTGTGCTATAGTTCCTCCTCCCTGACAATCCATTCCTGCAGCCTGGCTTCAGGAGAAAGGGAAGCCAGAGCCAGCAGCAACAGCTGTGGGGCAGCTCTCGATGGGAAAATCCCACCTGGCAGAACTGCCATTTGTTACAGTGCATTGAAGAGATGATGGAAACATCCAGAAAAGCACTGGAAGCACATCCTCTGTCAGCACAGGGCAAAGAATTAAGCCTGGTGTGATAGCAGGAGCTGGAGAGGAAAGAAGCTGCTGCACAGGAGCACTGCACACAGCAAGGACAAGGCTGCTGAAGGGGGAGCACACACAGAAAAGCTGCAGAAAACATGGCCCCTTTAGAAGATCTCCACAGCTTTCAAGGCAACAATTCCTTAAATATGATCTAGATTAATCCCATTCAGTCCATAGAAACTGTCAAGAGAGATTTATTTTTCTTTTTAAATAACACATCCCCAAAGTGTAACCTATGGTATAAATAGCATAGCTGAGAAAAACCAAATTAGCTACCATCTTAGTTTACAGACAAGATTTGTTCACAAACTCATTTTCGTTACTTCAATAGACCTTTGTGGAGTAAATTAACACTGTTTCTTTGACAGGCTAATGAGAAGAGCAGGTGAACAACTTAAGAGTAAGCTCATTCCCAGGAGATCCTTGCCTGCCCTCCACACACGGTGCTGGCATAGCTTTGCAGGATGACGAATTCAAAAGAAGGAAGCAGACAATAAACCTACTTGTTGCTGCTAAATTAGGGAGACTTCACCTCTTGATGTAAGCGACCATCCTTTACTTCATTAGTTTTGTCACTTAAGGGGAAGGTGGAATTAGCACAGCACCTGATTAAATCTTGTTCTCCATACAAAATTCATGCTCAAGAAGACCATTAACCATAAAGATGCAAAAAGCCTTCTGTGAATGGCACAGTGTTTGCTTTTCCCTGGGTACATGTTTCAACAGGCAGAGCCACAGAAAGTGCTTCTCAAGCCTCCAAGTTTCACACTCATTTGAGCTACAAGGAAGAAAACTTCTGAGAAATATATTAATGGCTATGTCCTCAGGAGCAAAGGGTAAAGCCACTAACACAGGGCTTAGCTGGTTTCACTGAGGGACTCAGGGCACTCCATCCAAGACAGCTTGCTGAAATACTGAGGCAAAACAGGCAGTTACTGTCAGATATAGCAGTGTCTACACAGAGCTTCAAGTTAAGTAATTTTGCAGTCTTTGCCACCATTAAAGCAAGACTGAGGCTAACAGCCCATGTAAGGCCCATGTCAGAACCTGCTACATGTCTTCACAAGCAGCTCACGGGAATGACTCAGGCTGAGGTGCAGAGGTCAGTCTGTCCTTGAATTCTGCCCAAACCTAAACCCAACAGCCCACACTCCAGGTCCCTGCCTTGCTCCAGTCAGACAATCACACGCCAAGGATACTACTAAGTGACTACCTGGGGTGGCCCGAGATGCCATTTCATTTCCTCTTTATTTGATAACCTACACAGAATCTTCAAAAGCCCAGACAAATGTAGATTTCACAACTTAACATGCAGGCTATTTCAGCTCAAAAGCTTGTCTGAATTCCACTTAGGAGTAACTCCACCTAGCCTGTATACCTAACACTGGTGTATAGATATGAACCACATTTAAAAATCACATAACACACATCATCTTTGCCTGCACTTGATTTTGCTTAGTCCAAAACACAGAAACAACAGGAAAGACAGCAATGTGGATTTAAGGTGATGTATCCTCCCTAACACAGATCACAACAGACTCTTAGAAACAACAGCCCATCCTAAGATACATCTGAAATGAACAGTATACAAAATGAGCTGAAGAAAAAACAATCCATAAAGATCCATAAAGACAACTGAGTGTCAGAAGGCTTATGGCTTACAAATCTTTCTGGTGTCAGACTAAGACAGCACACACATAGAACAGTCAAAATAACCCCTGCAGAGCTTCTGGCAGGTCACTCTTCATAGTAAATAGCTATGCAAGAAAGAGGCAGAAAGCAACAAAACCAGCGTCCCACAAAAACAGGAAAATATAAAAATACCAGAACTCACTAATAGCTCCACAGCAAGAAAACTTGAGAATTTTATATCCTGCTAAAATGATACAGGCTACTTTTTTCCCTTATGAATAAATTTTGCCAAAACTTTAATTTTCAGTTGAAAGAGGAAATTCTCCTGTGATTTGAGGAATTGGTAGTCTGAGAACTATTCAAAAATCCCCAGTTATTCATTTCTGCACAGCTGAGAAAGTAAGCTGTCGTTCCTTTTATTTCCAGGACAGAAATGAAACCAAGTGTTTAAGATCAAATAATTACACTAAAACTCAATAGTTTGAGCTTCAACTGTACATCATGCAGTTAATAACACTGATGCAAAGACACATTCCAAGGTTAAAACTATTTGCCTCCAGAAACCCGCAGTTCTGCTTCCATGTAACACTGGAGCACTCTAGTGATACCATTTTCAACAAAAATATTCCTTTTTTTTCCATTCATCAGAACAGCATGAGTTACAGGACTTAAATACACTTACACACACACTCCTTACAGGTTTGAGCTGCAAAACCACTAACTATGGTTCAAAATGTACCTCTAGTATTTATTCATGTACTAGAAGCTAATTTTGTGAGTAAATTAGGATCACCCAGTTAACTAAGTCCTAAGTCCTTCCTAAGAGATGGAAGACACACATAACCTTCCCTTGTCCTATGGCAAACATTTGGCAGAGGTTTAAAGTATTATCAGCCCAACACAATGTATTCTCTGAAGTGCAATTCACTGAACAGAACACTGACCAGCTTTTCCTCCAATAATTACTCCAAAGTCATGTAAAGGATTTCCAATTGTGAACACTTTCTCCTGTCAGAGCTGTATTGCAGCTTTCAAACACTGGATTTGGTACTTCAAGCTCAGTACTGCGACACCATTTAGCAACTTCCTTTAAAAATACAGCTTTTCCAAATAACTAAGTATTACAGAAGGACTGACATTTAATAGATGACTATCCTTATCACTTTTTGTTTTATTATTTATTAATTACAACTGGAAATAGGGTATGCTCCAATTCCAGTAGACTTTGCTCACACTGCAGAAGTTCTGACTCCCACCAGACTATTATTGACCTTCAAGCTCTAATTTACTCAGCTTCTTGGAGCTCAGGAACCTGTATCTGCATTTACTACAAATGCAGCAATAAGGAGAAAGTAGCTCATGTGTAAAAAAACAACTAAACTGAAACTGCTAAATACTTATTCCATTTAGCCATACAATAAGCATATGCCTCTGTTTCAAAGACAAATGTGGAAGCAGTAAATATGCCAATCATTTGAATACTCTTATATTAGACAGGAATGAAGTTTAACTGTGAGCAGAGAAGAATATATTTGATGCCAGACTTGAAATAACACGTTGAGTATTTTCTCCAGTTCCCTTTTGAAACAGAATTACTCTTCTGAGAGTGACTCAAGTCCTAGAGTGACTCAACTCGGAGATGAAGAGGCAGGACACAGATGACATGTTCTCCAGATTAGTAATGGAGCAGGTTTCCATAGCAGGGTGAAAAGGGCAAGTACGTACAGACAGACTGAGACAGGACTAATCTTTTCCTATTTCTAATGAGAGGATGTTCTTGATAAATACAAAGGAGGAGGATAATTAATTTCATATCATGTAACTAACAGAAACTTGCTCAGAAGTGCAGAGTCCTTGCAGAAAGTCTGATAATTCTTATAACAAATGGCAGGAGCAATTCTTTTGTCATAAACTGCTTTTGCCATACAGAGAAACAGGCACAAGGCACAACCTGGAATATTCCTTCACTCTCAAGTACAGATGCCACAAATTTTTTGACCTCAGATCTCAGTTAGTGTGTGTTTTCTCCTTGGATACACAACACCCAACCAAGGCACTGAATGACATTACAGGAAGCAGGAGTTAACACATGGACTGATTGTTGGATCAGTCCTGTTTTGTTCTACTGCCTACAGAGGCACAATGAAAGAAGATCCTCCTGTGACCAGAGCCAGTGGACCAGTTCTGCTTTCTAAGAGCTTTAACTGTTACACTTATGAGCAAGCTACACAAACTCTTCAATGAGTTAAGGCTAGTAATTAGTTATAGGATAGAAGCTGCATATCCTAACTGCAAGAGCAGTTTAAGATCTCCCTTGGACAGAGATCTGTCCTAAGCAAAGACTAAACACAAAAGACTTTCCCACTCCATAGAAATTCCTTCTCACCAGGCTCTGTTCTGCTTAGTCTTTCCTGGATACACACCTGAAGCCCCAATTCATAACATGTCCCAGCTTCAGTGTCCTTCACATTCTTACTCAAAGTGTTCCAGCTTCAGCTGGGAGGGAGGCACGAGCCTGGCTCTCAGACAAACAATCAATTCAAGACTCCTTAAACAGAGGGTAGAGTCAGGTGTCCCTTCTACCCATAATTATGCCAACAAGTCTGTAATTTAAAAATTCTGAAAGAGAAAGACAACTTATGGAAAGATGCTATGAAGCCCTTACTCTGGGTAGTTGGTCAATATATCCTTTTTCCCCCTCATTTTCCAATCAGCTGGATTTAGACAAGCTTGTTATCTAGTCCACAGAGAGGCAGGCATTAGTTCCAGCTCTTAGTGATGTTTACACTACCTAAATTTATCTGATGAGTAAATAGTTTAAGCTCTTAGCTTAAGCAGTCTGAATGATCTTTTCAGGATCCAATATTTGTTAAAAAAAGGAAAAAAAATGAAACTGCAAAGCTTATGTTTGAGACCTTGAGTAGAAAGTCTCACCCTGACAAGGTTGTCTGTCGACTCTCAAGTTTCACATCCACTTCTCACTACCCAGACTTTAAAGCAACTGGACTCCTGTTTCTGCACAGGAAATCTGATGAATTTTCAAGCCAATCTTACACTCCCACATCCTCTCATGTACTGTATGTCCTGAGATAGCACAAGATCTTTGTTCAAAGGGTACTTGTAGATGTCATCATCTCCAGAGGCATTTTTCCTACATTTAATGTGCAAGTGACAACCTCAGCCAAAACAGGAGCACAACAATTTTTTCTATATTACCCTGTATTGGAGTAACAAAGGAAGCGTTTAAGAACAAGTCTTATATTTTTCTGCTTAAGCAAAATTACAAACTCCAATGTTCAAATATTCACACCTATGTTCTAGAGATTGCAGCAAGGCAGTTAGTTCATGCTTTGAAATCAAACTTTACCCTGGAACAGAAGTCAAATAATAATAAAGAAAACCCAAAACCAAACTAGTATTATTTATTTAGAGATGTGTCATACTACAGAGCTTTTTTGCTATTCTGAGGCTAGAAATACTTACTTCAGACTAACAGATTGTGAAGAACCACTTTCCATGAAGAAATACAGCCACAAAATTCAAATTTCACACATGAAGAAAAGGAACTGTATCACACAAAACTGTGAAATCATAGCCAGCATAATTCTGGTAGACACAAAATTGTTGTATTTAAGCAAAACTCCAATAACAGACATGCATAGGTAGCAGCTTCCCTTCATCCAATTATCATTTATTTCAGGCAGATGCCAGCACATTCAACAAGAATATCATCAGTACAAGCACTTCAAGCATCCTGAAAAAAGTCCTAGGACCACCAACCTTATGAGTATCACTGAAAACCAGGGATAAATTGTACTAGCATGTGTAACCAGAGTTGAAATTACGGTGCCTGGCTCCTACAGTCTCCAAATTTAGATCAGGGACTCCATCAAACCATGTGATGAGAGTTGCTCTGCAGGCAGAGCGTGCCTGAGGCCGCTCCCCCATGAGAATCCCACAGGGCCCTTCAGCACCGTGCAGCCAGAGCATGGGCAGTGCACACACGAGGTTAATGTTCAACCAAACCAGAGGCTCCAGAGCTCCTCAGAAAGGCAGGAATGGGAACAGTGTGACAGGAACTGAGCGCTGGAAGCCCAGCACGAGCTCCAGCCTGGAGAGGTACAAAGGGAAGCACACACACCATGGATGTGTAATTCCAGCAAGGAGCTGCATCCATCACGTGGTGCTGCAGTGCTCCTCTGTCCAAGGACTGTGATTCAGTGCCTACAGGGTGTGTTGGATTGAGTACAGATGCAAAAGTTAATTGCACACCCTAGATGTGTCTGGCTGCTGACAGAAGAAGGCTACACACACAGACAATTAGGAGCACTCAGAACAGTTAAATCATCAGCTCTAACAGGACTGACTGAGCCTTGCTGGCCTCGCTCAGTGCAAGTGCAGAAAGCTCCCATATCTGTCTCAGAAGGAGTCTCAGAGTAAGTAAAGCTAGTTAACTTTCACAGTGTTTAGTTTGAGGGTCACCATGCCCAGCATGGGCTAAAACAAACATTACCTACTATGGAATTATTTGTATTGCCATTCATGAACTCACACAATTTATCAGGGACATCTCATGTGGCAAAGACACTGCCAAAGAACTGGATGATTTATGGGTGTTCTTATAGCAGAAATCTCTTATAGCAGGACCTTTCCAGCAACAGATATTTTCCAGCAGTCTCTGAATACTGGAATGTGACAAAAACAAGACAGAGGAAGTATAAGGATAAATCTTGTTAATAAAGATATGCTTCTCACTGTGGCTGAACTAGAAAATTTCTTTTGCCTAATGGTATTGTCATAAGCACCAAAGAAAGCTCACTAACAAAAGGAGGCTGACTTCACAAAGAGCAGTGCAAAACCCCTTTGCATGGACAAGAGGCTTCCAGTAGTTTTCTTGACTTTAAATAAAAAACAATCTGGCTTTCAATAATTTAGTAACAAGACAAATATTAACTTATTCATTATTGTATCACTCAAATCTAGAAATGGATGTTGGCCTTCTGAGCCTCATCTCATTTTTGTGCAAATTGTTATTATCTAAAAAATAAAAGCATCAGCAAAAATAGTATTAAAAACAAAGCCACCAACAATTACTAAGATTGTCCAGATCTGAAGGTATGAAAAGGTTTCACTTGGATCTGCTTTCAGTCAATGTATCACTTCAGAGAAACTAAAGGAGTCCCATATCCTATTACTAACTTTAGTTCTATCTTATAAACATGTTTTATGAGGAGTCATTCAGCTACAGAAACTCAGTCCAGTTGCTGCAGTAACTAGAGAAATATGCATTTGATCCCTGGTTTTTACTACAACTTCCTATTTGCTTCCAGGTAATTAACACTGCCATACCTCAGTTCCTTATCTTATCTTCTTTCATGATAAGGCCAAACATTCAACACTAGGAAGAGAAGGACTTTAGCCAGGTGTGTTGTCTTTGAATTCTGCTACAGAAGAGTTGGCAGGGCAGCAATGGATAAAGGCAAAAGCACAGAAGAGGCTGTTTAGTGACTCCCCAGGCAGTCACTGAGGATACTCTATGTGAAGCACACATGCACCATACCCCCAAAATCTCTGCACTACATCACATTACAGACAGAAGCTGCTGAAGCAATACAGACTCCAAAAATCAGATCCTGCACTCCAATCCAGCGAAGATATTCATGTTAAACTCTCATCCATCAGCCTGAAAAATAATGGAAGTTACTGTTTTACTGCTGAAAACTTGAGCTTCTTAAGCCTTTAAGTTAAGGCCCTACAGACAGTAAGAAGTTAACTAATCATTTGAGACGGTCCAGTCTAATCCTGGACATAAACAGTAACTTCACTTTAAATATGCATGTTATAGTTTAAGAAAAATCTTTTATTAAGACTATTTTAATTATAAAATCACTCAAGTGTTCCAAAGTGCTGATCCATCTATCCTTTAATAAAGATGACAAAAATAATTTTTAAAAAAGGGAAAAGATGCACATGTTAAACAATGTGCTTGAGGGGAAAAACGTTTCATCCAGATCAACCAACTTCAACACTGGCTACTGCTGGATTATCAGAGAGGAATGTCCTAATATGTCCTGTAGTTAGAACACATTTCTTAAAAAACAACACTGAACCTACACTGGGACAATTTCCTAAAATGAGAAATGAGCATGAATGCACAAATTGCATTTTAGTAAGCATATTTAATGTACAGTATAAACTGCTCCCATGGAAGAAGCCTTCAAGCAAAAGAAATTTGTGCTTAGACCATTAACAAGATCCACAAATTCTATCCTCTCTCACACAACAAGAGTCTATAACAAGTCTGTAGAACTAGTGAAGAATAAACAACACCTGGAAAAGTAAAACCAGTTTTAAAAAAAAAAAAAAGGGTTTTTTTGCTTGTTTTGCTAGTCAGCCAGACTATACTCTGTGATCATGAACAAAACAGAGAAGTCATTAAGCAGCTCATGAGACCATGAAAAGCATTCTCAAGAGCCAGGCAAGGAAACAAGGGTAGTTCAGAAAGGTGGCATCTCTGACTCTGGCTCCATGTCACATTCCTGACAGATAGCAGAAGGCATGAGCAGATATGTTCCTCTCCCTACCCTGAAACCAGCAAATACAATGTATCACAAGAGAAGATACAAAACCTGTAACTTCAGGCACACAGACCCTAAGAGGTATCACATCCTGTTATTACCGGAATACAAGAATAACAAGAACTAGTTCACTGAGAAACCTGATATTTGAGGCAGTTTCTGGAGCCCCATGTGCTGCCTTTGTGCACACACACAGCACCACAAGAGCAACATGTGGTAGGAAAATAAACTCTGAGGAAATAATGTCTTCCTTACCTTAAACTCTTGTACACACTACCAAAGTTTTGATTATCATAAGGAGTTATCAAACATTATTTTACAGACTTTTAGTTTCTTCCACTGAGCACTCTGCCTGCAATGGGAAAGAGCTGCTTCAGCACTCAATTATGTCAAGGATCACTGTTTCAAAAAGGTACATTGGGGTAGTGCCAAGCCACTGAAGCAGATTTATTTCAGAAAACAGAGCCATAACTTTTCTACTAGACAATAAAAGCTACTGCTTAAAGGCAGTGATTCTCAACCTCCTTCCAACTGCAGCTCTTCCTACCTTTTGTCATAATGAGCCCTAACTCTGGCAGCCCAAAGGCAGAACTCTGACTTTACTTCCTCTGAGATGTGAATGAGAGCAGGGGAATGGCAAACACGATCATTCCTCAGCACACCAACTCAGGCACAATTACAGCACACACTGAGCGACAGGAAGTTCAGAAGATCCACAAAGTGAAAAGAAGTGTACTTAAGACCACATAGGGACAAAAAAGGGGTGGAGGAGAGGGACAGAAAAAGAGACACAGCCAGAAACCAGCCCACAGATGGCTATACCTGACACATTCTACTCTTCAGGATGCTGCTGTTGATGGAAACTTCTTACTATAGTTACCCTGGGCTCCAATAAAGCTGCTGTCTTGCACCCACAAAAGGACAGGTCTAGAATTTCTCGTTTAAATTGAATTAATATTTCATACCATCAATTTTATGGCTGTCAAAGTTTTCCATTGCAAGTCCTAGTAAGTTAATAAAATGCTTAAATACAAGATATACATTTCACATCTTACACTACTTTAGGTATTTACAATGGGAAAAAGCCATGAGGCAAAGAACCCTAAACATCATACACCCTTTACATAAAAACTGCTCTAAATTACACTCAGACACATCAGCACCCTTGCTAAGTTAACACAGAGAGACTGCTCTACAGAGAGCAACAGAACAGTTTAGTGTCTTAACCTGAATCTATTGCTACCTTTCATCGGAAATCAGAGCTCCACAAAAGTTTTCTTAACTATGAAATCTTTTGAAAGCTTGAGTATTAATAATGCTTTAATGCATTCTATTATCTATGTGACTGTTCATGACTTTGGATCTGCCACAGGCTGCCTGCTCCCTCACCCTCAGCAGGCTCCTCTGGTGTGCAGGCATTGTTATCAGGCATATTCAAATCAGTAAAGCACTCAAGTGTTGCAACACAGTTTAAAGTCAACACCATAAACACCATTACCAACATGCAAATTCATAGCTTTCAGCCTTCTCCTTAGTGTGCTGAAGAATAAAAAACTTACTTTTGGCCTGTTTACTCTTTAAAAATGCCTAGCTGGATATTTTAATAGAAAATGAGCACTTCTGAAATGACTGACCCTTAAGACTTTGCTTCCGCTTTCAAAAATTCTAACCAAGTCTACTTTTCCCTATTTATAGAATTGATACTCAGAGGCTAAAATAGACACTATTAAAAAGCAAGCAACTCCAGATCCTCAGCTTAGTTAAGAAAGACAAAAAAATGTCCTACAACTATTTGAGGAGAAGAGACCAGGCCAAATAATACAAGTCTGGGAGAAATCTCTGTATATGGAAGTAAGCCCCTGGGCAAATTATTCAAATATGAATAAACTTTGCACTTACCTGAGGGGAAAATGAAGAAGTATCTGCAGCTACCAGCCTTGTTCTTATAAATCTCTTAACTCAGAACTACTCCAAACATTAAGTTTTACAGCTGTACTGTATCACAGTTAAGAGCAGGCAGGCTTTCAGCTTACCTCTGTAACTTGACTAAAAGGGGAAGTTAAGCAAGTCCCAGTATCTGTTCAGTCAGTCTAGATTAATGTACTTGTACTGTTAAAGATTCCTTAATTTACACTGTCTCTAGGTAGCTATAATTACAAAAAAATGCAGAAGAGTATTTTTAATTGGCAAAGAAGTCTTGGCAGTTTGTTCTTTTCCGTGGTAGAAAAGAGATAAAAATCAAGGAATGCCATTCCTGGATGCTTTCATTGAGGAGATAGCATTCAAACTGTTAAGGCAATTTTGTGGTACATATATGAACAGGCAAAAAAAAAAAGCATGAATTCAATACCTCCTTGAAGGCGAAGGGAGTCTCCCATTATATTCTAAAGTACCTACAAAACTAATTTTAAACTGGCACAACTGTACAGAATTCAAAGGCAGGCATCAGGGCAATCAATCTCATGTTACTCCTGAATCAGTCTGACAGTGAAGATTGCTTGTGACAAAGATCACAGGATTAAATTTATCTCCAAGTTTTTATTTAAAGCATTTGCCTTCACAACTTTGATGGGAGGATATCCTATAAAAGGTATCTGCAAGACAGTAAGTGCTCCTACCTTAAAGATCTGTTCTGTCATCAGACCTGAAAATGCTCCTTCTCCTCCCAACAAAAATGAGGTTAACTGGCCTGAATTACCAGCTTTTGCTTTCTTTGAAAAACATCTAAAAGCAGGAAAGATGCCAGAATTTCTTAGGACAGTTACAGACATAACCCATTCAGGTCCTTACAAGTAACTTGTCACTGACAACCATTTATTGAGACTGGATTAGTAAGAATTATTGCTACTTCTTTACAAGCTTGATATTGTCAGAGGAAAAGCCTTGAGATAGAAGGTTTTGAGACTTAAAACCACTGAAATTGAAAATGAACATAATGAACTATAAACTCTGAACAAAACTACTGCAAATTTATTTAAGCTGAGGAGGAGGAACTGGACAGAGGTAGGGGTAGGAGGCAATATTAACCACTTTATCACCAGCCCCCATTATCTCCCAGGGGAGACAGGAAGACACATCTTTTGTTACTGTACTGCACAGAAAGGTTAGCTCTGAGCAAGCAGGAAATTTTAAAATATATATAAAAATCAGGAGGGGGAAGGCTGTCATGCCAGGAACACAGTTAAAGACATGCTGTAAATGATGTAACTAGTTCCAAGAAAGCAGCTGTAGTTATGGGTTATGTAGGAGCCTGTCTTTCCACCAAAGTCAAAACTCCATCAATGTCTGTGATAAAACAGAGGAGTTAATACAGATATTAAATCCTGCAAGTGTCAAGTACTTGCAGGATTTAATATCTGTGTACACTTACACCTTTCCACCATCTAACCATCAAAAAGAATCTCAACTTTCTTGTTTACAGATTACAGTTAAAACTGCAATTTTCATCAAACACCTTTAATTCCAAAGGCATTGCCATTCACACCAATGCCTCAGCCTAACTCCAACCCCAAGCACACACAGCCCTTGACACAAAAATCATGACAGTCAGTCAACATGTTACAGTCACATACTCAAACAGATTTCAGTTTTACTTTTCATGTTTATTCAACACAATCCCTCCCAACTCCTCAGAATAAATCAAGGTTTCTTTCCCATGGGCTTTACTCTTTAAAGACTGCAACACCACAGAGACTGTCAGGTACTCAGAAATTCCCCATAAAACTCAGCTCTGTCACCATGAACACTTACACAGTGAGACTGTCTTATCTTCTGAGTTTACACACCAGAGATTTATTATCAGCTGAGTTTTAGCTTGGTTTCCTTCTCTTTTTTCTAGCCTTCATACCTATCTAACCTATCTTCCATACAGCTGAAGCTAGACCTCATACTTAACCTCACTTCAAGCTGTATCATGGGAAGAAAAATACAGTCCATTCTCATGAGAGAGTTTTGTATGTAGATGTCTAAAGTCAGGTCTAACCAAGTTGTGCTTAATGAACACTGAGATAAAAAAGAAGAAAAAAAAAGTATTTTTTTCCTTGTACAACACAAATAACTGCAAAAAGAATTTGCTGGTATGTGTAATTTTTTTTTCCTTTCCCCAGACACCTTTTACAGGACTGTGTCAGTTACTTAAACAGTAGCCAGCAAAATGTGCTGCAGTGCAGTTGGGCCAGCCATCATTTTCTGCTCATCTTTATACACAAAAAGCTGCTACTCAGCAATCAAAATCCTTGTAAGTTGACAAAAAGTCACTTACAAATACTGCCAAATTATTGTTTCAGTTACAGGCACAATTTAGATCACTTTTATACTAAGATACAATTTAGAGTTTGTGTTTCTTTGACAATATGACACAACTGCAATGACTGTGATACCCAATTTTATTTAAACAGAACAGTCTGTCAGCACTATCTGTGAGACCAATAGTTAACACAAATTTGCTTTCAGACAACAGGTTAGTAAACCAAGGTCTCAAATAATGGCTACAGTGCAGAGACATGTCACATTTGGAACAGATTTCTGAAAGGATCAGAAGCACAGCATTGGTTTGAAGGAAATCTGATTCTGGAAGGATGTCCTGCTTAACTTCTTGGTAGGACTCATGTTTAACATGAAATGTAAATCAACAAAATCTTGGATCTTTAGGATATTCCACAACTGCCAGCAGTACATATGCCTGCAGCTTCCCAAACTACTTTCCCTGGCAGCACAGAATATATAAAGCATAATGAGTATGAGTTAAACTCTAGCTTTCCTTGACAACATGTCATTGACTGCCTCTGATGGACTTCAGATTAGGCCAAACTGTTCATCATTTTTAGCTGGAGAAAAGTTCATTTCAATTCTCTCAGTTGAGAAGATTAAACTACGTGTTTATGCAACTACTGCTTCTTTCCTAATAGTAAAGGAGGGCAAAAGCTACACAACAGATCAAAACATTCACAAATCCAAAAATTAACTTGCTTTAACTTGTTTTTCTGATTCTGAACTACTCAACAGCACAAAAACAGAACTCAGACCATAAATGCATAAGGCAAAATCAACACACATCACCAGATCAGAGAAACATCTCAAAACAGATTTTCCCAATGCATCACTTCCTGCCAAGAAGCACAGAATCAGAATGGCTTGGATTCAAACACTTTTAAAGATCATCTAGTCCAACACCCTGCCATGGGCAGGGACATCAACTAAACCAGACTTGCTCAGACCTGGCCCTAAATGCTACCAGGGATGGGGGTTTACTGCCTCTCTGGGCAACCTCTGCTGGTTTTTCATTATTCTCATTGCAAAACATTTCTCCCTTAGTCGAAATCTCTTTCAGCTTAAAACCACTGGTCTTGTGCTAGTGCTACAGGCCCATGACGAAAGCCTGGCCCCATCTGTGAGAACATCTCACAAGTTCTCTCTGGGTGCTGGAAGGTGCTCTAAGGTGTCCCCAAGGTCTTCTCTTCTCCAGGCTGATCGACCCCAACTCCCTCCACCTGCCTTTAGAGAAAAAGGGCTTCATCCCTCTGTTTTTATGGGCCTCTTCTGGACTCACTCCAACAGGTCCATGTCTTTGCTGTGCTGATTTCTCCTGAGCAGGACACAGTATTCCACATGAGGTCCCATGAGAGCAGAGCAGAGGGACAGAACCACCTCCCCTGACCTGCTGGCCCTGCTGC
This sequence comes from Ammospiza caudacuta, assembly GCF_027887145.1. Lineage (NCBI taxonomy): Eukaryota > Metazoa > Chordata > Aves > Passeriformes > Passerellidae > Ammospiza > Ammospiza caudacuta. The sequence goes on from NC_080593.1 coordinate 145,535,763, forward strand.
TGGGGATGCAGCCCAGGACACTCTGGCTCTGGGATGCAGATGCACATTGATGGCTCATGCTGAGCTTCTCATCCACCAACACCCCCAAGTCTTTCTCTCAGGGCTGCTCTGAACCCTCCATCCCCCAGCCTGCAGCGATACCAGGGCTTGCTGGACCCAGGTTCCAGACCTTGCACTTGTCATTGCTGAACCTCACGCTGCTCTGGGCAGCAACACACTCAGACACTGTGCTGCCCTCACCATCCATTGGGAACCCAGCAGATCTTCCAAGAGCCCAGTGAGATCTACTGGGTTGCTTCCTGGTCAGCCAGGATGGTCCCAGGAGTGTCCCCATGGGACTGGCTCTGGCAGAGGCATCTCTGACTCCAGCACTGGCCTGCTCTCACTGCCCAGAGCTGCTCACTGCTGACCACAGCACCCCTGACACCTCCCACAGTGCAATGCCACAAGGAGAGCGCCCCAGGAGATGTGATGGGGTATAGAGACAGCCTTGTCACTGACTCAGCCTGGCAGCTGGAGAAGGGTGGGGGAAAAGCACAAAACACCTTTGCAAACCCACACAGGAACTGCAGGGCTCCCTCAGCCAGCACTGGGCTGGGAAATCAAACCCACAGCAGCCCTAAGGTGGAGCCTGGGGGCTGGGGATGGGTAGGAAGCTGTGGTGTAGTGGGAAGTTGGTTGTGCTGTTTTATTTAGGTTTTTGCTGCACATTTCCTTTTCATTTTTTCATGTAGCAAGTTGAACTACACGTAGGCTATTAATGTCAGGAAAGAAGCAAAACCAACAAAATAGCTACAAAACGTCAGTTTACACAATATTTTAACTACTAACAGGAATCACTACAACTAAAAACCCTGAACTACATCTGGTAGCAGAAAAATCCCACTTTCATGCAGCAATACCCACCAAGTTCTGTTTCGTGCAGATCACTATCAACAATTCAGTTTTTATAGTATTCTCACAAAAGAAAGAAAACACTACTGGCACAAAAAAGTAACCACAAAATAAATACAGCACTACATTTATACAGAATTGTACAATCCCATACTAAACAATACTAACAGGATAAGTGCAGCTCTGTTTGAAAATTACAGTAGCTGTTAATCAGCAAATGTTTTCTTCCTGCCCTTCTCTCCCTCCACTTTTAGCACTGTTAGCATCACACGAACAAAAGAGGGAGAACTTGTTTCTTTTCCATTCAGCAGGTTAACCTGCTCCTCCTGCTGTACACAGTAGCAAAAAAACCCAAAAATCCTCCAATTGAAGCTTAACCCAGTCACAAAATTTGGATTTGCAGAGCAGAAATGCAAACAAGTCGACTGATGCCAGTATGTAGGTGATGAGGGGTTTGATTAGAGTCCCACATCAGCAGCTTTAGAAAATCACCTTCCACCCTGAAAAGTGATACATGAATAACCATTCAGCATCTTCTGTAATGAAGACTACCATAGGAATGATATGAGATCCTCACTTAGGGCTACTTCAGAAAGGGCTCTCAAGGTACAGGAGTTTGATCTAGTAGCCTTTAAGAGCAAAAGGTGATCGCCTTCCTTCACTCTCTATTCTTTGGTGTCAAAAACATCTCACAATCAGTATCACAACAGCACTACCACAGCTTTAAATACATTAATTTTCAGCACTGATACAAGAATAAGTACAGACATCTTCCTATTTTTACAAAAATTACAAACTCAAGCATTGCTTAAATCTGAGTATCTTCATTGTAACGAGATTTTTTTTCATGGAATATCTTTTCTTTGTCTCAATACTTGCTAAAATCCTAAGACAAAGAATAGCCCTGAATTTTCTCTTTAAATGTTAAAGGACCTTGACACTGAGCACAGACTATCACCCATTACACTCACATGTAATAAATGCAAATGGGTGTTTTTTGCAATGTACAAAGAGTCAAAATGATTCACACAAAGTACTCACCTAGTCCAAGAGCAGGGATTTAGGGAAATATCCCTGGGACCACTTCAGAGGTAATGCAAAGACTGAACTACAAGATACCCCTGCACATTTGATATGAACATCTTCAGCCTCTCCAACCAATAGTGACAGCAAGTGCCACAGCCCAGTTAGGTACTGTATGAGAGGAGGGGGAACACCAGCCAGATTTATTTTACAGATATTGCCTGATAACTGGGTGCCAACTTCCAGTGTTGTGAAGTAAAGTCCCTGATTCTGTCACGCAGTGCTGTATCATTTTTTAATATACCATTACCACATTGCCTTTCAATTTCCTTAAAATCCAGGTCTAAGGTAGTCAGTTTAGTAAACTACACTTACATGCTAAGATTTCCAACCACCTTACACATTAGCCTGGTCTATAACCAGCTTTTACAAAAATCAGACACAGATGTTAGTTTGCTAGCCAAGAAACTAGGTCAACCATTGACTGAAATCCATGCAGACACAATCTCTGCAAACAAGCAGAAAAAGGCAGTGATGGTATGGTAGGGTTTTGTTTGGTTCATTTGGACTCTTCAACCTTTATCAGAACAAGGCTGATCTACAGAAACTCCAAGGAATTTCTTTATTCCTAAAGCCCTGGATGACTGTACTTTTTAAAATGGCACCTGAAAAGATAATTAATCCAACACTGAGCCCACAAGGTTGCAGCTTTAACAAACTCCATCTGCTGCCACCTTTTCTCCTTCCATCTCAATTCCCTGAAGGTCTCCTCTTTTTCACCTACCCTGCAGCTCCAGCTGGAGCACAACAGACCAAGAGCAAGAATGTACTGCAGAAGTCCTGGGTCAGCCATCAGCCAGGTCTCAGCTGCCTCCCAAAATTTTGTTCCTACTACCAAAGTACTGGGAATCACCACCGGCCTCAGCTGCCATGAGAAACTGCTTGTGTGGCTGTGCAAGTCTCTCCCCTGGCTCAGAGGTGTCACCAGTCCTGATTTGTGCTGACGTTTTGGAGTTTTTTCTTGGTTTTTTACTTATTATAGAACTTTACTGTTACATTGTCCATACCTCCAGTCAGGGGGACACAAAAGCTGCTACAGTAATGCCATGAAGAAGGTATCTTTCCTGGAACTATGTGGAAAAAAGAAAGTGGAATAAAGAAAGACATCATCTGTTCCTTAGCTAGCATACTGTTTTAGACAAAGAAAACTACCATAAACCAAGAAGTTTAATATTTATATTAGCAACTTCGGTTTCCAAATTTGTATTGACTACAAATTTATTTTGGAACAACAGATGACAGGAATAACCATATTCAGACCTCTTAAGTGACAAAATGATTAAAAGTATCTATAAAAATGGAGAATCAGCAGTATTATCATCCTCTTATCCACACTTCTCCTGTTTGCACACCTGAATCCACCACCTCAAACTCTCCTCTGACACCAGCAAGGATACAGAGCATTTTGTTCTCATAACAAAAAAACATGGGGAAGGAACAATGGGATTTGATACTCCTTTGGACTGAGATGATTTAAATGAGAGGGTAGCTTACTTTAGTTGAAGTGACACACAAGATGTGATTACAAGCAGTGTCTTTCCCATGAACAAGAACACTCTCACTGCTGTGCTCTCCCTGGCTGCCATGCACAGTACAGCAGCTCTGCACTTATTTAGCAACAATACAGAGCCCTCTGCTCCAAGTTCAGAACAGGAGAGCAGCCTACATTTCATGTTTCCTTCCTTCTGAAAGGTTGAGTCACATCCTTAGGTCTCCTTTTAGAAAGCTAAAAACCATGGTTAAAGAAAAAAAAAAAACCAAAACCTTTAACAGAAAAGCCTTGCATTCAGGGAAAGATACAGAACTGCCAAAGGCCACAGCTCAATTCTTTGGCTCATCTTCTGCTGTGTCAGACAAGAGAACTGCACACCTTTTTTCCTGCTCAAAGCAAAACCTGTGCTCTTCACAGCCAGACAACTTTCTCAAAGGATTTCCAAGATAAATGAAAGGCGTTAACATTTATGAGTGAATAATGCAGACAAATTCCTCATTTGGAATACAAATTACTCCATTTACTGCATTTAAAATAAAATTTAAAAAAAACAAACCCAACCACCCTCACATGGGAGAGAGCAGACAGTTCAACTAGCTAGAAAGACAAAATCTTTTACACAGCAAGTTCAAAAGTATAAAATTAAGATCTGCACTTATTTCCTTTGCTCTCTCTAGCACTTTAAATAAAATATTTTAAGCCAGGACTGCCAGAGATGAAACAGTTCTTGCCTTACTTCCTGCGCTCTACCAACAGCAACACCACTGGCAAACATGGGTAAACTCACTGGTTAAAACTACTACAAGCCCACAAGTTGTTTGTTTGAAGTCTGGACCAGTTTCACCAGCCTGTTTTGTGTGGCCCAACCAGCACAGGCTGGGGCAAGCAGAGCTGTGAACTTAGCTAAGCCCAAGCTTTAGATGACTGCTTCTATTTATGCAATAGACAACTACAGTTCTTTCCATCAAACTGAAACAGATGGACCTTTTCACCTGCCCTGCACATCTGTATCACCAGAACAACTAAGCAACTGGGATTAGAGCATCTCACTCGACAAAAACAAAACCAAAACAAAACAATCTCAGATCAGCTGGTGCAGCTGTTTCTATCACATACTCCATCTACTGAATTCTGAAAAAATTATTTGCATATCCCAGAGTATTTAATATCATGTGTTTAAATAAATATTTTATATTGATATATTATAAATAGTATATTTACAAGTATTATGTAATAGAATATGCATAGCGAGACAGAAGCTGGTCCATGAGACAAATGCAAATATAATCATTTTCTTATAAATATGATAAGCACATAGAACAGATCCCCTATTACCAGGCAAATAGACCAGATAATACATTTCCATCTTTTCTGTTCTGGGTAAGTCAAAGGTACCAATATTACTGTTTCAATCTTTATATGTGCTGCAGCTTTCTATAAACACAGGTTAGATAAAATACAGGGAAGTCAACAGCAAGAGGTGCAAGTCTCATTAAGGTGGGACAGTTCTGGGGCTGAACCTCCACAAGTGTTTTTCAAAATAATTTCTTTGAAGTGCAGCTAGCTATTAAAACAACAATGCAGCATGTTTCAAAACCATGACCATACTGTTTCTATTTAAAGATTAAATCAGTCCCACTTCATAAAGTACAGAGAGTCAGCTACTTGTCACAGGTGCTACAGGCAAAGGAGGAACTATCGCTAAGTTTCCAAGCTGAGGACAGGGCTCCTGTTCCAGAGACAAACTTCACCTACAGGCTTCTTTTTGTAAGAAATCTACTAAATTTGGAGGAGGAAAGATATTGACTCCACCTGTCTAAAAAAAAAAAAAAAACTTGCTCAAGAAAAACAACAAAAGCCAAGACAGATTTTTAGAATTCCTGCCATATAACCAAGAAATGCATAAATGTTTTCCAGTGTAAAATCTCAGGCAGTAGATGCTGAATTTAGTTCTTCTCAAATGATATTAGAAATGTTTGAAGTATTGACCTTGAAGATCAGTTGCACTGCAAAAGTAATTTTTTCTTCCCCCTGGAAGCACTGCTTTGGAAAAGAATGGTGTCTCACAAAGAAGAGAAGTCTGCTTCTGCACTATAAACTTTACCCAGACCCAAAAGAAGTATTTGTCAGAAATGCAAACCAGACTACTGCAGTCTGCCCCAATTACAAGTACTGAGAAACCCTGAGAACCAGCATAAAGGAAGAAAGAAAAAAAAAAAAAAAAGAAAGGAAGCCATGTCCTATTCAACAAGGCATCCCCAATTCCAAAACACAGTTCAAAGAAAACCTCTCTGGACTCCTGGCCTGACTGGCCCTGAATTCAGAGCTGGTAAACAGGTTCTCCATCAGGAGAAGGGGGCTGGGCACTAGGTGATCTTTAAGGTCCCTTCCAACTCACAGCATTCTATGATTCTATGAAAAATTCAAACAACTTCCTTTTCAGGCAGTTCTAGCCTCAGCTTTGCAGAGATGATTACAAATACTAATGATGCTAAATGAAAGAAGCAGGAGAATAACAACCAGACCTACTGTACTACTCAAACTCTACTAATAGCTCTTTTTTGTTACTCTAAACTTTCTGGCATAGGAGCATTCAGGGGAAGCATAAAGCAGAGGAAAGTATGGCTGGTAAGAGCAAAACAAAGCACAAAGAATGTTATCTATGTCAGATATTTCCTGAAGTCCAAGCAAGAAGAGCCTTTTACGTAAGTGCTAAATAGAGGATAAGGAAGGACAGAGCAGTGAGAGTGGAACTGTCCAAGCAGACCTAAAACCAGAGCATGAACCCCACCTTGCAGTGAGTGACTTGTGTGACAGCACTGCAGGCAGGACACAGCCTCCACAGTTCCTCTAGGAGCCAGCCCTGCAAGAGCAGCCTCAGCAATTCCTGAGGCAGAGCACAGCTGACAGCAGCAAGGCAGAGATGATGTTACACACAATTACTGCCTGATAAGAGAAAATACTACTATGAGGTGCCCTCCTGCAGTGAAGGGCAGCACATGAAGTGTAGAAATTCATACTCTGGGACTGCCTAAGGCAAGGAGAAAAAAAATACCTTAAATAAACCAGCTTTAAATCAAGAAAAAAAGACACACAACACAAGTAGTTCAAAGAATTAGGGTATTTATAAAGCCCTATGATGACTGCTCAGACATATCAAACAAGGCTTTCACTCACTGTCTTCAATTTTCTTCTGTCTCTGGACTTTCAAAAAGTTGTAGCATGAGATAGAGCACTGTCCTTGAAAAGAGATACCCTGAAGTACCAACATAAAATAGCTTATCTTTCTCATTATTAAGTTATGAAGAAGTATTTTGAACTGGGAAATGAAATTTGTGCTCATTTACAACACATGACAAAAACAAAACACCAATCCTTTTGCAGAGGACAACATTTTACCAAGTAAATACATTTGGTTGGTTTTTTTGGTTGGGCTTTTTTTTATCAAACATTGATTCAGAACCAGGAAATAGACCATTTCTAAGCACAACAATTGTGCTTTTCACTTTAAAGAAAGCATCTGACTTTCAACTTCTTTTTTTAACATGCTAAAATGCTAAGACCAAAGATGACATGTTCTCTGAGGAAGTAAAAGCCATGTAACTGTGGAAGCTAAAGACAAATTACTGGAACTTAGTGAGTGATTTTTTGTTCCTTCACTGAAGCTATGGCATATACATCAAAACCACAAAATTATGCAGTACTGAACCATTCTGGCAGTGTTGTAAATCCAACACATTGTGAGAAATTGCACTTTATTGTACATAGCATTTTTTATTTCCTGACAACTGTCAGCAACACAGAGTGCCCTGATGAGGGAGTGTGTGCATGCCTGTCCCCTGGCAGGGAGGACCTGCCCTCAACAGATGGAACATGAGCAAAGGCTGCATCACTTGTACACCAAAATAGGGGCTTAAAAATCACTGAAGTATTTTGACCAGCAATTAAAATATTAGTTTCCTAAAAGTACAGGTGGGTTCTACATCAACTCCAATTTGCTTTAGATACAAACTGCCCTGCTTGAGCAGTGTCTGGAGACACAATCCAGCTGACTCCCTGCAGTGTGCAGACACCAAGCAATGGGTGCACATGTGGTGTTACAGATTTATACAGACTCAAAACTGTGCACACAGAGAGTAACCAAGATACAAACTATATCACTTTATTGAATTCCATCCTCTGGAGACAGATGGCTTTTGACTTGCTTTTTTTTCATTAGGTTAGGTGGTGTTTTCCCCCTTTTAAAATAAAGTTTTATCATGACTGTACTTCCTTTTCTTTCTAGTGCTGCTACTCCAGCTCTCTCCTGACTCACCCACACGTAGCTGTGCTTCAGCATGTTGCAGTTCATGTTCTTTTATCAAGTGTCACTACAATTCTTACTTGAACTGGAGAGACTTAAAGTGAATAAATCCACCCACAGAGGTAAAGGTGGGCAGAGCTGACAGATCATATAACTAAACACACAAAAAGCCTACATAAGGCCAGAAACAGCACCTGGGGTTCTAATGGTTTAAAATCTTTGTTTATGTGTCCTTTTCCACATGAAAGCACCTCAGGTCTAAAGACCAATGTTTGTCACATTCCCAATATCACATCAGAAGCCAGCTGTGCTTCTAAGAAACCCAGACTGACTCTTGAGATCAAAAGCACTCCCATGACCATTCCCTTCTCCGAAGAGAGATTTGCTACCAATGAATGCCACACTATTCAAGAGAGAGCAAGTTTCCACCACATTTTTCTATAGCAGAAGTATTTCTAGTCCTCCAAGCTGAAAAGCTGGTCAGCCAAATATTAACTGAACATTAGCCAACATGAGAAAAGGCAAAACATCACAACTCTACCAGGAGAGGCTACTGGTCTTTTCTTTACCAAGGAATAAACACTTATTTCTTTTTTTCTTTTTTTTTTAACTATATAGTTTTCTAACCAGAATGTACTTAATTCATAGTATTTTTCTTTGAAAAAGAAGCTTCCAAGAAAAACTGAGTGATGAGCATGAGTCAAAATAAAAACAAATAAAAAAATTCTAAAACCCACACAAACAATTCATCAAAAACCCCAAGAGGGTAGCAAAAGCTTTTTTTTACCACTCCTTCTACTGACAGAAGAAACACCAGCTTTGTACCTCTTACCTTGGTTGATACAGTTTCATTTCTATAGAGAAACTCAAGAAGCCACAAGGGTCTCCAAAACAGAAAGAACTTATGAGTGCAGTGGTGACAGCAGGACAGAACTGTCTGTCAAATTAAACAGATAAGCTGAGCAATGTGGACAACTGAGAGACTCCCACCTGAAAAGGAAAAACAGCTCATCCCTCCTTCCCTCCTCATGAAGCAGAAAAAGGAATTCATTGCCCACAATTCTGTTAATAAAGCTGCAACAGCACTCCAACTTCTCCATAACACTTAAACACCAAGTAGGTGTCTTTGCACAGCATGTGCCAGTTTGGCCCCAGAGCTGTGTGAATACAGCACAGGGAGGGAATGCATCAAGACCAAATGCTTCAAGGAGCTACAAACACCAGGGTACAAATTCTCCAGAGTCACCCAATGCCGGAATTAACACTTCCTCATTTCTCCCAGCACGCAACACAGTTACAAAAGCAGAAACTAGAAACAACTTTGCCTTTTTGAATGGCCATGTCCTGCTGCGGCAATAACCAGGATCTAGAGCAGTGCCTTGTTCTCCAGTTCGATTAGGGCAGCTACATGACCAAAGAGACCACAAACACAAGAAATAAGTGTGATGTTAGAATTCTTTATTAAAAGGGAATCAGAGGAAGAGAAAAGTAGCAAGTTCTATGGGGATGTGGCTGCAATATGTAAAGCAGTCAAAAAAAAGTCAGGTTACAGTCATCTCTAACCATGCAAAACTATCTGAACTTCTCTGTGCCTTCGCTCCTCCTGTGAAATAGGAAGCAAACTACTTCCTCATCTCACTAGACCATTCTGATAATAAATAACCTTACAGAAAGCAGCACCACTGTCCATGAGGAAATTAACTGCTCCTCTGGAGCAATCTAGCAAGAGCATGGTGCAGCCAAAAGCAATGAAGACACACCACTGAACACTGTGTTGGTGGAACTAGCACCAGACACTTGGGGCAATGAAGCGAGGTACTAATGGAAGAAACGCCCTACAAATATGTATTCAAGGCTGCTTGCTTTCTGCAACTTCTGCTTTTGAGCGCTGCTTTGCAGCCAAATAGTATAAATTCTTAACCAGGAGATGAGCCCAGACAATTCATCCTTGTAACTACATAGCTCATGACCAGAATCAGAACCATTTGCTCACAACACCAATTTTTACCACTCAGAGATACATATTAAGCTAAAGTGGTAAAGACACATTGGATACTACTGGCAATGGACAAAATTCTGTTTATTTCACTGTAGTCCCTTCCTTGCAGATTTTCTAACTCTGCTTTTACCTTCACAAGTTCCTTGTCCAACAGACCTCTCTGCCTTCTTTACAAAATCCTAGCTTCTACCCTTACTACTCCTGTCTGCCTTTCCCTGCCCATCAGCTCTCTTTTATGCATTTTCTTTGTCCTGCAAGTCCCATTTTCCTAGATGTCCCCAGGATGGTGGGAGAGAGGCAGCATCATTCCCACACACTCCCTCAGTACTGATCAATACTTTCCACACAGCCAAAGAGCCCACAACTCAATCTCTCTGCTAGATTATCATCAACCCTGGGCCTAACTCAGTCCCAGATCCTAATTAATCTTCTTCCTTGCTTTCAATTCAAAGCAAATTGCTCCTCCTCCTAGTTAATTGCCATCTCTCCTCACCTCAGCTGTCCTCTCCATCCAAACCCATTTCTTCTTCCATGCCTGGATACATGTTTATTAGAGCATGAGTCTGCACAGGACTGTAATGGGGTCAAACTGAGGCCCATTCTGGACTGGGGACAGAGAGAAAAGCAAAGCTGGAGGCATCAGCCCTGCAAAAACACTCTGCTCTAAAGCAGAGGCACACATTTGAAGAGCTGTCAAATTTTAAGACTCCCATTACAACATCTGTTCCCAAGCTTCACTTTTGGCAGTTACTGAAGTAGTTTGACTGAAATTCCTTTGAAAACCTGACACAATATTAACATCAATATTATGTCACATTCAAAATATTAGGTCTTAATCAATAGTGTCTTACACTGCCATTTACTACACTGCCAGTCACAACTACAGTGAGTTTCCTACAGGGACACAATTCTCCCCCACATTTATTAAGAAGCCAGAGTTACAGAATAATGGTGAATTTCCCCATAAAAATTTTGAACACTGCTAAAACCATAAACTTCAGAAGAGATAAGAAAACAACTTGGGCTTTGTTATACTAGTTGAAAGTTCTTGTAGGATTGTCCTCCAAACTTCAAGGTTCTTTAACTAGATTATGCTATTCTGTTACTCCTTGAAAGAAATTATTTCTGAATTAATTAGTTCTGAACTCTGAGATGCAAAGGTAAAAACGGAAAAAGCATTTACTATTTTAGTGCTTAGGAGAACATGACTTTAGTCAGTTATACATGAGAACAAGCGAAGTAGCCATAGCAAAAAACTTCAAAACCATCATTACAATTCAATTGCCAGTTCAGCTGACAAATTCACATCTCCTCACACAGAAGCAGGAAATCTAAACTCCAAATCAATTAACTGCTTCCATAAGCAACCCTTACACAATGCTCTCTCTTGTCTGTATGATCTTCATTTATGTAAAAGGTCAGCAATTTTATCTTTGAAATGAAGCCTCATGGAGTCTAGTGGTTACTTATTTCACTTCCACCTTTGAAGGGAACAGTTTCAAGTAACCATATGTCTCAGCACATAAAAGGTACAAATACAACAAGAAATTAACTGTCATTTCATGCTCAGAATGCATTTTGCCTAAGAATTTTCACTTTCAAGGACACTGAACAGGAAGGTTGTGTTTAAATGACAACAAACCCATCCCCCCCCCAAAAAAACCCCAAAAAACAAACAAAAAACCTAAACACCTACAAAACAACAAAAACTCTGCGATGACTGCATTTTTTATTAATTCTTATAGCTTTTTTTCCCCAGAATAACAGTGCTAGAATTCAGAATACTGTCTGGTTTTTGGTGTTTGCTTTTTTTTTTTTAATTATTCAATAGAGGGTCAAACTGATTTGTACATCAGAGGCTGAAACAAACACCTTTGTTGTGCAACACAAAAAGGCAAGAAATCTGTTTCCCTGAGGATGTTACCCTCAAGACTGCTGTAATAAAAAGGAGAAGGAGCCATCATCCATAGCCACACCTGACTAGGAGAATATGCAATTAGATCCAACTTTTGAAGTTATTCAACTGCTACAGCCACTAGACACAGAAACGGGGCTTTCCAGTCATCTAATTTACAACTAGAGCTCCTAGGAACTCATCTATTACCTTGTGTAGTACACCAGAAAAAGTTACTCACGCTAACACTCCATTTAATTTAATCATCTAGGACTGAAGGAGAACCAGAATTGCCTCATGGCTGAATTTAAGAGTCTTTTGAACTACGCCAGTTAAACAGAATTTGCTCACAGAACTGCCTCCTGCTACCGGGGAACATTTAAGCCCTGTAGTCTGAAGTAAAAAGTGCTTTTAAAATGTATCTAGGACAGTGTTCTGCTGCACTTTTCTTATACATAAAGTGATTACCAATATAAGAATTTTTTTTGCCTGGTGGACACCAATTTCAGGTAAAGCATTTGCTGATGGAATCAGCCTCCCAGATAAGTGCATTAACTGCCTACAGGATCAAGCTTTAGGTTTTGGTGTGGGTGGCAGACAGAAGGCCTGTTTTGCAAGGCAAGCTATTTCTGTAGCTACAGCCACACCAAACTGAAAGCACTGAAATCTCACAAGCTAAGCTGTCCCAGACCCAGTCACACTATTTGCACAGGGACCACCTGGGAATCCCAAGTGCTGCAGATATAAGCCAGAGAATCAGTCCAACACTTCGTAATCAAGACCACAAACCATACAGCCTTTTCACTGAACAGGAGTAGAAGAATAAAAATATACCCTCCCATACAAACATTATTACAGAAGACTAGTTTTACACACTTGAAGATTGTATATAAGTACAGTCTCCTCATTTCAGAGATATTTAGTCCTCAATTTTTCCTACAGTCCTGCAATGATTTAATGTAGTAGAGAAAAAAAAAGGCAGGTGTGGTCAGTCAGACACCATTCCCCAAATGCAGCATCAGAACTTTAGGTTAGTGCAAAGAAGGTAAAAAACAGCCTTTTCCAAGACACAAAAATTAGTCAACACTTTAGGTATTGACATTTGTATGGGTACTAGAATAATAAAAATTCATTTTCTAGGTGCTGAAAAAGCAATCCTAAAAATCATTCAAAGATAATAAGTCTGGAACCAAAAACACTTTTACAAATCAATTACATGAACAACATTAACATTGTGAGAGTTAACCAGAAATCAATTACTAAACATTTCATCAATATCACCATATGCAAGAGCAACAGTAAATGAAGAGGGCAGCATAACCAGACAATAAAGGTTATAACAACAGATCTGAGTTCATAAGCCACATAAACATACTGAGCACGACAGGGTCAGTCCTTACCTCACAACCATGACTGTCTTACAACTATCCTGAAATTCAAATGATCATGAGTGAAAGGCCAAAGACTGCATCACTTTCCTTACACCTTTCAATTATGCTTTGCCTGTAACTAGTTTCACTGTTTCCACAGTGAAGGTACTCTCTGTACATCAGACTTTCACGTGACAGAGAGGACAAAATGCCATTTCTAAAAAGCAGAATGCAATTAAAACCACAGGGGATGGGGAACACAGGAGAAAGTGCTGCAGCTAAAAATACTTTCAGCTTTACCTAGTCAATTCTAAAACTGCTCATTGTTTGTCATTGGTTTCTGTTAAGCTCTGCTGTTTATATGACTGCAATACATGTATCCCCAGTAAGCACTGGAAGTGCAAATGTAAAACAGTGCCTATGTAAGAGCCTATTGCTCTCAGCAAATTTTAGACAGTTGGAAACACCCTGCCAGCTGCAGCAGCCAACTTGTGGCACTCGAGAGAATATTCCTGAACCACAGACAGGGGGAAACTGAGGTGATTTCATAAGAGATCCTGAAATTAAAGGCAATCAAGTAAATCCCTGTCTTTGTAAACATGAAGAGAAATGCAGATTTCTCTACATTGGGTAGAGGTGTTAAATTTTCCACGATCACAAGGAAGAAAATACTGATACTCCTTAATAAAGTTTCTATAGCCATAGATTAATAACAGAGGAAAATTTAAGAGGTGTGCAAGAGGACCATCCATTTACTTAAAGTGCTCTCGATATATGCAAACAAATGGGAGTAGAAAAGACATCAAATGGTACAAGTGGCCAACATTAACAGCTGGAAAATTATTTTAAATAATTCTTACCCTGCCTAACTGATGCACATATTTCAGGTGCCACAGCTAGCAAGCAGGGCCAATGCTTCAGTACTTAACTCTTTCCAACCCAAGCAGAGCTGCCTTCATATCCCCAGTCCCCACACTCCCATCACCTCTGAAGCCATGCTGACAGACTGGAGGGGTTCAGTTGGACCAAAACGACCACCAGGATGACTCTCTGCATCCTGGCTCCAAGCACAGGAGTTGGCACTGACATCCAAGCCTTGTGTGCATTCAGCACATACATTCACATGAGCTGCATGCCTTGCCTGTAGCACATTTGCTTGACAGCTGATAATCCATGAGATGCAGTTTGACAACACTCAAAATATTTCAGCTTTGAAGATGTATTTTCAAAGATTTTTATGATTAATGTGTCTCATAAAACTGATTTGTAATGTATTCAGGGTAGTTAACATTACCTTAAGGAACAGGAGTAATTTTTCCCACTTATGCCCATCTATATCAATGACAGAAACTCTTGGTATCATTAAAGAGAACAAGCCTGTAGGTGGGACAGGCAAAGGTGACAACCTTGACTTGTGCCATCATTTCGTAAAAATCACCAACCAAATGAACTAGAACAGCCACACACAAACCTGCTTAAAAAACAAATCCAACTCCTTGCACACAGGCTTTAATTTTGCCTGTCTCCACTACATCAAGACGTGCATTGGTTCCATCTATGCCCCCAGCTGGCAGGCAGGAACAAGAAGAAGGGGACTGCAGGCTGTTTGTGTGTCTGTGTTCTCCAAGATACACAGTGAGAGGAAAAAAAATCTGCATTTATGTTTGCCATGCCAAGGCAGCTGCAGAAATCCAAAGTGGCCCCTACATATGCTTTTCCAAATGACAGAGACAATTTCTGTTACTGTATTACTCAATAATTCAGCAGTTTGCAATACAAATATTCCCTGCCCTTCTGTCTCTTTACAGTATTAATTCCAAGTGTTTAGTAAGCACTGTTAGAGGTCTGGTGACAGATGCCTTAAGGTGCCCCCATAAGTGTCTTTAAATACTGCATTCAATTAATTTAACAATCGATTCTTTTGGAAATATATATAACTACTGCTAGACACAATAAAAATGGATTCCTTTTTTCTCTTTATCAAGAGAAAGACTCACACAAAACCCAGATAAAGGGACAGGATAGTTTTGTACGCAAGAAGAGAACTGGCTGACACCAGGTTTCCACAGCCAGAGCAGGGAAGGCTGTCACAGGAAGAGGCAGGGACTTTCAGAAGACAAACTCTTCTATAATCTGTCCCCTCAGGTGGCCCCAGCTAAACTGCAAACAAGGAAGAAAATCTAGAGCACCTGATGACAAATGGAAGTTGTATAACAGATGGGATCAAATTCATTCCTTACTTTCATATAATCGTGGCACTTCTTGACAGGGATATTTTAAAACAATCCTGGGATCACTTCTTCCACAGCCCCTGCTCTCAGACAGCTAATATATGCAATCACAAATCTGACAGTCTGACTGGGATAAAAAGCTATCTTCTCTCCTACTCAAAGCTTCTGTTTCAACAATAGAATACTCCCTGTATGCCAGGCAAGAAACAATCCAACTTCATGTAACAGCAGTATCTTATTCATGTGGTTTAGGATTTTGCTGTTAAGCTTGCCACACAGAACCAAAGATATATTCTGCAAAACAACACACCTTGCTGAACAAAGATATTTGTCAGGGGGAAGCTTTTAAGTTTGAACCCATGTTCCAACCTTGACAACAGTAATCTCAGGCTGCTCAACATACAACCTACAACAGAAAATGCTGATTAACTAAAATCTGTATTTAGAGTCCAAGCAGAGCACAAAGAAAGAAAATTCTACATCAGTGAGCGGGGAGGGAATTTGAGCAAAAGAGACTTTGCAATTTTTACCATTACAAACAGTAATAAGGAAGAACCCAGATTATCAGATCAATCTAGAAAATGCTTTACTGGTTTGAAGATTAACATACATGCTAATGTACACTTGTATTTCCATATTATGTTACCAGAAACTCAGAATGACAGATTTTAAATGTTAGTAATACTCCACTATCACAGCAGTATGACAGCTGTCACACTGTTGCTGACATTTGGATCCTGGATGCTGATGCTATGGAACAGACAGAGAAAAAAAACTTCAAAAACCTTCGTAACACACAGTCTCTTCCTTTCTTCATGGTCTCAAATGTTTCTGTGAATAAACTTCTTGTATTTTTTTACCAAGTGAGATATTACACCAGATTAAAAAGTAACAATAAATTAAGTTGCAGGCATCCTTATCATTGAATTACATGGGAGAAAATTATAATGGAATTAAAATTTGATTTTATCGGCTATCTAATGAATAGGTTAGAAACAACACTCTCTTGTTACAGACTCCAAATTCACCTTAATCCCACCTGGAATCAGAGCCCCAGCATCACCGCGCGGCACACAAACCTGCAGGATACACCCTACCCATGACAAATTCGGCACCGTATTCCCAATCCCTGGATTCCGCTTAACCCGCGGCATGTTCAGCCGCACTCGGGAGCACTGCGGATGTCCCTCCAGGACCTCTCCTCTCCCGTTATCCGTGAGCACTGTCAATCCACCCCGCATTCCGGGGAGCCGCCCGCACCCGCACCGGGCACGAACCGGACCCGGTGCCGGCCACGGGGGCAGGAGCCGCCAGGGCAGCCCGGGGCAGGGCGGCCGGTCCCCGGTGCCCCGCGTGGTTCCCCGGCGAGGGAGCAGCGGCCGCCGCTTCCCCGGCGCCCCGGAGCCCCTGTCGGCGTGCGGGGGGAAGCGGCGGCGGGACGGGAGAAGTTGCGAAGCGCTGAGGAGCGGGGAGAGCAACAGCTGGAGCCGGGCGGGGAGCGGCGGCCCCGCGGGAACGGGGCGGGGGTCGCGCCGCCGGCGCCGAGGGAACGCGAGGGATGCAGCGGCGAGCGCCCCGCCCGGCCCCTCCCGCCCTCCCGGCACTCACCGAGCCGCCCCGCGATGCGGGACCGGGATCCGGAGCGGGACCGGGATCGGGAGCGGAGCCGGAGCCGCCGCCTCCCCCGCTCGGCCGGAGCAGCGACGGAGCGGCGCGCGCGGGTGGCGGGAGCGCGCCGGGAGCGCGCGCGGGCGGCGGGAGCGCGCGCGGGGAGGGGGGGAGCGGGGGAGGGGGGGGAGCGGCCGCACAGCACCGCGGGCACCGGCCGTGCGGGCGGGCGTGCGCTGACCCGGATGTACCGGGGGGGGGGGGCGGCCAGCGGCAGGTGACTGCGCAAGCGCGCCCGGCCGCCAGCGCACTGCGCATGCACCTGCTTCGACTCCCAGTGTCTCGGGCACGGGCGGGGGAGCGAAAGAGAGGCGGGCGGGCGGGTGAGGCGGCGAGTGGGGCAGCCCCTTAAAGGGGCCGCGGTGTTCCCGCAGCCCCGGGCACAGCTCATTAACTCACTCAGTCAGCGTTAGCCATCGGTGCTTGAGCAGCCGTGCGGGTCCGGGGCTTCTCTGGGGCCGGGCTCGGGAATTTAAGTGTCTGCAGTTGGCAAAGGCAGGGTGGGAAGGGAGATGGGGTGCTCCTTGTGTGGGAAAAGTGGGGCTGATGATTCAAAGCCGTTCAGAAATGTCTTCCCAGGTGGATCAAAGCAAAAATAAATAATTGTAAAAAATGTGGAAAGTTCCATCCCTCAGTGAGCACTGCCAGAACCCCATACCATTGCACTCAGGCTGATCCAGGAATGCTTTCCACCTCCATCCTCGCAAAAATTCAGAAGACATGCAAAATATGTTTAAAAATCACAAAAACAAACAAACAAACAAACAACAACAACAAAAAAGAACCCACATGGGGTTATGGGATCGTTTATCCTGGAGAAAAGGAACCTCAGGAGGTACCTTATGGCTTTCTACAGCTCCCTGACAGGAGCTGGTGGGGGTCGGTCTCTTCTCCCAAGTGACAGAGACAGGACAAGAGGAAATGGCCTCAAGTGTCACCAGGGAAGGTTTAGATTGGATATGATGGAGAAGATTCCTCTTAGAAAGGGTTGTCAAGCATTGGAACAGGCTGCCCATAAAAGTGGTGGAGTCGCCATCACTGGAGGAGTTTAATACACATGTAAATGTGGCACTTGGGGTTGTGGTTTAGTGGCGACTTTGCTAAGAGTTTATGAATGGGCTCAATGGTCTGAAAGGTCTTCTCCAGCATAAATAATTCTAAATTACTCCAAACACAAAAACATATTTTAAGAACGTCCCATGGACTTAATTATGGGCTTTCTGTGCAGGGTCAGGATTTGGACTCAATCTTCCTTGTGGGTCTCTTCCAATTTGGCATATTCTGTGATTCTCTGATTTTATGAAGGTTTCACCTTCTATATCTCACCCTGGATTTTGGTATCCTCACACAGGGACAAAGAACACCCTGAACTGCTTCTCCTCTGTGCATAAATTTGCCAAAGCAGAGGGATTGCACAATTACCTAGTTTCAGGGCTTGCTGCTTCAGTAAAATTCCATGTAGACCTACTTAGAAAGAAAACAATTAAAAGTTCTGCTGTTTTTGTTTTGCCTTTGTTTTGTTTTGGGTTTTTTTGTTTGTTTGTGTTGGTTTTTTTTCCTTGAAGTAACCTGGAATCTAGACAATGCTTGTCTAAATTTTGCCATGCAGCCTCCCCTGGCCTCCTCACTGAGCTGTTCTAACACCCAGGGCAGTTTTCAGCTCGTTCAGTGAGGCTGCACCGGGAGTGGTTCAGAGACCAGCGGCAGCCAGGCAATGCAAAACCTGCACCCTCCAATAGTAAAACATTATCAACACAGCTCTAATCAAAGGGTATTTCTCAGTCTAAAAGAGACAAACCAAGCACTCCAACCACTTCTACTAGTTCCTCTTCAAAGCCTGATAGCAGTTTGTTAAGTGACAAATATAGTGAATATCAGGTACTTCTAAGCCCACTGAGAAAGCACAAAAACGGAAAATAGCTCAGAGATTTATTTATATGTCAATGTATTTCTCTTTTTATTATCATACCTATGTATATGTTGACTTAATCTGATAAACTTAGTTTGTCTTTAACTTATTATTAGGATTCAAGATATATGGATTGATTATAACAACATTAAAGTATTCTAGCTAAAAGAGTACCCTGGGATATGAAGGAAGCCATTTGTGAGTATAGTTCAGCTGCAAAACCTGTTTGGTGAACTCAAAAAAAATCACCACACTTGAGGTTTGGTCCTTGGGTAGCAGTCAGGCAAGACCAGGGCTGGTGCACCACATATCTTCAGCTAAGCAGGGAGAAGGGAATGCTCAGACAAGCTCTGGAGGCTCTGAGAGGTTTGTACAGACTGGAGCAAACAGAGGAGATGTCGAAGAAGAGATGAAAAAAGATTTTCACAGCAGCACCTTCAGCAGAATGACGGAAGTTCCAGTTCTGCTGTGTGCGATTTGTGTAGTGACTGAACAAATGCTTGACATGGCTTTTCACTTCTGCCACAGAAAGGATTTTTTTGCAGTGGATACAAATTTTGAGGTATGAATCGATGCACACTCCTTCCTGAGGCACCACATCCTCATCTTCTCTAAAGTCTGCAGGGCTTTACAGATCTGTGTGCCAGGCAGGAGGTGACCCAGGTTCCACTGAACTGCATTCAAGGGAAGCAGGATTGTGCTCTGAGTTAATATTGGACTTGTTACCATTTGGGCTTCATAGAAACCAGGAGTCTCACCTGTTGTACTATACAGCTTTTTCCTTCTGCACAGAACTAAAGAGCTACACACAACCAGCCTCAGGGATGAGCAGTTGTTGTTCCTCATAACATTATAAAGCACTTGGGTCTTGGCAGGGTGGGGTTGGACAAAGAAAATTCCCTACTGAAACCATGAGCAGGTTTATCATAATATATAGTCCTCAGTGTTCTCCAAAATTGTAAGATACCTTTGATTTGGATCTCACATCTTTCACAAGTACAAGAATGCCCAGATGCTGAGCATCACTGATGCTTAACAGCAGTTGCACACTAAGACATCCACATCCCACATAATAATTGAAGCATAAAAAATCATTGAACACTGTGGAAAATGCTGCATGACTAAAAAACCCAGCAATTTTCTATTAGTTCTGCCTTCACTTTTAATTTCTTAATTGCTTCTTCTGAATGCAAAATTATTTTACCAGGTTATCACTGCAATAAATATTAAAACTCTCTCCAATAAAACAAACCCCCAAAACAACAACAATAAAACAGAATTAAAGACTGTATTTTTTTGTTAGTATCATAGAATAAAAGAGTGGTAACAGAACTGTTCCTATTCTGCTAAATGCCTGAGGATTTTGTTAGTTGGTAACAGGTAGGTATATCTGACAGGAAAGAAAACAGGTCAGAGCATTTTCATTAAGAAGAGATTAATAAGCTCTGAAGTTACTCTTGGATATATTTGTATTGCATATCTGTGGGTATATACCAGTGACAAAAGATGACTTGACTTTATATACGGATGGCCAGATGGACAAATAAAGCCACAGGAGCAAAGCTGCCCTTAGGTGCCAGGCACTGTTGGAATACTTGGGTTGCTTTTCAACCTAATGGTAGCCCAGGGGAGAGAGTCCAAAGGGAAAAAGAAGTGACCATCACCCTGGCCATGTGTACTCAGCAGGGACAATAGAGCGCCCTGACCACTGACAGCAGCCCTGTTTGTTCTGGGGGGAGGACAGCAACAGCTCTTCCATTACATGGATGGAAATAGAAAGGAAACATCCTATGGCTAAAGATTATTCTTTTAAAGAAATGGTTAAAGACGAAACTTCTTATGGAAAATGTGAAGAATGGAAGAAATGCAGCTTTGCAGGGCTCCTTGTTAGGGCTGTGGCTCATGGCACCTTTCAGTTCAGATAAAACCAACGTCAGGTTTTGCCCTCCCCTACCCAGATTTTCCCACATTCTCAAGTGGCCCAGTAGTAGATGAGAGAGTGCAGAGGCAGTCACATTTATACCACAGAGTCCTCCAGGGCTTTCACTGAGATAGTACAAATCCTCTGATATGAATGTCGCTCTTCAGAATATAAACAGTTGTAACAAAATGTGAACGATCTACATAAATTTCCAGAAACGCAGACAAAACAAAAAGCCAAGGTCAAATCACTTCATAAGGATCCCTGAAGTGCTTCCAGATACTGTCATGCCAGAGTTAGAATGTTTTATACTTGCATGGACACAGGCACTCACAATCTCAGAATGCCTCCCCTCCCCCCCTTCAAAAAAAGGTCATTTGGATATTTGGGTGGCAAGTGAGAAAACTGAAATGCTTCTGGAGTTCAGTCTTTTTACCCTGACAGACCTGGTGAAATCCTGTCATTTCCTCATGCTATGCCCCAGTCACTTCACGTGACTAATTGCATCAGTCATCTCCTCTTCTGCCATTACAAGGTCCAAGATTATTTCAGAGTTTGCTCATCTGGTGATGCAGTTGTTCCTCCTATGATCAGCATGGCCCCTTCATGTGGGGAGCCTCAGCTAAAACACACAGCATGCTCTCAATTAATGAACACTTCTTTAAGTCAAATAACACAGGAAGGTTCAGTGCCCTGTCAGTTGGACTGTGATTGAGAATAATGGAGATTTTACAAAATAAAGCTCTTTTTTTCACATTTTGACATTTTGCTGTCTTACCTCAAAAATGTAGCTCATCTATATGAGAGACAGGGAAGAAAAAGGAAGGAAAAAGAGAAAATGTCAGGTGTTAAGCCTGCATTAGAAGATTACAGACCAGTAAGCATAGAGGAAGGTGGAAAGAGGAACTGCAGCTATTTTAATCATGTTTTATCTCTACTGGAAAATAGAAAGATAAATTAGAGTAGTAGACCTGCTGCAGAATAGAGCAGAACACAGACTCTGAGATCTTTAAGCTGCTTATAAAAGTTTGTGAAATACAGAATTTCTCCAGTGATCTCACATGGACTCCACTGCACTGACAAGCCTTTGAGTGGCTGCAGTGGTGAACCTGTGCTGGTAGCACACTGGCAAGGGAAGAGGCCTGCAAAGCACCTGAGATAATCCAGCATCACCAAGTTTAGGAGGTCATGGCCACAGACTGCACTTCTGAACTTATAGCACTCAGTGGAGGAAAAGGCCCAGATGCACCTGTGTGTCTGTGCTTGGGGAATAGAAAAGCTGTGATCACCTCAGCAGGTGCTGAGTCCATCACCTTTGCTCATTTCAGAGGTGCCTTTCTCCAGCAAAACTCCTAAATGTCTCTGTAAACTCCTAAATGTCACTGTATTTATTCACTCTGAGTAGCAGTCAGTGCTACTAAAAAGTGAGGGCTTCACCAAGTCAGAGGAGGCTGCAAATCAGGTGCTGTAGAGTGGCAGAGTTTCACTTGACCTCCCTTTAGCCCCAGTCAAGCCAGTTTATTAAACAAAGTTAACCCCCAGGGCCACAGGAGGAAATAAAATATATATGTGAACTGGAACTTTCTCACAAACATTATCTTTTCTTTTTCTTCTCTTCCCCACTGAATTTTTCAGATCAGCAGCATAATAGTATTCAATTAATGGACAGAATCAATGTTTCAGAGAACAGGGCAGACAATGTCCCAGAGAGTTAGACTGTCTCATGGCTCTCTGGAAGAGAACCCAGCTTTTTGTTTTGGTTTGATTTGGGAGTTTTTGACACAGTTGTGCTGCCCTGATGGAAACAAATATTCATTGATCTCATTGAGATTTCTGCCTACCTCAGGAGCATGAGATTGGTATTTTACTTTGATCCCATCCTTTGTCGTGATGTAGTCATTGCAGGGATTTTGTTTATTGGTGGGTGTTTGTTTTTTTTTTTTCTTTTTCCCCAAAGTGCTTAATTAATTTGTTATTAGAAGCCCTCAGAAGAGCATTTGGCTCATAAGTCATTTCTGGGCTGTGTCTAGGTGTTACCAAGGGATGTTGTCAAGAGACCATTTCACTTTGCCTCAACTGTTTCCTCTGCTACAGCTGTTCTTAGTTTCCTCTTCACATCACAGGGGAAGTTGCAATCTTCTGTTGGGGAAATAGGTAAATTAATGAAAGCACCTCAGGGAAGGGCTCTGCAGAGCATCAGTCTCAGGGGACAATTACAAAATTCAGTGAGTAAACATGGACTTCATGGAACAGTGTTAGGCACTGCTGGGCAAGACACGAGCAAGGACAGCATCTCAGGCTGCACAGGATTGTTCCTTGAGCTCCAGTGGCACAACCATGAGCTGAGGGGCTCAGCACCTCACAGCACTGCAGGGTCACTGTTGCTGCTGTTCTGCCCTTGTGCCACTGTTACAGTTTGAAAGGACCTGAATGTTTGTTCCCATCTGAAAACTAGAATTCAATTTAAATCAAAAATCAAAACCTCAACTGGTTCTGCAGCATTCACTTGAACTTCTATAAACAAAATTTATCTTTGTGTGTGATCTAAGTGGTATTGAGTGCAAGGCTACTGAATAATGAGAGAAAAAATAGACTATGATTTAGTTACTAACTCACCAAGTGCATCTACCTCTTTAAAATTACACTGTTTTGATGCAGTCATCTGTTGTATACCTTTATAATTCTGCTGTTTCACAATGCCATCAATATGCTCCAAAGAGCAGCAGACATTAAAACCATTTTAGTGTACCAAATTGCTGAAAAGAAACCCTTTTCTCATCAGTACACACATTTTCTTCCAGGTTCTCCCATGACCTCATATGCAGTGGTTAGGTAGCACTCTTTTTCTGTGGGATAAGAAATTCCCAGTCACCTATCACCCTCATGGTAGGCATGTTTGGGTTATGAAGCAGAATCTTTGAGCACAATTGTTTTAAGATGCCTGGGTAGCTCGAGGGACAGAGACAGAGTCCTTACTGGTCCCACAAGCACAAGTCCCTCTAGCTGCAAGGAAGAGTTTGCTAGCAGAGGAAATGGAAAGCCAGGACTTTCCTGTGCTATAATCTGTGAGAGACAGACTGGGTGCAGATGAACACTTCCATGAAACAAAGCATTTAGGCAGGCACTTAAACACTTCCTCTGCTGAGGAACTGCAACACTGCACACCAGACGTCTTTCTCTTCCTTTTTCCTGAGCATGATTATGGCACCTAGGGCTAAATATAGCACCAGATACAGCTGTTTAATATTCAGTTAGCAAGAAAAGACAGTAAAGCTGGTATTGCACATTGGAATTGCTTAAACTTCTTCTGAGTTTTCCCAATTGATTAAAAGATAATATTTTTATGTCCAGCTGATAAACCCCATGCATGAGCTAGGAAACCTTCTGTGCCTGTTTATAGCAATGGGGATCCAGTCCCATCTGAGACATGTGAGTTCCTGGAGTCACAGCTTAGGTAGCTATTATGTTACACAGCTTTCCCCAAGACCACACTGCCTCTGCAGGATTGCATCACAAACCAGCAGGACATTTTAAAAACATGCTCATATTCTCCTGATTCTAAATGATTCCTGTCTCAGGCAGTGAACAAACTAAAAACCTGAAAGAAGCAAAATAGTCTTCTATTGTGAGGCGCTAGGCTGTAACTCTGAAGCTTAGACCATATTTCTGAGCTTAGACTTCTTGTCTGACACTAAGCAAGAAGGCTACGAAGCCTGGCAGTGGTACCTTCCATTCCAAAAACTTCCAAGTGCCTAAAATGATGCCATTACACTTCAGTAATTTCAGATGCAAAAAGCTAAATTGGAAATATTTGTACAATGCCTTAAAAAACCCACTGGTGCAATTCCTGCTCCTAGCAGCTTGCAGACTAAGCTGTAGATGAGAGAAAAACACAAATGCTAAGATCTGCTACACACACTGGCTTTCTACAGCCAAGCTAGTCCTAAACCAACAAACCTGGGCACAAAAGCTGGAGCAGCACAGTGTCTCACACAGAAATGTGTTATGCAGTGGGGCTGATCATTCTGAGTTGTTTTCCAGCTTGCCTGTGAGCCCCTGGCCTATGCCAGGTAGCCGTTCTTCCTGTCCCAGGACACACAGCCTGCACTCCCCTGGAAATCAGGTTTGTGGTGCTGGACACTCAACAGCACGTGTACACTGCCCAGTCAGCCTGCTTGGGTCATCTCCTGCCTGCCTGGCAAGATGTGAGAGAGACACTGGGGGAGCTGCAGTGGGAACTTAGCAGAGAAGGAAGGAGCTGGAAACAGGGAGGAGCCGAGAAGTTTTGCACAGAAAAAGATCCAGTGGGAAATGCAGGGCACACGGAATGCAAATCAGGAGAAAATTACAATTCATTAGTTACAGTGTTCACAGGACTCTATTTTTCAATTATATTTTCTTTTCTTCTAAAAAAAGACAAATGGTACCTGCTCCTTCATGCTCCCATTATGTTGCCATTCTTATTTTAATCTTAATTGTTTATCAGTTGAATTTGACTTTAAAAGGCTGGTAGGGGCAGATGTAGAGAATACATTTCTGTGGTTTGCTCAAAGAAGACCAGCTTAAGCAGGGATGTGAGAGGGCCTGGGGAACCATGTGAGAGCAAGGAGAGGCATGAGGGCAGTGAGCCAGTCATAAGTGTGCATGCTTCTAAATGGTTTTAATGGGGTCACTTGTGTCCTAAGGCACAACTCGCTGCTGCTCGGATGCCAGACTCTGCCCCTGAGCCTGTGAAAGGTTTTGCAGCTGAGTGTGACAAGCCTGGTTTAGTGCAGAGGGGGCTGCACTCAGGACTTGAACGTGGCCAGGTGGCAAAGAAGGGCACGTGTGCCCATTGGAAGACTGCATGGCTACCAAGAAAGAGGGCAGAGAGTAGGAGACCACGGTGCAGAAAAAGACCTCATGTCATATTGGGACTTGGACAAAGGTTTCAGAAGAAGTGGATGGTTTGGGAAACACTGCAAAATAACAACATTACAATATAATATCTGTCAGTGAGAAGGAATGGCTGCAGGTTTATTCTGTGATAAATATTCAAATTGTTCAGTGCAGAATGTTTTAAAACCTTCCTCATCCTCATTAGTACAGCTAATCACCCAGTGATTCTGTTTTCTCTTTTCCATATCATATTCTTCTGTTATTGCAGAGAAATAGAAAATATACTTTTAAATTAAGAAATTGTAAATAAACAACATGGGGTGATCCAAGCATGTAGCAATTTAGAACTCTCCTCATTTAGTGCCTTTCTTACAAAAGTGTTTGTCCTATATGTTCCCTCTACACTCCTGTCCATCCCTGCCACAAGAATATTGCAGGCAGATGTAGGAGGATTTTGTTAGAATTAATCACTGATCACCTTCTTGTAAAGGCTTTATTGTATTCTAAAAGGGGGTGAAGGAAAAGTACACACATACATATAACAACCTAGAGCTTTAGGATAAAAGAAGTAAAATTGGTAATATGAGTTTCTCCCTCAGGAAGAAAAAAATACAGGCATTTACTAATCAAAAATGGGTGGCTTTGTTTTTCGTTTGTTTGTTTTTGCTAATCTTTAAAAACGCTTAATACATTGCTTGTGGGCTTCATGTTTCACTTTAATGCAGAGTTAACCCTTGAAATTCATTAATTGACTTTATGTTGCATTAAATGCTGCAATCAATTCAGTCTCAATATTATACACTTTTATCTCTGCTCTAAAAAAAAGCCCTATTAGCTTTGCTTGGCTCAAAACCAATACAGTGAACTACCCTTAATTATTAATAATCTGTTTCCCCTTCAATAAAACTTTTTGAACCTTTACTACAGTAGGATGATATATTTATTTGGTGTGTAGGGTTCAGAGCAATACAGTGCACTCTCTCTGGGAAAGAATCCAAAAATAACTATCTACTTGATATCAACCCAAGGGATTTCCTAAGGGAATGGGAGTATCATTTCAGGGCAGATCATCAGTGGTTTAGGGGAATTAGACAAATTTGTGTCTGGAGAACAGATGCCTCAGGGTTTGCAAATGTGTGAGAGAACCTTTCCCCCCTCGGTCACCAGTTCAGGTCCATCCAGCACAGCAGTGGCTGGAAGTTATTAAACATCTAATGAACTTCTGGGGCCTCCTGAAACAGGGAGTGGGATTCCTAACAGACACTTGCTAACATCTTGGAGCTGCTCCTACCCAAGCTGCAGCAATATACAGACACAGAAACTGGGAATAAGCATGATGGAGTGAAGAACATTTCATCTGCTAAATGCAGTAAGCAGGCTGCCTCTGGGCTGGCATTCCAGCTTTAGGTTTACTGCTGGCACTTTTTGTTCTTTAAAAGAAAGAAAATTATGTATTATAAAGCACTGTGTTATGTAATCGTTCCTCACAAATGCCATCAGAAGGGCCCAGAAACCTTACAAACCCACACTTGCAAGGCCTTGGAGAAGATAAAGGAGTAAAGAAAGATTTGTTTTCATACTTAGAGGCCAGTTCTGGGAGTTCTGGGTCTCCTGAACTGCTACATGCTGCACATCCAGCTTTGGGGCAGGTCTGCTAGGAGAAAGAGGAGACAAATGCTGAGCATTACAACCACAAACCACAGCTGTTGATGGGAATTGGCAGGAGACCAGGGAATGCTGGGAAGCATAGATGGCCTGCAGCAGAAGGTAGGGCTGAGCAGGGCTCTCTGGCACTTGAAGCTTTTTTATTCCTCTCCTGGTGCTTTTCCATCCTGGCATCTGGTTTCCGTGGCAGCGCAAGGGAGGGACAGTATGGTGCAATTTTCTGGAATGTTCTCCTGGGCTATGCTGGCACTTCCTAGGGTAAACATGCCTTGCCTGAGGCTCAGCTTCTCTGGGCCCCTGCCTTCAGAGGATTTGCAGTGCTTTAGTTTGCTGATAGCTCTGGCCAGTTGTCTCCATATTTCATGTGAGGAGGGGGGGTCGAGACTTGCCTACTGTCCTCTGCTCCCCCAGAACAGAGCCATGGTGAGGGCAGGGATGAGCTGTGGCAAAGCCCTGTCCATCAGCAGAGATGCCACCAGGACAGCATGTGATGGGCTCATAGCTCTGTGCTCTGGCTGGATCCAGGCTTTGTGCCACCAGACCTTGCATGTACCCTGGTGCTCTCATTTCCTTGCACCCTTTTGAGCGAAAGATTTTCGGGGGGGGGTCTCTTTATCCACTCATATGTTACATGACTAAACTGTACCCAGCTTCTGAATAGTGCAGCAATTTAGGCTGCAAAGAGCATGCAAGATTAAATATCTGAAAAAGGAGGAGGGAAAAAAAAAAAAAAAAGAGGAAGGTTTCTGTAATGGGATCTGCTGCTCAGCCATTTTTGTTAGCAGCATGTGCAGATCTTGCTATTCCGGTCCATTATATTCAACAGTCTTATACTCAGTGGCAGGTGAAATGTCATACCTCGGGGTAAATTTTCACTGCAGTAGGCAGAGAATTTGTCCTTTAAACACCCTTAGTATTAATGGGACATTGATCCAGCAATTTAAACTCCAAGAGATACAAATGTCTCATGTGGGACCATTTTCAAATGTGTTGACATTTTGATTCACAAAATAAGATACTTTTAGAAACAAATGCAAATTCATTTCATTCTAGATTTGAGGTCAGCTGGATACTGGAAGAGAAATGTGCAATGAATGTTTAGTATGCTCATCAACTATCTTTTAATCTCTGTACACTCGAGGGATAAAAATTACATCAGAGAGAGTAAGGAAAATAAGTTCTCTGTATTAACTAGTGTAACTTCTCATGGGGCTGGAACCTAAATTCACCTACTGCACCTGCAATATTAGTGTCTAAGGCAAAAGGAGGCTCTGGAACGAGAGACTGAATTTCAGTGACCTCTGAAAATATGTCTTTCACACAATCTGATATGCTTTCATCTCCAAAGAGTTCTGATTCTGCTGAGATCCACTGGGGAAATTGTCAGTGTTTTATTGATATCAGTGAAATTTGCAGGGTTGGAGCCCAACAAAATAGTGCAGGAAAGAAAACAAAACAAAGTAAAAACATAGCAAGAGGGTGTAGCTTAGTTTGTTCCTAAGCCAATGCTCTGCCTGCTTCTCCAGCTCAGAAACTATTCAGCACATATGAGAAAGATGAGCTAAACAAATATTTAGAACACACCCACAACTGGCTGACAGAGAGTGAGTAGGTCAAACCTTGAGGGAACACAGCAAAGCCTGAATGTTGGTCTGGGCTCCATCCTTCAGAAGAGGGTAAAGCAGATATGGAGCAACTCTGGAGGAAGACCAGCTTGGCAAGTTGGTGGGTGAGAGCTGGGTGTGAACGATCACCTCCTGCCCTTGGACCAAGGTTTGGGGGGCACTGCCGTGGCTGCAGGCAGGGCACTGGGGGCAGAACAGGGCTCACCTCCCTCCTGTCTCCCTGGCCTTGAGCAGGTGCTACAGCTCCCAGCAGAGGGGAGTGAAAGGGGATCTGCTCCCTGTGCTGAACCCCAGCAGGCAGGGCCAGCTGGGGCTGGCTCTGGTTTCCCCCAGAAGCAAGGACACCTCTGACTGTCCCCAGAGCTCTCCCAGCAGCAGGGCTGACGAGAGGCTGAGGCATGCAGGACACAGGGGCAGTAATGTGGGTGGGGTGTGTGCTGTTATTCCACAGGGGATTTCACAGGAAGCCCATGGCTCCCCTCCTGGCCATGAGCATCCCCTGCTGCAGAAACCCCGGCTGGTGAATGTCACCTGACAGGGAACATGAGGACTCTGATCATCTCATGCATGAGGAACTCGGGGAGGAGAACAAACCCAGGGGAAGTTCCTCACCAAAGTCCCCCTGCAGAGCAGCCTCTGCTCTTCCCCTTCCCCAGCAGGGCTGCTGCAGACAGGGTTGCAGTTCTGGGAGCCACTGTCCAGGGGAAGTTACTCCAATTTGGGCACTGACTGAGAACACAACTTCCCTTGCAGACACTTGTACAGCAGTGCCCAACAGAGCTAAGAGGAAGAGGAAAAGCCCAGACACTGTTCAACATGCAAATAACTATATTCAAGTCTATGAAAACTTCCCAAGAACAGGTCCAAACCTATGCAGCACTGGGCAATGTGCTGGGCATGATCTGTTTGATGGCCTTGGATCAGATGGTCCTCTCCAAGGGCTTGGATAATGCTCCAGCCTGCCAGAGGGCTCAGCAGGCACTCAAGGTTATCAGGATCAGTCCTTTCCTACGTGCTCACTTGAACATAGTACTGTCCTTCTGGGCCCCTGCTCTCCTTTCTGGCTTCCTCAAACTGACTGGAGGAAGAATTTACTGTTCCTGTGCCAGCTATGTGATCTGGGAACCCTGTGCAAAAGCACATGGGGTGATACAGTCCCCACACAGGAGGCCTTTTCCCACAGAACAAGAGTTCTGAGTGCATTCACCAAGTGCTTCTCACACCAGGTAGTTTAATTTTTAAAAAAAAAAAAAGATGACAGACCAAACAGAACATCACAAAGTTTGAAAGACCTTTCTTTTTTTTTTTTTTTTTTTTTGGTATGAACAGCAGCTACAGGTCCTAGGTGCATTTATACCTCAATGCATAAATGTATTTCAGAGGTGTTGTGATTCACGTCATGTCCAGGCATTTAGGGGGTAGCAGCAAACTTAGAATGGGTGCAAGTGGACCTAAAGCAGGTTTTGCTCATAAATGCAATTATAGTAATACCAGTAACCAGGATGTATCAGCTGTGGATCCTCAGCACTAGAGGTATAAGATTTGCAACTTGGAGGCTTTCCTAAAACCACCTCCTTTTAAGGCAGTAATCCTGGGAAAGAAACATGGTCCCAGTCCTTAAATAGAGATGGAAGTGGCTTCTTCATCCACATTTGAGGGATGCCAGTAGGCCATTGCCAGTGATATCTGTGATACTCAGAGTGCACTGACAAGAGAACACTAACATGTACAGTAAATATTTCTTAATGCTTCAGTGTAAGCAGGATGCCTGACACACCCACTAAAGCACAGAAAATGGAATTTGGTCATCAGCAAGTCCTGCAGTGAGAGTTAGGATTCACAGGCAGGAGCACCTGCTCTCCTCAGTTCTGGGATTGCCAGAAGAGTCCTGGGAATCAAGGTCCTAGTTTTTATCTATGACTTGTTGACTGATCCAGACAAACCACCGTGGAAGACCAAACCATCCCTAGAGCTTGCAGAGCACAGAGACACTCCCATCACACTCTGTCCCCTGTCTCTGTCAAGACACAGAGCTGGTGGAACATAAATCATGCATCACATAGCTGTGCACTGCCAGGAGCATGCTGCTGCATGAGCCTGCAGAGACAGCTTCCAGTTGTCCCTCCATGGGATAGTTCACAGGAGGCACAGCCCAGGGAAACAAGCCAAGTCCAGGTCTTCTGTGGCTTTTCTCATTTGGGGATGGTCCCTGTCCCTTGCCTGAAGCAGCCTGGACACTTCACAAGCCTCCCCTACAAGCCCTGCAGAGGTTTCTGGGCAGGAATGAGCCTGGCACAGTCCAGCCCTCCCTGGTTTTGCACTGTGCATGCTCTGGTTGGGAGCACGGTGCAAGGAGTGGGAATCCAGCCCTGCCACCCAGGGTGAAGCTCAGCAGCCACCCCTGGCCACTGAGAGCCAAACCAGAGTCCTTATTGGTGCTGTTACAGGAGGGAGGTCACCAGTGTCACCACACTGGAGCAACGCCAGCACTTTG
This sequence comes from Ammospiza caudacuta, assembly GCF_027887145.1. Taxonomy (NCBI): domain Eukaryota; kingdom Metazoa; phylum Chordata; class Aves; order Passeriformes; family Passerellidae; genus Ammospiza; species Ammospiza caudacuta. Next base: position 145,567,189 of record NC_080593.1, read on the forward strand.
AGTAAACTTTTCAAAGCTGCACTAAGGCATTGTTTAATTTTGATTTGCAAGTGACCTCTGATTCCTCTGGATGTGCTGGGGGGAAGAACATTCACTCCCAGGAGTCTGACTTAGGCAGTGGGCACAGGGCCTAGCATGGCAGGTCCCAGGGAAGGAGGGGGAGAGGTGAAGGCTCTGGCTGTTCTCCCCCCCTCAAACACATCACCAGTCTGCTGCACACCTTAGCTTGCACCAATAAACCTGTTTGCATGCTGTGAATGAAAACGACACCAGGGTGTGAGATGAAAAATAGTCTGCAAAGAGCCAAACCACCTGAGAGTTATTCTAGTGAGGTAAATAATTCAGCAACTGTTTTTTACTGCAGCCCTGTTAACAGAAATACAATTACAGAAGAGGAAAGTAAACCACAGCTGGGAAGAGAAAACAAGTGTCTTGGGGGCTCCTATCTCACCGAGGAAATGGTGGGTGGATCCGGGCCCCAGCATGGGACTCGGGCCACATCCAGGGCTCTGACCTCAGCACGATGCATCCAACGCTGCACTCACAGCAGCTGAGCAGAGAAATTAAAGGAGGGTGGCAAAAAAGCTCTGGCTGTTGCTAACACTTCCCAGGGCTGAAAGTAGCACTCAGTATTGGCACCAGGTTAGTGGTATGTGCACAGCTTTCTGCTAACTGGCGACTGAGCCCTGCGGGGAAGCGAAGCCGCAAGGACAGGAGTGGGACAAGGCGAAGGAAGTGTGAGCTGCAAACCTCTGCTCGCCTTGCTCAGCATCAGATGAATGTTAATTCTCTGCTGGTTTGCACAGACACTGACAGGCCTGTTCCTACTAATTTTAGCCCTTACCTAATTTAAAACTACAGACATGCTATTTTCACCATGGTATTTTTTCCTCTTTTTAACAGGTTGTAAGCTGCCAGATGCACTCCTTGTGGTTTAAGAAATTGATGCTGTCCAAGGGGAGGTGAGAAACCTTTTGTTAAAAATAAAAGGCAGACAGAACAAAACTGCACATTAAAACTTGGAGCTATCACAAGTGCCACCTCAGCTGCCTGTGCTTTGCTGAGGGCCTCTGGCCAGGCTGCATTGTGGTCTGGAGATGCACCTTCCTCAAACCTCAGAGGTTCCAGCCCAGCATGCCCAGCTGTCTCCCAGCTGTGCACACACAGAGGTTGTGCTGTGCCCCTGCATAAAACCACCTGCACTCTCTACCTTCACTCCCTCCACTCATACATCCACAATGCTTCATTCCTTTGGTACTGCTGCCCAAAAATACACCTGCACCCAGACCTCCTCTCCCTGCCACTGTGCCTTTCCCCTGACACAGACAAACACCTTCTCTTCCCTCTGCTCCTCCCTTCACACCTGGATCTGTCACCCATCTCCTGCAGAGGTGAATGGTGGATGAAGTGCTGAGGTAGATGAAGTGCTGAGCCTGCCCGCAGTGGGAGGCAACCCTGTGCTAGAAATGGGTGTGAAAAAGTGGTGAAATGAGGAAACATTTGTGAGAGGAAGTGAGTGGGTGGAGGGAAAAGTCTGGAGTGAACAAAAATCAACAAATAATACAATGAAACCTGAGCTCTAAGTGCTCAGAGTGGTAAAAGTACACTGAAATACAAAAAAAAAGAACACACAAATTACTACCAGAATGCAACTATTCTATGCTAACAAACACCTAATGTATGCTAGGGAACAAAGCACTGAAAATAAAGAGCAGGCTCAAAATAAAGAAGATGTCTTAAGATCTAATGCCTTAACAGCAGTACAGGTAGCTGCAGTGAGGACGAGAAAGGGAGGCAGCAGATCATGCACATGCATTTTACTGGATCTAGGTTACTGGATCTCAGAGTCCAAATGGGTTGATGGTCTCACTAACCAGACATGGATTTTAGCAGTTGTTAACAGACTGCATGCCCCTGTAAATTTTAATTTAATACATTCAAGTAAAGCATCTGAAGGATAATATTAAAAAAAAACCAAACAGCAATTTCTAGAACGATCAAAATGGAAGCCCAGGTCTGTTGTTTCTGATACAGCAGCAGTTTCTTAGTTAAGATTTTTCCCTGACAGATGTAGCTGTGCAGGGACCTAGGAGTACAGTTCCCAGTTTTTCAGCCGATTACGTGTGCATTCCTGACCTGCAAACCTTTCCTTCCTTCTCTACTCTTGCAGAGCAAGATTGACAGTGCTGTATTTTCAGCAGTACACCAAAAAAGATCTTGTTTTTTCTTCTTAAAGGACAACAGACTTGGCCCAAAGGGGCTGTACCAGAAGCCAGCCAGTTTTGCCCTGTGAGAATCAGCCCACGCAACCACAGCTCCCACTGGTGAGAAATTATTCAGACAAGTCCCTCCTCTAACCACTCACCCAGTGAGCTGGTTTCATCCAAGCTGCTGCCATGGCCATGGAGAATGAACAACAGCCAGGTAAACAGCTATTATGGCATGCACAGAAAACTGTCCAGTTTTGGTTACACCTCATTCCTTCCCACGTGTTTCAAACCAGCCTGCTCCACAGGGATCCTCAGAAGAGGTTCCCTTCACACATAGTAAGACTGCCCATACCATTTCCATGTTTAAAAGAATAACAAAAGTGACCTGAGAGTTGCATTACCCCCAGCTTTGTCAGTGGAGGAGCCCAAATGCACTCACTGGCCATGACACCTCTCCTCTGGGGCTCTGGCGAGCGAGCTCCCTTGGAAAGGCGGCAGTGCATCCGTGCCACGGGTTACGCTGATTGCTGCTGACAGGTTCTTCATGGTATCACAACAAATTAGGTCACAGATTAGATTTTCATAGCACAGATTACAACTTGTGTCTACATCTTTTTCTTAAATAGAGAGGGTTGTGGCCAGGAGGTTTGACCTCAAGATTGGGAACAAGGCAGATGCTCAGGATTGGGGGGTCCTATTTCTCAGCTGAGACAAAGACTGTCTTAGCAAGACTCAGATAAAATGCCTGCTTTTCTGCTGTAGTCAGAAGACTTGTTTGTTTTTTTTTTTTCCCTTTCTATCCAGCAAGCCTTTGAGAAATGAGTTTGTCCACTAGATACTCTGGGGTAGATCAATCATAGAGCATTGTGGCAAAACAGATAGCAAACCCAGCTCTAGAAAGAAATTTTAGAAGAAATGAATTTTTATGATAGAAAAGCAGCTTGCACCACCTGAAAAACTGCTGGGAATGGAAACCAAAGCTACCTATTAGACTTATCCCACCTATTACCACAAGGTCACACATACACTCGGTTTGAGCATCTCTAGTGCAGAAAGACCTCAAGGGAATAAATTCATGTGTGTAGTTTTTGTTTTAAAATACACCCAGCAAGGACAGTAATAGAACTCAAGCACCAAAAAAAAAAAAAAAAAAAAAAAAAAAATCCAAGCTATATCAAGCTCCTCACAGAGCAGCACAGAACAAAGGTTTCCAACAGCTGAGTAACTGCAGACACCGTGCAAAGTGCTTCCTACCCACTGTGAGATACAGCCCTGCTGCAGATTTGAAAACCAGCTCCAGCAACTGTGTTCCAGCAGACTGTCAGGGCTGTGTTCTGCTCCCAGCCACCTCCTCCCTCAGAGCTGAGCTGCTGCAGGGGAGAAAAGGCTCCTGGGAGCCAGAGAGCTGGATTCAGCTCCCTGTGGAACCATGCAGGTCTGCATGGGGGCAGTGATTCAGCTGATAAGCAGGCTTGCAGCCATGATAAGCACTAAATGAAAACCTAATCCAGACTATCAGGAGGACAGCTCTTGGACTGAGCTAACCTCAGAGACAAGTCTTTCTAAGTCAGGGTAGAGAGAGCAATGCAGGAATGACCTTCAGCTTACAGAAGGAGTCCTGATACCACAGTGGAATCACCTTTGTGCTTGGGTAGCCCAGAGACCTGCACTGGCTCTGTATGGAGCCTCTGGAGCATGTACTCAGCCAGAGCAGGTCTGCTCATACCTGCTGCCAGACCAAACTCTGGTCCCTAATCAAACCCTGAGGCTGTCTGCAGCCAGAGGACACAGCCTGGCTCCCTGTTCCCAGGGCAGTGAGAGGAGCACAGGAGGCTGTGCCTGTGCCCTGTGTGCAGGTTTAGACAGGCTGGGGCTCAGCACCCTCCCCTCGGCGCCACAGCAGCCAACGCTGCTGGCCTGAATCATCGCCTGTGCCTCCAGCCCCGAAACAATCTCGCACGTCACTTCAGCAGTTTTTCACAGGAAATATGCTTTTACTTTCAAAATACTCTGGGCCTTGTTCTCCTCCAACAAGCACAGGAAGTATCTCAAATACCAGTCTTTATTTTTGTGAACCACTGTGTATCCTCTGATACCTCTGAGTACAAAGAAATAAATAGGAGCTGAGAGTGGCTGTGCCCTTCCATGCTCAGAGGCAGTATTAATGTTTTTTAACTCCCCTCAGTGCTCCTGCTGGGCACACTCACATTTAGAGGCACAGAATGAGGCCTAACAATTTTTTTCTCAAGCCTGAGCTGTGCTGTGCTGATTATTGAAAATCCATCACACACACTCTTTGCTGAGCAGTCTGAACTATTGATCTCAGAGAGAGAAAAGGATGCTCTGGACTTTATTGGAATTGTCTTTAAAAGTCCTGTTGGTACAACTGTTCTACTGGATGCTGAGTGATTCCTAGTGTCCCTGCAGAGCACTGCCTCAGACCTGCTCTGGAGCTCCTTCATGCCAGGGGCTCGTGCTGAGCCATGGAGGAAACCTCATCACCCACCCTGGGAAAGCAAACGGTGACAGCTCTCAGAGAATGCACTGGTGAGGCCCCTGGCCTGAGCAGCGCTCCCAGAGAGTGAGCAGCAGGGAGGGACTGCTGTCTGCAACAGCAGCTGAGAGCATCCTGGACAGGCACAGGCTCCTGATCCCTGCTGAGCAGGGAACCCAGCAGGAGCCATGCAGCCAATGCTGCCTCTCTCTAAGGCAAGATGAGTCTGAGCAGAGCTAAGCACTGAAATGACCCAGGGTGTGCATCTGAGAGAGTCCTTCAGAGCTCATGTAGGCACCATGAACACTCCCCACAGCATCAGTTCTGTCCTCCTCAACATTAAACAGGCAGCAGCCATTGCCAACCTTGTTTTCAGTCAAGCTCTGAAACAAAGAGGACATTAAACTTCCACCAAAATCCCACATCTCTTCAAAGCACTTCTCAGTTTGGGGTGCAGATGCAGGGTTTTCTTTGTCTGAATTTTAAAAAAGGGCCTTTCTACTGTTTTAATCACATACTTAACAAAACCCTGAATAAGCATCATCTTCATGGCTTTTTGGGACTTAAATTAAAGAATGTACACATTTTTACATATATTAAAAATGGATAATTAGGGATTTGAGTTCATTTTTAAATGGCAGAAGGGTAACTTTACTCCAAACCATACAGCCAGGTGGTTCACTGTTTAGAGGCTGCTCTGTGCTATTCTGCTTCAGCACTAACCCTTTTGAAACTCTGCAGCTTGCTCAAGAGAGGGGCAGTTTTCACACAGAGTCACGATCACAACCACAGCACCGTTCCTGCCCAGATGAGGAAGTACCAGATCCCCAAAGCAGAAATGCTCACCCTCTCACCAGCCAGTCCAGTTTCTGCCTGCTGGGCTGAACTTTTAGGCACAAGATTTGCATGAACAAGGACGCATGATAAGTCTTCGGCCTGGCACCCAGCGTCTGTACAAAAGGCCTCCATCTAACATGGTCGGTGCTGCTCCCAGCTCAGGACGGCCACACGCAGCACCCATGGCACACAGGACCGAACCATGGCTTCCTCCTGAGGCCGGCCAGCCCGGCCTGTGCTGCTCGGCTTCCATGGGCACTGACTGGAGGTGGTGTGGGTTGGTGTGAGGGCTGTCACAGCGCTCGCTGGATCTGCCAGGACCCCCGTGCCCGGCCTGTCACCCCTCGCACACAGGAGCAGACCCGCCCCGGCCCCTCCCGGCCCTCGCAGTCCCCGTGCCCTGGGGGAAGCGGAGCTCGGCCAGAGCCGCCTCCGGCCGCCCTGGTGCTCTGTCCGCGGCCCCACAGACACCCTGCCCGCGGGAGGCGGCCGGGAAGGCGCGGAGCTGCCCGGGCAGTGCCGAGCATCCTCTACGGGGGCTGCGCCTTCCCGCCCGGGAATGGGGGACAGCGGGGCGGGGGCTGCCCCGGCTCCTTCCCGGTTCCTCTCCGCCCCGCGGCTCCCCACGGGCGCCCACCCCACGGCTCCGCTCAGGCTCCTCCCGGCTCCTCAGGCGATCCCCATCTCCCTCTCGCTCCCGCTGAGCCGCCCCTCGCCGCTGCCTCCGCGCCCCGCTCCGCCCGCCCGGGGGGCGCGGGCAGCCCTTACCTGGGCACGGGGCGCAGCCTCGTCCCTCCGGCTGCCGGCGGCGTCACGGCCGCAGGTTGTGGCTGCGGGCGGCGGTGCCGCATCGATATAAAAGGAAGCGGCGCGGGGGGAGGGAGAGGCGGCCCCGGCACCTTCTCCGCGCCCGGCCCCGATCCCCGGGCCCCTCACGAGCTCCCTCCCCGCCGGCCCCGGGGCAGCGGCCACGGCTCCCCGGGCAGCCCCCGCGGGCCAGCGGCACTCCCGGGGGGCTCACCCCACCGGGCCGGGGTGAAGGATGGGGGCAGGTCAGAGCCTTGGCATCAGCCCCCACATCCATCCCGGGGGGCAGGAGAGACCGTGAGGAGCCAGATAGGGCCCTGTCCTCACGGGCCGCACACACAGCTCAGCGGGGCACGGGCGAGGCTCTGCAGCCATGGGAAGGGAGCAGCCACATGCCGGAGCACCTTGCAGGCTTCAAAGGTGTGTAACAAAACCCAGCCATCGCCACCAGTCTCCTGCAGGCTCTGCTGGAGCTGCCCCGGCCCGAGCAGCACCTGGGGCTGCAGGCTTGTGCCCAGGGAAGGAGCGACATCCTGGGACAGGGCTGTTGGCAACCCCAAATGCAGGTGATGTCCCTGCCATGGTCACGGCCTGGTTATCCAGCCTGGCAGCCAATTCAGTGAGACATTGTCTGTAAGACTAACTTTGAAGGAGCAAAGAAAAACTCATCAAGGCCTACATTCTCCTTCAAACCCCAAGAGCTCTTTCTATCTCTAGAGCTACACTCAGAGTCCAGAGCAGTTGTGCCATCTCTGAGGCACCTTGTTCTGTTCCTTCTTCATCTTCTCCATCCTGTTGACAGCTGATGACATCTTGGTTGCAGGAGGAGTGAGGGTCCCCCCAGGACACGGCCTCTCCATCTGCTCCTCAGGAAGCTCTCCCTCCAGCAACAGATGCTGTTGTTGTCCTGCACCATCAATCCCTTTCAGGAAGGGACAGGGATTAGGTGTGGGTAACATGTCGTAAGGTAATTTCTCTAAATGGCATTTTGCTTCCCAGCTTTACTCACTGGTGGGGGGCTGTGATGCTTCGGTTCACTCTGCAGCCCCCAAGGCCCATGTCTTGCCACAATGGCTACAAGTCCTATCTTTTGCCCAAAGCAGATGGAGAGCTGGGCAGCAGTGAGGCTGGGGTGCAGAGCAATCCCACAGGTACTGGGACCCCTGTACAGAAGTACTTCATGTGGTGCCTTTGTTTACATCCCACCAGGAAAGCAGTAAAGCTGGGGATCATGGGCAGAGCAGGCTCCTGCTCTACAATCAGAGGGAAGCGATGACCCCTGGCAGCCCCCATCTAAATAAACATTACTAGGGGTTACATTTTATGGAATGGAAAACATTCAGATAGAACACTGCCATGGGCAAATGAGAGGAACAAATCCTGCTCTCAAGGGTTTTAAAGTAGAGAGGGGTTTTCCACCTCCAAATTTCTTGGGTTTTTTGGTTTGGTTTGGAGTTTTTTTCCTCTCAAATTTCTCTACATCCCAGCAGGGAAGGGGAAACAGAAGGAGCTTTTCTGCTGGACCCAGCAGCACCTCATCCAGACAGACCTGGCTGGGAATGTAAGTGCCAAGTTAAAAGATGATCTGTCCCTAAGCAAGGCGACTGTTCCAGATCTCCAAGGAGGAACTGTGGGTGCCAGAACCACATCTAAGGGTGGATCTGGGTCCTGTGTGAAGCTCTGGCAGGGCAGCAGCACCTCCTTGCTTACAGCCAAATGTGGAGGAACAGGCCCTGCTGCTCCTTCTCAGGGCCCAGCTATTACAGCAGCTCCTTGCATAATGCTGACAGATGGTCTCTCTGCCCTGCTGCCCTCCCACCCCAAGTGTTCTTCGCTAAGATCTTGCTGCTTCTCCTGGACAAGGAACCCTCACTCCTCACAGGAGTTTGCATCACCTTGACTTCTCAGGTGAGTATATGGCCAGTCTAGAGGAAGTGCTCACAGGAGAGCTGCTCACTCCTTATGATTGATCTTGTCATCAACAATGGAGTCATTTACACTCCTTCAAAGGTGTCCAAGCTGTGGTTTGTGATGGCCTCCATCCCCTGCTCTTCTCACATCTCTACCTTGTAGCACAAGTAGAGCTCAGATTTGTTTCTATACTCTGCCAAAGCCTTGGAACTCCCTATCTTCCAGCATCACTTGGTGTCAGTTCACTTCAGATGAAGATGTTTCCTGTTGTCCAGACTGCCAAACTTCCCTTTTAAGCAGCTCTGGGCACCCTATCAAGGCAGATTTAGCATTTGTTGTCCTGTTTCTTTCTGCAGAGCTTGGCCCAGCTCCTGTAGGGGGGACAGAGAGAGGAGTATCCTGGATCACCAATCTGCCCTTCATCCCCATGTTCTATCCAGAGAGGTCAGAACTACTGCAGTGGTCCTGAAATTGCTCCACAAGGCTTTTTTTCCCAGCTCCTGGGTGTGTTTCCACACAATAAGAAAGTCCCAGCTGAGGTGAGAGCATGTGGCTGGCTGCAGCTCACTTACTGGTCACTGCCTGGGGCTCTTGCTTTCCTGCCTACAGTTAAAGCAGGGCTACAGCTCTGAATTCAAACCCTACAGTGAATCAAGGGAAGGCATTTGGATATATAGATCTGGAGCCATGGATGGGAAAAGATGCAAATAGACAAGTGATTACAGGCAGTAGAACCTTTACTTATTTGACAAAAAGTCTGCTTTGTCTTTGAGGTGTCTAAAGCAGCAAGTGACCACTGGTGTCAGGTCATGAAGGAAATCTGCAGGCTCCAACAGAAACCCCAATAAACCCCTGCTTAATCACCAAACAGCTGCTGACCTCTTTTGTGCACATTCAGCTCAAGGTGCCTTGTGTAGCAGGGATGTGAGAGCAGGGAGAAATGAAAAACATTACTTTACTAAAACAGCTTTAAGAGCAAATTAGGCTTGTAAGTTTGCAGACAGAGGTAGTAAGTTATTCCTGGAGCATTCCCTGAGGAAAAGGCTGGGGAAATTAATTACTTATCAAAAAATAAAGCCTAATGCTACTGTTTTGAAGTGAACAAAATGAAATACAAGAAACAGCCTCTAATACAGCTATTCTAGAGCAGTTGTGTTTGATGCTCAGGGTTGATTCATCCACCCAATGGGACTGTGAGAGAGAAATCAGATTCATAATTTCTGGTGGTAACTGAGGCACAAAATTATCTTCAAGCCTTGAGGGAAAAGAAAAAACCCATGTGGAAATGGATCTGGTCCCATACAGCCATTCAGAGAAGAGCAAAAAGCACAAGGGGAAGGGATTTTTCTGGTCAGACACTACAAGGAACCAAGGTCAAACTGGTAGGAACAGCATTAATCGAGTCTACACTGGATTTAAAGTTCCAGGTAAGCTGGAAAACATTCCTTAGGTGGTGCAGAAAATGACTGATGAGCTTCCCCTCTGCTCTGCCAGCTTAGCAGATGTGACAGCTGTCACCAAGTTTGCTCCCTGCCCCCAGCATTGCCAAAGGAGTGGAGCAGACATCCGCCGTGCTGCAGGTTCTGTAATTCACAGAGGAACAAGGCAGAGCCTGTACCATGACACACTATCGTTTTTACTGTTCCCCAGCAGCAGCTGACCAGAGCCAGCCAGGACGTGCAGGTTTTGTGCCTGCTGCAGCTCGGGGAGGTGGCAGCTGAAGCACGAGTTGACAAACAGCACTTAGCTTATCTCAAGAAGAAACCTGAGCACTCCCTCAGCAGATGACAGAGCTGTAAATCTTGTTATGTATAGCTCTAAAAGTATCATTAAGACAACTTAGAATAGTTACTTTGTATTAGATAAGAAAAATGTTTGTCTTGCAGCTATGCAGAGGAAAACATCTTACAGTCAGGTGTGCATTTTGCATCTACCTGAAAAGCCTCCAGCTGTTTCAGAAGAGCTAAAGGGTCTAATAAAAGCATCCCTGAGAGCCTTAAACTCCTAAGGTGAGAAACTCTCTGTCAGAATGCAAGGCCTGAAGCTGAACTTTATTTTCTTATGGACATTTACTCCTCTGTCTAGTTCTGGTTTCATGGCATAGAAAGGTTCCCAGTCCAGGGTGTGAGTGGCATGAAACTATGTAACAGTGTGGAGCATGGGAAAATAAAGTGGTTTTCTGTTGATACTCAGGTGAACTATCACACAGAACTAGAGAGTTCTGGGGAGGGGAAGCACCTGAAAATAAATCAGGTTTATACGGTTGAACTGTTTGTTTTCTGTTGTGCAGTGGGGAGCTATTTTGAGCTTCATTCTTTGGTATTTAATATTTGCACCACTTTCACTGGTACAGTCTGCCAATTTTCTGTTTAACTATGAGCTTTAGGCTTGCCAGGAAAAAAGTAAGGAGACTCAAACTTTGAATGACAAGGGACTTCTCTGGGCATGCATTTGTCTTGTTCTCTGCTGCTCCAAACAGTATATGAGATATGCACCTCAATTTTGACTTAGCAAAAGAAATCAATACATGTCACCGAAGAACACATACTGCAAGTATGACAGAGAACTGAGGCTGCTGGGAGTCAATGTCTCTCTGAATGCTGTTATCTGAAATATCGTGACACAGCAGAAATTGAGAAAGAGCACAACATTTAACCAGACTGATTCTCCTGCCCCATATCCATATTTCCCCCCTCCAACCCCCCCATGTTGAGCCCATGTAGATTTGAAAGGCCCAAACAAAGCAAGCAGGATGTTCTGTGACAGTGGGACATCACCAGTGCCACAATCCAGCCTGAAGAAGCTCTCCCACAGCAGTCTCCTGAGCCCTGTGCTGTGGCAGCTACTGCTCTTGATACAAACCAGATCTGATAGCTCCACACTCCAGCTTTTCCTCTGGCTAAAGGATGTTCTCCTTGCTTTCTAGCAATTTCAAGTGACTTGTTCATTTTGGAGTAGCTTTGACAGGAATGGATCTTAAATGAGAAACATCCAAGAACTGAGTCAGAGATGGGGGAAAAAATAACCTCTGGGTTAGCAAGCTGGGTCAGATCTGAAATTCTCAGCAAGGAAGTCACTCCATCCAGGAAAGATTAGTACTGCTCTAGTTGGTGTGAGAGCTGCTGGGAGCTCCTGCCCAGGGACAGGGCTTGTGGATGGTTCCTTCAGCCCCATGTGCTGCTGGGGAAACAACACAGAGCCTGCTGAGGCCAGACAGAAAGCAATCCAAACTCATGCACAAAACAAGTGGTTTGATGCTAACTTTAGTAAGTGAAGTTTTCCAGATAAAGGCAATTGCATCCATATTTAACAGCTGTTAAAGAGATACACATTTAATTGCATTATATAAGGAGTGCTTTATATTAAAGAGAAAACATTTCAAGTGCCTTAGTTCTACCTGTTTGGAATCCAGACTTTCTCCCTACAAGATATTCCAGTTGACAAAAAGGGCCTCGTTCAGATATCTGGGATCAACTGAATACATTTATTTAAAAGCAATTTTAAATATTAAAAAAGTAGAAATTAACACATACAGTACTCAAAAACTGTCACATTAAATACATGTGAATAGACATGTGTACTGATGTTTTACCTTAACATTCAATGAGAAGTCAAGATTTTAACTAGTGGCATGACCAGATCTGATTTCTGTACACGTTGATGTACTATGTAATAAAAAAATAAATAGCAACTGTTGTTCAACAGTAAATAAGACATCATCTGCAGAGCAAACTTCCCCCTCTGGGGGCACCTTCCTCTGCCCCTCCCCCCAACCCTTTATCAGCTAATTTTCCATAAAGATTTAGACTTTCCAAATACTATGTCATATACAAAATTGCAGACAGTGGCTCATTGAGTTCAAATATAATACTGTACTTAAACTCAATCAATATCATACATTTTCAGATTTCTTATGACCCACAATAAGCCAGAATAAACAGAACTATTGTTCCTTATGGAACTAATTTAATTTTATAAAATGCATATGTATACTATTTTAAAGAGCGTAGAAAAGAATAGACATTTGACTCTACATAATTTTACATGCCTAGGTTTTCTTTATATGATTTGCATTTATCAGTTTATTTCAAGATCACTTAAAAATACAATTGACCACAAAAGTGAATAGGTTTTGTTCTTTAATGCAACTTAAAACATTGTAGTAATGGATAAAATGGAATGCTAAATAAATGCTAAACCTGACTTCCTTTCCATAAAAACAGAATAAAGTCTGAAATACTGGAGCTGGTAATACTGAAGATTAGATGCCAGCAGGCTCTCTCACTCATTGCATTTTTTTTTTTTGGAATTAATTTTTTAAAATAAATGATAAAACCATTAATAGTTGATAAATGTTTTGCATTTTTTTCATGTGGGATTTAGACAGATATTTGTTTCTAAATTAACCACAAACAGAATTAAATATTCACTGACTACAGTCTTGTAAAACTGTATTAGAAATGAAAGTCCTCAGAAAGTCTGAGATATGCTTTTATGAAATGAAAATCTTTCCATGCAGCCAAGACAATCTGCTTTGAAATAGCAGCACTAGGTACTGAAGCCAAAATAACATTTAAAGCAAGTAATACAAAACTACATATGAAAGTCATGGAACCCGCTACAGACAAACCATGGGAAAAACACAACCGCATGATGTTCCAAAAGATTAAAAATTATGTTGAAAGTGACACAGGAAATTAAAGTTTCCGGTAATATATTGAAGTGTTTTCTGGCAATGCAACTTTATACCAACTTTCAAGAAACCTCAGGTCAAATGCAGCCTTCCAAAGATTTTCTTAGAAATTACTTTTGTGACCGTATGTCTGTTACTTCGTGCTCTGGGTTACGACCATTACATGTTACATCTTGGTGAACTCCATGAAAACCAACTTGATCCTTGTGAGCTGAGATCTATCATTACCAGCCTGATCAAATGCACGAGAGGTCATCTTAGCTTCCACTTTTAAGAGCATGAAAAATAATTTAAATTTATCTTTATACCACCACTTAAAAAAATCATTTTAGGTAACTAACTTTTAGCAAGGTTGAAGACAGAGGAAAAAAATCCACAAAATCATTTTTCAAAGAGCCAATTTAGCTATAAACAAATACTGTTGCAAGCTCACAATTAACCTGAATAGCAATTAAGTTAAAATGTTCTTTTCCTCAAATGTAGCTATATGACTACAGTACTATTTTTGTACAAAGGCAGGTTTCAAGTAAGCGTCTAAATGCATGCACAATGTCAACAGTTAACATTTGCTAGAAGTCCTTGGTTACTAAGAATTCAGTGAAAGAAACCAGCAAATTTCACACATATCTACTAAAGAACAATATGACTAATTTTCATTAAAGTAAGTTTTCAAATGAAATAAATTTGTAACTTTTTATAGTGAGGTAATATCACAGGGGAACTGCAATCACAGTTTGGCATAGGTCCACATAATATAAACATGAAATGCTGTATGCACACTGTAAAACATTACTGTTATCTGTAAAGTCAGTGAATATTTGTCTTCATAATTACACTTAACTGAGCACTATATTAAATAAATATTGAAGTGGGTTTCATAGCTGTAAACTGCATACACTTATGAACTGCAGACCGATCTTTAAATTGTCCAAAACCATTCACTCATTCTAACTTTCTGCTAATTGTATATTGAGAATACCAGGTTATTAGGAACAGTCATTTCTGTACAGGTACGTGGGTGACAGAGACCACCTATGTTGGAAAGCTGGCAGTCCACACGTGGGACAGCACGGACAGAGATGGAAGTGCTAAATGCCCAGGATGGCTTCAACAAACCCGGTAAGGCGTGCCAGGTTCCAAGGCTACCATAATACTGGCAAAGGCAGAATAACACAGTATATTTACAATACATAGAATTCAACCTCATGAGGTGAAACTTAAATGAATTCTTAATTTGTAACAGCAGCTATATATACAGTTGTGCACAGGATTACAGGGAGGCAGCAGCGTTCGCTTTTGCTAAAAAGCCCGTCTTGCATGAAGAATGTGCAATGCTCAAGTTTAGGATTTGTTTGTTTTGACTAGTCTGACAGAATGTGCACAAAGGACACTGGAAAGACCCCTTTCCTCTCTGGCTGTCCTTCGATGTGGCCAATCTGCAACACAGGAGAAGAAGGTACAGATATACATATACATATAGATGTGCATTGTACACAGAGTTCACAGCCTGCACTCATTCAAAAGTACCAGCACTGCTCACAGAGCCTCTACCACCTCTGGGACAGTCTGAAGTTAGTTAACATTTGAATTTGTGTAAAGGAACAAAATGAAATTGCACAAGCACATTATAAATAAAAGAAATTAAGTCAATTAAATCTAAAGAGAACAAAACTCAATTTTTTTAAGGAAACTTAGATACATCACTGAATTTCAAAAATGTAATCAAAACAGAAGCCTGAGTTTGTTCTGTCTGACAGGCAGATTTTCAGTAACTTCTCTGAAAACCACTGATCTTAGTTAAGTGAATGAATCCTGAACACCTCACTGAAGGGAATTGTCTGCTATATTTGTGAAGTTATTTATGATAATCTGCCTGTTTCACTTAAGGTGATAAAAGCCCAGCTGTTTTCTCATTGAATTAGTATGATACCTAATGATTTAGGTGCATACTAGTGTTTATAACAAATCACAGTGTTGTCTGATTAAGCGTCCTTCAGCTACATCCACCTACATCTTTTGCATAATTATTATTTATAACGAAATAGCTAATAAACTTATTCAAAGACATAAAAAATAATGGAATACTTTATATGAACTTTCCATGTTTAAAATACATAATTATAAACAACTGTTGAATAGCACTGGAGCAGCAGCCCTGACTGACCACATTATCCTCTTCTCACCTGGCTTCAATGCTGCTCACTGCTTTCAGAATAATGGTGTACTTTCCTTCCTCTTCCACAAGCTTACAAAATGGGAAGGGGAAACATACAGGGCTGGCCATTTCCTCTTGGAGAGCCAAAGTTTTGAAGCATATGAGTCAACAGGCCTTGTTTCCCTTCTCAGAAACACTCAGACTGGGGCGCTTCATGGAACTTGCTGGGCATGTCCCAAGGGGCTTAAAAAGCACTTCAAAAACCAGATCCAGCAGGGAATGCAGCAGTAATCAGGGACTAGGCACTGCTCTTTTGATACCAGCTTTTCAGTTGAAAATCTTCCACACTTAAATGATGAGTGAGAAGAAAACGTAGCTGGAAACAAAACAGCAAAGGTTGTGCTGCCCTTAGATTAGGATATCACAGGCAGCACTGCAATTAGAATTTGTTTTAGTCAAATGAAATCTGTCTCATTGTCCCCAGGAATAATTCTTTGGCAGGGAAATATGATGTAGCAGGGCTTTAGGGACATAAGCTGGATTGTCAAGAAAGGCTGGAGCCTTCACAGGAGTTTGAGAAAAGCCTGGTGTTAGCACTTGAACAATATGCAGTCCATAATAGGGGGAGTATGGTATGAAACAGGGATATGAGAGGGAAGAAGAGAAACAAAATGTTATCTGCTTCTCATTTAAGAAGAAAACCACCAGCTTATATCATTAATTGCAAACTATTCTTTAGATTTTCAGCAATCCCTATAGGTATAACTTAACCTTTTGGGTGAACTGAAGATAGTTACACATCTCATTTTCATGGAGGGTACAAGTTTGTTACATGGAGTAAGAATCATTACTTCTTCACTTAATGAAAGGCTGTGTGCATTACAGAGAGGGATGTGTGTAAATATGTGCTGTATGAGCCAGCAATAAAGCTAAACCTAGTGGGGCTGGTTCTAACTGACTCTCCCTCCCAAATAAAAGGGTTTTTCTCTAATGGAAGTTTAAGGGCTGGCTGTTAGCTCAGGCAAAAAGAAACCAAACAAAAATCAAAGCAAAACAAAGACAAAACCCACCACTTACAAACAAAAATAAAAATAAATCCTCCACATTTGGAGAAAGAGGCTTTCCTATAAAAGTCATAAAGAAGTTATGTGGAACTGTAAAAGGGAAAGATACATACCCACCACTCTTGGTCCTCTTCACCAGTTACAATAATTACTTCTCCTTCAACAAAAGTGAGTTCATCATCATTATCTGCCTGACAGTCATAAATGGTCTTCACTCGCCTAACTTTGTTTTTCCCCTAAAAAAAGAATGAAATTTGAGATGAAGCACATGAGAAATAGAGGAAAAAAAAAGATTTTTGCCTTTTAGTTGTGTTTTGTTTTACAAGGAAGTGAAGACTATCAACTACTTTCCCTGCAACTAGGAATATAGAAATCCAAAAACTCCTTCAACAAGGATATTTAAAAAATAATATAAAAATTTACTTACACAGGTGTGGGGTTTTTTTTCCTTAAGATTCAGAACTCACAGCAGAATATAATGTGTGGTGCTTAACATGTGGCCCTTAAGAGGGCTTAAGTAACCTCTGTTTCCTCTGGTGAAGAAAGCTTAAATAATGTCTTTCCATTATTCGAGTCAAACACCCTCTTTTTTCTTTAATATATAATTCCTCAATAAACCTACCACGAACAAAAAATTAAATCCAGTCTCCTCTAAATGTTCCAAGAGAGGTAAGGACTGAGGAAAATGCTGCATTGGAATCCCAGTATTCCTTACAGTTTTGGTTTTGGATCTAGTGCAAAAATACAGGATTCTTTGATTTTAAATCTGCTTACAGGACTGGAAATTATTTTTTTAGAGATTTTTCCATCCAAATGTTAGCAATTTCTTACTAAAATTATCTTAATGTCAGATGGCAGTACTATTTTCTGATGATAACTCACACTAGATATTCTCAGAGCTCTGCCATTCTGAGTCCAAGTATTTTCTAGGTCATACTTTGCTGCATACTGCTAATTCATATGAAAAAAGCCTCAGCCATGGACTCCTCCCCAAACATATGTTTCTTATGGCACAGAAGATGACTTAAATTATTTCCAAATAGAGTAAGTAAGCAATGTTCACAGCAAAACACTCTTGCTACTTTATATTCCTGTATTTTCATACCCACACCTCTTCAAAACCTACAGTTACTTCTTTTAACAGATTACAAGAATTCAAAAACCCAAGAAGAGCAGAAGGAGATGAGAAGCAGAAGGGCTATGAAGGGAAAAGTCAGCAGGTTTAGAGGAATTTGGGCCAAAACTAACTTCACAGAGGAAATTTCCTAGGGAGTCTTCTCTTTGCTGTTACCTACCCACTTGAAATTCCTCCATCTTTTGGCAAAAAAATATCCCTGCAGCTCAACAGCAGAACAGAAACACTGAAAAAAGCACTCACACTAAACCCAAGGTACAGAAAAATAATAATTACAGGGGGATTTAAGGGAGAAAGCAGTTAACACAACATAAAACTAAAAAAAAAACCCATACCCAAGACAAATGAAGAGAAATACCTGAAGATCATATGAGATCAAGGGTTTTTTCTACAGCAAAGGTTTGCTGCATGAGAAGTCACATCAAAGAATGCTTCCTCTTTTCTTAAAAATATGTCAATATAATTTAAACAAAATCTCATCTAGCACTAGGGACTGGAATTCAATAGGAATGGGTGCTTGGGGACAGTCCCAGCTTTCAACTCCAGAGAACCTTTACAAGCCAAGAGCATTCCCTCCCAATCAATCCCCCAGTGATGAAGGGAAGCAACTACTTCTGCAAGGTAAAAATTGTCTTGTTCAATAAAAAGAATAAAGAAATTCACATTCCCATAAACTCAGAAAACTGTATGGAATTCAGCTTGTAAAAGCACATGAGAAATGATGGTAATTATTCTGGTTCCATCAGATTTCAACATTTTATGCCTTTCACAGAGAGCAGCAAAAAGCAGCATTCAAGCTCAAGGTCTATTTAATCATGGGAAGGTATAAAAAAGGATGGATATGTAGAGAGCACATATGTTCCAGAACATATTTTGTTCATGTTCCAGAACAGTTTGTGGCATTGTTGTGTAAAGAAATGGAAACAATTCCAGGAAATGTAATCTGTGACTAAAAATCAAATACGCACCACCGACTGATTCCCTGTACCCAACAAGTGCTTATTACCAAAAGATTTTGTGCTTACAACTGAACAGCAGTGAGATGCTGTGATCATTAATAATCCAACCATGTTCTTATTTACATTCAACACTTTTTTTTTCGCCTTTAAAAATGAGTATTTTGTCTCCTTTATAGAAACTACCACACACAAAAGAACACTTAAGTGCTCAGTGTGATTTCAGGAGCACTCAGTGCAAGTTTTGTTTCTCTAAAAATATCCTTTCAAACCTTTATAAATTATCAGCATTGGAATTTTAAAATTATATTTCTGGACAATTAATTTTCTAAAACTATCAATAAAAAAAAACTATGCTTCTCTGTTTAGTGGCTAAATAGTCAAGCCCAAGAGAGAGGCGCCCACGAGCACTGTGGCTGCTGGTGTGGGTCTCACTGCTCACTGGGATGAAGCACTTCACCAGCCAGAGGATGAAAATGGAGGCAAAATAAAGTGTGCATGCAAAGATGTGCAAAAACCTGGTGATATATACATACATACATACATACATATATATATATGTATACTGGGAAGATATAGAATAGCTTTTATCACTGCACAACAGTGGATTTATTTATTTTACTGCACCTATGAAAATGGCTGAGTTTAGAGAACAAAGAACCTTTCCTCAGATTTTTTTCTGTATACAGTAGAGTGACAGTTTAAAAAAGCCAAAAGTAACCAAACTAAACAGATAATCCATTATTTGCTTTCTTTTCTTCTTTAATAAAGTGACAAGTAGCTGAGAATGGCCAGCATCATTTGCCTGCTTATATTTAAAAGTACATAAGTAAACAAACATTTTTTGATCTGATCCCTGCAATATTTAAATTCAAGAATACTCAGGAAGCCCAAGCAACAACTCTGTTGTGCTCAGTTCAGACAGGAGCTTACAGGCAAGTCCATGCCAGAAGCCAAGCAGAATGATGGCTCCACAGGGCTCCTCCTCACACAAGCACAAGGCAGAAACTCATCCTCTGCTTTCACTATTTCACTGGGATGAAGTCTTATTTCCTTTTTACAGAAGTGCTTTGCATAGCCAATCTGGCAAACAAAGCCATCTCCCTTTTGATGTATCCCCCATGATGAAAATCTTAAGAGAGCTCTGGAGTTTCATAGTTATCTCAATCTACACAGGCATTAAGAATCCTCTGTTGGAAATTGTACTGGTTAGAAAGATGAACAGCAGGATAAATGGGGGGTTGGAATCAAGGTAAAGCTCCAGATCTACTACTACACACCATGCAGCAATGTCAATTTTGCCACTTCATCAATACATCTGAACCTACACCTCAACCATTATCAACATTAAATACTCACAACAGGGACATTTACTGTTTTGCCACAGTTGACTTTACTTTAAATTTTGCACCTACTGACAACAGGTGCTAACATCCCTTCTTAAAGCTTACTGAGTCAAATATATAAATATTCTACCAATCTAAGGCACGCAGACTCGTGAGCAAAGGCAACAGAGAAAACCATCAATTCATTCAGAGTTGTGATTGGCATAGATATAATAAATACATAAATCCCAACAAATCTAAATACATTGTCATGCTCCCAAGGTTATTGTTTTATGTTGCAAGTATTTGAGCATAGAGGAGGCCTTGAAAATCCCCAACACCTGCTGAAGCTGCTTTGGGGCACAAAAAGAGCCCCTCATTCCCCAGCCCATAGCTTTATGTTGCCTTGAGTGCACAGCTCAAGGGTGCACACAAAGTCCTACAGTAACTTCAAAGCCTTCCATGGATACTCCCACGGAGCTGCAGTAACACCTACCATGTTTATCTTCCTGGGGAGTGGCACAGGGGTTTCTGGCAGGGTGTGTGTTATGTCATTGGACTCTTCAGATGCTTGCCTTTGGACGGTATCTCTGGATTGTATGTTTGGAGAGAGATCTATGGAGTGAGATTTTTGATTTGCCTCTGAGGGCTGAGCCTTCGGTGCTGCTTCCCCACCTTGAGTTTTAGCCAACAGCTCTCCTAGCTGAGGTTTTGGAGGAAGGTCCTTCACTTGTGGCTTTGGAGGTAAGTCTCCAAGCTGTGGTTTTGGTGGCAAGTCTCCTAGCTGAGGCTTTGGGGGTAGTTCTCCAGGCTTTGGGGGTAAATCTCCCACTTGAGGTTTCTGAGTTAATTCCAGAGGCAGAGGCTTTGGGGGCAGGTCTCCAGGCTGTGGTTTCTGTGGTATATCGATGGACAGTGAGGGCTTCTGAAACATTTCCATGTGCTGATGGGATTTATCTATTGAAAGATGATGACTGGTTTCTATTTTTCTTAGTGCCACTAAAACAAAAAAGTAAAACAGTGTTTTTCACAATCTTAGTATTTTAATATTAAAAAAGTTAGGCATATATCAGAACTGCAATTGTGCCAATGACCACATGGTCACTGAGCCCCAAAACTGCCCCCAAGTGTTCCTAGTCTATGACAAAAGCAGGATAATACAACTTCACATAACCCTGCTCTCTCAGGTCTCATTTAATTGCTCCTCCTGGAGGCCAGCAGTGCTTATTCCAACAGCTATTCGATGTCAATTCATAATTATTTACTTCAAATGAAATAAAGTGAATCACTTTTTGGAACTAAAGCAAAAAATATGAAATATAATAAAAGACTTTGCAAAACCACCTATAGATCAATTGACACGACTGTAACAAAATTTATTTTAATGACAATTACTCACATATACAGTTCAATTCCATACAAAAAACCACCTGACTCTCAGGATTAGTACCTGTAAAATCTCTCAGAAGAGAGAGAATGAGCACATATATCTATTTATGTACTGGACAGAACATACTGTACTATAGACATTCACACTAAAACTAAGAAAAAATTAATTATTGTATATATTTACAATTTAGTAAAGATGAAAGTTTTAAAATATGTATTTTTCAGATTTGATGGAAGGAAATTGAAACTAGACTTTCAAATAGTTATTTTTCTCAGTGTCATCTATTGATTTTACTGTTAAGCTCCCTAAGAAAACTCAACTGAAATCTACCTCAAAAAACAAAATTATTAGTACATACAAAAACTCCCCAACCCAAAACCTCCTAAATCAAACAGCCCTAATGTAAAAACAGATGAAGGGGTACAAGAGAGAAAAATTTTACAACCTGTGATGAAAGCAACACATTTTAACTAGAAGGAACAATTTCCTATTGCATTCAGCACTGCTTTAGTATTATATTCTACCAGCCAAAAAAGTGCCCTCACTCCCTTTGGATATCACCCACTTCCATAACACTTTAACAATATATTTATGAGTACTTATACTGAAAAAAAAGCCCTAAAAATCCCCAAAAAACCAAACCAATAAAAAAATCAAAACAAACCAATAAAAAAAACCCACCAACCAAACCCCCCCACCAAAAAAACCCCAAAAATAAAACCTCACCAACAAAACACCCCAAACCAAACCCATTTGCATAGTTTCCATGAAAGAAATTGTATAATTACTATCAGATGTTTCATATAAAAAAAAGGTGGTGTTGATCCCTGTCTATGGCTGTGCCCTTGACTTACCTCACAGCAAATGTACACACACTGATCTTCCACATGGGTTTGAGATTTAAGCAGATGATATGAAAAACCCTGATAGCAGCCCTTATCAAAGTGCTTTGATTTAGCCCTTCTTAAATTTTCACCTAAACCATTTTAAATCAAGGAAGTGTTGACTTCCTTCACAGTGCCACCCTGGTGCATCATTGCTGTCTCTTTCAAAAGATAACATGTCAGAATAATTGTAATTTAACAAACTTACAAAATTAACATTTGCTTTTTCTGTTACAAAATCATTTGCACTCTAAATTTCAGACATCTGGCTTCAGAATTTGGGACAAGCAGCATTTCTTGATCTTCAGGCTCTATTGTGATTATCCACTCAGACAGATATAATGTATTTTTGATGGATTCTGCATGCAGACAGAACAGTCTGAAGTAGGTCTACTTTCTACTTTATAGTCAACTGCTGCCACAACTCAAAACAAACAAACAAACAAACAAACCTTCAGTGTGAGTTTAAAGAGACTGGGAAAGAACATTTCTAAATGAAAGGTGCTCCCTGGGATGATGGTCTCAGCTTGTCACTGATATATAAATGAGGATGTAACAGCACCTGATTCTTTCCCAAGCAATTGCACTGACCACAACCCTGATTGGCAGAGCATGGCACAGATATAGTTTGCTCCAAGCTATCAAGAAATGGGACTTGGAGATAATACTACCAAAACTACCAACAGGAATGGTCTAGGATAGAAACAGAAGCCCAGAGAAATTATCCATGGAGATGCTCAAAATGTGACTGGACATGGCCTTGAGGAACTTGTTGTCATGGCAGAGAGCTGAACCTGCCCTCATGGCAGAGAGCTGAACCTGCCCTCATGGCAGAGAGCTGAACCTGCCCTCATGGCAGAAAGCTGGCCCTGCTCCAAGTGCTGGACTGGACCAAGAGACCTCCTGAGGGCTCTTCCAGCTTCAATTAGTTCATGATTTATTTCTTTCCTCCTTAGGTGTATTTTTTTCAGTTTAATAAAAGGCTTCCCCATCTTCCAAAATCTTTTCAGTTTTGTGAAGCTTTCATGGTTTGTGGCATTTTAGAAATGAAATTTCTGCTGAAAAGATCCATGTATTTCAAACAAGTACCCACTTTCACCCACATTTAAAAGATTCCATTATGAGAATAGCCACAAAGAGATTTCTTACCTTTCTGAGGTAGTTTGGGAAGAACTCTAGGGCCAAGTGCAGTCTTTGCAGTCCCAGTGCTAAATCAACAGATGTCAATTATTAGTGCTTACAACTATTATCAAATATACTTCTCATACTATCAAATATATTTCTCATTTTCTCCTTTAACACATCCATAAATAAAAACTCCCACAAAAATCCACATTTATTTTGCCCCTTTTGTATAATCACTTGGTCTGTGGACAAATCCCAAATCTGAAAGCATTATTTAGAATTAATTGGGTTTTTTTTTCAGAGAAAAAGACATACCAACCCGACACAGCTTCAATGCTATGGGGCAGATATACTCTATGAACTATGGTACATGCAAAATGTACTCTGAAAATAGGTGAAGCTGAAATACCAACTCTGTGGGCAGATCCTGAACCTTAAGAAAAAATTTTTCTTCAAAATAATTATAGTGAAACATACAAAACATAATCTGTCCTTCATGTCAGTGAAGCTTTCCAGGACTGAGCCTATGCCTTGTAGCCTCCTGCACATGTGTGGGTATTGTATCACACACTCTCTGCTTCAGGAGGAGACAAAGTCTCTGCTGCTCCCAGGAAATACTGATGATTGTGGGAAAACAACATGTTTTAACTCTGTCAACCTGGATTACACATGTGTTAGCTATTCCCATCAAAGTTTTTCCTTTAAAACCCCACCTAAGTCACTTTTATAGAAAAGGAATGTGGAAAAAGAGAAGAAAGCAAATTGATTTAAGGCATAAAAATCAAACAATACATAAAAATCAGTATCAGCTCAAAATAATGATTCAAAAAAAAAGAAAAAAAGAAAAATGAGTGAGAAAGCTGCCAATGTATGTTCAACAGAGCAGTGACTCTTCTGCATCAGCTGCCTTAATGCTGGTATTGCTTGTCTCTGCAGCCAACATTTCAAAATGAGCATGAAGAAACACTTTTAATTTTTAGCTCTTTTTTAAATAGCAAAAATACATCACAACATGAAACCAAAAGAACAGCCAGGCTCAATCTTGAATCAATAAATCACAGAATCATAGAATATCCTGAACTGGAAGGGGCCCACGAAGATTCTCAAAGCCCAGCTCCTACCTCAGCCTCTCTCTAATGCCATGGAGTACAAGGAGCTCACTTTTACCCTTGTCTGACCAGAATCCAGGATGGGCCCAGCTCTCTGTGCTGGGAACACTTCCACTTTCCCCCCAATGCCCAGTGCCAGCTGGATGGATTCAGCAAACATGGGAAGCAGCTGTGCTACCTCCAACAGGTCCCCTCCCTGTCCTGGCAAGGCAGAGCAGTCTGGGGGTGTCCAGAAACTCTTCCTACACATCTGCTGTGCCCTGTCTGAGGTTACACATCCCTCCCCAGCCACAGCCCATCCCACACACTGTGGTCATGCAAGGCTGTGTGCCTGAGGCAGGTGCTTTTTGGAATTATCATGCTCTGAACCTCAGGACTTTGGAATCACAGCACAGACAGAGGAGTAGCAAACTCCAAGTGACAGCAATGTATGGCTGTCCTTACTGCTCCAGCTATTGAAAAAGACACTTGTAATGGACAGAGCTGATGAACTATGAGCTAAAAGCAGTTTGTGTTACTGCAAACTGTGTGGCAGCACAGGAGCCTGACAGAGTGGAAAACAGCTAAACTGGAAGACTGAGATGAACTCTCCCTCTTACAGAGCCTTCTTCGATGGCAGCCTGTACCCAGAGTGACACTGCTGCTCCAGGCAGGACACCTCACACTGAAGCAGACAAAATGAAATGCCAGGAGACATGAAAATAAAACTTTTGTCCTGCTGGCCCGTGGTCTGAGGCAGCATTCCCCAGCTGGGAGAGCACTTCTGTAGGAGCAGCAGAGATGTGGGCACAGGGCGTTCTGTCCGTCCTGCTCAAAGGACGGATTGTGCACGGACAGCGAGGGACGGCGTAGGAGGCTCAGGGCAGCCAAAGCATTTGTATGCTAGCAGGGCATGCAGGAAACTAATAAGAAACATAGCTAGGATTTTATTTACTATGAAAGGCTTTTCTAATTTACAAATTAGTTGTATTTATTTAAATTTTCATCTTTGCCTTCATGTATGCAGATTTTACCTTGACTGCTGAGACATCCCCTCAAACTTGTTTGCAGCCTTAGTTGAAGGTGGGCCCAAATCATTACCTGAGTTGAAAAAAGGACAATTAAAAACAAAACAAAAAAATCATTAGGATAACTGAAATATAATCAGCAGAGGGTGCAATTTAAAGCAAAACATGTATTTCTCTATGCATGTTCTATACAACATATCTAAAAGATAATTTATAATTTTATTCTTTATTAATAATTTTGTAGCTGAAAAAGCAGGAGGGACCAAAATAATCCAAGATGACCTTTCATATAACACATTTTAAAACAACTCACTGGTAGCTCTCATCTCCTGGCAAGAGAAGATTGAATGACATTGCTGTAGGGCATTTGTTTTGAAATAGTGTTTCAATTTTCTCTGCATAGAAGGAGATACAGCAGGAGACACATCAGATTCATTTTTCATTGATGTTTACATTTTGCACCATGAGGCACATCTTTTTTAAACCATCATGAATGTGAGTTTATTCACAAAATATTAAATTTCTAAGGATTGGTATTTTATCCTACGCAAAGAACAGGCTTTACTGGTTTAGTGACTAAGTTTGTATGTTCCCATAATCTGCATTTTAGCCACTGGTAAAGCAAAGATCCTGGGTATCCAGAATTCTGTCAAAAGGCAGCAAAATCCAAACCCAAGCACTCTGGACTCCTCCAGCAGACAGCTTCTCTTCATTAGCAATCACCATTTCCAAGGTATAATGACAGCAACTCTTGGCTTAGTGCCTTTTCATCCCCTTTGCCTCTCCTTTTACAGCACGTCAATCTCAGAACCAGCTTCAACAACCATTAGTAAATTTTGTCATTGAAATAGATGCAAAGTGACATTTAATGATCCAAGAACACAAAATACTTCTCATTCAAAAGAATGACACATTTTTCTAAATACCATTCTTGGCACATTGATGTCTAAATGAAGCAGCAGAAAAGGCTCATGCTGTGCCTTGCTAAAAATATGTTTGTGCTTAAAAGTGGTGCAAAAAAGGAACTAAGGTAAAACAGCAAACATGTAGATCCTAAGGATAAAGGAAGGAAAAATATCTCACGGTTGCTATGGAAATACAAAATAATCCAAATGACATTTTTAGAACATCTTTGAATAGTAACTCAATTTGCTTAGACATAAGCTAAGGATTGCACTGCTTGAAACTTCAATTAATGCACAGATTAGAAGACAAATGCTGAAATTCCACATAGCAAGAAATATATCAACAGAGAAGAAAGCATCTGAAAGGAAAAGCAGTGAATATCTGACAATATCCTTAAGCAAAAAACCACAAAGGCAGATAGAAGAAACTCCCTCTTTTATAAACACAAAATTTTATACTTGCTTAAAAATCCAAATGGACTTTGAAACAAGCTTTTGTACAGATTTCAGCTAAGAAAAATGGGGACAAGAGGTCCCTCTTCCATCCACTGGGGTTTAGCTTGGCCTGAAAAGCAGTGAAGAGACAGGAAAAGCCATTTTCTTCTCTGGCCCTGCTCTGACAAGGTGCTTTACTGCTACAGGCTTCTTCAACTGCACACCTGCACCTTTCCCATATTTTCTTCTTCCTTTATCTGCTGCCTAATGTGTTTAAGGAAAAGTTGACACCTGCTTAGCATCTAATCCTACCACACCTTTCAACCTAACAGTGCTACATTATACAGAATTCTTGTATATGGTACTTTAGGTGCTTTGGACTTAAATACTTGGGATTTTTTACATATTTAAAGTCCAAGCTCTTAAAAATGCCTAAACTACTTCTGAAAAAGTACAGGGCTGTTGGACTCCACAACATAGGAAACATTTTTTTTTCCATATCCCAGACTTCTGAGAAGTAGAGAGCTGAAAAGATTCCATTATTTTTATTCCTTGAGAAAAAGCCTTTGCTTTTCATTGGACTCTATACTTTTCTTCATGTTGAATCCTAGATTAAATCACACATGAATACTCCATGATTTACTAAATTTAACTCAATTTGCTAAGAAAAATGGTGCTTTTAGTCTAGCAATTTTTTAATTTTAGGCTGGTAATTGTGTGTTTGTACTAGAATAGAGAGAAGATTCTCTTAAAATACAAGTAATATATGGACGATGCACCTATGTAAGCACTGGATTCCAGTTAAAAAATTTACAGATTCATGGAAATCCTGCCACCAAAACTAAAATCACAGAAAATTACATGGGCCTGATATTTATAGCTACCAAGAGAATTTGCCTGCATAGAGCAATGTTTATTTAAAGGAGGAAGAATATGAGTAGTCTGGAAAATAGTTTCCAAAAGGCATCTGTCAGAAAGGTATCCTGGTAAAAATAAAAATTAAAATGCACTGTTTCTGTGTAACTTCTGCTGACAGCAGGATGCAAACCTATCAGTCTTTGTGTATGTACAGACAACATCACAAAAAGCAAATACAAACTAAGACAACACATTCCCACCAGCGAGGTGTGAACACTTTAGAGGAGAGGAAAGGAGCTCCTGTGGCAGCTGTGAGACCTGCACAGACACTGTGGGTGGCTCTGAGCCCCAAAGCTGCACCCCTGGCTCCTGGGCACAGCAGCAGCAGCAGCAGGGGCAGGGGCAGAGGAGAGCAGGGGCTGAGGGCTGGGTGGGGGCACGGCCTGGGCAGCTGGGGCACAGACAGGGAGCACTGGGGGGGCTGGAGGGCCCCAGGGCAGCGTGGAGGATTTTCAGCTTTCCCAAGTGAGACTCCCAGCCCGGGAGGCAGTGACAGGAGATGGAACTGCTGATTTATCTGAGCTGACATTGCATCAAGCTGCAATCATTGGAAAGCAAGCACCAGGTAAAAACAAACCAAAGATCATATATCAGCCATCATGAAGGTTTTCCCCTGCCCTTTTGATTTGCATTTTCAAAACTCACCCCAAGGAATTGGGCCCTTATTCTGGGGTCCATGAGGTAGTGGGCTTGGTGGGTCAGAGAGGGTTCTTTTGTGTCCTGGGGGTGGGGGAGGTGGTCTCTTCTTGGAAAGAGTGGAGCTGCCACTAGAGGTTTGAGTGCTTAGAGGGAGGGTTGAAGGTGGGCCTGCAAAATAACAAACAACCTTCTTACAAATACATGTGCATAAACGTCAAAGCAGCACCGAAAAATTCACAGTCAGACCCACAGCGAAGTGCAGCAAAAGACTAAAATAAAATGACAAGCCATGCCAAAAACACTGTTTAGATTAAACGACACATCCACCACATTTTTAACCATCTCAGCTGTGGGAATATAAGCAACTTGACAATAGAATGACATGTGTACTTATGTTTAAAAAATACAGGATTAATCGTGCCAAGATTTCTAATTTTAGGCATTGTTCAAGGAAAAGAAAGCATTATGAAATATTAAAATTAAGTAATATTTAGCACATGGGATTAAAATTGCTGTTAATTTATACCAGAATAAAAGCACATTCTATATGCTCTAATATGTGGGGAGGTTTTTAGCCCTCCAGACCATCCCATACAAATTTCATTAATAAACTGGAAGGCAGGAGGAAAGAAATAAAAATATGCCTACAAATTTTCCTTTCACTTTCAAAATAGGATTTTTAGCTAGAGAAGATTTTCTCTAAGTCTTTTTTCTTTTTTTCTGTAGATCAAATACATCAAACTATGCATTCCAAAAGCAATGCAAATTGTTGTACATGGTATGAATAAAATAAACATCAGAGAAGTCCTTTCTGGGACTGAGATTAGATATTTCATGGTAGCATTGCTTGTAAGAGCCTGTGCAGTCACCCCTACCCTTAAATACTTTTATTTCCCTCTGATTTAATGCTGGCACAAGTATCATTCAACACAATGCATGTTTTACACAATATGGGAACAGATACAGCTTGAAAGACAAAATAACTCAGTGGGAAGACAAGAGTTGTTCCTAATCAGCTCCAGCACTGACCTTCACAAAGGTCCCTGCCAAGCAGCTCAGGGAAGCAGAGCTGGCTGCAGATGGCAGCGAGGGGACGAGTGCTGGAGTCAGCTGCCACCACTGCCCAAGAAATGTCCTGTCACACTTCCTGCAGCAGCTCTGCAGCAGCCCAGAACAGCTCCAGGGGCTTTGTTGTTGGACTGCTTTTTGTTAGTTTGAGGGTTTGTTGGTTTTGTCTTGTTTTAATCTAACCAACAACTCAGACTTCACTGCAGTCTTCACTTGCCATAAGTTTTCATGTCAGACAGCTTTGCCATCAGTCCAGATAAATGCAGAAAATTGACATAAAACTTTAAAAGCAAAGTCTATTTATACTGAAATTTCAAGTCTATTGTCAGTCTGTTTTTTAGCACTGTAGACCAACTTGCCTATTTTTGAAAAGCTACCTTATTTGAACAGTATTTGAGCCAAAACCTTCATTTAGTTACTTGACATATATCTTACCACAAAACTAGAGCTGCCTTCTTCAAAAACATTTATGAATATTCTCTATAGGCAGCCTGGAAATGATCAATACCTGAACTCCTTCCCAAATTATTATAGATTATAGAAATATTTAAATCAGTGAGAAATAATATTTGCTAAAATTCCTTAGCTGAAACATTTAACACTGACAAAAGTAACTTCAATGATTCTCTAAGCATGAATCTGTCAGATATTTTCAGCAGGTGATATCTCTCTTTCTTATAAACAGAAAAGAAAAATTTAATAGAATTGCCCCTAACAAGTCAATAATTCAATCTATTCTCTTCCAGATACAGTCCTGGAAGGTCTTCTGCTGTGCAGGAGAATCTTTCAACCACAAGCCCAGCAGAGATTTTGGGCCTTAATTAATTGGCTACTTTTGTAAATCAAATTATATATTTTGCAACCATTCCTCTGAATTTGCTTCCAAGTTCACAAAGCCATTAATTGACAACAAGTCAAATGCCACTGCATTTAATGATTGTTCCCCAGTTTGCATCCTCACCCTTTCTCAATTTAATTTCTCCTTTGAGCTTAAGTAAGCAAGACAACTTAAACTGTGCATTGAGATGCTTCTGAAAGAAAACCAACTTTTCTCATTCTAAATTTTGATTGATGATGCCTTAAGCTCCTAATTCTTTATTTCAGAAATACGAATCAAATTTGATTCGTGATGTAATGGGAATGCATCTAGGAATGGCAAGGGGGCAGGAACAGTCAGTATCCGGTGCTAACAGTGAGGTAACTCTTGAAGCAGTGGCGGTCACAGCCGGGCTGTCCCTTGTCCCTGTCCCCCAAGCACCGTCTGTCCCCGGTCTGTCCCCTCTCTGTCCCTTGTCCCTGTCCCCCAAGCACCGTCTGTCCCTGTCCCCTCTCTATCCCCTGTCCCCGTCCCCCAAGCACCGTCTGTCCCCTGCCCCCTCTCTGTCCCCTGTCCCCCAAGCACCGTCTGTCCCCTGTCCACTCTCTATCCCCTGTCCCTGTCCCCCAAGCGCCGTCTGTCCCCTGTCCACTCTCTATCCCCTGTCCCTGTCCCCCAAGCACCGTCTGTCCCTGTCCCCTCTCTGTCCCCTCTCTCCCAAGCACCGTCTGTCCCCGTCCCCTCTCTGTCCCCTGTCCCTGTACCCCAAGCACCGTCTGTCCCCTGTCCCCTCTCTATCCCCTGTCCCTGTCCCCCAAGCACCGTCTGTCCCCGTCCCCTCTCTGTCCCCTGTCCCCCAAGCACCGTCTGTCCCCTGTCCACTCTCTGTCCCCGTCCCTGTCCCCCAAGCACCGTCTGTCCCCGTCCCCTCTCTGTCCCCTGTCCCTGTCCCCCAAGCACCGTCTGTCCCCGTCCCCTCTCTGTCCCCTGTCCCCCAAGCACCGTCTGTCCCCTGTCCACTCTCTGTCCCCTGTCCCTGTCCCCCAAGCACCGTCTGTCCCCTGTCCACTCTCTGTCCCCTGTCCCTGTCCCCCAAGCACCGTCTGTCCCTGTCCCCTCTCTGTCCCCTGTCCCAGCGCCCGCAGTGTCCCAGCGCGTGTCCCAGCGCCCCCTGGCGGCGGCGGCGCGCACTGCGCCGCTCACAAACCGCCCAAAACGGGCTCAGAGCGACAAAATGGGGAGGAAAGGCACTGAAATACTGTTGTGCGCTTATTGCAAAAATTCAACTTCAGATATGAAGTGAAATTGGTGCTTTTAATTGCCAATAAGAGGGAGAAATCTTCTCTACAAAAATAAACTGTAGTAGAATTTTTAAAATCCCTTAGGTTAGGTTTTATGGCATGTTTTAGATTTCACATTAGTTATACATATCCAGACATTACTGAGGAGGTGCAAAAAATACCTTCACAGCTTTCAGAAGTTCCCATGGCATACAAAAGTGACAGGGAAAAGGTGTTTAAGGTATTATTACAAATCATACTTTCAGACTCCTAGCTTTTCTTTCTGTACTAAACTCACCGAAGAAATAATTACGAATACAAAGTGTCATACACTGATGATTACATGGCTGAAATACAAAAATTAATTATGGTCAAATAAAAACAAAATAAAGGAAAACTTCAAAATGTCATTTCAGAAAGAGGTATAATATTCATGCTTTGAATAATGAAAACATAGGGGAAGTGCTGGAATCAAAATCATTTTATGGAAACAACTGGTGAAATAATACAAGATCTGATGATGTATGAACTGTCTGTATAATTATTATAAAATACACTGTATCATGGAGTCACTTAGGTTGGGAAAGACCTTTGAGATCATCGAGTCGGACACTGCCAATCCTCCCCTAAAGCACATCTCTGCTCCTGCACCTTTGGGATTCTCTTCTTGAGCAATGTCTTGGATTCCTTTTAGACTGTCTCCCAGGGGACTTTTGTCAGCCAGGCTCCTAAACAGGCCCAAGTCTGTCCCCTGGAGGTGCAAGGTGGCAGCTCTGCTGATCTCTCCCTCTTACTTGTCCAAGAATTTGTGATTCCCCGTGCCCCAGACAGCCTCCATCACACCCAAGTCATTCTCTCTCCACGAGCAGCAGGTCCAGCAGGGGCCTTTCCTTGCTGGCTCCCTCACCAGCTGAGTAGGAAAGTTCTCTTCCACTCACTCCAGACACATCCTGGACATTCCTGTCCCATGAGAACAAGGGCCAGCAGTTGTGAGACTTCTCCCAGACACCCTACTCCCAGGGTATCTCATCTGCCTCTCCATCCTGGGTGGGTGCTCTCTAACAGATTCCAGCAGCACATCTGCCCAATGGCCTTTCTCTGGTTCCTATCACCACTCGACCCTACTGCCACCATCATCAGCTCAGACACTCAAAACAGTCCCTGACCTACAGGGCTGCCCCACTGCCTCTCTCTCCCTGCCTGTTCCTCCTGAAGGGTTCACAGCCATCCATCACAGCACTCCAGTTGTGTGAGCCATCCCAGAATGATGGAGCTGCAGTTTTCCTGCTGCACAATGGCTTCCAGCCCCTCCTGTTTGCTGCCTGTGCTGTGTGCAGGGGCATGGATGCTCTTCAGTTGGGATATTGATCCTAACACGTTTTTGGGGGAGAAGCCCTGATTTCTACAAGAGTGTTTGGAGGCATTTTTTTGTATCTCATGAGCCCAAAGGCCCTCACTGGCACACACACTCCCTCAAACACTGCTGTGCTGCCCTAGGGTTACCTTGAGTAAGCCTAGTTTTGTCCCTTTCCCCTTTCTAATCTAGTTTAAAGCTCTTTCAACGTGCACTGATAAGCCAGTGGCAGATGCCACTGCTCCCTGCTCAGGCTGGCAGAGTCACACCCCCTCCTGCATGCCATTCCATGCAAATTCCCATCCCAAGTGCCACACCATGCCCTTGCACTGTTTGTGGTGCTCTCCAGGAGTTCCTTCACACATGTCTGGGCTGGGCCCTGTTGCCCCTGTCCCCATTGTTGCTGTGCTGTCACAGCTGCTGTGGCTCCTGCAGCTTTCTCACTGCCCTAGCTGGGACCAGGGCTGCTCACCTCAGCAACTGCACACGTATCCATACATATATACACATAAATGTGTGTGTAAAACCAGCAGCTCAAAACAATTCCTGTGTGATATTCTCAACTATACAAGGCTAGGCTAGGTATAGTTAAGCAATTATCAGAGCAGTTACTAGATCAAAGGTATTTTGTGATTTTAGCAAGGCAGCAATTGAGCCAGCCATTTCCTCTCCTCATCCAATAGATGTCTTAATCATGATTTATCACATAGTTCAGAAGTTCACATTTTGTAAAGGATATTTTCCTAACACAAGCAAAAAACCAAAAACCAAAAAGAAAATCCCAAAAAACCTGGCCCAAAAGTTTTTCCTTTTCCTTCTGTCAGCTTTCTTTTCCTCAGTTACTGGAAAGCAAATGCTTACAGAACTAACTGTTATCATGTTTTATCACTTTTTCATATTACAAAGATCAGGCTTTCATGTGTAAATAGACCAAATAATCTCAACATTACTGTACTAAGGTAAATAACTGGATAAGATGTGCAATTAGTAGTACATTGCCCTTTAGGGTTTGTGCAGTTAGTATAGTAACAATTCATTTGTGTACTTGTGAAACCATGCAAAGCTGCTGCCACTCAATCCAGAAATGGTGGGTTTAGAGTGTAAAAACTTCATGTGTAATTTTTTTTTTACCACTTAATGAGACATAGGGGGAAAACACAGAATTCCTGCTAATGGTAGAATGGACACTGCAAAGGAAAGTAACTTGAATTAAAAATAGCATTTTCATTAACAAGTGTTGCTATCCTTATTTTTAAATTTCTCACGAGTGACTTATTGCATAGATATTACTAAAAGCTTTTTCAGTTAGCCTTACCTAAAATAATACATTTTCAGCACTGAAAATAAGAGCATAATTAAAGACAAAATGATCATGATCACTCTGAATAAGAAAGCTAAGAATATACATTGATTCAACATTAGTATTTGAAGTACATTAGATAATTAATGCTTAAAAAAAGGTTCAGTTTGGAAAGAAAAGATAAAAGTTATACTAAAAAATTTTGTGTTTTGGGTTGATTCAGAAATAGAAGAGCCCATGAAACCAGCAGTCATCAGCTAGTCTACCCTTCCTATTATGGTATTAAAAAATACAAAGTCTTAGTGGAATAAGTAGCATTATTTAATCACAATGTGCAACACATTTATAAGAATATTTTTTAAAAAGTCTCCAAGTATATGCAAGAGAAGTATAGAATTCTGCAAGCATGGATAACCTCAAAGGCTGAGGTAATGGAAATGAGAATAAATACATTTGTGCTATAAATTAAGAACTTCAGTTACAAATGAGTAGAGACTGTGTAATGCCTGCTATGCCACAGTATGATACAATCAAGAAAAAAACAAAACCTATGACCAAAGAATTCTTTGATGTGGCATTTCCAGTAGAAACAGCAAATTTTACTGCAGTCCTGACACTTCCAGCCAGTTGTATTTCAGAAATCTGATTTAAACAGCAAAGGTACACAGAACAGTTAGTGTGATGAAAGGATAACTTGAACTCCAGGAGAATGAAAATATTCTTCAATCAGATAAGGTAAAATTGGTTTGTTTAGTGTAACACCCCACACATGGAGACCTGTAGGATTTCCATCCTTTTCAGGACCTTGACACAGCCACCAGCCACAGAAACACCTCCAAAGCCAAAGGGCAATGCTGGTACATGCACAACTTAGTGAGCCCAAGAAGATTCCTCATCCTGTGTGCAAGGCAGTCAGACAACTTCTAGAAGTTACTAGCAAATTCAAATAAACTGATTTGGTTAGAAATTGAGTGTGATGTAGTGAAGGAGCAGATGATTGCAGACAGTGCACTCTGCAGTGCACTGGAACCACAAAGGAAGTGCCTTTGGGTTTAGGTACCCATGTCAGAGCTGAGACACTGTAAACTGTGCAACCTTGTAAGTGTTGAAGATCCAAATTAACTTCATGATACAGAATTTATCCCTGACATCCATGCTCATCTGGGATAAACAGGCAGAATCACTAAAATCAATTAGCTTTCAGCTAAAGTGAAGGAAACCTGGATTAGACTGCCTAACACTCCTCCAAAGCTAGGTAGCAATATTACCCCCACACTGGATTGGCAATGAAGGTTGTGCAAAATTTTATTTAGCTACTGAGGCAAGTCATGGAATTACTTAAATATTGATTTTTTTTAAAAGCTTTTTGTAAAACAATAGGCAGAAGACCTGCTAGATGTCTGGAGCCATAATGCAGGTATAAGTTGAAAAGAGCAATAAAAAAGATGATTTTGAGAATAATACAGGCTGAAGATTTGACTGAGAACAGAAGTAAGCTGACCCTAAATAAGCTTAGATAAACTATTGGAAAAGGCAGAGAGTTGTTGGCTCAATGGCTCAGGCAGCCATTGCACTCCTTCTGTACTTTTCATTCTGTTAGGATTACCTAAATCTATAGCAGAGATAACAGCAAGTAAGATGTATCCACAAATGAGACGTGTGGAGACAAATACATGAAGGTTCCAGCATTTTTAGGAATATTTTGAAAAGTTATCAAATGAAAAATCGGGACATGAGTTATAATGATGTGTGGAGAAATTTAAAACCTCCCCATAGTCCTTCCTCCAACTATTGTACCTATAAAAATATTTTTTAGCCAGCATGTCCACTGAAAACCACGAGCAAGAGCGATGTGCCTGATGTAAATCACTTTAAACTCCCCTCCTCTCCCCAACACAACTTCAGTGGATGGTTTCCTGATCACTCAGGAACTCCACAGAGCTTTGCTACCCACAACTTCACTGGGCAATGAAACAGAGGGCTACACGGAAGGGGTTTTCTTAAAAATAAAACAAGTTTTGGAAAGACAGTTTCATCTGCATGTCCCAAAGGATGAAAAACTTAGGAAACTTCAAAATTGTCTGCCTGCTTCTAAAATGCAGATGCACCTGCTATCCCTTCCCTGAAGGCTCCATGTCCTAGCAGGGGCCTATGCTATCTGCCAGGGCCTCGCAGCAGCACAGGGACAAAGATCAGATTGTTTTCTGACAGAAAGTGAGCTTAAATTTAAATTCACATTCAGTGCTTTTGTTACTCTTGCTGTTTAGGGAGCTTAGTGAAAAAAGTAACACTGTGTTTTCATATAATCTTAAACAAAAGATATTCAAATGAACTTCCTAAACAAAAACACACATCTGACAAGTAAGGTTGTGTAAACTTCAATGAAGGGATATATACTCTATTACTACTCATCCAAAATAGGAGAATAATGTACAGGTTTATGTTTTCCTACTGAAAGAAAATTGACTGTCTCAAAATTCAGATGTGTCAACATCTGAAGTGTCAACATTTTTATATGGAAGTGAAGAGTCTCTGCTTCATTTTCTTTTAAATAATCTGAGAGCTGGAAGAGGGGAGATAACAAGGAGCAGCACAGTTTAAATGAACCATAAGTGCATCTGAAAATGATGCAACTACAGCAACCTTTCCACACTGATGAATTGTCCTATGCATTTGTTACTTTTCTCCCCAACTCTTAACACAGGCATGTATGCAACAGAAGTTTCTAATTTCATAGTATTGTTGAGTGGATATCAACCTAAACTCCACTCCAGCATCACTCAGAGACTGTAGAATTTCAGCATGTTTGAAGCAGAGAAGCACAGTGACTTTAATGTAACAGCAGTTCAATACAACCTCTCTGACTTACCCTGTGAATCTGACATTTTCCACTCTGATGAAGCAGTTAATGCTACATTAGAAGGCATTTTTGTGATATTATAATATTATTTCATTGTGATATAAATAAGGATTTCTTTGCATAACCTCTGACAGGAAAACACATGAAAACTCAATGCCTCAATTCTTTCTGAGTAGCTTTGGTGTTGTGTTGATTCCTTGTTTAGGAACAACTGGGAAAATGCCTAACATTTCAGAAACCAAAATACATACTTAGAATGAAATATAAACATAAATATTCCCCTTCCTGGAGAAAAAGACAATTTTCTAGGTAAGTCTGTATGAGAGCTCCACTATACACTGACAAATAAATAAAGTTCATTAAAATGTATTGGAAGCTGACAGCATACTAAGCAGGGTGTACAGATACCAGACACAACCTCATTAACCTTCTTCAGGAAATGGGATGCATGATTAATTTCCAAGTCTTGCAAGTGTATGACCAAAAAAAAAGTTATCCTAGGTCATGAAGGAACATCTAAGCCAGTACACATTGTGTCTGCAGTGAAAAATCCATACTAGACTGTGAGCATGTAAAAGGGATGGGAGACTGGAAGGAAAAAGTAGAATCTTGTAGTGCCAACAATCAGGTCAACACAGTAAAGTTACAAAGAATACAACTGAGCCCCCAGGGAAACATGGATTACAAAATCTCATGTGAAAAATGCAAATCCTGACAAAATCATTTTGCCTCATAATGGGAAACAAACCTGTTTAAAAGCAGAGCCAAGGGATTCATTTGAAAGTTGCCAGTACATGACTAAGACTGATGGAACAGTAGTGCTTAAGCACAGCATCTGAACCATGATGCCAACTCTGTCCTGTCCCTTTTACTCTTTCACAAATTGGTGAGAGCATCTCTGCACTTTTCCTAAACAAAGTCAATTACCAGGTGAGAAATGAAGCAGTGCTAATAAAAGGGAGCAGCAGCATAACTGCTGAAGTGCTAAACTTTACTGTAACCCTCATCACAACTAAAGATTTCTCTAACAAGTCTACTGTAAAAACTTATCAATTTCTAAATTAAACATATAAAAAGGAATTAAAGGTTTCCTTGTCCTAAAAAGTAGATCTACACAAATTATAATACAGCAAAAAGGTTTTGTTCCATAAAAATATCCTCCAGACTTGAAGATTAGAGATATCTAGGTCAAACCACCACAATCCACTGCAGCTGCAAGTCTCATAAAATTAAGTGACTTTAATTTAGCAGAGTATTAGTTTATTCCTCACCCATTCATGTTCAGTGTTATGAATGAGTCTATTACAAAGTGTCCCCCAGGTCTTTTCAGTTTAGAACATGCATTGTACCACACTACTGCATCAATAAGAAGAACATGCTGTATCTTGAACATTGCAATGTCCTTGGTTAAAGGAAGGGCAACAGTGTTAAAATCACTGCTTGCAAGTGTGGTTTGGAGAGAGACTTACCTTTGCCAGCATTTCTGGGAGGAAGAGGAGGAGCATCAGACGTTGGAGAGGTGGGTGAGTCTGTGCTTGCAGAAGCAAAGATCTGGTTGGTAAAGGCTCCATAGGAGAGTCTTTGCTTGTCTCTGGGAGTGCTAAATGAAGGGTGAGTCAGTTTGTCTTGGGGAGAAATGCTTGAAGAGTGACAAAAGCTTTGGGGTCTTGGAGATCTTTCCTTTTTTATAGGACTAGGCTGTGAATAGAAAAACAAAGATGATACAGCTGTCTAAACATTAATTACAGTTAGTATGTTTGGAAAATAGCATACCAGAACATAATTTAGTGAACATGAGCTTTTTCTTTGTTGGACAAATAAACCCCCACTCCTCCCTTTTTCAGCAATTCAACCTGAAGGGTCTTCTCTTCTAAATGAAAATTATGATTGTACCATCATCAACAAATCATCATGAACACAAAATTAGAATTAATGTTAAAGCAGGAAATACACACTAATAATATACTAAATAAAATGCCAATAAAAGCCTGGGAAGTTTTAGAATTTAAGAGTAATTTTCAGGGAATACAGCACATTACTCAGACTAGACAATTATCCTCAAGTATCAAGTATATTACCCCACTGATGCCTAGTAAAGATGAGCAAACACTTTTGACAGATCAGATTTATTTGATCCCTGAACTAGTAATATAATCCGTGATACAGCTCTTTTTAAACACATCTAATTGCTCTTTGAAGAAATTTTACACATTAGTTTTTGCCTGCTGTACATTAATGGGTGCATTTGGAGCACGATCTGTTTCCCTGCAGCTCTGGTTCAGGTTATTATCTCCAGCACAGCATCTCTCATCCTCCAGAGGCTCCTCATACAGATGATTATTTTGTTCTCTGCTGTCCTTGAGGACATGCAAATTACTTTGGTTTCTGAATTTTTCAGTCCCAAGTGTCACAGAAAATGAGAAGTTGTCCACACTTCTTTCTGCGGCACTCATATAAAATAGGAGAGGTGTATTCGCATTTATTGCAGAAATAGAGCACACAGTAATTAACTGACTTGCTAAAGTAGGACACTGAGGCTAATTTTTCACATGCTGTAGGATGGTAATTATTCTATGCCCTCAAGTTTTGCCTTTCCATTACTTCTTTAAAAAAAAACCCCAGGAATAAATAGCACAGCACAGTTTGTGAAAAATACAGTTATTTATTCAATAACTAGGTTTTTAATTAATTTAAGGAAAAACAAATAAGTATGTAAGCTTTGGATTTCCTGCAGCTAAAATTTAACAGCTTAGAATTCTGAAGAGGATAAAGCAACAAAGTAGTCCAGATTTGCTGATTTATATTATACTGTATGTCTTGTCAAAACCAAACTTCTGAAGCAGCCCATAATAACTAGGTTGACAAAGTATATTCAAAAAGCACTTAGGCAGTCTTTAACACAGGCCTCAGAATTAGGGGGTTTTTCCCCCCCAAAATATCTGTAAGAAAAGAAAGGCTGAAGTGGGTCTCTAATTACCACTTATTTCCAGGGAGTAGAGCTGTTCAGTTTTTGTGCAAGGCTGTATCAGAAATTCCCACTCACCTTATCATCCAAGTCATCGTCACTCTCATCGATCTCTTCCTGCCGAAGATTCCATTCGTACTCCACGTGCACGTGTGGGTTCAGCTTTCCTGCCTTGGCTTGAGAAAGCTAAAAGAAATAAAATGTCTTGTTAAAGTACTTGCTGTTCTTTTGGTGTTACCTAAGTTAGTTTTGTAATGGCAAGAAATAAACTGGAGTATTTAGAAGTTTAAAATTATTCCAGGATGATCACACAAACATCCTTCATTTGTTTGAGGTATAGAAAAAGAGCTAAAAGGCAAAAAGGAAAGATTTTCTCAAAATGGAAAGAAGTCGCCATGTTTGATGAGCATTTGAAAAGATGACATGAAGAGAAGGTATATGCACAGAAGCAGAATTTATCTGGAGCCCTCCTTTCCAAAAAGGAAAGGCAAAACCTATTTATAAATTTTGATACATACATCTGCTGTCCCATCAAAATCACAATCTTTGTACTCAAATCAAATGAAAAGATATTTACTCTTCATTTAGATATTTTACCTCTCTCTCTCCCTGGATGAGGCCAATATGTCTTAAGCACAAATTCCTTGACTTTGCCAGCCCAAATAATGTATTTCACATTCTTTAAAAAAAACCACCTCAATGATCAGCAAAAAAAACCTAATAGAGCAGTTCATGGTTATTCTGAGGAGATAAATTCTCCTTTTCAATGCCTAGATTTTCCATCATTATTTAGTCCTTCACATCCTTTAAAATGTAGTCTACTTGATAGTAGTTGATTCAGGAGCGCCTTTAACCATGTTCCTGAAATAAAACTTGGAATAAAGACAGTATTTCCAATCTGTTATGTAAGTATTCATGAACCCACTTGAGCTGAATTTGAATTTAATTACACAGTTAAGACTCCAGTTATGCAACAGAAATGAGTTTAGTACAGCTTTCTTAATGCAAACACCTAGTTATTTATCTTGTACTTTTTTACTGCCCACAGCAAACAGTGCGCTCATTCGTGTTTCTTTTTCACTCTTAACTCATTGCTGCTTTTGGAAAAAAATGCAGAAATAGTTTCCTCTTCAAAAATTAGAAAAAAAAAAAGAGAAAAGGCATACATGCTCTATGAGAGTTAAGTGAAATAATCA
The DNA here is from genome assembly GCF_027887145.1 of Ammospiza caudacuta. Lineage (NCBI taxonomy): Eukaryota > Metazoa > Chordata > Aves > Passeriformes > Passerellidae > Ammospiza > Ammospiza caudacuta. Next base: position 145,608,028 of record NC_080593.1, read on the forward strand.
GTGAGGTATTCATGGAATTTGTATCACTATAACTAAACTATTAACTGCTAGATAGGCTGACTGATAACATCCACTTGACTGTTTGTTCTGTAACACAGCCAGCTGGTCCACATTAATGGCAGATGTAACTTTTGAAAAGGGATAGTATAGAGAAAAAAGCAATCCATCCCCACTGTGTGCTGCACAGGTGATCTGCTTGATCCAGCTGACAGAATACTCAAACCACTGGAAACAGCACCTACTTACACAGCAGACATGGCATTAACTGAGAAGTCAGTCCCACCTCATCAACCACAGCAAAATGCTGACTTGCATCCCCAGAAACATGGAAAATTTCTTTGATTTGTGAAGGACAAGGTCTTTTGATTATTCAATAATTAATTCATGACAAGAACTTTCAGTTGTCACAGGAATGGTATTAAAATTACCAGCTGCAGAGCAAAAGTAGATATCCTCAGATCATCAAAGTTAGAAAAAAGAAGAAATAGAAATAAGTGGCAAGTGTTTTGTAAATCCTTCTGGTTTTGTCTTAACTGCCACACTACTTAGACTTTTTAATGCCTTGATAGTAATTAAATTCACTTGCCTACTAAATGCATACTGCTGGCACCCTAGAGGGCCAAGAACAAACAATCTTGTTGGTCTGATGTAAAATCCTTACTCCTGGCTAAATGCTTCAGAGAAGTACCTGGGAAATTCCTTAACACCTTTATTTCTTGAACACCAATAATCTTTTTGGTGTCTGTTAACATCCCTCACACATTCTCAGAATTCCAGGAGGTTTTTGCTTTGATCATTCTCAGTAGAGGGACAAAGTCCCACAGAAGCTGGTGTTCTACATCTTTTTATACTTCAGCTTCCAGATATTACACTTATACTTCTTCCTCCTTTCAGGAGCGTAATTTTAAGTTGTTTCAATTCTCCTTATAAAGAGACTTTCACCACCTCTGAACTACCTGTTCTGTTAAATAATCTGAAAAAAGCGATAGCAGGAAAAGACAAAAGGTCCGAACCTAACAGGTCTTGACAGTGTTAATGTGGGGTTGTTTAGTACTCCTGATATAAAAGCCTTTAAGAAGAACTTTTGAGGTGATGAAGACCAAATCTCCTTAAATGGTGTATTTATTGACACATCTGACCCTCCACTACTTAAGTCTTCAAAACCACTGGTTAAAATAACTAATACTGCCACTAGAAGAAAGATCATTTTCTTAAACTGTCACAAAGAAAATTACTGCTGTGTTTTAGCTAAGAAAACAGTCGGGCCTTCAGATCAACACACAGCCAGCTGGCACCAATACCATGTGTGAGATGCAATGGTAATGATATATGAAGTAAATCAGATTTTTAAAGAAGCAAACATTCCCCTTTGCCCCCAGGCTTGGTTCTTACCAGTTCCTCACACTGGACAGCTTTCAGTCTCTTTGCTGTGTCCAGAGCCGTCTCTCCAGCTTGGTTTACTACAAAATTACAATACAAAAAAGAGCAATTCTTTGAGATGTGTTAAGAAATAATTTATTGAATTTCACTGCTGGTAGCACAGTAACTCCTAAAAGTGATCAAAAATGTCTGTTTACTCTATAGCAGCTGCAGCTCTTTAAGATTCCACTCCAAGTGCTCATGCATTTCATGTATCATCAGGTTCTTCCTGAACAGCAGCATCTGCTGCAACAGTTCCCAAATCCCTCCCAACCACCCCAGCAAAGAATACAAAGAAATTTCGTCACCTCAATCTCCACTCAATGCCTTCGCCAATAAAACTCGTAACTCAATAAGCAAGAGAAGCAAGCAGGCAGGGTAAAATAGCTCAAAGAAGAAAACTAATTCTAAGATTTATAAAAAGGAAAAAAAAAGGCTAAATGTTGATCCAAGCAGATTTTACTTTGATTAATATGTAGATTCAATCTACACCTTAATTTGAAGATATTTGAACAAGAATAAATTTAAAACTTTCTAGCTTTGTCTTTATCAAAGCTATAAAATGGTTTACAATTTAAAATAACACCTGGTAAGAAAGAAGGTGATATCTGAGGCTGCTGGGAGGTCCTCAGGCACAGCATCTAATGGAATCCTTCCCAGATGCTCAGTAGCAAGTCTCAGTAAACAAAAACAACTCCCAAATCTGCTGTTGATAAACCCTAGGTAAAATGTACTCTCACAGTACATCAGTAAATGCCATGGAGCTGGAACAGAGAATGCTCCACAGCACATCCAGATTGTAAAACATTTCTGTGATCAGGAGCTGAAAATTACCAAACTGAGATGTATAATGTCAGTGCGAAATCTTACACAGACAATGTCAGGTAGGAATCCTAGAATTTACAAAGCAGTCCTCCAGAAAGGCCTGTGACTTTGAAAGAATTCAGATCCCTAAATGAATGATTTACTTGTAGAAAGATCTACCAGAGGTGGTTTAATACGAAAAGGAATGAAAACATAGCACTTATGTGAAGTTAATACCTAGATAGCTTTTAAGTATATACCTCTTACTTCAGGGTCTGTGTGAGATCACTCAAGTTCCTATGTGAGATCACACCAAAAAATCAACAAAAAGAGCACAACACCCTCTTTCCCACAACAAAAAACCCTCAAAAAACAAGGGACCAAAAAGGTGTGAACACTCCTCTGGCATCTACCTAGGAGAAAGTTCAATCGAAGGACCAATAAAGGACTTAAACTTGTTCAGATGGTTTTCCCGTTGTAACTACCAAAAATGGTCACATTAAATTCTCTGATTTGTGATAATATTGGAATATATTCTAAAAGCCTATAAAAAGGCAAAGGAAAGCAGTCACTTCTGCCACTAAACTATGAACTTCAATTTATACAGTAATACAGTAGTTCTTTACCAGGCAGTGGAGGAAAGTAATGGTGATAAAGAAAAAGGGAGAAATAAAATCCAGTTTGCATCAGCTGTTAAAAAAACTTCTCTCCTATACCACTAACTCACTGAATGTAAATGTTTTACAGACATGCTGATCACATTTAACTCCTGGGCCTAACTAGCTGGATTCATGGGATGCCTTCCTAACTCAGGAAAAATGGGATCAGCTCTCTCAGCTGCCTTTCAGCTTCTCTTTGCACCTACCTCTGAGACAGGAGTAACTCCTGCTGTACCTGTATCAGTTCATTTGCCATAATGGCATACCAAAAGTTTAATTGAAAATGGAATCTCTGTTTGCTCAGTTAGGATAATCTCTTGTTCTCTGGATGGTGTCCCCTCCCTAATCAGTGGCAGTGTTGGCTGGGATGAAACCACAGCACCAGCTGCCATTGATATCAACAGAAAAATGAAGTGCTGTGCACATAAAGCCCACGTACCTAAGAGTGGAATTAGATATTTAAGTTCTAGCATAAAAAATGAACCTAAATTCCAGGCAGTTTAAAATGGGTCAGAAACAGAACTCTGAACTCTGCTTAGGGTTTGCCAATAGTATTTCATATTAGAAATTTTTGTCATTATTATCTTCTAAGAATTCAATTTCTTAATTGAATGTTTCCTTTATGCTTGCTGTTGACAAGGTCTTCATCTTTCTACCACAGTTTTATTTTAGAAGTTTGCTTACCACAGAGAAATAAACAAAAGTGGCTAAAATAATGGGAAGAAATTTTAAGAAATCTGTATTTTCTGGTTTTAAATAATGAACTTACCTAAATCAATAGTTGGCTTCCCCCTCAAAAGCAATTTCAAACACTCAGGCTTATTATATATACTGCAGTAGTGTAGAACTGTATTACCCAATGCTGTTTGTTTGTCCAGGTTTCCACTAAAAAAAAAAAAAAGAACATGCAATCAAGAAGAGTATAGTAGCTGTGGTATTCATTTCAGATCTAGCATCCATATAAATAAAAACTTTACTGGACAAATATGAAGTAGGACAAAAAAAGAAATTAAATCAAACATTACTTTCAAAGACTATTAAGAATTTTTCCAAGGACACTGGAAATACCTGAGTTGTGATTGAGAAGGACTGAAAATCTACAGATGTTCATTCAAAAAACTAAAGATGTGAAACTCAGAGACTCAGGCCTCTCTAAGGTCATGCCAGTTGCCACTTCACCATAATTCTTTTTTCAAATATGCTAAATTAGCCCAATAGAAATATCTGAATAATTCTGATACAGTTAAAATAGGTTAATAAATCCCATGCAGTCAAGGAACTATCAAGAGGGCAGCTGTGAGAATGAACAAAAGAGTTGTAAGAAGGAATATAAGGACAACACATTGACTTAGGGGAAAACACAGATGTGCAAAAGGGCTCACAGGGTTTTAAAAAACTGTATTTCCTTCAGTTTTCAACTTCTAAACCCAGGTTTTTCAAAAACTGTTACTGACATTTTCATAAACCAGAAAAGCAAAGCTCAGGAGATGACAGCTTTCCCCAGTGTTACCCATATTGGACAGTAAGAGCCCACAGGGTTGTAAAGATGCTCCTGAATTTGAGACTTCCACAAAAAAAAACCACAGCAGACAGAAACACACACAAGGTTATAGTTGTCTGAAGAAACTATGAAGCTTCATAACAAAATCCAGAAAAATTTTAAATAATCATCCAAAATAAAAAATATTTTAATAAAGGTGAAAATAGCAATTTGGGTTCCTAAAACATTTTTCAAATTATGATCTTAAACAGCTTGAAAATATTGGAATGTTATTTTTCATCTGTTACTTTAATAATACTCCTATAAAAAGCACTCACACTTTTCATTAAGGTTTTTTACTTCTACGAACACATTCCTTGACAACAAAGAGCAACTCAGCCAATAAACTAGATACTGAAAATTACTCATCAATTTTATGCTCTCAGTAGCTTTAATACAGCTTATTAACTATTGGAACATCTTTTTCAAAGTCAATCTATCATCTGTTCATAATTTTCTGATGAAGATCCTTGTTTTCTACTCTTACAGTTCCTTTGCATGTGTCCTGTATTTGGAACATTTAGGAACCTGCCATCCCTCCTGTACCTGATCTATTTGTTTGCATGGCTTCATGTTGTCATGTGCTCTAAATCAAGGTTCTCTCATGCACTACAGACTTTTTTCTTTCCTCCTATTTTTATGCAACTCCTTTCAATGCTTTTAATCTACACATCTTTCCCCCTCCCTACCAATCAGGAACACAAAGGTTAACTCAAAGGTACTAAACTATTCTCCTTTGAAACATATCTAAGGAGAAAGATTGTAAGTGATGAGCAAACACCATCCAAGGCACTGCCAGGATGACTCTGAACATGCAAAACTGTCATGTACAATTGAATGAAAAGTCAGCAACCCATACCAGTTTTGTACAAGGAAGTCAACCAGATGGAGAGAGGTTTGGTCAGCAGTCCGGACTGCTAAATGAAGTGCTGTTTCACCTGGCTCCTAAACACATGCAAAGAGAAGTTAGATTTCTGTCTTATTTCTGCAGAGCTTGTATATCAGACCTATGAGATACATCTTACTCACTCTTTACAGTCTTTCAAAGAAAAATATTAGGAAATGATCATGAAAACGATTATTGTCTTTATCTCTAAAAGACACCATGTGCTTCAAAGGAAAATGGCATTACACTTCTGAGATCTCAGCTTTCCTAAACCAAATTTTCACTTTTCCCAGCTGGATGGAACAACCCTGAGGAGCCTTTAACCATTTTAGCTATCAGAAACTGAAAGGGATCTTGCCAAGGAAAACTGAGTAAATTTGCAGTACTTGTTGCTTTACAACAGCCTGGTGAGCACCAAGCAAAGTCACAACATTATTTCCTACAAAAACAGCATCACAAAAATCACAGTCCCACATACATTAAAACTCCTACAGATTGGCAGGACAGTTGAAAGGACCTGTGAAGGTCATGTAAAACAATCTCTCTGCCCAAGCAGGGCCACTGAGGACCAGCTGCCCAGGACCACATCCAGATGGCTCTGGAATATCTCCAAGGACAGAGACTCCACATCCCTGGGCAGCCTGTGCCAGTGTTTGGCCATTCTCACAATACAAAAAGGTTTCCTGATGTTCAGAGGGCACCTCCTGTGCTCCAGTCTGTGCCAGTGCCTCTGGTCCCATCACTGGGCACCACTGGGCTCCATCTTCTTCCCACCCTCCCTGCAGGTGTTTCCATACAATGATGGGATGTCCCTGAGCCCCTCACAGCTGAACAGCCCCAGGTATCTGAGCCCTTCCAGGTGCTCCAGGACACATTTGTGGCCCTTCCCTGCATTCTCTCCAGCCTGTCCAAGTCACTCTTGCTGTGGGGAGCCCAGATGTGGGCACAGCACTGCAGCTGTGGCCTCACCAGGGCTGAGTGGAGGGAAGGATCACTGCCCTTCACATGATGGCAATGTGTCCCCGCTGTCACCTCTGCCACAAGGGCACCCTGCAGGCCCAGGTTTCACCTTGGTGTCCATCAGGACTCCCAGGTCTCTTTAGGCAGAGCTGTGTGGTTCCCAGCACAAAGTTAGTGCATGGGGCATTTCCGCCATAATAAAGGGTTTCTCCTTGTCTAACTTGAATTGAATCATACTTTATTTTCTATACATTTCATATGCATTAATGCATTGAAATAGAAACAGAAATGTTGTTTATTTCCATTTAAAAGTTTCATGAGAAGTTAATGAAATCTAAAGTTAGATTAACTCCTACACAAGGACAATTAAAAAAGCACATTACAGTATATATACTTAGAATTAAAGTCATAATTAAAAAAAATTATTTTATTAAACCTCAGAGAATTTACAGAGGAGAATGCTGCTATAAATGTCCTAACTGCAAACCACATTTCAATTGGTGCTCATACCTTTCTAGATACCACTGCCTGTAATAGCTGCGAAGTCTGAGGAGCTAATTCTGTGGAAACTGCTGTGGATGACAAATACAGAAAGCTGACCTTGCAGTCAGAGAATTTGAAATGTGTTTGCATGATAAGCACTCTGTGATAGCTCAGGTGCTGAGACTATACTGAACTTATCCCTTTCACTGAACACAGACAGGCACTGTGTCCTTTGTCAATTTAGCTATTTTAACACAACTTCTTGAAAACAATCTCTAACATGTCTCCAGGTTGGGAGAAAACATTGCTGAGCAAGTGGTTAATGGCATCAATTATCTATTATCAATAAAAACAGGCTACTTTGCTCATGATTAACATTTGTCCATTACTTATTAAGGTCAACCTGGACTGATTTTTCCAGAAACTGTTACTGATTTCAGAAGGAAGATCAAGTACTCATAACTTGATACACATACACACACAAAAGAATCTTACAGGTTGAAAGAAATTGTACTTGTGTAAATGTCTCATTAGAAGATGTGAAGTCATCAGATTTATTCTTTCCTTGTCCACAGTAAACAGAGACTTGCAGACACTCAGTAATGTGTTCCTCCAGCCACTATTTTAAAAGCAGGCATGATACTGTATGTGGAACCAGGTCACCCTGGGCAATCAACTCTATTCTTTGGGACTTTTCTAAAAGAGACACACTGCAGAACAGGTGCTTTTCAACACACTATAGAGGCACCAAAACAGTGTATGATATCACTATTGCATTTCCCACTCCTTTAGACCAATTGATGATGAAAAATAAAGTGCTCTTTTCCCTCCCCACAAGGATGCAACATTAGGGAAAGAAAAAAAACCCCTATAATTCTCATCTGTCATTTCTTTTGTTTTATCATCTAAAGCAGCAGTCCCAGATCTTGGGCATTTTACAAATACACATGATTTAAAATAGTACTTGTTTACCTGGTAAGCTTACCTGTCCAGGCTCCAGCAGTGGCTCCATTAGCTCTACCCCCTCTGCATAGACTTGAATTAGTGCAAGTAAATCCCTGGATTTGACAGCCTCAAGTAATTCACTCAGTTTAGCTGCTGCAGATGCACAAGTCTTCCTAGAGAACTTATGATCTACATATTTAGCAGTGATAAATTCTTTACGTGCAGTCCTGTGGGGTGTGAAAATAGAGCTTGCTTTAGAAATTTTTAGAAAAATAGGTCAATGATTATAATTTAAAATCACCTTGTCTAACTTGGAAGCTGAGAAGGGAAGAAGAAAACTACCTGATAAAAAGTGTGTTATTTATTGTTACACTGCATGTCTTGCTTGCAAACAAGCCCCAAATATGGAACATTGTCAATTTTATCCTGTCTTCTTGTTATATACAAAAACTACACTGACTGTGGAGACTAAGACCAGAGAAAAAGTAGAGCTAGTGCCACTTAGTTTATTATCTGAGGGTTTACTACAAAACTCAAAACCATTCAAGAATCAAATAATGCTCCTTGAAACCCAAACAAAGAGTTTTCTACACAGGGAAGCTGAGGAAGTAAAATGTGACTCTATGACTGGAGACTGAACTTCTAAGAAGCTCCATAGTGGGAATAAAAACCTCCAGTTCAGCCATCCATGCCTTCCCCTGGCTTGGTTACTGTTTAAGACACTTTACACCACAGATAAATTCCACAGAAAACTTAAAGTTTAAAGACTCAGTACTTACATATCACTTGATGGACTGGGTTTAGGTGAAGGACTAGGTAAGTTCCCTTCCATAATATCATTAAAACTAGTATTTCCTACATTCTTGGCCAGCTGAGATAAGAGAAAGAATAAAAAAAGTGAGGACTTTTGGGATCTAACAGCAACCTAACAACAGAACCATTAATGTGCATTTTCCACACTATTTATAAAAGATGGAAAACACAGAACTGAAAAATTAAAACTCAATGATTACATGCAGATACAGAGCAATTAAAAAGAAAAAAAAATGCTTCTGTTATACCAGAACTTGTACAATAGACTTCACAGTCACAAAATTATTTGTATTTCAAGACAATTTGCCTCCAACATGAAACCAGAAAGAGGAACCAGCAGCATGAGCAGTGAAATGGTGCTGGTACACTGATCACGAAGCTGCTTTGGGAAAGAAGCTCAGTCCTACTGAAGATCATTCTTAGTAACACTTGATTTAGATTACTAGTAACTTTGTGAAAAAACCTCTATATTTTATGAAGAGAGAAAGTGATAAAGTTGAATCTGTATCCAAATCCAGATCTGCCTTACAACTTCTATCAAGTTTCCTTTAAAAAATTTCTGTAACAAGTGTCTTCTTTCAGGCCAAACACAGCTACTGCAACTATTTCTTTTTTTACTTGTTTATATTTTTCCTTTAGGTTTTTTTTTATTGGTACTCTCACATCATATTTCTTTCATAACTTCAGTACTACATAATTTCATCCATCAAATTAAGATTCCTACAATATTTTTCTTTCAGAATTAGCAACAGTCATTCTCCCTTGCCAAGTCAAATTAGCTTAATGTGTTAAATCACATCAGCTTTTAGACTGCTGTGATTTTGGGTCAAGATCAGCTATTGAGAGCAAAATTCTGATAGCTCTAAATACAATGGGTGCCAATATTCATTCTGCAACACCTCAGGACATGAAATGAGAAGTGACAACAGCACCAATAATATATAGTAATATATAACCATGCACCTGTAAAATATCTACAGAAATATGAGGAAAAAATTCTGCAAAAATACATTCCTTGAAAAAGATTAACAGTAACTTGTACATTTTGGTGCTTCCTCCATATATGTCAAGATTTGACTAAAAAATCCCAATATAAATTAAAGAGACTTACCAAGAGTTCAGACGTTCCTAATTTGTCTAATTCCAAAGACTGGATTCGAGAAATATGGACACCCATTTCTCTGTGTATCCCAGAACACTCAATGCAGGTTAAAATGCCCAAATTGGTCGAAAGCCATGTTGGATCTGCACAATTGGAACACAAAGTATTTAATCAAAGTCCAAGAAAAGATTTGCAATGGTGGCAAGAGATGTGTTCTGAAATTATTCCTTATTTAATGTTTCAAAGAATGAAAATAAACTAAGAACATTCCATACTTTTCTCCGAACTCTAACTTAACCAGAAATTGCTACCAATGGAATGCAGTATTTCAGATTTAGGAACAGACCCAAAGGCATTGAATTTAGACTTATTCATTCATACTGCATGAATGTATTTCAATACATTTTGTATTTGTTTCCTGTACAAATTAATTCCTGTTTTTAAAAGTAACAGATCTCCTAAATTTGACAACCTCTGAAGTGTTAAAATTTACTTCTTAAACTTTAAATAGTCTTTCATAAAAGATTAATCATAGTGCTTTCCAGTATGTAAAACAGCAGCATGTTGTAGAAAATTTGAGGAATGCTGGCTAGTCCAGGAAAAAAAACCCAATCTTTTAAAATGGTGTCATGGAGGAGATCTGCATGTAATATTAGAATAGATTTGATACTACAAATGCTACATAGGAAGCATGACCAGTTTTTAAGGAAAAGAATAAGCTTCAGACATACTTTGTGCACAAATTAATCACTTCCTTGACTTTAAATAGTAACTGCTGAAGCATTAAGCCAAGAGTTTTAAAGCAGCAAGCTGGAGTACAGAGGCTTAAAACTTTACTACAAATTAAAAGATGAATGGGAACTGTAATCTGAAGTTTCTATAGCTTTACATAATGAAATAATTGAATGAACTGGTTCCAGGATTTGACATAATTATATCCCAGTTTGTAATTTTATCTAGCTATTTCAAACTTGGATCAGTTCTGCATTAGTAAGCATCTGCAAGATACACACAATCTACTTAGTTCAAAATCAGCATCACCTTCTTGAAGTGTCCCTTTGATGAGAAAGCTGCAGTAGCTGCCAGCTCCCACAGCTCCCACACCAGCTCAATCCTGCTTGACCAGCTGCCCCTTCTCAGGCTCTGAGTGCCACATAACTGACCTGTAACTCTGTACTTCTGAAGATATAATCTGACAGGATTTCAACTCTGGCTCTCATTCTTTGCACAAGACTACTTATTCCACCTCTGAAAACGATGCTGCAACTCCAGTAGTCTCATGCCAAGATAAAGCCTCAGAGCAAGATCCTGGCCAGGTCAATTTTTCCACAAGCATTGTCTAAATATTACTCACTTCTACTTAGTAGCATGCACAGGATCAGTGATGCCAAGCAACTTCCATTCAAGTGCAACAAGCATCTAGACACAGTGCAACAAGAACAGTTCAAACTCCAGAGGGGCTTGAACTGCTGGAAGTAAGCACAGACAACACACAAAAATATTTTAGTGAATTAAATGGAACTAACGTAGGAAAGTCATATTTGTTCTTTTAAAAACAGGTTGAAGACTGAGAAACATCACTTAGAAAATGAGTTTGCACTCTACAAACACTTCTTTGAAGAAATTACTTTGCTCCCAACAAGAAGCATGATGAAGCATGACGACATGAACAAATGGAGATACCTGGTGAGCCACAATCACAACAGACTTCATTGCCGGGCAATCTCTGTATGTCATCAATAATGGCTTTTGTCAGATCCTCTAAACTGTTTTCACCTGTGCTCTGCTCTCCACGGAATGCCATATTTAATGCTTCTTCTTTGCTGTTAGTCAACACTGATATCCATCTAGCACAAGATAAAGACCTTAATGAAGATCTGCATTTGTAAATGCATGTTAATCTACAAACTGTAGAAATCTCGCAAGGAACAAAATATTAGTGGGACTATAGGGAAGGACTGTATTCTGGGAGAGAATGAGAAGGGGGAAAAGTGAAAGACAAAAAGGAAAGATTTGAAAAAAGATAAGTAAGAATGAGAAGAGAGAAATAGTCTTAATTCTAACATCCCTTTGGTGAACAATTTAAAAGCCAAGTTCTCAGGTTCCTCAAATAAGTAGAAGTTGTGGAAGAGAAAAGGGGCAATTAAGCTCCTGTAAATTTAACTGCTTTAAAAGATGCCCAAAATCTTCCTAAAGTCTCCTTCCTGGAGAAAATGATAATCCCTACTTTCTCCAGTGTGCATCTTTCTCTTCACAGAGGAAAGAGCAAGCACCCTGGTGCATGTGTTGATGTCTAGTTGCCTTTCAAATGCAGGTCTCTGAGCACTGATCAGAGTCAGACTGCAAAGCCCAACAAATGGCAACTGCCAAGGCAACCGGGGGTGAAGGAGGACAGGAGAGTAACGGTACCAAGAGCCAATATCAAACTTCAGGAGCAAGCTGAGTGCAACAAATCAAGACTCTTTAATGATATCTCAGACAATATTTCCTCCCCTCCCAACCACTCTGCAAGTTGTTGCTTACACATAATGTTTTAATTAAAAACAAACAAAACCCAGTCTCAGCAGCTGTTGTGTTCCATGTGGAAGTAAGGAGGAGAAAGCAGTTCCACTAAGGACCAAGGACATTGCAGATGCAGTGTTGCCAATTTAGAAAAAAGAGCAAGTTAAAAAGAAAACCTCAGAAGTAAAGTGATTTTAGATCTACTGCAAATATTGTATTTTTTTAAATGCAGAAATGTTGTAAATTGGCAGTGTCCTCAATGCATTTCATGTTTACAATGTCCTGCAATCATTGGTCTTCTGAAATATGCAGAAATGGTATGGTCATCTAAACAAACTAAGAGTACTTCAGATTGAAATTCATAATTTCTCAGTGAAACAACGAAAAGATTAGCTTTAAAGGAATTCAGAGAGAAATTTATGTGTGTAATCTTAGAACACAGATTCAGAGCCTGAACTAATATATGGGCATTCCATATTATATACTTCATGCACATTTTCTTTTAATTTTTATGTGCATAAAAGAATCTAGGAAGTAGTGCTTAAAATGCTTTAAAAATCTTGAAAAATCAGTGTTAAGAATAAAAGAGAAATTGAAAGTCTTGAACACAAATTTGCTCCAAAGTTTACATGGTGTCAACAATGAAGGTACATTCATCTTTCTCATTGCATGAGAAGAACCCACACTAGAGGGCATTCTTCTGCAATTTTAATGGTGAAATTCAATGTTATTTAAAAATAAGAAGCAATGGTGTCTTGTTCTAATATTATAACAATGTTTGGTTAAATACAGAAAGTAAAATAATAATTAAACTCAGACAAACAACATTTATTCTGACATTTGTTTATAATTTTTTTACCGTTACAATTTGATTAGTTTGTTAAAAAGGCAGAATTTGAATAAAACTCAACTGAGCAGTAACAATTAAAAATTATTAGATGCAATTACAACAAAACACAACTGAGCCAGCTGTTAGTTGATATAGATTTCCTTACTATGAGTACCTAAACTGTCAGAGCAATCATTATTCTGGTTATGTTTGCTAAGGAAGAAAGAACCTCTGTGCAGGACTGTCACTGGGGCAGCTGTGAGTGAGAGCAAGAGGCAGCACGGTGGCAGCTCTTCCCCCACCACCACAAGGACAAGGACAGACATCTCTGGATGACTGGTGCTGCTTATCAAGAAGTGCCCAGTTGGTCACCAGGCCTTCCTGGCAGGCTGCACACTCAAAATAAACCATGACTAGAGTGAGAGAAAAAATTTCAGTGCTTCTAATAGGAAATAAAACCAGCCTGGAATTTCAAAACAGTCCAACAGGCAGCCTGCTAAACTAAATTTATTTATCTGCCTCTCAAAAGAAGGATACTGCTTATTTATTTTTCCCCTACCTTGCTCATTGTTAAGACAAAAAACCCAAACAAACCACTCAGCTACTAAACCAACTAATACAGTAAAAATTAATTTATGGCAGAGTACCAAAAACTTATGACTCATAAGAAATAACAGTATTTTCTTCTTGACTAAGAAAATTACTGGAATAATTAAGTTCCAGGATGAATGCAGTAATCATAACTAGCAAGTCAGCTTTGCACTGTAAGAGCCAACATAAAGCTGTGGAAGCTCAGAAGGAAATTGCTGCACACCAAAGAATTCTCCAGCTCTTTTATTTCACCCATGACTCCCGAGGCTGAGCTGTCAATGCCACTGCCACCCAACACCACCAAACAAGTGAAACACCCTACAAACATCCCCTATGCCTTTAAAATACACATGGGGCAACACGGGCTTCCACTAGAATGTGGTTATTTAATGGAAAAGTGAGGTAGTCCTTGCTGTCCTCTTCAGTAGTAACTTTATTCCTTGCCCTTTTGGGTGCTGAACATTAGACTACATGCACAACACCCATCTGGTGACACAGGAGGGAAAACCAGTGCTACATGGCTCTCAGGAAATAATTCTGATGCAGTGGGAAGAAAGATTGTTTAAAAGGAAATAACTTAATTGGAAGCATGCATTAAATGAAGCAAGCTCTTGGATTCTGAAGTACAAATCTCAGAGATGTGCTTTGCCATTTATTTCTAGGCCTACAGAAGAAAAAATGTACTGCCTGTAGATATTTTCTATGTGCCATATTGAGATCTTTTATCTATTTATTATATTTACTTTCAAGGAAAAGGTAAGATCAAGAGGAAAAGAAGTAACTGCAGAACAGGGCTGACAGAGAAGATTTGAGAACAATTTAAAAATACTTCATTTGAATCCTAATAATCTGATGTAATCCTAGTATCATCCCAAGCATGCCACTCAAACCAGGTACTGGCCGGATGAACAATCTAAATGGGGTTTTGGTTAGTTGGGTTTGGTTTAGTTTCAGATTTAACATTACTGGGTTTTAAAGGAGCTCTGTAGTGTGAACAAAATAGTTTACATTTATAGATTCATAACAGCAGAAAAAAGAGACAGTAGGCACTAATTGTGCATTAGCTGTGAAAATTATTTTCACTGTTATGTGTGATTTTACACAAATCTATTGGCAAAATAAACTTGAAAAAATGTAAACATTCTTACGCCACGTATTCCTGCTCATCTTCTGCTTGAAAGTGGTAAGTTCTGTTATCTGAAAGAAAGAAAGAAAGAAAGAAATCTTTTCAGGTGGCATATGACAAAATTCCATCTGTCTACATACTTGGTATAAAACCTATTTGGTAGCTAAAGCCTTCAAGAGCAATTTCTCTTAAAATGCATCATTAATCCTTTATTCATAGCTATGGATAACAATTCCAAAAAAAAAAAAAAAGGGAAGATGAAACTGTAAATTTTGATTCACACCAATTTTATGTATTTTAAAAGTCTTAAGTTTTGAAATAATAAAGAAAAATAAACATATGGATCAAATTTCAGTCAAAACTGAAATATAATTAGAAGAGGGCAAAATTAATTTGTTCCTTTTATATAGTTTTTCCCTCCAGCTGAGCCAAGAAAATTGTTTTACTAGCCAACAGATGAAGACATGAAGTGGCTATTATCTCCCACAATCAAAGGTTTCCTTGACTGTCCTTTTCAATATGGAATGTTGGAACTGTTTCTTGGTTAATACTCTATATGTGAAGTCTGAAAACATTAAATTGACTCATCAAAAGAGTTTTTAAAACCAGACTGGATACAAACATCTGCTGTACAGGACCAAAATAGGAAATAGGGGAACCACAGAGCTTTAATGCTGACAAGAAAAGGCATTACCAATTTTCAGACAAAGAGAAATATATTTTAATGTAGGATAAGAGAGAAAGAAATTGGGTCTCCTTGTCTTCCTCGTTCCCTCAAATAGCACTCAAAAAGCAGAACAATGACTGAAAAGCAGGATAAAGCCAAAGGTCTTTCCCCTTTCCTGGTGGATACAGATAACACATGTTTCACAAAGCTGTTAAACATCTCTGAACTTAGGGAGCAGCACATATGCTGCATTTCATGGCTTGTCACAAACAAACAATATTTATGTCACATCATCAGAAATAGAGGCTCTGAACAGTCATGAGACACTCTGTGTGTCTGGATACAGACTTGAACTTTGAGCTCTAGCCTTGTGTTCTACACAAAGCATCTTGCAATGACATTTTCAGAAACCCCAATAACACAAGATGGAACTAAAGCTGCTACATACGTGATATCAGATCAAAGGACTTCTTATCTTCAGCATTTGGCTTCACCTGGCAGGTCAATAAATTCAGTTTAGCTGGTTGCCTGTTGGACTAAAAAGAAAATTTATTTTATTTTAAAAATGTATTGATTTAGGATTATTTTCCCTTTCTGGGAGTGTGCATGTATGATATTACATAAAGCTTGGACATGCACACATATCCACCCTCAAAAAGCTGGAGACCAGCATCACCTGGTCTGATTTGGTCTCTCAAAAGGGATGCATTGCTAAATCTAAACAAAATGAAAATTTTCATGGTCTCACTTTTTCTCAAAGGGATGAAAAGAAAAACTTTAAATTTACAATATCCTAATATTAATAGTTTTTAATTGCATTTCTTCAACAAGGGCAAAACTACAATGCAGTTTTTCATTACAGAATGCCCATGTTCCAGGTTTCCTCCCATTTTAAATAAAATATATCAAAGATATAATCCTAAAACTTTAAAATAGAAGTGGAAAGCTGAAAATCTGGAGTTTCAGAATTCAGGATAAATACCAATATTCTGTGCTGCAATTAAGTCACTTAAGACATGATAATTATATGTCTCTGAGGAATTTGGGGTTTATACAGATAGTAAGCTTTAGAAATTGAGGGCTGTCAATTGAGGAGTGAGTGGATTTTGGGGCAAAGGTGGAGAAGTGGTGAGGAAATGGGACAATCTCCTTTAACAAGAGCAACTCCTGTGCTTGTTTCCAACAGGTTCATGTCAAATTCCCACAAGGCAGTTTTAGCACTGCCTCCCCCTTGATCTCCTTGGTGCTACCTCATGACTGAGCATTCCCAGGAAAATTCTTCAGATATGTGCCTGATCCCAAGAACTCACTGTGAACAAAAATGCCCAGCATTCCAAACTTTTAATTGAAAGCACTCAAAACACTAAACACATTCACTCCTCTGTCAGACTCTACCTAATATCAAATACTTCCTAAGCTCCCAAATTATGTAGCTCACATATATACCATGACAATCCTTACAAGCAAATCCATCTGAAGTATTGAGAAGTCTGTTCAATGCATTTGCCATTTTCCCATTAAAGTACTGATAAATTCATTTCATAAGCTACAGTCTCACAAAACTTCAACAGTCAGAAGCTGAAGTAAACATCCTTTTTGCAATAGCATATTAGCAACTCAGATTCATCAGGAAAGGATAATGCTATTTATTTTTTTGATATAAAGGTATAAAAGTAACTTACCGTTGCATGTGAGATGGTAAGAATTCCATTTTTAACAGTGCACTTCCTTCTTTGCCATACTTTCCTTAACCTACATAAGAATATCATATCAATTTTAGTAAGTAGATGTGACTTCAAAACTCATAAATAACATTATCATTTTGGGACAATTAGGTTTAAAAAACAAAAGAGATACAGTCAAAATTTTACTAAATGCTTCATTAAAAGAAACTTGGAGTTTTGTGACAAATCTTAATCATCTTTTAGAGAGTTATAAAGACAATAGCTTTCTTTTAACTATGACTACTTTTTATGCTTGCTTGTCATGCTTTTGATATGTGCTACATTACATTCAGTGCTGTGCTCAGGCTTGAACTTTGCAACTCCCAAGACCCTGTGGCAGGTGCATTAGGAGAATATGCCTGAAGCACCCACAGTAAAAAGCTGTTAAAATTAGAGCCTGAACATAGCAGAAGATTTCGCTATTATTAACCAGAACATACCCATCACTCTTCTTTAAAAGATAACCTTTCTTCTCACTGCCATATTCCTTATTCCCCTGAAGCTGATGCATACTGTACCCTCCTTGCCTGCTCTGTGAATCCTGGAAAAGGGAAACACAACATTAACATTCTCCTGATGAGCACAGTAAACTTTCTTAACCTTTACGCCTATTTTACTTTTTCTTCTCTACAACATCACAAATTGATAAAGATTAAAAAAGGATAACTCCTACTGCATGTTTTACATTGACAGGAGAGCTTGATTTTACACCACGTGATCTTGAACTAGATGCATGTTCAAGATTAAATTAATACATTAGGCCTTTGATGCAAATATGCATCTCAAAACAAATGACTTTTAGAATACAGGTATTTAATATTGCACAACCTCATAAGATAAAATTTCAAAAATTTATCAAAAGATAAAATTTCAAAAAGAAAACAACAGAATATAGCATGCATCTATATATAGAAATACATATATAAAGAAAGACAAATGGTAATTTTTTCTTCAAATAAAGTATATTTATAATTCATGAGTTTTAGTGAATGAAGTCAGCTGAAATAACTTTTGGCCTGATCTAGTGAAACAATTAAGAGAAATGGATTAACTTGTTACAAGCACATCAGAAAAAAAAATCCCCCAAATTCATGAAAACATTGACTTACTCTCCTAGACTTCGATCACGAAAGGCAAAAGCAATAAAGGAAAGAGAAAGCAAATAATTTGAAACAAGAATTATTATTCATTTAAAAAAGACATGTTCCCTGAACACAAATTTTATAGTCCCCACTGTTAAAACAATGTTTCCCCTTTCTAAAGACACTAACAGAGAGAAGGCAAGAACTATTTTTAGGCATACAGGTGTTTTGTCTCATCCAGTAACAAAATACCATAACAAAATTCCAGGCAACCCGGCATATATGACATTGGCTTCACAAAATAACTACGAGGACTGCAGGATCAAAGATTAATACATCTTCCAATCTTGGTAATCTTTAAATTGCCTAAAATTATAGTTATATTGTATCCTCCACAAGAGGAGCTAATTCTGAATTTCCATTGAAAAAGATCAGGCCCAAAGTTAACTTTTAATTTTTGCAAGTGTATGCAAAAAGCTATATTTAAGGGCACATCAATTTGTTTTTGAATAAAACTGTGAAACAATAACCTGCAAAACATTTGTCAATATCCCATCAAAAAAAGAAAAAAAAAGGAAATAGGAAGCTCAATTATTCCCTTCTCAATAACCTTTCCTCTCTACAGCAGAGTTTCTTACTACCACAACCAATATATAATGAAATTACTCCCTCTTGGTTTATCCAGAGCACTTACAATTGACTTTCATTTTGTAACAAGTTTGCCACAGAGTTTAGAGAAGTGCTTTGGTAAAACTGGCAGGTGTGGCTGGAGCAGCACAGAGGCTCCTGCAAGCTGGGTGCTGCCAGCAGTGCTCACACCACCGCAACCAGCAGCTGGTTTGTTAAAATCAAACTTCAAATCCCCATGGGAATTAGGGAATTAATCCTGCTGGTATTAGCATAGGAAAGAACATAATGAGATATAGCTCTTGTTGCAAGTAGCATATAAGATAGAGATTTAGGGAAATAAATCAAAAAGTAAAGAAATAATTGACAAAACAGACAAAAAATATGATTCCAGAAATTAGCTATATTCAACTTAATGCTGTTAAGTTACCTTTGCAGCAATAATTAATAGACAAAAAGAGGGAACAGAAGCCTGTATTAAAGGCTCAGTTTCTTTTAAAATTGAAGCTTCTTAGGATATGAGCATTTTGTAACAAAAAAGATCAGATGCTTTACACAATTAAAAATACACTAGTATTCACTAAATACTTTTTCCAAAAGCCATAAACCATAATAATTTTTCAAAATTTGATAATTCTTGCACAAGGTAACAGAATCTGCCCCAGCTTGACATGAGGACAGCACAAGAGTGGCCACAAGAGACACTGCCTGTGACAGGGCCAATGTCAATGGCAATTCCTGCAATGAAGCTGCAGCACTGGCACTGCTGCCCTGCCCCAGATGTGCTCCTCCAGGAGCCAGGTAATTGCAGTGATTGCAGTAATACCTTTTTCACTGATGAAAGGAGAGGTATGCCACAAAAATGTGCAAGGTCATTACATATGCCCATAGTGCTAAATAAACACCTTGAACAAGTGCAACAGTGGAACAGGAGCTGCATTATGAGACCTTAAAAACATCAGGATGTCTCACTTCTCTCACAGCTGCTCTCAAGAGGTTAAAGACGGCAGAATTTACAATTTGGACAGGAATCACTAGTTTCAATTTCCTTCTCTCCATCAAAAAAACTGTTTACTATCAACAACTAGGGCCTCAATTTTGTTATTTCAAACTGTTTTCCTGCCAAAGCAATGTTTGGTAAGTATACTTCTGATTTTTTACAAATCCACTGCAGAAAATCCCATTCATTGAACGTTCTTCAATAATTCCATTAATCCATCAATTTTGCATCAATGAGATTATAGTGCACTAATATAAGTGGAGAAATGTATACTGAATCAGAATCCACCAGGCCATCTGTCACAATAATAAAGCCCAGCTTTATGCACTTAAAGATTTGGATACACACAGTGATGGAGGCAGACTGGGGAAAACTCAGGCCACATCAGGCTTTGGTGTCTCTCAGCCAAGGAGTAATGAATGCTGACCTGCTGCTTCAGGAGCAAGCACTAAATACCTAAGTAACACATTGTCTTAACAAGCTCCTCAATTTCTGCCAGCATCATTACCCTCTGACTCAGGTCACGTAGCAGAATCTCATGACAAAGTCCTCATGTTGATTTTGAGACAAACTTGAACATCGATGTGATCAAGTGGTTATTTTATCAAAAAAAGCAGATTCTTTCATTACAGCATTTCTCTATCTCTCTCCTGTGATTTGCCTGGATATCTGAGAATCACAATACTGCTCCTTTTTCTTCTAAGACACACCTTCAATTCTCTTCAAAACAAAGACTTTATTTTTTACATTTATCACTTTATATACATATATTATACATATATACACACAATGTTTTTCAAGAGTCTTAGAATTTGTCCAGACTGTAATTACAATCAGAACAGATGTACAGTTTATTTTGGTGATGCCTGTGAAGCTTCTTTATTTCAACATGTATTCAAGTTTCAAAATTTGACTTCACATTTAAATTTCACTTTACTTATATATTTTAGATGGGGTTTTTTTACTATATATATTTTTTTACTACACATCCAGGAAATAGGTAACCAAAAATCCAAACATTATATTTCACTTGTTACTCTGCCTCATAATAATCTATGAGTAATTTTGAAACTTGACTTCTGTGGACTGTACCATATGCAGCCATGAATGCACAATACATTGCTGAAGAACATCCACCCATTTCTCCTACTGTATTTCCAAGAACTGGCTGATTGTCAAGAAGCATGAAGTCAACAACATATGCAGCATCCAGGAGAGGAGGAGATGTTTTCCTTTGCTTCCCAAATAATCAGCTTGTGGAAGAAAAGATACATGAGAGGAGAGCAAGTCTTGCTGCTCTGTGTGTTGGGAATCAATTCCTGATGAAGAATGAGCAGGAATTATGTTCAGAGTGATTTAGATAATAGGGAGATGACAAATGTAATGCCTGTATGGAAAGCTCTGTAAGTGTTATGGAAGAGATCTGGTAAATCCATGCGCACATTGCAGATGGAAGGGAAAAAAAACCAACAAACTTAGAATCAGGAAAGACTGTAAAGTATGAGCTAAGGGAAAACTGAGCACTAGAAAAAGCTGACAGCTTTCACAGTAAATTGGGATCTAGTCAAAGGTACGCTGTGGTATTCCTGTCAGCATTTGTGCCACAAAAGAAATTCTAAAAAACATGTAGAGTGCATTGTAAGGCTGTGCTGTCCTTCAGAATGGTGGGATTAGAGGTGCAGGAAGAGGAACAGCCTGCTGGCCAAGGTTTGTCTGCTGTATGATGTACACCTGTGTTATGTAAGCAAACATTCAAAAGGATAAAAACAAACCACCACTGTAAGGAATTACTAGTCCTTTATTCCTTATTAACTGGGATTCCACATTATTTAATTTACTAACTTCAAGCCACACATCTACACACAGTGGCCATGATCACAATGGGCTATCTGTAGAATTATGTGACAGTCCACAAAAATATTTACACCTATTACTTCTCCTGTTTTTCAAAAATTTCAAAAGAATTCCAGGAAATTAAAGATAGATTTTTTTTAGCTTCACAGCACAGAAGGAAGATTAATGAAAACTACTTTGAAGAATATATTTATTATTACATATACTGAAAAATCAGGGCAGCTTTTGAACAGAGAGGTTACGTACTAAAATTTCCTGGAAGAATCAGCAATTACATGATGACTGATGCAGTGAACCTGGACTTTCAATGGGCACTTATTCTTCCTTATGAAAGGGAAAGAATTACATTGCCACAGGACAGGAGGAAAAGTCCTGAGGTGACATAACAGGTTAAAAGCATGAAACAGCCAAATGAGTTTCACAGAAAGCTGTGCCAGCACATATTGTGTCTTACACAAACAATATGGAAAAGGGTGAACAGTAAACTGTCAAATTTTGTTAGATGTTATTAAATTATTCAGGATATCCAAGAAAGGCTCACTGAAGGATTTCTCAGGAATTCAACAATAGTGAGTAGCTTGACAACAAATGACAGGTGAAGATCAGCATAAAAAAATGCCAAGTGATGCAGAGGGGAAGAATAAGATACTGTGAGCTCACCATGAAGATTCAGAAACAGGATGATATGGTTATAGCTTTACAGATGATCAAACTTACACACCTCCTCTGGCCAAAAAAGCAAGTCAATGTAAGGTTTTATATGAAAAAAAAGAACAAAAAGTATCTAGCAAGGATATAATAAATTCACACACACACTCAGATCCTGAATAGGGTAAGCAGATCAAAAAATTCAAAACAAATAAAAGCAGAAAGACTATTCCACACAACATGCAGCCATGGTGGAAAAGGCTCAGCTGTAACATAAGCTAATGATTCACACTTCTTCAAAAAGCAACTGCACAAATTCAAAGACTTCCAAGCTAGCCAAGCTACTAATGGGAGGGTATTCTGGGGAAGTATCAGTGTTTATTGTCCTGTCCTTACTCTCAACACCCACTATAAACTGGCATCAGAAACTTGGCTGACTCAGTAACCTGGGTGTAAATTATGTTTTTATGTATATACGATATTAGCAATACTGTTGATCACATATTTGGATGATCATATATATTCAGAAGAATGGCACCTGCCTAATGTTTTGTTATAATTCATATTTCATAACAGATATCTGGAAAATATGAATGTCTTATACACCACCAACAAAACTGAACAGAGGGTAAGCAAATTTTTCCTGAAGGAAAGCTACACTGACCCTCCCAACAATCACTGTCACCATGGGCTATTCAGTATTTCTCTCAGGGATGATGATTTTGGAAAGCCAGAGCATTATCTCAGGTAAAAGTTGTGATGTGTGTTATTATGTTCTCTCCTAGTCCAAAAGGTATTCCAGAACATCTGCAATGGACACCACATGTGCTTCCCTCCACTTCTGCAGTGCATACCAGACACCAGGGCATTTGATGATAAATTTTAGTTTTTAACTGCCCTGTCTCAGTCCCTTTTGTCTGAATAGCAAACAAATTTTCTTCCTTACTATATACTATTAGCCAAAGGAGTTTGGAGAGGAGAACAACAGCCCAAAACCCATGTGAGTTAGCAGCTGAACTCCAAAGTGCAAACCACAGCTAAAGGCAAACCTCTGGTTCTCATTCTGCCTTGGGATCATCTGGGTCAGGAAAATCCTGAGCACAAACTGGCTGGAGGACAGCAGAACACAAGATGGGAGTGTGCATCCCTTCTCTTCATTTTTTTCCCTGAACAATCATTCCTTATCATTGTCAAGGACAGGATGCTGGGGTAGATGAAGCATTTATCTGACCCATTACAACTCTTTTTATAGTACATCAAGAAAGTACATAAAAAAGATAATAATTTCTCTTTGTACATAAAATAGAAACAGAAAATGAATGTAAAAAAATTGTTTGTTGATATGTAGTTGAACATTGTAAATATTAGTTTTGCATGATGTTGAAAGTCCAACTCTTTTGAACCAATAACTACAAAAATTTAACATTAACTAAACCGATTTCTGAATATAAAATTCACAAATTTACATTATCTACAAGAATAACATGTATAAATTATTTACCTCCTTCTGATCAAGCTGCAGAGAAGATTTTATCAAATCTCTAAGAGCTGTAAGTTGCTTCTTTTCTTCATCTTGTGTCTGCTTTATCTACAGAAAGAGATTGCCATTATACGCTTGCTGGATGCAAATTTAATTTTAATGTTTTATGCATTTTAATATACCATTTCAGATGCTCAACTATTTTGTATTTTTGTAATAGTTGAGTTTATTTTCATGTACCAGTCCATTCTTATATCTTCACCTTCTATGCATTTACTGCTTGAAAATCAAAATTAAAATGAATGTATAACTTGACATGAACTGTTTATTCTGTTATATTGTCATGGCTTACTATAGCTAATGCAACTCAATTATCCTCTGAAATATTAGAATAACTCAAATAAATTTGACAAATTACTTAAGGAATGAAAATGCAGTTTAATTTAGCAGCAAATTACAATAGCAAATGGGATTACTGTAATTCTGATTATGGAATACAAAAACAATTGGATGACAAGTGATCTATGATTCCATGTTATTACTTTTCTTCAATAAACATCACAATTAATTCATTTATGAAACCCTGGTGCTATCATTAAGTAGTTTGGTTTTAAAAAGTGAAAATGGTACTAAAATTAATGTTAATAATATAAGCTGATTCCAATATTCATACTTAAAAGTAGTTTTATATTAATATATGATTGAATTAACAGTAGAATGAAAACTGCTTTTCCTAATAGCTCTAAAAATTGCATATGAAGTTTAACAGTCAAGAGGTCTTTTCTTCATCTAGCTATGTTCAGTTTCAAGTAACACACTTTTCATTTATAAGATGTAAATTCAATATACATCCTCGTAATTCTATTTAAAATGTACACAATATTTTCATTTTCAGATATAAAGTTACTTGTAAGTAAACTTACATTATATAAGTCAGCAGCCAACTTTTCAATATATTGTTTAAGTTTATCAGCTGTTTTCAAGCCATCTTGGAAGAAACTGGAATGAAAAAAAAGTACCTTGGATTTATCAGGAATGTATGGAGTTCACAACACAAAGTAGATTGTCTCGTGTAGCAAAATAGCAAAACCAATAAAACATATCCAGCTTTTTCCATGTTCAAAACTGAACAAAATAATTTAAAAAGTTAAAACCCCAACAAAAAACCCCTTCCTAGTAGTTTAGAGTGTCTTTCAAAAGTGGAGATACACCATTGTGACTTTAACAAGTATCAAATTAGAGAGACTATAACCAATGTGTTTCTCCTACAGTAACTTCAAAAATCTTTTTTCTGTATTTAACTCAAGCTCCTGTGTGTTTGCCTTTGTGGTTCTAATGATGACAAGGTTGTATCTCACCAGTTTCACCTCAAGGAAATCCAAAGAAATTACTGGCTTACACAGTGGTTTTTAAATTTACACAAAGACTAAAACTATTAATTAGAATAAACAAGATATTTATAAAAATGCATTCCAGATCTATGCCTCAGAAAATAAAATTATTTTTTGCATGCAACATGCAAGGTTTTCCCTTGGTCTCTTTCTCCATCACTGCCCTGCCCCCCAAACTCACTCACACACTCCCTCCTGGAAGTCTACAGCCTCAGAAGAGGAAGAATCAGACACCTGTCACATCACAGTCATGAAAAAAACTCTGATACATTCAAACAAAGGGAAACAAAATCTTGTGCAAAAAAGAAAATTGTAACTAAAGCTTAAAGTATTGCAGTACTTACTTGCATTGTGCATGGTAATATTTAATAAGGTTCTGCAGAAGGTCCACACCCTTTTTTGTCTTGATTTCATTAACCTTAATAAGATACTGTAGAGAGAATAGACAACATGTTGATGATCATGTATCACAAACTTCAACAGCTTTCAAACAATAAAACATCATTTGCTCAATGAATTAATCTCTGTGTTTAACTTCAGTGCTGAGCCATAGAACACCAGTCCACTGCTGCTTAACTAACCTTAAAACAGGTAACAATTTATCTGGCTACTCTATAAAATTTAAACACCCCAAAACATAAAGCAAATTCAAGAAAAAATTTTCATCCTTTACTATTGTCTAAAGATTTCCCTTTATAATGCTACTGTAGTCACTACTGAAATATTCTGACAGTACAAACACTGTGCAATTTTAAGTAATCTCCACTAAAATGTAATAAAAAGAACTACTAATATAAAAAAAATCAGCTTTAGGGAACTAAACGCATCACTAACGTTTATCACTTTATTAGAAATGTTCAAAGGCCTAAGAAAGCATATTGAAAGAAAGATATCAAAATATTGCTAAACCATAAATTTGATAAAATAAGAAATATTTCCACAGTGTATTTTCAGCCCAAGAACCTTCCCACAATAATCTAAAACCAAAGAAAATTAATAAAGCAAAAAGAAGCCAAGTTTTGTACAAGAGTTGCTAAAATAATTATCTTTATATTGCTGTACTGTGTCACATGAAAATAATTTCCTCCCTCCTCCCCCATTAAGTGACTAAAGATTTCACCATCTTCAAGAAAGACCCACAAAGTCTGTTAACAATAAGTTCTGGTGTTGCAATTGAAAACTGAATTTTGTTTCTTACTTCACACATCTGCAGCTGGAAGAGCCTCCTCTCCTTCTCCATCTCCTCAGCTATCTCAGCCCCCGTTATCTCCGTTCTTATCATCCCGTGCTGCTTCGCATGTTCTCTCTTCTCCTTCTCAATCTTGGTACTGAAATTTTATTTAGAAAACATTTTAGAGAATCCCTTCTGCTAAAAGGTGTTCTGGCATTATTTAGGGAAAAAGTAATAGTTAAGAAGGATCAAAGAAGACATTTTAAAGATTTGCTCTTCTACCAAATCCTGTATATTTTAAATCTCAAGAAGCTATTGAGCCATGAAACTGTCCTTCCTTCAACTGTATGCTCTAGATTGTGTGTTACTTGGGGGAAAAAAATTATACCTTAATAATAGCAATAAAAATATTAATAATTCTGCTAATAATAATTCATTTAAAAATGAATTATTATTAAATAAATAAATATTAATGAAAACACCACAAAAAACAAAGCCAAATGGGAGACAAATACTTACAATTTGGTTTCATAATCTTTCCAGGCTTTGTCAAAAGGCTTTTTGAGGTCCTTAGGAAACAAAAAATTGTCTTAGAACATTTTTAAACTTTTTTCTGTGTAGTTATCAAGTAATAAAAAGCAACAAAAAAACTGTTTTCTTCAAAACTTTTCAGAAAGTAGTTGGAAAAAAATACTGGGTTTCAATCTTGTAAAGTATTGCTTTCCTGTGCACAATAAATCAGCAATTTACAATGAAATTTTCAAGATTTCATTGCAGTCATGCCAATTTTGTTCTTCGTACTAAATACAGATTATTAATAAATGCCAAGATAAGAAATACTCTCATGAGTGAAAGGAAAACAGTCACTATACAGATGAACATGAAACAAAAATTTAGTTTGCAACACTTACCCCTTTAACACCTTTTAAGTCTCCTTTTAAGAGAGAATCCAAAGTGAAAATAACATTGTGGCTTAAACCCTGGAGCTAAAAACAAAAACATTATATTCAGAAGGATTTATTGTCATCTTATCAAATTACTGCCAACAATTTTTTGAACATCACTAATCAAGTTGCAATCACCTCACATTTCTAAATTCACAGTAAATTCAAGTCTGGGAAGAATTAATAAACATTTACTTGTATGAGCCACAGAAACATTATAATTAACGTTTACTTAAACAAGGTGACATAAACCCAGAATTTTACAAATAGTATGCAAGCAAAGTTCTGAAAGCACTTCAAGGCAATATTCATCCTCTTGAAGCAAAAGAAAGATTTGGGTACAAATTTGGCTACAGCCTCCTGAGGAAGAAGGACCTGTTGTGCCACAGGCTGGGAACACACAAAGCACATGGTAATTCAAGCATGAACAGAAGGAGCAAACAGGGGCACCAGCTCTCTGAATATTCCCCCCTTTTCGGGAACACTGCTCCTTTCCTTGTCCATTGTGTATATCTGACATCCCCTCAAACTCTCCTGAGTTTAAATTTCACCCCACTGAGTTCATACCTGCTTGGTTATGGACAAGAATATCAAAACCACCACTGAAACAGGTTCTGTGTTTCACTCAAACTCCTCACATATTCTAAAGACACTGTAGCCTTTTTTTTTTATTTTTCCAGGTGTATCCATTAAAGATAATCAACTCAAACCATTAATTTTTTGCTTGAAATGACTGAACAGTAGCCAGTGAGTATGTCAGCTATACAAAAAAAACCCTAAAAACCCAAAGCTAAATAGCAGTGTATTACTCCAATACAGTAAGGATTTGCAATCATGTATTACATCACTAAGACTTGATAAAACAATAGACCAAATGAACTGGAAAAAATCTGATAAAGTAAAGCAGTCTCACATATAGAACAAAATAAAGGGAAAAAAATCCCTTAACACATGGAAACACATATGAAGATTTATTGAGGGCTGTGAACAAAAGATAATTTGCCTGCAAAGATTAGCTCAGGACATTTACAGGAAAGAGAGGTAGAGAAAAACAGGCTTTAAACACTTGGAAAAAGGCAAGAATCATGCAAATTTTCAAAAGAAATAATATGCAACTGCTACAAATGTTCTGCCAAAACCTCATCTAGATCAATGTAAAGATCTTGACACACTCATTTTCATATACACAGGTCATAATACAGCTTTTAAATGCACTATTGTAATGAATTACTGCATAAAGAATGAAACCTGAAATGGCCAAGGAGGTAGAAGTAAAAAACAGAGAAACTGATTCTGGTGGGACACTCAGAATTTGCTGAAAACAGAGACCAGGTTTGGGAATGGCCAATCCCAATGTTTTACCTTTATAAAATCTTACTGAAGGGTCATTTTGTGTCCTTCTTATAAGGCAATCAATTACAATGATTGAAAAAATTAATTACACTCATAAATTTTAAGTTTCAGACATTATATTTAATGATAACATCAACAGTTAGTAGTAAAAACTGCACAGCAACTTATTTAGCCTTATTAAAATGATTAATGGATGTGATTTTATTCTTGCTCTTGTCTGCTGAGCAATCATTCCAAAATTATGCTTTTCAAAGGTTGAGTATGTAAAAAAGTTGCTGGTTTTACTCCATAGTCACTCCTTCACTCCATAACTGACAAAGAAGAAAGTAAGTTATTTTGTACCTTCCTTGTAATGAAATATCCAAAATATCACAATTTCTATGAAAATTTTAATGAATCATAATTGAAGTTGAAAGATAGAACAAAAAGTATCCAAATCTGTGAAGCATTTTTTTCCTTGTCTACTGTGCAGCTCCAGTCCTTATTCATCTTTATGTCTTTGAAGACTATTCATTATTTTATTGTACCTTTATTAAATAAGGCATCCACAATTTGTTCTAGGTAAAAAATAAAAAAAATCCCTAAACCCATTATCCTGCCATTCATCTTAATAACTCCTGGTATTTTTTCCAATTAATTTTACCAACATAAGGCTCAGCACCTACTTTGGGGCCTTAGCAGTGACACAACTGAATCCTTCTCTCAATGGCTTTTTCAATGGACCTCAACTTCTATTTGATATAAAAATATTTTTTTCTTTCAGCGCAATCTTATTAAACAGAATGATGCTTAAGAACAACAAAGCAGAATTTTCTATCTCAGGGAGAAAAAATAAGAAAAATAAATGGTTTTACAATGCTGAGGCAATTGTAAAATAAGTTTGTTGTCTATTTGAGATTGCTAAATGAAGTAAATTAGTGAATACCCTATTTTGAATCCTGTTAATAAGAATTTGGGTAGAAAGTGCTTAATAATCTAGCTGAAATAGTGTAATGTTGCTTTGAGTAAGTGTGGCTTCTTAAATTGAAAGTGTTTTTTCCACTTGAACAGCACTACTTAAAATAAATAAATAAATAAACCCTGACAGCTTTGTTAGTTGAAATAAGTAGAAAATATCTGTGAATGCCCTGCTAGGAATGGCAAAGTCCAGAAAGCTTCCAAAAGACTTGAGTTATAGTCCTAAACTGTCCTTAAACTGCACTTAAATTCACATTTTATAATACTTACTCTTAATTGTGTGCTAAATTTAAATTAAGGGTCAAATTAATCCAGAGTGACAGAAGTCTCTACAGAGCAAAGCACAAGGCTCAGTTTTGGGCCACTGTCACAGCCAGGGAACTTTGCTACAGTAACCTCTGGTGTGATCTACAGCAGTTATGGCTGTGCTGGGGACTACAGGAAGACTATCTGTAACATCACTTGTAATTCACACACTAGAAAAGCTTAAAAATTTACACAACTATAAGAAAAATATAAAACTGAAGCTATGACTTTCTGGATAAAACAGTTACATTTACCAAGCCCATGAAAAATGATTTCACAAGAGATGTGGCTTCATTACTTTCAGTGTTCAAAGATATTTGCTATGAGTGCAATTTTATTATGGAGTTTTCAGAAATAAAAGGCCTAAGGCAAACTTTAAGTGAGACAAATCTTTAAACCACCTTTAAAAACCTGGCATCGATGGTTTATGTATTAAAGGGAGAGTGGACTGTTAACACCATTTAAACATGCTCAAATTGTTAGGTTTTTTTTCCAAAAAGTGAAGGTTTCTCCTTTTGTGGTAAAACAAATCAGTCACACCTAATAATATTGTATTTTTAACAAGAAAGACTTCAAGTTAAGGGATGATTTAAAATTAAGCTCCATGAGGAATAGATCACCATCAATCACTTGTGAATGATGACTCAAGGGGTGTCTCAACATTTATATTTACCTTCTTAACTTCCAATTAACAATCAAACACAGAGTGTGTCATAACACCCTTTACAGATCCTCTCTGAAGAAACTGTAGGTTTTGTTTTGGGAAAAAAATCTTAAAAATTATCCTTAGTCATCATGATCATGCATGCAGTTCTTGTATTATACTTTATTTTGAAACAAGTTAAAAGCTAAGAAAGTTCAAAGCTCCTCACCAGGTTCTTCAACAGTGTTGATAATTCTTTAGTAAGTGTGGAAAATTTTACAAAAGCTGTGCCAAGATCTGGATTATCCCGACTTAAAAAATTACTTCCAAATTTATCTAGTACTTGTGCATAGTTTTCTTCATTTTGAACATGATCTGCAAAGAAAAATCAAAAGTCAGTGTTTTTGTAGCCAATTATAATTTTAAGCTTACTGCAACTTAACAACAAACTAATAATCAGTACTTTGAGAAAAGCCACAAGTCAACACATTTACTGAAAAATAAAAGAATTTTAAGATTAAAAAGAACTACTTAGCAATAGGTATATATATGCTTTTTAAATCAGCAAGCTGAAATTTGTAATACAGAGATGAAGAAAAAACTCTGTAGCTATTGACAGAGTAATAAGATCAATAATACATCAGTGAAACACTATAAGATTGTTTTGAAAACAACATTGGAATTTTTAGCTGCCCACTACAGGAACTTTCATCCATACATGAACTTTTCTTTTAAAATACTGGACATTTTAAAAAAGAACAAAAGTATCAGATAAAAAAGGCAAAAGTATCAGATTTAAATGCAAGAAGGCCAAGTCTGAATCTGACTGTAAGTTCAAAAGAAGAAGCATCTTACAAAGGCTCCCTTTTTGCCTGCTTTGTACACTGAGCTACCCCAGATAACAGAATGTCTATTGGTACACAGCCAAAGACTCATCCCAGTGTATTTAACAGCACACTGCACATACAGAGAGGTCAGAACCAAGACAATGCAGTTGAAGCCAGGCAAAGTGAGAAAAATCCTTAACTCAAGAATGAATTAGAAACTCTTGTATCTGAAATGTCCTTCCTGTTTCTATTTAGTTTCTTTTCTGGCATGTGTTCACATAGTTTTTGTTACTTCTATTTTATTGTCTTTAAATAGATAATTTACCTCTACAGCCCTTTGGGAAAGACTTTATCACCTTTATCTCTCTTAGAGGATATTACCAGTATTAATTAAATCAATATTTAACTTTAATGAATTGCCTGGGCTTACTATGTGGGCTTTTTTCTGCAAACCACAAACACAAAACCACAGAGCTACAGCACAAGTCCTATGCAATGCAAGGGAGGAAGGGAAAGAGAGAACAGTTGCCAGGAGGTACCCTGGGTTTTTTCCCCCAAAATCCCCAAGGTTATTTTTTTCTTTTAGTTCAAGTTATGATATTGCCTAAGAGCATCTGAATTACAAGTTATGACTCAGAAGAAAAGGAAAAAAGAAGATGTAAGTTTCAAACAATACCTCCATGAATTCAAACAATTATTCCATTAATAATGTCTCATAAATAATGTCTCACAATGCACAAATCTATTTGGGCATTAACAAATAGCTGATGAGGAGTTAAACAGTTAACTCTTCTAAGGTATTGCAGATACTCAAACAACAGTGCACCAAAGCTCCAACAAAAAAATGTCAAAACCTGTTAAAAAAGTACAATCCTTATTTAGCAATACCAAGCACCAAAGCTCACACATCACATCAGTCACATTCTAAAAAATCAGACATTAATACCGAGGTTTTCAAGAGGCCAAATATTTAATCATATGTTAATACAGAATTGCAATTCAAGCCATATGTTTTTAAGAAAACTGTTCCAAAAGCATACAGTTTTAATGAAATAGCTTAGCACTGAACTCAAGGAAACCACTACATAACAATAAAATATGCATTTTGTTTTGATGTAAAAGCTTTTGCACAAATACACACAGAGGACTTTATCTATGAAGGAGCTTTAGCTTAAGCTCTAACTGAGTAAAGCTCAAGCATAGCATATCCAGCTGTGCTGAAGGAAAAGCAAGGATAAGGGAAGGTCAGAAAGAGCCCTGCTAGATCATGGAATCCCCATCCTTGCTTGTGAAGCACTTTTTCCATCCCAGTATTTCCCAGCATTTTGATTTTAAGCACTGTGTTGTTTCATACAGCATTTTAAAAAATGATTTCAAAAGAGAGTGAAAAAGAGCTGAAGAAGCTTTTTTCCTTTATCTGTAGAAAGGCAAAAGAAATTCCCAGTCAGAAAGAGGAAGCAGGAAGCAGACCATTGTCCTAGAACAATATAGAGGAAATTCTCAAGAATCCCAGACTACAAATCACCTAAATCTAGAAATGAAGTTTTGATGGTGAAGTAAAAGGAATACTCCTATACTTGCTTCTGTAATTGCCACACAAAACGCAAGTATTCTGCAAGAATAAGAAATTTTCAATTTCTACATAAGTATCAGTGCAAATCTTGCAAAAGGAGATTAAATATTTTCTATTAAAAAGGCAAGGAAATTCCCTACTCAACTATAAATGCACATAGCTGAAAAATTAAATCTGCAATGTAGCCTACACTAAAATATGGAATGTGAAACCTGGCATGCTTAGAGCAAAGAGCATTCTTTGATCTCACTCTAGGTGCCTCATGCACTCAGAAATTACTTCTGAATGTCCTAACAGAATTTCCTTTGCATACAGAAAGCTCTAATAGGCATGACAATATTTACTTTCCTTCATACAAGTACTCATACAAGACTTCAATAACCCTAAGAGTGAGACAGGATCACTGACAGCAGCACATACAGGGAATAAGATTTGTCTTCCAGAACTGAATCATGCCTTTCCAATACTGTAAGCAATGCTCAGCACTGGGATGAAAATAGAACAGCTTCCCCAGGCAGACATCCTGCTCCTTCAGCAGCTCCCTGAGGCGTGCCAGAATCATGGAACACTGCAGGGACTCTGCACCCACTGACACACACAGCTCCCTTCAGAGGGAATCATGGAACACTGAGCAGGGACTCTGCACCCACTGACAAACACAGCTCCCTCCAGAGGGGTCTCACTCACTCCCTTCCCAGTGGGAGCTGGCAAGGCCCCCAGCCCCTGAGCCCATGCTGAGAATGCCACCAGAGTGTGGCAGATGTGGAGTAAAGCAGCACATCTGGACACAGCAGTGGCACTTTCTGAGCTGAATGAAAGCAGTGCATCTCCTCCACAACCCACACCTTCAACCCTGGCAACATTCACAGAATTTCCCTTTGGTCTGAGAAAATCCTCGCAGCTCCCAGTGCACAGTAACGCTGTGGCATCCCTTATGTCTGAGCTCTAACATGTATTTTGGGGAAATGTTCAGAGGAAATAACAGGAATGCCCTGGAGATGCAGATCCAAGCAGCTCAGGGAGGAGTGGCAGCTCTCAGCTGCCCTTGGCTGCACAGCAGCACTTCCAGAAGCAGGGAGCACAGAGCTCTGGAGGACTCCCAGGGCTCAACCCCACCTTGCACTGCACTCCCAGGCAGTCACCTGCAGCTCTCCATGCCTAGAGTGACCCAGTGGGAAACTATTCCCAGGATGAACAGAAAATACTTAAATGAGATTGACAGAATTTGTACTCTTTCACTAGAACCCACAGCATTCATTAAATGCTATGCTTATTTTCCACCCCAAAATTATCAGAATTTTAGCACATGCCTCTGAGCCTAGTGAGATTTCTGACTACTCGTGCATATTAAGGAAGGGTACAGAAGTACAAATTCTGTGAAGAGAGGTTAAAGGATAGCCTTTATTTGCTGGACCTACAAAACACATCACTGAAATTAAAGGCTTAAAATTTCCTTCCTCTACAACAGTTTTGTTCGAATATATTATTCTGCAAACACTGAAAAACACAAGCACAGAAAAATTAAATAGTTTACAGAAGAAAAAACACTACTTTTGTCATTGATTATGCCCAAAGAAACCTGAAGAATGTCTAAATTAATAAGAATTAATTCTGCATTTGTGGTTAACAAAAATAAAAATATTATTTCAGAATTTTGATCAACTCTAAACTATTTTTAAGCTTCTTTTAAAACAGCTTTGTTCCATGGATAGCGAGAGGAAAAATAAACAAAGTCAGAGCCAACATGCATTTATGAATGAAAGATGACTCAGAAAGGCTTTAGAAAAGCAAGAAAGTTAGCAAGGTTAAAAAGGATGGCAGAAATTTTATTTAAAATAAAAAACACCCTTTCTCATTTCATTCTTCACAAGTTGAAATATAATGAAAAAATCATAGAAAAAAATTATTTGACCACCATACAATTGTCTGAACTTGATAACAATAACGCCTTCTGGAATGAGATTGCTCAAGGGAAAAGTAATAAAAGCCTCTTTCCATATTTCAGAGCAAGAAACATCTCACTGTGTTTGCAAGGTTCTCTAGATCATCACAGTACAAGAGCACTGAGAGATAAGGCAGCCCAGAAAAGTAAATTACTTCTTTTTGCATCTCTGTTCATCACTGACATGTTTGAAGAAGCTCTCATGGAAGAGTTTTCTTTCTATTCCGCTTCAGAGGGCTTATACCAAATCTAACAGTTGAAGAAACACAGCATGCAATATCAAAATATTGCTATATTAGGCTTAAACCCTTAATATTGTGTGCAGTTCCTGTCCCTGCTGCCCAAAATTCACTTCTCCTCTTATCTATTTTAGAAAAGGAAGTCTATGATTCCATTTTGGAGAAAGTGAAGATGATTAAATGTGATGGTATTAGAAGAGAGATACTGTGAGTAATAACAGAAACAACTCAAACCTATTTCAAGATACAGAATGGTCCACAGAACAAAGTTTGGATTCATTCACCAAAAACAACTCTGGCTCTACTCTAGCAAGCCTTGGCACTTCAAAGCCTCTTACAAACTTTCATGCCGAGAACATGCAAAGCTCCCTCAATTTCATATCAGATGAGTAATTTTAATGGATTTGAGGCCAATGCCCATTTGAGACATGGGCAGGGACACTCTCCTCCTCAGGTGACTTAAGGTCTGAAGAACATGAACATGCATTTGGAAATTTTGCTCAGGAGAATTTAACTAGATTGATGCAGGACTGTGAATGATAAAGATTGACATTAATTCAAATTCCTTGGACAAAATAGGTGGCAGAAGTCCATTAAGAAGTATCAAACATCAAATATAATTTCTGACTCAAGGTAATTCCTGGCCTTCATGTCAGTGTGAGCTGAGAAAGTGATAAACAAAGTACTTAAAATACACTCCATCTTTGAACCATTTTTCTTCTTCCTCAAGCATCTGTTGTTGAGCACTGTGGGAGACCATGAGGATTGCTGATTTATCTCAGTACCTTTGGTCTTGTATGGATTTTATGTTTTTATTTCTCCATTGTGTAAACTCTTTTGATTATATTTGGGAGTTATCCCAGGGAAATAATGGAAAAGAGCTATTGAAAAACCTACAGCAAAAATAATTGTGCCATCTACTGCTGTTACAATTGAATCCAAACCTTACAGGAAAGGAAGCCAGAACAGATCCTCCATGAAGTTCAGGACTCCTGCCATAAGAAGGGCTCCTAGTTACAGACCCAATTGATCATGCCAGAAGACAGCAAGCCTGAGAGGGAGCAGGGGGTGAGAAGGAGGTGTCTGTCTGTCTCACTGGATTCCATGAACAGTCCTTTCCCATATAACCCTTTCAGAAATGAAAATAGGGAAGGGACATTTCTAAGGGTTTTCTATACTCTTGTGTTGGTTTATTTTAATTTCCACAGTAGTAGCTCTAACGGTAAATATGACAAATGGGTGAGGGAAGTACAGGAAGAGCAGAAAGTATTTGGGTGATGTTAAAGCTCTTGGTAACAGACCAGAGACTGTTGTGGTTGATAATTCAGCACTGGAGAGGAACAAATCAACACACCATAAGGTTCAGCCCTCCTGAAGAATTCTGTATGAGACACTGCCCTGTGTCACTGTCACTAGTCAAACGTTACTCAGGAAAAAAAAAAAAGACAAAGAAAACAAGAAGACCTAAACCAAACCAACCAAAACAACAACAACAACAACCACCCTAAACACCAAAAGAAACCCCTCAACCCAAACAAAATAATCCCCCTCAAAAAAAATCTCCCCACAAAACCAAACCAATAAAAATCCAAAAGAAACAAAAAAACCCCCAAAGGAACAAAAAAAGTCCACAAAAAACAAACAAGCAAAAAAAAAAACCCCGCAAAACCAAAGACATAAAAACAACCCAAAGAAACAACAAAAAAACCCCCAAAGAAACAGAAACAACCCCAGCAACCCAAAACCACTACAACCCAAAAAACTAGCTATGGCTTTTGGTAGAGTATGAATTGGATTACTGAACTGAAAAAAGAATTTCTATTGTCCCTGAATAACTCTTTCTCACCAGTCCAGCTGGAGTTCTCAAAGGAGATTTTGAAGCAAAGGAGTACTACAAAACCTTTTCCTACTTTAGTAAATTAAATATGGTAGCAAACAAATAAATTTGTAAAACAAAATTCCAATTCTGGGTTCTCAAAATGTAGTCAGAGGCTTTCTTTTGATAAATAAAAATAGCCACATAATACTTTCTTGAACTGATAAACCCCAATTCTTTTTACAGCTGTTTCTGGAATGCTTCACTTAAGTATCAACGAAATCCATTTTTATCACTGGAGCACAAGAAAATAGCTAGTTCAGCAATTTTCCTTGTACAAGGAGACAAAATGAGGTTGAGTTTTGATTCACTTCACATTTATTTTTATAATGCTTCACATGTGCAACATGTTTTTGGTCTTGGCTTTACTGATCCCAGTTTATCAGTCACTGCCTGAACTGCCTCCTGCACACAGCTTTTCATTGTAGTGCCTATGACAGCAGCACTCTGAAGAGGGAGCCAGAGGATTGTGTATAAAGCTTTGGCTTTCTTGAGCCAAAAGAATTCTTACTAACTTGTACCTTTGAAACAAAGCTTGATAAAAAAAACCAATTTAAAAGGTAAAAAACCCCAAATAAATTAAAAACCAGCTACCCATCTCTGCTCCTTTTTAAGTGCAGAGCACCCAATGAAAGCCATTAATCCACCTTCTATTGCTTTTATTCAATGCAACTAATTCATCATATAGTACTGCTTTACTTATAGGCCTTAACAACCACATTATTTTTATCCCAAGATTCAAATGATAGGTATTGATGTTATTGTCTTAAACAAGGCAGAAACACCTTGAATGTGTTCTACACTTTTCATCAGTTTTGAAACTCAGTTTTCAAAACTCTGTTTAAGTAAGTACTGTCAAATAGAAAAGCTTACTGGAGCATCTGAATACTTCTAAAAGCATTGAACTACACTTGCACCAAATACTATTCTCACTTTACATCAGGCTTCACAGACTATTGGGAAACATTCATCAACAATTGAAATTACAGCTTAATTAAAGCATGGTGCTGGCAAACCAACATCAGTGATTGGCAAATGAGAATAGTTAAGAATTTACAAGATATTAAAAATCCAGATACTTCCATAAACTAAGAGCACTCACAAGTAGCTCTGTATAGCAAAATATTTGCTAAACTGATTAGTATTATTGTTAGGAAACTGGAACTGGGATTTTCTAAAATCATGTATTTACAGTCAGAAGGTTATTGGCAAGTCCACAGCTCTGTTTTCCAGCTTCCTTTGGCACCGTTTTTAGAACTTAAGAAGAGGTAGAAGCATTAGAGTTTTAAAACCAAATCTGTGTATTGATGTGTTTGATCACCATTTGTTACTGCACTCAAACTGATTATCAATTCATATTCTAACCAAATAAACTCCCATCAAAGTAACTATTATAGTCCCAGCAAAACATCAACAGTGTCTTCAAGCAAGCAAAACAATTATATAACTATACTATTTCAGGTAAGAAGGGAAAATACATAATTTTGATTTTAGGCAAGAAGAAAAACACATTATGAAGGGAGAGCAAATGTTGACAAAACAAAACCAGATATTTCTTTTTATTTACTTTTAAAACTTTTAAACAAGTTCTAAATCTTATTTCACTTCTAAGTGCTTTCTAAAAATTCATTTGAGAACACTTTTTTTGTCATTGCTCTAATTAAAGGTAAATGCTTGAAATATTATGACAGCAAGAAAATTTACCCGTGGGATTCTCCCAGAGGCCATTGAGAAGGAATATGAGGGTAAAAGAACTGGAGAGCTCAATTATCTGATGTATAAGCAGAAGTAAAGAAAGAAAATTTTGAAGTCCAAACACTCCTAAATAGATAGGCTTTTCTTATGCTATACATGTCAACAGGATGAACTGCAAGACATCTCAACTTGAAATTAAATGCTTTGGCTCTTGTAAAATTGAAAACAATGTCTTACCTTGCCCCGAACTATATATTGCTTTCACAGATTTTTTCACCTTCTGTAGTGCAGTTCTGTCTTGATCCAATGCCTACAATAACAAGAAATAAACAAACTTTAAATATTTACTTCATTGATTGCCAGAATATACTTTAACAACTAAACAGAAACCAACAAAACAAGTAGTTTCACAGGCTGGAAAAAGCTGCAGGTACAACTGATTCAGCCTGTGGGAAAGTCTGGGGTCATTCAACCCCTTCAGGATGAATTAAAGAATTGAACTGAAAATGCTCTGACAACAGAGCAGAACAGTACTGACAGCACTAGAAGAAAACCACCATTTTAGTTTTGCAAAGGACAAAGCCTTTATTCAATTGCATTAGATTTTGGAAAAAAACCCAAAAAAAGAAATAGCAGATGCTTCTACACTAGCCCTATGGTTTCTACTACAACTAAATTGCTTGTTAACATCTGTGGCTCTCCTACAGTAATAGTGTTTGTAGACACAGATCACAACACTATCCCTTGCACCAAATTTCACAACATAACTCTAAAAGTACATCAGATGAAAAGCAGTAAATCAAAATAAAGGAATAACACCTGATTTTGTGCAACATAATGTGACTGAAGGACTAATAATAATAATATTCAAATATACATTTTCAGGACTACATCTTTAAGAACTTCAAATTTTCTGCAATAGTTCCAAAATCCAGTATAAAATGTTATTAAGTAATGATGAATTGAGGATTAGATTTCCAATCATACACAGAAATGTTTAAATAGTGTGCTATATTTTTTCCCATTTAGATCACAGGCAATTTCCCATCACCTAGGTAATGTTAGATTAGTGTTTGCAGTATGGCAGTGTTTGCCATATTATATTCACTTCCAAATCACTGCAGACCTTTTACTCAGAACCACTGTCAGGACAGCAGCACAACTGAGCATGGGGCCTGGTAGAGACCACACCAGTCACACTGCAGAGACCCTTGCACAGCCCTGTTATCCAAAAGTTTAAACTCTGGAGCTCCTGGGGGTCTGAAGCCTGGCAGAACAAGGCACAAAGTCAGCCACTCCTACAGAGGGACATCACCAGCAACACTGAGTGAAAACACCCCATAAGCAGAGCTTCCACTGCCAAATCTGAGATGGTTTTGACAGTAAAAGCCTTAGAAAACCTCATAGCACCTTCCAATATCTGAAAAATGGGGTCTGCAAAACAGCTGGAGAAGGAGGTTTTTATAAGGGCATAGAGTGATAGGAGAAGGGTGAATGGCTTGAAACTGAGTAGGCTGAAATCAGATATTAGGTAGAGATTCTTTACTGTGAGGGTTGTGAGGGACTGGCACAGGTTACCCAGAGAAGTTGTGATTACTCCATCCCTAGAAGTCTTCAAGGCCTGGATGAGGCTTTGAACAACCTGGTCTACTGGAAGGTGCTCTTGCCCATGGCAAGGACATAGGAACTAGATGATATTTAGTTTTTCTTCCAACCCAAGACATTATACGATTCTATAATTGAAGGATATTCCACTGGGCATCAAGAAGCTCCAGAAAACCACATGGGGAGCTCCAGGTCAACTACAGCATTAAGCACTGGAGACAGGTAAATGTGAGGGTTCTGCTCTTCAGTGAGTTCCAAACACTGAGAGCTCCTCTGTGTGAACACTTCCAGTAGGAATCCATACAGAGAGAAACCAATTAATATATAATGGTTCTGTTTTGAGTAGCCCAATTTTAACCATGCAAAATGTTATAGCTGAAAAACACATGATTATCTGTAATAAAAAATGGAATGTTTCTGTTCCTTAACTGGAAACAACCATTTTCTTAGATCATGCAATCATTCCTGTGGCAGCTAAAACTAGAACGTTTGGAACCACAAAAGCTGTAAAAATGCCTTCTGAGGCTATTTATCTCTAGGATTTTTTTTCCATTTACAGCAGAACAATGGATTAAAACATTAAGAACTGCAAACATTGTTACTTCTTTTGCTCCTCACTAAAATAGTGGGTTTGATTTGACTTACATCTTGCCAGGAAAAGCTACCATTTTTAAATGTAATAAAATATTGGGAACTCAGTGTTCCTTTCCAAGACAGTGCACAGCAAGTGCTTCTCTTTGATTCCTTTGCAAATGCTGTCAAAAGCTTTTGCTCCTGCCTGCCTCTACGTCAGGCAGTTGCTGTCATACATTTCTACTGAAGTTCTTTCTATCTTCAATGACCAGAAAAAAATAATGACTCATTTGTCTACTGAGAGTTTGAACACAAGATAAGAATTTGAAACCAATATTTTGAAAGAAAGACAATGGTTAACATTGATGAGATTGAGAGATAAAACTTTGCACTAAGGTCCGGTACTGAAGCAAATTGGACACTCAGGAGAAAGAAACAAATACAAAATCCCCAGGAAACTTTTTCCTGAAGTTATTAATCTAAAAGACTATGACAAGCAGACTAGAAAAATTTTCTAAATTGGATTTGGTATTGAATTAGATGCAATCACTAATGTGAGAGCAGGAGGAAAGGGAACATTCATTATTTTAAAAGAGGAATCACTGAGTAAAGCAATATACAAAGATGACATCCACAGCCTGAAGGAGCCAGTGATCTAAGTGAAAATGACATCACAGGCCAATTTTGTATTTTTATACTTGCAAATACAATTTTTACATGAACTACTTCTCCATAGTCCAAAACTATAAATAAAGCACACTTACATACCAAGTACAAAAAAACCTGTTATCTAGGGTTGCTTAGGTGCTTTTGGGTGTTGAGGTTTTTTGGTTGTTTGATTTTGTTTTGTTTATTTTATATAACTGGAGATAGATTGTTTCCAAATATATTACATTCCTCTTAGATGTCTTTTCCTTGTAATTTTTAGGTGCACTCTGCTGCAAACTAATTAAGTTGCACTCAATGCTCAATTCAATTATTATTCCAGAGTAATATTACCTTCTCTGCATCTTAGACAGGAACAGCCTTGCTTTCTCTTGCTAGGTGAAAATGAGCTTTTGCAGTATCCATTAATTTTTATTTTGAGTATTTAGAATACTAAACACTTTAACTGCTATCATTGAAGACACAAAATGTGATCTTCCATTAAAAGTGGCATACATTTATATAAGTGGAAATTTCAGTGTCTTAGGGAGCCAAGGAGTTTCTGTGACAATCTCTGGGTATTCAGTGGCACTCCTTCCTACCTACTGAACTCTTCCTTACCACCACCCACTCCTAACAAATGCTTCTTTCTTCATTTCCATAAAACCATCTTGCAGGAGGCCTTTTTAAATTCAACAGAAGAACATTTTCTTACCCTCTTATGCATTTTGCAAAGATGAATCATTTAAAGGTACCCATACCACAGATTTACTACCTTATTAGCTAAACAAAGCTTTATTCTTGAAAATGCCCATTTTGGAGACAAGATCAAAATAATGCAAAATCAGTTTCAAAAAAAAAAAAAAAGGGGAAAAATTTGAGAAAGAACACAAAACAACCACCATATTTAATCTGCTTAAGTAGAATGAAACAAGGAAAGCTCCCTGCTCGTCATTCTCAGTGGATTCTCTGGCTTTGTTGAGGTTTCAGGTTGCTGCATTCACTTATATTGAAGCTTATGCTGAAGAAGAAAATCTCCTGATCATTCAACATCATCTCTTCTAACTAATCAGTGCAGAATTCCCCACATAGTTACTCCAGATATAATTTCTCCTTTCTGCTATAATATGGGTGCTTTGAACCCAGCCTGCCATTTCAAGCCACCAACTTTGTTCCAATCTGCCCTGCTGAAGAAAGCATTGTCTCTGCTCCCTGACCCCAGGGCACTCCTGTTGGCTACACCAGCCCCAGCTCAGGAGCTGCAGTGCTCCCAACAGCCCTGTGAAAGCTCCTTTTTAGCCCACCTTCCATCACTGCAGTGCACACTGACAGACATCTGTACTTAGCTACCATTGCACATTCAGAGAAGGCACCTCCTCCCTCCTAACATGTACATTCACAGTGGAAAACTTGTCCACCTGAGGATATAAAACCAAATTAACTTTGGGCTGGAGACAAGGTGAGCTCTCCAGTGGATTGATGGAGATCACTGGGAAGCAGCATGGGCACTTTTACCAGCCTGCCACAGCACACAGAACAGGGCCAGGTCAGGAGAGGTATATGCTGACATTCCCTAACCCACACCAATCCTCTCTGCTACACATTTTCCACTGCTGTTCACATTAACAGACACTGCCTTGCC
Organism: Ammospiza caudacuta; assembly: GCF_027887145.1. Taxonomy (NCBI): domain Eukaryota; kingdom Metazoa; phylum Chordata; class Aves; order Passeriformes; family Passerellidae; genus Ammospiza; species Ammospiza caudacuta. Next base: position 145,651,151 of record NC_080593.1, read on the forward strand.
TCCCCTCAACCCTCAAGAGCCTGATCTCTTCTCAGTGAGAGGTATTTCTATTTTGGGACCATGCTCTGATTTAATAGTCTATAAATTTTAAACCAGAAATTATTCTACAGTACAGCGTGGAAAGTGGTAAATTCTGGTTTGCCATCTGTCTCTGAGGTAGTAAAAACTGTCAGGTTCACATTTAGATAAACCACTAATTGTTTCTTTAAAACCTTGTGTCTTTTTATTCTGTACAGATATGTATTATTTATGGGCATGTGTGTGTATAAATACATATTAGAGTGTATTAGTGAATGTCCCTGCTCATGGCAGGGAGGTTGGAACTCGATGAACTTTAAGGTCCCTTGCAACACAAACCACTCTGTGATTCTATATTTGTCCTGATGTGTCTGTACACAAAAGTCTACATACTGTAAACCATATTTTGAATATTTGAGGTACTTATTGGTACAAATGAAAATCATGGTTTAAACAGCACATAAACCTTTATTTCTATATTAACATAAAACTACTGTCCAGAAACCAATCACCAAAGTGCTTTGCACACATATTAAATTCAGCTTTTCTAGAAATCAACACCAATCCAAAGGCACACATTTGCACAAAGGATGCTACTGCCCATTGAGACCATTAGAGTACTAAAACATCAAATACATTTTGTGTACCTTGCAAACCTTTGCAATTTGAAGAGGGGTAAAAAAAACCCACTAATTTCTGTGTCAGCCTAACAACAACAAAAGAAAAAAGTGGCTCAAGACACTGACTATCACATTAATATGTCAGTATATTATTATCTGAAGGAGATGCATGTTCCCACTGGAACAAACCACTCATGCTTATATCAGAGAAAGTTTAGAAATTCACACCATTTGTAGGAGATTTGCCCTAAAAGATTCCATATCCTACCACTACTAGAATCCATCCACAAAAATAACATACCAGAGAAGAAATATTTTAAACCATTCCAATATTTTGCACAAGACAAATCAATGACAAAACCTTGAAGGGGATTAGAGCATGCACAACCTATGTACTTATCACAAAAAACTTCTCTCTCCATGTATTTTAAGAAATTATTTTCTTATATTGAAAAAGTAATCCATGTGAAATATAAAAATATTTGAGGTTATACACACAAATAGGTGTAATGAATGCTTGGTAGTCATGCGCCTGTATTGTCAGACACAAGAACAATTATTTCATGAAACACACACAGATGCTTTACTAGCTTCAAGGGACTAAAAAGTAGTAAACCTTTCACTTACCAATTTACACACTTCTCTAACCCTGGCAGAGAAGTTACTGCTGGCTATCCTATAAAACATGCTTGCCCTCTGCTCCAGTCCCAGTTACAGGACCCATGGAATGAAGTAGAGAAATAGCACCTTACAAAGTCATGGCTGTGCAGCAGCAGTATCAGCTTTCCTCACAATAAAGTCCAGACTTTATTGGAAATACAATAAACACAGACTAGACAGCTACTAAGTTATTGCATGCCACTGAAATTGCAACAACACAAACCCCTATAATTGCCACAGTGAAACAGAACCAAAAGAGAAGATTAGCATCAAGTGTTGGTCTCCTGTAGCTCACTCACTCAGAAATGAGCAGAATTCCAAACCCACTTAATTCTGAGCACAGAGAATTGACTCAAACCACCCTTCCTGTCCTTCCCTCTCCACTCAATTTATACTGTTCCTGAGAGTCACCAGAATGAAAATTGTTTCCAATTGTTGGTCTCAGCACATGTCTACATGACAAAAATAAGGGTGTTCAAGTGTTAAGAATTTTCTAGAGAAAACCTCTTTGTGTAAAAGGTAGATATACAAAGGTCCAGCTTGAACTTGTCCTGAACTACTTCAGAAAACCCCAAAGGGTGCCAGTGAGAAGAAGCAAACCAAAATAACACATCAACAAGCACTTATCACTGTGGTAACTGATGCCAGCATCATTTCATACACCACCATTTCCCAGCTGCTTCTAATAGAATACCAATTAAAATAACATCATTTTTAAAACCTTGTCTTTTCTCTGAAAATTTTAAGCTTCAACTGTTTTAAGCATAACCTAATGAAAAAAGCATTCAGGGATCAAACTGAGTAAATACATTTTCCCAGAAGTATTTTTTCAGGTAATGTCAAAATTTAACATAGATCCCATCAGTTGAACTTTCCTCACATCTGCTCTTAGCTACATGGTCTGATGCAATGCAACAGTCTCTCCAAACTCCACATATGTGACAAAAATCACCAACCTCCAGAGCTGTGAAGGTCACAACAGATGAGCCAGCTCATTTGTGTGGGCTCTTAAAAGAGCTGCAGAACTGTTAGCCACTTAATGATTCTCCAAGTATTACTCAAATGGAAGCACAGTTGATATTGCTTAGAAAAGCACAATATTGCTAATTGTAATTTGTTTAACAACTGGATCCTTCTTTGCAACCACACTTCTACCCAGCAGCCTTTGCTGCAAGAGCAAGACACTAGTCAATATCTATGTATGATCACTCCTGCATTAAATGAAGTTAGCAGCACACTTTTTCTAATGACCACGGTGTGGATGTTGGATTTTGTGCACACTCTGACACACCTGGGAAAGCTTAACAATATTTTGGGCAATTTCTTTCTTCTAGTTTCTCAGTTGAGTTACATCAATACTTCTGGGTCTGACTTATTTTGTGCACAAGGTACATTTAGAGATATCTGAAAAATAAGCTAAGGCATTTGTTTCCAGGAATGTTGAGTACACTGATCAGATTTATTCTTTAATTTTTGTCGTGTAGGAGATGCTGAAAAGCCCACAATTAGTGACAACACTTGAAACCATCCAGTGACAGTTTCTCCCACAGGCTCTAAACCAGCTTCACTGGGTAGAAACTAATCTTGGTGATAAATATCAGAAAATCAGAGAACAGTTTGAGTTGGAAAACATCATCTAGTTCCAATGCTCCTGACATGGGAAGGGACACCTTTCCCTAGAACAAATTGCTCAAAGTCCCATCCAAACTGGCATTGAAATCTTCCAGGGACGGGGCATCCACTGCTTCTCTGGACACAATGGGACATCCACAGCTACTTAGTGACAATATTCTTATCTTTATACTGGCAACAACACACCTTGAGCCAGCTAGAGCTGCTGGAACAGTTATCATTCACAACATACAAACCCACTTCAATCAGCAGTACTGAAGCTGAATAGTACAGAAATCTAGAATGGCAAAACGAGTGAAAAAAAACCTTCCCAGATTAAATGAAACTGCAGCACAACTTTACCTATTTCACACCCCAGCAGCTGGATAAACATATTGGCATGACTGCTGGGATAAAAGATGGCTACAGCTCAGAAACCAGCACACCCACAGCCAGGCTCCCAGCCCCTGAAGATGCCACTGTCCCCAATGCCCAGGCTGCACACAGGGCTTTGCCAGCACTAAGGCTGCACAGCACATCACCCAAGAACCTTCCTACATTATAAATGTTCCTGTGTTTAAAATAACGAGTGCTGCTGCACTCTGCTTTTCTAGAGCCGTGGCTAGAGCCATGGATATTGTCAGTCTTTTTTCCTGTGACTTGATTCTTCTTGTCCATGTCAGCAATCTATTAAGTACTGTTTTAAAAGCACAAAGGGAATGATCCTAAAATAACAAAAGCCTCTTCTTTCCCTGCATTCTTGCAAACCTCTCCTTATACTTTTTTACAAAAACTAGGGGAAATACATTGATTTGGGTGTGAGTATTGGCTACCAAATACTACCCTACAAAATTCTTTTTTTTTCAGCATAATTCATTGAAGTTTTTGTCATTTACCCAAGACATTATAAAGTGACATTTTCATTTAACAAAAAGCTTATATGCAAGAGACATATCTACACACTAACACACCCAAAAAAGATAGAACAAGATGATGTATTTTTGAGAACAATCAAACAATAAACTCATCAGAAGATAGTGAATATTTGAGGCAAGGTCTTTCAAAAGGAAACAAAATGAGGAGAAGATGACATATAAACAGCATAAACACAACTACATACAACAAATGTGCTAACAAATATTGGGTTATTAAAAATGTGATTCTTAGCAACTTGAAGTGGAAAAAAGTACAGAAGTCTCTAGAAAATTGCTCTCCTCACTATACCAGACTGTAAATTTTACTAACAGGACAGCTCTTTGGTTGCAGCACCAGAATTAAATACTATAAAATATTTTTGTCCCCATTTAACTCTTTTCCTTCTTTTTTCTGAAACCACAAAATATTTTGCAGCAGGCTCTGCATTTAAACTGTTATCCCAGTAACTCACAGGCACTTTCTACTCAGGCACTACTTGATCAGGACTAGTTATTCTTCCTGGCAGAAAAACTCTACAAACATTGTCCACAGTTTCTGTGAATGCTACAAAAGTCAAAAGTGACACTGAGGAATAAATGCAGCCTCTCCATGGTGCTGCAGGCACTCAGCACACTCACATCTCATGGCCCCATAAACTCCAACCCTGAGTGGCATTGTTGGGACCTTCTACCACCATTCCACCATTACTACTACCATCAGAAATCTTTTTAAGAAAAAAAAATTGTCGTGGCTAAGTTGAGGGAACAGACGTGATCTCTTACTTGAGAACAGGAACAACTCATGCTACTTCTCCTCCTAACTCCTGAACAAATATTTAAATGCATACATTGATGGATGACTGCAATATTCCATTTCAGAATTATTCCATTCAGAGAAAAAAAGTGAGTATATTAACATACTAATACTGTTTCTTAAAAAAAAAAAATAAAATTAAAATCGTGTCTATGTTTTCCAGGCTGCAGTTTTCAAGGGTTTATTAGGTTAATTAAAAAAAAAAAAATAAATAGGATTTCGAGTATAACACAGACCTTGAAGACTACTACAACATGATGAGACACTGTTATGGTCCAGTTTTGTTCTGCTTATGGACACTGCAATGATGGCAGACTTGGTGAGATTTCACCTTTCATCATGTTAAACCTTCAAGCAGCACCACTTATGAAATTCAGAGCTACATTCACATCACCAGCTAAGAGAGCATCATCAGCAAGCAATCCTCATTACAGGGTATAACACAGAATGACACTGTTGGATAATAACAGGAAGAGGAATAAAAACACATCTAGAACCAATCTAGAAAATAAGCATACATTAATATTTTTTTTGCTGTTTTTAAGGTAAATTTAAAAATGGATATCTAGAAAGATTCTAGAAAACTAGAAGTTTTACTACATACAGTAGAAGTTGTGTTTCTAATCTAATTCTAATTCTGCTTAGCCTGTGACTAGAGCTTTACAAAATGCATAAATGAGGGATTGGAGGTACCCTCTTAAAAAAGAAAGATAAAATCACAAGAGTATAATTTAGATGTGAAGCATTAATTTTTTAATTTCCATGTTATGTTCTTTAATATAATTAATTTCTCTGGACATATATAATTTAGTGGGAAAATTATAGAAAAGGAAACACAATAATCAGGATAGCTAAGTCCAGTATTTTAATAAAAGCCTCATCTCAAAGCTTCTATTTTCTTCTATGTTGCCTTTCAATCAACATGCAAAAATAACATAAATGCACAGTAGAAAATGAAGATATATATCTCATCTTCATTGTGGTACAGAAAACCTACAGACTTCTAAAAGCTATAAAAGCTGAAGAAAACCAAGGAATAGATATGTGTGTAATACATATAATTTAATTATGTATGTGTTTACTTACCAGAATAATTATATATACAACATAAGACCAGAGTAAAATCTGCTTTCTCAATATACAAGTAAAAAAAGTGAAATGAGAAGGGATATCAAAACTAAAGCAAAGACCTGTGTTTGATTATACTCTGTAGGTTTATTTTGGGAATGCTGGCACACATTATGACCACTTGCAAACTGGTTAGGCATAAAAAAGTATTTCTGACTCATATACAAGTGTATAAGTGACAGCAATCAACCAAGGGTGCAAGAAGAGTATATTTTAACACCACTGAAATCCTACAACGTAAAGGTAACCTGAAATTCCCCAAATTGTATATATGACCTGACAAAGTCATTGGGACAGCACAGAATCTACAACTTTCCCTTCCATACCAAGGACACTTTAAATAGAGGGCTGATTTAAAAGGTACTGTTTTGAAACCACAGTGAAACTTAGAAGAATTTGGCAGCAATTTTTAGCATTTTAGGAAACATTATGAGTACTTTGCAAGCAAACTGCTACTTTCTTCACAGCATTTTTTAACCTAGTATTGTGTTTTGCAAAAAGAGCCCCAAGCTATTTCTCTTTTATTGCTGTATTAGAGAACAGATGCCCTTGGAGAATATTCTATAATTTTCTTTTAATAATATCACACTTCAAATAATAATTCATAGACAAGATCCTAAACATAGCTAAATTACACTAGCAACAATTTTCTTTAAAATACTCAGGCAAAAAGCATTCACATTCCACAGATTCAAACGCAAAAGTTAGTCAAAGAACACAACTTCCTATATATGCAGGGCTTGAAAAAGGTTCACATTCAATGGAGGTAGAGAAGACAACACACAATCATCCTTCTCTTCCTCAAGCTCAAAACACTTTTGCTAACACTTGTGCTAGACACCCACAATGAATATAAAATAATTGTGCAACAAGCTCTGCTGTGTTTAATTTGGTTTGTTTTATCTAACCAGCATTCTAAGTAATGGAGGCTGAGAGAGGTGGGGTGGCTCAGCCTGGAGAAGAGAAAGCTCTGTGGTGACCTTACAGCACCTTCAGTACTTTAAAGAGCTACAAGAGACGAGGAGTGGGACTTCTTATAAGGATATGGAGTGATAAAGACAAGGGGGAATGGCTTTAAACTGAAGGAGGGTAGATTTAGTTTGGATGTTAGGAAGAAATTCTTTCCTGTGAGTGTGGTGAGGCCCTGGACCAGGCTGCCCAGAGAGGTTATGGGTGCTCCACCTCTGGGAGTCCTCAAGGCCAGGCTGGATGGGGCTTTGAGCAACCTGGTTCAGTGGGAGGTGTCCCTGGCCAGGGCAGGGAGCTGGAACTGGATGATCTTTAAGTTCTCTTCCAAACTAAATCATTCTGTGATTCTATGATGAGGATGTATGTCACTTCAAAAGAACACAGGTTGGCAATATCCTTCTTTAAAATAAGGAATATAATTTATGTTTCAGAATGGAGAAAGGAATGTGGGAAAGCAAATGAAAACCAGGATTGCTACCATAGGATAACAAGAATGCATGGACAAAGTTGATTCTTACCATGTAGTTTTTCATGCTTGTATAATATGCAACTAGAACATATAGGCTACATTTAAACATAGCACAAAATTCCATAATCTGAAATCCATCCAAAAGAACAATAATTACATAATGAAGTATATTTAATCAGAAACTAAGTTATTAATATTTTAAATATTTTTTCCTTTTAACTATACATTCCCCCCCAAGCACAAAATTGAGACTAATACTAAGCACTATTAAATGATAGCATTTGTCTTGTAGTTACCTTGGTTTGCAAAAACAATTTATTCACTTCAGTCCACTCCAAATATTGTATTAACTAAATCTAATGGATGCAGCTAGTGCTTGAATAAAATTAACCTCAGTCAATATCAACCAACATCAGTCTTAAAGACAATCAAGAGGTTTCCACAATCAAGGAATAATTTTATATAAAAACAAGACAGACCCAGATACTAGAAAAATAATAGATTAACAGGCTGCAATATTTTAAAATTAAGTAACAGCACAGTAGCTCTCACAAAGTTGCAAAGAAGAGGCTGTGAACACAACAGAAAATTTATGCTACAGTATATTCCCTTGACAAACACCTTCCAACTCTGATGCTATGCAACATGACACACAATGTTATCACCAATACATTTAGTACCATTTCACGATCAGTTTTAGTGAGACTGACATTTTCTTCATTTTTACATTTCTGCAGCTTCCTTATAGTATTTTTGATGAAAATTTAATACCTCCAAATGCAATTTAACACCTCCAAATGTAACTTAATTTAAAGTGGAAGCATATGAATGAAAATGGATTGTTCTCCCTTTCCTCAGGAAGTAACAATGGTTTCAGGTATCAAAAAAATACAATAGATGTCCTACAATATACACCAAATATATGTGTATGGTTAAAAGATTCACTTTGGAACATAAAATGAATGTATAGGAAAAATGGTGAGTAATATAATAAAAATTTGGATAGGAAAGATGAAATTGTTAAGCAAATGAAGGTTGTAATCAATAGCATTCCACATTTCAGCTGGTATTTCATGACTGAAAGCAACAGGACAACAGGAATGCCTGCAGGTTTTAGTGGAAAGCTAGAGTGGTCAGAGTTCCTGAAAAATATGGTTTTCCTGTTTCTCCTCTTCCAACCACTCCTTCTCATTACCTTCTTTGTACCAGCACACTGGTGATCACAAAGTCAAGGAATTAGATCAGGTTGAAGTTGCCCTTTTTGGTGGGTTGTGGTCATTGCAAATGAGGATGCACAACTGCACACGTGGTGGCTCCAACCCCTTCAAAGGATGCACAAAGTGCAAACCTGCACACACAGATCAGTGTGTTTTGGGGCCAAGTAGGCCAAAGATATCCTGGGGTGCATCAGGGAGAGCATTGCCTGCAGGTCAGAGAGGGGATCCTGCCCCTCTGCTCAGCCCTGGCAAGGCCTCACCTGGAGTGATCTGTGCAGCTCTGGGCTCCTCAGTACAAGGCAGACACTCCTGGACTGAGACCAGTGGAGGAAAAAAGATGGTTAAGGGACTGGAGAATCTCTCTTATGAGGAAAGGCTGGGGGAGCTGGGCCTGTTCAGCCTCATAAAAAGAGGTGACAGAGAAGGGACCTCATGAATGTCTATCAGTATCCAAGGGGAGGTGTCAGAGGATGAACCAGGCTCTGCTCAGTGGTGCCCAGCAATAGGACAAGAGGCAATGGGTAGAAACTGATGCCCAGGAAGTTCTACCTGAAAATGAGGAAGAACTTCTTTACTGCAGTGACCAAGCATTGGCACAGATTGCCCAGACAGGGTGTGGAGTCTCCCTTAATGGAGATTTTCAAGAAACTTCTGGACCAATCCTGTGCCCTGTGCTCTGGGATGATGCTGCTTGAGGAGGGACATTGGACCAGAAGACCCACTGTGGTCCCTTCCAGCCTTACCCACACTGGGACTCAATGAAAATTGCCGTGTGACCTTAGAAGACAGATTATATTGGATATTTCAACAACATTAGGATCCATTCCATCTGAGCTGCATTCCTTGCAACCCACCTACTTTTGATCTGTGAAGATACACTTTGAGACTGTAAAACTAGAATGCTTACAAAACAACTCTGTCAGAAGGCAGAAATATCCATGTACAGAGCTAAATTCCACCTTCTCCTTCCCGAAACAGGGGTGACTCCATCTACAGATTTCCTGTTTAAATCTCACATTGTTTCTCTTGACTTTTTAAATGGTTCTATCCTTCAGAAACTTAGTCAACTCTTTAAACTACAGCAACTCACTGCTGTTCCTTACACCTTTTCTCATGATCTTCACAAGTGCATAAACCATGGCTGAAGAAGGGTCTGAAGTTTTACATTTGCAGCTACAGAGTTACTGCACTTGACAATATCAGTGGAGCAAAATCTGAAAAGCACTTTATGTAACTTGCAGTGTTCTGTATTATTAACTGTCAGGTAACCTGGTTTAAATACCTCCTGCTGCTTTTATAAGACCATTTATCCACCACAGCAGACATCATTCCACGCAGACAGCACTTCCTCTCAGCACTTCTTGCTCAGAGAAGGGTGGTATTTAATAACGGGGAATTTAGTTCTGCAGGCCAGATGCTGGCCTTAACAGAGCACTAAACAGAAAGAAAACACTAAGGGGTGCAACAGAAGCTGTGGGAAATTGACAGTAGCTTTTCTGGAAATACTTCACCTCGAATTTTCTTTCTCAGGGCAGCTCCTTCAAAAGTCTCACCTATTCCTCCTTCTTACCCAAGACAGTAAGCACAGCGCTTCAGATCTCTGCAGAGCACTCACAGCAGGCACAAGGTCCAGCTTTGGAGAGGAGCACATGGCATCACAGAGGGCCAAGCACCCTGCCAGGCCTCACAGGCCTATAAAAATCCCAAATGGCAAATTTGGGTCAGTATTCAATGGCTGAACACAGTCTGTTCCAACATAAAGGGCAGAGGACTTTAAACAAACCAGCAGGTAGCAAATTCAAAAAAAAAAAAAAAAAAGAAAAGAAGGAAAAGTATAGTGCTTTGCACCACAAAGGGTAAGCTGTGGAACTCCCTGTGAATTTGAAAATTATACATATTCCAAAAACTTGAAGACAAAATGGGTAAAGTCGTGGAAGAAAAATTCAGTACAGCCTTTAAATATAAATTTAATGCCTTTGTTCTGCCATACCCTGAGCTGCATGTTACTGGAGACAGGGAGGTCATACTGGAGAAAGTATCTCTACAACTCTGCCCTTTTCTTCTACTGCCCCTATCCTCTACTGCTGGCAATGTCAGAAAAGCTCCTAGGGTCTTATCAACTTCTGGACTACTCCATCACAGCTGTTCTTCCCCTCACTGATGGCATTTCTGTTATGTAAGCTGTAACAAGAAGGAATTCACCAGTACATAACTATATATGCACAACACCAAGCACAGTCAAACCTCAAGTAAAAAGATGGGGGAAAAAGCCCACAAAAGTCCTGCAGAAAATTAGGACAACTTTTCCTGTTCAGATCTGAGAATCAGATATCATTGCAAATGCTCCAAAAGCTATTTACACATAGAAGGGGGAAGATTTTGTGAAAGGTGTAACACTAACTAAGTAGGAAGGAATTAACCGAACAAGTATGATCACCACACCAATGAAACATTTCATACATTTTGGTTTTTAAATGTACATACCCTTTCACCATTACTCATTCTACAAATCAAATTGATGTGCTGCATTCAAAATCAAATTAATAAACTCAAAGCAAAATATATAATTTGCTCAAATTTCCATGGCACATTTTACAGTATGTTTTAAACTAAAAAGAGAACAGAACCTGATTGTTTAATGTATAGACTGGAGAGTGCTTTATAGTCACAGGAAAAGAAGAACCCTTTTTATTGCCAGTCTTTACAAGGACAGCTGTCTGATACTGTAACTTTTGCCCTATACACACCAAGAGTGAAAGTTAATTAACTTTTTTATATGACTCAAGGACATCCAGTCTTTATGCAGTGAATGGAAAGTTACTAAACTAATGCATTAAATTGAAAGACTAAGAGTAGAATATTTTCCCAGAAAGCCATTTTGTTTTAATAAAATCCATAATCCTTTACAGAAAAATTAACTGACTATATTAAGTCAGCTCCTAGCCTTTAAAGATTAACATTTTTAATATAGATTTTTTTTTAATACATATACTTTTTTGGAAAGGATCTTGGTGCACCAGACACTGGAGAAACCTGCCATGGTAAATTCAGCCCTTTCCTGCAATGAGAATGAGTAATGCTGCATTTGAGAACTATCTACCATGACCCAGAATGTTTTGACAAACAAATAAACAAAAAAGTTTTGGTGAGCATCTACCAGGCAACACACAATAAAATTCCAGTTTGTATCACAGATTTGGATTAAATTAAGGGCAGGGAAAACAGAAACTGTAAAAGACATGGCCATGATGCTACCTCTAAATAAGAAGGTCTTGGTTTAATCACAACAGCTTTTATGCAACTCCAGCTGAAAATATCCTTGCTCAAAAACCAGTGGAACTGCATACCAAGAGAAATATCACTGCAAACTGCTTCTACACCCTTTTTATAAGCATCCATTTCTCACCTTGGTTAGAGACAGCTATGGGCTGAGCAAGCAAAGGTACTTCCATCCCTGTGACCATAAATCTTTCCTTGTGAATTCACAAGAGAATATTGTAGGGTTCTATTTTTGTCTTGGCTTATTACAAGTTGCCAGCACGCAGCTAGAACAGAGTAAACCCTACACCTGGCAACTGCAGGCTTTCAAAGCTTCCATGAATGTGGCATTGTTTGCCTGCCTGCAAGCCAGCAGTGCACAGAATGCTAAGGGCTGCAGCAGGGCTGAAGGCAGGACACAAATAGAACGGAGCAGTAGAAAAGGAAGATGTGTGCAATGATGCAAAAAAATCCTATTGCTGATTTGTATTCTGCCTGAATCTGAGGAAGAAAGTAAGAAAACCTCCAGCTCTTTCACATGAGGAGTATAAATAGAAGATTGAGTAAAGAGCTACTTTTCTAAGCATTTGCATTTGGAACATGTTCAAATTCTAGTTATATACTGAATAATCATAAAGGCAATACTTGTTAATCACAAAATTGGAGAGTTCCAGAATTTAGAAATAGACTGATTTGATGCCAATGTTACATACAGTTTGTAAAATATACAAAATAGAAATCATAGTTAAAGCCACATAATACAGAAGGTGATGTCAACTGCAGCTAACCAGCTCCCATGGTGGATGTGATGGTATGGTACATTTCACAATAGTTATAAAAAGATGAAAGGCAGAGATTGAGGACCATAAACAAAGGATTATTTTACAGACAAAGTCATAAGCACTGAGGAAATAATACAAACAGAAGAAAAAGAAGCAGCACAGTGGAAAATCATTTAAATACACACCATAATAAGGAAGGATGAACTGATTTAATCCCAAACCTTTTCAAGAAGTGTATGTGCCTTGCAGCTGCCTCATCAGGATGGTGCACAAAAACAAAGCACCTTAGAGAACATAAGAAAGCAACTCCTCCTAGGTGAAGCTTTGCTGTCGTTTAAATGAGGAAAGGTAAATAAATAACCATCCCACATATTTGTGCTGCTCCATGAAATAGAAAAAAATCTATAGACACAAGTAGAGGATAGGATCTGTGAAACAAAACTTATCCACATAAGATACATTTCAAAAGCAGGCTTACTCCAGACCAGATCTAAACTGCTCTGTGAACTGAATGCTCAGCAATACCTGACAGTGCATCCTCCAGTCTATTTTCATACAAAAGCAATCCAATTTTATCTCCTATAGAGCTGTTCCCTGATATAAAACACAGAACACAAGAGGAATATTAAGGAAATTTAAATCAAAACATTCATGCTCCATATTAGAACACTGCAGTGTTGAAAACTGAGACCCCTACCAAAGAGTTCTGTCAGATGAGTCTGATTTTCAGAAGGCAATAGTAAGATGACTATGCATGCTCATCCTCCAATTCTGTAAATTTCATGTTCATTTCTCTACATTTTATTCATTATTGTTCCTTGAAACTGAGAACTGTGGGTTACAGGTTGTGCAGAAAAGGGCAGATATGACTGATTTACTGCAGGAAGAGGCAAGAGACCCTCTTGATAACAGAATTCAGAGGGCTCCACAAAAAAAAAAAGAAAATATGAAGATTTTTTTTATATCTCAATGATGATTTGCTCTCCTTAGACATATAATTTAACAAAAAAACTTATTTTGAACTGAAATCTGTAAAGAGCCTAATGGACATATTAGATATATCCAGAGTCTACCTTGTACCATTTTTAGCCACATCCATAAGACAGCAGAGGACAAAGACAACCATGCACACAAACTTCTCCAAATGGCTCATGTGTTGCTGATTCTGGTAGCTCAGTAAACATGAGGTGCTGATTCTGGCAGCTCAGTGAAGGTGAGGTTCCCCAGGACAAAGGTTGAGTGTGTGCTTCCAGCAGACAGAGAGCACAAAGGGCTCCTCGTGCTGGGCTCCACAGAGCTGACATGGACAGAAGTTCATCCCTGCAGTGTGCTGTGCCTCGTGCACAAACCCTCAACCAGGCCTGGGACACCTTATCATATCTGCAGGAGTTGCCTTGGACCTGTGAGTCCCTCAATCAGCCAACTGTACAGCAGACTGCTGCTCTCTGTCTCTCCCTGATTTATGGCTGCTTCAGTACCTGGCTCCAGGCCTCTGAGCCACTCTCCAGGCCAACACCAGCCCTGCTTTGGGTGCTCACTGACACCTCCACACAGGACACACTCTCCAGCTGACTGGACTCCAAAGTGCAGGGGCCCCTAACACCCAATGGCCCCACTTCAGTCAGGACTATGAGCTGACACTGGCACTCAATACTCCATATATACAAATATATTTTGAAGAGAGCCCCCCCACCCAGAAATACATGACTAGTCCCTTTATACCCCCATTCTGCTCTCCTATGCTTCTTGTGCTCCAAATCTCCTCAAATCCTCCTTTACAGAATGACAGACCCTGCCTTTTGCCCTTCCTCTAAACATTCCATAACACATCCTGGAGAATTTATGGATGGTCTTCCCCTCCCCATAATATGTCTCATGGAAATGATCACCTTCCTGTGGCAGACCTGGGAAGAACCAAGTCAGGATCCTCCATTTCTCAGACTATTTCCCCATCTGTCACCATTCCAGTGGGTCCCGTTGTGTTTTGGAGATGAGCCTTTTACCACACAGGCTAATTTATCCCCTGGTTTTCAGAATAAAGCAAGAGAGGACTGCACCATTGCACACCTTGTACCTTAGACACTCAAGGAGTTAAGGGATGTCATTTGGAACAGGCTGTCCAGGGAATTGGTGGGATCACCATCCCTGAAAGTGTTCAAAAAACATGTGGACATAGCACTTGAGGACATAGTTTAGTAGTGAACATGGTGGTTGTGCTGAGTTGACAGCTGAACTTGATGACCTTAGTGGCCCATTCCAACATTAACAATTTTCCACCATACCAAAAAAAGGTTATTGTTTAATAAAGATCTATTTGAAAGTTTGCAAATCATCAGAAACTTGCTAGGATGCTCATGCCATTCCCTATCTCCTTCTACAGCAATAAGGACTTGACCAATTAATGACAACTTCCCCATAGATAATATAATCTAAAAATGAAAAAGGAAAAAAAAAAGTTAAATAACAGCAAAGGCAGGAGTATTCCAGTATTCTTACATATATTACCAAAGCTCCCAAACAGAAGCCAAAGTCCTTTGGGGTAAGAACTCTGCAAGTGTCAAGCAAAGTCTCTGATCTGATAGAGGCAACACATGAAAGAAAATGAAAATGTTTTCCTACACAGAGGAGGAGTACAACAAGACAGCACTTGCTAGCATGACAGACAGCACTCTTTTCAAGTTTTTACTGACAACATGAAAGAGGTATGTGTAACATTTGAGCACAGTCCTAGAGAGTCCCTAGCAAGGATAAGAGGCAACATGAAGTCAAAGAAGTTCCCTTTAAGTCTACAAGCAAAAGAACACAGAAGGCCAGAGCCAAGTACGGACAAATGTGGAAGACAGCAAGAGACAACAGGTTAAAAGTGGAAAGCTGTAAGGTTACTCCTCCCCAAAAAGTAAAAGCAAAGGTGAAGGTGTACATAAAAGTCAGCACAGCTCTTTTAGAGGAAATCAAGGCACTCATTTCTCAGCAGAAAAGTTCAAGATAACACATATTCTTCACCTGTATCCCAGAGATCAGTGAATTTGTAAAGGACTGGATTAAATAAATTACCTTTAAAAAAACCCAAAACCACATAAAACCCACTGCAAAATCAGAAAAATCTCACCCTCACCAAGTTCAGGCCTTGGCAAAATCAACAAGCTCCAAGAAGCTGCATTACAAGCACCTCCCTGCTCTGGTTTCCCAAAGGCTGCCTTGCTGTGTGCTGCTAAAAATAAAACCCCTTTTGGTTACATTTGTTTTAACTTACTGACTTGAAAAATCTACAGCCAACTCACGTGACACCGAGTCCTTTTCTCTGCCTGCTGGTGAAGTTCTCTGGGCTCCTCTTTCTTTCTGAATCCTTACTGTGTTTGTCTAAGTTCACCCACCCTTTCTTTCACCTATTCTCTTCCTCCTCCCACGTTCACTTGGAGAATTTAATGGTTTTTTCCTCAATTCTCCATTATTCCCACTGTCTCTGTCTGTCAGTGCCTTGCAAACCACATTTTCCTGCAGCCATTCTGGCTGAGAGCTCAAGAAAACCTCATATCCTTCCAAAGAACCCCATGAACTCCACTACCTACCCAAAAACTAACAGACAAGTGACACATTTTAACATTCTGTTTAGAGCAGACAACTGCAACAACCAAAGAATGCATCACATACTCACAGTCTAGCAAAACAATTGAGTGATTTCATAGATTAACTGACCCCTAATTAATATGATTAAATACAAATCTAAAAACCATGCTATTAAAAAAGAAAGAAAGGAATTGTTCCCAAGGTTCTACTATATACACTGCTAATAAAATGGAAGGAAAAACTGCCGAACTTCCTTGATTTTTCAAATTTTATTCCAGAAATGGTTTCCCAGGTAGACAACCCAGACTCTGCTGCTGCCTTCCATGTGCACTCCTGTGTGTGGCACAGCACAATGTGCAGCCCAGGGCTGGAAGAGAGGCAGGACTGCCCTGCTCAGGCTCGTGCACAGACAGACTTCAGCTGCTCACCAGGCCTGGCCCTGCAGGAACAGATGCTACAGAAACTTTGTCTGTGACACTATGAAAAACAATTACTTAGGTTTTGGCCTGCAATTATGAGTTCCACAAACAAATAGTTCACACTTACATACTTCATACTGCTAATAGTTAAGTAAGACTTCTTTGAAGAAGTAAGACATTTAAATTCCAAAGATTTTTTTCAGATTGTTTGTTACATTACTTTGAGTAATGTTTGTTACTACCTTGAGGTGCCTTGACTTAACAAGGAAAAACTACACGGCCACTTGGGTAATAACAGATTTACCTGATGGAAGAAATGCATGCATGCAATTACATATGGGACTTTAAAATTAAAACAAGCAAACAAACATCACACAGCAATTAGTAGCATCTTAGCTCTTCTTCTCAATTGCTCTCTGAGTTTAAGAACTAAACCATTTGTATCAGCATGTAACTTTATAAATTCAGTATCCTAGCCAAAATAAAGTACTATTCCTATAACAAAGTGTCAATGGCTTCAACAATTGAACTTCAAGCTCACAGAATTCAGAGAAACCTCACTCTTACAAGAAAGCAAGCACTTTCCATGATGCAGCAGTATCTTCTGAATCCTACAAGTGTAATTTAAAATGAAGTGTGGTATCACAGACTCCTGGAGTTATGCTGAATGTTAGATTACAATGTGTGTATTGGATATCTTGAGAATTTTTGGGAAAAAATGAAATCTCAGTTATATTCCAAGCTTTCTGAAAGAAGCATTCTAAACCAATTAGCTGGAAGTAATTGCCTACTTTAAAAAGAATATTCCAAGGGTTCGCTCATAGCTACCATACAATATTCTTCTGGCAGTGATTTCTGAAATTTGTAGCTAAAAGCCAAATAACTTGTGCACCTTGTAGTTTCACAACTGTGTGATACAACAGCTAATCTAAAACCCCAAAAGCAAAGATTCTCCCCCTAGTTTTCACAAGGCAAAAATCTATACTGGTTCAACTGTTGCAATGAATCCAAACACCTCTGTTTGGTAACAGAACAGCTGATATAAAATTGACACTTCAAATTAAAACAGACTCTTACTAAAACACTTGGAATTTTGGAATGATTGCAGAGGAAGACACAGTACAAGGCACGCTGCATTTTTGACCAAGGAAACTTACACAAACCCTTTATTCAAATGCCAGGCTGTCAAAAACATACAACTATTTGAAATCAACTTCTCCCCTTAATGTCTTATAGAACACAGATGTCTTGGCAAGGTTGGCACAAACAAAAACCTCCAAGCTATTCAACCAGCTGCTTTGATTTTGTTATGCCTGAACAGTCGCATGCTCAGTTGAGACCTCTATTCTGTTTATGCCTTGAGTCAGTATAAAGCTTTTTGCTCTTTATTAGCAGAAGCAGTAGTTTTTAAATTATTTCTTGTGACACAAGGAAACAAAACAGCCTCTGCAGAAATGACTCACCAATATTAATAAAAATAAAACCAAGTCTTGAAAAATCAGTGAGTTATTACCAATGTATGAATGTCTACAGAGCATACAACATAAGTTGGGTTGTTTTGCTTTACAAATCTTAAGATATTTAACCAATATACAACATCTTAATAAATAAAATTAAACTGAATTATTGATACCCCATGCATGCTCCCAGCCTGCAACAAACCCAGAGTAGCTCAGACCATGTTTTTACAAGTTTCTATTAACAGCACTGTACAACTGTTGCAGTTACCCAATTTACAGGCCTTTACTGCATCTGCACCATACATTACCAAGGAGTATTATCACCAGAAAATACACTTTCCAAATCATCAGCAGTCTCCAAGCAACTCACTTGTCAGGAGAAGCATTATTTTCAAAAAGTACCTAGAGAGACACTAAAACATATATGTACCTTAAAGGTATCTTTTAGGGCCTCCAAAGATGAAACATAATTGCCAGCTTGCAGCCCAATCGATCTAAACTGCTGGTGGAGAGGAATGAAAAACAAGCAGTCCAGGATTTTGCTTTGCCTGTAAATAGTACCCTCTGAGCTATCTCAAGTGCTCTCAAGAAGAATAACACATCTGTGTGGTCTTAACACCAGCTAAGTCATCACTGGTGTAGTTACTGTACTACTGAACCAAGAACAGAAACTTTCACTTAGCACTGGCATCAGTAAACATAAGGGACTAATTTTGAACAAGTCTTGCTACAGCTCATTCACCACAAATCACAGCAAATAGGGACTATATGCAATAATATGTTTGTTAATATACAATTTAACTATTTCCACTGATTTGTGTAACTTATTATATCTTAACAATACCTTTAGAGTATGAGTACTCTCAAATGAGCCATTCTTTTTCAAAGATGATGATTTTATTACAGTTGTGTTAAGAACAACTGAATGCACCTTATTCTGACAGAAGAACAACTATTACACATAAAAGTAATGGGGTTTTTGGTGTGTTTTTCTCAAATATTCATTCTACACCCTGTTTACACTTGATAAGCAGGTATGGATTACTGCCTACTGTTATTATATGATGGAGGTCAGTTACCACAAAAACTGTAGACCTCCTTGTGGTTACACACAATTCAATGCCTGTAATGATGCATACTTATCCCATTCAGTACACATTCAGTAGAAAATATGATTGCTGGTGTATATAGTGACAGTCTGTGCCATCAAAAAAAGGTAGCTCAGATTCTGCAGAATAACAACCTTAGCAAGTCACAAAAAGGGACAGAAAATTTTACCACATTCTCAGGCAAACACATTTGTTAATCAGCCTGTCAAATACAACATGCTAGTCTGCAAGACACCTTGACCCATATTTGCAGCTGCAAGCAAGCAAGAAAGAAAAAAATGAAGAAAACTTTAATTCTAGACCTCTCCCTCTTTTCCACCCATGGCTTCAAGGATAAGATTAGTCATACACACAAACACTGCATCAAGGCTGGTTGTGCTTTCTACCAGGTGCAGCAGGAGGTATGATCAAAGAAAGAATTCAGGACAGGCAGTTTTCCAGCTGAATCAGTGAGAGAGAGAGGGGAAAAAAGCTCTAAGTGAATTTAGTTGCAACTTGGTTAAACATCATTCTCCCATTTTTTTTCCTACTTCATTCAGAAACATTTGCACTGTGTGTTGCCATTCACAAAGTCACGATGTTTTAAATTTGCACTCCATTTTGCCATGGTTGGAGTTGATTCTTATTTTAAGATAACAAAATAGATGGAGTTTTAAATTCCAGTATGTAGCAAGTAACCAAAGACAGGTGTGCTACCAAACACCCAGCTGCCTATTACATCTTTTTGATTATTCAAGGGGTTATCAGAAGCACAAGTTCCCACCTCAGCTGGATGATCCAAGCAGTGAAGTGGTATGACAGGTTAAGAAACTCAGAAATTGTGCCCACACAAACTGAGGATTTTCTGCAGCTGTCTAAATTCCCAGAGGATTTTTGACTCAACATAAGTACCAGTTCACATGATGTGCATCAGAAACTCCTGTACATGCTCAGCAATCTGGACATCAGCACCCACTCATTATATCCATTCGGAAAAATCTACAAGGGATGCACAGCAGCTCCTAAAAGCACTGCATACACTTCCAGACCAAGTCTACCCAAAGTCTGGTTCCCCCAAAACTGTCCAACTGGCTACACATGCAATAACTCTGAAAAACTGATTTAAATGTCCTTGAAGTACACACTAACAGTCAAACTAGATCTTGGCAAATACTTTTAGGCAATTGCACATTAGAGAGTCTCATGCAAAGCATTGCACTATCAGCACTGTGTGCAGATGTCAGGCATGTTTTCATCAATCTTTCACCACCCTATCCTCTAACCCACAGCCATACTTAACAGCTGTTGTTACCACAACTTGGATAAGGACACTCCCAAATTCAACATTAAAATAACTTCTCTGCTAGGTGGATGTGCTATTTAGTTTATGTGGTAAGGTTTTAGTAGCTGTGGACAGGGCAATAAAGACAGGTTGCAAGGTGGCTCCCATGAGAAGACACCAGAAGCTGCCCTCAAGCTGGACAGAGTCAGCTCTTATTCCAAGAAGGATCTGATATATTTGGCAACACTTATTTTTTTCGTTTCAATGGCTGCAATTTGCTTTTGATCTCAGGAATAATTTTTAAAATGAATTTACAATTCCATTTATCATTTAATTCACCATTCATTCAACTTTATCAAGCAAGTTGTAACTTCCATGAATTAGATAAATCTTTTCAGGTATGTGTCTCACAATCCCATTTAGTGAAATGATGTAACAATCAGTAAAATTCAGTACAAAACAGAAGAAGTACACATCTGAAAGGCTAGTGAGAAACCCAGAAGATTGCAGGCTGTCTCCTCAGACTTCTCTCAGGCAACCTGCAACATCTCAGTGGTATCCCAGGCGGAGAGCAACAACAGGGCTCAGCTGCTGCAGTGGTGCCCTGTGACCTGCCCAGGCCAGCCGGGGTCACAACACGATTACAGAGATGGGAATCCAGCTTATTCATCAGCCCTCAAAGAGCAATCCTCCTATCAATCATGCAGAGTAACCCTGGTGCAGCATCTACCCTGCTGCTGGCCTTAAGCTGAAAGCTGCTGCTTCCTACACAAACCACGCAGACGTTTCAGCGCTGTTGTCACATACCCTGACCTTCCGTGCAAGTTCCTTTCTCTATTTCAGTTTCTCTTAATCTGATTAGTAAACACCCGTGACACCTGGCTGGAGCACCCACATGATTTCAGACAGAAGTTTACAGTGTGAGGAGTGGAGAGAGTGAAATGAAATTGAGACTCAGGAAACAAAGCAAAACCAGTTTCCGTTTGCTGTAAGTAATGACTCGCAGGGCATAGCTACTCTTTCTCTCTCTAAACAGTATTTTATGTTAAATATGACACCAAATGTAAAGTCCTGATAATTTTATGAAGTCATCTCTTAAGACTGTAGAGTTTCCATTAGACTAAAAAAACAATCATTTACCTAAAATTATCTGAAAAAGAAACAAATACTCAGAACATGAACAGAAAATAAAATTAACATACAATTTACTGTCTATCATAAGAAAAATATAAAAAGCAAGCACAGAGCATGACATCAAGACTGTAATATTTTAAGTACTGACTTTAATGACCACATGGGGGATAATCTATTATATGCAACTTTAGTACTAACATGCTGCAAAAAAAAATTGCAGTCCTTTGTAAAAAACAGATAAACAAAAACAAACAAACAAAAAAATAACAAAAACCACTAATACAAAGAAAAAACCCAAAACCACATCTTCTCCATTTTCTCTTGCGTTAATTTTAATCCCACAGAAGTCAGATAATGAAATTTTCTAAAGCCTAGGAGGTTATCTGGGAAAGAAAAGCTAAATAAGAAACATCAACAGTTTCAGGAGGAAGTACAAAACACTACAACTGCAGTCTGCAAAGGAAACTTAAAAAGACAAAGTAAACATTACCTGGCACAGAACTACTCCCTAATGAACATCAAAGATCCCAAAAAACCCCACACTCTGAATACCTTCAGGCCTCAAACAAATCCCTAGTTCAATCTAATGATACATTTTGCCATCCTGCAAAGAAAAAAAAGGAACTAGATGAAGAGAGCCACATGCTGAAGATAATACACAAGACTATTCTCCCACCCTGCCTGAAGAACTTCATCTCCCTTTTCATCCCTTTTTCTTTTCAGAGAACTTTGTCATTTTGGCCTCCCAACGCAATCCCAGTTGTGAGGCAGATGCATTGTTGGTATTTTTTTTCACATTTAAAAACTGTCAGCCAAAACATCCAGCTCAGTAAACAAAAATTCTCCTGGAAAAGGAACCACAAATGGCCAATCAACAGGAACAAAAGCAAGGAGAGGCAGGCAATTAATTCTTGAGCAGCAAGAGCCAAGAGCAGCCACTGCTGTGGCACAGTCCAGGGCTGCTCACTCCCTGCTCCAGGCACACAAGCCTGGCAGAGGAGCAGGCTGGGGAGGAAGGGTGGCAGCAAACACCACTCCTGCTGCTCATGCACCTACCCCCGGCTAAAGGGGACTTGTGCAACACCACAGGCTCACCTGCCCTTTGATATAAGGATGTGTATCGGAACAAAGAGCAAAGAAACTGCTGGGTTAACAAGTCAAGCCTAGAGGACTTACACCCTTTATTGCTGCCATGCTGCACAGGTGATCAAAAGCTGAGACAAAACCAAGCCAAAAGGCAACATGAAAAACACAAAGTTATCCTTTGCTTTGGCCAACAGTGTAACTAAAAGCGGCTGGCTACACATTTTTAAATCCCGAATTGATCGTGCCCACTTGAAGACTGGTAATCCCACCTTTCTCCCTGAGCAGCCCTATTCAGGAGTGGGGCAGAGAAGGGACATTCTTTCTGCAGAGAGGCAGAACTTCCTGCCAAGCAGTGCCACCTGCACAATCGTGTCACAACTTCTCTTGCAGCACATGCCAGAAAGTTTCCATTTCCTGTGCAGGCACTTGTGTGGTTAATGCAGCCCCAGCAGTGCTGAGCACAGGCTCTGCCCCTCAGCAGTGCACTGACCCAGCAATGCACTGACATAAGGACAGGAGAAGGGGACAAAATCTGCTCTGTAAACACACATGGGTAACATTGTAAAGAGTAAATATTTTAAGTTTAACTCATTTAACTAAGCAAGAAAAAAAACTGTAACATTGCAAACCCTACCCCTGATTAATTAGCCCAGTTTTAAGTACTCGTTGATGTTTTTGAAGTAAGCATCTTTCCAATTCCCAGATAACTTCAGACCAGGGTATCCTAATGTTTGCTGACCCACAGAAGTGCTGTCTTATTTTTCACACAGAAAGAAGGAAGTCTCCAGACATTTTGAACATCACCTCAGTGGACAAGGACAATGCATGGAAAATATGTTCAGCAATCCCACTTGAATTTAGATGCTCATGTCTCCATTGTACTTCTACGGTAAAATTCTTCTATAAGCGCTCCACTCTTGGCCATGATTATAGCAAAGGTCAGCTGGCTAAAAGGGTCTTTTTTCCTGAAAACGTACAAATATTTGCACTATTAACCTAAGCTTTTTTGAAAACACAAAAACTTTCGCAAATTACATTAAAATTATATTTAATATAAGATGATCTCCTGATGAAACAGTATAAATATATACTCGTATTAAATTAGTACTCACATATAATTCTCAGTATTACAGTTTTCCAACAAGGTATGTTGGAGATCTCCCATTCTCCAACACACAACTTTAGATCTTAGATTATAATGTTTTAAGTAATTGTACCTAAGAAAATGAATGTCTGTCATTTAGAAAAATAGAGCTTTTCATAATGACAAAAGAGCCTGCAAATGAGATTACTAAAAGAAGACATCCTCCAAAAATATGGAGTCATGGGCAAATAAGGAAATCATAGAAGCACTTGGCAAACTGAATGTAAAAATCATAAACCAGGAGATCTGTAGCAACAATTTTTCTAAATGCCTACAAACCAATATATTTTTCAAACACATTTAAAGCAAAAAGTTAGTCTTAATTCTGCTGTGAACATCCTCTCTCATTCCCACACCTCAAAATGACAAAGAAACTGATAAACATGGGGAGACAGAGAACAAAAATAACCCAAACCATGAGTTTGGTGAAGAGATACCTCAGGATCCAAGTCACTGAATATACTACAGCTGCTTTTTGGTGAACAAACAGGTTTGTTAGCAACCTACTTGGTATAGTCTACCTGAATTTTCAACAAGATCTACCAATGCTCAACACCAAAGGTGCTTGATAAAGAAACAACTGACATGAGATGAGGAAAAGCCATTCCTCCAGAGCAGCAACTGTTTAGAATTAAAGGAAATAGGAATTAACTCCAAAATGTCCATTTGGCCATTCAAGGGAAGTCATCAGGAATCAGTTCTGCCATCTGTGCAGCTCAATGCATCCTACACTGTCTTGAAAGAAGGTGGTTGGTAAAGTGACAAAGTTCACTGATGACATAAGATGTTCAAGAAAGAAAATTAGAAACTAAATATGCAGAGGTCATGTAACTTCTCAAATTCTAACTACCCATTAAGAAAGCAGATGAAAAATATGTATGTAAAGGCATAAAGCAATGCACATAAAAAAACATTTTTGTAAATTTACATATATAATGTAAGTCTCTGAATCAACCATGACCATGGCAGACAAAATACATGCTGCAGTTTTAAGAGTTTTCTTGAACTATCCTTGAATATTCAGGATACCAAGCCACTGAGGACAGAGTAAAAGCAGCACAAAAGGCATTATTATACCAGGATGGAAGTTCATAGTACATTTGCATTTTGCTCTTTGTATCTCAAAACATTAAAAGAGAGATATAAGAAGGCAATTAGATTGACCTCAACTATGGAAACACTTCCAAAGGGGGTTGGATGAAATGTGTGTATGCTAATGTTCTTCAAGCTCAAAAAGAAGTGATTGATGTAAAGCAAGAGAGGTCTACAGTCTGTAAGAACAGAGGAAATAAACACAGAAGGAATAATTATTTTCTCATACTATTAAAATGACAAATTAAATCATAAGGATGGAAGTTTAATTAAAAACTCTTGTTTTTATCTTAAACACCACATAGGTAAGATGTGAAATTTATGTCTGCATGAATCCTAACAAATTCTAATTAATGAGAAGGATACTCAGGGCATCTCTGTGTTTAATAGTTTATCATCTTCAGCACAGAAAACTTCTGAGCAGCAGACTGTTGAAATATCATGATTAAGTTTTCCTGTTAATGGTCTCCCCAAGACAGATGTTATTGATCAGTGATTGTTAAAGAGCAGGATATAGGCTTAGGAGAACTTGTGATTTGACTCAATGTGGTGGCAATTTCTGGAGAAAAACTTGACAACTCAAACAAGTTTTGAAAACATCTACAGCAAGTAAAATTTCTACTGTTTCAATCATAGCAGACTTCTCCACCCACAATGTGTGTTTCAATTCCTAACCATTCATTTTTCTCATTATTGTGTTCACATAAGCCAGGGAGTCTCAGAAGCTC
The DNA here is from genome assembly GCF_027887145.1 of Ammospiza caudacuta. Taxonomy (NCBI): domain Eukaryota; kingdom Metazoa; phylum Chordata; class Aves; order Passeriformes; family Passerellidae; genus Ammospiza; species Ammospiza caudacuta. The sequence goes on from NC_080593.1 coordinate 145,676,611, forward strand.
TATGTTAATGCAGCTACAAAAATAGATAACAGGACAGAATTAACAGCAGGATGACCAGGACAGAACCGGTACAATTTAGAGGGACATACACTGACTTTCAGAACAAACTACCCACCACAACAAAATAGACCAAGTTGTGAATAATACATTTATGTCTGCAAAATATAAGCAGCTTTTATAGAAAAGGTTGTTATCTAAGTCTTCTGGAGGTCTTGCTACAAGCACTGAAGCATTTAAGAGCCATCCACACAAACTTGATATCAGTCAACTCTAGGCCCTTCCAGAAGGGACAGGATATACAAGGTAAAACAGTAGAATGGAAAGTTGGGTGGAAAGTATTATCCAAATGTTCTGCCTAAAGTCTGAGCAGAAATTAATAAAATTTCTTGTAAAATACTGCTCAATTTAATTTTAATACTGCTGAAGTTTTGAAACATTGCTCACCCATTCCTCAGCTGAAATGAAAGTTTTATCACTCTAACATTTTGGAGCAATAGCATGATGCTTCAACTCATTGAGTAATGAACTATATCTGGTCCCTAGCAGATCCTGGAACATGATCATAAACTTTCATTATCTACCTTTGGCTCTACATTTCATCACATATCTCATCCAATTTTTTTGAAAGTAACATCCAAGACAGCACAACTCATTACATCCATGTATCATATGCACTTGAGGAACACATCTATTATTCTGCTGGATGCATTTTCATTTTTCTACATAAACTATCTCTTCAACCAACATATTGTTGTATTCCATTTTGTTAATTCCATTATTAATACAAAGCAAAAAATGCTTTAAAAACTGCACACAAAGCATGAAGTAGGGCTTCTTCAAACTCATTTAAAAGCTTCCTAAGAATGGTCAAAATTGTTTTAAAGATTAATCCACAAAATAAAAGTCCAATACAAACAAACCAATTGATTACAGGAAGCTTGTTTGAGACTACAATGCAGTCAAATAAACCAAAGCTCATGAACCAGATGAAGATCTTCCTTCTCACCAGTGGGATGCTGGAAATAGAAGCCTTTGATGGTCCCTTCCAGCTCAAACCATTCTATGATTCTATATCACCCTAAACTTACCAACTGTCTTTAAGCTTCAGGAGAGAAGTGACATGCCTGGGTCAACCCTTTTTGCATCAGCTGAATTCAAATTAAATGCCCATATTGATGAAGAAAGAGCACTGGTTGTCTATATCCTGCATGTGCATTGCTTAGTGGGCCAGAAAGCACAGCACAGACACAGAAAAGCAGCAGCCCCACTCAGTTTCACACTGAGGTGTGTGTACATTCTTTGTATTGATGTGTGTGAATTTACCCTGACACACAGAGGCTAAAAAGTGAGGTTAGTACAGAACACAGAAGCCCAGTTGCAGGCTCCATTCACATCTTAATTGTTACCACATGTAAGACATCCCTAAATGACCATCTGTCTCTACAGACCTCCATTTTAATTTATTCCAGCCCACTCAGCTTCCCAAAAGGCTGAGTGGCACTCAGTGAACTGCTTTCTGCTTTTTAAAACATTTTCAGTCTACTTTCATTATAAACTTCTAGGCTTGCATATTTTCCCTTCCCATTAAAACTACATGCTACTCAAATCCTGCATAGAAAACAGAAATCTTAAATTTTCTTTAGCCATTTTATGAGACTCTGCTATAACTCAGAATTTTGCAAAATGAATTAATTTACCTAGGGCCCTGTCAAAAACACTAAGATGACCTAGCAGAGTTAAGATCTTTCATTAAGGTTAAGTGTCCAGTACACCAGTGTTTTACAAAGTTTGCTATGGTCAATCACACATTCAGTTACCTTCCCATGGAGGCCTCAGTACTCTCTTCATTCAGCTAGGCTACTCAGCTTCAAGGCAAGTTCTCAGAAATTAAGAAATTCCAATTACTGATCATGTGGAAAACACACTACATGATTTTTTAATTACCTCAGAAAAATTCATTAACTGGACAGAGACAAACCCACTTCTCTAGCATTCAGCTGACCAAGAGATATAAATTTCTTATTCCTGCAATTGCTTTCACACACAGGAAACAACACTAAAAAGACTTTCAGTGTATATAAACAATAGTTAAAAATTCACCCTATCAAACCCTAGTATTTTATACACTTAATTCATCTACAGCTGTTTCCAGAGTGATCTAATCTTTATTTTATAACTCTCAATCATGGTCAAGCTTTAACTACATTTGTAAATTCTTCCAGCAGAAGCACCATAAACTCCCCAAATGGTGAAATCATTCAGCAGGTTGGTGGAACAGTCCATAATGACTGGGAAATCCTTCAAGCACAGCATTTCACTCACTGACATGCAGGAATCACTAACACCACATAGGGTGTTCCTTGCACCCAATAACATTCACTACAGGTGCATCCACTTATTTTAAAGGCTCAGGCCAAGCTCCATCTCTCCTTAACCATGAACAAAGTTCAGGTTTTGCTCCTCTACCACAAGATTATAGGTTTGTTTCAAATTAGAGAGTCATAGCAACTTGATGAGAAAATGATACTCCAAAAGGTCCTGTTGAGTAAGACTAAAGCACAACCTTCTGGTTTAACTTTTGGCACATGGACAAAGGTCCAGGTGCATGTTTACAACAGGCAAAATCACTCTATCAAAAAGGCATCCACCCAGATATCTCTGTACACATTGTACATGTGCTTTCAGCATACTTCAACTACAAGCAAAATGTCATCACTCCACCCAGTAGTTTGCCAGTTTGAGTCATGAACCAATCATTGATTTCATATTAATGCCCAAGTCTGTAATTGTTTCCCAGGTTTATAATATGAACTGTGCTCTGCACCAGCTACATTGTATTAACTCCTCATTTCCCTCTGCTTTTCTCACAGGGAACACACAGGGAGTGTTTCAAAGACACAGCTGCATTGCTATAAGAACAATCACACTATACCTTGCTCACTGCAAGACAAATGAGACAGTTTTAATAAGTACTTGTCAACTTTATTGAGGAGTTATCTAATGGCATACACTCATCTGGACCCAATGAAGTAGCACCATTACTTGCAGGCACAAGTTATATGTCATGAAGCAATTGAGATCATGACAGAAAAAAACAAGGCAGGACAGCTCTTTATTGTTACCATCAAATGGCAGCAATAGAGAACAAAAAGTAAATAAAATCAAATTGAAAAGGAATACACAGAAAGGGAGAAAACTGCTTTGTATGCAACCAGGTTTGGCCTTCCACATAAACATTAAAGCTATGGAAAAATATCCATGATTTTTAAGATTCAAAGAGACATGAATTGCTTTCATATTTACAATATGCACAATATTCACTGGTTCATTTTAAAGGAAGCTGCTTTGCTGCAACTTGTTGCCTAATTAAATAGGGTGAGAAAAACAGGAAGCTGTACTAAACTGCACATGAGTTCAGCAAACAGAGCAGGCTTTGCTGAAGTAAAGCAACACCATTACAGCTGTTTTAACACATGAAAAAAAATTGAAAAACCTGTCCTAGACGTGGAAAAAAGCAAGCAAGGAAGCATATGGAGCACTTCAAATGAAATGGGGAGACAGGGAAGGGCAGGAAGTGAATCCGAGGGTTTAAGTCAGCAGCAAAGAGCTTCATTAAACCTGCAAACTGTCAGCAAAGAAAAAAGGGCATTTCTTCTCATGTTTTCTCTGCCAGTTTAAACAAGGTCTCCTTCCAAGCACTTCCTGTGAAAGCTTGGCAACAAAACTGCCACCAGAGGATAATAAACATTTTTAAAAAGGAAGATTCAGAGAGATCTAGCATCTCTTCCCTTATAACTGTACTAGTGAGCAGACAATATTTGGGCACTTGGGCTTCTGCAAGTGACCCCACTCCAAAAGATTTTACTTCTCTGTATGCCTGAATCACATCACCTAAGGAATAACACCATTTTTTCCAAATCTGTCAGCAGACAGTTCTGGTATCATAACAGTGAAAAATAATTTAAGGAGGTCTTAACATCAAAGAGTCTCTTTAGGCTTCTTTCATCCCTCCCTGAAAGAGACTAGAGGTGGGGGAAGAAAAACCACAACTAACCAAAGGGGCAACAAAAAAAAAAAACCACCACAAAACATCCCCTAAAAATTATACCATTTTAAGTGCTGCAGCCATAACAATATACTAGAAAACTAAACTATATATATCTCCATCTGCCTTGCAAAAGAATCAAAATTTTATTATTTTGCCCAAGTAGCTTTCCCCAAATCAAATAATAAAAGTTTAATTTTGGCAAAGTCTCATATGAAGAACAATTTGCAAAAGAAATCAAGGCACCATTTATAAGGTTTGGAAAATGTAGTGTGTGAGGCCAGTTTTACAGTAAAAACAAACAGCTTTGTCAAAACATTTAAGGCAACTTCATTCAACTTTCTATTTCTAGTTAGTTATAAATTCTTGTCTGCTATAAACTCATTGTCTGTTTTAATACATTTCAACTTCATGACTAACACAGATAATATAAATACTTTTCCAAGATAAGAGATTGGACAGCAGACATAGTCAGGATATCCCACTTGCATCGTCTTAGCATCATCACTCTTCATTTAACAATTTTCCCCATAACTTTGGCACTTAGTGAGGCAAGAAAAATACAGAGCCAAAACACAACCAACAGCATCCAAGTATCTTAGATTTAAGATACCTCCTTAGGAATTCTTAGTTAAAAGTCCTCCATTCCCACTGGTTTCACAAACACCATCACCATTGTATATTACATTATTAACAACACAGGGATGGACCATCATGGTCCTGCTTACTGACAATGTGACACAGTGTGGCACAATTTTCACATTCTGTTATACTCATCCTGGCATCATTTAACTTTATTAAAATTCAACAGTTTCATAAACTGACAATTAACAAACAGTTTCTGAAGGTTGCAAACAGGCACTCTGTCATCACTGAACGAAAGCATCCTAAGCTTTTAACGTCACCCTTACATTTTTCTAACAGCTCTCTTCATTACCTCACTACACACTGCAGAGAACATCTCAACTACTTTCAAGCCTATGACACTGACATGTACAAGTATTAATTAGAATGGTTTTGTTTGTTTGGCATGAGCATTGCATTCTTGTAGTTTGATTGTCATGTGTTTTTTATGCCACCAGCCTTGACTTCTCTAAGGCCTAGGACATGGTCACACACAACATCCTTGTCACTCATCAGGGAGACACAGGTTTGATGGATACAGGCTGGATGACAAGCAATTGGCTCAGTGACCACATCCAAAGTGTTTGAATCGATGGCTCAACTTCCTGAACCTGGGTCCAGGTAAATCCCTCTATCAAAAGGCTGGGGGATGAATGGATTGAGAGAAGCAGTGTCAAGAAGGCCTTGAGGACTCTGGTTGTCAAAAAAAAAAAAAAAAAAAAAAAAAAAAAAAAAAAAAAAAAATAAGACGTGAGCCAGCAATGTGCAGCTGCCAATTGTACCCTTGGCTGCACAAAGAAAAGTGTGGGTTGGAGCACTCTCCTGTGAAAGCAATCTGAGGGCACTGGCCTTGTTAAGTCTGGAGAAGAAAAGGCTCCAGGAGAACCTTATAGCACCTTCCAGTACCTATAGGAGGCTACAACAGAGCTGGAGACTTTTTCCAACAAGAGCATGTAGTGATAAGACAAGGGGGAATGGCTCTAAACTGAAATACAGTCGGTTTAGATTAGCCATTAGGAAAAAAATCCCTATATTCTATGATTTTAGAAAATGAGGTTTTTAAAACCTAATCAAAATTGGATATCTAAATCCTAGTGCAGTCTCACAAGAAGACACAACTCTCCCAACAAACAAAACCTGCTATATTTTATTCTTTCCTGCCTCCCCCATCCCTAGTAAATATTTTCTGTAGCACTCCAGAAAAACTAAGTTTTATATTAAGGACATTTCTTCAGGTATATTTCCCTCTATAGTCCAAAATTCTTGCTTTGAGAATAAAAAAAAATCAAAAGATAATTTACCTGAAAAGTAAAATATATTACAAGAAGAAAGAAAATTATTATTATAAATTCAAGGTGGGAGCACTAGAATTCAAAATTCAAATCACGTTCCTACAAAGAAAATTTAATAATAAAAATTAACCCAGCAGAGACATAGTTCAGCTGTAATATAGTTATAACTTTACAGAATAAATTAGCTTTCTAGAAGTACAGATTGGTCATTTAAAAAGAATTACATAACTTGCCAACATTCAATAACTATTCAAACTATTCCTAAAAATCACACAAAGCCCCAAATTTAATAAGCTTTTCAACTACACTTTTGCAGAGGTGTGAGTAGTATCCCATTTTCTCTATTAAAGCAGTCTCCCACTGAAAGAAAACAAATATCAATTTTCTTACACTGGTTTTATTAGGTTTAAATGTGCTGCTTTTCCAAGAATAAGCTCACTGTAAACTCCTACCTGAAAACACAAAAACACATTCATGAAACTAAACAACCACTTTACTTTGCCTCCTTATGTTCTAAAAGATTAAATCATGCAGTCCAAACAATTTTAAGGAGCCTACTTCTACAGTCAAGTGGAGTTTTGAATGTCTCTGAGAACAAGGTTTCACATTCTCTCTGAGCACTAGTTCCCCAGATTCATGGTTCAAAACAAACAAGCCCCCAAAATAATAATAATAGAAAACCACAAATACACCCCCTCAAAACTTTCTCAAAAGCAATCAGAATTTCTACTCTATCAGTTTTCTGCCTTTACATATACTACACATTTGAGAAATCAATATGACCTTCCCTCAGTCTCTTGTCTAAGGCTGAAGAAGTCTGGTTTTCCCTCATTAAGTGATGTGCTCTAGGCCCTTCATCACCTTGGTGACCCTCACTTGGACTTGTGGCAGTCTATAACTTCTTTCATGTATTGGTGAACCCCAAACACAGTACTTTAGATGTGGTCTCACAGCTCCTGACAGGGGGAAGAACCACTATCTTCTGGCTGCAACTTTACTAACACAGCCCAGTACGTGGCTGGCCTTTGTCACTGTGAAGCCACACTCAACAGCTCATCCACCTGGGTCCAAGGTTCTTCCTCAGAAAACTGTCCTATGGCCAGCCTGTACTGCTGCACATGGCAGCTCCATCCCTCCCTGGGGCAGGATTTCATATTTCTCCTCAATGAGTCACACAAGGCTCCTCCTGTGTCAGGCCACTTCTCCAGGTCCCACTGAAGGGTGACTGCTGCCAGCAGATTGAACAACTTGGTACGGTCCAAATAAACCTGATGAGATCACACTCAAGCCCACCATCCACCCAATTAAAAGATACCAAATGGCTCTAATTCCAAAACTGATCCTGGAAGGCACTGGTGCCACTTGCAACCTGAGGCCAGCTGGACTTGGCTTCATTGGTCCCCCCACTCTGGGTTGGCCACCCAGGCCATGTCCCACCCACCCTGCAGATCCCTGACCTGGTCCATCTCTCACAGCTGGGACAGAAGGCTCCCAGAGCACACCATGCCTAAGGTCTGACAGTCCTACAGACTCTTGTTTAGCACAAGTTACCTCCAGCACCATACTGATTTTTAGCTCTTAACCAGGACAAAACCAAGAAATAAAAGACTCCACTGGCATTGTAAGTTTCTATTTCTGCATCAGAAAAAGTTTTATATTTCTTCTGTTAAGAAATGTAACAAGAAGGATAAAACAAGAAAGGTCAAGATAGAGATGGCTATTTAGAAGAAAGAAAAAGCATTCACTTTCCAGTTTAACCACAGCAACAACACAACTTCAGGCCTCTCTTTTCACCACTGACTAAAAGAGACAAGAAGGCCACGTGTACCCACATGCACATCTATGTGTATAAAGGGGGAAATGAAATCCTTACATTTTGTTGCTTTTTCACAGGATCATTAAAGGATCCATAATCACCACAATCAAGCCCACTGTAATCCAAAATCCTACTTGTCACAATGCTTATACAAAAGCTCAGTATTAGCCCACTGATAGCAATATTTACAACCCATTACATATAGCTATAGATAAATAACACAGATCAACACTCTCTCTTTAGAAATATAAAATAACTGTTTGTTGCACTTCTCAGCAGGGAATGGACTTCCAGCTGCACTCCTTCAGGAAAGGAAACTCATGCCATTATCTCAGGGCTTTTCCTTTGTACTCACCAATAAACTTTAGACCTCTTAGCCAGTATCAAACAAACCTGGCTGAACAGTCTCTAAGTACCAAAATATACTACTAACTGGACTCTGAAAAGTTTTCCATGAGATGTAAAAACTCTATTAGCTGAGAGTCCTTTTTTTAGAACATGCTTATATTGCCTACCTTTGCACTTGAAACAATACTGATAATTAGCATGCTCAGCTTGATTCTGCCTAATGGTTTTATTGCAAGGCACTATTCCATTCAAAATGAGATGCTGTGATCTTTCTTACAATTATCCTCTGTAAATTTGCTTCACATCTGCTGTTTAAAATTATTAAAAGCCATCTTTATTCATATTGTTACAAATCATAAAGACAGTTATGAAAATTGAGTTTTACTCTTTGTAGTAAGAAACATACTGGAAATTAAATCAACCAATCTCATTCTGTTCTGAATCATTCACGTGCAGTCCTTCAGTGACACCCTGCTGAAATACAAACATGGCTTTGTGGGCTGTTTCCCCCTCTCTGTTTTCTTCAAAGCACTTTTTTATTGCTTTTTAACTACGGAAGGTGTCTCCACAGGACTCAAACCTAAACATTAAACTCAGCTTCAAGTCGTGTCACTTTAAGTGTCTCCCCTCCATCAGGGCCAAGTTCCCATGACTACATGGTACACACTCTGTCAGGATTTATCTGCACAGCATACTGAACAGAGTGCACCAAAGAGCACTTTCACAGCTTCCTAACTGATGGGTAAACATGAAGAAGCCTGTTGGGAGTTCAAAACAAGAAGCAATACTTCCCGAAAAAACATATGAGGTACCAAATGCACTAAGTACTTTCATAAATATGCCTAAAATGAATACAAATTCTCAAAAGGCAAAGCTAATTCATCTGCCATGACTGAAACTTTGAGCTACTAGAGAGTGTTTCTTATTTTTCCTAACATCAGTCACATTTAAGTAAAAGGAGATTGCCTGCTTATTACAGACGAATGCTTTGACTGCTATCAAATGAAGGGTAAAACTGATTACACACTAAATGAATAAATACTGTAGCATGCAAATATAAAAGCATCCTCAGCTGCATTTTAAATACAATACACTGCTGTCAACTCCATCTGTATCACATTTTCAGTGCTGTGATTGGGAGTCACCCATGTGCTCTCACTGCGGCCTCTGTATTTCAGAATGCTCACATGCCCATCTTTACATCTCTGTTGCAATTTGTCATTCATTGCAAAAGCAGCAATAATTATCCTGACTTTTATTATCTACACAAATAAATTTTTCTTATCCGTTATTTTTAGGACAGTTTGCTATCAAAAGCCTATTTCCTCAAAAACTGAAGATTGCTTGTGGTCTGTTACATAAAAAAACAGCTCTGAAGTACAAAGCTCTCTATGATGCAAGACTGCTTCTAACTGCCATAAGTAATAATTTACAAGATTAGGAAGAGCTGAGTTTAAGTCTAATGCTGCTGGAGCTCCCTGGATTCACCTCCTAAAAATAAAAACATATTTTAATTTAAAAATGGAGAAATGCAAAGAGTAGGATGTTACAATTTATTTGTTGCAATTATATAGAAGTGATGCTTCAAAAGTAATTAAGTGATAGAAATTTTTTCTATTATTTATTTATTTCTCTTGACACACACACACACAAAATAGATCCTACTCATTATCACAGCCCAGGGTAATGAACAAAGTCTATACAAAGTCTATGTCAAAAACAACCAGCAGAAGTTGCTACAGAATGGAAATGCTCCTGTTCTCATGCATGGTTTCACCTGCCTCCCTTGATAGAACACTCTGTCACTGGAGAAGGATGTTGGGGTGGAAAAATGTATGAAATCACCACAGAAGATCTGATGTTATGGCAGTTTCAGTGCTACACAAGTTTCAACAAAATTATAAGGAGGAAAAATGCTGTCCCCTCATCCTCATGCCAAAAGTCCCTCCTCACAGTAGAATAATAAATAAATGCATAAACTGAAGCCCACAGGGAAAGATACATATGGGAAACTGTGAAAATGATTCATACACAACACATTATGAAAGAAAAAGTTTTTAAAAGGCAAAGCAAAAAAAGTAACAACCCCATACTTTCCCTTTTCCCATCTCTAATCTTAGAGATGTATCCATGACATGAAGAAAAACATGAGAAATCTTCTCCTTTCAAGCTTTTTTAGTTTACACCAGACTTGCACCAAGAACAACAAAATGTGTATAAGGCTGAGCAGGAGCCAGACAGTCATTCTTTAGTGATGTATATGCACACATCTGTTATAGGACCAGCCCAGACTGACAGACTGCTGTGCTCAGGCAGATCAGCACTGTGAGAAACAAAATGAGCAACAATCATTGCAGGAATAGTGTTGGTTTGGGGTTTTTTTTAATTAAAAACCAAAACATAACAAAACCAAAACCTGAAAGCAAAATGCAAACGTATCTGCAGCCAATCTAATTGTCAGAAAACACATTTTGAGTTTCAGCTTCTCACTCAAGTGAAAAAGAAAGAAAGAAATAATATTAATCATTTAAGATGTTCAAGTATTAGAGAAGAACAACAGCAAAACAGGCATTAAACTGCAAAATCAGCATCATCCCAACTGAAGCTGTTCTTTATTTTATCATCAGCTTCTAGCTGTCCCTTCATATCTACCAGCCTGACTAAAGAGAATTTAAATATTTAAGCTTAATCTCTGTCTCCAGACAGTCCTGCACAACATCTGCTACTTTAAGAGAAAGACTCAGAACTGCCTGGTCATGATAACTGAGCTATCCCTTGAGTGCAAAGATGTCCTTTCAGCTGGAGCTGGGACACAGCAGAATGATAATCAAGACAGTCTTGTGGTGATCCCACATGTGCACTACTTCTTCTCAGAACAGATGTCATCATTCTCTAAAAATTCCAGCTAGCTCACAAAGTAATATTAACTCAATGATTAAAATCAACTTTTCAAAATCTATTTGAGTAACACAAATCATGGAGCTTCTGTGGATACAAAAGCATGTCTGGTCAAAACAAAGCAGAGGCTGTATTTTAAGAGACTGTATCAGTGATCTGTCTGTATTTACCATTTAGGCTTTTTACTTAAAAAAAGTAATTAGCCATCCATTTACATATGCAATAATTCCCTCTTCATATGATCATTACAGATTCTTATAATAGTTTGGGTCAGAAGAGATCTTAAAGAGCACCAAGCTGGACCCCCTGCCATGGGCAGGGACACCTTGCCCTGGACCACACTGCTCCAGGTCCCATCCAGCCTGGCCTTGAGCACTGCCAGGGATGGGGCACCCACAGCTCCTCTGGGCAGCCTGTGCCACTGTCTCACCACTCTCACAGTAAAGAATTTGTTCCCTATATCTAATTAAATTTAAAGCCATTCCCTCCTGTCCTGACACTCCCCACCCTTGTATAATGTCCCTCTCCAACTCTCTCAGCCTTTAGGCCCTGGGAGGCTGCTCTAAGGGCTTCCCAGAGCCTTCTCTTCTAGAGCCTGAAAACTCCAACTCTCTCAGCCTTTCTAAAGAGCAAAGGTGTTGCATTACAAAAGAAACCTCCCACCTGCATGCAGAAATATGTTAAAAATATATTTTTTACATGAATGTCAGATCATGCTGAAGAAATCAACAGAAAGGAGTACAGATTGCAAATTCTCTCAAATTCGACCTATAGTACAATATAATGGTTGTTTCTCCCTCTATGAGTTTGAGAAAAAACCCTATTATTTTAGCAATAGAATGATCTTGAAAATGTGTGTTTACTTGGAGGCAATTACATAACACTCATGCTCTAAAAAAAATATATTATAAAACAATCTTGCAGCTTTTGTTAACTACTGTTAAAGAGGCCTAAGCCTGGCTAGAAATATGGCAGGGTTTTTTTTTTTTATTTTGGTGTGTCTGGATGATAAAAATCAAAGCTTGGTCTCTTGAAAGGAGAGAAAATCTTCATAAATTTCAGTAGTTTTAAACAATATAGCATTAAACCTTCCTATTCAATAAACTGCTATAGAGTAGCATGTTCTTTCTACTGTCTTTGATTAATATTATGGCAGATTTAAATAAAGTTTGGGTGGAAGATTTTCTTTTGTTTTGTCTGTCGCTTTAATAAGTTGAGAACAGCGAAGTCCTTTGGAGGAGCACTCCCATGGTTCTCATTTTGTGAGGTATGCCTTTGTGCTTTGTTAGGCCTTCCACTGAAAACTTACTGAATGCAAACTCATCAGAATCAGTAAACATGTCTGCTCTGATTTTTCAGTTGAAACTTGTTCCAAAATTGCATATAACTGGATCCAAAATCTCCTCTGAAAATGAATTAAATAGGAAAAAGAGTGGTAACTAGGAGATAATATGTAGCAATTCACCCATCTGAACACACTGCCCCTCTACTGATGGACAATCAAGTGAGAAAATCAGAAAATGAGTCCATCACCTCTTATTATTTCAGAGAACTTGTTAGTTGTGATGCAGGAACAGTAAGTTCACAATTTTTTAATAACTTCACAGAACCAGGTAATGACATCCACACAAAACCACTTTTCTTTCATCACATTCTTTATGAAAAGGTTTTTCTTATCTAGCTACTGGTCTGAGCTACAGCAGGAACTACACTGGACTCAGAAGCTGGAAAACAGAGCTAACTTTCATTAAATCTGTTTAATTTCCCTTGCATTTCTGTTCAGAAAACAGTCCCAGTTTGCAAGGTTGCTTAGAATACAGAAAATAATTAGTTAATCCACAAACTAGTTTACAGTTGCAGAGGTAGGTGCAGGTTGTGCTGAAATAAATTAGGTGTAAAACAACCTCAGCTCCTCCAGGCAGCAGCGCCATAACAGCACGGAGCCTGCCACTGCCTGCACGAGTCCAGATGCAACATCCAGTTAAAAACCAAACAGCTGCAAGGAGGGAACCATCCCCTTCGCCTTAACACAGCACGCTCACCACTGAAGTTCAGGAGCTGCGTGAGGCGTTCTTAGGTCACTCACAACACATCAACAACAGCAGCAGGAGCTGCAGAACACCCACTTCAACCACTGGTTTTAATCCCGTGTTTCACAGAACTCACTGCTTTAGGTAAGCAGGTGTAGAGAAACCAGCCCAGCTCGAAAGCAGCAGCAGCAAAACTGTGTCTTCACTGTAATTGGAGCTTGCATGCACAAAGACTCCAAAGGAGCCTTTTGGTAGCAACATCCTGACTGTATGTCCGCATGCAAATTATTAACTATAAATTTGGGAGAGTTGCAGATTTTTTGCACGTTACGGTAGAGCCTGTTTAAATCTTGTTTCCCACCAAATAAAGCTTTTTTGTATTTACAGATAATAAAAAATAATGCAAAACAAGTCCAGTTTAAACTGCAATCAGCTCAAATAGGGCACATAAAACAGTTATACAAACAAAAGAAATTCAAAGAAGAGCAACACAAGCAACAGAAGTACCCACCATTCTTTATTCCCCAATTTACAGTCAAATCCAACATAAAAATTTCTAAAATACACACAGTCCACACAAATAGTGCAGAACACTGTGTATTTATCTGATATATTTTGTTTCTTTTTGGAAAGGCATTATCACATTCAACCTGCACTGATGTATCTCCCAAACCATGAAAGCATTACACTGTATTCTTACCCTAGAAGTAAGTTGCCAGTGATGACAAAATATGTATTATTTAACTCTGTGCATGCTGTCAAGTGTACTAATAAGCATATCAATGTCTGTACCTATTCCACATAGTTAAGAACAGGGGGCAGCAATTCTGTCAAACACTAACCTAACAGGTTGATTCTTGAGAAATCTATCAGTGGCCATGGCTTAGTTACAAGAGAAAAGAAAAACCAAACCAGTTACAATTATGGAAAAGTTACAGATGTTAATCTAGGTTACATAATAAAGATAAAATAGATAATTCTAAATGCGAACTTACAATCACTGTCATCAATTGCCCCAGACAACAGCGCTGTTACAGTTCTGAACATAGACAGTTTTTCTATTAAAACTTCAACTGATCTGAATCCTGCAGCATCATATTTCCATACCCAAGACTATCAAGCAAAAACCATAATTAAATAATTAATACTCTTTCCTTGCATACCAAATGTTTTGCTCATGCCAACACATTCAGCAGAACTAAAAGACTCTATTAAATCCATCTCCTAGATACGGGCTGGCTCCTGAAGAATCGACAAATACTTGATGAACTAAGTGTATAATCCAAACCAACAACTAACTGCAACCTCTGCAACAATAGCAAAAATCTGTCTTCTTTCAGTGGCATCATGCTTGGACCTTCAAACAAGCAAAAGGCAAGAGAAGAGCTGTACACTGTCTTCTTTTAAAGTCATTTGGAAGACATTTCCTCATAACCACTGACCTAGTACATAGGAAATCACTCTGAAACCTCAAATAGGAAGCAGTGGACTGATATTCCTTGGAAACCAGCTCTGGAAGTTTACCCATTTTCATGCTCCTATTTCTTGACAGCAGAGCAGGGTGAACATTTAAATGACGCTCATAACAAGCATGAAAAACCCCGGCACTGAGGCTTCAAGGTTGAAGTGCTGAGACCATACAATCTCTTCTGCTGCATTATTTTGCTTCTCTCCTTCCACCAATTCTGTTTTCATATTATTTCCTTCACTCCACATTCATCTCTTCATCCTTACCTCATTTCTTAAACCAAGTCTCCCTTGGCAGATTTCTGCAGTCAGAGTTCTGTGCTTACTTGATGTAATGAGTGGCTGGGGAAAACCTCTACTAATGCTCTCAAACAAAACTCACCCTTCATCTTCCCTCTGAAAATCCCAACATTCACGCATTTTTTTCTACTGCAACAACTGACAACACTGAAAACACCAAGAAGTACCACAGCAACATATAAGTTCAGACAACTGCTTTACGCGCTAATCTTTGAGACGCCAGAGCAGGAAAGCTTTCTGTAACTAGCTCAACACAAGGGCAAAGTCCCACAATTAAAAGAGCAGATTACATGCATACCAACGCCTCTGGCTCCTGTGGATTTGGGCGGGTGGTGCTGCCCCGTCCCTGATGCTCTCTCAAAGGCGTACAGAAAAAAAATTAATAAAAAGGAACAAAAAAGAGGGAAAATGATAAAAACGAGGGGATAGGGTTTGGGGTGTGGACGATTTACCTCTTCCAGCAGCGTGACCGTGTTCCTGCAGTTCTGCAAGCGGGTGGTGAAGCTGGAGGTGGTCGGGGAGTTGTAATCCTCTGTGGTCTCGGCGATGAACTCCGACACGGTGATCTGGTCCGGCATGATCCTGCCCCACCGGTAAAGCCCAGGAGAAGCCGGGCACACAGATCCGAAGAGAGAAGCAGCCAAGTTTCGAGGGGAAAGGTGGGGGAAAAAAATAAGAAAACGAAAAAAAAAAAAAAAAAAAAAAAAAGGAGAGGGAAGAAGATGTTAACAGCCAGCAGAGACCCGCAGCATCAAAGCACCGGAGCCGCAGAGGGAGGCTGAAGCTTCGCCCTCTACATCCAGCCTCTCCCCGGCCGCCCCCTCCTCCTCCGGGCAGGAGGTGAAGGGGGAGAGGCCCCCGCACGGCGCCCCTCGCTCGGCCCCGCCGGTGGGGAGCGCTCCCGCGGCCGCCTCCGAGCAGCCCAGCTCGGCCCCGCCGCGGCGCTGCGGGGAGGGCGGCGGGAGGGGAGCGGCGACCGCGCCGGGCTCAGCCCCTTTCCCCACCCGCGCCGATCCCCCCACGCCCCCCGGCCCGGCCGCTGCTCCCGCCCGCGTCGAGCACTGACTTGTGCGGGCTCGCGCTGCGCCCCCCGGGCGGGGGAGGCGGGGCCGGGCCGGGCGCGGCGGGGCCGCGGGGCCGCGCTGACGGGCACCGCTCACGGGCACGCGCCGCCCGCCGCCGCTACGCGCGACAACGAGGAAGCAGCTCCGCGCAGGCGCGGCCGGCGCTCCCCTCCCCCGGCCCCGCGGTTTCTGAGGGGGGGAGGCTGCCACTCTTTCGTTTTCTTATCATAAAAAAGGGGTTTTTGGTGGGAGCCGACAAGGTCGGGGGATGCTGCGCTGCGGTACTGTCCCTAAGCGGGAGAATGAGCTTCCCGTGCCTCTGGCACCGGGGAGAGACCCTGCCCTCCTCGGGCTGCGGCTCCGCTCCCTCTCCAGGGAACCCCCAGGGCGAGTCGGAGCCTCTCGTGTTTCTTTATTTCCCTTCCGTGAGTCCGTCACGGGCGGTCGGAGCCTATCCGCCGGGGATGTACAGCCGAGGATTCGTGCAGCCGAGGTTGCCACCCCTCTCGGCAGCCTTGACTGCATAGGTTTTTACGCTCCTTAGTCTTAGTTAATTTTTAAGAAGTCCTGCTATGATTTAGAGAAGCCCTTGAAGTTGCTATTGCCGATTTTGCGTTACAAGCTCTGTGCCGGAGCAGAGCTGTCTCAGTGCTGCCGTGGCCGGGTCGCGCAGCCCAGCGCGGTGCCCCGGAGCAGCGCTGGCCCGAACCTGAACCGCGGGCTCACAGCTCTGTGTCCGCTCACAAACAGTATTTCTGAATAGTTAACATCTCCTTTATCCATTGTTGTATCACGTAGCTCAGGGAACTGACAGACAGACAGACCCCTTTTTTTTTGGTTTTTTTTTTTTTTCCTTAAAGCTTAGGTTTGAGGTCCCATATGTTCATTTCTAAAGAAGGCTAAGTCTCAGGAGGCTCAAGTAATTGTGGTCATCTGCTGCATCAGTGTGATTTATTTAGCCTTACTGTGTGATTTCCTCCTCCTTATATTTGGGATTCTCTCCACACAAGCTGGGCCATTCAGGAATGGTAAATATTCTCAAATCTGAACAATTGAGAATGAGCAATATTATGTGGCTGTATCCATTTCAAAAGATTTTATGTTCTCTGCATAAGTACCTGCCATATTACAATGTGGTTAGGCTTGTACATGGTTTTGCATGTAATTCTAATAAAATGCCTGTGCAACTCAAAAATAGTTTACAGTATCAACTAAAAACTGCAATGCCTGAGTAAGGATAAAAAGGAGATGCCTGATTTGAGTATACTCGTAAAAAAATTACTTCTATGCAGTTCTGTCAGCAAAAATATGACCAATACTCCTGAGCAGTGGTCCTGCCAGAACATGTTTCTGTATTTCATTGCCTTAGTAGAAGCCCTCCATGTGGCCATGTGATTGCTGCTGCTGCTGCTGCTTCACGTGATGCAGCTTTCTGGCACAAAGGCTCTGAGCTCGTACAGATGATTGTTAAACGTCATGAGACTCTGAAAGGTAGAGTAGGCAAGAGGAGGAGGAAGCCAAGAAAAGAACTGTGTGGGAGTTACAGTGAAAAATGGATTTGGGCAAAAAAAAATGAAGGGCTGAAGAAGCAGCGGGAGAGGTAGGAAGAAAATCAGTTGATGATTGTGTTCATCGGAGCAGTGGAGGAGGAAGAGAGACCAAGAAGATAAAAATGGCTGGTGGCATCAAAAGCAGCATGGAAAGGAGAGTAAAGAACTGGCTGGGGGGTTGGGCCAGGGAAGAGCTGTTGGTAAAATCCAAAAGAGCTGTTTTGGCCTAGCCTGCTTGGAAACTGGATGGGTGAGGGATACGGCCCGAGGGCCCAGCAGGGTCTCTGTGGTCACCCCCTGTAATTTCCTGCTGAACATCAATCATGGGCTGTCACACAGCTGTTCCTGGTGGTCCACAGGTCAGCCACAGTGTTCACATTAGGAAGGTTCCTGATCCCTCACTGGCAGATTTCAAGTGAGGATAAATCCATCACACTGGTGGACAAACTGGTTTAATTAATTGGGTGCTCTCACTATCAGAGTTGAATTGTTCTTCTTCGGGCTGAAGTTATTGAGCTTGACCATTAATCTCTGGATTGTAAAATAACCTCATCTGTTATCCCAATAAATCCCCCCAGAAGCTGAGCATATTGCTAAAGACATAATTGCTTTGATACTATTTTGTGCAAATTTAAACTACAGAACTGAAGAGCATATTCAGCTAAGAAAGGGAGTAGACCGGCCAGGGAAACTGTGAAGAGTGACAGAAGTGAAGGCAGAGCAGAAAGTGCAACTGAACTTTTGTGTTTCCTCATCAGGGAAAAAAGTTGTCTTCTAAAAAGACATATAAAATATATAAGAAATAGAATGAATACAGAAGAATACTGGTAAATAAAGAGAATGGCACAATGCCTAAAAATGAAAAAGGAAGATCATAGCTGCCTTTTGGTCTGTTTTTGACTGTTCTGAAATTGTTTTTGACTGTTCTGAAATTGTTTACTCTGCCAGAGAGAATACAGTGCTCTGTTTTGCTGCTTAGAAGCAGCATTTCCCCTTCCCCTATTCAAATGTTAGTAAAGAAAATAGCCCTATAGGCATGACCTCTTTGGACTTGGATTATTTTCATTTAAACACATGGAAACAAGATCAGTAAATTAATATGATTTTAATAAAAACATAAAGCTACCTGTAAAATGTGCTAATGTTTAAACTAGTCAGATAATGTAAGTATTTCAAATAGCATTCAGCGATTTTCAGATTTAACTATGTTTCCTGTTTTGAATCAGTATCTGAGATTCAATTCTAAATTTGTAAGATGCACCTCTCTATAAATTGTCACTAACTGAAATCACTGTTTCACTTCACAAATGTCAAAGAATAATCATCAGAATGTGAAAGTTATGTTTCACAGTGTCTGCTGTAACCCTGTCTTAGTCTGTGCTAGATCCTGGGTGAGGCTGTGCCACAGCCTTTTTCTCATGGAAGGTTTGCCATTGAAGTTATGTTTATCTCAGTCCTCTTGGTATTCTGAAGTGAAATACATCTTTTCCATCCTGGACAAGCTAATGCCAGTGAGGATCATGCAAGCAGCCCTGGAAATCACTTACTCCTTACTGCTGATGCATTGCAGTCCAGGTAGTTGTGCTGTCTTGCCATCCCACCCAGTGATTCAGTCTACAAATCCACTTGATTCCCTGGTTTGTATTGTGATTGCAAACAGAAGAGTTAATTACAGCAAACTGAGAGTAATTCTGCAGTACTGGTGATAGTCACCATGCTCAGGGAGAGGCTAAGGAACATAGCAATGACAAGCTGCAGACACAGGTGTTGTGCAATAAACTGAATAGCAATGATAGTATTCTTCATTTTATAGTATTTTAGAGAGCTTATATTTAGATTGAGGCCATCAGTTCACTCACAGGAGCTGAGCAGGAGTGAACAGGTGATGATGTTTTCATCCCTGTGAACTTTGCAGCATGACCAGTATGTGCAGAGGTGAAGATCTACATGGCACTTGCACAGCTCTTCACATCATCAATGCAATTAACTATTGAAACCACACAGCCATGAGATAGAGAACAGCAAGATTATGTTTCCACTGCAGATAAGGAGCCAGATAGATGAGCTTGTGTCCCTGCTGTGTTTGTGGCTGTCTAGCTTTAGTCATGCAAAGCCATCTCTTCAGGGTATCAACACCTCATCTAGGCTGAAGCTGGTGGTGAATCTCCTGTGGGATGTGGTTATGCTGTCTGCAGAGAGCAGCCCCAGGACCACCCTGAGGTCACACTTCCCTGCTGCATAGGAAGCAAACTCACAGATGCAAACTCAGGTGTGGTTGCTGCTTTTGGAAACAAGCTTGACCCGGGTCCCTGGCTGTGCACCAGTGTGTTGTCAAGCATGCTCAGACAAGATGCCTCCAGGGCCATTTGCAGCCTCTCAGTGTGGCAGCAAAGTTGTTAGCTGGAAAATGGAAATCACTGTGCACATCCCTTCTGTGCAGTGATCCTTCTGATTACTACCAGTGTAGTCATGGCAGGATCTCACATTCAGGGGGTTTTGATTCTCAAGTATTAACATGATGATGCCTTTTTGCAAATACAGGTTTACAGGTTTACACTCAGTTCTTGACTTGCAAGGTTTCCATCTTGGTGATTACTGCAGATAAAAGTGCTGATTTTATAATATGACAGACAGTAGTGCTTCATTAAAACATCAAATCATTGAAATGCACATGCTTTTCTTAGTAAACTATATAGTTGTTCTTTTTATGCTCCTTAACAGCTCCACAAACATGGAGAGTGTCACCAGCTCAGCAGCAAATAGCAACAGTAGTGTGCTAAAATGCATCAGGAAAATATCCTTAGGCTATGTTTCTCTACTATACTGCTATCCTGAATATCTTTGTGGTTTGGTGTTAGATCCATCTATTTCAGCTAAACACAGCAGTCAGGAGTACTCCCCATCCTCCTCCTGATCCTAACTCTCTTTATGAGATAGTTGTAAGACATCAGGCATCCATGGCATTTGATACCTGATAAAGCTGATTTGATGTTCCCTGAAAAAACATCTACATGGTAAATTGCTGTTCCTACATTTTTATAGTTTTATTTTCAGATAACTTCTGACAAAATTAATGGGAAAGGCTTATTTAAATTTATGGCCATAATACTAGAATATCCACAAATATTTCTGAATATCAGCTCTTCTCATTTGAGTTAGATGCTGGGCTTAGGGGGTAAAGGAAGCTTCAAATCAACAGGAATCTCAGCAGGATGAGTTATGCTTTTGGTTTTGGAATATCTCACGTGCTAAAACTCAGTAAACTTTTTTTGTTAATGGAACTCTCTTAGTTTTGTTTTGCAAAGCAAAACCACCCCTTTTATGTAATGACAAGTAACATCATCACTTTATACTTCAGCAGGAAATGTTTAGTCAGGAGGCGTTTCACCTCCAGGAGCTGTGTCCTCTCAGAGGACGGTCGGACGGCTGACAGCCTTGCACAAATTGTAACAACCACGTATCTAACCTGCAGCATGTTTGCACGTTTAATATCACACAAGTGCATGATGTACTCACAGGAAAAGGCAAAGTCTATTTTAAACACTGAAGCCTACATCACACATTGTGACTGGTGCTAATTTGCTTGAAGGGAACGTACATGGTAAACTGCAGAGTGTTTCTACTTGAGGAAGAAGTCTGTTGGCTTTGACATTTGCAAACAAACCTTTGAAATTATTATGTTACTGGGACCAAATAGGTACCTTTCCAGTAAAAGAAAACTTCTTGCCTATGTAACACTGCTGAACATGAAGAAGACCAAAATCCAGGTCCAGCAAACATGCAATTCTGTGTTTTTTATGGGACAATATCTTCTAATGTGACTTATGAACTGCATGAGCTCTGTCAAGAATTTGTGCTGCTGCTGTGACTGTGTTGAATGCAAGAATCAGCTGATTCCAATTTTAATACTGGCATCTCCCACCATTTGTCTTCATCTGGTATTTAAAATGAGATAGTGAATGTCTCAGAAACTACATGTTATTTTAGAAACCTTTTAGCACTTACAATAGTGGCTTAAACAGAAGGTTCTTTTCACATTCTTTCAATATTAAAATGAGAGCAAAAAGAGAGCCCATTGTGTTCTCTTTATAAATGACATTTTGGTAGCATTAAGGTCATGTGGTTTTAACACTATGTGGACAAAATGAAAAAAGATTAAGTCAGAACATCAGAAATATTTTGCTGAATTATATATTTTGCATCTTATTTACATGAATGTCCTGGGCAAGTAACTTGGCTGAATGATAAGGAAACTCAAATAACCACCTCAAAGGACAGCTGAAAATAACAGTACTGAAAATGAAGTGCAGCATTGAGTTACACAAGATTAAGCTGACTAATCTGCTGATTCAGTTTTGCCTTTGTTTTTTGGTTTTGTCGTGCAAGATCAAGTGTCAAGCAGACAAACACGTAATGGCATTCCAGGCTCCCAGTAACAACAACAAGCAATGGGCTGTTCCCCTGCCACCTCTGCATTCTCCAAAAATGAAACAGCAAAATGCTCACCTGCAGCAAGAGGCAGTAGGTGAAGGACAAAGATCCTCCTTTTCTTGTTACAGGTGTGATGAATTTGGTATTTCTATTTCACAGATGGTTTTTGTTAGAGATGCTCATTTAAGAAACCTTACTTCAGTTGATAGGAAGTGCAATAATGCATATGAAGGGTCTGGAAGAGAAGCCATGCAAGGAGCAGCTGAGGTCACTTGGGCTGTTCAGCCTGGAGAGGAGGAGACTGAGTGGAGCCCTCATTGTGATCTCCAACATCCTCACAAGGCAAAGAGGAGGGGCAGACACTGATCTCTTCTTTCTGGTGCCCAGAGACTGGACCCAAGGGAATGGCTGAAACTTGTGTAAGAGGAGGTTTAGGTTGGATATTAGGTTTTTCCCCCAGAGGGTGGTTGGGCATTGGAACAGGCTCCCCAGGGAAGTGCTCGCATCCCTAAGGCTGACAGAGTTCAAAAAGCACTTAGGAAATGCTACCAGGCACATGGGATTCTTGGGCATGATCCTGTGCAAGAACAGGAGTTGAACTGAGTGATGTTATGAGTCCCTTCCTACTCAGGATATTTTATGATTCTGTGATTCTGTGTGTCAGGAGACAACAGGTTCAAACACAGCTCTTACAACATCTACAGAATATAAAAACACAGCAGTATATTCTTCTGTATGGACTGGTTCTTGGACAGTCCAATGGTATCAAACTCTTACGAGTGCTGATGAATAAGAAATCTGTCAGTGGAGCCACTCGTAGGTTTGATGTTAACCCTTGCCCAAGTGCCAATATGAGCCTGCTCATTACTCACAGAGATGGTCAGGCAGGAACTGCTGACCCTGAGGGAGGTGGTGCTCCTGCAGTACCCACCATCACTGCACTGGTGAGGCTGAGGAGCACCACAGGGAAACCTGGGCATGGTTGTCCTTGCATTCCTGACACTGAGCAAATCTTTGAAGCATTGTTGGGAAGGACACTGCAGACATGTTGGCAGGAGAGCAGGTCATTCCAGTGGGATTCAAAGGACAAGATGAAGCCAGAATGTCATGAAGGGGTACTCTGATTGAAATGAGAGAAATAAGAGTCCTTCCAAAGAAGGAGTCATAGTAGCTGGATGCTTTATTTTTTTTTTAATATGAGAAATAGCAATGACTAAAATCAGAGGGTGATACTGCAGAAATGAACATGTTGCAGGGCAGCTGGCATAGCAGGCTCTCCAAAATAAAAAGAGAATGAAATAAAGCCTCAACCCACATTACAAACATTTCAATATTTTCCCTTTCCCTCTGGAAACGATATGACTGTGTCATTACCAGGCACATCTCTGGTTCTACTGAAGATGCTAAATCTATGCTGATGGCAACGTGCAGTGTTTTGCCTGCAGAAAAAAATGAAGGTTCAGACCAAAATGGACCTGGGAAGCAGTTAGAGAATGAAGTAAAGGCTCTGTAGACCTGGGATCATGTCCTTGAGCTGCCACTCATGGCTCTGACATGGCAACTGATCTCTGTGTGCATCATTTCTCTATCTGTGGAATGCAGACAATTACATTTATTTCTCTAGGTGAAAGAACACTGGCCTTTTTCAGCTGAATACTGCTGTATCAGAACTAAGTATTTTTAATGTATATTTTATTGTAAGAGTTTCTAAAAGTAACTGAGGGATGAGAAGGACTCTCAGTCCAAACAATTTTGTCAGCACTTTTTTGGACAGACAAAAAGGTTTGGCAGGTAAATGAAAGGGTTTCTTTCTACTAGTTGTTAATGCTGTGAAAATATAAATCAGAAAGATCTGGGTTTGTGAAGGACTCCTCCCTCCTTATTATAGTTTTATTAGCATTACTTTGTGGAAAAAGAGGGACTAAGACCCCCATGATAAAAAACAGAAGTCATTAGCAAGGTTTGCTAAGACACAGTTTGCAGATGTGTATGGGCCTACTCAGTTGAAGTTTAAGTGCTGGCTTATAGTGTTGTCTGAGCATACTTTATTTCACATAATTTCCTAAATAGCATCTCATTAGAGAAAGGCTGGAAATAAATCTGCAGATGTTGGATGTTATAAAAAAAGGTTCTTCCAGCCACTGAACATATTAGCACATCTGTGTTTGCCTTATATAAGCTACTGTTTTCAAGGATGCATCCCTTGGCCAGACTCTAGACTTGAAAGTAGCATAAGAAATTTTCAATTCAGGAGTGATGCCTTTTGGGTTTTGTTTTGTTTGTGTTTATTTTGTTTGCATGTTTGTTTGTTTTATTAAGGAAATCAGAATGTTTAACGATACGTAAGGTCTGAAATAATTTGAGGCATGTCTCCTTTATGCTCAAGCAAAATTACTCATATTTAAAATTATGGTTTGTAGGTTTTATTAATGTAGATGTTTGAATGTTGAAGTCATAAGGTTTTGGCAAAACCCAGGATGACGGATAACCATATGGAAGTTTTTGGAAACTAGTCTTGCTGTGTGTACCAAATTTCTGTTGGGCCAGTGTTCACATGGTGCTAAATGAAATTTAACAGTGCAGAATTTCAGTCTAGAGGTTGATCACAGCAGCTCCTTTAGCCAATTACTCATTTGCTTCTACTTTTAACCACTGAATTTGAGCTTGCAGCTTCCTAAGTTAACTGGCGCTCCATTGACTACTGTAGAGGGTGACCATCTGCTCATCTGTTCTGCCTCTAAGGATTTTTTTTGAAACAATGCTGATCTCAGAAAATTTGAAAGGGCAGCAGGAAAGATGTCAAAAATCTTCAGCTCCTTAAAGTTTTGTGATAAAATTAAAATGAGCGGGGTAACAAAATGTTTCTTGTCCTTATGAATGGGAGAGGTTCACTGTCACCTTGTTCTTTGTCAAGTTAATCAGTGTGGGAGAAGGCTCCCCTAAGTGTCCCAGTCATGGGAAAAGTTTCAGTGATGGCTTGCACCTCCTCAGGAGCTTCATCAAGACACAGATCTGTAGAAAATTTGGTTTCATTAACTTCTGAGGTGTTAGCACTACTTATTTTCTTGTTGGCGGTTGTGATTTCCTTCAAGGAAATCTAGGAGCAGTAGGACATAAAAATGGAAGTGCCATTTTAAAATCAAGTAGGAATGTCCAGCTTAATAGCTCCATTTTTTTTAAATACAACTGTTTGACTTCTGAACTCTTGCTTATTTAAGACCTCATGGACCCAAAAAGGAAAAGTATGTGCAGCCATGTGACAAAGCAAATGCGCCAAAGGAGGATTTATTCAGTTTTGGGAAGATCAGCAGCAGTGATTCACCCTCTTGGCTGGTCTGGGCTGCAATATGGTCAACTGATTCCCCCAGGGAGGAGGAAAGGATGAAAGTCCCACACAGCTCTGTGGTCACAGGGAGCAGTGACCTGTGCCAGGGTAGCTCCAGCCCCTGCATCCAGTACAAAGAAAACTTCAGCCTTAACCATCAGTATTGCTGTAGTAGGTGATTCAAGTCAGGCAATCCAAATGTAGCTTTTAGTGGTTCAGTGAAACAGAGTGAAAACTTTAAAACAAGAGAACTCACCATCCAGAGACTGAATAAACAAAAAGCATATTTAGACAACTGTGTGCTATTCAGCACTTTACATCACACAAAGAAGAGAGTCCCTCCTCTTTTCAAGCCCTCACACAAATCTTGCCATAGATTTTTCAGGCTGATCTGAGAGATTTGTTGTTTGTTTTCAAAGTTAAAACAACATCAGTTACCAGATCTAGATGAGTTGAAAGGAGTTACAATGTCCTTTGTATACCCTGCTGCCCTCATCCAGCTTTAAGATCTATGAAAGCAAAGCAAACTATGTAATAAATGTTAGTGTTTGTTCCAATAATTGCTCAAGTGGCCAATGCTTTGTAAAGATTTACTGATTCATTGGAATTTTTGATCCTTGAAAGGCAATAGGTTAGACTTTTTCTGAGGAACACCCACTGTAAAGTCTGAAGTGGCATTGAGCAGGAAAAACCTACTGGCAGGTATTAGAATTTATAAAACATCTGGCCTGACTTTTACTTTTTAAACTATATTTATGGTTATATTTATATTTATATTTATATCTTTCTTACCGATTCCATAGTGAATCTCTTGAAGAAAAACTTGAAAGCCTGGATGCTGAAGATCTCATGTCTCATCTGTCACGACCAGAAACCTACCTAGACGAGGAGAAAGATCAAGTAAGTAAAACTGACCAAAGCTATGGGACTAACAAAGTCACTTATTTAAACAGTCAATTTGAAACAATGTGTGTTAATTCTTCAGAGATGGAAATTTATCTTCCATTATTTGATTGCTGCATTTGATAATATGAGTTTCACTGTGGTAAACAGATCCATTAGAAATTCCCTGATAAAGAACACCTTGTTAAAAATTGCTGGAGGAGAGCTTCATTTAGCTGGCTGAGAAAACTCTCTATCTAACTCAATGTGGCAACTACTCAGTCAGCTGCACTGAGTGCAGTGCTGCTGAGGACTTGCCTGTCCAAGCTGTCTGACACTTCAGAAGACCCGGTTTTCTGATATAACTTCAGTCTAACCATTCAAGCTGGAAATTTCAATGTCAGGTGTATGCACCAGACTGATCTTTTTTGGAAGATGGAGATAAGATCTGAAGGATAAAGTGACTGGGAACAAGAAGTGTTCTGACGGGACATAATCCTGCATGTGGGAGAGGGCAGGAGGGTGTGGGGAGACAGCCATGGCAGGATATGGACAAGCGGTCTCACAGTTTTTCATCGGGTTTTTCTATCACTATATTGCATACTCTTTCCAGTTTAAGACTTGTGTTGCTGTGGGGAAAAGAAGGTGCTAGACATGCTGCAGAGCCCTGAGCAGTGAGTAGGGCTGGCACATACCTTTCAGTTTGGGACATTCTGGGATGATCTTCCTGTTTGGTCCAAAGATACAAGCTGGAAAAAGATTGGCAGGGGCTTGAGGCCAGATATGGGTGCTGAGAAGGAGAACACTACGCAGAAGCCATTGCCGTGAGATGGTAAATCAGGTGGGCTGGGACAAGCCCGTGAGTCAGAGGGATGTGGACTGCATGGGCTGGCACATGGGAGAGGTGATAAGGACCCATAAAGATGAGAATGAGATCAGAGTCAAACAGAGGGGCCCAGGCAGCAGGGGAGTGGGAGAAAGGCCATCCCCAGATTACATCCTTTGGTTAACCAGTCTGCCCATTTTCATTCAAGCACATCACTTTATTCCTTGCTTCCATGAGGAAAAACACAAATCCTTCCCTATGAGTAGTTTTTTTAACCTTCTGTCTAAGAGAAGCCTTGTTATGCCTGTTGACCTATTTCCCCAGAGACTGCTGTAGTTTGTTTATGGGGTTTGTCCTGTTTGTTTTGTGTTTCCAGATATGTCATGTGGGTCTGGAGGTTTTCCAACCCTTAGCATTAAAAACAACATAGAATAGTCCCTGTCTCTAAGACATATGAGATTCAATTAAAAATTGCGACATACGAGGTTTTGGATGGGATGTTAGTATCTGTCTTTTTTCCCTTCTTTTTCTGAGCCTTTAGGATACTTTCAAGTGATCTTGTCAAGAGCTCTTTTATTATTAAGAGGGTTAGACATCTTTTTTACCAGCAGACTTGAGATTTTTCCATGCTGCCTGGAAAGGATCTGAGATTTTACCAGATATGCCACCAGCTTGGCAGCATAGGAGGAGGAGACATGGTTATGGGCTCTGCTGATAAGGAGGTGTGTCCTTTGATTTGAAGACCAGTGTGCAAGAGGAGGAGTATCTGCCTCAAGTCAAGAATATTATGCTTGAATCTTGTGGTACATGCAGGAAAAAGTTTTTAGAAGGAAGCCGTGGCACTGCATTGTGTTTTTGTGGATTTTTTGTGGAAAGGCGTCTCCTGGCAGACAACTGAGTACCATCATCTTACAACAAACCCTTAGCCACTGGCAGCCCTGGATGTGACTCAGCTTATGATGACATGTGTGCTGGTTCTTTAATTTTACAGCATACCTCTTCCTTTTAATTATGTTACTCATCTTCATAGGCAAAAAAAGTCCCCATCATCATAGGTTTATGTTATTCAAATCAAAGCAAGAAATAAAAAATATATAATGGCTCATTACTTTCTGAGTTTACAAGTAACTATGATTGACATTGGACTAAATTTTAAATGGATGGCAATTTATTTTTTGTAAGTCTGAAAAAGTCACAGAATCTCTTTTTGTCTGCTATAATAAGCTACTGAGTATTATTTAATTGCTCATTTGCTCATTTGCTGTAAGTGGTATTATGAGCATTTTTGGTTACATCTCAGTGGTTAAATATATGATTATATTCCCTTTCTAGGTCTCCTACTCATTTTGGAGCCTATTTATACAAGAGCAATCAGCAAATAAATAAAATATCAAAGAAATCCAGAGCAATATTTATAGAGAGATGAAGTTGGTTGAAGTTATCATCATTGACTGGTGAGAAACAACACTGAGAAGGAAATATACGTGGCTCTCCTAGAGAGAGGAATGGTGGCCCAGTGATGAAAGTGCTCATGTGAGTTCAACACTGGCTCAGTGACCTTGGACAATTTTTTAGGGCATTATTCAAATGGCAAATTCCTCAAGCCATACACCTATTAGTATCATTTATATGGGTAAAGAGTCTTTTGAGGCTAAATACAGCTTTTCTGAAATTCTAGAACCAATGACAGTAGAAAAATTTGGGCTGTGTCAAGATGGCATTTTGACTCTTCTTCTCACCCCCCTATGAAACCAAAATCAATGCTCCCCAACTGTCCTTGGCAATGTGGAGGTAACATTGCCAGATTTGTGGAAAATCCTTATATATGACAGTATGTGAGTGGGAGCAGGGAGTGAATATGAAATATAAAAGCCCAGAACATATAGAGAACAATGAAAACGGGAGAAATATGATTGCTTTTCACCCAGGAACACGTACACCTGGAAAGAGAAAGTCTAGTGGGGCTTAAGCAAGGAGGGAGCCTAACTGAGAACAGGGTGACATTAATGGCAGCTGGGTGACAACTCGACACAATACAGGAATAGAGTAGCAGATTCTATTAGCCCTTAGATGAGGAAAGCATTTGTTCTTGTGCCTAGTTATAAATACATACAATTATATTGGATTAATTGGTACAATCTAACTGCTTGACTAATCATAATGCTTAACTAATAAGTATAATGAGTTGAATCCCTGTATTTTTAAGGTTTTAGAACAGGGTAAGTGTTGTGGAAAGCTAGCTAATGAATTCTCAGGAAGAGAATATAAAAATTGCAACTGTATTGGGTAATAATCAAGAAAAACAATTATTCAGGGATTTTGCAGAGGAGAGGAAAATATCAGGAAATATTTTTTACATGCTTTAGTTACCTGCATTTGATATTGCCTAAACTCTGTGATTTTATGCATGTCATTTAATGACCTATTTTATCTTGCTTTTTGTTTTAGAGGACTTTTTTTTCTTTCATAATAGACTCTATGACCTGAGTAGAAATAATATAAATCCATATTTTTTCATGTCTAATGACTATTTTAGGGCAAATACTAGCCAGCCAATTTTCTCATATTCCTGAAACAGAAGTACCCTAACAAGAAAAACTCAAACAAGCGAAAGTTAATATTGTTTCTACAGTCACTGATGCAATAACAATAGTAGTTGTGCACCACCATGCTGAAAATCAACTCCCTTTATGTCCAAACAATAGTGTGAATCACAGAAATCTGACCTTGATATACAAATGTGATCATGTAGTAATTATAGCTCTTGTGCTTTCTGTATAAACAGACTACTTCATCTGGAAATGCTGCTTCATTCTGCAATTTGCAGCTAATGACTGAGCAGAAAGCTTTTATATCCCAAAAAGCTTTAAAATAAAGCAGGTAGAAAAATCTTATTTCCTGCAAATGAAAAAAAGAAGCTGGTTATTTGAAAAGCAGTGAATCAAGTCATTGTTCTATCTATGTTCTGTTGAAAAGCAGATATTACATATTTAAAGATTGTCCTCAAAATCACATTTTGCAAAGGTTATTAGAGACACTTTCATGGGCAAAATATGGACCAAAAGTACTCAGTCCAAGTGGTAACTGACATGTTCTTTAGCAACTATAAGGTTAACAAAAATGTCTTTCATTTCATGCCAAAATCTGCTTGTTCTGTTTGTGTCTGTGTTGGTATCATCCAAACAGGATGTGACAAACATATGTTCTTTGGCTTTGCCCTAATCCATGATTTGGATAACACTATTAAGATGTGGTCTAACAAACTTCAGGGAAGCAAATCTGAGGATATTTGTCTGTGGACTTGCTTTTAGTATGTCCTAAGCAATAGAAGCTCCACCCTGACGAATTAGCTGTTTGTGTTTTCAGTGCTTCCATAAAAATATATGATCAAAGTATTAGCATGCTTACAGACATGGGCTGAATCCTGAAAGAAGACAATAGTGGAAAACTAACCCAGCAAAGAGCCCAGGAGTGTCCCTGAAGGGCTGAGTGACATCCTCTTGAGGATGAGTCCCCACTTATGAGGGTTCCCAAAAATGTCAATTGCTCAGGTTTTAATCTATTCAATCATTACAGTAGTGACTTTGGAGAATTCTAATTTCTTAGTCAAAATTTTGCTTAGTGCCACAAGTGCTACCAAAATTCATAAGTAATACATAAGTAGTAAAGATTTTTCTTTTCCTCAGGAAAATTTAAAATCTGAAAAAATATCAAGATGGTTTTCTTGAAATAAAATGTATTTTCCTTAATTCCATCCTGATTGATATGCAATGAGTCATGAAAAAAGTAATAAATTGCATTATTTTTCTCTGATTCTTTATAAATAGTACCTGGAATTAACAATTCCAGTGTTTTGCACTGGATTGATGTCAAGCTGAGAGGGTTATTAATCCTCAGGTCATTACACCAAACTTTAAAATATATTGGCAAAGTATGAGATTTTTTCTATTCATCTTGACATATCCTTGTGTTTGAATATGTAAGGAAAATCACCGTAAATATTCAGACCTTTTCTTGCATGGTACTTTTAGAAATAGCAACTGATTTAAAAAGAACCTAGTTTTAGGAGATGGTTATTACTGTTAGAATGGAAATTAGTTCTCTGTCTCATATGATATAATTGTCATATGGTTATGAAATGATCATGGATGGGCTGTGCAGGTTCTGTAGAACAGTGGTTTGGAATTCGTGCTGCAAAACATAATTCTAAGACTGAACAGTTCTTCACTCTAGGATTTTATAGCACATTGCCCGAGAGGGCCAGAGGGCTCAAGGGTGCTTGTTTGGTCAATTTATGCAGTCTTGTTCAGAGGTGAATTTCCTTTAGGACTTAGATCTATGACAAAGATTTTTGTAAGTATTTAGACTGAATGAATTTCTAGTCTTTGCAGCCTGTGCTTTATTATTTGTCTAAGGGCTTCAGGACGGTGGTATTGTGAGTTAAATCTCCCTGTATCCATTTAAGAGTGACCTTTTTATCACTTCACACTATATCCATCAGCTGTTCTTGGGCTCAGGGAAGAATTTTCATTTTGTGGAGGCAGCACCTAATCAGAGTGTCTGCTGCCCAGCTTCAGAACTCTGCAGGGCTTTCACTGATCTTGTCAAGGGTATTTTTTTATATTTGATGACAAGGTTGCCATTCACAGTCCAAGATTTGGAGTTACTTATAGTCCACTTCTGAAAACTGTGAGGGGCTAATAACACAAAAGAGTGCTTCCCACCTTCCCTGTATGCTTAGTCACTGCTTAATTATTTACTCAGTACAAAGTTAATAGAAAAATACCCTGTGCATGGTATATAGATTATAGATTAATAATATAATGTGGATATGACATCAAGCTCTCTTGTCAGTGCCCCCACTCATTCTCAGTAGCCACTGATTGTGGCTGAATTGAAGATCAGTCATTTGCTGTCTGAGTTTTTAGGAAGGAGTCATTATTAAAATTAGAAACTAAACTTGGTACATCTGTGTTAAAGATAAATCATCTCTGCACAAAAGTTTTGGTGCATTTGAACATTTGATGTCCTTCCTACAGCAGCTTTTCTACCCTGAGCTGGCAGCACTCAGGCAAAGCAAGCACCACACCTCCTACTTCCAGCCTTCATTGATTCCTCAGGCACTCATGAGGTCATGCATTGTCCTGGTGTCTGAACACCTCACAGAAGTTAATATATTTGATATATATTTGTAGGATGGCTACAGCAGACTGAAGACAAGACCATCAGGCTCCAGTTTGTGACAACCCCACTTTTCTTGATATATCTCTGTCCTTCACAATGTTTGTCATTCCTTCCTCTTTGACAAGCACCAAGTGGTGCCACTCTTCTACTGAACAGCCCTGTGAAAATGTAATTTATTTTGGCTCAGCCATCACCTCTAGCCATCCTGTCCTTCAGCAGAGTGCAGAACTATCAAAGTGCCTGCAGAGAATTTCCCAAAATAAAAGGCACATAGAAACCTCAAGATAGGCACAGAAAGATGTTCCTAAGTATTCTCTTCAGGTTTGTATCTACCCATACAGTGAGTCATGCCCAGATCCATGAGCATGGATATTTATGTCTTTGAAATTTTGTGTCCAATCTACGTAGAAAAATGACATAAACTCAAAAGTTAGTGACAGAACAGAACCTTTTCAACTTAACCCAAACTCAGTCCATGCAAATGGGATTCTTTACCTCCACTTTAGAGAGCTCTGACTCAACTTTTAGGCTGTAAAAGTGGGATGTATCTGACAAAGTGTCTTTGCCTCAGCTGTTCACTCCAGACTCCTTTCATCCTGACTGATGATATGGTCAACACAGATAACTGAAAGTAGGTTGCATCTCACCTCATCCTACAAAAGTAGAAGTTTAAAACAGAGATAATAGAGCAGATGTCTATAAAATCAGATGAATCACACTCTAAACTGCTTATTTCATCCCACTGACTAAAAGAGAAAGTAGGGTGCTGATTCCAGAGGTGAAGTCCTGCTCCAAAGATGCTGCATGCCTAAGGGCACTGCAGCATGGCCTTCTTATTTCTGCCTGAACCATACCATGGTATAAGACTGTACCTCTGATTCTACAGTCAGGAAGAGACATTAGGAGGAAGAAAACAAATTTTAAAAAGCCCCAACCTTTCAATGGAAAACAACACAAAAAAATGTTGGTGCACTGCCATGGATGCTGATATATTTTCCAGTGGCAATCTAATGGGAAGTTCTACTAATCTTTAAGAATTTGTTTGATATAAGTTACACAAAAAACCCACAATAAAATTATATGTTGTAATGTAAGTTTTATTTTTTTAACAAAATCTAAAACTTTTTTTCTGTTTCATTTGTATCAGTTTCCTGCTCAACCTCATGTAACACTATTTGGGCTTCCTGTCTTGGTAACAGCATGAATTTTTACCAAGACAGAAGGAAGAAAATCTTACAGTTTTCAAGAAGGTGGGAAAGTATTGAGACTGAGTGCCTCCAGGCCTTGAGGGTAGGCAAAAAAATAAATAACACATTATATTTTCTAAAGATCTCCTGTTATTTAATAAAGTGCTTAATAAAAAAATAATATTACCAGTGCATTAATTAGTTAAGCTGGCTAATGAGTTCCTAATATCTCTGCAAGTGACAGTGAGATGATTATTTTGAATGCACTGAGATGGGGTTAGCTCATATTATAGAAAGCACAGATGTGCATGGTGGGTATCTGGAGGTTTCTTCTGCCCTTCTGCAGCTGTGGAGCTGATGTGCCTGCTCCAGGAATATTTACTTACTTACTTACCAAGAGAGGGAAAGGGGGAGAGAGAGAGAGAAAGAAAGGAAAGAAAGAAAGAAAGGAAAGAAAGAAAGGAAAGAAAGAAAGGAAAGAAAGAAAGGAAAGAAAGGAAAGAAAGAGAGAAAGAGAGAAAGAGAGAAAGAGAGAAAGAGAGAAAGAAAGAGAGAAAGAAAGAGAGAAAGAAAGAAAGAAAGAAAGAAAGAAAGAAAGAAAGAAAGAAAGAAAGAAAGAAAGAAAGAAAGAAAGAAAGAAAGAAAGAAAGAAAGAAAGAAAGAAAGAAAGAAAGAAAGAAAGAAAGAAAGAAAGAAAGAAAGAAAGAAAAAGAAAGAAAGAAAGAAAGAAAAGGAAGGAAAAAAGAAGACAGCTATTTCAAGGGCAATTATCTAAATGAGTTGGAGAAACCTGGGATGACTAAGTCTTCAATCTCTGGAGAATTTGCTCTGAGCTCTTTGATGAATTTTAAAATGATGTTACATTCTAGATTTTAATAACATAGCCTTTCCCCTCTTCTTCTGGCTCTAGGCAACTGTTGTTAAGTCCATTTCTCCCAAAAGCCAGAGAAGTTAATAAGGCCAAGTCTCTGAGCACAGGCTGTGCTGCAGGGAGCAGGTGAGAGGGGAGGTGTGTGCATCCCCTTCGACTCTGAGCCTGCCGGGGATCTGTCCTGCCATGGGTCTGTTTCACTTTGAGTTCAGAGAATTAACTCAGGGCGAAAGAGTTTTCAGTATCTCTAGCACAATCAGTGACAATTTATGCGGCCTTGGTTTCCTTCAGCTGATACATTAATGAACCAGGTCAGGATCTTGACAAAATGAGCGACATCTCTGATTAGAAAAACCACCAGCAGCAGTGGGAAATGTTGGTCCCCATCACTGGTTTACAGTTTTAAGTCGGTTTCTTTGGTGAGAAGTTCTTGAAGTGTAAATGTTTTGCTGCTTGTGGTTGGAGTCACAAGCAAATCTGGCAGTGAAATACCAAGCTGAGGGTAGATTTAGAGAGCCTGAGTCCCTGGGGAAATTCAAAAGCCTGACTCAGAGCCCATATGTGTCTTCAGCCAACATCTGAAGGACTGGATGCTTAAAACTGAGATTATAGGAGAAGACACAGTAAGAAGGAGGCACTTAAACCACCTAAGAGGGAACATGAGAAGTGCAGCTGGGCTTTGAGCACAGCCTTAGGGAACTCAGGGATATCAGTCTTTCAACAGACCTATAATCATGAATCTACCCCTGAACGTGGGAACTGAAGCCAGCCCTCCTTTTCTTGTTAAAATGCAATGCCCCTGCAACACTTGAGAAGTTTGTAGCATTGTGTAGTGGGAAGGTTCCGTGTTCATTCCCTTCCCCTGCCTAAATGGGACCAGAATTTCCAGCCAGTCCCTGTCCTCTACCACAAGCCCCTAAGATCACTCTGCAAGGCCTAGAAATTGTTAATAGTTGCAAAACAATCAAGTTAAATCTTCCTTTGTGAAAAATAAAACCAACACCACAGAGCCCTGTGAATACATCTCAGATTTTTTTTCCAGGGAACATCTGATCCAATTTAATTCAGTAAGTCCCTTTACAGCCATTAATCTCCAGCCAAATTTTGTTTTTCATTTTATTGAACATTATGATTTACTGCACAACTCTGTTCATTATGACTTAGAGAAGCAGTTGTTCAGATTATTTTTCTCTTGATCTCCTGATCAGGAAAATACTGTGCAGATGTGCACAGAAGTAAGAATATTACCCTGTAAGAGAACTCTTCCCTAATTAAACATCGTGTCTGTGAGGGAAGTTATGATCTTGCAAATAATTTCTGCTTCTAAGAAAGACTTAACAGCACAAATGAGGCCAGCTTTCCTTACATTTGGTCTACTATTTGATGCAAAAACAATGCTGAAACCAACACAATAAATATTGCAAAAATATCCTGGGAGAGCTTAAAAATGGTGAAATCCCACATATATATCCTTCAGTACTAAGAAGAACCTGATCTGCCCACCACGTTCCAGAACAAACCTGCTTCATTTCTGGGAAAAAAAAAATCTTGTTTGTTTCTGTCATGCACAAGAAACAACAAAGCAGAAACATATTTTCTCATGATAGCTGCTGTTGAAACCAGAGGGTGTTGTCAGTGTTCACACAGATGCTGCCTGGTCACTGTGGTGTTCCTCCTCCCTTGCATTCCATCTGTGGGAACCAGAGCAAAGCCTGCTGCAGTTTCCTTCTGGAGTGGGAGCTGCCTGGTACTGCTCACTTCTGGTGTTATGGCCACCACTTGTCTCCCGCTAAACCTGGTAAACTCATTTATGGTGCAGATATCTGGGGGTGCTAAGGAGCAAAAGCACAAACCTGTCCTTTCTGGGCACCCCTGTTTCTCTCCCATCTGGGTTCCCATTCTGAAGGGATCCTAGTGTCTTTCCACAAGACTCAAATTGACTTGGCTTCAACATCCTGGCCCACCTGAGGGTTTCTATTTAGAACAGGCCTTGAAGTGTAAAAACAAATGTTCTACAGCTCAGAGCAGAGTTACTTTGTCCTGCACTGGGACACTTGAGAGGAAGCACTGAACTCCTAGCAAAACCTTTACTAGACTAAAATAATCAACCTCACTTTCAAAGGCATTGAAATAATCTAATCCAATCTATCTAATTTATGAGCTAAAGTTCTGAATTCTAGGCAACCATATTTTGAAAATTACTAATGAATATTTTACTTTCAATGGCCAGCTTTAGCAAACAGGGTCCTCTCAAAACATTGCCACTGTACTAGCAGCCAGCACTGGTAGGGAAGCAATACTGATGCCAGCACATTATTATTTCCAGGAAACACTTCTTGCATTAACATGGTAGTTTAATGGTTTATAATAGTTCAAGGAGAGAGAATTTAACTCTTGGGATAAATAACAGCAGGTGTCTTTCTCTCAACTGTTATTGCTGCTAAAGCCCCATTAGCACACATAGGTTTGCATGAACACCAAGAGGATTTGGAATCTCTGAAACCCCTTATGGGCAGCCTGGAGGGGCAAATGCTGTGGAAGCTTTTCTCCTGGGTTGCAGTGGGCTCATCATTACACTCCTGTGGAAATTCTCTTTCGGCCTCACAGTAGCTGTGGCTTTTCCCTTTGGGAGGAGGTAGTTAGATGTTTCAAACAGTGTTTTTTTTCTTCTAGCAATCTGCCTATTTTTACAAAATGTGTAGGAGCTCTTGAGACCTCTGTTCCTCCATCTGTCTTGGTTAGGGAAGGGGGGGTGTCAAAGTCTTGGGGAGACACATACACACACAAAATGCAATTGCCTCAGTCTCACTTGTAAACA
Organism: Ammospiza caudacuta; assembly: GCF_027887145.1. Lineage (NCBI taxonomy): Eukaryota > Metazoa > Chordata > Aves > Passeriformes > Passerellidae > Ammospiza > Ammospiza caudacuta. Next base: position 145,713,569 of record NC_080593.1, read on the forward strand.
GGCTATAGGTACTGCAGAGTTCTCAGTTTCTCAGTGACACATTATTTAAACCCTATTTAAATAATATGAATTCCTACAATATAAGTTATTTTTCCCCCCCAGAATGCAAATAATCACCACATGGATAAGGTTCTCTTAAATGATAAGTTGTCTTTCAGCAACAGCATCATGGAAAAGGGTTGTCTAAGATTCCTTGTTTTCCTTAGGGTCAGGCTAAACCTAGTCTTACTGACTGGGGTCATGTTCCTTCTTGTGCCTCCTCTGTCTAATGGTGTAAATCTATGGTAGGAGTTTATTGTGAGTCTAAGTCTGAGCTATTTTTCAAGCTGTAGCTATTGGAGGACTGTGCTTAGGACACTGCTGATGTGACTCACAGGACAGAGGCCTATTGCAGAGCCCAGACTTGAGATGGAGATACGTGTGTCAGCCACTTGTGGCTCTTTGGGAAATCAAAGTGTCTTAAGATGGGGAGAAGTAGACTTAGAAATGATCCTTGAGGAAGGATGTTTCTCACTGAAGAGGAACCGTGCAGCCAGGCTGTCCTCCATGCTGGAAGGGACTGGAGGGAATGAAGTGTAGAGTTTATGGAATACCCTGTGCAGACACGTACCTACCACCCTGTGGGGGAAACAGCCTAATTACTGCTCTGAGCTTCCAAGGAACTCTGAGAAGAAAAGCATAAGTCTCAGCCATCAAGAGACTTGTGTAATTCAGACCAGGTGTCAGGTAGGCTGTTGTATGGCTCCAGCACAACATGACTTACAATCACCTTTTTATCCTTGTTCCTCTGCTACTGATGCCCTTTAATATTCTCAATAGTAAGGAAATTTGTTTCCACTGAGCCAAATCCCATTTGTCTGGGTAGTGAGAATAAATTCCAGCTGTAGATCATCTTGGATATTAGATTTTTAACCCCATCCTGGTCAATACAGAAATATGATAGATCATTCTCTACCACAGCTTCAAAAACACAGAAAATAAAAATGTGAGATCTGGGATTGTGGCTAAGAACTATCTTACCATTGATTAAATCTGGAATCAGATTCATTTAGGACACATGTAACATCAGAATTATACCCTGCTGGTTGATAATAATTCAAAAGCTTTATACTTATTGTAGAATTACAGTACCCGTTAGTATTAAATACCCTAATTATTTTAAAATATCTTCAGAAATTATTCTACCAAGGTAGAGATCCTGTCTGTTCATGAATATAGATAACTACTGAATTGTAGGAATTTCTGATCCTGACAAGCTTTGCTAAGTACTCAGCTACTAATTATGAACAGGAATAAAAGGACACCTGCTGAAATAATTATTAAAGGATGTGTGACTACAACCTGCCTCTTATCAGATGGATGGAGCCAGTATCCTACATCAGCAAAGAACACATTTCATCAGCAGTCTTACACATTTCATGACAAATATGCTGTTATGTAAATAATTACATCAGTAGGCATATTCATTTGTGTGAATACTGAACTGCTTGAATTTTAATGCAGAAGGAAAGTAGCAATATAGTTCCATGCTAAATTACATAAATAAAGTACTGGAGTTGCATGGTGCTGGCATAGATCTTATTTATTCACAAATAAATCTGGAATATTTCCACAAAATTCAGTTTTTAGCACTACTATAAATCAGGTAGGAAACTAGGATTGTACCCTCACTGTTAGTAATGATTTAATAACTGTAAACTCAGGACAAAATTCCTTCCATGACTTTCACTACTCATTTTTGTCTAACAATCTCTTGTACCTATAAGATGGATGACTAAAATGTGTATTAGTTTATGTAGGAAAAAGCCTACAAAGCATGTTGCAAATATCTGCAGGACAAGTACATCCTAAGCATGAGCTCTGAAAGCTCAGAAAATCCTCCAGATGAGATCCTGGAACGTTGGGACCATTATCTGTGAAATACCACTACATGTCCTCCCTGCTCAACTCTTGCACCTTTCGTGTGTCAGGCACTGCTGAAAACAAGATGCTGAAGTGTTGGCTTGGATGGTTTCATGTTCCTGTGTAGAACCATAGCACTTTGCTAAGGGCTCTGTTTTAGGCTGAATCCACATATTATAAGGCTTGTCCTAGTGCCTGAAATGTCCTCCTGACTCTCTGGCAGGCCTGGCCAGGACAAAATTGCTCTCTGTGCACTTGGCCAGCTGCTATAAAAAGGACATGATGCTGTGCCAGGCTTGGCAGGAGACATTTCCCTCTCCTTGCCCCAGTGGTTCTGAGGAGCACATCAGCCATGTGCTCTGCATTTCCCTTCTGGCTGCTGCAGGGATGAACAAAAGGAAGGTGGGAGCCAGCCATGCTGCTCCTGCTGCTGGTCTGGGTAGGGCCATGCAGTGACTTGCCCATCCTAACTCAGAGACAGAAGGTGACAATCCCAGGGGTGGTGTTCAGCCACTAAGAGCTGATTTATTTTCTCCCCAGACTGGAGAACAGGTGTGGAAGGAATGTGTGGGGTTGCAGGTCCTGCCAGGACCTGGGGGCATAGCTCAATTTCTGACTGGAATCCAATCCCATACCTGTGCCAACAGGCTACAGCTTCTGTCACTGTAGCCATGAGAGAAGACTTGGCAAGGCCTTATTTACCCTTTCTCCAAATTAGTTAAACTTTACCACCTTTAAGGCCACGATCCAAAAGCCATTTTCTTTCCTAGATCAGGTGCCATTCTGGCAATTGTAGAGATACAGTATTTTTACCTGCTGAATTAGAAGTGTGGCTTGTAGTTGGGTTGCACTTGTTATTTTCCACAATGAACACTTAGGAGCATGTATATGTGCAGCCAAGGAGAGGCTCTCCTAACCATGGACTGAGGATGCACTGGATCAGATGGCAATTAAAGCCCATGGCCTTAGGGAGTCACAAACTACTTGCAGAATGTCTCACAGACATCTTCTCCCATGGGGAAATGTTGCAGTCTTCAGTTTTATTGGCTTCTTTAAGCCCCAGACTCTTTAAAACTGGATGTTAGCATAGCCCCATAGCTCTGGGATAACAAGCTGAGGCACCATGCAGGTGTTGGGGTCTTTACCCCTTCAAGCACAACTGCTCATCTTGTTTGCACACCTCCTTTCTCCAGTCTTTCCTCTCTGTCCAGCAAAGGTTGGAGGGGTGGAAGAACTCTAATGAGGCGTTTTACCACCCTAAACAGGGTTGTTCTGTCATGGGGTTGTCATGCCCTGCAGAGCCTGGCTCTCCAGTCCCACACTACCTGCCTCACCCCTTCCCCCAGGGATCATGCAGCAGTCTCAGGCACTCTCAGCTTCACAGCAAAGCTTCTCCAATTTCTTTGTTATTTTTTCTCTGTCTTTATTTATGAAAGTGATGTGCCAAAACACTATTCCCTTGATTGTCACCCCTTTTCTCTCTGTTTTGTCTCCTGTCGGGTATTTTCCTCTGACACACCAAGTAAAGATACAAAACCTGAGGTGGGAACATCTGGCCCTGGCTGTAGAGCATTGTCAAGAAGAGAAGTTCCTAGATATAAAATCAGCTTTTTTCCCCCTTTTCATGGGACCTTGCTGTGGGATGTTTAGGGCTTCCTGCTGCAGCCCCCAGGGTGGCCAGCAGCCCCCTCTCTCCAACACAATTCCAGTCTGCAAATGTTTAAAGGCAATTTCTTTTGAGTGAGCCACATGCTTCAAATTGTTATGTGGTTAACCACTGAGAACAAACCCCCACACAAATACCTAAGGATCAACTTGCTCAAGCCAGGGTGGTAGCAGTGGGGGCACAAGAGGAGAGGGGAGACTTCCTCATTTTGCTTTTGAGGAGAAGAAAATAGAGATATCTTCTGACTTTCCTGAAGTGCCAGCAGCCGCTGTGTCACAGTGCGTGCTGGGTGATGCCGTTTGCACATTTGTTTGCTGATGAAAGGAGCCTTGTTCAGCAGCCATGGCCATGCACAGCACGGGCCACATCCTCTGCTGGCGTAAACCAGCTCCTCTGGTGAATAGAACTGAAAATGCAACCTCCTCTCCCTGTGTGATGTGCAAGTGCCAAGCTGGGGGAAGATACTGCCCTATCCCATGTCCCTTAACTCTTATAAAAGCTGAATACTTTTCTGCTGACTCACAGAGAGAGATGGATTTTGTTAACTCCAGTCGAGATAGAGGAAGATGCATTAAAAGCATCACTTGGTGGGGCTGAACCCAGCTTTGGGGTTCAGGGGGGGGGACTGAGCAAGGAGCTTCACATCTCCCCCTGTTCAGCTTGGATGGAGCTTGGCTCCTGAGTGCCACATGGGAGGACTGATGTGTGGTCTAGGCTGAGCCTGCTGCTAATCAGTGTCTGAAATAATGACCCAGGCTGTCATTCCATCCCTCTCCTTGTGCCCTCTCTGGAGCTCTGCAGCTCCCCAAAGCCCAAGAAAGAAAATCTGAGCCAACAGCAATAGAAACACCCCAAAAGAATCACAGAACTCAAATCCCCTTAGTAATTGCATTGCATCTGCTTAAATCTTAAGTTACAGAGGACTTGAGTGAAGTAAATTAACTTCCCATTACTTGTGTTTCCTTGTATTTTGAAGACTATGAAATTGTTGAGGTGCAAATTGTCTTACAAAGTCATGGAGAGAGTTTCCAATCATGACTGGCACAGCTGCCCATGTAGTGCTCATAAAAGTGGACCCAAGTGGAGATAGAGATAATTATTTTGCCATGGACCAACTTTAAGATCTATATTAACTTTATTTTCATTTCTAAAATGGCCGATTAAGGGCTCACATCATGGCTAAGATAGTCTTGAGGGGGAAGATGCAATCCATATATGATATGCTTTCTCAGGTATGAAACAAAATTGAATTCTTTGCCTTTTTGAGGAAAACTGCATGAAAAGGAAGGGTTAAAATTTTTTTTATGTGGTGGACGTTTTCAGTGAAAGTGGTTTAGTTCCTCTGGTCCATTTATAATCTGAGCAGTGAAACATCACTCTGCTTATGAAGTTAGCTCTGCAGGACTCTGTACCTGTCAAAATTGTTTATCCATACTTGCCAACAACAGCAAGAAAGGCAGGAGGACTGGCAGCCGTGATGGTGAGTGAGTTGGACACATGGAGTGAGGGTTCTTGAGTTGAACCTCCTCACTGATGCAGAAAAAGAAAATGAGTGAGGGAAAGAACATTAAAGCATGAAGTGTCTAATCTTGGAGAGTTTAATGGTGCAGTTTGTTACAAAAAAAGAAGAATTTGCAGAATTTCTTCATGGGCAACTGAGTAGGTAGGTCCTGATGGCCAATTAGTGACATGATGCTGAAGGTTCAGGAGTAAATGCCAGCAGAAGCAGCTGCTGGGGACATTGGCACATTGACATTATCGACCATAGGATTGGGAATATTGTACTTAGAAAATTGAAAACTAATGTGATAATCCCTTATTAATGAATTATCAAGGAACTACTGAGTGCTTAGTGTGGTCATATGAAAATATATAAAAAATTGTCAGTCTAAGTCCAACAGAGCCTTAATCCTATGTGAGGGCTGTTAGGGAAAAAAAAAAAGAGAGGGGGCGGGCAGAGAATTCAGGTTTATAAAAAGAAACCCGTACACAATGAGCTGAAGGTTGTGCTTCTGCACTTCCTGCTCTGGGTGTGAGCAGAAGAGGAAATACCAAAATACCACCAGGAAAACTATTCCCACAGTATTCCCAACCTGGCTGAAACCAGAGAAGTTCTGACAGCCCTGCAAAAAGGGGGCAAAAATCCCACAGCTGACCCAGTCTTAAGGATCTTGCTCATAGGAAGGTCAACAAAATTTCCAAATCTAGGAGATTTGGGTAGACCTAGATGAGTCTTTACACTTCCCCTGACTCCTCATCTGTACTTTCTGCAGTTCACAGATCATTGATGACATTTGACTCTACTGCCAGCTTTGAGAGGAGCACATTTCTGCTCCAGTCAGTTTGATCACATCCATGACCACGGACCATCAAACTGTGTGGTAACTGCAGGGCAGGGCACCACAGTCCAGCCTAACTCAGGTGAGGGTTCCTTGGCCCCCCTTTCATTTTTTTGACTAGAATGAGAGTACATCCTACATACACAGCAAGAACTGACCTTTCAATGCAAAAAATGCCTCCAGGTTCAGTGTTGCCCCATATCAATAATTAAAACTAAATTCCTGGAGTTCCCAGGCAGACAAGACATTAGTTTGGTCTGGCTCCTCCAGAAAACATTCCTCTTTAAGGAAAGAAAACCTTGAAGATGAGCAGCAGGATCATGTTCAAAGGGTTGTAGAGATAGCTGGCACACCAGAAGTTAGTTTAAAACCTCAAATCTGAAAGCATTGCAAAGAACTGGAAAATGGCTCTTTTCCTTTATTGGTATAAGAAGGAAAGTATTCTGTCCTACTAAACCCCCCCCAAATTTAAATATTCATCTCTTGTTTGACATGCAGTGCTGTACACTAGAATTCAGGACTTGTTCAGTAGTCTAAGAAAAACAGTAAAATTACTATAAAAAATAAAATTGCTAAAAAATGATGGTTTTCCTATAGTTTTCCCTACATCTAAGCAAGTCCTGAAACAAGTTTTCCCCCTACAATTAGAGAATCAAATCCCTGGACTGGCTCCAATGAGCAGCTTAGGAATGTTCAGCACAACCACAGCCTCCAGCCATGGGACAGAGCAAAAGTTGCAACAGTGATGATGCTTTATCTTCCACACCTTACTCCAGCAACACTTCCATGGATGCCAATAATGAATTCTGTTTCAGAGGCCTGAAAGGAAGATTTTTTTCTTTTCAAATTCTGAGTCACTGATTTTGAGGCTGGTCAACTCATTGCTTTAGTGAATGTGGTTTGGCTAAAACCACCTAAGGCTGATAATGTCATAATGAACTGTAACATCCAAAAATGAAGCTAAAACCTCAGCTAAGCCCCATGTCTGAGTGCAGCTTTCCAGTTCATTCAGAGCAGCATAGCACTCAGCATTTTCCCTCCAACAACAGAAAGCCCCTTTCTGGCCTCCCGGAATTGCTGCATGGAATACAGCAATACTGTTGCTCTTACTGCAAACTTATTTAAGAGACAATAGGGCAAATAGTTGGCACACAGATTCCTCTTTAAACTTAAATCTAGATCCACAATAAAATGTAAAAGGCCAAGGAAACATGCAAAGATAATCAGAAAATGTGAAGGTTTTTTTTTTTTTAATTAATTTTTGCTGAGAGTGAGACATTACAATTTACAATGTGGGCCCCATTCTGCAAGTCCTTTCTTACATGAGCTCTTGTTAAAGTCACTGAGGTTGTTTACATGAGTAAAAGTTTCTTACATGAGAAAGGACTCCCAGAATCTGGCCTTACACATTTGGCTACAAAGTTTACCCGGGCATTATCTGGGCTGTGGAGCAATGTGTGTATTTTCAGGATCGAAAAACGGACTGTCGTTTTTTTTGGGAAAAAGTTCTGACTTCAGCTTCACCCATCTGCTTTTCTCCGTTTGCTCCGCAGCCACATTGAATGGACGGGCTCAGCCTTTGTCCCTGGCCCTGAGCTGCTCCTCGCCAGCCACGCTCAGCCCCCACGCGCCGTAACTCACCAGGACGTGTGCAGTCTGAATTCCCATTCCAGATCTGGTCCTCAAGCCTAAGGCCATTATTCCATCTCAGACTAAAACATATTCTCCCATGGGCAGCTGAAAAGGAGCATGTTTCTTCAGGTTTTCTTGCCACAAAATGTTAAAATAAAGTGAAATAAAATAATAGCAATAATAATAAAAAGGAAATCCAACGTGCGGCAATCCTCAGAGCTGTGGAGTCTAAGAGTGTTGATCAGCATCCATAAATGTCCTGACCGGTGAGGAGACACAGGCACTACAACTGGAAAGAAAGCAGGAAGGAAAACCAACCATGTGAGCAAAGTTTAAAAAAAAAGGGGGGTGGGGTGGGGGGAAGAGAGAGAGAGAAAAAGGTCTGCTCAGTGGACAGCACTTGGGCTGATAGCAGGGATTTCAGGAAATCCAAACCCTCAGACAGGAAATCTGAACACTGGATAAACATGCCATAATCTCCACAGATACAGTTAACATGCAGCGTCCCTGTTAACCCTTTGCCTGCCCACGGCTGAAATCAGATCTGCGATAGGAGCGCCTGGAAACACGAGCTGCCCGCGGGGCTCCGCAGCCTGAGCGCTCCCCGGTCTGAGCAGCAGCCCTGCGTTCAGCCCTGCCCTCGCCTTTTTTAACTCCATTGATTTCTACATGGTGCTGCTGTAGTGGAAAGGTGCATCATTTTCCTCCTCTGAGAAGGAGATGCACCGTGAGCCCTGCAGCCACCTGCCCAAACTCCTGTGTGCCACTGACTGTGGGTACCTGGTAGTCCTGAGGGAGTTTTACCTGTTTTTCCACTTCTCTTTTGCTGTAACACAAGATTTGTATGGCAGTCTGTGGGATATTTCCCATATATTGTGGGATATTTGATGGTTTACCCAGGCTGGTACAGTGGAGACCCCCTGCTTCCTCCCCTGGAAATTGTAAGGACAGGCTATTTAAAGCAGCAGGGGAGTTTGGAGATTCTCTTTATGCCATTTTGTCTAGGAATCTAGTTCCATGGCAGAGGGACTGGAACTAGATAACCTCTAAGGACCCTTCCAACTCAAACTATCCTATGATTCTATGAATTGAGGAACAAACTCTGCAGTCCCTAGCAAAATTAGGATGAAGCCTGTTTGACTGGTTATTTTCAGAATATACATTTTGCTCTTTGTGTCTTGTGGTTATCTCGCCATCGTAAAAATATCGCTTTTAGACTTAATTTATTTCTTTGATATGATCTACCTTGGCTACACTATTGATGTGAAGGCAAGGAGAAGCAATAGTATTGCATAGAGCTGACCCCTCACCCCATAGATGTAATTAATAAAGTGAAGTTTACATAAGAGTTGCCAAATTTAAATTCATAGTATTACAAGCACACATATACACAGAGTTAAGACCCTGTATGTTTGCAGAATGGGAACTTCACTGTGTTTTCTGGAGGAGGACAATTCCAGGCTTCTCTGCTTTCCAGAGGTTATGGATTCCTAAGGCAAGGGCCCATTTCCAAAAATGCTTACTCTCTCTGAAAATTGACTTTTTGGGACAGTCCTGCCTAAAGCATGTTAGAAAGAAAACATCATGTCTTTCGATTTTCTGATTCTCCTAAGACTTCATAGAAATAAAAAAAAAAAAAAAAAAAAGAATAAAAATTAGTACCTTGAATTTCACTTGCTGGTGGAAGTAATTAGCACAGGGGTAATATCCGTGACTGGTGCCCTCGCTGGAGGCATTGGCAATTATCTCATCTGAAATGGCCCTAATGTGAGTCCCACATCCCATATTAACCTCTATCATTATATTAGGTTTCCTGCTAGGTACAAAACAGGAGCACTATAGGAAAAGGCTTCCTTCAGCTCCTTCTGCTACTTGCAGTGTGTTTCTGCTTGTTATTTCAAAGACAGAAGCTCTGGCAAACCAGCATTGGTTGCAGCATTCCCTGGAGGTGGCCAGGCTTGGACATCGTGCCTGGGCTATGGAGTTAGGTTGTGCCTGGCAGCAGAACTGGGGTGGAAAAAGGGACTTTGGGGGCATCCCTTCAGCAGGAACTCTCATCTGGTCTCCAGCCTAATTCTGACTCAAAAATTATCTTTCAAGTTGGGTCCTCATGTTCCCAGTCATTCTCCTTTCTGGAAAGCATGAGGCTGGTGATGGTGGTCAGTCCCTGTGAGATTGAATGGAGCACTGGTGGCTGCATCTGAGCAAAGAGCTGGTAGAACAAATACTTGACTTTAGAGGCATGAAGTCATCTGCCTTGCTAGCACGTGCTCCATGAAACAAGGACCAAATGGTTGCTTGATGATGTCAGGAAGGAACTGGTGGAAAACTAGGGAAAAGTTAAAACATGTCGGGGTTGAACATTTTTTCTTTTTTTTTCTTGTTCCGTGTGCTTTGCCAGTGAGCTATTTCAGTTATTCACTTTTTTTTTTCCATAGGAGTTCTTCTGTTGTCATAGTATTTTTCACTTTCTCTTTTCTTGTATTTTCCCCTCAGTGCCACTCATTCCAGTCGGAAGGCAAAAAACACAGAAAAGGTATAAAGTGCAGCCTTTTCAGTATAACTGGACAGAAATTTAAAAAACTAGAGAAAATAGGCATAAAACTTAAAAATATGCATTTTGACCAAATAAAAGCCTTTTAAGATTGAGAGACTTTTCATTTGAAAATGCTCAAGCAGCTCTAGAAAAAAAAGGAGCTGGGGGAAGTGGGATATAATTTATTACCACTAACATCTGCTGTAAATCAGTTAGGTGTAGGCAAACATTCCCTACCAGGGCAGAGTGAGGTCAAGGTGAGAGGGGATAAAGCAATAATTAAAAAGACTAGTGTCCTCCAGCTACCTTCAATGGGCTGTAAGCAGAAGAGCAAATGCTTTCTGCAAAACTGGGGTTCTGTGTAAAAAAATTTCAAAAGGGGGGGAAATAATTTATATTAAATGGAAAACTATCAGTTTGTAACACATCTCCAACAATTTCCAGAAAGAACTACCAAAAAATTATACTTTCCAGTTTTTCCAGTTAAAAAATAAGTAGAAAAAAAGTTGTGCTTACTGTGAAAAGTTTAATTTTATGAAACATTTGTGTTAAAAAACTCTACAAAAAGATGTTATTGTCCATCTTGGGAAAAAGGGAGAACAGGGACAGCATGGTAGGCAAAATAATGAAGCTGAAAATAATAAACTTTACAGAAACATTCCAGCAGAAATGGAGTAGAAAGAAATTTTTAAACTCAGACAACCAGAGTTATCAAAGCTAAAGAGTGGATAAAGATTCTTGTAAGGGCACAGCAGCTGCAAAAAATCCCCCATCACCTTAGCAAAAAAAAGGCCAGTGGCCTTGCTCATTACAGATGTGAAGATGCTTGTTTTTAAATTGGGAAAAACCCTCAACCACATCCACCCTTGATGTACCTGCAGCAGCTGAGCTTTCTGATCAATTACTCCATATCCCCAGGATGTAACTTTGTGTATTCCTAGAGCTGATAACAAAATTGTCACTTCTTCCATAAAGGACTCTAAGGCTACTGAATTAAGACAAGTCAGTTCATTAAAGATTAAAAGGGTTTAGATATGCATGTGAAAGATAAAGCACATGAAATAATTATTGAGATCATGAACAAAATGCTCAAGAAAATTATCATCAACTTATGAGGCCCCAAGCTCTGTTACTTTTCATGTTTCAATTACAAGCCCTATCATTATAATAGTTAGGAATTTTTTTTCATTATAGATTGGAAAGAAAGATCAGTTATTTACTGCTCTACTTATTGGATTTGGAGAAGATTTCAACAGAATAAATAAAACATTTGGAGAAAGAAATTGCAGGTCCCAGTTTTGTCATTCTCCACCCTTCAGTTACCTGGAGGCTTTACATCCTTGAAAAAAATTACCGAATATATTGACATGAAATTAATGTAGTTTCCCTTTAGAGCATGGCCAGCCCTTTGTCTCAGCCATCCCAGACTTTTCTCTCTCTAGCTACCAGAAACTGGATGCCAGAGAAATACTGTGACACACTAAACCACATTCCCTAATCACACTGTGACTCCGTCTGGATTTACTACAGCATATACTAAAACTTTGCAAGCATTACAGAAAATTAGTAGAAAACACTGTCCAAAGGGATTTCATAAACACTGACACAACTTACCATAAACAGTATTTTTCTTGAAAACTTCAGTACTTAACTTGTTTAGAGACCTCTTGCTGCACTACAAAACATATCTCTTTATGCATTGGCTTTTAGTTTTAACATTTCCTTGGAGATGCCTGCCACTTTTATTACTAGTCCTGCTCCTTCCTAAGTGAGCAGCCAAGGAGGTTTACTTTTGGGATCAGCATCCCTGCTGGCAATGTTGCCCTAGGAAAAGCACCAAGCCCCCTCCATCCAGCAAACCATGTGCTCTTGCATTACACAAGAAACATTGTCACTCTCCCCACTTTTCATTCAGTGAAATACAGCAGAAGCTGTGTTCTAACAGGTTTAACAACATGTTTGTACATTTATTAAGCAAATAGCACTTTTTGATGTTATGAAAAGGTCCAGGCATTAGAAACTGCCTTGACAAGAAGCACTTGACCCTTAGTGGTACCTACAGGCTGCACTAATGCACAGGAGGCTGTGCATGTTTCATTTTTAACTGGTTTTAGTTTTCTTTCTTGAAATAAGAAAAAACCCCAAACCCTGAAGCATTTACTTTTTTGCCTCTCCTTCATTGTTCCTTGGTACAATGGCAAAAATGGGGAGTATTTTCATAGTCTTTTTTCCCCCCTATTTTCTTTCCAATGTGGCATATGAAGGGAGGAAACCAAAGACATGTACAAACAATTGTTTTACCAGCTCTGCTCAAAGATGCTGTATATAAATATACAATAAAGGGTACTAAAGAAAGCAGATGTCACATAGAGAGGTCCCCATAGTGTCAGAGCAGCTACTGGCTTCATCTTTTCCTAAAGATATGTGGACAGTCCAGACAGTATTGAGACACAACTAGAAGTTCAATTATGCTCCACAGACCCAAGTTGCAATAAAAATGTTGTGTGGAGAAATCTGACTCTCTCTACATCATTCTCTGTAGGTTTCTAGGATGTCAGTTGTGCTGAAATGGCTGGGTTGGAAGGACACCTTGGACATGTGAGTGTCACACTGGGCTTATTCTCCAATTGTCACTAAAGTTTTCCTTGGATTCCTTTTAAAAAATTGTTGAAAAAGATGCCTTCTCAATGTGGTGCCACTGGTTTGTTACAGAAAACTTAAATGACAAACAGAAGTCAAGAATTCCAGACATTAACAAACATATGACAAACCCCAGTTGATCACCAGATTTGTTTAGCAATTAGAGGATTTTTTAAAAAAGAGATGTAAGCTTCTCATGATCTGGGTCTTTGGAAGTCATATGAGCAATTATTTTAAGCTATTTTTACAAATGAAGACTAATGTATGCATAAAAATTAGTGCTATATTTCTCATCAATCCATTATCACAAGGAGCTGAAAGTATGGATGGGTGCCATGAGACTTGTCATAGACATGTGAGAGTCAACACTGTTATAAATGCTGCAAGCATCACATGCCCTAAGCACTGAATATTTGGATGCAACAACACATAGGCTGTGAGCATGAGTTGTTAGCCTGGAGAGCTTTAGAGTGGTCCAGAAAATTAAAGGCCACTGGGAAAATAATGTTGTATTGTATTCACATCTTTTGGAAATAGGTGATGGTCATCATGAAACATGCCTACAAAGAGAAAGTTAAATACAAATCCTTTTTTTTTTTTTTCCTATTGCTGTAATTGATTAGGAGTTTAGCTTTTTATTCTTATGCATATGCATGTGTGGGTGTCATGAAAATCCAAACCCTAGAATGCTGATGAGGAAACATGACTGAGAAACAAAACCAAAGGGTAAAACAGAAGTCTGCTGTGTTATGGCCCTGATGTGTGTAGATGAGAAGGAGATGGCCCAGCAGAAGGCTGGGATTGCTGCAGAAATGATGAATGTGTGGCTGACTTTTACAGGGAGAAAACCAGGGCAGTGTGGGTGGTGGGGTGGCCTCTGTTAGACCCAGTGAGTCACAGAGTGCTGTATCCCATGCTCAGGAGGGCTGCAATGCCTGTCCCCTGCTACCAATGCACCAGGGACCAGCACCAGAGAGGTTTGTGGGGAGAAACAGTGATTACAGAAGAGACTTGCTATTGCCACAGAGACTGCAGCACTTCCCCAAAGAAGGAATGGGCTCTGCAGATGTCTCATTTCCATATTTCTCCTGATCACATCACTGTTCTGGCTTACGCTCTGGTTATAGGCTTCTCTTTGGGAAAAGCTCCTTCATCTCTTGTGGGAGGTGGTGGCTGCCTTCATCCCACTCTCACTTGCTGTGAATCCCTCTGCAAGTGTTCACCAGTTGAAACACTCATCCTGGCTCAGCCAGGATCTCTCATTTATGCTCTGCCATGTTACCATTGGAGGTTTCAAACACAGCTTCTGAGGTTTACAAAGCACATCCATGGAGGAAGATCATGCAACACCATGCATTAATTGATCCCCTTTCTGAATGACTCTTCTTGGGCTAAATATCCTCCATTCCTACCTCGTAATTTCAGCATATACTGCCTCACCAGCTTTGTACTTCAGAAGGAGACACCCACATTCCCCAATGTTCAGGGCAACCACAAAGTAGTGTTTGTGTGATTCTCTTCATGCAAACAAGGGATTGTGACTTTTCCTCTCATGGAGGTCAAATGAGAGATCTGCTAGGCAATCTTTGGTTACTCAGTGACTAAAGGCCAGAGGTTATAACCTATTCCTAACACCTTAACATTTTCTGACCAGCCTTTCTGCTGCCTGGGGCCCTGACCACACTCTGCCCCTGTGGCTTGGCCCTTCTGATCACACCTAGTCCTAGGAGGCAGATTAAATTGTTAATGAAGTTTTGTTAAGTAGGTTTGTGAATAATGCCAAGTTCAAGCTCTTATGCTGGCCTTGGTTAAATCACCCAAACTTCACTTAACGTGACAAGTATAAGGGCACAGCCAAGCTGCTGTCTAGTTGTGTTTTGTCTTAATCCCAGCCTGAAGCAGGATGAAAGGATGGGCAGTAACCCTGCTACACTCCACTCAAACTTTGCCCTGTACCTCCTGCTTAGACAAGACACAGCCTGGGTCTCTCTGGCTTAACCTCTTACCTTAATGGACTGTGCCTCAGGTTGGGGTCTGTTTTCTTGGGGTCTGTTTTATGTTTGCACTGTCTATAAGTTCTGCATCTCAATTTCCAGCCTGCGCCTCAATTTTCTCTGTATGGTGAGCCCATGGCCTTTCTCAGATTGAATCCTGAGTGAAAGCCAATGTCTAAGTGATGCAGATGATCAATGGAATAGGATATTTCAGTTGGAAGGGACAAAAATGTTCATCTAGTCCAACTGCCTGACCACTTCAGGGCTGTCCAAGCGTGTTGTTAAGGGCATGCCCTTATACCTCTTAAACACTGACAGGCTTGGAGTGTTGATCACTCCTCTTGGAAGATTGTTCCAGTATTTTGACACCCTCTGAAGCCTGTTGAAAGAGGAGCAAAGCAGGCTGGGGTCTAGAGCACAAGTCCTGTGAGGAGCAGTTGAGGGAGCTGAGGGTGTTTAACCTGGAGAAAAGGAGACTCAGGAGAAATATTATTGCTCTCTACAACTGAAAGGTGGTTATAGAGAGGTGGGGGTCAGTCCCTCCTCCCAGGTAACAGGTGACAGGAGCTGGGGAAATGGCCTCAACTTGCACCAGCTTAGGTTGGACACTGGAAAAAAATCCACAGAAAAAAGGTGGTTAAGCATTGGAAGAGGTTTCCAAGGGAAGTGGTTGAGTCACCATTCCTAGAAGTATTCAAAAAAACATGTAAATGTGGCACTGAGGGTTAGTAGTAGTTTACCATAGTTTAATGGTAATTTGGAAGTGTTGGGTTAATGGTTGGGCTTGAAGATCTTAAAAGTCTTTTCCAAGCTAAAATGACTCTGCGATTCCATTAAATGCTTCCTGATATCTAGTCTAAACCTCCCCTGCTACAGCTTTAAACCATTCCATGTCCTACCAATAAATCCCAGGAAGAAGAGCTCAGCACCTCTCTCTCCTCCTCCCCTCCTCAGGAAGCTGTTAGAGAGCCCGAGGTCACCCTCAGCCTCCTCTTCTCCAAACCAGACAAGCCCAGAGCCCACAGCTGCTCCTCACAGGACACGACTTCCAGCCCTCTCACTGGCTTCGTTGCCCTCCTCAGGAAACTTTTTAGGACCCTTTTTACATTTAAGAGATCCCTCTTCAGTGGTGGGTTCCGGAAATGTGCAGAAAAGTCAAATACAAGCTTGAGGACTAAGCCAACAAAGGTAAAACCATCTCTCTGCCTCAATTCTCCATGTACAAATGGTCATAATCACAACGTATGACCTTACAAGACATTACTTGGACACAGGTTGTACAAATGCTCCAGGAATGGGATTTGTAAGGCCTACTCATGAATTTTAAGGATGGGATGATGTCTCATATTTCTACCATTGTGGCTCTAGTGGTCAAGTCGGATTCTTTGCTGTATAAGAAACCAGAGAAAATGTCATGCAAGGCAGACTGGATTACATCAGTTTTCCCAGTCTTGCTTCAAGACTTCATATACGTTCAATAGGAAAGCTTGGTTTTCTCACTTAAAATGTACAAGAAGTTTAGAAGAAAGCATTATTCTTATCTGGGGGAGCTCCCAATCAAATGATTTCTAAAATAAGCCTGAAATCGAGAGCCACTGCTGTTAGCTGCATGAAAAAGGAGAGGAATATTAACTTCTGTGGGAGGAGGAGCAGTACCTTAAAAAAAATGTTGCTATTGAACATTGAAATGTTGCAAAGCTGGTATGGAAAGCTCAAGTAATTGGAAACACATGTTCCTGGCTGCAGGAGTACAGCACATAAACTGCAGCAGAAAAATAATAATAGAAAGGACACAGAATATTTGAAAATATAGCAAGGGAAGTCAACATTTTACAACTTGTTAATAGTGACTATACCTGAAATATTGTTTCACCATTAACCTTAAAAACACAAATTTATCTGTTGACTTTCTGTTCTTCACCAACTTTAAAATAAAATAGAGATCTCAGGCGTGTTGGATGATAGTATTACATAAGGAGAATATTTTAGTAAACTATCTGAACAAGGATGACTCATAATGATACAGATGAATATTTTATTTTAAACATGAAATGTTGTGAATTACTTAGCACCTAAAAATAACACGCCCCCTCTTAACTTTCAATGAACTGTGTTGACGTTGCAGGAGTTTCTAACTTTTCAGCAAAGCAAATCATCCATCTTTTGTAGTCTGTTAACAGAAATATCTCTTTTCAGGCCAAAGCTTCAAGCCCAAAGCACACATAAACCCCCTCACACCCACACTCCCTTTGGTTTGCAGCTTTTTCTTCCGCCTCTCTCCCTTCTTGGGTAGTAAAAGCCACAGGAGGAAGGAAGGCTGTGAAATCTGCACAGAAAATTTAAAATTCAATGCATACTGTAAAATGTACCATAACCATACTGTAAGAGAGTGTAGATCAGTCACTTAAAGCTGCGTGGGCAGAGCTGTGGCAGAGCTGCCTCTTCCCCATCTTTGGTCACTTAAGTTTCTTCCCATCCCTGCTGGATATGTGAATATGTAGTTTTTACTTCTTGACTGATCCCTGATTTACCCTCCCTCTCTTCTCAGCTGGGGTGAGGTTTGCAGTTCTCAGATGTCTGTGCACTGACCCAGTTGCAGTCTAGATCAGCCCTGATCAGCTCAGAGCTGACATACCCTAGGTAGCAAAGGTGTCAGGCAATTTTGGTCATGGAAACCCAGAGCATTCTTACGCCCTGTGCTCTTCAAAATCATCGTAAATGACTTGGATGCAGAACTGTAAGGGATACTAATCAAGTTTGCAGATGATGCTAAATTGGAAGGAGCCACTGACTCCCTCGAGGGCAGAGAGGCCCTGCAGAGAGACCTCAACAAATCAGAGGACTGGGCAATCACCAACCATATGAAGTTCAACAAGGGAAAGTTCTGGGTTCTGCATCTGGGATGGAGCAACCCTGGATGTGTGTATAGACTGGGGAATGAGAGGCTGGAAAGCAGCACCACAGAAAGGGACCTGGGGCCCTGGTCTGTGAACAGCTGAACATGAGCCAGCAGTGTCCTGGCAGCCGGGAGGGCCAGCCCTGTCCTGGGGGACATCAGGGACAGCACGGCCAGCTGGGCAAGGGAGGGGATTGTCCTGCTCTGCTCTGCACTGGGGCAGCCTCACCTCAAGTGCTGGGGACAGTTTTGGGTGACCCAATGTAAGGCAGACATTAAACTGTTAGAGAGTGTCCAAAGGAGGGCAACAGAGATGATGAAGGGCCTTGAGGGGAACCATGTGAGGAGTGTGTGAGGTCATTTGGTCTGTTCAGCCTGGAGAAGAGGAGACTGAGGGGAGACCTCATTCCTTGTGAGGGGAAGCAGAGGGGCAGATGCTGATCTCTTCTCTGTGGTGACCTGTGACAGGGCCTGAGGAAATGGCCTGAAGCTGTGCCAGAGGAGGCTTAGGGGGGGTTTAGTTTAGATATTAGAAAGAGTTTCTTCCACTAAAGGCAAAGGATGGTTGGCCACTGGAGCAAGCTCCCCAGGAAAGTGGTTACAACCCAAAACCTTACAGAATTCAAGAAGCATTTAGACAATGCTCTCAGGCACATGGTGTGGCTCTTGGGGATGGTGCTGTGCAGAGCCAGGAGTTGGACTCCATGACCCTTGTGGGTCTCCAAGTCAGCTTTTTCTGTGATTCTGTGGTATATATTGGCTTTCAAAGATGTGAAAGTATATGTCTGTTTGATAAGCCATATTCAAACTGTCGAATTTCAAGCCATTGTCAAATTTCAAGTTCTTCTAATGGAGGAGTGAAGTTTCATGTACAAGGCCTCCACAGTGCTGTTATGTGAGGGGTGGGGGAGGAGGTGGAAAAGGAGCTTTCCCTGAAAATTCATCATCTTGGATGACTCAAGCCTTTAAAATTCCAGAAAGAAATAATTATTTAAAATAGATCAGCCTGAGACAGACAGCTAAGGTAGAAGAAGTGACAGAAATAGCTACAGCACAGTGAACTAAATTTCTCAGGGTTTTCATATGGCTGAGACTATTTCAGTAATCAATGGTGCTTCTTGCAAAAGCTTGTAATCCAAAGGCCCTGAAGTCAATAGGAAATTTTCTCTTCGTTTTTTGGTCTTCGGGTCATCTGAATCATTCAGAGCTGTACCTATTATAGGGAATACAACATACGTGGTGCATTGAAGCCAGTTCTAACACTGCATCTCAAGATTGGCATAATCTTGCATTTCACAGATTTCATTTCCTCCCTTTGCAATGTCTCTTGGCTTCTGATTATCATGGACCTTTTAAATGTGTGAGTTAATGGTTTTCCTTCTGCCAGGTGCCAGGTAAATTATCTCATCTATGAAACAAAAATGAAGGGGTCCTTCAGAGGACAGATAGGAATAGATGTTGTATACTATGGGATCTTGAAAAGCCAGCACAATGACCAGAGTATATAATTTCAGTAAGAGTAAAAACTTATTCCCACACCTACAGGTTCTTTCCAGCTTTTCTGTGATGAGCTCCATATCCCAATAAAGAAATTGCCTCATGGGCACTTATCCTCCAAATCATTGTGTAACATCCCTGTGGCAATTTACATTACATGGAAAACCATACTGAAAAAGCATTTGTGCCTCTTGTTAAGAGGTCTTTAGAGGAATATGGGTATTGACCTTCCTGTAAAAGTTGACCATGGTTTCTGCTTTTGCTGTTTATCTCATCTCTTCTCCTTCCCTTGGCTCTGTTCCTTTCCAATGAAGTCCAGGGTGCAAGTCAGCATACTGCAGGCACAGTGAGCTCACCATTCCTGAGCTGTGGACCACAGCTGAGGAATCTCCTTCCCAGTCACTTTCTGGGGTGAAGTTTCACTGTGACATGCAAAATGCTAACAGGATCACAGATCTTATTTAAAAGCAAAATAAAAGAAAGGCAAATCAACACCCACAGTGGTTACTTCAGAGAGAGCTTTACAGCCAAGGATAACACCTCTCTCCCTGATGCATTCTGCTGTATTTTTCCAGGGTTGTTTGCCTTGCTTTTGCAGAAACAACAGGATGGCACTGGGACCTGAATTCTGACTCGGCTGTTTCTGCTGCTCTGGATGCTGATGCTGCTCTTTCACAACAGCTGAGTTAGATCCAGATGGACATGTGAGTTATCTTTTCTCTGAAGAAGAAACATAACTAAACCCCTGACACTTTTTAATATAGTTGAGAAGTTGCTTCTGTCATTTCTTGGCATGATAGATTATAGACTATTAACATAGTCTAATTGCTTATGGAAATACCAGATTGTTTCTTGTTAAAGTAACAGATTACAATCCATTCCCTTTCATTTTAAATACCCGATTTCCATCACTTTCACTTAAAGAATATGCAAAGAAAAAGATTTTTTTTAATTGGACTTGTAGAGATGACCATGTTTGAAACTTCAAAATGGAATGAAAGGTAGAGTTGACATTACATATAACTGCCCAAGAAAAGTATTTCAATACATAGAATAGTATATAACTTTTGTTAGCATTATTCACTTCTTACAGCAAAGGCAAATCTTAAAAGACCAGTCTGTTCTAAAAGTCTTCTTTAGGATCTGATGATATCTGCCTTGATCATGCCATGGAGGACAACCAGGAATAAGAAGATAATATGACAATGATTAAAGGTAGAAATACACATAGTAGCAACAGGAAATTCCTTTTAGCTTATACCTATCTCAGATTTCTAGCTACTTAATGTCAGCTTTTGTTTTCAGATTTTTAGTATTTGTTTATATCTAAAAGAAGAGGTTTTCTGAACCAGTCAAAACATGTATATAAAATAAAGCAAAACCAGAAAACTGAATTGCTGGGGTGCAAGCCAGTCAAATACCTGACATTTGGGACACTCTTTCTAATTTAGAGTACTTTAAATGTTTCATAATAATTAATAATATGAGGAGGGGTTATCTGAGTGTTCTTGACTTAAGAAATATGGTGACAACTGCTATAGAATAAGGTTGCAGAAAACAGGAAAAAGGAAGGAAGCCATGGGTAGCCTTCATTTCAGATAATCTGTAACTTAAGTGACTGATTCCTTGTCTGAGCTTTTCCTTTCTAGGAGCTCCTGATGCTCAAGAGAGGGTGTGACACAATGCATCAGATGATGGCAATGTTAATTCCAGAGCTCTGGAGGAGATTGGCCAACATCCAAGAATCAGAAGCCTCTCAAGCATGCCACATGCTGATAGCAAGATTGCAGTGGTGAAATATTCCTCTTACGCCCATAGGCAGGATGTAATACATGCATTACTCACATAAGGCACTGCGCAATATTCACAGCTTCTCCCTGAGCTCACTGCTAGAGCTGAAGCATTGGAGTGGATTAAAGGGAACATTTGCATGTGAAATCTCGAGTTGTTCCAATGTCAGTGAAGGCTGGAGAGCCACTTTGCTGTAGCCAAGCATGCTGAGCAGTGTCTGAATTTAATACAAACCAAAGCTCTCCTCAGCATGAGTGAAGGTTGCAGTGTTGTTCCTTCACGTCATGCTCGCTCTCCAGGGGTGTCTGGGTCATATGTTGTGTGCACAGAGACATTGTCCCTCACCCATCAGGGCTCCAGCAGCTGCTCCTTGGTGTTCAGAAATGCAACCAAGGCCACAAGAGCAGGAGCCCATGCTGGGAGGGTGAACCAGAAAGCTGGAATTACAGCACTTGGAACTTGGCCAGAAACATCAGGGTGAAAAAATGAACCCTCCACACGAGCTACTGAGACCTTGTGCGACGGTGACCAGCAGGAAGTTTGTTTTCCATCTCCTCCATGGGACTGCACATACAGCCACAGTTTCCCATCTTGGAGCTGTGCTGGGACTTTTGTTCAGGACTGACTCAGAGGAAATGGTGCCACTCAATGGTGGCGCTCATTCAATGGTGAATCACTGTGTGACTTCCCCCAGTTTGGGGGTTGTCCTTAGAGACCTTATAGCTCATTCTGCAGCCTTCCTTCCCAAAGGCTGGATGGGTGGAGGAGCAGGAGCTGTGGGATGGCAGCACAAAGAGCAGCAGCAGGGCTCTGTGAGCCTGCTCACTGCCCCAGGCCTGCTCCAGCAAACTAATACACATATGCTTAACTCTACACTTCTGAGGCATAATCCCATTAATTTAAATGGGATTACTCATGGGCTTAAATTCCTGCAGGATCAGCAGTGAGGTCTGTTACTGCAGCTGCTGGGTACAGTACAATTAATGGTGTAACAAGAGTTTTGCTCGTTCTATACCCAAGGGCTGCCTTGCTGAACATCAGCACTGCTCATAGCCTTAAGCTTGAAAAATGAGCCCTTCTTCAATTCAAAGGTCTCCTGGGTTTTAGTTTTGCTTCATCTTCCTTTATCTGCAAACCAGTCTTTCCTAAATTGACCTCTCCTATGGTTTCTGCCTCTTCTTCATAGTCTCCAGGTTGCATGAAGGATTTTTGTCTCTACCACTGCTTGTGGATCGGTGGATCACCTTAACTGCCTTGATCAGTGCTGTACAGTGAAACACACACAAGCACACACCCACCCACCCCCGCTTATCTTCTTTAAACAAGCATATTTCCTCCTACTTAACATCTTTCTGCTAATCTCCACCATCCTTCTAGAGCAGGCTGCCTCTGAAAAAAAATAGCTCCTCTATTTGCCCTCAGGTCATTTTGTCATTGTATCCTACTGTCAGCCCAGGGGTAAATGCATTTTCTGCAAGAGAACAGTTAGTTAAAGCTGAGGATGAAAATATGACCTAAAAGTACTCCCCCCCCCCCTGTTTTTTTATATATGGATGAATATTTTGTTTTCTATATGGTAGCTGTTTCTCTATCTGAAATAATCTGGCCACTTATATTTTGAATGAATCAGTAAGGCTGTGAAGTTGGTGACTTTATTTTAACAAATAGCTTAATGAATTAATTAACCAATAGCTTGCATTTAAGGGATCATGCACAATGTTAGTACATATAAATAAGTCTAACACATAGAATCAGGAGAGGCAGTCTCTGAGGGAAAGTGAATTGCTTTTGTTTAACTGCATGTATTTTAACATTTTGGGCTTAGAAAAAAATAATTCTCCCACTGGAGACCTTTTATGTCAAGTTTGAGCCTGGAGCAACTTTTTATGGCTCAGTTGCAGTAACCCCTTGAATATGGGGGTTTATAATGGAAAGTCTGACGAGCT
The DNA here is from genome assembly GCF_027887145.1 of Ammospiza caudacuta. NCBI lineage: Eukaryota > Metazoa > Chordata > Aves > Passeriformes > Passerellidae > Ammospiza > Ammospiza caudacuta. The sequence goes on from NC_080593.1 coordinate 145,736,408, forward strand.
CTCAACTAAAGCACTTCTAACAGATGTTTCTGTAATGAAAGGGCTGTGCAGAACAGGCAACAGAGAGCAAACTGTATTTTGTATTTTGCAAAGATTACAGATGATTGTGCACGATTTATAAAGCAGTGGTGGCTTTAACCCAAAGTGGCATGCTCACACCAGGCTGTGCCCCGTGTGTGTGCACACATTAACAGCTGAGTGTTTCTCTAACAGAACCAGCTGTTGAATGTAGCTTTTGTATAGATTTTAAAATACAAGTCACTTTGCTCTTCTGAACAGTGATTTGGTAGTGATGGTGGTGACAGGTATGCTTTCATTCAGAGTGCCCTGAAGATGGATTATCAGTACTCCATTAAACTGGTCTGAGTAGAAAGCAGATTTTCTATGGCTCAGGGGAATTGATTTGACACTTTTGGGACTTTCTTCTCTACACTGTGTCATCTCCAGCAGTCATAGATGGCAGAATGGATCTCCTGGTCTCCTCCAAGGGGTTGATGGGTGCAAGCCGAGTGCTCAGGGTGTGCTGTGCTGCTCTGTCCCCATCTGGTTTGTGGGCCCTGGAGACAGTGCAGTTTTGAGCAGATTGGGAGACTCTGGGGATGAAACTGGGCAGAGAATCAGGAAGTTGTGTCCTCACAGCACATTCTAACCTCAGAGACCCAGATGTCTTGGCCCTCAGTCACTGGAATGTTGAAGTCTGTCTTAAAACAGAATTATTAAGAAAAAAATAAAAGAGCTCAAAACTCCCTAGAAAATGAGGTTTTATATCTGGAAACGTTACCAGAGGGTATTTTTGGTTTTGTTCTAATCTCCTTGCCAGTGCTCATTAAGTGGAGCGCAGAATCACTGGACCATCATCTGAGGGTGTGTTTGATGGTGCTGTGGAGACCTTGAGAGGCAGATGCAAGGCTTGCAGAGCCTTCCTGGGCAGGATGCAAATGGCATTCTTATGTCACACACACATTGATTTGTTCCAAATGCCTTTTTTTTTATGATCATGTTTTGCCAGTCTGAATTCCTTTTGGGTGAGCAGCAGTGACAATGTGTAATTAAGGTTCTCCTGGTTAATGCCCTGTTAATGTGCTGTACCCAGAAAAATGTGCTCCCTGGGGCTGTATTCATCACTGCCTTGCAGGTAGTTTGGAGTAACTGTGTTGCCTATGTGAAAACTTCACTTTTCTCTATCAGTGCAAGGAGCAGAGGCATCTGTTAGTGCTGAATGACTGAGATGAAACTGCTTACAGCATTCTTCAAGAGACAGCAGAGGAAAAAAAAACCCATTGGACTGACTTTATCAATTTGCATTTGATACAGCATGTTATTTTTAGGGCTTAGTTAACATGAAAGCATGTGGGTTCAGGAGAGCATGCTGGGCTCCTCCCTGCCTTTACAATTCGTGCTGCAGTGGGCCTGAAAGGATTCCAGCTGCCCATTGTGACAAAGCCACTCTAGTCTTTCAGAGCAGCTTGTGGCAACAGTACATTATCCTCTAAACTAAATTGCTCACTTGGGTCTGGCCAAGTGATTTTACCTTCTCAGTTATCTGCTCCATGGAAATTGTTTGCCTATTCTTCCATTTTCCTGACTTTCTGTCTTTGCTTTTTGTTTATCATGGTTCTTCTTCCCAAGTGCCACCTGTGATGCATCAGAGCTGAAAGGATTCCCCTGCTCACCCAGGCTCCTGAGGAGAGCACAGCCTGCACTGGAGCAGGAGCTTCCTCATCACCTCCCTGTCCCTTGGATGTGGATTCTCTAGTTATGAGAAGCTCAATGTTTTCACCAGCCCACCCTTATCTTTCTGTTCTGGGGCTATCAAGAAGCAAGAGATAGCTTTTCTCTGAGTGAATCCAATAAATTTATCATAATGGATTCAAATGGAAGGAAAGTTATGTTTATCTTAGTGAAAGGACAAATAAGATAGTTATAACCATGAGCAGAGAGGAAAGCAAAACTGGAGCTGTGCAGTGCAGGAGAGGTTTCTGGACAGCATTCCCTCCAGCTTTCCCTTCATCAGCCACTGTGGCTTAAAGGGATAAACATTTTATGCCTTCTTTTGCCTGTGCCACAGCTGTCTCATCTGTTGGTAAATTTGGGCCTGTGCTGCTCTATCCTTAGCAGACCCCTAATAATCCTCCTCTGGAGGACCTGTTTTGATTTTTAAAGGATTAGATTTGGGGGGTAATAAGCTGTAATCAAAGTTCACTGCTCAGACTTAGGAACTGCTTATCTCTGATGTGCCTGCCAAAGCTGACTTTGGGCAAGGCACAGATATCCACATTTCAGTTGCCAAAAAAACCAATGCCTCCTTTGGACTGAAACTTTCAGTAGCTCTGTTTCCATAAGTGAAGATTCAAACAGCCAAATTTAAGCTCACAAAAAATACTGTCATTAAAATACATTGATGCCATATATATTATTTTAGTGGGAAAGACATGACAGCATATTATACTTACTCTTAAGTGACTGATAGTTGCATCCACCCCAAGTGATCAATACTAGGTCAAATCTGAGCTATGGCAGTGAGTGGTTTCCACTGCTTACATATGAATATTATATATTTGTTTCCCCCAGTGCAATGCATTTCCCCACATTCATATTTTAATCTCCTCTTCCACTGTCTGGCTTCTAGTCAGAAGACTGTGGAGTTTTCCAGAGGAGCCTCAGTGAACTCATCCATCCGTTTGCTGACCGCTTGAAATGCTGAATGTCTTCTTGTTATTTATACTTTCCTTTTACTGAGGCTCATATATGAACAATAAATTAGCTGAGACTGCACAGTGACATATTCTGAACCAACCCTTAAATTTATGAGTGCATATATAAGAACCTCCATAAAAATGTATGAGGGTATTGCAGGAGTTAAGAGGGGGTTGCTGCACTTGTTCTGTACAAAGGGAATCTAAGAGTGGTAGGGAATCAAACCTTTTAGTGCCCAACCTTTTAGAGTATGAGTGATAACAATAGATTTTTACTAGCAGCAGCATCTTGGTGTGTGACAGCATCAGTTTCAACAATTTATTCTCTTGATATAGCTCATGGTAGCAAAGTGGCCATGAAAATGAAGAGCAAGGGTTAATTTCTGGCTGCCTTTAAGCTGATGGCAGAACTCCTGATGACTTCAAAGGGTGAAGATCTCACCTCAGGTTTCAGCTGGTGTAAGTTGACATTCCTTCATATACTTCAATAAAATCAATGAAGCCCTGATGATTTATTGCAAGTGAGAATCCAGCCCTAAGGCTGTTAAGGACTCTAATGTATAAAGCTATAATTATGGAACCATAATTCCATCAAGAGCTTTTGGCAATATCATGGGCCAGAGTTAAGTGAATTGTGCAAATAAATGTAATGGTCTTGCAGTGCAGTGGAAATACCTCTCTCTCTCTAGCTAGAACTATTAGCACAAAGATATTAAAATATATTTTATCCAATCACAGCAACAATTGGAAAAGAAATATTAGCTGCAGATGTGAGATTTCCAGGACACTGAATTGAAACATGCATTTTGTGGAAGGTTCCCTGCACTGCTGTGATAACTCAAAGCATAAAATCTCCTCTTGATTTTTATGTTATTTATCATTATCAATCAGCTTTGATAGTATGGCTCAAATGTAAATTTCCTGCTATCTGGATGCATCCAGATAGCACCTAGGTGTTTGGCCTGGTTTAACACAACAAAGTAAGGATGAGACCTAATGGCCTCCAGTAACACCAGGAGAGATTTCATTAGATATTAGTAAAAAACTTTTCACAGAGAAGGTTGTAAAGCATTGGAACAGAACTGATGATGGAAGTGGTGAAGTCACCATCCCTGGAAGTGTTCAGAAGGTGTGGATATGGCACTTAAGGACATGATTCTATCATGAACATGTCAGTGGTTCTAGGTTGATGGTTGGACCTCATGATCTTAAATGTCTTTTCCAAACTTAATGATTCATTATTCTAAAGCAACAGCTGTGTGTGCCTGACAATGTGCCTGAATGGCAGGAGTGGATGGAGCCCCACCCAGGGAAGAAGGCTCTGTCGGTGCTTGGGATGGAGGAGCATAGATTGGGTAGGATGAAATGAATAATCTACTCTTCTACCTCTTTTCAGCCCTCTTTCTCCATTCTATTTATAAATCTGTACCTGGATAATTAGTGTCCCAATTAGACAAAGGCATATACAAATACTCAAGTCAATCCTGTTCTTGCATATACAAACTGGGTATATAAAGATGTATGTGCACCAGTGGGTCTTCCTTCATTTAAAAATCAAATCTCTGCTGGTCTCTCTGCAGCCTTTTGTGTCTCTGAAGCGTCAAGTAAACCCAGATGTAATTAATCTTCACTTGGAAGATGTACCTGAATCACAGCCCTGAGTCTCAAGCAGTCTGGAGCTTGAGGAAACACATGGATCAAGATTCAGTTTGGACTAGATGTGATAATTCTGAGGATACAGCTCTCTCTTGACTAGGAAAAGCATACTTTTTGTGAGTCAGTCTCTTAAAATCAAGGTAGATAGAGGAAGAAATGAAAAAAAAAAAGAAACTTTGGAAAAGTGGAAAGCTTTGAGCAAGATATTTTCCTCTTCTCATTTGCTCATGTAACAGGATGTTTCAAATAACATACTCAGCTGTTGGGCATGAGATATCATTCACATCTCCAGGTATTTGTTGAAAAGTGACTTCAGCTTCAAGCCTCCCTTGTGCCACAGTAAACTTTATTTTGTCTGTATTTGCTCAGTTGAACCTGTAAAGAAAATAAATGACAGATTTCCTCTGTGGAGAAGTTCTGCAGAATTTAACACTGGTGAAATCATGAGGATCTTCAAGGACAGGGAAGTTTAGAAAAAATCAGAACTACCCCCTGAAATTCAGCAGATTTCCTGTCTATTCTACAGCATTTTATATGCAATTTCCTGTTAGAATTAAAATTATTAAAAAGCCCCCAAATAGGCATTAACAAGGATGGAATTTCCTATTAAGTTGTGAAGGACTTTTCCATAGGGAATGTGGCAGGTTAACTGCAGCATCTGAAAACTTTGGATCTGGCATGTGGTGGACTGAGTGGCAGTGAGAGCATCTGCCCTGGAAGGTCTGCAGCAGCATCCCTGAGTGCAGCTCCTGTTCCAGTTTCTGCAAATGAAACAACCCCAGCCAGGCTGTGATTCAACACTTCTGTGCTGTTCACCAGAGCACCAAATCAGTCTCTGGAAAATCTCAGTTCTGAGTCTCGTTGAAGTCACTGAAAATGAGGCACATAGTGGAAGTAAATCACTCATTTATGCAGTGCTTTGCTGTGCCAGGCTTAGGCCTGATCCTAAAATCTAAGTGCAGCTTTTTTCTGCCTTCTGTGGGCTCTAGGGCAGGTGCTACAACAGTATCTCCCCCTCACTAGGATATATAACAGGTTATTCCACCCACTGGGTTTCTCACAGGATGCAGAAGAAGTGAGTGCAGCCTGAGGCTGAAGACATATGCACAAGTGAGATAAAGATCATATATGGGGATTTGAAGTGAGACTGTCCTAGTTTATACAGCTGAAGATCTAATCCTGCCTGCCTAATAAAACAGTTAATCTTCAAAATCTTCTTGATAGACTGTGCAAAAGGAGCTCAAAACTGGCAATTAGCTCTGTTTTTAAAATACTCCAGGCATACATTTTAAATATCTGTACATAATTCTGGGGAAGTGATTCATAGCCATGCAGGGGAACCTGAGGACGCCTCAGAATAAATTGGACAGCTGATAGCATACATCAGTTCCTCTCAGGAACAGAAACCCAATTTTTATTGAATCCTCAGATAAGGAAGTGTCATGGTTTAACCCTAGACAGCAACCAAGCTGTTCACTCACTGCCCCACCACTAGTGGGATGGGGAGGAGAATAAGAAAAGGTTAAAACCCATAGGTTGTGATAAGAGCAGTTTAATAATCAAAGTAAAATTAAAAAAAAAATAGTAATGAGAGGAGAGATAACAAAAAGAGGGAGAGGAATAGAACCCAAGAAAGACAAGTGATGCACGGTACAATTGCTCACCACCCACTGACCGATGCCCAGCCCATCCCTGAGCAGTGATCAGCCTCTTTCAGCCAGCTCCCTCCAGTTTGTGCTCTGAGCCTGACATTGCAGGGTGTGGAATATCCCTTTGGCCAGGCCAGGTCACCTCTGCTGGCCTTGTCCCCTCCTGGCTCCTGGGGCAGCTGCTCACTGCAGAGCCCAGGACACTGAGGAGCCCTTGGCTCAGGGACAGCACTGCTCAGCACCAACCAAAGTTATTCTCATACTGAATCTGAAGCACAGCACTGCACCAGCTACTAAGAAGAAAATTACTCTATCCCAGATGAAACTAGGACAGGAAACCTCTTCTTTATATGGAAGTCCTATCAGAACTGAGTGGGATCACATGCTTCAGTACCAAGTCATCACTAAGTCTCTCTTACCCCCATACACATTGCTGCATGTGTTGCCACACACCTTACAATGCTGAAATATGGTTGGTTTATTTGGCTGCCCTGTGTCATTGATTTACTGAACTGTGATGATGCATATGGATGCTTAATTGAAATATGTATAACTTTAACAAAGCTCTAAATAAGCCCAAGGAGCAGACTCCAGAAACAAATTTTCATGGTCAGAATAGTCTGTTTTCTAGTAGAAGAAGCAATGTGTATTGTTTGTGGGCCACCTTGGCTCTGGCTTGCTCTTCAGGCTGCTCACAGGTCCTGCATGTGGTGAGCCTGAAGGCAGTGGAGAAGTGGCTGGTGTGGCAGGGGACAGCAGAGCCATCAGCAGAGGAGAGCAGAGCCATCAGCAGGGCCATGGGCACATCCCCTTGCTGTCAGTGATGTGGGATCCCAGGCACTGCTCCAGCATCCCAGCAGGGCTGCCTGGAAACACCTGCAGCTCCTTCCTGGTGTTAGCAAGCCAGGCTGGGCAGGGAGCAGGGAGCAGCAGTGCTGGGGGATGCAGGTGGGGGCTCAGCAGTGCTGGGGGATGCAGGTGGGGGCTCAGCAGTTCTGGGGGATGCAGGTGGGGGCTCAGCAGTTCTGGGGGATGCAGGTGGGGGCTCAGCAGATGGGCGGGCGTGCAGCAGGAACCCCCCCAGCCCCTGGCTGCAGCAGATGTGGCGGATGTGAACTTGCTGAATAGACTCATGCTCAGATCAGTCATGGCTTCAGCTCCAGCAGAGATTGCTTTTCCCAGAACAGCAGCCTTAAATATTCTCCCATACCACTGGCATTTTGGAATAGCCCTTTGAATCACAGAAGTCCTCTATTAACCTGAAGATACTGAAAACATCTAATCTCTGTTTTGACTGATAAATTAAATACTGCTAGGAGATTTTCCATTTTAAAAGAACTGGAAGTTGTCTGTGCTGTTAGAAAATTCTCCAGCGAATTCAGGAAGCAGCATGGGTCAGCCACCTCTCCCAGCAGGAAACTTGGAAGAGGTTACACTGTTCTGGAGAGCAAAAAAGCTCAAAAAGCTCAGAAGTACAGCTGTAGGCTATTCTAAGCTGGTTGGCCTCAGTGACAGAGAAGGGGCCTGGGCATGGTTCATTTGTTATCAGAGGTGCAGCTGCTGTGTCCCCTGGAGCACCAGATGCAGTGAGGAGACCTGGCAGGGTATTGCTTGCAGGTGGGCATGAGGAGCACCCCAGCAGAGGGCTGGCTGATGGGGGCTGGAGACTTCATCCAGCCTCACAGGAGCTTCCCCAACACCCACACATTACCATGTCCCATTCTGCAGCCTCTGGCTTGAAGTGGGACACCTAAAAGAGGGCCTCTTTCAGTGTAAAGGCACAAAACACCCTCCCTGCAATGGCTTCAGTCAGTGCCACTAAATGAACCTGACAGAGGACCAGGACAGAGGACCTGCACAAGGGCAGAACAAGCATATCTTCAGTGAGAGAGCTGATGGGGGCTCCATGCTGTGCTTTGGGGCAGAAGCAGGGACATGAGGGCTGGCAGCAATGCCACAGCCAAGGGGTGAGCAGCTCATCCCAGCACCTGTGGAAACCTGGGCTCTCTGCTGGTGCAGACCTCGTGGGAGTGCTGGGGTTTAGCCAGCCCCATTTGGGCAGGGACCAAAGATCAAACAATGCCACCCACGCCTGTTTGCAAGCTCAGGCTGCATCACTTGTTCAGTTTTTGTTTCTGCTTTTGGAGGATTATTGAGGATTTGTCATGGAGAGCAGCGCAGGTCTCTCCTGAACTGTCTGGATATGCACCAGCCGATGCAAACCATCTCTCTTGAGCTTTTCAGGTCACTGCACAGCCCCAGCAGAGCAGGATGGAGACTCTAGCATTGCCAGGCAGCTCTCTGTGAGGAGCTGAGTGCTCCCAAATGGTGCCCACACTTGCCTTCCTCATGAGTGGGAGCTCCTGCCTTTTCCCATCACTTCCCATCTCCTCTTACACCTTCTCTGTCCTTTTCCTGCAAGATTGTGCTCCAGTGCAGTGAGCAAACCAAGGAAAGATTATGTTTTTAATTAGGGTTTGATACTAATTGCCTTCTGTGAGGCTATTTTCACATCACAGCTGACCAAAGCCAGAAGACATTAAGTCTGTCTCCCTAATAAATCATTCCTCCTGCTCCCCAGGGTTGGAGATGGAGAGTGAATAGGCAGTGCACACAGCACCAGCCTAATTGTCTCCTAAAATATGCAGGCAACTCCCACAGCAGTCAACAGAAAGGCTCGTGTGCATCTGAGGGGGCCTTGTGTTATTATTGATGCTCTCACACTAAGGGGGCCATTGTTGCCTCCCCCATCCCTCCATAGCTCTGGCAGGAGTGTTTCCATGTCTGCCAGCCAGGAGGATGAGCTGGAAGCAGATGAAGAGGAGGAGGTGTCTTTTTAAAGCCAGACAAAAGAAAGCTCAGCCCTCCTTTTGCTTACTTCCAGTCCAAAAACAAAGGCTGGGCATAAATCTTCCATTTCCACTGACTGGCCAGGTTTGGAGAGAGAGATGCCAGCCAGAGATCTCTGACACAATTAAAAAATCAAAAGGCTTCTGTGGATAAACACTGGTTTGGCACCACAGCCTGACAAATCCTTCCCTAATCCTTATGAAACCTCTCAAACCGGGCAGAAAAACACCCAGGGAAAGTCAGCTGCTCTGAATTCATCCCCCACCATCACTGCATGGAGCGCTACTCCAGTGGGAGCTCCCTCCATATCTCCAATCCCCAGAAGCCCAAATTTGTCCTCAAAATCCTGCCTGAACTGAGCCACACAACCCTTTGAGTCCCTGCTCCTGCAAGGCATTGCCTGGCCTTGGCTGCTGCATTTTGTACCAACAGGGGAGACTTGATTCCTTGTTAAATAACAGACATCAGAAAAATAGGGCAGGGAGGAACTCCAAAGCACTGTCTGGTCTGTCTCTGTCACTGCTGGTTAACATCAGGGAGAGCCTCCCTGCTCCTGGCAGAGCTGTGCCCAGGGCCACTGAGGCAATGCCCCTCTGTGCTGAGCTGAGCTGAGTGAGCCGGGTGAGCCCCTCTCCTTTTGGCAGCTCCTGCAGGTTCCTCCCTACTTTGTGATAAACGTATTTTTCATCTCTGAGTGCATGTGACAATTAACAGAGGCTGAGGGCCAGATCCCCACCTGGTACGAGCTGGCAGAGCTCTGAGGAATACGGCAGAGCTCCACCAGTTTAGATCAGATGAGATGCTGAGTGTATTCTGAAATCCCCACAAACTCTTTGAGCCAGTGCTGTTCCAGACTTTGCTGGGGCATCTATAGCAATTGCTTATTCCAGGGTTCCTGAGGAGAAAAAGTACTTTAGGTGTTTACCAGCACGGCTGATGGGATGCTCCACCTTGGAGCAGGAACTGGATTAAGGCAGGGAAATCAAGAACACTTCTTTTCCCATTACTCCCATTTACAATAGAAAAAATAAACCTCCTTATTAAACAGATGAAGGTTAAACACACACACACACAGACACCCAGTAAATAGAAATATTGAAAGTACCATTACATTGTCACAGCGGTGGGGTTGAGTTTCTGATTCTCTTATTTCACAAGACTGCAGAGGATTTTAAAGGGCTTAATGGCCTGTGCCACTATTTTCTCTGGAAAGTACCTCACTGGCTGTTGGTTCTTGCTACCAGAAAGAAATAACAAAAACCTGAAGGGATAAGATAAATATGCTCCTTCAGGAGTTTCTAATAAAAGGATAACATTGAGAAAGGCTGCCAGTATGTTCCGTGTCCCGATGCGCTGCAGCAGAAGGGAAGAATTTAACATGCTTTGAAAATGCCAATTGCCTGTTGCCAAAGATGCATATGATCCCACTACCAGCAGGGTAGGTGGCAGGGATTAAGATGTTAGAGGAGATGTCATCCTTCCTAGGCAATGTTAATTTCACTGAAGAAGACAATATAAAGACAGTCCCATTTCCTGGGAGAAAGATTCCTTTTTCCCCTCAGGGTTCACTCTGATTTCTCCATGGTGGCAAAATTACTTTTACAGAAGCCCTTTTTGCTCCCTGGAATATTTTTATGGTTACAGCAACAAGAATGTAGGTACTTTTCCATCTGCTAAAGGGATTTCGGTGGCCCCCATGGTTGAGAGCATTTCCTGGTTCTCTACTTTCACATGGGAGGTTGGGACAGATACAAGAGCCATCTTATTGTGAGGGAGATGTGGCCCAAGGTCATGCCCAAGGCATGAGCCAAAAGAACAAATAGATCTTGAGCCCAGGGCTGGTATCCTCAGCATCCACTTGTCTGTCAGCAAGGTGTCCATGTAGGAGTGGTGAAGGCCATTGTGTCTTCATTTCCTGGCTGTGCTGCTGTATCCCAGGGATGTGTCATTGCCAAATTTTGTGGTTGGAATCAAACTGAGCTTGTATTTCTGGCCTTCTGTAGTGTCTCCAGGTGATATTGCTCTTTCCTTCCAAACTTTTTTTCCCCTTGTGGGTCTCCCTGGCATGTTTGGTAGAGACTGGGTGCAAATTTGATTCCTAGTCTGGTCAGTCCAGACTCCAGAGGCCCTTTTGTTATCCATGCCCCAGTTCAGAGGTTTTAAGCATGTATCTACATCCCTCCCTATTGGGGTGAGCATTAACTACACTCTTGACCTGAAACATGTGATTAGAAGCCATATTTCAGATGGAGTTAGGCATATGCTTAAAATCTCTTCTGTTCTGAGCGGATACTTTCTTGAACTGGAGCCTACATTTTTTTTTGTATGATCCATCTTTGCTCTTCCACATATCTTTACTGCATATTATCCTGCAATACATATATGGCTCAGTAAGTGTATTTGTCTGGGGCTTTTCCACAAAAAGCCCAATTGATACATCACATACTTAACCTCTTGAACAAAAGAGTTAACTTTACAGGATCAATTTACAAGCAGGGGCCAAAGCTTTTGGATGGAAACTAGCTATCATGTGGTATGCAGTTGAAAGAGCAAACAGCTTATTCATTATCATAGCACTGGACCCAGAAACAAAACACAGACGGCAGAAAGAGTCTGTCTAGATTTTCAAACACATTGCCTGTTCCCTCACTGGAGCGTGTTTATTTAAACCCTCTCTGTGCATGCAGCCAGTTGTTAGACTTAACTCCCAATTTCCTCACATTAGGAGTTTCTACCTGGCCTTACTGCTCCCACTGTGCTCTTTGGTGTGCACAGGGAGCTCCTATCAAAGTGAGCAGAACTGCACTTCTGTTCAGCTTTGACAGCAGCCCTCAGCTGGGAATCAAGCCCTGGGCACTTTTGTTAGTGTAGGAGGGCACTTCTGTTGTGCAAGAGCACATCAGGTCCACAAACCCCCCCATATTTGTTCAAAACTTTTTGAAGAACAGTCCCATTCTCTTTACTTTACCTGCTCAGTATTCTTTTTTTCCCCTCTTTATTAATCATTGTCATGTCCAGGCACCCAGATGTGCTCATTTCACTTTCAGCATAATGGATGCAGAGGCCATTAAAATGATGGCATAAGTCTGTTAGTGCTTGGCCATGGAAACTTAACCCCTGTCGGCAAACGCTGGGTCCCAGAAATGGTCTCATCAATCTGTCACTGCTGTCTGCAAGTGCCTGCTCTGCAAAGCTCATGTGGGCTAATCCTGCAGGAACTGATCCAAAATTTACTGAAGCGAGTGGGAGTTCTTCTACCAATTTATTTGACTTAGCACCATGACTTTAAGGGGGAAAAAAAAACATTATAAGAATGAATTCAACTGCTTTAGGCAGACACTATTTATAATGCAACATGGCATCACCAGAACCCTCAAAATTTAATTCAGCAGGACACCTACAATTTTTTACATGTCCACCTACAGCAGTATCAATAGGAAATACAAACCCAGAAATAAAGTGATTTCAGTGAGTTATTTTCCAGTGTTTTGAAGCTGGGTTTAGGGAGATTTTTATCCATTTCCTTTGCCACATCCCCAGCTCTGTGTTATTGATTGGTCCTGCTCTGTGGGGTGTGTGGCTTGCACTCAGGTATTGAGCCCTGCATTTTCAGCTCTGCTGTGAGTCATGGGCAGACAGGGCCACAGCCAGGCTGCAAAAAGGAGGGAGCCACAGCTGGGTGAAGTGAACACATGAGCAGCAGGGAAGGAGAGACAAAAATAGGGGAAACATTTTTCATATCAAACCCAGCCATCTGGGCCCACTGCCTGTCCAGTGGGAGAGGGCTGTAAGTGGGACAGTACATGGTCTCAGCTCCCTTACTAATTACAGGGGAATTCAAGTCCCTTTGGGAATTCCCAGTTTAGACTCACAGCCTCAGCACAACCCACAGCACTGAGAAAAGCCAGCTTTGGACTTCCTAGTCCAAAGGGCTTGACTCCTGACTCAGGCCCTTTGGCTACACATAGGCTGGTGAGATAAACAGGGCCTGGTCATGGGCCGGAGATCCTCTCCACAATTATTAATGCCTCAAAGGTTTTGACCATCCCAACCACTGTTGCCACAGATTCTGTGGCACAGCTGGGAGGACAGCAGGGCCAGCAGGTAGCAAAGATGAAGCTGTTCTGGTTTGAGGGTGCAGAGATCAGTGGTGAGATGTGTCACTTCACTTGCTCTTAAGAAGATGCAAAGTGTCCTGGCTTGTTTTGTTTACCAGTACAAGGTTTTCCTTTAGGATTTTTCTTCTGCCCAAGCATAATTTTTTACATCTAGGCTACATGACAACACTGTTCCTGACAGATATGGTGGGATCTGCCTTGTCCATCCCTGCACATTAGCAGGAGCATCCCTGAGCAAGGAGGAACCCGGAGGGATGCTGATCCCTTCGACCATGCCACCCTCCCTCATGCTGTGCTCATCATCTACTTGCAGAGTCAAAGCCCTGGCACAGCTCCTACTCATAATGAAGTCCATCAGTCAGGCAGACAGTCTGCCTGGTAACACAGACCTGGCTGGGAAACAGGCTTTCTGCTCTGCTCTGGCATGGCAGGCAGTAGGGATGAATTAGCTGGTTGCGTTTTGCTTCCAGTAACGGAGCTTGGGATCATCACTAGCAGATGGAAACTGACTTGAGATGCATCTTTGCATTTCTCTTGAATGCCAGATGAATGTTTATCCATAACTGTAGCTTGTTCTGTTTTGGGATTTTTCTCCCACAGAACACGAAGAATCTCTGCAGAGATTTTGGCACAAAGCCTCCATACATCTTGCCCTGGGCCGAGTGATGAGCAGGGACATGAATGTACTCACACAGGTCAGTTCACAGCATGCATGAGAGAGTCCTTGCTGCACACTGTGGGCAGAGACCCTCTTTTCTTAGAACTAGTCATAACTAAAGGAATTAGCCATCCTTTCTTCCTGTAAAACTTCAGGAGATAGGCCCTCAAACACCCCTCTTAAATACCTTTGAAAACCCCAGCCATGGTACTCAAGAGCCCACTTTTAGCACCACTTGTAGCAGCCTGAGTGGCAGTGAAGGGTCAGATCTCCCAGGACTAGAAAATGCTACAGATGTCATCAAAAGCCAAATAATAGCAGTAGCTGTGCTAAAATTCATATGGACATGTGGTGCAGAGATACATGGGTGCTCTGCATGGAGGGCAACCTTGCCTTGGAATCTCTGAAAGGCTGCAAAAAGTAATGGGGGAGGGAAGCAGGAAACCGCCTTGGAAGCCAAGACTTTTGTGGCCAAGAAGGGAAGGAGAAGTGCTTTGGGTCTTGTGCAGGTGAGGATTTGCTGCGGCAGGCTCATGAGGTCAATGTTTGTGCTCAGGGCTGTGAGCTGCGCACAGCAAGGGGGGCTGTCTCTGTGCTCAGCAGCTGTGTGGGATGCTGATCCCAAGATTTAACAGCAGCAGAGCCCCAGTCATCTTTCTCTGGATGGATGTGGTTTTGTGACTTGGTATTTCTGAGAACTGAGAGCTCAGGAACTGCCTCATTCCCTTTTTCTTGTCCTTTGCCCTGCCTAGGTGGAGACCTCCCCATCTGCCAAGGTCTGCTGTGTGTCAGTGCAGAGAAATAAACACAGCCTGAGCAGCCTGTTGTGGTTTCTGATTTGCTTGTCTATATATTCAGAAACTATCAATATGTTCTGAGCAAATCAACATGGCTTTAATGATTGGGAAGGAAAAGAAACAAACTCTGGCCATTAAGTGCTAATCACACAGTTACTATATTACATAGTCAGACCTGGCAATGAAATACCCATCTCACTGCCTGCAAAGAGATCTCTGAATCAATTTTTTGCATTAACATTTCATTCCTTCCCATACTAGACATTTGTTCAGCTTGTTTATACTCACGCCACATGGCCACAAGCTGTGTAGTTAGTAATGAATGAGGGGAGACATTTATCTTTGGAAACTTAGGCCAAGCCAAAAAGTTGATGGCTTGTTTTTGTAGAAGAATAACACATGTGAGGTTTACTCAGATAAGTCCCACCAGTGGAAATGGGATTGCCTATGTTAATTGCCCACATAATAAATTCTGGTAACAACAGTGAGGGTTTTACAGCCTGCAGAGGGTTTTCAGCATTCCATTACTGATGATGCCAGCAATGCAGGGAAGTTCAGTGCCATGGTGTCCTAAGCACAGGCAGGTCTGAGAGTTGGGTTCAGCTCCTAAGTGCACCTTCTGCCAGGGTCTGAGCTTGGGTTGTAGCTGGACTGCCACATCCCTGCCCCAGCACCTCAGTGTTCCCTCCTGGTGTTAGGGTCCCTTCACAGACATACCAAAATGACAAGTTTTTTAGCAGTTCCCTCCTCCTCCCAAACCACAGCCATGCTTAAACCCACCACTGAGGCAGCCAAGAGAGGCTGCTTCCAGGGGTGCCAAAGAGCATTCTGCTGTGGTTGCTGAAGCATGCTAACCTTCACCACTTTTTTTTACCCTTGGTTTGCTCTATTTGGTCAATCCAGAACAGCCAGTGCCCTTGGAAGGTGATGGCATGCACAAGCAGGTGTGTGGCACGTGTGTGCCCTGCCCATTGCAGCCTCCCTGACTAGGAGAATAGAAAGATTTTGGCTGTTTTGTGTGTGCAGAGGCTGTGCTTCTGCTGCCTCCCACTTCTCTTCCTCCTGCATTTACAGCAGCAACTCCCAGAACACTTTTTTCCTTCTTATCCAGTTCAGTTTCCTTGTTTACTTCTCTAGTCCCATCCCATGCAAAAGGCACATGAACAAAGCAAAAGGAGCTCAGTACATGTCAATGTCTGAGACTTAGAAAACGGGTTATGCAATTTTCCCTGCCTAAGCTGCTTAAACCTTATGAGAACAAAACATTCCAGTAACTTTTTTGGAATAAAACCCTGCGATTGAGAGAGAGCAGAACAAGCCATTTGCATGCACAGCCCCAGTGTTATCTCCAGGCTGGGTATTTTGCTGGAGTATGGTGCAACTGAGCTCTCCAGAGCTGGTGTGTGTAGAGGCACACATTTCTCCTCTTCTTACAGCTTAGAGCAGCTAATTTAAAATTTAATTTCCTGAAAGCCACCATTCTCACAAACACAACCAGGTGCCCATTTTAGGATAAATCTATTTTATATCTCCAGCCTGAGTAAAATGAATCTACTATTCTAAAATCTACAAGGGTAAGTGGATCTGATACTCACGTGGACATGATCCTTTTCTGCTGGGAAGCTCTTAGACATAGAAACATTAACAGGATTTACAAAATCCATCTGTTTGCAACACCAGCATCTCGGAGAGCAGTCAATGCATTCAGACTGTAAGTCACAGCAGGTGCACAACTGTGGCTGACTCACACAGCATACAGAGAGCCCAGTGCTGCTCCCCGTTTCCTCTCTCTGACAAAGAGCACATTTTTACTCACAGAACCATTGAGAAAAGCTGATTCGAATTTGCCAAGTCAGAAAATTCAGAGCTCAAATTACTGGAATCGGTGGATGCAATAGGGAGATTTGGAAAGTTGAAGTACAGCAACAAGATGCAAAGCATTTTCACTGGCACTCCCAGAGCCCCCTGCAGCTGAGGAGCTCTAAGCTACTTATGGATATTAATGAATTAAAGCTACAGCATTCCTGAGTGCTGGGTAATTTTATTATCCCTTCTGCTAAGAGGAAAACTGAAACACACAGAGAGAAAGTGGCTGGGCTGTGGTTTGTCTGCTTAGCTGCTGGAGGAGGAGGCTTTGGGATTTCAGTGCAAACCACATGGGGGTGGCATTAGAGGAAAAGCTGCTGTCTCTTCCTGCAAGCAGGACTGGTGTCTAGTGAGCAGTTCTTCTCATATGGACATAAATTAAACATATTCTGCTTTGCAAATCTACCAGAGGTCTTCTCTCTCCTGTCTTGCTGGGGTTCCCAAAAATCACAGTGGGAGAGGAGGTGGGGCCAGTTCACTCAGTATGGGATCCTCAGAGAGGAGTAAGGAGGGAGGACTTGACATAAGCTGGCATTTACTTGGGCTTAATTCTGGTATGGGATAAAAGGGACCCTTTCCACATATTGAGTGTTCTGGAACTGACCAGGGAATTGATCTTTGCAAATACAAGTGTGAATCGCTTGGGGCTGCCAAGGCAGCTTTGTTTGGCTGTTTTTTCTGAGCAGTCTTTTCTTTCCACCGTTGTTTCTGTCATCCAGGTTGTTTTCACGTCAGGTTTTGAACAGGTGGCCCACCCATGCCAGCCTCCATAAAGGGGAGCAAACCCCACTCCTTCAGGAAATTAAATAATGGAAATGCTAATTCAGAAGAATTAGGAAATTATGAAAACAGACCAGACCTGACGAGCTGGGAGGCTTGCTACAATTTCCTCAATTAATTTGATTTAAATGGAAATCTGGTGATTGGCTTCATTCAGGGAAACCCCAAACCTGGATGTGGGTGTCAGTGGTCTCACAGACTAGCTATATTGCAGCATGTGGGGATGGAAATAGTCCCCACTTTTTGACCTTCACCTGGACTTATCAGGTGTCCTCCCCGCATTGCCACTGGGGAGATATCAGCCCTCTGAGTTCTCCTAGGTCTGCTGCCTGCTCCAAAGTGTGTGGATTATTGCCTCCAAGCGCTGGTTCCTCTCATTTCATTGCTGGAGGAGACTCAGTGATGGTCTGGGATGCACTTCTCTGTATTCTATTTACCTTCACATAATTTAATTTACCTTCACGTGTTCAGATGACTCCCACCCTCCCTTTCCAGATAAATGCCTGGCTAAACCAAGGGCACATTTTTAATGTACTGCGGGCAGTAGTGCTGGGAGATGTGGCTCCCTGTGACTGTGCTCACACAACACAAAGGCTGCAGGGAGGCAGCTGGGGCTTGGCAGAGCTGTTCAGCTGAGTTTGACTCAGTGCTAGCAGGTTATAAACAGCAAGGACACAAAGCTCGGAAATTCATTTACCTTCTCTCTCAAATGCTTTTTGCAGGTCACTAAGATGTTTGCAGTGTTAATGTGGCCTGACAGATCCCACACTAATAGCAGTTTCCTGGATGCTGTCCTGGATTTGCTGTCTTCTTGCAAACACTAACTCACACCACATCTTGCTGCTGTCTGTGTTTCCAAGGCCTCTTCATGATAATCTCAGTGATGCTCTTGTAGATTTGCAGGAGCTGTCTGTAGCAGGTTTTTTTTATGTGCTTGCTTGTTTTTCTGCTGTTTTCTTCTGACTGTACTTCCTTTTTTTTTTTCTTTTCTTTTTTTTCTATCCTTATTCTGGGAAAGAGATCTGTGAAGGTGAGTCATGTGTCACACATATGGGGAAGGATCTTACTTCTGTTTTCCTGTCAGGAGGGTTGAGTCAAGAAGGACCTTTTGTCTGGAAATGTTTCATCACAAGCAGAGCTGTGTCAGTGAGCTGTGAATGGAGAGGCTGCTGAAGGAAGAGCAGCTCCTTCAATTGCCACCTGACATGAGCTGGAAAAGGCAAACTGCCTGGGTAGCAGCAGGGGCAAAATACGAGGGGTCTTTGGTACAACTGGCAGCCAGTTTGCTTCTCCATCTTTTGGAGTCTCAGCACAGCAGTTGGGGTCCTCTAGCTCACATTCTCTTAAGAACTGGTGATGTGGACCCATTTAACACCCATGCCATGATGAGACACACTGCCCATGCATAGTCTGGTGCAGTGGCTGGGCTG
This sequence comes from Ammospiza caudacuta, assembly GCF_027887145.1. Classification (NCBI taxonomy): domain Eukaryota; kingdom Metazoa; phylum Chordata; class Aves; order Passeriformes; family Passerellidae; genus Ammospiza; species Ammospiza caudacuta. The sequence goes on from NC_080593.1 coordinate 145,754,908, forward strand.
CTGCAGTCTGATATCACAATGGAGAAAAGCAGAAAAGGGTGTTTGTGTGAAACCAGTGTGATTTCTTTCTGGCCATGCCATGGTGTGCAGCCCAATGGAAGCACCACTGGCAGATTTGCTGCTCTCAGTGTGACCCAGCTTCCCCTGCAAGGTGACAGGGTGGTTTCTGGGTGGGCTGGAGATGGCAGGGATGGATTCTCAGTGCTGCCCTGTGTCCATGCAGGATGGGCCCAGTTCCCAAATGGTCTCATGATGGTCTCTCATCAGGGGAGAGGGAGGTACCCTTGGCAGGGGAAACAGCTCTGCCTGGCCTGTGCCCTGTGGGACATATCTGGGTTCAGGCTGAAGAAGTTGAGTTTCATCTCACTGTGGGCCCTGTGGTGCTTTACATGCTGAATGTCCTTTTCTGATTAAACAGGTGAAACATGAAACCCAAACAATGAATAAGTGAAAGCATCTTTCATTTTCTATTGCTCTTTAGTAGATGCAAATTAATTCTTTTGGGAGGGCAGCTCGCCTCAGCTCTCAGCAGCTGATTTCCCAGGGACAGGGAGGGGAGAGATGCAAATTAAAGGTCTGTAGACCTTTTCCCAGCTGATAGCACTGTCTGCCTTTGCACCCACATGAAAACAGCTCCCCTCCTCAGCAGAGTGCCTGGAAGTACCATAGACTCCTACAATGCTAAACACCATCTGAGGCCTTGCCCACGTCTCACAGAAACTTGACCCAGATTCTCCATCAAAACACCTGCATTACCAACTTCCCCAAGCAGCACATCACAGTAAGCATTTTCTTTTTTTCCTACACTGAATTATTATTATTTTTTTAATGTGGCTGCAAAACAGATTCTTATTTGATTTATTCTGAGCTGACCTAAATATTTTGCTTTTCTCTTCTGTTGGGTGCAGTATTTTTTACTGCAGGCTCACGGCAACATTGCAGAGATGTGGGGGAGACAGGTTTCTGGATGTGTGGATGCAATGAGAAGTGATTGGATACTGTGGAATATGATAATAATAACTGCTGTGAGGCTTCTGTGAAGTTGGACCACACAGAAAGAATTAACAGAATTGATATTTATGTTATATGTTGTGATTAAGGTGTCCAGTATAATTTAAGAATTGATTTCAGTGAAATTAGAGGGGAGAAAATATGCTTTTTGAATACAGGGCACATATATGAATACAGGGCACATATATGGACCTGAATACAGGTTCATATATGTGCCCTGTTTTTTGTTTTTTTGTTTTTTTTTTTTTTTTTTTTTTTTTTTTTTTTTTTTTTTTTTAATGCTTAGTTTAGGAATTTGGTTTCTTTAAAAATGTCATGCTTTGACACTGAAGTCCAGCTCCACAATTTGGTATTTTCTGATGATGTCCAAGGCCTGGGAAGTGCAGAGCAATGAAGACAGCAAGGGCTATTTTTATAGAGTACTTTGCCCCCCTGTTGTCCTGGACTTTATTTCAAGCAAAGAAATTTGGTAGTGGCCTGCAAAGGGAGGAGCAGAAGAGGCAGCCTGCACCTTTACTTGCTGAGAGGACAGAGACTCATATTTCAGTGGGACTTCAGAGAGCCCAGCAGTATTACGGTTACCCTCAGCTGTGCTGGCCTGAGGGGGATGTGACACAGCTCTATCATTTTCTCTGTGGCTTTTCCCCAGCTGAAGCACAGCCACACTGCTGCCCAGTCACCCTGGGGCTGGGAGCAGAGCTTCAGCTGCAGCAATGCTGCTCTCCTGATCCCTGTTAGAAACACTCCTGCTGGAAAGATCTTGTCTTCTGTGGGTAAAGTAGGAAGTGTTTTTATTATACCAACATCATTTCACTTTGGCAATAAAAGTGCCAGTCTAAGAGCACCTGACCAGCAAAGCAGCCCTGGGGCAGAGGTAACCCAAGCCCTGCTCCTCTTACAGCAAGAGGCACTGCAGCAGGCTGCTGAGGACACTGACAGATGTTGAGTGAACACAGAGTATTGCTCAACCTTGGTGAATTTTTCCTCATGCTCAGCATGGTTTATTTTGGACATTACTGCTGCCAGGAAGAGCGGCAGTGGGGCTGGAAGGTTTCTAGGCAGATGCAGGGCATCCTCCACCAGCATTTTCCTTATCTGCTGCAGCACCTGGTGTCAGACATGGCTTCTGAGGGCTAAGTTTCTGGAGTTTGGTTATAGAGAACAATATCAGCTGTTATTTGGTGAAAGTTAATTTTCAGATGAAAATTATGGCTGGGGCAATGAATGATGGATTGTTTTTCCCTGGGTGTGTGTGACAAGTCTCCCCAAGGATGGTTGGCCACACTTCACAGCACAGCAGAGAGAGCTTCCCCCTCACCCACAAAGCCATCCAGTTTTCCAAGTCCTTCTTGTGTTGTCCCAAGCTCAAATGCTTTCCATTTTTCTTTTAGGCAGGAAGACTTGCCAGTTCCCCATATGCATGCGCTCACATGAACATAAGGGAAACACTATTTAATACTCACATGCATTATATTTAACATCTGCCCAACTTCAGCAAAACAGGAGTCAGACCAAAATGTAGCTCAATGTTTTTAATCAAAGGAATTGCCAATTGTGGTGTATGATTTTCCAAATGAACTAAAGCAGTGTCCACAGCTGAATATGATATGGTCTTGTGCAATACCATCACTTCTTTTTGCATGCCCACAAATGGCAAGGCACAGACTGGTGTAAAACAGAAGACATGAAGAGTTTTCATCATGAGAACAGAATGAACTGGAAGGAAATTGAGCCCAAGCTGTTTTCTATACTGTTTACTACAGCAGTAGCCAGCCCATGGACCAAGAGATGTTTCCCCAGCAAAGAAAAACAAGGCTGATGGTCTGTGTCCCTTATGGTGACTGTGGCCATATCATACTGACAGTTAATGGGACCAAGTATAGAGACAAGCTGAAGGTGGGAGGTGCAGTTGTGGCTCTGGAGAGGATTCCTATCTTGTTCTTGCACAGATAAGGATACCACAAAGCAAGAAATGTACAGAGTGTAGTACAAAAGGGAGGCACAGACTCAGAAAAGTGTGTGAAGCTGAGCTGATCAGAGCTTTCCCTCAAACCAAGAGAAGGGCCAGGAAACAGCACTGAGGTAAGACCAAGTCTCCACCATGAAGTGTCACACTCCAGTAGTGCCACTGTCTGTCCCTTGATCTTTAACTACCACAGCATTTCTAAAACTTTTCTGCTTGAGCCGTAGGAGGCTCCAGAGGTTGCCCTGACTCTGGGTATGATATCTGTGAGTCATCCTGGGGCACAGATTGCATCTCCACACGTAATTTCTCTCCCAGCACCAAGGGTGGATGTGTGACTCCTTCCATGTGACCATTCCTGCTACTGTTTGACATCTCCATCCACTGGCAACATCTGGCATTTGGAATTTATTGTGAGAGTAAAAAAAAAATATTCTTATAGCACATCACCTCTGAGAAGGTAGCTGCTGTTCTCTTTCCTGTCTGATGTTAGGATTCTCATAAATGAAGAGGAAGGACAGTAGGGTCAAGCAGGCTGCTCCTTCTCCCCAAGCACTGTGACCCACACATTGAGCTGCTTTAAAGCAGTTCTGCTCATCACAGAGCAGATGGCTCCTGGAAGAAGGAGTATGTTTAGAAGTGTGGATACTACTGTGCTATAAACAAACTTCCCTTTTAAACAATTTATTTTAGTGCTGGCTGTGGATAAACATCATCTTATTTTAATCATCAACTGCTTTGGCAGCAGCAGCACCCACTGCTGCCACTCCAGGTCTTGATTTGACATCATAAACCCCTAAATATTTCCTCTCCTGGGTGGTTTTGATTAAATAACCTCACAGCTTGAGAATGGATGCACTTAATTCACATGTAGCAGGGTTTATGATGTCAATATGATAATCTGGTTATTATAACCTTTTTTTTTTAAGCTAGTAACCATGAAAACAGCACAGGCAGGCCTGGCCACAGCGATTTCAAAGGTAGAGGAGAGGACATCCTAGTTCAGGGAGGATCTAAGTACTTACAGGTGGCCTCTCTCAGCCAGCAGGGTCCTAACTCCTTCTCCACAGGTCTATTTTGAGGATCATCCTTTGCATTTTGCATATGTCTGTGAAAGCCATTCAGTGGATGAAAAAAGAGAACTGTCTCATTTAGTGAGGAGAATGTCATTAAACAATGGAATTTTGGAGGGATTTGTTCAGTGTTTGGCTCAGGAGATGGACAGGGGGATCCCCTGAATGGGAGTTTAGATTCTCCCAGAACCAAATGATTCTTCACCCAGGGTTTGAATGCTGCTGTGTTATGTGAGATACCACCAGGGAAATGCTGTTGCCACACCAGTACACTGTCAGTGAAGGAGTGACCTAGACTTGCTCAAAGGCAGAACAAAATTAGTTTATAAAAGACCTGCCTGTTGTCACTGATGCTGAAGTTCATGGATTTTCTATTTTAATATTGTTCTCTGTGTGTTCATCATGCTGTGGCAGCCCAAACATCAGGTTTGCTGCACCAGCACTCCCCTGAGATAGGCTTGAATTCCAGGATGGATGACCCTTCTCTTCACCTGCCTTCAGTTTTATTTACAAGCTGAGAAGTCAGTAAAAAAAGATTTTAATTTGTGTTCAGAGCCTGGAGGAAGATTTTGAAATGAGTTGCATACATGGCTTTCTCTGCAGTAACTTATTCATTGTCCAGTACAGAGCAGCATTTAGCCTTAGGTTGTGTATGTTCCCGTTTTATGGCAATAAAAGAGGCAGCAGTGTGAAAAGCTCTTAAGAGCTCTTCAGAGCAAATGTTTCATAATTTTAGGCCATGACAAAATAAAAGTCACTGAAAAAATTCAGAATGCACAATCCCTAGCCCAGAACTCAGCAGCTGCCAAACACTAAGAATAAACATCTCCTGAACCAGCAGCAGGCTGCTGGATCTGAATGATGACATAAACCTATTTAGTTTAACTGCAAATGCTGCTCAGTAAGGTTGCTCCTACTATTTTTTTCCCTTCACTACATTCATTGTCATAATAGTTAATCATCTGGTTGTTTGCCTACATTTTTATTACAAATGTACTACTCTTAAAGTCACAGTACATTTCTGATGCTGGTTTTGGAGGCTGTGATTATTGTCCATCAGTGGGTGGGCCCATGGGAATCTCAGGAGATTTAACAAGACCAAGTGCAAGGTGCTTTATCCCCAGTATCAACACAGTCTGGGAGATGAGCATATCAAGAGCAGCCCTCTCAAAAAGGGCTGGGTGTGCTGTGGAAGAAATGCAGAACAGGACTTGGCACTCACAGCCTGGAAAGCCAAAGATGTCCTGGGCTGCACCCAAAGCCCTGTGGGCAGCAGGGCACGGAGGGGATTCAGCTCCTCTGCTCTCATAGGGCCCCACCTAAATCCTGCATCCAGTTCTGGGGTTCTCAGCACAGGAAGCACTTTGGTCTCTTGGAGAGAGCCCAGAGGAGGCCACCAAGGTGATTAGAGGGATAGAGCACCTCTCCTGTGAGGAGAGGCTGGGAGAATTTGAATTCTTTGGGTTGGAAAAGAGAAGGCTTCAGAGTGGCATAAATGGGACATTCCAAGGGAAGAGAATGGAAAGGAAGGAAGGCTACAGGAAAGATGAAGAGAAATTTTTTTTATAAGGGAATGTAGTGATAGGATAACTGGTAATGGCTTCAAATGGAAGGAGAGTAGCTTTAGATCAGATGTTAGGAAGTAATTCCTTAAAATGAGGATGTTGAGGTACTGGAACAGGTTGGCCAGAGAAGTTGTGGATGCTCCAACCCTGGAAGTGCTCAAGGCCAGTTTGGACAGGTCTCTAAGCAACCTGGTTGAGTGGGAGGTGTCCCTGCCTATGGCAGGGGTTTGGAGCTAAGTGATCTCTAGGGTCCCTTCCAACACAAACTGTTCTGTGATTCTCTGGATTCTATGAATTTTTCAGAAAGTAAAACTTTGAATCCAGAAGGACATCTTGAACAAAGGATATCCTTCTTTGTTTTCAGCCCTGGAGTGGATTTGTGCATCTCAGGAGTATGAAATATCTTCTTCAGGTTCAATTCTTGACAAACAATCTATGGAAACTGTGTAGGAGAAATAGATCCATCATGCTTATGTGCTGAACATACAAAGGGGAAAAGTATGGCAGGAGTGTGTCTCTTGCCCAGATAAGCAGGTACATGTTACTGTAAGAAGCCACACTAATGTTGATATGTCAGCCACCTTGACAGCAAGTGCATAAATACATAATTGCTTCTAAAGAGTGTAAGAAATCAAAACCCAAAAAAATTTCTAAGGAAAATGTATATAGAATGGAATCCAGTTCTGCAAACAAACACAAACCCAGCTCCAGTACTTGAACAAATGTATTTCTTGAGAGGTAATGTGCAGTACTGTAGTTAAAGACCAGGCCATCTTTCTTATGGGCATTGGACAGAGTTAAGGATGTGCAGCTAAGCTTTTTTTAACTGCAGACCTAAGGCAGTTATTTTTAATTATCCAGATTACTTGCTCATCATTTATAAATGAGTTAAGTATTTTTAGTTCTCCTGATTTTACACCACCTACTCACAGAGCTTTCTTGCTCTCACATATCTGTGTGGACTTGTAACAAATCAAAAAAGATGATGTTAGAACTCAGTCAAGAGATCCTGCAGCCAAAAGTGACAGCTCTCTGAATTTCTTGACTGGGCATGTTAAGTGGAAACAAAGCATGCCAATAAAATGCTGGAGCTCATCTAGAAGGATGTTGCAGTCAAAGAATGGTTTTCCTGTTACATTTTTGGTTCTTCCATGCCTTGAATCTGGTGCATGATCTGAGTTTCTGCATCTCAAGGGCATGAGGGTTTGGGGAAATGGCAAGGAAAGTGACCAGCATAACTTAGGGATTGGAGAAGCTGCTGTATGAGAAGGAACTGGAAAAGTTGAGGCTCTTCTGGCTGAAGACAAAGCTGAAGGGGGGATATGATGGGGACTGAGTCTTGAGGAGGTGCTGGGTTGTGACTGCAGAGCAGTTACAAAACACCAGAACTGCCTGACACCCACTGAAACCAGCAGAGGATCTTTTAAAAGCACAAAAAAAGAAAGAATTGCTTTGGTGGGGTGTCCCAGACTTCTGACACTGCTGCTGGAGCAGGCTGTGAAACATGCCATGAGCAGCACCCAGAGGGAACCTGAACATCTCTGCTCTGAGTGTCAGTGCTGGGGGAGTGTGTGGGAAATGAGCTACAAATAGTATCTGGGCTTGTGAGTTCTCTTGAAATAGCATCTCTGACTGTCACTGGTGGAATAGATGGATGACAGATCTAACACAGCAGGGCATTTCTAATGAGCTTATGCTCCTATGCAGAGATTGCTTATTTATTTTGACTTCTGAAGAAAACCAGGGAAATTTTCAGCTAAATGGAGACAATATTGGGGAGAATTTCAGCCAGATTTGATGACTTCAAACAAAAGCTTAGTACTAAAAAAATCAAGCATCTTTAAAAATCTTGTTACCTCCTAATAAACATTCTACATAGAATACATTTCATTTTAATCATAGAACCACAGAGTAACTGGGGTTTTCAGAGACCTCTGGAGGTCTCTCAAAGCAGGGTCAGCTTCAAAGTTAGATCAAGCTCCTGTTATCCCTCTGTAGTACATCTCTGAGAAGTCTGGCTCCATCTTGTCTGTAATGCTCCTTTTAGGAATATAATAATTCAGTGAGCTGTATAAGAGTGATGTGAATTTTTTTCCATGTGTGTTTCAGCAATGGGCTATAACCTTGCATTAACACAAGTGTCCTGTGTGTGGATGGATTTTCTATGAGTGTTCCTTTCTCATCTCTCTTCCCTGTGGGACAGTCTCAGCAGAAGTGTTGAGTGAATAACTAAATTCCTTGGAAAATGCACACACCATCTTACAGCAAAGTCCTATGGTAACATAAAGGGGAACCTCTGTTCTCACAACTGCTTCCTCTTTTCTCCCAGGCTTCTGCTAAAAAGGTGGTGAGAAAACAAAGCCTGATTCTGATTTGCTCTGTGCTTTCCTCCTCCTTGTCCTGGAAATGTGATCCATGTGCCCCAGCTGGTTCATAACATACATAGGAGGCAATACTACCAAAGCTGTTCTTTCAAATAATGCCCTGCCAAGGGAGGAGTGCAGCTGCAGCATCCCAGCATCTTGAGAGAGGATATCAGTGTGAAAAGGAGTCTGAGGCAGCTGTAGGAAGGGGAACATGCCAGCTAACCACAGATCACTTCTCTTGAGTATAGGCTGTGATGGTGGCTGGCTTTTGAGTAAAAAAGGCAAGGAGAGGACTTTTTATGACTGTCCCCTGTAAAAGCACACATGCAGAGTTCTGGAGACAGGACAGCATTGTCCCAGGGACTGTGGGAAAAGACACCAATTGCTGTGTGCTGTGGGTCCCATTGGCCACTGCTGGGTGGAGTGAGGAGCAGGTACTCCTGACCCTAAAGTCCTGCTTTCTATGGCCAGGCACTCTGCAGGGAGCCACCACCATGGCACAATCCATGCATTCTTCTGTGATCATAAGACAGCCATTACTTCAGCATTTTACAGTCCCTGTGGATGTGGCTGAATAAATTCCACAAGGATCATTACATAGGGTCCAATTGCACAGGAAATTGAAGGCGAGGGAACAAAAGCACTGTGGGCAGGTAAGCTGGGTAACAAGAGTAGTAAGGCAGGATTTGATGGATGCCAACACTGAATCAGGCAGGATTCATCCTTTGAGGGTTCATATCCAGTCTGTCAGTGTGCATGAAATGCTGCATTGCCACACAGTGTTTGCTGCTTATGTTCATGTTTGCTGGATCTCTATGGAGAAATGCCACTTGTGAATCAGAGGGTGGGACATGGCTTTGAGGAACGTGGAGGTCTTGCAGAATCAACTGTGACCCTCCCAAAGTGGCCACTCACATTCAGTGCATGCAGAGTGGTGGTGCTGGAAGCAATAATGCTTAGCACTGACACAGCACTTCACCCAAACATTGGGTAATTAATCTGCAAAGCAGCAGGAGATGCTCTTTGCAACTGGTTCTGTAAGCACAACTAAAGGACTGGAGTGGAGAGAGCTATTAAAAACCATGCTGACATCCAAATTGTCCCTTGGCAACTAAAAAAAAGCCTCCAAAACTTACCATGTCCTCTTTGTTTTATTAGTCCTCTTAATATTCAGATGAAGAGAGAGTTTTCCAAAGTTTGTCCTGCCTAGCTCACAGAAGTTTGGCAGACTTCAAAGGACCTGCAACAATTTATTGTGGTTCCCACTCCAGTGATTTTGTGACAATGAATACATATTCTATCTGGAGAGTAATTCACTTCTAAAAATTACAGTTAGCAGAACACTGTAAATTACCTGGGTTTATAGATTTACCCCTTCCCTCTCTTAGGACTTTGCCATATAAAAGTTTGGAAACAGGCTTTCTTTTGCTACTTTTGAGTTAATTTTCCAGTTGGTGAGCACTGAGGGCTTTTTCCCCTCCCCCAGTGAAGCTGCACAAGCAGGGCCATGGGAGGAAGGAAAGAGAATTTTGTGGTTACATCTCAGATTTGGAACCTTGGATGTCAGAGCTCTGCTGCCAGTCCTGTCTGTTTCCATGTGACTCCAAGCAAACCATGTAGCTCATTTTCCAAACTGTGTTATAGCACTTGGTGCACCAAGTGGCTGCATTCTCTGACTGGTATCAAACAGATGATTTTCATTCTTTTAATATAAATTTTTCCAAATGACCACACCCATGCTTTAAAGGAAACCATGAAAGGAGGGTAATTGTTTGGCTCCTGTGTAAATGCTGGCTTCTCATCCTGATGAGAGTCTGAGGTTTAATTCTCAGGGGTAAAATCCAGACTGTTTTAGGTCATGCTCAGAATTCACAGGACATGGGTGATTGTGCCAAGGGAGGGCAGCTGTGGCAGCCCTTGGTTTGGGTACTCCAGCTTTTTGTGCCATGTGGTCTGGTATGGAGAACCATATCAAGATGTAAGGTTTCTCTTTGGGTTTTGATTCTTAATATCCTCTGCAGCTTATCTGGGGTTTTTTTTCAGCTCTACCCTGAACATGTATTTTCCTTTTATGTGTACTCCTTATAGCTTTGTTGAATTAGTGAAGCCTTTTTAACACCCTTACTTGGGGAGGACATTTAGACATTCTAGTGATCCTAAGTTAGTCCCTTTAGATCCCTTGGTGTTGCCATTACTTCCCAAATTTACCTCTACTTTATCAACATTCCTTATTACAGCTGTAATGATTTTTGCCACATATACCAGCTAGCAGAACAATTCAGAACTGGTTGCTTCCTCCTTTTATCACTAGTCCTGAAGTGGAAAGATGTCTTCCCAAAGGGTTTCCCAGTAAAAAAATGGGGTAGTAAAGCACAAAGTGCTGCATGGACCATTATGAATGGCCCAGCCACTTAACTGACAGCTCCTCATGTGGCTGAGAGGAGTCAGAGAGCTGCATAAAAAGATTGAGATACTGAAGGGGATACTGAGAAATTACTATGGTGGGAGAAAGAATATGGAGACCAATTGGGATCATGGTCAGGATGCTGGTGTGGATGTGTGTTTGGGCACACAGTGAAGCACAGGCAAACAACCTTCAGTTTTTTTTGTGGGGTGTTTTTTGGTTTTTTTTTGTTTTTTTTTTGGTTTTTTTTTGGTTTTTTTTTTTTTTTTCTTTTTTCCTTCTTTGTATGTATTTTGGTTTTTGGGTTTTTTGGGGTCTTTTTGGAAATTAGTGTGAGTGCACTTGAAAACCTGACCCCAGACTGTTGGTGAGGGAACTGGGACAGGCTCAGCTGGGTGCAGCAAGGAGGGGCTCAGACAGGTGAGGCACAAACTCGATGGGTTTTTCTTTGCTCCTCCTGCTCTTTTTGCCTTGTTTCATAGTGCATCCAGGACTGTGACTGTTTCCACACTCCTGCTCCCCACGGGGACAGAGCTGCATCCCTGGATTTGTTTTGATGGGCTTCCTTTATGTCCTTAAGTGGACATTCCATGCCTGTAAAGTTCTCCTTTTCTGTCACTCACTGTTTCTTTAAGAAAGAAACTCTGTGGTTGCCATGGAAAGCCCTGGATATCTCCTGAGACTGAACCACAGAATATATAGTGCAGCCACAGAAAATATCTGGAAATATGTTTGCTGGAGAGCTGCAGTCCTCAGGAGCTTGGCAGCCTTGTAAATGGAGATGCCCCAGCTGGGAAAGGGAATTTCTTTTCCCCAGGCAGCTGAAGTGGGCATGGGGATTTGATGGTGCTTCTGTCAGGGGGCAGGGACAGCTGGGGAGCAGCTCAGGGATGTTTTGGTGGCCCAGTAGAGTCACTGCAGTGGAGGAGCTGGTGGCATGGCAGGCACAGGGCTGGAGTGGGAGCCACTGGTGCCTCTGCATCCTCTCCTGTGCCCCTGGCCACCTGTGGGGCTGACACAAACATGCACACAAACAGCACAAGCCTGCTGCTCCAACAGCTCGCTAAAGAACTGGTTCCCACACCTTCCTCTAATCTAAAAACCACAGTTTCCACTCATTCCAGCTGCCAAAACCTACAAGCTCCCCCTCAACTTCCTTAACACAATGCACTACTTCATGCTAAAATGAAACTTGGAAGTGAAAATCAATTGGGATGAATACTGAATTAAAGATAGTACATTGATTGAACTACCAATTCTCATTTATTTATTTTTTAAAGGGCCCATTAAGAATGCCTCAATCAATGATAAGATTACTGGGTCTGGAACAGAAATGAGGCCAAGTACAACTTGAAAGGCTCTCTCTATCTCTGCAAATTTTTATATTTTTTTTTTAAGTGAACATTACTGGCTAATTTTTCCAATCCAAGAGTTAAAGTTTGGGCATTAAAACCAAACAAAAGAGAAAAAAAAATCCCCAAACAAAACCAAAAGCCAAACATTCACATCTCAGCAAAATCTCTTTTTAAGGACAGATTAATTGATATTCTGGTGTTCTTGTGCTCAATGACAACCAAGATGTCACTTTAATACACAAATTTTCCCAAGAATAGTTTGGGGATACTGAATGCTCTCTTGGCTTGTGAGCAAGAGTTGCAGGACTCACAGGACTCAGGGATGAAAACAGATTTTCAGCCTTCTCCCATCCTTACAGTGTGGCTGCCACTGACCATGCTGGGCCTCAGGTTATCAAACATTTCCACGATATGGTCTGTTTTTAAAATACAGTAGTTTTTGCTGAGAGTCTTTCAAAATCAACATTTTTTTAAGGTAGTTTTAACTGAGGAAGTTCTGCTGTTCGCAGGAGGGAGGCTGGGGACACATTGGACAACCTGTGTTCACTTGGCACAGGTATCCAGCTCCTGGAAATTGCTCCAGATGTCTCATGTGCTCAAAGATGATGAAGCATGTGCCCCACAGGGGACAGCTTTGTGGATCTGGATGGAACAGGATTGCTCAGAAATAAAACAGCCCCCTAGTTCTGCAGTGCTCAGTGCTCTTTGCACGAATGCAAAATTCCACATGCAAAAAAGCCATCCATACACAGGGGTGCAGGGGAGTCACTGAAATGAATTGTAGAAACTCATAAAGTCCCTCTTACTGTGTTTATTCCTTATCTTAAGCCAGTTGCTGGGCCTTTCATGCACACAGGAAGGTCATGTTTCCTTCAGCATCTCCTCAGTCCTCATCAGCTGCTGCCTCAGTTCACCTCAAGAGCAGTAGGAAATGCTTTGGTGAAAGCAAACTTGTCTCACTCTCCAGCCAAGCTGCCAGGGCTTTCTGCTGGTGCTTCTGCCACACTCCTACACCCACATGGACCTCATCCATGCTGTTGTTGGCCCTAAACTCCCTGCAGGCCCCCAAACCCCTTAAACTGCCTTGAAGCCCCTCCTTGACTCACAACCTGTCATCAGGCATGGTTGGTCCAACTGGAAATGAAAAAGATGTTTTAATCTGCAGCTTTAATTGCCCATTTTCTTTTCCAGCCAGAGTCCCAGTTTCTTCTTCAGGGCTTTCTGCCTGCCTGAGCTGCAGATATTCCCAGTTAGACCTCAGCAGGAACAGCCTCACTCCTGGATCCATCCAGGCCCAAGGCACAAATCTCTCTGCAAATCCCTTCCCAGTACTTGCAGGTTGCCACTGCAGGACCCTGCTGATCTGCATCAAGCTCTCTCCCAGCAATGCATTTCTTTTATATTCACCAGAAAGGAGAGCTTTTGTGGGCATAGGAGAAAGAACAACAAAGCTTCTCTTGTAATATTTAGCTCCACTGTTATATGATGCCTCTCCTCTGGCCTGAGCCCAGCCTCACCAGCTGGAAAATGGGTGAGTGGACACAAAGAGGTCTGGACAATGCTTCCCCTGCAAGGATCAGCTGGTGCAGTGACACAGCCATTTACTGCCCTCAGTTTTTGGGAAGTTTATGAAAGGAGTGCTCTGAGGTTGGCTTTTTTGCTTTCAGTTTACAATTTTCAATTTCCAAGTAGTTCCACTGACAAAATACATCTTGCTGAACTTGGTAATATGACTGCCTGGATGATGCCTGCAAACCATTCTCAGAAAAGTTTTAGTATTAGTTTACCAAGAAAATGAAACAATGCAAATATTTTTCAAATAATATCATCAAATTCTTTGTAAATGCTCTGCATAGAGAATCTGTTTTGTGTTTGAGGCCAAGGATTTGTCACACAAAACAATTGGTGGATAGAGATACAGATACACTCAGCATGATGCACAAGTTTGCTCTTTGCTGCTACAGGCTCAGGCTGGATAATTTTGCAAATTTTCCTTGTTTCACATTTCCAATAAATCCCCTCCCTGCCTACACCTCCTGGGATTGAGGGTGCTCATGGCCACCACATGTAGATCAGAGATTTCTCCTGCTGAAAGCCTTTTGCTGCTGGTTGGCAGTGAAATCCCTCACACCAGCTTGCAAGCCACTGCGTCCTTTCACTGAGATAACATCCCAGTGCTCCCAGCAGTAACTTGGGCTGTCCCTCTCCAGGCTGGACAACAGCAGCACCAGAGGCATGCTGCACAGTGGAATTCAGCAAAAGCCCTCCATATGTTTTATGCAAAAGAAAACATTACTTTTGGCACCATGTTTTGCACCAGAAGCCAATTGCCACCAGAACACAGATGCAGGACTTGCCAGAACAAACCTAATTGCAATACTTCGGAGGTGTTTTGTATTTTTCTTCCTAATTGTGTCCAGGTGTGTTGAATTGTTTGAGGGAAATTCAGAGTGTTGAGAAACACAAAAGGGTGAACTGTTTAGCTAATGATGGCAGCAATATATTTGCTGATCCTGAATGTCTGAATTAATTTTTTGCTTTGTTGGTTTCATAAGTCTAAATAAACAACATTGCGTGTAACAGCTACTTCTGAGATGCTTACTGTTGGAATTTATGGATGGAAAAATATATGAATTAATGGATTATTTTTGAGTAAGCATTAAGGGGTAAAAGAAAAAATAAGGGAAAATAAGGTAAAGATTGTATGAACATTTTCCAAATATTTAAAAATCAGGCTTTCAATCAAATCCAAATATTTTTAAGAATTTTGATCCATAAAGCATTTTCACTATTTTTACTTTTCATCTTGTTTCAATGTATTTTTATGAGTTCCTGAAAGTACTTGAGTGAAGTGAAAGTTTTATTTTATCAGTTGTAACTTTTATTACAGATGGGATAACTGTGTGAAGGTGTATGCTGCAAATAGAAATATTCCTCCAAAGTCCTCCTCCTATAGTAGTTTCTTCATTAACAACATTGAGATAACTACAGTCTTTTCCCATTGTCAAATATTTTGTGATTTGCTAGCACTCATAGAACTCAACCTAAGAACAGAAAACTACTTTTCCTACCAGCAATGCCTGAAGAATAAAGAAAAGAAAATGCTGTAGGATGGGCAAAAAGGACTGGCCAAGGGAAATGTGGAAGGTAGCTGGGTTCTTTATTTGTGTGTGGATGCACAGAGGCTGTGCACACGCAGGCATTTTTCACAACGTCTGTTAAATCATGTGAAAAACTCACTGAGCTCATTTCAGTGTCATTTGCTAACAAAAATGCATGTGTGTGCATCTCCCCAGGATGGCCCCTTTGGGTATTGGGGAACCCTTCAAAGACAGCTCCTGAATGTATTAAATCCCCATTGTGGTTTTTAAATGGATGCCACTTTATTTATGTGTGAAATGCTGTTTGCAGGTGGGGGTGAAATTCAAGGTGGCCCTACATGTGGGCATTGGCTTTATCTCAGAAAGAGTCCTGCTCCCCAAAAAGCAAAACAAGACAAAAATCAAGCAGTTCCCACATTAAAACCCTGAATAAAGAGGGCTGGAACAGAAAAATATTATTAAAGGCAGTGAGGGACTCCTGTTTCCTCACCCATTGGTGTGGGTTTTGCTGGATGCTGTGGACAGAGAAATTGATTGTAAATAAAGCAATGGGCTTCAGCAGAGAGGTGGGTAATTGCCAGTGGAGTTTAAATTATCTTGTTTCACAAAATAGGCTATGTTACCATAGGGAAGCAAGAAGGAGGAAAATTGCAGACAAAACCAGTTAAAAGTCTTGTTTGGGCAGAGAGATCTGCTGGCTGCATTGCTCCCATCACCCACTGCTGGGGCACAGTGAGCTGGATGCCAGGAAGGGGATTTCACTCCATGCAGTGGCAGGGAGGTGGCACATTGCCAGCTGATACCACCCTGGGTTTCATATTTGAATTTTCAAGGTGGGAAATGCAAGTTGCTGAGAGACTGTAGCACCCTGGCACGCTGCTGCAAGACAGACCCCAGGCAAAGTGAGCTAATGTTGTGGTAACAACTATTTCCTGTTATTTTGGCATTGGTTCATTTTATCTTTCTGAAGCGTTCACTGGGATAAAAAGCAATTTCACCTTCTTTAAACACAGAGAGAGGCAGGAGAGCAGAGAGGCTGCAGTCCCACTGTGGCACTGTGCATTCACCCATCACCCAGCAGCACCCCCTTCCACAAGGGTAGGAAAACAAGACTGGGAACCATTTTTCCAAGGAATTAGCTGAGTGCTTACCATGGAGTTCAGGCTGGCTCTGTGTTTTTATGCTGGGATTCAGCCTGAATTTGGAGTGACAGAGGTCTGCCATCAAGTTAAGCAGTAGAAGCCAGTGATAATTTTTTTCCAGTCTGAAGCCTGCCAGGATGAAGTCAACTTACCCAGAGGTTTTGAAAAAATTGAGATGGTAGACTGAGGTTTTATCACATAAGTGTTTTGTATTATGAAGTTACAGTGGTCTTTATTTGACAACAGGTGTCCTAAAGCTGGATTTATGGTATGACCATAAATGCTTTCAGTGATATCAGTGTCACTGGTAGTTTCTCCTTCTAATTCATAAAGATTCTAGTTTCCCTTGAAAGCTGAATCAAGTCTATGGCCCAAGTAAAAGACAATCACTTTCAGCTTGGTAGCTCTTACCATGGAGTCTCCACCTGACTTGGAAGGTGAATTTTCAAACTGACTAGTTCAGGATTATGTTTGGTAGAAGCTGTGTTAGGAGGATCTAAGCCTGTGATAATAATTTCTATGGCAAGGTGAAAGGTTTTCAATTGCAAATCTGCCTCTGCTATATTTCTGTCATTAAGTCACTTAAAAAGACAAGCAAAATATTGCCTCTAATTTTTCTTAAATACAGTTGGTGCATTTATCACAACATTTTGCTTTTTCCTCCTGTTTGATTTCATTCCACATCTCTCTTGGTTGCGTGGGTTTCTGCTTTTCTATGGGCTGTCCTTTGACTAGTGCTGCTGCAAAACTCCAGCTCATTTGTCCTTCAAGGATATGCAGTGATGTGGTTTTTTTATTATTTTTTTAATCCTTTCTTATTCAAATAATAATTTCATTTCAATTTTCACAAGAAAACTCAATATGAAAATAATACAAACCCACTTGCCTCCCATGTTTCCTTGAAGAGGCTAAAATATTGTGATATTTCAGCAGATGATACCATGGTAACATCAAGGATGATGCTGGGACCTAGGCAGGCTGAGAGAGACCATAAAATTCTCACTCTGGATCAGTCTTTGGGGATCTTTGTTTCCAAAGAGCATCACAGGAATGCCCATTGAGTTACCAAGGCTGGTGGTGGAACCCTGCTGGTGTAAAGGTACAGACGATGGCTCAGGAAAATGTGTTCCCCTAGGTGGTGTGTGAGCCACCTTGCAGATCCACATTCTACCTCGAGAAGGCTTCTGTGATGTCTCCTTACCAGCTGTGCAGGCAACAAGAAGCACAGAAGGAAAGATATCACAGAAAACCAAAGTAGAAGTATCCATGGAAACATGAGTTCTTATTGAGAGTGTCAGCAGGTGAGAGAAAACCACCCTGATGAGACATGCACACATTTTTGAGACTGGCAGACGTTCCTCAGGACACATCTTCATGTTTTGTCCTGTATTTGATAAATCCCTGAGGATACCAAGTTTTCTCTGTCACCCACACAGGGTAGAGCAGATTGGATCAGTGCTTTCCTTGCCTTTTTTTTTTCTTTCATGTTTTATCACCAATTACTTGACAACATTTTGAGAAGGGCTAATGTACATAGTGCCGTTCAGACTTAGCATCCAGGGTGTGAAGGCAAACAGCCTGGATAGTAACTGACTTGTCAAAACCAGTCTGCAATAATTTTGTGTGTGTGCAATGTGGATGTTCAGATCCAGATCCTCTCTTTTACCACTTTAGCAGTGCCCAAGTAAAACTATGCAACACTGTCTTAAAGAGAGGGCCAGGCCTGGGGTGCTGAGGTCACTGGAGGTGGGAGAACAGGAAGTGTTGGTCTCTGGAGTGACCATCTGTAACCCTCCTCCCCACTTCCTTCCCCTTGTCCCAGTGACTCCAGAAAACATGCTGAAAATGGTAAAGAAAAGTTATGAGACTTAGGAAGCTGTCTCCTGCTATGGCTCTGGAACCCTCAGCAACATTAAATGAGAATAAACTCAAAATGCCAACAGAACAGAGATATCTCTTTGTCACCATCCCTAGAAATGTTTTCGAAGAGCAGATTTCCTCTGCACAGAAGACAGGAAAACCAAATGCCATCCCACTGGACAAAACAATCTTTCAGATGAGCCTGGAGAGCTTCAGAGATGATCACCCTTGTTCTCCAGGGGCAGGTGGGGATCACTGAGAGCTACAGGCTGTGAAGTGGCTGCAAGGTTGAGCCCTGTGGGACAGACCCCAGTCCCAAAGAGCTGATGGGGGGCATGTGAGGGAGTAGTGCCAGACTGGGCTGGGGAAAAACAAGCTAGGTCTTGCAATCACAGCTGAAGTTCTTAATAGCTGGGCTTTGGTGACTCTGACTTCAAATGACATTTTGAAAGCAAGTAATTACTTCATGATCTGAAATGATGCACCTAAATCCCTCTCCTGCCTTAAGGCTGATTGATATTTATTTCCTGATGCTGTGTGAGTGTTAGCAAAATCTCTTTTGTGTCCAAGAAGGTCTGAGCTTGCTTTGCAGCCTTATCCTCAACTGAGTCTCTCCTGTCTGACATGGCTAATGATGCAGGTACTTTGGGATGTCCTGCGACCTCCCAGGCTTGGTTGACAGTGGCCTCAGAGGATGCACACAGAGGCACAAGCAGAGAGTGAGCCCAAGCAAAGTTGTGTCTTCTGAAAATCCAGTGGTAGTTGTTAAACTGAACTGGATGATAGCAGCAGTGCCAAAGCCCACTGTCTCTGCCAGTTTGCTCAGGAAAATGCAACCAAAAACTGGTTGTTAATGGGGAAACTAATGGATAAAACCAGACTGAATGTATGGATAGAGAGAGTGATAATGTAGGGGCAGGACAGAGAAGGGCAGGTTGAGGAGCTGGGGCTGAGATCTTGGACTGTTACCATCTCCATGACACATCTTGCTGTCTCCTTGAGGCCCAGTGGGCCCAAAGGCCAAAAAACCAGGGCATGAGAAACTTGTGGCTGTTATATATAAATAAATGATATGAAAGATGGTTATGAGCCCACATTGGACAGAGAGAAGGAGTATGCACCAGGAGGGAGAGCAGAGTTTAATGCAGGAAGGCAGGAGGACAAAGCTGTGGGACCTGTCAAGGGCTCATGCATCAAACTGCTTTCTTTCTTCACTGTTCATGCGACAAAAATGTGAATGACACAAAAAGGACACCACCTGTTGTAGTGTCCTGATCTGTGCTTTGCACTTTGAAAAACATTTCCTTTTGGAGTTGGGAGGGGGATGGAGAAGGCTGGGAGATATTAATTTCTCTACAGATGGAATGATAGTTGCCACTTACTGGAATAGTAGTGACCAAGTGCTCCTTGGGCTCAGTAAAGGAATGCACCTTACAATGGGGGAAATAACTTGCCAGAGAAATGACAAAGCCATGGACAAGGCAGTGCCTGGGACAACTTTTCAGCTATGGCACTAAGAGAAAGCATATATGACAACCAAAATTATATATTTTATCATTGTGTGACCTAGAAAATCTGAAAATATAGACAGGAAGAAATGTAATGGAGACAAAAAATAGCACTGATTTTGGAGATACTCATTAGTGATGGCTTTTGATAGTTTTAAGCTGCAGACAGGCCTGTGCTTACTGGAGTGATGGCAGAGGCTGCTTTGGGAGGTACACACAGCTGCTTTCAGACCCATTTTCCACTTCATGGTTCTCCTGTTTTCTTGTGGTGCTCAGAGGCCCAGGCCACTGCTTTGGGAGCAGGTCTGCTGTCTGAAGGACGTGGAACTAGAAAGGCATTTATTTGCACAGGACAAGTGGCATCTGACTCATCTGTTCCAGTTCACAGGCTGCTGCCTCTTGCTGGGTGTCTCTTTGAGCCTTCTGGCCTGCAAATGGATCCTAAGAGATCCTCTGGCCCTGGGCTGCATTTCCTCCCCTGCTCAAGGTTACTTTGGGGCCCCAACTTGCTCCACCACCCACAGCCAGCCAGATCAGCCACTGAATCTGTAATGCTGCAGTGATTTCAAAGGACCAGACATGTGAGTGGCAGGATCTGGCCCTGTGGGAACAATAGAACCTGATCCATCTTCTTTCCCTCAAGTCAGCCATGTTCTTGGCATCTTCATGGCCATCTTTACTGTGATTTTACACTGAGTCCTTGCCCTTGTGCCTTAGGGAATGCTGATTTCATGACTGATCATTGTGGTGATAAAGCAAAGCAGAACAGCCCCACCAGTCCCCACTCCAAGGCTTTATGTGCTTTATGTGGGAGTTAAGAAGGGAGCAAGAAAATTTGTGGGAGAGATGTGGTGCGTGCAGAGAGGCTGAGGAAAACTCTCAGCCTGAAATACAGGCACAGGGATTGCTTCTGTGATCTGTGCAGTTGCTGATCACATTATTCTGACCAGGAGCAGCCAGGCATTTCAGACAAGCAGAAATTTCTGCACTTGCATGTGCTGGGGCGAGACTTTTGTCAAGGGAAGGGTCAAGTTCCTGCCACATTTCAAACAAATTATGGGGATAGGAGCTCATAGAAGTAACCCTGAGGACTAGAAAGACCATTTCAAGCCCTTTAATCCCAGGGCACTAAAGGCTTGAGGGACTGTATTTCATAAGAGTTGTGCCAATTTCTTGAGGAGACATTTTTGTCAGAAGCCAGCCAGTCTGCACAGCAGAACCATACCAGAGCCATACCTCTGCTCTGCTCTGTCTGCTGGAGCCCAGCCCTGGCGCATTTCGAAGCCAAATGCCACATCTGGCTGTCTCCTCTCCCTCTCTGCTGCCTCCAAAATGGAAATGCTGGTCTTAAAAATAATGCTCTCATCCCCAGAATGCACATAGAAAGTGACAGCAGTGGTATAGATTGAGACAAACAGAGTCATTTATTGAGTCCCCTTATTGGAAATCTTTAATGAGAAGCAGCTGTTTCATCGATGACCATGAGCACGAGGTGCCTGGTGGGTGTGGGGTGTGGAGACCCTGGCCCCTGGCTCTGCCAGCAAAGACTGCAAGCAAACTGCCAGGCACGTCAGCACTCTGTCAAAACCAGAAAAATCCTGAGTTAGTCACAGCAGGAAGACAGACAGCAGCAACATCACAGCACACTGTTGCATCCAAGTGGTTGGTGACTCTTTCAGGCTTGAAAGTCTTCCAGAGTGAAAAGCTGCACACAGCAATGGTGCAAGCCCAGGACAAGGAAAGCAGATGTTCACGTCTCCTCCCCCATCCTTGCTCCCATATGTTGACTAAGTAGGTTTTGTAAAGCAGAACATGCTGTAAATCGGAGCTGGGCAGGGTTCACCAGTTGGGTTAAATGTGGCTTTTAGGGTGCACAAGTGAGCACTGTAATTTACACAAAGCAAAACTACTGCTTTAAGCTTTCCCTGGATGACTGCTCTGGCATCTCAGTGGAATAGCTAGCACTTCCCTGAAGCAGGCCTTACTTTTTTACTGTATTTTTATTAATCCACAATTTCTTGCGTTACCTGTGCACAGATAACAGGATTCTGTGCACAGATCAGAGTCATCTGAGCAAGAAGATTCTCATCTGAAACTTGTTGAACCTGCCCATCTTGTCCCTTGTGCTCCACACATCCACGACTCACAGTGGTACTTTTTTGCAGGATCAAATGCTGTTCATTTTGATCTTTCAGCAGCAAATAGGGCATGATGCTGTGATTTTTGGGAAGGCCAGATTTAAACCAGAATTTGACAATGGATGTACACTTAGGATTTGTGCATCTGTCTCTCTCAAAATTCACAGTTTACATTGCACAATATGGTTTGCAGACAGCTGAGTTCTGATTGTCTAGGGATTTTGGAACAACAGGAAATATTCCCAAGCAACCTGAAGTGTCTGCTAAAAAAGCTTTTTTAGTCATAGGTTGGTCAGAAAACTGCTTCCTCTTGCACATATTACATCAGGTCTGTAGGTTCCTGCTGAGCTGTGTCCCTCTGCATCTTGGCTCTTCTCCAAAATGCCCCAGCTCCAGCTCTGCAGCTCGAGGGGGAAAATCCCCCATGAGAACAGGTAGGGACAAACCCCATCAGGCTGCTCCTGGCTTCACACAAGGATCTTCAACTTCCTGAAGGGTGGCTGTGGTGAGCTGGGGGTCGGTCTCTTTCTCCGGGCAACAACGGACAGAACAAGAGGACACAGTCTCAAGCAGCACCAAGGGAGATACAGGCTAGAATTAAGGAGGAAGTATTTTACAGAAAGAGTGGTCAAATACTGGAATCATTTACCCAGGGAGGTGGTAGAGTCACCATCCCTTGAAGAGTTTAAAAAAAGACTGGATGTGGCACTTGGTGCCATGATCTAGTTGAGGTGTTAGAACATGGGTTGGACTCGATGATCTTAAAGGTCTCTTCCAACCTAGAATTTCTGTGATTCTGTGATTCTGTGATTCTGTGATCTTTCACAGTCTGGAATCCTGTTCTCACAGCAAACCTGGCCAGATGTGAGGCTGGAAACCCCAGTCTGGTCATGCAAATCATGGACTTGAAAAGGCTTCTTCCTTCTAGTACATTGACTCAATCCCTTTATTAAGATTTATAATCCTGTAATGAATGTGTAATTAGCAGTTGAAAGACAACTTCATAAAATCGATGTACTCTAATGTACTTCATGTAATATACAGCCTTTTAGCTATATATTGATTTTCTTCCTTATGAATATTTTATCCCTTGTATTTCCCTTTTGCACAGTTTAATTAAGAAATTAGAAACTTTAAAAATTTGCTGCGGAGGGAAAACATTTTATTTGAGATAAAAGTGGCCTTGGAATCTTCCAGTATGCCTTTATTTTCTATGGCCCAACTGCAAAAACACCCCCCTCCTGTTCAAAAAGGAAAAGGTAATAGTTAATTTACATATGTAACATTTAAAAAAAAATCAGACTAAATAAAGCCTGAATGAAAACATGCAGAGAATCATTTTACTCAAAACAACTTATTTTAAAGTAATGTATTTTCATAAACAGCTGAGTAATATTAAATTTTAAATAAATACTTCAAAGTGGCTGGGATTGGGGAACACATCAAACCAAAATAATCTTTTACCTGCGTTTTAATGAAAATTTTTCAAGTCTTTTTTCTTTCATTTCAAAATAAGAACTTGCTGCTGAGTCTCATGAAATATCTATTTCTATGTCCAATTTAGTTTAAAAAAACCTTTCTTTTACTTACAACAGGCCAATAGAAATTTTTATTCATTATAGACATTTTATTACACTTAATACAAATCAACATAAATTTTCATTACACATACATCAGTGGTATTTTAAATGACAAATAAGCATTCCTTTACAATCTTAATATCCTTCAAATTACAGGCACTGATGGAGAAATTAGGAAACCTTCTCTCTTCAGCTGGTTGCAACCAATATCAGAGACACTGTCTATACTGACTTGGAAGTTATTGAGAGACAATAAAATGGGATACTATTTTTTTAATAAACTACTTTAAAGTGGTTTTGTTTTGGGGTTTTTCCCCAGTTTTTAAAGTCTGTTCAGAGCTGAGGCACCTGTCCACACATTGGTGTCTAATTTGTTCACCACCAACATGAGGATCAAGTATTTTGGCCTGCCAGAACAGAGCACTTTGGTGTCCTGGTGTTTTGTGGTGCCAGGTCTGGAGTTTGGGTGTGAATTCACAGGCTGGGCAGGATCCTGACGGAGGTGAGAGAGGCTCCTTCACCAGGCAGGAACACCAGGCAGCTGCTATGTGAGGAGTGGGTACCCAAACCAGGTGTAGGAATTGCTGCATCCTGGGTAGTGTCTGAGGCTGTTGACCTCCTAAAGGATGGGTAAATTGAGGCTGCTTTGGGCTCAGCATCCTTCTCTGTTTTGGTGCCAGTATTGCAGTTTTTCCTCTGGGAAACAAGTGAGTTGGTGAACATGAACTTTGAGGTGGTAGAAGAGTTGCCCAAGAGCTGGAGAGCACATGAGCTGCAGACCTGCTGTGACCCTAAGCAGCACAGCAGCATCTAATGTATCATGTTCTGTGAAAGAATAAAACATGCTTTTTTCCCCCAAACTGAGCATATGGGTAGAAATCCAGGTTTCCTCGTGATGGATCCTTCCTTCACTCCCCAAAGAATTTCTGAAACATCAACCCCATCCCCTGCAGGAGTCTACCTAAATCCTGACCCAAACCCCAGAGTCTGGGGGCTGCTATTTTAAACCTGACCGTGGGCCTGTGACACACTAAAGGGAAAAAAAAATCCATTTCTAATAATGAATCTTGTTATTTTCCAAAACTCAGAGGAAATCTGCAGCACAGCTGGTGGTCCTGGAGGAGAGTAAAGGAATACCACTTAATGAGAACCTGGTGGGTTAATTAGTCTGTTGTGTGATGTGGTTGGTCAATAGGAAAAGAACACTCGGAAATTTTGAACGACATAATCATGATTGACCTTAAGGTAGCAGTGACCTAATAAGCAGCTAAATTTGCCTGAGCAAGGGGGAATGTTTGAGCAAAAGGGGATTAAGAGGAACTGTGCTGATGTGTCCCTGCACAGTGTGAAGCAGAAGAAATGCAAAAAGGAATGTATTGCTGAGGCTTTTAGCAGCAGAAGAAAGACTGCAGCATTCCCAGCACAATGTGTGATGTCTCCTTGGAGTCCTGACCCACAGAGTTTGGGGGTGCTCTCAGAGGGGCAGCACAATATGCAAGCCCAGGAGGGAATATGGGAAGGAAAAAAGAAAAAGGGATCTGAGCTTCAGGTTTATGTTTCTGTTTGACCTTCTCAGATGTCCCAAAAGGGTTTTGTCTTCCTGTCCCTGACTCAGCTCCCTAGTCATGTGCACCCAGCCTGCCTCCTCTAGTGACCCTTTCAAAACACATGCTCTTGCAACCTGTGCTTCTCCTTTTGCTTTTATGACAGATATCGCACCACCTACTCCATTTTTAATTGTTTTTTCTTTAATTTTTAAAGCATTTTCTAACTCTTTGAGTTAGAAGCTCAAACTCTAAGTTTGAGATGTATGGTTATTCCTTTTGCAGTGAGTTTGCAGCAACCTACTAAGTCCTGTAGCCCTTCTCCTGGACAGGTCTCTGAAGGATCAGGCTGCCACTAGCAGCATGTGCCTCCTGCCAGTGCAGGATTTGTGTCTCTGCTGTACCATGCACTCAGTACATCCCTCCTTTGGGCCTTCTCCTCTCTCGCCTCCCATCTCCTCTGGCTCAGCTCAGTGCTGGGTGCCTTGCAGGGATTTCCTCGCCTTGGCCTCCATTCTACAAGAGCTCCAGCTCCCTGCCATTACTCTTCCATTGCTACTGTTTTCATTTCATCTGCTGTCCCAAGCCTGTTGCTGTTTCATATAAGCCTGCCAGATTTGCCTGCATGATTGTTCTTTTGTCCAGATGAATGTTTAGCTCAGGCTATTTAGTGCTGATCTGGTTTTTCTATTGCTTTGTGTGTACCCAGGGGAAGAGGTTTTGTATTAAAATTCTCCTGGAGTGCTGAGTCACTTAAACTCTGCTACTGTGTCATGTGCTTGATTGTCTGAGTGCGGGACCTGGTTATGTCATATCTTGCAAAATGTGTTTTCTGTTTCCCCACTGGAGTTTTGCCTGAATGGCTTCCAAATCATCCACCTACTAGAAGCTGGGAAAGTTCTCTCTCATGATGCAATTCCCCTCTTAAATTTGTTTTGATCTTTTCCAAGAACCTGGCTGGAATCTGATAGATGGGATACTTTTTTTTTTGCATGTTTTGCTCTTCCTATGTGTTGCTGGGCATTCAGGAGGATTTTCTCCCTGTGATTTGGCCAGCCATGTAATTCCCAATTGCCAACTGCTTGTATATTTGTCCCATCTGATTATAGCCACATTAAAGCATGCTCAGAGACCTTCCTCTAATCCAGCAAACTCTTGACTGCACTCTGAAAAACGTGTAATGCTGCTGGTAGGGCTTCCATTAGTGATTCAACATTCACCAGACCTTTCCTGTGCCTTGCTCAGACTAAAACACAAGCCCAGAGAAATTCATTATCCGCAGCACTTCCCCTAAGACTCCTCTTGATGCAATCATCAGCAGACAGTTTTGCCTTGAACAGCCCAAGTGCTCTGGCTTCACTCACTGGTAATCAGCAGTGACTTTTTTTTTTTTTTTGTGATTCTGTTCTGTGGTTTTGGGTCAGTGCAGATACCCAAGTGTCTGCCAGGCTTTCACTGCTGTGAGAGGCAGCCCGTGCTACTTTCCAGAGATGTAACAATCCATTTTCTTTGCAGCCTTGTAACTTCCTTCCTCAGTGACTCCACGGTGCATTTCTCACGGCTCATTGGCTGGAGAGAAGCTTATTTATAGCCTCAGTTCCCTCTCTTGTGCCCCTGTCCATTAGAGAGCTGACCTGCCGTGCCTGCTGCCTCACCCTGAGGACATTCACTGTCTCTGCTTTACCAGATCAGGGTCTGTCTGCATTGTCCTGCCTCATGCTGGGTCCTATAAACCCCTGGTAGTGCTTTCTGTAAGAGTTTCTCACTGAGGGTTTGTGTTCATCTGATGGTTTTAGCATAGTTGCGTGGCTTTTTGCATCTCAAAGACACACAGTCCCATTTCCACAGCCCTGTGCTGATGTTTATTGTTGCTGGGGTGAGCTGTGCAGCTGACTGTGCTGTTTGCATGGCAATGAATCAGTTGTTGATCCTGCAGCCCGTGGTGGGCGGGCTGGAGCAGGGCTGGCAGCTTCTCCAGGAGCGTGAGCCCGAATCAGGCAATCCAATGGAGCCAGGCTGGGCTGGGCTGCTCAAACAGCTTTAGCTGCAACCCGTCACTGCTCACACCATGGCCTCTGCTGCTTGGCCCTCCCCCTTCAGCTGACCAGCGGCACTCAAATATTCCAAGAACTGCCCCAGATTTAGATTCATTTCTCCAAACTTCTGCTTCCTTGGGATGACTTCATCTCCAGAGTTAAAGATACATTACCTGGAGGAGTCTACATGTGCATGAGCTGTCTAAGGTAGCATTATAGTCAGTGAAGGTGCAGTCCAGAGACCTGAAAGAAGAACTCCAGTGGCCAATTTTCAGTGCCCACTTTGAGACAGAATGGCTGAGAAGCTCCCTTTGCAATTCAGATTGCCTGTAGTGTCAAAGGAGGGGAGCACTGCTGTTTAAAACCAGTTCAGTGCTGTTTGAGACATCCTATGGTACCTGGCATATCTGCAGTGGATTGGCCAGTATGGAACTGTAGAATCACTAAGGCTGGAAAAGACCTCCAAGATCATCAAGTCCAACCTTTGATTAAGTACCACCATGCCCACTAAACCTTGTCATATCAAAATATCACAGAGAGCATAGAAAGTGATAAAATCATAACAATTTAGGTTGGAAAAACCTCTAGGGTACTAAAAGGCAGATATTCATAGAACCCAAAATGACACTGGACACATCAGCCTCCACGACCATCTACCTCTTTATCCATCTGCCTTGCATGCATAATATCATGGGTATATTTTATGAAAAATTCTTATGCTAGGATTTTTCTCCAGAGAAGCTGAGAGGCCTCAGAAACTAAATGTAAACAATAAATATCTGCTGCTGTGGAATGCAACAGGTGCATCTTTGATTGGTCTCATGTGGTTGTTTTTAATTAATGGCCAATCACAGTCCATCCATCTCAGACTCTCTGGTCAGTCACAAGATTTTATTATCATTCTATTCCTTTCCTTTCTAGCTTTCTGATGAAATAATTTTATTCTATTTTTTTAGTATAATTTTAATATATAATTTTCCTTTAATATAATATATATCATAGAATAATAAATCAGCCTTCTGAAACATGGAGTCAAGATTCTCATCTCTTCCCTCGTCCTGGGACCCCAGTGAACACCAGCACCTTTGGTGACCCCGAGTGAGGAACATTGCAACAGCATGCATGTAAGAGTGGCTATCCCACTGTCAGCAAAGTGTTTGGGGCTACTTGAGATGCCCTTGGATGGCTGCTTGCCCTCCAGCTGCTGTTCCTGGGTGTCTCATAGGACACCCAGTTTGGGCAGTTGCATCTGCCTCATCATGTTTCAAAGTGCAGAGCATTGTCTCAGCTGATTAATCTTCCACCTATCTCCACAAATACTTTTGTTTCTTCCCTTTTCCCCAGTGAGACAGTGAAGCAGTTTTCCACAATCTTGTCACCAGTACTCAACAGCCAGCTCTGAACACAGAGTCATCACCAGCTTTTGCTCTCTTCATGCTTGTGCTTCCTCATAATGCCATTCCATTTTCTCTCTAATGATCTCAGTTTTTTCTGTATCTTCTGTTTATTTCTCGTTTTCTTCCCACTTGAAATGGCCAACACCACCTCATCTCTTTGTGCCGTGTTGAACTAGTAACATTTAGCTTCCAAGAGCTGTTTGCAAGCTCCTAGTGGCAGAACTATCTAAGAGTGCAATTCTTACTCCACCACGTCCTCAGGGGGTGTTAGGGATACCTCCTTCAGACTCCTTCTGATCTTTACTTCACCTCTCAAGACTCAAGTACATTGATGAAGGAGTAAGGTAGAAACATTTTTTAATGCTAAAGAAGAGAAGATGCTGGCAGATATCCTGAGAGCCATATTCATGAGGATTATTTCTCACTGTTGATACTGTGTCTCCAGATTGCATGAAAGTAAATATTTCCTATTTACAGCACATAGAAAGCACAAGAATAAATGAATAAATGTGTGTATATAATGGTTAAACTCTCAAGTATTTTATGTGATCTGCAATTGTGTCAAATGGAGCACTTAATTGCTCCAGCCACTACCTTCAGTCTCTGACCTACATTTATGACAGGAACTGCACAAAAACCTACAAAAGTCGAAGACAGGAATGGTTTTAGACAGCTTTTCCTGGCTTTTATCTGATGAACCAGAGACTGTTTCTGAATTAGAGACAAGTGTCACC
The DNA here is from genome assembly GCF_027887145.1 of Ammospiza caudacuta. Classification (NCBI taxonomy): domain Eukaryota; kingdom Metazoa; phylum Chordata; class Aves; order Passeriformes; family Passerellidae; genus Ammospiza; species Ammospiza caudacuta. The sequence goes on from NC_080593.1 coordinate 145,783,685, forward strand.
TAAGCCCAGATTTCTAGTAGGTGTAAATGTGACTCACAAAAAAGGGGCTTGAAAGACTTCAGGTAAAAGCAACTACCCTCCACCATCCCCCCTTCCCCAATCCACTCCTGTATGTTAATTTAAGAAAAGCAAACATTTGTAAAAGAAAGCTGTTCAGCTAGAAATGTTGAGAACATGTGTTTTCCTTGTTGCAGCACAGCCAAAAGAGATAAAGTTTGCTTTACACAGTATCACATTTTGCCAAATTAACAGTAACAGTATTATTAATATTTAATATTTATATGACACTGCCATCAGGAGGTCAGCCGGGTCTGATCCCTGCTGTGTGAGATGTGCAGACACCAAAAAATTATCTAGATTATTTTTATTTATGTTGAGGAACTATTGTAATGTGCCGCAATCCTGTGGAGCCTGCCAAGATGTAGGCCCCATCTCCAAAAGGCTTAGGTGCATTTTTTAGGACAATTTGCTTTTATAAATGAGAGTTTCAAGTAAAGTTCTTTCTTTTTAAACTTTTGACATATTATTAAAAGCTGATTTACATGTTGAGTCATAAAATTATGGGATCTGGTTCTGACAACACCTGAGTAGTGATGTTGTGGAAGAGTGCATTTCCTATGGCTGACATACAGCTGCAGAGGGAAAAGTGGATGTGTTCTTGTCGTGACATGGAAAATTTGATCATTGTGGAGTTTAATATTTGCATATGGGTATAAAAGCAGTTGTGTTAAAAGCAGATGTGTTAAAACCTCCAGTGAAGCTGGTGAGAGGTTTTGGTTTACCAAAGCCATCCGAATTTTCATAAGGATTCGCTAGCCACATAAAATGAGCTTTTCTGGGTATTGTCCTGACCCTGTGACTGTCCCATGTCCCTCAGTTTAGGCATTTCAGAGTGAGATGTTTGCCAGTACACGAAATGGGGCCTTCAGCACAACCAGAAAATAATTAAAGATCACAGTTTAACCTCTACTCCCACTACCTGTCTGCCACTGGACATCTCTCAGGTCATTGTAATATGCTGAAATTGTAGTATCTTCTCTCTCAATGCACACAGGTTTGATTTGATGTTCATCCTGACATCTCTGGCCAGTTGGGATGGTTGAGCCCCAGCTGCATGTACCTTTGTACTTCTAGCAAATTATCTAAATTGCTTCTTCAAAGTGCTGGAGTGACCCCAGAGTGGAGCTATTTTGGCAGAGCCTGTGCCCCTGCTATCACAGACACATCCAGAATGGCTCACAGCTGCACCCAGGCTGCAATGCCCTTTGTGCTCTGGCGGCTTGGAAAAGTCTCTGCTTTTATCCCCCACTGTGAGAAAGAGGCTTGAAAGTTTCTATGGAGCATGGGATTTTCTGAGACAGCAGTGTAGAAATGATGGCTTTGAAGTAAGGAACAGGCATGATTTCAGCTCCAAGCTTTGTGCTTTTTACTCTCCCGATTGCCCCCACTCTCCAGCTTTGGTTTGCACCACTTGTCTCTGAGTGCAGGAACCAGGTCCAGCCAAATGTTTTGCTTTACACAACCAAGCCCCAGTGTGCTTGGGCAGCTGAAAGGAGTTGTGTCCTGAGGACAAGATTAGAGCTGTCCTGCAGTAAAACCCCATGAACCATGAGGTATAGCTGCTGTCCTCAGCACAAATGGCTTTGTCATGGTTGCAATTTGCAATAGGATACTCTGGTGCTCCTCCTGCACCCACATCACTTGTGCATGCAGATGCAGCCTGAATCAGTGTGTGCCTGTGGGGAGCAAAAACACACACACAATCTCATTGCCTCTGTGTGACAGTCTGTCTGCCAGAACATCAATGATTCCCTGGGTATTCAGGAGCCTAGGGACTCTTCTTTGGTGAATAAACTGCAGTAGGAAGATGTGTTTGAAATTTCCATCATGTAGGATGCTTAGCAAACTCTCCTGTGACAACTGCACTGAAGAAAACTGGGTGGAAGTATGTGGAAAGTGTTTCTTGAAGCTATATGCAATGACAGTTCACTGCATTTATGTCATTCCTTGCTGAGTTATTTTACTTGCATTGCTTCCAGAATGCTTGCTACAGAACAAATTCAGGCAAAATAAATAATATAAGCAATATAATATCACACAGAGATTTTCCAAACATTATTTTGCTCAGCCAGCTAAAGGGATATTCTAGGCTCTGAAGAAGACAAAAGAAATTTTATTCTAATCTAAGCATGCCTATCATTCAGAGCCTGGGAAATGAAAGCTCTGAACAGCCAAGGGCTCATCTGTTCCAGTCCTTCCCTGACTTTATCCATGCCCCATGTTATAATGCATAGTCATAAGAGCAAAATTCACAATAAAATTAAATGGCTGGCCTAAATTCTTCTCCCTCAGCCCAGCATTTAGGTAGGAAAGGAGGACTGCATTCTGTATAGGAAGGGAAGAATTACCATGCTGTGCCTGCAGAGTGGACTCACATAAATCAGGAAGAATTGCTCAACAGCGCATGCTGGGGTTTTTTCTGCATTTTAAGGTTTTGTTTATTTTTTTTTTCCTTAGACAGAAATGTAGTAGTAGTTAGGACTTTTTTAATGCATTTCACTTGAATTAAACTTCAGCTACCTATCCTGTGAATTTAATAATCATGGACAAATTCCAGTCTAGCTCAGCTTCTAGAAACTTTCAATTTACAGCTGTAAATCTGTAACATAGAAATCAGATAAATATTTTTCACAAGTGTCAATTCTAATTGATTTTTTTTAATTACAGTGAAATATATTATGATTCCTATGCTTCCTTTTCCTTCCTTCCAACTTATCAATCTACTTTTCCACCAAATCAGAGACAAATCAGAATTATCCAAGTATGATGAGAAGTAGGAAGAAGCTTAGACACGGTTTGTATAATTCTAGAGATGAACCTAAAGCTGTGAAAAACATATAATCAAATATGTTCAGATTTGAGTAATCTTTGTTTGTTAAGTGTTTTTCCCAAAAGTGGCATTTCAGTGGGCTTAGAACTGCTCCAAAAGTCAGGATGAACTTGTCACTCTTGAAGGTGAGAAGCAGAAAAGAAGAAGAGATACATAAAGATGGATTAGTTGATTAAAAAGCCACCTGTCTCCTGTCTTTCAATAGTTCATCTGGCAGGGACTCATTCAAAATGCAAAGAAGAAGGTTTTAGTTTCCTCATCTGCCAGACGAGATCTGAGCCCACCTGAATTTCCCGGGAACAGCCCCCAAGTAGGAGACTGATATTCCCCAGTGCAGGATGGAGACAGAGGAAATGTTTTTCCAATACCTCTGATAGAGTAGGTTCTCCCTTGTTTATAATATTGAAATATTCATGAGAGTGATGTCCTGTCTCTCCTCTGCAGGGCCTAAACACCATGATATAGAGTTGTTCTCTCTGGCCTAATGAATATTTCAATATTCTATACAGAGTAGAACAAGATCTACAGGGAAAAAAAAAAAGAAAAAGCAAGACACAAAGTATTTCCCAGCAGACTATTCCCCTGTGCAATAGAGTAAACAAACTCCTTTAGCTTCTCATCTCTGGGAGGGAAGTGGGAACTGAACCCCAAATTTCTACCTCCTGGCAAAACTCTGCAGCCACTGAATAAACTGGTAGTGCCTGTTTAGGGCATTTCTAAAACATAGAGTTTCCATTCTTTTTTCTTTTTCTTAACCTAGGAAAGGGACCAAAGGAGAAATCAATGGCTTTGTTATTTTCTTTTTATCATGAACAATTGTAAATGCTTCATGTTTGTTCATTGGGCTGATCAGGTTTTGTCCACAAATTCAAAAATCTGTTACTGCCTCCTGAGTTATAATTGATAAAATGGTGCTGGGGGAAGGCAAGATAAATTTTCAGCTTTTTAATGTGAAGATCAAAAAGCATTGTTTGGAAAGGTGAAACTGACAATTTTGAACTTCTGATGACATAAGATCAAATATAATCACTTTACAAATTAATAGGGGTTGTTTCTTAGGGGGTGTTTTGGTGTTATTTCCCCTTAACTGATAGGTACATAAATTCTACATGGAAGTTGTTTGCTCCATGAACATGGGAAGCAGACCTTTAAAAGAAGGACTATTTCTGAACCCATGCTTTTCAGACCACTGCTGCTGTTTCAAAAATGACTTGCTGAATTTGCTTCAGACCTTAACAGAAAAATATCTCTCCGGGATGCTCACCAATCTACCTGAAATTTCAGCCTCTTGGGAGTTGTTCTGCCTTTGTTTTTTTGATCAAAGTGTGAGTAAGGGGCTCATAATCTGGTTCATTAACAACAATGTCTTACAGCTTTAAAATAAATACCCTTTCCATTTTTTACCATTTTACCTTTCTGGTTAAGACGAGTTGCAATTCATGCCAAAAAGTGCTCTGCCAGCACTGAGGCTCCAGTTTCACTGCTTTATTAGAGCTTTAGCTCTATCATTAGCCTGAGGATAGATTCACAAATAACAGCTGCTCAGCTGGGGCATTTCCTTAATCCATGCCTGTGCCTTTCAGAATCAAAGCAATACCGAGGCAGGAGAAAATTATCTCAACCCTACAGAGCTCCATAGAGTGGAGTGGGGAAGTGAGCAAATGGGCATTTCTCTGCTGGAAATCTTGTAGAGGCTCAGATGAGACAAATGCACTTCACTGATGGAACTACCCTCTGTTGACACATTTAATCTAAATTAATTTTTTCATCTTTATGCAACAAAATATGACCCAAACCGTCTGGGGCACTGGAAAAAGAAAGACATAAAAAATAGCTATAAGCAAGCTGCTGTGTGAGCAGTACCCTGGAAGTGCTGAGAATGTTTTTAGTGCTAATTATTGTACATAATAAAATATATTTATCTTCCTGCTCAGGAAATTCTTGAATGTTCTGCATTTGTCCCTTCCTACTTCTCTAAAACATTTTTCATACACACTTGGTTTTATTTTTTTCTAAGGAGAAGTATAATAAAATAGAAAATATGGAACCTGATTGTTTACCTATGTATTGTGGCACAAACAGCAGTAGTTTCACTGAACTCAATAGAGCTAAACCTCAATTGATGAAATCACTCTGGAGATATTGGTTGTGGTAGAAACCTACTGATCTACATGAGATAAAAAACCAGTAAAGTGAAACCAAAGTTATATGAAACTAAAGTAAATGAGAAAGAAAATCAGTGCCATTTGTTTACTGTTTTCATACCTGCTGTGTTTTTGTGATGCTGTTATGTGAAATAATTCAATGACTATCTTATAGCCAACCAAGTAGAATTTGCTGGAAAAAAATATTTTCTAGCTGTAATAAACCAAATTCCTTTAATACTAAGACCACTCTTCTATGGCTGAAAGCTTTTGGATATTGTGCTAGATACAGACAGGCGTTCTCTGTCTTCAACAGCTGAGTTTTTGAAATCAGGCCCATAAGGTAAGTTGAACTGCATGAAGAGATGAAAAATGAAATTAAAGAGATAAAACATGACTCTTGGACTACTGGACTCATGTGGATATTTATCCTTCATGCACACAGCTGTGTTCATACATAATTGGAGCTGGAGAGAAAGTTAAGGGTACAGATGCAAGATAAATGGTTCCTATGACGGCAACATGTCCAGTACTTTTTTACAATTTTGAAGCATCTCTCTCCTCCAAAGAAATGATTTTTATTTTCCCTTCAATTCTCTAGAGGTCTGTTTCCTTCAAGCATTCAGAATAAAATATGCCACTACTAGTGACATAAATAGTATTTTGTTTCTGCTAACTGTGCATAACAGCACTTTAGGGAGAGAGAATCAAGATTCTGCCCTTCCTTTTGCCTCATGGAGAGAATATCTGCTACCAAGATTTCACTCTGTGTAACTATGAAAGCGGTGGAATCATTACTGTGTCTCTGATGATGCTTTGGAGCTTTGCACAGCTCCAAGTCAGGCCATGCCCTCTGACAGCTTGAAGGGAGATAGATAAGTAAGAGCTGGCACAGATCTGAAAGTCTGAGGTGTAGTGCTCATGAAAACAACTGCAGAAATTCACTGAAAGAAGGCTGTGTGCCCATCAGTCTGTCTGCCTCCTCTGCACCCATTATTCTGATTGGTTTCATAAAGAATATGCCTATGAAACCCTCAGTATCGCTTGTCTTTATGTTAGATACACACAGGTTAAACTTTTCTTCCTCACAACGTATTGCAATTTTACCATTTGACATATTGATAATTTTTTCTTGGTATTTTCTGCTGTTCCTTATTGATTGCAAGGCTTGGGGCTTTTTAGTTGGAGGCTGGTTGGAGGTTTTTGCTATGATCCTATTTCAAAGGCAAATGCAATGTTTGCCTGTTTGTCTTCTGGTTCCCCAGTAATTCAGTTGTCACAGCTTGATGCTCAGTGATATATATATATATATATGTGTGTGCGTATATATATATATATATATATATATATATATATATATATATATATATATATATATATATGTATATATATATATGCCTGACCCTGGGTAATACTCCTCTCCTGGTGCTAATTGCTTTTTCTCTGACTGAAAGGAGAGCTTTAGGTAAATAAGTGCTGCCTCAGAGATGGAAACATCAGGAGCTGAGGTAATTAGATTTTTAAGATTTCATTGCTCTGAATTTGTGCATTGAAATGGAGGAGGCTGAAGATGAAGCTCTGGGCTCACTGATTACAGGGGGAATTTTGACATGGCTGTTCAAGAATCCTTCTCTGAGAGTTCAGGATAGTCCTTGCTGGGTTTCAGGTATTTACCCAAAGAGGCCTTGTTTAAATATAGATCTTTTTCTCTAAGTACAATTTGTTACAGCCAGGCACTAACAGCAGGGGCACACGGAGCTGTGGCTCCCCTTACAGCACACAGCCCCCTCCTGCCCTGCAGCAGCCCCTCGGGGTCTGGGTGGGCAGATGGTGAGAGATTGCCTTCTTCAGTGAAGCTGATTCACCTAATCCTTAAGTGAAATAACACCACACAGAGCAGCCTTGTTTAAGCTGCATATTTGTTTTTTGCTTTGCAGCTTACAATTATAGTGGAGCATATGGCAATGCAGAGGAGCAGTCAAGGTCCAGACCCCTGGGATGAGTGTAGCTGCAGTCCTACATCAGTGATACCAAATGACTTATGGCAGAGATGGCTCTGGTCCCAGGAGACATCTGCTGCCTTGCTGGGGAAAGCTGTGGTGACTGCACAGAGCTGCCTGAGCAGAGCAGCAGAGCCCAGCTCAGACCTGTAGCCCAAAGTGTGCTTGGAAATGCAGTGAGTGGCATCAACAGGTCTGCTTTTGAGTGCCTGCAGTGGTGCCTGGAAGAAGTTGAACCCAGGCTATATATTAGTAGTTTTCTGCACTATCCTGGGGCAATGGAATAAAGGAAAACAAGACTGTTGCCTGAATGGCCATATTTCCTTGCACTTCTACTCCAAAGATCTTTCCCTGTTACTCAGTGTGTTGCCATCCCATTCAGTCCAGGAGTAACCTGACAACAACAATATCAGTAGCAACAATAACAAATAATAACAATAATAAATATTATCTCAGATCTATGCTCTCTGGGGACATTTGCACAGAAAATTTGCATTTCATAAGGATACTTGCTCTAATACTTACCTTCCAAATATCTGCCTTTGGAAATATTCATACCACAAAACTCCCGCCCAGTGAAAAAACCTGGCATGGTTTATTGGCCTGTTTTTCTGCCTGAAAGAACTGTCTGTTAGCTCATTTTCTAAGGACAACTCCCAGCCTGCCATGGTTTTGATCACTAGTGCTCTTTCTTTGTCCTCTGTTCACTCTTGCTACAAATATCACTGTCCCACCACTATTTAATTCCCCTGCAGTCCGTGGACCACATCTTGCCCCCAGTGGTGTCAGGGACAGACACCAGCAGTGGCATATCTGTTCTACAGGACAACTCCACAGTCCTGGTCTTGTCAGAACCCAGGAAATTCCTCTGGCTGCCCTGGAGGACTCGAGACCCTGACAGGGGGCTCAGAGACCTTGGCACAGAGCCCAAGACCCCTGTGCCTTTGATCTTGACCTGTGGAAAAACAATTACCAACCTTTATATGAAGAATTACAAGTCAAGAAGTTTTAAGTAGAATAATAGTTAGTTCATCACAGGGTGAAAAATTGTTTTCTGGGGTTTTTAGAATGGGGGTTCAGGAGGCAAGATGGAGGAATCTGGGCGTGCCCAGCCTTTCTCCTTCTTCTTCTTAGCCTCCATCTTCTGCTGTGATGTTGGCACTTTTAGATTGGTTTAGAGTAGAAACTCACTGTCTAACATAGGTGATAGGTATTGGGAAGTTATGGTAAATAATTTACATGTAGTTTTTAGTATAAAAGATAACACCGCCCTGGGGCAGGCAGAGTGCCTCTGTCTGACCTGCTGAGCAGACCTCGGCAGGCCAGAGAAAGAATTTTATAGATAAGAAACAATAAACAACCTTGAGACTGAGAACTGAAGAGTTCTGACTCCTTCTTTGACCACTGGGCTGGGAAAAGAGACTTTCTAATGTATCTCGGGGTCACAGTGACCAGCCAGAGTCCTGAGATGGTCTGAGAGTCTGATCTTCCCCACCACACACTGGGGAGGAAGGAAGGACCCTCAGGTGTTTCATTGCGCTCTGGATGGCTTTACACTGCTTTACTTGGTGCAAGAGGATGGTGAGATAAACAACAGTGACACTACTTCTGAAGGGCCATTGAAATGTGGAATTTATCCTGTGTCTGTCTAAATGGCAGCAACTGCTCAATGTTACTAAAGGAACAGAGAGCCGCATTTTCAAAGGAGAAGGATGGTATGACTACAAATCCAACGGAATAATGGGATTTGTATGGGGGAAATGTTCAATCCCTTTCATAATAAACAGGTTTATGGATGACAGATGTGGATAAATAATGAATGCTTCCAATTCACAATCAAGGACTGAGTGAGCAGAAGATAATGCAGTCGCAGCTCTGACGAATTTTAAACACCACTTGAAATCTCAGAGTTCAGTGTGAAGAAGGCCCATTCAATCATACACCTCTGTTTATGCTCTTTACTTCATTAGATTTAAGTAGTTATAATTCTGCAGACACAACTAAAAGCAGAGGTGGGTTGAGAACAAAGAAATGTAAACAACTAATAAGATTTCGTGCTTTATCCAAAGTGTTCCTTGAAGCTGTTTCACTATGAACACTCCAGCACAAACAGTGAGTGTTAATTGAGTGGAACTGGGTGTGAATGCACGTATCAGTCTTGTCAGCAGCAACAAGGCCAAAGAGACAACAGTGAGGAATACTATACACCGAGAAAAAATTAGTTTGAGAGGCACCCAGGGCTGGAGGAGTACTTCAAAGCATGTAATGTGCTTGGGGTTTGAGCACATCTGGTCAAGACTTAAAACAGAAATTAGAAAAGGGACTAAATTTTTTTTATTAGGTCATCCACTCAATCTCCTTGTCAGTGTAACATCCTTCTCTGAGATATTCCCTTCAGGGTTAACTTTCCAACATTTTATTAATTCTAATTTGGGCATTTTATCTGTACTGACACAGTGAATAATTAAGTTGAGGAACTCCTTGCTGAAGGTTAGCCTTGGAACAAAGTGCTCAGCAGTGTTTTAAAAAGGCGTGGATGCATTTGTTAATGGCATCTGCACCTGCTCTGCTGGCAAATGGAACAGGGACTATCAATCTGGCACTACCTGGTCCCAAGACAATTATCCTAATGCTATGCTATAGCTGGATCATGAGACATTTGTATCAGCATCTAGAGCATCTCTCAGTTCACTCAGAGGCAGGAAATCAGGTTTCTAACTGAGCTAATGTATGAGGGTATCCATCAGCAGAGTAGCTGAACTGTCTGTGTCAGTGCAGCAATAAATAAGAATGCAATCATGTTAAAGGTTGCACAGTGTGATTAAACCTGCTGCACGCTCAGCACAAAGCATGTCCTGGGACCTGCAGTGTCACTGCAGATGGGTCACAGCTGCCACAGGCTGTGGCAGGGAAACCCAGGGAGGGATTCTGGCTGGGGTGAGCCGCTCCTGACCATGTGCCTCACTGTGGCTGGGGCAAGGGGAAGGGCTGCATTCATACCAGTAGTTTAAATGGTGTCAGGAAACAGTTCTAGGAACTGGAACCTGATCATTTGTGCTGTGAAAATGCCAGACCCAGTCACCATTATGGCTTGGCTCCAAGGGTCTGTCTCTTAAACTTCCCCTGGGCATGATCTGGGGAAGGGAATGTGGCCACCCTGCTTTGCAGAGCAGACCCAGGGTGTTCTCCAAAGCTGAGAAATTACTCTGAGTGCATTTGATGTGTGCAGTTACGGGGTAGTTTAGGGTGCCCTGCCTCCAAAGCTGGAAGTGGGGGCCTCTGGGCTGGGACCCAGCCCTTGCATGGTCACAGCAGCCTTGAGCATCCACGAGCCGAGCGTGCGAGCAGCAAAGCTTTGGAGAGTTCATGGGAGGGTTTTTGGGCATGCTTGCTGTCAGGATGATGTTGCCACCCTCTCACACAAGGTCCCACGTGGCCAGATCCTGCCTCTTTGTCTTTTCACAAAGCTTTTCACACTCACTTGCCTGCCACAACATTCCTCATCGCCCTTCTGAGTCTCTGGGCTTGTATCCATATAGATCCCCATACCAAGGAAAACTAAGGCTGTTCTTCCTTTGTTCTTTTCCATGGCCATGCCTGTAATATGCAGTTTCCAAAAAGGCCTATGCAGCACAGTTCGTACACAGAAAAGGGTAACTCAATAGTCAATCTCATAAAAACAATTAATTATAAAATATAGGGTATATGTATTTATCTATGTTTATGAATATATGTGTATGGACCTCCACTTCTCTCTCTCTCTCTCTCTCTCTCTGAAGGTAGGGGAATAAATATAAGTCAAAAGATCAAAACTAAAAAAATATTTGAGATACTTCTATGGTCTTCCTCTCTCATAACAACTGAACTCCTGAGAAATTTTTGTCATTATATCCTAACAATACTTCTGTGGCAAAGGAAGAGGCAAAAATCAGGAAGAAATACAAATTGGTGAAGGAATGAGAGTAGATCCAGATTGTTCACAGAGCACTGCAAGTGGTGTGTGCTTGCCCAACATTCTCCTGGTGTTGTAACCAAATAAGCAATTCTAATTAAAAAAAAGGCAAAAATAAGAGGCAAAAATATGCATTCAGAAGATAATATTTTATAGTTCATTCCAGGAGATTATATTTGAGATATCTGTTTAATAAAATACCATCAAACATAATGTCATGCAGACTGATGTGTAGGACTAGGAGAAATAGTTACCACTGAAGTGATTTAGGGTGAGTAACCCAGACCACCTACAATTATTGGACTCAAAAATGTACAAGTTCAGTTTTCAAAATGCTTCTTTAAGAGTAGCCTGCATGCCATATGTCTGCAAATGTTGCCTTCTACAGTACATACAAGGAAATCCAACAGCCTTGGAAGGCTCATATTTCATTTGATGCTGCTGCTGTGTTTATAAGAAACAGAAGAAAAATAATGATCTGATGGCAGAATATGATTTATGGCTTTGTGTGTAGGAGTGGGATACAAGCCCTGCCTCCTGGCAGACAGTCCCTGGCCCTGCATCTTTCCAGTCCATTTCAACTCGGCGACAAACATCTCACAGGAGTGGAGCTAGGGCTGACTGAGTTTTCCATTTAGGAAAGGCTGGGAAGTGGCCAGATAACCCAAAAATGATTTTTGACTGAATAATCTAGGAGCAGACAGAAGCATTTCCTTTAGCCTTCTGCATAGCATTTCACTTTTAACTACATTTTGGGTTTGGTTCAGGATGCGACTGCTGACTTTCTACAGAGCTGACAGAGCTGCAAAGGCAAACCAGCACCCTGGACTGGATATTTTGCTTTTGAGACTAGCACCAAACACGAAAAAAAAAAAAAGGCAATTATGAAGTTGCAAGCTGTGCTAATACAAGTATCTAGAACCTACTGGGGTGTCCAGTCTGGAACCTCTGGGTTCTGAGACCAGCTTACACCAGCTGTGATAAGAACATGAAACTGCATTGAAGGTAGTCTAAGCATCTTCACTATAAATAAAACAGTCAGAGGAGCTTTGTTTTCCAATGGAAAAAATATGAAACACATAATTTTATATCAAATATCCAGTCTTGTTCATTGCAGGATGATGCCAGTTAAATGGTTTTGGACAGGACAAGTCACATACAAGCCCAATTTTTGACTTTGCATAAGATGTAAAATCTAGTATCTTTGAAGTTCAGGGTTTTTAAATAGCTAAGACATTCAGAACCCAACTGCTTTCAAATGACTTCAGTGGGAGTTGCATATTTCCCTGCATTTGAAGATCTGGCTGAAGTGGTACACAAAAATGGGACTTCAGTACTGAAAATTCTTCAAATTTTTTAGACCTATTTCTTTTTCAAATTGTGAACTATGTAAATGTGGTTTGGCAAAACTGTGTAATAAAATGAAATCCAAGGAAAAATTGGATTTTATTTTTTTCATATTTTCCAGCATCAGTGGTAACTTGGTAATTGGATATGGTTTGGCCCTATTCCTAATTCTGACACAGACCAGAAGATACAAGTCTGTGAACTATTTTTAAAGAGTATAAAAGAAATCAACTACACCAATGTCTGCAGCAGAGTGCACTGAAGGGTCTCTTACAAAACTATGTCAGGTCTGGATGAGAGAGCCATATTTTCATGACTATAATCCTAGTTACTGCAAGGTGAGCATTTCCTTTACATTTCTTACTCAGGCCCTCAGTCAGTGGCTCTGACATGACTGGGACATGAGCAGCTATCAGCAGATGAGCAGGATGATTCCTGAGCATCAGCTGAACTGATTTTTCTGTAGGCTGCGGTGTAGTCATTGCTTCCTCAAAGTCCAAGAATGAGCAGTTCCCTTCTGCAAGTACTTCCCCAAACTGATCCAAGGACACTAGAAGCCCTTCACAATCTTGTCAAAACACAAGAGAAATTACCTGTTCAACTATCCAATACATTGTTTATCTTTGCTATGAGTGCTCCTGGTGCTTTGAGCCCCAGTGCAGCTGTGTGTGGGATGCAAAGTACAAGGTCCCGTGCAATGCTCACACAATGCAATTTATCAACATTTCACATCATTGCCAACTAGAAATCTCCATTCTCAGCTAAATCACATCTGCCTCACGGCTGATATCATCAATGACTGTCCAGTGACTTCTGGTGGCTGATCTTTGGTAAACCTCCCCCTAAACCCCAGATGCATTTATGCTCAGTGGTGTAAGCCACAAGACCAAAGATGTAAATACCCTAAAGACAGAATTCCTATTTTCCTGTACTGTGGTGTTCTCTGAAGGTCAGGTTGAGGGTGTATCAACATGGACACCATGGATCAACCTCAAGCTCACTAAGAGGCAGTTTATGCTGGAGCAAAACCCATTTATGAGGTTGACTGGTGCAGAGTATGTGGAGGCGTTTCCACAAAATGTTGAAATCCCTGTTCCCACCTATCCAGAATACTCCTACACAGAAGCCCTCAGAATGCAAGCAAGCAAAACAGGAGCAAAATAAAAGTAACAAATGAATTTAACATTTAATCTATTTTTTATTCTTTTGGAAATAAAGAAAACACTGTGACAACACTGCAACAAACTTTCCGTGAATATTTTTCTTTGTAGGCCTTTCATTTTGTTTTGAAATGAACAATACATCCATTAATTAACAAGGGTGGGAAACACTCTTCTGAGGTCAGAGAAGTGATACAAAGTGAACAGCTCTTTATTCTGTGATGAGACACAGGTCCTCCTCCATTTGCCAAAATCCTATGTCTGATACTTGGCAAGTCACTTTGCAACTCCCTTGTATCTATGGTAATTTTTCTTCTTCACCGTTTGTACAAATACTTGCATCAGAATGAATGAATTACAAGTACAGTCTCATGTTTAAAAAGTCAAAAAATGATTAATTCCTGGTATTTGACCCACTGGTCTAAAGTCAGACTGGTCCAGATTTTTTGCATTTTATAGAGAACATTTGCAAACACAGAAAATTATTTTAAGAAGCAAATTTTATGCAGATGAACTACAATTGATGTCTACAGGCCTTGGGCTTGTTGAACTTCTGTAAGTGTCTTCAATAATTGCCAAAGCTAAAATACAAAAAACACAGCTGAAGAAACATTGTCACCATTGAAATGACAATATCTGATTATATGACTCAGTGGTTCAACTGACAGGTACTTTAAAGCAACTCAGATAAATGAGCAAGAATGGTCTGAAAATGAAATAAATAAATAATAATAAAAGGAAGGAAGAAAGAAAAATATCTTTTTTTTTTTTTTATTGTTGTCAGATGGTGTTTCATCTTTTTGCCTTAAAACAAGACCTCTCTGCCCCTGGAAGAGTCCAACATCACCCCCTTGCATTGCTGAAGTGAAGGTCATGCCTGCCTTTCCCGTCTTCCTCCCTTCTCTGTTTCCCAGCCTTTTTCTGCCCAGAGTTTTTAACTCAGCCGTAAGAAATTGCTTCTGGGCTGAAACTTGGCAGCAAAAGTCTGACTTCAGGCCAGGAGTGATCCCCCTCCCCTTTTCTTTTGGTCAGGTTTGAGGGGCAGAAGAGCGGAGGGGAGGGGAGGGCAGCGTGGGGCGCTCACACAGGAGCTGGCTGGCTCTGGCTGCTTTCATCATGCTTCAGTGGCTCTTTATTTTCCCAGCTGAAACAAGGGTGATTTCTGCATAATGTGGCAGGGATATTTTCGTGTGTGTGTTTGCATTTAAGCAGAAAATGGCTGAGTCATTTCTTCTCAAAAGCAATTTTACTGTGCGAGCCACACACTTCCTCTCTGCTTCTCCTTCATTTTAGTTTGTGTTCATGTTCAAAAGGGAGATCCAAAAGGACATGCTCCTCTCTGGGTCAGCAAAAACAGCTTCACAAACACTTGTGTGTGCATCCAAAATTCTCCTTTAGTGCTGGAGCTGAGCAGAAATATTGAAATGATGGTACTGATAACATTGTAACAGCAGTGACACAGTAAAGACCAAGAGGATTTTGGATGGTTTTCTTTAGGTTATGAGAGTGAAATGAAAAGTGGCTGAAAAACCAGACTAAAATCATGTTTCATAGTGTGAAAGGGCAGTGATGATAAGTTCTGAATTAAAAGCCACCGGAACGAAAGAAAGAGAGACAAAATATGAGGAGAGGTGGAGCAGGGGCTCAGCATAATGACCTCTGTAAGGTGCACCATGACTCTTTGGGTGCAGCAGCAGCATGGGGAGCAGTGCAATGAGCCTGATGTGTATTTGGTGCTAATGTTCTATTCATGATGAGTATTACAAGAATGTGGCTAGCACTGGGGTGCTCACACAAGGAAAGATGTTGATATTGAAGTCAGAAGTGCAGCCTCTTCCCAAACACCTCTGTGTACTGGCTCTGTGCTGAGCCCCAGCAGCCTTTATGTCTGCTCTGAGCAGTTTGTGACCTCAGTGCTAAACATGCACGTCCAGCTTTCAGGTCACTTCAAGATACTGCTTTCCTCTGGTGCTTCTGTGAGGGTTCACTGGAAGGACATAATTGTCCAAAGCCTGCAATGACACAGAAAAGGGTGCTTGACACCAACCTGGTGTGTCAGGCTGCTCCAGGGTGAAGCACATTCTGGCTTCACGTGTGAATGTTCCTCTGTAGAGCTGTGAGTGTTAGTCATGGGATCAGAGAATGCTTTGGGTTGGAAGAAACCTTAAAGATCATCCTTCAAACTCTCCTGCCACAGGCAGAGATGCCACCCAGTACATCAGGTTGCTCAGGGCCTCAGCCAACCTGGCCTTGAACAATTTCACTGAGCCAGATATCCAAAGAAATCCCCAACCAATGACTGACTGTGGAAATACAGGAATCAGTGATTTCCTACAGGATATCAGACAGCAAGGGACCAGCCCTGCTTTGCTGGATCTGTGGCTGTGCTTTCTGCTGCTGTGAAAGCTCCTTTGCTGCTGCTCACCCGGCTCAGTTCTGTTGTCCCTGCAGCTGTCTCCTGACTATGGGTGGGACTGCTGGGGCCTTTGTGCCCAACACCACACCCAGTCCCAGCACTGGAAATGATCTTTAGGTCCTGTGGAAAAAATAGTTTGTGGTTATCTAATTAAAGCTTATACACAGTGGGGCCAATTATGGTTGCCCTAGCAACTTTAATTCTGGTATTTCCAAATGCCAAAAGGCTTTGGGAAGCCTTTTGCTTCTGTTCAGTATCTTGGGTTGTGTTTGTTTACATCTGTGTATTTCCCTCTGCCTGTGATCACACCCTCCCCTTCCTAATTATCCCTGTGGCTTCCGAAATCTCTTTTCCTCTCAACTCCCACACCTTCTCCTCCCTGACACTTGGGCATGGGGAGATGTGTGGTTCTTGTTTCCAATCTTTGGAACCATAAATACCTGGGGTGAAACTGGAGATTATGTTTTGGTCAACCCCTGCATCTGCTGCCCAGGGCTCAGCCTTTGTGGAAGGACCCAGAGCTAAACCCAGCTGCCTCAGCAGCTCTGAGAGGAGGGTGGGCAAAAGGAGATATCTCAGAGGCTTTCATGGAGAGCAGCAGAAAGTATATTCCTGCTATCTTAGTGCACCCTGAGTCAAAGACCCTGCTTCTTGCTGTGAGGGGTGCTTCATAGCCCTCAAACCACCACCATAGCTTGTGCTTTAAAGTACCCAAAAAAGGGACTCTTTTTAAAGGCACTTCTGTAACCCCTGTATATAAATTTCCCCATGCATTTGTTAATGCACACCTGGAGAAATCTATAATGCACACCTGGAGAAATCTATTGACTTTTTTTTTTTTAAACATAACACCAAAATGTCCTGCAGGTGCAAGGCATGAATTTTAATCCATATGACATTGAAAAATGAGATTTGTATGAGTGGTAGTGGATTATCTACACTCTCCTGTGAGTTGGCTCAGGTGGCCATTTAGAGCTTTCTCTTAGTTGCAGAATCACTTCATGATTGCAGTAAAAATCTCTCTTGCAAGAGGAAACTGTTGAAGACACAAGAATTTAGTCTGGTTTCATCCAACTTTAGGCTCTTAATTAGTGTGCCTAGATTAGGGTCATGGCCATCAGAAGGTTTCCTCTGCAGATGATGGAAATCTCTCCAGACACTCCTTGGATTTCCATCCTGAAGAGAGCTCTGCCTTGACTTTAATGATTGTGTATCTTCAACTCCTGACTGAGCTCCACATTTGTTAAATATTTACAGTCTTCCTGCCCAGCTCATGCAATTGGACAATTAAGGGGAAGGCAGCCTGGAGCCATGAGCAGACACAGCCTGACAATCGGTCCCAAAGCCTGGAGGGAGTCATGCCTGTGGACTGATGTCCTGCACAGCTCAGGGGTGATGCTTTGTTCATTTTGCCTCTTGCTCAGAGCTGTTGGGCTTCTCACTGGCAAAATTTCCTATCTTGGGAAGCTGGACTGCCAACCTTGGGCACCCAGAAATCGTGAGTCAGGTGTCAGAAAAACTGTATGACAGCTTTAAAAGCAAGGGATGTTAAAAAATAAAAATAAAAAAAAAATAGGCAGAGAGATGGTTGCATGCTTCTGAGTTTCCATCTGGTTTCTGAGGCTTTTATGTTTGACTTAAGATTCATGTTTTCCAAGCCTTGTCCTGCAGCAGTGTGGTCTGGAAACTTCATTTTCTTCAAGAGAAAGCTGACATTCTTGTGTAATGCATGTTTTCAGGAGCATGGTCTTTAATAAAAAATGCAATAATGTGAGATGTAATAAAACATTGAGGTTGGCAGAGGAGAGATGTCAGGCTGTGGCTCTGAGAGAGCAGCAATGATGAGCAAAGCACAGAGTGTTGGTCTGAACTTGAACTCCTGTGCTTATACTAAGCTCTGTGTGCCATGCCAGACTGGGTCCATAAGAATGTTGAATTTCCTCTTTTTCTCTGAATTTAAACCCATGAATTTTCCTTTACATCCCATTCAGAAATATCAACACTAATTTTGATTATTTAAAGAAGAAAAAAATTGTCACTAAACCAGTGCTGACCTATGTGGATAACTGAAAACTATTCCTTCTTCCTTATTAGTTGGCACTTGCATTTTATTGATTGTATGTGGTTTCAATATTGTTTTCCTCTTTCTTTTTTCCAGTAGGAGTGTCCAAATCAGCAACCCTTACTCAGCTTCTGTCTCACTTGTGGGTGGAAATTTACAGCTTCTGAAGCTGAGAGAGAGAAGGAGTCAGGATGTCACTGGGAGACCACATCCTTGTAAGAGCTGCTCTGAGTCTCAGTACAAAACCAGAGCTGCCCCACATGTGAACCCTGTGTCATGTTTTGGTCCAAGCCTGCTGCTGGAGAAAGTCCTGGTGAAGGGGGAGTAATAAGAAGAAAATGTGGCAGTTTAATGGGATATAATCTTTACATCAGCAGTGATAAGTGCAGTGCTCAGTCAGACAGGAGAGGCAGTGATTCTGCACAGCCCCCATGAAGTCTGTGTCTGAATCCACCCCTACAGTGCAGAGAATATCTATAAACATCTCTTCCCTGGCTTCTCTCAAGCTGTAATTGGTAAAGAGCACTTTAAACACGCTCCAACTGGCAGTAAAATTCTACTTTTGAAACGTCTGGTGGTGCAGCTTATTTGTATGTTTTGAACAATAGTGCACGAGCAACTGTAGATGCTTTTGAGAAAAATTACATTGTGCAAAAGCCCCAGAGAATCTCTTCATGACCATTAGTATTTAATTGTGGAAAGCAGAAGAGGAAAAAAGCAAAAGACAGCAAGTAATGGATTGTTATATTGTTATGACTCATATTGCCTCAGAGGTTTTGTTTTCAACTGGTGCTCTGTATATTGTTATTAAGTTATTTTATTATTAAATTTGGACTGAATTTTTATGTTAAATTTGTGCCTAAAAATTACTGTCCTGGTACCCATGAGATGTGTGTAAAACAGGAAAAATATTGATAAAAGGATCCAGCAATGAGACTAGAAATGTTAAAGTAATGTAGATGTAGTTTTTACACCTGTTCAGCCTAGAAATAGAGAAAATCTTGGGAATTCACTGGAAAAAAAAATCTCATCACCTAAAAGGCAAAATATCCTCCCTAAAGAGAAGTAAAATTTTAAAAGGAACAGTTCTGCAACTTCTATACAAAAAAGAGAACAAACCCAAACCACAAAGAGCACAGACACAAAATCAAAAAAGCCCCATCCCAAAAAAAACACCTCCCCCAAAAAAACCCTAAAAAAAAACCAACAAACAAAAGCAAACCCAAGAAACCCCAGGGAAAAAAATGTGCTCTGAAAAACAGGAATACTAAAATGTGAAGTCTTAAATCAGTCTATAGCTATACTAAATGCTTTGCTCTCTCAGCACTGTTTACCCTCTCTGCCTGATTTCTAATCTTAAAGCAAAGTTTTCTCTCTGTCAAAGAAACTCATTTTGTGTCCTTCTTTATTATTTCCCAGCAAGTACCTCCCATTCTTTGGTCTCCTCTCTGGAACTTTGCCTGTAAATTTTTTTGAGGAAAGGGACTGTCTCTCATTATGTGCTATACAGACTTGAACACCATAGATCTCCAAAGGGCCTAATTCTGCCAAATTCTTTATTGGTGGCCCACTTTTGATTAAATTTTTCAGCTTAGAACTTCATTCTTTGTTGCACATCTAACTTTTTAAACTGTCCTCAGCCTCCCCAGGAGTTTTGCAAGCCCCTGAGATGGTGAGTAGAGGTCAGGCTACAGAAAAATGGGGTTGAGAGAAGGCAAAAAACTGGAACAGAGCCATGAGAGAGGCTGCAAAAGCTGTACAAAGGGGATAGAAGGAATGAAAAATGGTAGATCTTCCTTCTGAGACATGATGTTCTTGTCCATCCTGCTCTCTGCTTAGTAGAAATTCTCATCTCTAGCACCCCCCAGATCCTTCTTGAATGCAGCAAGTAATACCAGTAACAGTAGTAGCTGCAGTAACAGCAGTAGTAGCAACAATAATAATTATTAATAAGAACTATTTGTCTTATTTCCTCCTTGGGTGCACCCAAGTGAACTCTCACCGTGGTGCCTTCAGAGGACCTTCCATGCAGTGTCATCATAACAAGTCTTTGTGGCCCATCTTGTCTGTCAGTCTGTCACACTGAGGACGCATCCATGGTAAGAACAAGGTTAAAAGTGAAGAGGGGAGCAATAGCTCAATTATCATTCCAGGCACGTGGTGTAATTGTGCTGCTGGCTGCCAGCCATGTGGCTCTTGTGGCAGCAAACAGTGCTTCCCCTGAGCAGCCCCAGCAGCCCTGTTTTCATACGGGCTGGGAAGGTCAGAAAAATCAATTAGCAATGTGGGACATCAATGAAAGCCAAGTCCAAATACAACTTCAGAAACACTTTGCTGAAAGATTAATGTATCTTTAAAAAACAAATGGACATCTGTGTCATTTTTCAGAGCTGCTCGTGGTTGCTGCTCCTACTACAAACAGCCAATGTTCTCACTCTGTGCAGCAGCGCTCTCTCAGCTGCCAAAGAGTCATCCATCAGACAGGGACTGTTGGACTTGATGTTGTCCATGCAAAATCCACAAAAATTATCTCATCTCCAGCTGAGATGGTGTTTAAGAAGCAAGAGACACACCAAATTGTCTGAAGACAGAAGTAGCAAAAAGATGTGATGACTCCCAGAGACACCAGGATGTGCAACCCTGCCAGCACTGCCTGACCCCTGGGTGAGAGACCAGGCTGACACAGCTCAGGGTTTGTAATTAGACCAGGGAATAAAACTCAGAATTCTGAGCTTTATGAGTTATGAATTCAATGTAGTACTACCTTGGGCAAGTCACCTTCCTTTTAGTGGTGTCTAATAGCAATATCTGGCAGGGACATTGTAAATTTTAATGAAGTCCTTCACTATCCTACTGTTACAGATGCTGAAAACTATAAAGAGTTATTAAATTTATTGTCATCTGGCATATCAGTCTTTAAATGGTTTAATCTTAATTACACCTCTACTTTCTAATATAAATATTTTATTTCTCTCATGCAGGAATGTACAAAGTAAAGTATAATCTTGCTGCCCACAAGCCTTATTTAAAGCCTTATTTAAAGCCTTATTTAAAGGCTTATTTAAAATATACTCATATATATTTGTTAGATGTTTGTACTCTTTTCCTCACTATTTCCTTTTCTTATTTTAAGGGAAATTATTTAGTACTGCAGAAGCTACTCAAATTGTCCCTTAGGCTCATCTGATTTTACCTATAGAGTTGTATCATTCAGTTAACTTTGCTCCTTGACAGGTGTTTTATATTTTAATGTCATGAACACTAACAAAACCACACTGGGCAAGATGGCAAGTTATGATGACTCTGAGAAAACAGCACTGCATTTCCTGGGCTGAGTCAATGGTGGGTACATAAACCAAATCCATTCCAATGGTATCTGCACCACTTGCAGATCATGTTGAGTAATGAAGGCAAGAGCAGTTACCACCCAGCTTTTGTGCTTCTTTTTCCTGATCCCTCTGCAAAGACAAGGGAAAAAATACCCCAAAATTGCTTCAGTAATTTCAGTAATTTATGCAATTAATTTAATCACGTGAGGATATGATTTCTAAGAAAAAGGAGAAAGGAAAAATCAAGTAAGTCAGTCATGGACCTTAGAGAACCCAACCACAAACCACAACCTTTTAGGTTCCATCAAGCTGAGCAATGATTGCAAGTGCCCATATGAAAAGGACCCTTTTTCTCAAATGTGGGGTACCAACCACCTTGTAAGAGAAGAAGTTGCTTAAGGGAGAGTTTAATAGGAAAATTATTTACTGTTACCATTAGGTGGAGGCTATGAGTGTCTGCTTGGAAATCTTCTTTTTAAAAACCATTCTTTACCCTCATATATTTATCAGGGAAGTATGGGGGGAAAAAAAAGGTTTCCCATGTATTTGAACTGCTTGATTACTGGTATTTAAATAGATCACTCTCTCAAAATTCTCAAAAAGTGCAAAGCCATTTTCCATCTCAAAGGCTGGATGATCATTAGGAACACAGATAATTTCTGTAATGTAGGGCCAGCCATGAAAATTTGTTAAAAACGACATTATCCTGGCTGGGCAATAAGTAAAACCTGTATGTGACAGCTAATTATCTTAACAGCATTTGAAGTTAATTTTTTCTTTTTTTACCAGTCATGCACCTACAAGGAGAGAGCATCAGAGTAGGGAAAGAAATGGAGCAAAAACCAATGGCGTAAAAAAAGGAGAAAAAGAATTATCCCATTTTTGCCCAGTGGAGTACAGTTTGTCAGTATTCTTTGGCATCCCTGGTGTAATTTGGTTTTGGTCAGTCCAGTAAAACAATTGTTCCTTTAACTATAACAAAGACCAATTTACCGATTATCTGTTTCCTAAAAGCATTGAATGCTGAGTATCCTGTTCCATTTCCTGTCAGATATTCACATGCAATTAGATACAGGCAGTGGGAATGTAATGTAAAATGGGTATTTTGTTCTGAAACATGGCACTGTGCCTGTGCTCTTCCCCATCTCCTTGAGCAAAGTTCAAGTGCCAAAATGAAAGGCATGTTTAATGCCAAAGGTGATTCAAGTTCAGGCCAAAAATAATTCCAGACAACTCAATTTTGAATTATTTTCCTTCTAAACTTTTTTTTTGGGGGGAATGGAAATATTGCCGGGTGTTTGAGGCTAAGATGCTAACAGCAAAACCTCATGCAAGCTATTCAAATATCAGCTGCTATTGTGTGCAACGTCCTCCCTATCACTTTGGAATTTGCAAGAGGAAGCCAACAGAACAGCCAGATTTACAATATACTTGCAGAATTTTCCATAAGGTTTAGTTTTCTTTATATAAAAATTTAAAACCACTGTGAGGATGTTCTTCTAATATTTTTGCCTGAATTCCAGGAAACAGATTGTGCACATAAAATATATTTACTGACATTTGATTTTGTATAATTGTACTTCAAGAAGACAGACTTGGTAGCTTAAACTTGAAGTTAAGAAATTGTAAGTTAAATACTTGTGTGAAATAATGTACATAGAAAAATCCATATTTGTATATTGGAAGAGACTTGCTTTGCTTGCATAGAAATTGCTTTTCATCACAAAACATCCCTAGACCTTTTCTCTTTTCTTTTTTCTTGTTAAATAGCATCCAGTAATTTCAAATGTCTCCAGAGGCAGAGCAGTTACTCACTATGATAATATTTTGAATGTCACATTCAGTAGAAATGAAACATGAAGCCATGGATTAGTATCCCAACCAATTCAATAAGGATTCTTGGATAAGTCCTTCTATCTGAATAAGCTCTAAAGACAGAATGGCTCTGGAGACAAGGATGTGATATGTGATATAAGCTAACCATGGTCCATGGAGGGCCCCCAAAATTAGATTTGATCGTACTGTGCTGGAGGAATGAAATGGAGTGACATACTGTGGTTTTGGGCTTAGCTGATAAAGAAAGGTCCTGATGAAGGTGATACATTTGAAGTTTTCTGACCAATTTCAGCTCTCTGCAATGGAATATTTCAGTTCAAAAGTTGCAAGGCAAGAAGAAAAAAAACCCACTTTTTTATGAGGTTCTTCTCTGGCAGAGAAAAGTGAAGTCTTTCTTTCATCAAAAAAGACTGATACTGATTTTGTCAGAAATGCTGAAATATCCAGAATCCAAAAACTTTGCACCTTCTTGATTGCAGTCAAGTAGGGAATTGAAATGTCACTGAATTGTAGTGACAAAGAGAAGACTCCTCCCAAGGACTTTGAAAACAAATGCACTTGCAGGATTCTTGGGAGAGGATAAACCAAGGAGACAGAGGTTCAAATACAAAATACTGAATGAACATAAACTAGGCCTGAATGGAAGGTATAAGCATGGACAGCATGTTCTTGTAACCACACCTGACAGAGGCAGAAAGGTGGACAAGGTCATGGTCTGTGCAATGCTGCTTGGAAAAATCCTGCAGGAGGTGGCTGGACAGCCATTCCCCAGAGGCAGCTGTCTTGGGAATGAATGCCATGGGGTGCAGAGCATGATGGCACAGAAAAGCTCACTGTGACTCTTCTGAGCCAGCTGCACCTGGGCTCCCTGAGCAGGAAGCTGTGGAGATGCTCCATGCTGTGCTGGACCTGGGTGAGGATGCAGCACTGAGCACTTGGGCTCCCAGTAACACCAGTGGAACCAGCTGACCTGGGCACTGGATCCAGCTTGTCCCTGGCTGGCTGATGTGAGTCTTTCTATTTCTCTGAGACTTACTGTTAAAGAGTCTCAGCAGGGAGACCTGTGAGAAAGCTCTATAAAAATATGATACATGAAAGAAAGATAGAAATCTATTAAAAAGAATGGAATAGCGAGCATGAAACAAAAATTCATTAAAAATGTATGACCAGAGTAATAGGACTAGCTTTGTTTTGGCATTGGCAGCCTGCAGAAAAAAAGATGGGAGAGATCATATTGCAGAGATGAAAAGGAAGGAAGGCAGAAAACTGGATTAAATAGATAGTTATACACTTTAGTGTTAAGGATTATCATTGAAAACCATATAAAGCTAAGACCATTAAAAATCAGGAATGCCAAAAGGGGCAGTTGGATGATGCAGAATTAATTATGGAGAGAGAAAGACAAAGGCAGAAACCACTTCACAGGAAACAGAAAAATGACTGTGAAATCTGCAGACTTCAGCTAAATCAGCATCTGGATCTCCTTGCCAAGAGGACAGAGTGAAGAGATACAAGCAATTATATGGAGACTCTACACAGAATATATTGCATTGTTATTTTCAAATTATTGCAGAGTTGTGAGAACTGTTTTCCAGGCTTTTGAGACATGAGGATCCCTTCAGGAAGATGCTGCCACCCACATCCTTACCTTGTAGCTCTGCCAGGTGTTGAGACAGATGTTTTCCTGTTGACATCTGCCCTGCCCACCCTTTCCTTCCTGCTGCAGGGAGGGACAGCGAACTGGTGAAAGTATTTTCAGATTGTGACACTTGCTCTGATATATTTTGCACGAGTAAACAATTTTTTCTGGTTGTTGTTTGTTTGTTAGGAAATTGTAAAATAGTAATATTTTAGAAATATTACCATATTTCTTAGATGGAAAGGTCTTTAAGATCCTCTAGCCTGACCTGAGGCCTGCTAAATACCACGAAACAGCAGCATTTCCATAGTAAGCACATCACTTCTCTCAGTGCCAACTGGCATTTCCCACTTGTTTTCTCTCTCCTCTTTGCTTCTCCCTATCAGTGCAGCAGAGCAGGCAGAATCATTTTACACGATGAAAAATCAGGCCAGAAGGAATTGGCCAGTAAACCTGGATTATAGCTATGCTGAAAAGTGCCAGCTGGTGGCTTCTGGAGAACTTCTTTAGCCACAGTCACTATCAGTTTGTCATGGTCCCTGGTCCTCTGAATACAGCAGAGGATTAGAGGATGGCATCTGTGAGGAGCTGGAGGCACCCAGTTACACTAATCCCTCAAAGAGTGGGGAGCTGAGCAGCCTCCTCTCCCTCTGGGCTGCCTCTGCTTTCCAAACTGGAAGCACCCCAGGGTGGGTGAACCACTCAGCACCAGGGCCAGAAGTGATCAGACACTCTTGGTAAGAGGTGTGACCTCCACTCACTTGAGTAAGCCCATGACACACGAGCCTGTGGCATGAAATGGTCTGGAAAATAGTGTTCATCCTTCTGGTTCTTGCCTCAGCAGAATATAGCACCCCATGTCCTTTGCTGCCCTCTCCTTCACACAGCTCCATTGACTTCTGAGTTTTGTCAGGATTGTAAATGATTCTTTTTTAAGCCAAAGCCAAAACTCAACTTTGTTCCCATGGACAGAGAAGATTAAAACAGAAAAATTGAGGTTAATAACACATTACCTCAGTGTGAACTTCAGAAATGAGTTAGCTCGATTCCAAAATATCTTGGTAATACTTTGAATGGATTACAGCTTCTTTTTAGGAGAGAAAACAAACCCAAATCCTCCTTGGCTGGGTTTAACTGTCTGTGTCACATTCTGCAAGTTCGTGTTGAGTCAAAACCCCCAGGTTTGCTGTAGACAGATTACAGAAACTCGTTAAATTTGGAGCTGGGAGCTGAAGTCACTAAAGTGGCTGAGGGCTGGGGAGGGGAAGCAAGGCAATATTTAAAAGTGCAGCAGATGTGAGTTGTGAATCCAAGAATAACAGCACCTGTCCCCAGATCCCCTCCTCCAATGTTTGCCCCTCTGCATGCAAGGCCAAAGTCAGTTATCTGCCAAAGTATTCTCAATTAAAGATTTTCAGCCTGGCATGGACTGCTTGGCGGTTGATAGAAAACACTGCATTAGATTTTTCTGTAATAAAAGACCCTAGAGTCCATGTCTAGACAGAGAAAATCAGGAACAGGCTGGGGCTTAGGACTTTAAATACCTAGAGACTACCATGGTAATTCCAGCATGGCCAACACCCATCCTAATATTATAGGCTCAGAATGTTTTAGGAAGAGCAAATTCCTTAGGGGTCAGCTCCAGCCTCCATCTCTATCCTTGACAGAGAGAAGTCACATCCTTTGCTTGCAGTGAGTCCTTGTGGTGAAATGGCACCTGCAGCTTTCTCTGGCTGGGCGATGTTTCCAGTCTCTGCTCCAGTGTCACAGAGTCACTCAGTCTCTGCATTGAGCTCCTCATGCACAGTGTCCAGAGAGATAGTTGGCAGCAGCCAGAAATAATCAAAGAGGTGAATGTTTATGAAATAACACAGGTCAGAAGCCCCCATTCAAACCTGGATGCTATTTTGTCCATATGCAAGGATGGACAAGGTTTTTATTTTGTAAAGTTCAATAATGAAATAAGTAAGGCAGGAAAATGCTGAAGAAACAAGGTTTGGTTTTATCCTATAAGTTAAGAAGGACAGAACCTACTGGTTACCACATTTATTCCAAACCATTACCCCAGATAGAAGGCTTCAGAGAAAGACAGTAACTGCTTTTGTTCCACTTTTGCCCATATAAATGTTCCAAAGTCTGTCCAGAAAACAAATCAGCAGGCTTCCTTGCTGAGTTTACATTTTGATGAAATAACAAATTTTTTTTCAACGATGAAAAAACAAAAAAAACCCAGCAGAACTCCTCATCACATCTGGCTGAAGTTCAGTCTGCACTACAGGCTTGACTTAGAAATGTTTCCTTGAACTCCTCCATTCCTGCTCTGCTCTGCTCTCTGGTGCATGGACTCCTGGGAAAAGCATTTTTGTTCTCTCTGAAATTTTAGAAAGGTTTAGCTAAAACAGAGTAAGCACTTTTGAAACAGGACTGGAAAATTAGAGGGTTTAATTGTCTTTTAATTTTGGTGTCAGAAAAAATATCTGGACCTCAGGATTAACACAAACTAGCAAAAAATAGAATATTTATTTATATATATACATATGCATATATATGCATACACATACATACATATATATATATGTGTGTGTGTGTGTATATATACTATATACAGGTATATCTATAATAGATATAATAGATATATCTATATATATATAGGTATATTTATAATATTTTCTTAGTTCCTGCCTAAAAACTTTGCCCATTTACCCAAAAGATTAATTAATTCGTTTTGATGCAATCTGTACCAAATACTTGAACCTCTGAGAACTTCTTAAAAACCTAGTGGTATTTCCAAATTTTTCATAACTCAGTTATTTTGGAGTTTGTAATTGCTGCTGGGATCTCTGGAGGAATCAATGTTCAGGCAGATAAGCTACTCTGAAGACTGAAGTTCCTCAAAGCTTAAACATACATAGAAATTGAATGTTCTGTATATAAAATCTGGTGCTGATGCCACCCATGTAAATTTTAGAGCCATGTTTTAAACCAATGGAATTAATCCTGATTTATTTTTGTACCTGTGAAAGAATAGCCAGGCATGTAGTTGTACATTTTTTTTGCAAGAATTAATTATTTAATTGGATTTTGCTATAATCAAATAGGAAGTCAGAGAAAAAAGGACCATGTTTCATTTCTGTTATACTTGCAAACACAGCCATTAGTAGAGACAGAGGCTCATGAATAAATAAAGATTTACTGCTGACCTTTATATAGACATATTTTAGACCCTTTTATGAGTTGAAGGAAGCAGTTGATTTAGACCTAAGTTAGAATTTGTGTTTTGGCTGTATCTGAAATATCTGCAATCAACCTTGAGCTCTACTCCAATGTGCAAAATGAATAACCACAATTTAAATTCTGTATTGCCCTAATTCCAAACACTTAGCTACATGTCAACAGACTCACCTAAACAGACAATTTTTCCTTTTTTTTATGGCTTCTCAGAGAAATAGGAGGACTCAATTTTCTGAAGCAAAGCAGTGTGTAGATGTTTGGTACCTCCTTGTGTTGACAGTCTGGGCTGCTGCCCTTCCACTGAGCTGTCATATTCCCAGATGGGCTCCTGGGGCTCCAGGTGTGGCTCCAGCCTGCTGGGAGAGATGAAAATGCTTTTTGAGAGCAGGCCAGATGGCAGAGGGACGTGTGGGTCAGGCATGATGTGTCAGGTAATGGTGCCCTGCACCCCTTAACCTGGCTCAGATGCTGGAGCAGGGAGGGACTCGAGGAAAAACTTAACTTTTGCTGTTAAAAGTGAAACTTAGGCTTGTCCTTAAGTGTTCTGTTAATCAGGATTGGATTTCATCACATTTTTTTTTTTAAGCTATTGTCTTATAACTTTTAGTTGTTGTTAAGACATTGTCTGTAAGCTGTGCAATAGAGGTCTGGTACTTTGAAACTCTTGTCATATTCCCTTCAAAATTACTAAAGGAAGCAATAAATGTCTAGATTTCTTAGAAATGGGACTTGAAAAATCATTCTTTTAAACTTCACATGTGTATTTTATTAAATATTTGCAAGTGTATGTAAATGTATTAAAGCATGGGACTGTAAAATAATGATCAAATATAAATATTTGATACTGTAGATGACAATTCTCATGGTGATGGAATTGCAGTCCAGTTTTATTTAAGTACAGGCTGACTAGAAACTGATGGAAAATTGAGGATACACTCCCTTACACTCCATAGATTGCACCAAACTAATGCCTTAAAGTGAGCTGTTTGCTAGATAAATCTTCTCCATCATGTGTTTGTTTTGACAATGTTACTTCAATGCTCCATCTGTCTGTCCTCTACTAAATTTACCAATGGGGAAAAATCAATAAACTATTATTCTCCTGAAGCCCCTGTTGCTGCATTAGGAGGAAAAGCATATTTGCCTGGGTATGTAAGGGGTGAAGGGGGTGTGAACTTGAGATTTCAAAACTGCCAGGTTTTGGCTGCAGCTTGTGCCAGGTGTGGAACACAGAATTCACCCTTTAAGGAAAGACCAAAATGACAGTGGCAATAACCACTAGGTTTGTCTTCACCTGCAGGGCCATGGTGAGAGCTCTGGCAGGCAAAGACTTTCCCTTTGGTTGTTTTCTATTCCTTACTCCACTTTTATCAGCTCCCTTTGTTCCCACAGCATCTGCTCTGTTCCAGCCAAGCCCAAGGCTGCAGTGGGGCAGGGGCAGCCCCTGCTCAGCTTCTCCTGTGTTCTGCCATCTCCTGACTGGGGGCATGTCAAGGGGTGTCACTGGAAATCAGACTGGCAAAACAACTCTTCCAGGCTTGGCACTTCCCCTTCCTGGCCTGCTAAAACTACTTTTTCTGACTCAGCAACCATCCTCATAACTGAGTATATAAATATACTTTTTCTGCCTCAGTTCGACACATGAGGCTGTGGGAAATAAAATGAAAAAGTTTCAGATGCTGTAAGCTTTCTGTGTACCCTTTCCTACATAATCCAAAGCACTGGGTCTGTAGATAAGGAAGAAGCCTGCTGGGATCACAATAAAAAACATTCTGTTTATGCTGCTGATCACTATGATACCTCAGAGAACCCTGATGGATGATGTACTTGCAAATAATGTTTACTCCATGGAGAAAACTTTAAAAAATTCTCACAGATTATTGCCCACAATGTGGTTCACTCTGGAGCTCTGGGTATAATGAAATGGTTTGTGGTTAAAAAAAAAAAAAAAAACAAAAAGAAAAGAAAAGATCTGTGGTCTTTGTCTGCTCAGATGACATTAAGAATGTAAAACTATGGAAATTTACGAGCAAAAAAGTCAAAAGTTCACTCAACTGGAGATATCAGAGACGTGCCAAACTCAAAAGCTGATATCTGGCACCCCTCACTGAATTCAAAGAAATAACACTATTCCTAACTTCAATTAATTCATTTAATTAAGTGGATCCACACAACCCTAGCAGCTGTCATCCACTGTGACCCATGTCTTTAACTCCTGTTGAGGTCAGTGTCTGCATTTGCGGTCTTTGCTGAGATGGCCCTAAGCCTGCATCTCAGAGCAGACCCACCACTGGACCTTCACCAGGGTCCTCTGCTGGATTTAGGTGGAGCTGGGATGTGCCCTCCAGAACATGTGGAAATTTTTTGGCTCCCATGTTGCTGCTCAGCACTTTTTAATCAACATGCAAGCTGCAGCGTGTCCCCCAGGCTGCTGTGTGGGGGAAGGCACACCAGGCATGGCTGTGAACATGGACACATGTAAAAGTTTTGCTGTTCATAGGCACAGCTGTTGAGACTTGGGTGCACACACTAAAGCTAAGTGAGCAATAGCTACTCCTTCCAATTACTACATTCCTAATGAATAAATAATATTTGGCCAGGAAAGGAGAAGGAGCTTGGCTGAGTCTGAAGCCCTGTTTGGACTAGGGTTCATATTCCTACACCAACAGTTATTTGGGGAATGCAGAGTAGCTCTTATAGAGGATGCTGAAGTCAGATGAGAACAGCAAATGGACTCTCAGGTACCCAAGCAGATAACTGGTAGGTCAATGATGTGGTCTGGGTATGGATTTGGGTCTGGGTGTCCTGATCTCAACAGGTGCCCTCACAATAACCTAATGGCTTTCCTAGAGGAGCAAAAACATCTCTATCTCTCTCTCTCTCTTTGAAATCCTATCCTACCATGGAAACCTTTCTTGAGAAAATTTCATCAAAACTGGCATGTCCCCAAGAGAAATCTCCTTTTCAACAAAGTGGCATTTCCCAATGATAAACTATGTTTCTGGAAAATGCCCAAATAACTCTACTGCTTGGCACCTGTTTCAGTTGCTAAATATTGGATCAAGTGATTCACATTACCATGGAGTCCCAAAGATTTTTTCATAATATGATACTTGGAACAAAGGCTCTCTTTTACAGTGCCAAAAAGCACTTGGGGCAGGGTGGGAGCCCAGGGGTGATCAGGCCACCAAACATGTGAGACTGCCATGCATGATCAAAGCCCTCCTGCTTTACCCAAGGTGAAGCACTGGCAGCAATGCCTTCCTGAGGTGTACCTGTCCCTTTCTGCTCCCCCTCCCACGTTCCCCTGACATGTTTCTGCTCACACAGGTTTAGGGAATTTAATCTGGTTTTAGAAAAACAATCCAATGTGTTTCTGTGAAAGTGGTCTTGGTCCACCATCAACCACAGCTTCAGAGCTGAGAAAGTCCAGCAACAGCTCCAGATCAAATGCAGGTGGGCAAAGGGGCAATGAATTTTGAGGATCTTATTGTGGTGGCCAACATCCAGTCTGAGGGGCAGAAAACTAAAGCTAAAAAGTGTGGCATTGCTTCTATCTCAAGCAGGTATTTGGTGTAAAGATCAGATTCTTTCAGGCCTGATTCAAATCTTAGCAATGCTCACAGAAATCACTTTTACTGACTTCAGGAGTTCTGGTCTCTAAAGTTATTCTCTGTTCTACTTAATGTGCAAGAGCCAAATCAAATAATGTTTGCTTTTGGTAGGACAAAAATAGTAAATCCATGAGGATGTTTTATTTTCTTCAGAGATTATGAAGCTTTCTTACTCAGATGGAAACCTCAATGGTAAACTTAACCCTAATTTTATGCATCTAATGTCTCTACATAACTAATGATCAGGCATGATTCATCCTACCTACCTGAGATGTCTGCTTTGGGATGGGATAAATGGGCCGCAGGCAACACTGATTCTCTTGATTGCCTCCCATCTGACCATTTCAGATGAATCCTCTTCCAATTGTTGGCAACAGAAAATAACATCTCTTCAGAGGCACATTAACATTTGTGTCACAATGTTTGTACCAAATTTCTTGATGACTCAGATGGCTTCAAGGGGCTGATGCAAGGCCAGTCTGAAGCTCTTATTTTCTCTCTGTTTATGCACACATATACACAGAGAGATACTTTAAATACATAAGTGCTGAAAGCCCATTTTCTTCCATAATTGGTAGATTCCCAACTACAAAGATTCAACTCCTTGAGCCTGGCACCCTGTGGGGTCACGTACGTGACTGCAAAGTGGATGCTCAGTCCTGTTGTGAGCTTTACATCTGCTTAGCACAGCTGTGAATGGCCAAATTTAGTGCAGGATGGCAGAGAACTGAGTCCTTAGGAGTTTTATTCACTTTGAATGCAGATTTTTTATGCCCTCAGAGCACAGTTTAAGCAAGGAGTTTCCAACAGACAATCAAAACATGCACTTAACCCAGTGAAACTCTGAGGAGAAAAACATTCTCTTTGACAGCAAAACTGATGACTAATTGATAGCAGATCTGACAAAATCATCAGGAAATCATGAGATAAATAAATACAGGTGCATTTCCTTCCTCTTCTTTCCCATTTCAATAGACACAAATTAAATGTAAATGGTTATTAGAAAAAAGATTCTGTGTGGCATTTAGTGGCTTTAAAGGCCATTGGATGCTAATTTTTTTTTTATTTATTCCCACAGCATATGGAAGATAAGTGACAGCACAGCAGGATATGGTGCTGTGGAAAGAAACCCTGCCATTTCCAGCTGGTATCCTGAATCAATGTAAATTCATTGATTTCTCCGGTGTGGCCATGGATGTGACTCCTTGGACATGAGCTCCTGCTCACTGGACCCTTCTTTTCAGGGTGGCACAGTCTGCAGGGTTAGGATATCCCAGGGAGCAAGAGACAAATGAGTGGCTCTTCCATAATTTTTTCTCAGTTTCCCTGTTGGTGGGATAATTATAGTTTTAAATTACTGTTATTTACTTAATGACCTGTTGCTCCTTGAGGAGAATTCTGTGAAGAGATTTATCCTGGTCCTGGCAAACAGCAATTGTCTGGTCCAGCTCAGATTCTGGAGGCAGCAGAGATTTGGTCTGGCCTTGTCAGAGGTCCTCATACTGCTGGACTTAATGGTGAGTGAGTTTCCCATTCTCTCAGTTTTCAGGACCATCCCAAAATGCAGAACTTGAGCTCTTGTGGAGAATTGTAGGCCTTGTAGGTTTTTTCTGCTCAAATAGGATGAATACTGAAAACTCAGCTCCTATTTTGGAATGTTACCACAGAAACCAACAGATTTTAGGCGTGTTGGCAGGACAGAGACTTTAAAAGATTTTTTTCAACACTTTGTCACTTTCTTTAAATTTGGGCCAATAAAAAATTTGAGTCCAGAGCAGTGCGACTGCAGAGAGCTGTGAGGCTGAGAAGACCCTGGGCTCTGCTGTTCCAAGGAAACCTCATGAGAAGGTAAAAAGCATTGCAAAGGTCATTGAAGAGAAGGCAAGGTTGGGATTTATGTTATCTGAGTATGAATGTAGCACTTTACACCACACAGAGGTCAACATCTGGGTTAGTCCTTGTGTCTTGACAGATTTACTTTTCAGATTTGACACCTATTCCCAGATGGAATGAACTGCCCTGTGGAAACTCCCTTTTCTCTCCACCGACTACAGAGATAATCTAAACAGCTCAGCTGCAGACATCTACACTGAAGCCCTGACAGTAGCCAAGGCAACATTTAATGCACCAAGTGAACCAGCAGAAGCAGCAGCTTATGGAGATCAGAATGGGATCTAAGTTAACACTGTGAACACCAACCCCTTGACAAAACTGTGCTGCCACATCATTTTTCACTGCAAGAACTTGATGCAGAAAAATGCAGCACTCTTGCTGCTGAAATCGCACAGTAGATCCCTGCAATGATCAATACATAAATGTAGGAAAGGCTGGAGTCTGTCAGGGTCCCATAGTGCAGAATCACTTTCTGTCCATCACTTTCTGCAAAGGCTCCAAACTAGGTTAATTATTGGCTTGTTTCCAGTTAGGAATCAGTAGCTGTTGAGTCATTGCTGCTAGGGCTATGTCTCAACCTGAGGAAAGCATTTTTGGGAAGAAAATTCTTGTTAGTAACTACTGGAATGTCTGTCTCATAAAAAATTAATCAAATTTCTGCGGGGAAAGTAAGGTTTAAACACATGTGTGGCCACTGTGGCTATTCCTTTGCCAGACTGCTTTCTTTGGGGCTCTAGTTTGTTCTGCCCTTCCAAGGCTCTCCCAGGGAATGACTGGATGCCTTTTCCTTGGAAGTTAAGGCAGAAATGTGAAAGTATGAGCATAAATGAAAAGCTCTTCAATCAAAGGATTAGTTCAAAGAGAGAGTGAGAGGAGTGTGTCCCAAACATATCAATATCAATGAGACTGCTCTAATATGCCTTGATATACAGTTGTGCAGACCTATCAAAGGTGTTAAAGAGACAGCCAAAATGAGAAGAAGATTTCTAAAGTTCAGTAAAGTAGAAGTCACAGATCAAACCTTATTAACACCTGTCACTTACAACACCCACGTCATGAGGAATTAGCACCTCTTGGCACAAATCCCACATGTGCACAAAGCAAGTAATGCACAAAAGGCAAAAAAAGGGGATGAATATTAAAGGAATCACTCAAAGGAAGGATTCATCTCCTGATCCTAACTGCGCATGAAATAAAAAATAAAATGTCTAAGGAGAAATTTTATAGGCAGAAAAGCAGCTGGGTACACCAGGGACCAGAGTCAGAGCGTGGAAGCTGTGAAGAGCAGATGAAGAACTCAGTTTGATCAAATGGGGATGATTAAACGTCAGTGAACTGAGAAATAATGAATACTTAGATGAGTAATGGGGCTAAACACTGATTAAAACTAAGCACCTGTTTAGAGAGAAAACCAATCATTTTAAAGTACCAGCAAAAAGAAAGGTTGAAGTCAGAGCAGTGACAAATATTGCTGTGACAGAAAGCCCCTACAGTACTCTGGTTGGATAGAGATAACAGAGGTAAATAACTTAAAAGTCATGAATTCAAGGAATGTGTGTGTTTGATTTTCTCTCTCCTACAGTACAGGTAAAAACAACTGGAGTTTGCAATCATGTTGGTGGAAATGAAAAGACCAGAGGAGAGCTAAGGGAAAGAAGAATTGTTCTGCGTCTAATTTACCGTGAGATGAGGGAACACATAGTGATGAGCCACAGAGTCATCTTTCACTGTTTTGCTGCTCTGTACAGCTGCAGTGGCAATACTATGTCTGTCATCCATTAACTTTTGGTGTCTATAAATGTCCAATTGCCCCTTGCTGGCAGCAATGATCAAGTATCTGAAATTCTCCTAATCTCAAAAAAGACTACTGCAGGCACACCCTACCTCTGCTGATCACTCTGTCTGGCATCAAGGCCCCCACCATAAGCACAAATCAATAATTTTCTATTGAGTTTGGGGACACAACAGCCTTTGGGAATCTGCTTTTCCAGCTTGTTGTGTCTGTGCTTGCTGGCCATCCCCCTCATCCAACCCATCAGGTTTAATTTTCTCCTGGCCGTGTGAGGCCGAGGATGAGATTGTGTGTGCATGGAGATTTGTCTCTATAAAGGGAGGCTTGGCACTGCACTTTTTACTGAGGGAGGTACAGATGCTGCAGCCTACTCACTCTCTCTTCTCTCTTGGACTCCTACACTCAGCAGCTAGAAATACCCCAGAGACTGCACTAACCTACGCTGGCTGGGAATGGTGCCAAAGTGGCTGTTGGCTGAGAGTTGCTGAAATCTGCTTTAGCGTGGCCTTTTATACCCTCTGTTCGACCCTCCTGTACCCTGGGGGATTAGTAGCCCTCTGAGCCTCATTATACCATCCATCAAAGAGTCCCCACATGAGGGTAAATCTCAGCTGGCCAAGGAGAGCTGGAGGTTGGGCAGCACAAAGACCTTCATTCACTCTCCACCAGAGGCTCTTAATTTTTAGGCTTGCTAACTGCTTATAAACAGTTTGAAATGTTCAAAGCAACTGCTTCCTGGGATAAGGAATTAGAACAAACAAGTAAACAGAGAAGCAATGTTAGCATGTTTCTGCCCTACTATTAAAAACAGTTTTATGACCTGAAAAGGATACGCCGACTGATTTTGGCAGTGATCACTCATTTAATCTACTCTGCACATACTTGCATCTGTCTTCCTACTTACAGCATTAGCTGACACCATGGGACTCTGTCTTTATTTTCTGCAACAGATTTGTAGTGGGTTCTCTAGAACTAAAAATAAACAAGCTCTCCTGGGGAATATGTTTGTCTCCTCAACCCCCATGTGCAGGTTGCAGCATGATTCCCGCTGGCTGTTTGGAGATTTATATTCCAGAGCTCTGCACAGACCTGCCAAGCGGCAGGATGGGAGTGGAAACCAACAGATGAATTATAGAAATTGCTGGGTGTTTGAAGCAAAGGGAACACTGACTTCCATAGAAACATGGGGGCTGATCTTGCTTATCCTTTTGCATTTGATACTGAAATTGTCATTGTGGACTACAAAATATGATGATCTGAATTACTTTGTGCATGCCTATCTCAAATATGGAAACTCATTCCTTTTTGCCTTCAGGTCCCTCAGAGTCAAAACCTTTGTGCCTGCAGAACTTGATCTTTAGGACAGAGGCTATGAGCTCTACTTCACTATCTGGGTCCATTTTATGTACTTAAGGGATTTTATTTTTTAATCATTCCACTTGGAGGGTTGTCTTACATGAAGCACTCTGAATCACAGAATGACAAAAAAAGTCTAGGCTGAAAGAGACGTCTAGAGATCACCTAGTCCAACCTTTTGTTGAAAGCAGACCTTAGATTAGGCTATCTGGGCCTTGACAAGTCAAGGCTTGAGTATTTCCATTGAGGAAGACTCTTCTGCTTTTTTGGGCAACTGATTCCAATGTTTAATTGTTTTCACAGTGAAGCATGTAGTTTATAGCCAGGTGGAATTTCTCTTAAATCCAGTTGTGCCCATTGGCTTCTGTCTTCTCACTGTTCATCCTTGTGAAGAAAGTTCCCTCTTCTTTATAACTACCATTAAGTACTGGAAGATTATGATTAGATTCCCAGTAACCTCCTCTTCTCAAGGCTTAACAAACCCAGTTCCTTCAGCCTTTATTCATATCAAGTTCTCCAAATGTTTTGTCATCCTGAGATTGTCTCAGATTTTTTAGCAGCTCCAAGTCTGATCCTGGCACTTACTGGTCACGTTGAGTCAGGGACAAAACA
Source organism: Ammospiza caudacuta (assembly GCF_027887145.1). Classification (NCBI taxonomy): domain Eukaryota; kingdom Metazoa; phylum Chordata; class Aves; order Passeriformes; family Passerellidae; genus Ammospiza; species Ammospiza caudacuta. The sequence continues at coordinate 145,820,958 of NC_080593.1, forward strand.
CAACCATGCAAAAAATGACCTGTCTCCTGCTTTATACAGCCCAAGGCAGCTTTGCAACAGTGGTGTGAGAATGTCTTGTGCTGTAGAGCTGGCTGTGAGTCCTGCAGTCAGTTTTTGAGGCTGCCAGCCTGACACAGCTCAATTCTGCTGAGCACACACAGCGCACACGACGTCCCTCCCTTGGAAAGCTGGTTTAGCTGATCTCTTTAGAATGCTCAGGCCATATGGTTCTGATTATTTATGAAGATAAAAGTGTGTATTTTTCTCTGTCTAAAAATAACCAGACTTAGGGAAGGAAGATGCTTTTGTGTAAATTATTTAAAAACAGGAAAGCTGCTAATCTCTGGAGAAAACCCTGGCTAGTGTTGGATGTGGTTCCAGGAAGCCTCTGAGAGGACAGGACAAGGGGTCTGTCTGCTCAACCATGGTTCAATAAAGTCCTTTTACACCCTCTGTGTGAGTACCCTGACTGCTCCCTCTTGAGCTAGTGCACATTTCTGCAGAACAGCTGATGAAAGAGCACATATAACACTTGGCATTCTCTGTGGTGGCTTCTTTCCTCCCCCTGTGCTCTGAGATTTTAACAATGTCCCTTAAACACTCACAGAATGGGGCTCTAATGAGGATGGAAGCCTGAAGGCTGACCATCTGTGACTGCTCAGACTCATTTTATTCATGGGTTTGGGGTCTAAGTCGTCATGGTGGAGGTTACTCTAAGCTGCCCAGCAGTCTTGGGCAAGATGAACAGTGTGGATATACGTGGTGAGGAAATTCAGGTTTAGGATGGGTGTGTCCATCTAAGGTCTACACCTGGTTGGATGAGGGGACCCAGGTTTGGTTAAAGAACATGAACCATCCTCTCTGCTCCTCCTTCTCTGCTTTCAGGCTGGTGTCATAAGCAGGACAAAGCACAGCCCGTGGCTCCTTGCGGCCACCATGTGTCCCCTCCATCTCTGCCACCCTTGGCTGGCTGTGCTGCGCCTTGGCACAAGTACAGAAGGCAGCCAGGCCATGGTTACCTTTTCCCTGGTGGTGTTTGGCTGTCCTAGAAACTGTCCTCCCACACTAGGTACCCTGCCAAAGGATTTGGTGAGGTTAAACACAGTAACACTTAGCAAGGTCTCAGATACAAGTGTGAGCATGGTGGAAAATGGGACTGCTGCTCATTCTGGTCCAAATAAACAAACAATTAAATTTTGAATTTCTTCTCAGTTATGACACCTTTCCTTGTGACTTTATCTGTCCTTTTTTGATGCTGAGCAAAAAAACTTCTCATAAGATTTATAGTTACATATAGTTCTCTCTAACAAGGACTTTCCATGGCATGATTCATAACTTTCCTTCACTCACTTTCATCTCCAGTCTCATGCTGTAGCAAAGTGTTTCTTCAGGGTGAAATTGTGAGGGGACCAGATATTTCTGTCTCCCTGACATTTCTCATTACAATCTTCTTCATTCCCCTAAATGGTTTGTTTCTGACTGTCAGCATTGCACAAACTCTTTGGTGCAAGTGGAGGAGATCTGACATTTAGCTGAGCTTTGCATTGGTTATTTGGGTGAAACAGAGCAGTGAATGGTTTTTATTGATACTATTGTCATTTTCTGAAATTGCTCTGGGAATGCAAAAAGCCATTATTCTGCATCTCAGTTTCTCTCTCATGGTAGTCCCTGGCCTGGCACTCCACTGTCTCATCCTAGCTCCCTCCAGATTCACAGAAGATCTGCACTTGTGTCCCTTTCAGATCAGCCTTCATGGCTGCAACTGCTGCACTATGGCAACACCTCTCCATTTCATCTGCCCTACATTTCCATGAAGAAGTGAACATACAATTGCACCCATGCTGTACATGGGCACCTGGAACATAAGTAGAGCCTATAATTTGCCTTTGATTGCATGCTGGAAGTCTGTGGGAGGTCAGGAGCTTAGCTCAAATTACCCCCTTGGAGGCAAGTGTTCTCACTGGATGCTGGATGACCTCTCCTCTTAAACCACGTCCTTCCAGCCCTCTGGGACCTCATCCTTTGCTTCTGTTTCTAAATCAGTGCTTTCACAGCAGAGCTCAGGCTCAGAGCCCTGCTCTGGGCTGCAGTACAGAGCTCTGAACTGGCACTGGGTCAGGGACAGGGCTGCCAAGGAGTGTGGTGGATGGCAGCCAACCCCAGCCACATGGCATCTTCTTCCTGTGCTTGGGGAGCAGGAACAGGGGATTAGTCTTTCCCTCCTTTCCCTCCTTGCCTTCAGGTGCCCAGCAATATGGAATTATCTCAGCCGTGTCTCATGGGACACCCTTCCCTTTTGCATTCCTTCAGAACTCCCTGGATGCAGGTCCAGTCGATGAGCTGCCATATCACATCACATGTGTAATAATGATTACTATGGAGCACAGAGTTTTTGAGATAAAATTCTTAGACTTTGGCTTGATCTATGATAGAAGACAGGAAAAATTCTTGAATCAGGATTCCCTGCTCATTCAAAACAGGTTGATGAAGAAGCTGTTGTATTTGCCACCTTTTCTTCCTCTGAAGGACCCTGTGATTACTTACTGACAGGTGGTCAGGAAAAGAGATTTCTTCCCTGCTGAACAACAGGCACATTCTGTTTTCATGCTGGTGGCAGAGTTGGTGCTATTGTTTCAAATCCTCACAGGATATGCATTAATTAATAGCAAGAGTGAGTTGCACAGATCCAGTGCTTATCCCTGACTCATTTCTCCAACATAAAGACTGCCAGTGGAATTTCTCCTTGGAGAGTTTAAAAAGCCCCAAACAAAGCAAGCCTTCAAAGCAACAAGTTGCTGAGATATGTTGCATTTCATAAGGGAGAAGCATTAATTCTGTGTGGGTCAGAGAGTCCTTCTGGGGCTGAAAGAACATCTCAAACGTCATTAAAGACATTCTGCTAAGGTGACCTCCTGGCTACTATCTTGCATCACAAGCAATTCTTAATTGTCAGAAGACATCCTTTGTGTTGTTGCAGTCGATTTCAAGGAGTAAGAAGAGTAAGGAATTTTCCTCCAGGCAAAGAAAGGTAACTGGAGATTTACACATGTTTTCAGTGGAAGTACACTAAATCCGTATGTCTACATTTGGAAGCATTCTCTGTTGGTTTTGGACATGGAAATAATGAAGTTGAGATTTCTGTTTTGCAAAAAAATAAATTCTAAAGGATGGAAATCAGTCCACAGAGCAAATTTTGGATTTTGTCCTACATTTTTTTTGGATTTAAAGAACTTTGAAAGGTAGGTTAATTCCAGCCCAGAGGAGATAAAAAACCTGCAAAATTCTTATTCCACTTCCAACTAACTAGCAGAAAAGAGGACTGCCTTGTTTCAGGTTTGTTTCCAATACATTTCCCAAATTCTTGTTTGCTCATATATTTTGAGACTTTTTTCTTGCTGGAACTTTATTCTTTGTAGAAGTTTTAAAGCCTGTCATTGAGCTTAGAAATAGCATGGGGCCCTGCTCTCATCAGATAAGCCTCATCAATTTTACTTAAAAACTTCTCTTTAAGTGTTAGTCAACTTTAGGGCCTGCAAGCTGGGAAGAGAATATGTGGATTTTTTAGAAATTGTACCAACACATCAGGTTAGAGCTGAATTTAAGTTCTGTGAAATGAAGATTCAAACCAATAGAAATATTTCCATATTTAAGCATTCCAATGAAAACAATTTTAATTGGACCTATTCCCTTGCTGGGTTTATAAGCCAAACACTGCATCATTTTGCTAGAAAAGAAGAACCAGATTTCTTAGCTTCCAGTAAATTTCACAGTCTATTTTCATTCTTTATGTGGAGTGAAATAGAGTTAGTATGGAATGACAAAAATTGAAATGCAAATTAAGTTTTTAAAATTATTTGCTGTGAGAGATACAGAAATGCAAATGCACTGAAGAATATGATCTCAAGGTTGAACATTTCCCCTGCTTAATTTCAAATCAGAGAGGAGTTTCTGTACTTTTGAATTGCATCCTATGGCTGATGTTTGCAACGCTATCCCTGGTGAGCAATACAAAGGGGTGTTAACTATTTAATGATGTGGACAGGCAGTCCATGGGAATTGGGAGAGTGGGAAATAAGGAAGATGAGCAGAAGGAAACAGCAATGCAATGTAAACAATGAACTTTTACAGCTCCGTCCTGAAAAAAACTTCTGGATTACCATAGCAACAAAAGCCAGGATCATGGCATGGGCAGCACCTCCACCACCCTCAAAGGCTGCAGCTGATGAAGGGAAGTGTCTGGGATGTGCTTTGCAGAGGTTTCTTTGGGATCCTTTGCCTAGAAGTTTGGAATCTGTTCCCTTAGCTGCAGATGCCTTCCAAGAGATGCATAAAGGTCCCTCCTGGCACCCACCTTTTTACTTTGGCAGAGCCTGGACCCTTCACAAACAGCAACTGCTTCCCAGAGGAGCACTGCCTATGCCAGTCCTGAGGAATGATCTTCCATACCTAACCCAGGCTCGAAGCCAAAACAGACCTGCACAGCACTTTGTTTCTCTACTCAGACAATAAATACCATACCAGTGTCCTCTCTCAGACCCCAGACCACAGAGTTTGGGAGACCAAACCAGAGGACCAAGGAAGGTGAGGTTCCAGAAATTCTGTGAGATCTTGGAGTATCAGGAATTTATTTTAGGAGTTGAAACTGGTTGTTATCTTTGTGTTTACATGAGTCTTGAAAGACACCTCTCTAGATAACACTATAAATCACTTTGGTAATGAAGCAATTTCCATCTAAACAATCCCATAAGTTGTTAGCTTCCAACGAAATTGCCAGGGGCTGGGTTTTTGTATTTGGTGGAAGCATATCTAGATCTATATTGCTTCATAGCATTTTTTCCTACATGTTAGAGCTTGGGAGAATAAAATAATTCATATACCAAGTAGAAATAATAAATTATCAGAGAAGGGGGCTTAAAATTCACCATTCATAAGAAAAGATGGATCATTATAACTTATTATGAAGTTCCCTTACTGCCAAGCTTTGAGGTTCAATGCCAGAACATAATAAAGCCAGTGAAGCTCAATGATTAAACTCTGCTTCCTCAACCCCTTTAAACGCAGATGGGGAAAATGCAGGGAGGGGATATCACTTAAATGGTGATGGGAGGGAATGGTAATAATGCAGAGTCAAGGAGAAGTCATTCTGAAACACACCTTAGGGACAGCAGGTGTGGTAATAAATTAACTCTATATACTTCAAGACAGGGCCAGAAAGACAGAGAAGAATTACAGCAAAGAGTGACTTGCACATGGCAGAGCCTGCCAAGCAATAACTTGCAGGTTGTAGGATCCATTCTTGGAGAAGCTCCATGCTCAAAACACCCACAGACAGTTGAACAAACATGGCCAGACCTGTTCCTGCACTGCAGCCCCTTTCCAGCACTGCTGCTTTTCCAGCATGGTACGTTGATCTGTCAGTGAATGATGTGGTGCACCCTGCTGGGGAAGGCATTGGGAAAAAAAGTGCCCTTGGAGGAGTTTTGGGTCCATCTATCCTTCCATACCTACTCTGAAATAATCATAGTGCCACCTAACCTGTTTAGGGATCCATGGCTGTGGATCTAACATCCATTGACAGAAAATGGTACCTGGGGAGCTGCTGCAGCACCTGATCTCCACAGCTAATCCAGGCAGGAGGGGATTTAATCCCTTTTCTTCCCTCGTACATTGGAGGGTAACTCAAGGAAGGAATAAAGGTTTTGAAGTACAGTAAAGTTCATGCTGTTCTCATCCTGAGAACAAACAGCACAAAAAGCTGGTGGTGCAGCTACTTTAAAAGACCTAAGAAATCCTGACATCTTCACCCTCAGATTCAATGATGTGCACAAATAGGCTCATTACTCCTCATTTCATCCTCCTCCAATGTTTTATAAACCAGGTATTGAAAATCAATACAGGAATTTTGAAAATTTTGTCCAGAACCAATCAGGAGAAACCCAATCCAGCATCAACAATTGCTGGACAGTTTTATGGTTGCATCTTTAAGGCTTTGGGACAACAGCAACAAAAGATTTTTGTAGCAGTTGCAGCAGTTGAATGTTAATCATACCAGGCTGTGAAGTTTTGTTGACATTTGTGGACCCTGAAATTACATGGCCTAGATTGTGCATCTCCTTTTGCTCATTCCAGAAGTCCAGATTTAAGAAGTAGATCTCTGTTTGTGACATTTTAATGATCTGCAATTTACACAAAGAATGGGACACTCAACTGACAGCTTTCAATATGGCATTTTTGGTAGGAAGTTTTAAAGTGCAATCCCTCTTTTCATCCTGCATCCATGTGCTGAAAGTCTAAGAAGCTCCATGTATTCAAGGGTGATAGGATTGAACCTTAAACATAAATCAGAGTGCATTTCCATCTCTTCTCCCCCAATATGCTTTGTTTTTAGAGTATGCTTTGTTTATAGAGATGTCATGGTGTACTCAAATAAAGCCTTCTACTTGTTAACACTTACGAAAAACATCTCAGCTCAATTGTAGAAAAGTGGGCAATTTGCCTGTCTAGATTTCTGAAAATAAAGAATTTTATAGTGAAAAAAACCTCAGATAAACTTCTCAAAAAGCTACATTTTGCTTTAGGCCTGAAATATCAGTAGTTTGTTTCAATTTTCTTTGTGAGAAACTCACTATGAAACATATTTTTCTAGTCTCTCCCAGCTGAAGGATGCAAGATCTCTTTACTTAATGGATTTTACATGGGAATTAATGGGAGAAAGGTTGGTGGTCTTGCTTTCGAGGGACAAGTTTAATTTTAAATTATATAGAGAAGTATTATAGAGAAATCAATGGTCATGACATGCATTAGAAAATCCTTCCTGAAGAGAGAGCCTTTGCCTATAAGGTATATTGAGGAATAGCTGATCATATATGTCAGGAGCAGACAGGACTTCTTGACATCCAGGTATACACAACAGCCCAGCACATTCCGACTCAGAAATCAAGGTTTTATCACCAGGGCATGGAGTAAGAAACAGCCTGGAAAAGGAGGGAAAAGGAAATGATATCTCCATGTGGTTAGGTAGAGGATAACAACGTGTAAGAATGAACAGGTTCAAAAAATGGGAAAGAAAATAAGCTCTGTGCAACTCAAAATGGACAACTCAGAAAGTAGCAAGGATTGGCCCAAAGAAGTGAACAGTCTTAGAAAATTTAGGCAGGTCTCCTGCAAAAAGAAGAGTAGAATAGTGCAGCACCTTTCCAGGAGAAGGTGACGAAGCTTTTAACTGCAGATGTGATCCTGAGGTGTGGAGGGACAGCCCCTGGTCCCCTGCAGTGACCTGCACTGACACTGGTGACATCAGAAGAAGCTTCATTGCACAGAACCTGGGAGACATTGCAAATGGGACAGACATCCCTCTTGGCTGTGAAGAGGAAAGGTCCTGGGGAAGAGAGGGGGATCCTTTGGCTCTGTAAATTTGGAAGGGAAAGGAAAAAGAGAAGCCCCTCTTCTTCTCAGCTCATGTAACCATTGCGTGTTCATGTATGATTCCAGCTCAGAAAGACTGCTGGAATGCACCTTTGGAATATGGAAGTGTAAGATGTTTAGCAGCTACAACTTCTGCCTGTCTTTAACTGGACAACACAACTGTCTTCTCCTTAAACCTCTTTTTGCAACATGGGAACTCAAGGGGCAAAGCTTAATGAACTCTGTAAATTTGTTATCTGAATGCTCCTGAAGGCCCAAAAAATCATGATTTTCCAAACACAAAATACAAAAACTGAGTTGTTTGGGTTGGTTTTTTGGTTGTTTTTTTAATGGCATCCTGTGGGAAAAAACACCTATGAAAGAAGCATTTCCCTAATGTAAAGAACAGGAAAGAAGTGGGAGTAAAATCCACAAATGAAAGTTACAAGTTTTAAAATATAATAAGTAATTGATAGGAAAAACTGAAGAGTCAATAGAATAGCAACAATTGCCAGGACTACAAACAATAAGAAGAAATACTTTAGGGCAGAAAAGAAAAGCTGAGGTCAAGCATAAGGTTTAGTTGAGGTGTTAGGGCATGGGTTGGACTTGATGATCTTGAAGGTCTCTTCCAACACAGTGATTATGTGAATTCTGTGAATAAGTTATCTAATGGATTCAGATATAAAATAATACAATAAGTATATATAAGATCAAAATTTCTAAAGAAAAAGATATTTGCAGATATTTTTGTTCTATATTTGAAAGATACAAAAAAAAAAGATCTAAGCCCAAGTAATGTTGTGGATTAAAAAATAAAATTACTATCCATACCAAAGGAAGATATGAAGCAGAATCTGATACCAGATTTCTTCAAATAAACAAATCAAGAAAATAATTTACATCAGGCATCAAGAAGGGATGAAGCAAAAATTGCCCAGATCTGCTGTGGTTACTTGATAATTCATCCTGGTAAATAAGGTAGTCTGTATTCAGACAGTTTTATTTTTTTATTCCTGTAACAGAGAAAAGGGAGAAACCAGATATTACCAGTCAGTCTGATGTTTGTTATGGGCCAGGCAGTGGGGCAGTAAGTTCAGGACTCTGTCAGGGAAGAGTTGGACCTTAAGAAGGGAATAGATGCCAGGCAAAATGGTTTTAATGGAAGGTACATCTTGTTAAACAAGCCTGTTATCTCTTTTTGATAAGATTATAGGTTTGGATGATTAAGACAGCTGTGCTGAGGAGGTACCTTTGGATTTCTCCAAGGCACTTCACTTAAAACTGCCTGACACACTGATTAAAATCTTGAATTAAAGGGAATGAACAGAGCAAAAAATAGATGGATGAAAAACTGTCTCACTGACAAAATTGGAAATGGAGTTATTAACACAGCTGGTGCTGGGTGAGGCCATTAATAGAGGACTTGTCTGGTCACCAGCTCTTGGTCAGATAACATATGATGCTTTCACCTCTGATACAGCAGGTGATATATATTTGCTTTTTAACACATGTTATGAGAGGAATTATTAGAAAGGTGTGGTTTGTTTTAGTTTTCATCCAGAAAATTAAGGCTCGTGATGCCTAATCAAGGTGCAAGGACACAAGGATGGGAAAGAAAGAACACAAATGTCTCTGCAGGAGATATATATATTAAAAAATGTTTGTAGGACAGTCATCCTTTCTTCAGGCACAACACTGGATGGTTCATGAACTAAATATTTCATCCAACTGAGCTGACATCCTTCCAAACAGATATGGAAATAAAGGAAGTCCAGAAGAGGCCCAGACCCAAACACTAATTGAGAAATAATGAAATAAACCTTTCTTTAGAAGATATAAATAACACAATCTATCCAGTTTATTTTTGAGACAGTGGGAATGAGAGATTTGGTCCTATCTGTTTCTCTGCAGATTGCTGAGAACCAACATCATGTACAACAGCATGTTAGGTAAAACTGATCCCTACCTGAAAAAGAGATGAATCAAGAGGCCTCTCAGGGTCTCTCCCAGCCTTGTATTCTCTTACATGATGTATTTTAGGTTAGGAAAAAAAAAGGCAATATCCTAGTTGTGAGATAAATTAGATATTTAATCAGCTACCAGTAAAGGGGCTGAATTCTCCTTCATTTGAAGTCCTTTCAAAGAGATTAGGTATCCTCATAAAACACAAGCTTAGTCCAGATTTTAGGGAAGATTGCAGTGGCCTGTGCCACCCTGCAGGATCCATCTCTCAATCCACAGAATGGGAATATTTCTGTCAACATATCTTTGCTATTTGCACCTCCACGCATCTTCTCTGATGCCTTAAACAGTACCTGAGCATCTCTCTGTCTTCCATTATATATATATATATATATATATATATATGTGCACACACAAATACAAAAATATAAAATGTCACTCCTGGGGTTAAATTTCTTGGGGGTGCTTCTTTAATATACAGCACTAACTTCACCAAGTTACCTTTGGAACTATAAATCTGGACTTTTCTGGGGGCTGAGTTATTTCTAAAACTCGGAGGGGTGGGAAAAAGTTTTCAGCTGTATCTTCAGGCTGCTCTGTAATTCTGAAGTCTCCTGGACACATCTTTACTTTGCCAGCCTCTGTGTCTGGCTTGGGTCTTCTCATAGGGAGCTATTTCAGTTTTCTTCCAGAAAGATTTTGTCAGGGAAATCTCACCACAACAAATGCTATGAACATTTTTAACTTTCACTAAGAGAAATTATGTTGGAATTGAGTCCTCTCATTTAACTGGGAGGTGAATAGGTGGGTGTTGGGGTGCAGACCTCGGGCTCAGTGCTCTGCTCTGCCCCTGCATGAGCTGCAGGGAAGCACCCAGAGGTCCTGGTTACCCTTTCTGGCGCCCATTTCTGCAACAATGGCTTTTCTCTGACGCATGAAGAAATGCCAGTCATCCAAGAAAAAAATATTCTTAGAAGAAAACTGACATGCCTTTGCTTCTGAGCTGTCATGTAATTATTATAATGCAATCTTTTCTCATATTTTACTACATTATTTCATGTTTATAAAGAAGGTTGGAAGTAAAGCACACACTTTGATTACTTTGCAGAACCCAATGATTAGCAATATTCTTACAGTCTAGGTTTCCCAACAAATAATTGCCTGGTTTTAGATTGTTTGGAGTAACATATTCTTAAATTATTGTGATTTTTCCATCAAAGACTTTTCTTTTCTTGTGCCTTATTTTTTCAAGTGATATCCCAAACAGTATCATCCTGTAATAATTTAGCAATTTGGCAAGGCTAGACTGTAGCAATAAGAAAAACATATGGAAGTTTTGGAAAATGTCAGAAATAGTGATGTGGAGAACGCAATAATCAAAGATCATTCTCTCTGAAGTCACTGTCCTTCAAGATTCACTCACAGGAGCTCTGAAACTGAAAATTCCTGGGGGTACCAACAGTGATTTAGGGGACTGGAAGGTTTGGAGGGATGATTTTCTTTTCAATTCAGTTCCACTTGGCCATTCTGACTCAGGGACAAAAGCTAGGACTGTTATATTATTATCATTAGTAGTAGTACTTTGCCTTTTTTGACTTAGTATTAACAATTTTTCCCTTACCAAATAGGGCTTCTCAGTTAGTATAGTTATTTTTATTTTTTTTTAAAGAATGCATGCTTTCAAATCAGTGTGCATGCCTATTTTGTTTTTTGAATTCATTACTAGGTCTTTAAAAGCACCTTCTGGTTTATTACTCCTGAAGTAATTATTAGAAATATGAAGGTTCACAGTGTCTTGTCTCCTGCTGATCATGTTTCTATTATGAGCATCTTAGAGAAAAGCTGACAGCTGAGTCCGCTCTATAGCACAAAACTGAATTCCCACTGATTTCAGAGGGAGCAGGGTAGCATCAGTTGATTCCTATTGATTTCAGTGGGATGTTAGGAGATGTCTAAATAGGAATTAGAAACCTAAATACTTTGTTGTAGCAGGGATTTAGGGGGTAATAAGATGGATTTCTGCAATAAGCTGGGAGCTCATCAGCAGGAGGTAACTAAGGAGAAGAAAGACCTGTACTAGTCAGATAAAAGCTGAACATGAGCCATAGAAATGGTGCAGGTGTGAGGAAGGCAAAGGCGCTGCTGCAGTGTCTCAGGGGAAGAATCTCCAGCAGGGAAGTGTTCAGTTGTGCTGCAATACTGCACCCTTCTCCTCACCCCTTTGAAAAGAAAGATGTGTTTATATTTCATAGTCACAGAGGGGTCATGGTGGTGGCTGGGGAGAGTTCAGCACTTGGAAAGAGTCTGACTGAGCTGGGAGCTTGTCCCATCCTGCAGCAGGATGAGTGAGAAGAGGTGTGGTTGTCAGCTATAAACACACCACTGGGTCAGCACCAGGGAAATATCAGACTGAGTTAATTTGAGGAATACAGACATAAGGAAAATGAGGTACTAACTGCTTATGGATAAATGTCTGAAAGTTAGAAAAGTGCTCCTAATTGTTTAATTGTTGCAGCAATTCTTGAGATTCTGGAAGAACCTCCAGTAGTGGTAATAAAGCCAAAAATGTTTCTGTAATTTTGGGGAGTTTTGTTCTCTTTTTCTTTTTTTTTTTTTTTTTTTTTTTAGAAGCATGATCAGCTTTTAGATGGAACCTGATGATGATATGTGACAGCTGGAGATGAGATTGGTCCCAGCAGATCCTCCAGTATCCTCTTCCTGGGGATTGTTAAGGATTGTTTAAACACAGGATCGTCCCCTGTCTCAAGCAGGCAGGGCTTTCCAGTGGAGACTAATTCCTGTCAACATTTTGTATGTGACAAGAAAAGTCTGGGTCACAACAAAGCCTGCCACTGTCTCCAGTGTGAGCAGTCCAGGGAGCTCTCCCATTTTTCTGGGGTAAAAAGCCATTCCTGAGGATGACTGAGGAAAACTCAGGAGTATAAATAATGGTGTGTGCCATTTTTTAAAGTCTCAACAAAGATGCTGCTGCAAGAAGTAGGACAAAAGAAGAAAGAATGAGTGTGAAGTCAGTTCTTTTGCAAGAGATGGAAAAAAAAAGACTTCTGTCCTGCATGTGCCCTTGGGACTATTTATCTTGTGAAAATCTGGTGTTTGCTCTCATTATTTATTACTGCTTTCTCCTGAAATAAGCAATACTGAATGTGGAGCCCAAGGTGAAATAAAACTTGTTTTTGGTGAATTGAAACAGTCTAATGGCCATCATTCTGAGCTGCTGGTTTTTGTTCAGTCATTCTGAGAATGTCACAGAGTGGCCAAGTCAGCCCTGGCTCCCAGGCTTGCTTGCTCAGCTTGAGAGACCTGAGTGTGCCCAGAGGGTGTCTGCTTGTATCTTAGCAAGCTGAATATAGCTTGTGAAATCTTATCATTTCCACTGAGCCCCTCAGTGCTTAGACTGGAGCAACTTCAGTGCCTGTCAAATGAGGCTTTAGGCAGATTTGCTAATGACCTTGAGAGATGGACAACACTGGAGCAGCACTAAATGAACATTTTCAATTTGAACATCTTCCACCCTGCAGAGCTTTGCACTGCCATGATCTCTCAGTTAAAGCGAGGGAGACTGAGGCACAGTGGCAGCTTACAAGAGCCTCTTTTAATTAAAAATAAAGCACCTCTATGAAGGTATTGTGCTGCTTGTTTTGTTGAACACTCCCTTCAGCCATTTTTCTCATCCTGAGAAGCAGCTCAGGCTCTTCAGATTCCAGAAGCCTAAATTTGCTTTTAGAAATAACAGCAAACTAAATTCTGTGGTGTTTATTGGAGAAAGGTATTTACAGAATGTGTTCATGGTTGATCATAAGATGCAAGTATCCACCAGCAGCAATGTGCCTGGCCACTTGAACTATATTTAGAGAAAATGAAAATCCTATTTTAGTCTAGTATTATTTCTCAAGTCACACCCAGGGGGTCCTCAGGCAAAATGGGCTTGTTGTGCAGGAGTCTGTACATATGTAATGTGGGAGTCAGGAGTCTGGCTCAAAGGCTCCCATGATCAAAGCTATAAAACTGTGAAAGTGGGACAGAGAGGCTGGTAATTAGCTTATTTTGAGAGCTGTGCTTAGGTGGTGAAGAAATTCCCTACTGTCTATGCAGATCCTAGGAAATTAGTCCTGATCCAACTCACTTATCACCCCCTCAGCTTCAGATGCCAAACTAGCAGCTATAGCTGAAATCAGGCATCTACTGCAGCTGTATGTGACTCTGAATGGGGCTGTAATTGGAGAGAAATAAAACAGGATTGGAGAATAAAACAGGATGCAGGATTCCTCTCACCCTGCATCAGTCACCTACAGAGCAGAGCCCTGCCCCACTTACTCAGTGCAGAGACACAGCACCTTTAAGGTGTGTCCTGCCAAGGTGGATGCCTGAAGCAGACCAGGCAAAACTCTCCCTGAAAGTGCCTCTTTCTCTCTGTTCCCTCTGAACAGTGTCCAGTTGACACCCATGTGTCAACACACCCTGGTTTTGGCTGAAATAGAGTTAATTTTCTTCTTAGTAGCTAGTACAGTGCTTTAATTTTAATTTAGTCCAATGATAACTGCAAACACTCTCCAGCTGGGGCTGAGCAGGGCTTGCCCTGAGTCGAGGACATTTCAGTGTCCTGTGCTCTCAGCAGGTGCACAGGAGTCATGAGGGAGCATGGGCAGAACAGGTGACCTGAACTGGCCAAAGGATCTTCTACACCACAGAACATTTTATTCAATATATAAACATCCCAAAAACCTGCCAAGGCAAGAACCATGCTCTTACAATGGTGAAAATAACCCCTGGATGGCTGGAAACAGAACCTGTGCCCTATGCCACCACTTGGGACACTATACTGGGCCTTGAAAAGAAAATTTTAGGGAGATGTGGCATCCCAGGAATAATTGACTCAGACAATGGTATTCATTTGGGAAACAGTCTCATAAACACTTGGCACTGAGGGGGGATATCACATCCCACATCATCCCCCAATCTCTGGGAATATTGAATGATGCAAAGACTACACTGTTAAAGACTACACTGCTCTCAGTGTAGTCTTTAACAGTTAAACATTGGAGATACAGATTTAGCAAAAGCCACCTGGCTGGCCAACACTTGAGGATCTGCCCATCAGGCAGTCCCTGCCCAATCAAAACTTTATGTTCTGTAGAAGAAGACAGAATTTCTGTAGTGCCCATCAAAAATAATCTGAGGTTAAACCACCAGAGTGGTGTTGTGCTTCTTTTCTCCAGGTGAACTCTGTGCTGTCTCAGCATTGTATTCACATTGTTTTTTCCTTGATGGCAGACACATTTTGCCTTAATTCCTTGTAACTGACAGATTTTTGTACAAGGTGATCACCCATTGTGAGCAGATGAATACAGCTCTTAAAATGGGCTAGAGCTTCTGCGCATGCTAATGAAATCCCAGAAATAAGACATTGAGAAACAGGCTAGAAATACAGAACAAAAAGGAACACAATGCATGTCAGAAAAATCCTCTCTCGTTGCTCTATAGAGTGTGTGGAAAATAGCTTGAGCACCTTCATTACCATGATGGGAGATAAATAATTTGTCACTTTGATATTATCAGCAAATAAAGCAAAACATATTGCAGTTAAAGACCAAAGAGATAACTGAAGTCCTTTTTAGCTCTTAGAGGTTTGCTGTAACTACACTGGGCATATTGCATTAAGTTCTAACTACTGGAAATTAGAAAGCTTTCAAGAGAGACATGAAAATTATTATGGGCCTGAAATTACTGACCTAGGAAGAAAAGATGAGGTATGTTACAGCACACCCTTGGAAAGATGAAATGATGAACCAATTGCTTCACAAAAGGCTCCACGTGTGATTTTCCACACCACACAGAGTTTCAAAGAGTCACAGTGGAGGTGAATACCAATTTTCTGATAAGTTAGTTAGCAATTTAAAAGTCCAATTTAATCCAGAAACACAAGCTATATTCCTTGCTGAATCTTCAAACCCCAGAATGTTGTTTTTATAACCACAAACCAAAAGGCTGGAAAATCCCTTTGAATTTTTCCCTTCAGAAATTTATTTTTTGAGTGCTTGGTGCCTTTCTCTTAGGACAGAAAGTCAGATCAGGTTGGTGAAACACAATGCTTTTAGAATCCTTATGCAACACTGGCAAAATGTTTTGTCTTTCTTCAAGGGCCCTTGGGCAAACTTCCTGTACATGTCAATAGAAATTCACTGAATAGATTGAAGTGAAAATATTGTCCTGAGCAGAGAAATTTTTTCACAACTCTGAATTTGTCACTGCTCTATTTTGAGTTTTAATTGCCACCTAGAGCATTTGGATGACATCGAAAGTCAAAGAATTCATCTGTAAATATTTCACCAATGCCAGTGGCAAGAGTCTCTAAAAATACACAGTAGAGGACAAAAGGCTCAAACTGAACATCAAAATTATGTCTAAAAATGTTGACAATCCAGTGAATTGGTCTGCCGATTGATGGCATCGTCCTGAGCTTTGCCCAACCAGAATGAAACTGGAGGTGTTGTCCCTGTGCACAGGTGGCAGGGAAGTGCTCTGACAACCAGACTGCTCTTCTGGAGGGGAGCAATGAGGGGCCAAGAACTTGGAGCTGACTATGAACTCTTTGAAGCAGGAATTATTATTCACAAGAGCTTGCTGTTATAAATAAACTGAACCACATCAAAGCTGAGGAGTTATGTAAGCATCCAAACATTGTCTTTCCAGAACCCACAGGATCTGGACTGGGCAGACCTGAGCCAAAGTTACAAGTGCAAACTTAGGCTGCTCTTAATAATCAAATCATCTTTAATGATGATGCAGGAAAAAGAAATAAATTAGGAGTACTTCTACTGGCATGGTGAATTCCAACTTTAATGTAAATCAAATTCAGATGAACTGTTTTGCATGTACTTGTGTCACTGAGGAGTTCATAGGATTTAAGCAAGTCATTTTGCAGAGTTAGCATATGGCTAAGTGCTCTCTGAAATAGAGATGTTTTCCTGGAACATGACTGAAATCAGAAAAAGAAAATATTAAGACTGAAAAGGAACTCTGAGGTAAAATAATCCATTCTTTCTACCAGATTCCATAAGAGGTCATCAAATGGATCCTGCATTGCATATATACTTCTAGGGAAACCTGGAATACAATTTTCTTCTTGATTTATATATCTGCGGTGACAGTACTCTGGTCTTGAGTTAGTTATGCCAGTGATTAATGCTGTCAGAGCACTAAAAAGCACTTTATTTCACCAGTTGTTCATTACTCTGATTATTAAAAAAAACAAACTGTTGCAAAAACCCCAATGCATTTTAGGGACAAAAATGTAGGTTAAGAGGAATTGCTGGAACACAGCCCATTAACTTCCTTCCTTCCTTCCTTCCTTCCTTCCTTCCTTCCTTCCTTCCTTCCTTCCTTCCTTCCTTCCTTCCTTCCTTCCTTCCTTCCTTCCTTCCTTCCTTCCTTCCTTCCTTCCTTCCTTCCTTCCTTCCTTCCTTCCTTCCTTCCTTCCTTCCTTCCTTCCTTCCGCCACTTCCTTCCGCCACTTCCTTCCGCCACTTCCTTCCTTCCTTCCTTCCTTCCTTCCTTCCTTCCTTCCTTCCTTCCTTCCTTCCTTCCTTCCTTCCTTCCTTCCTTCCTTCCTTCCTTCCTTCCTTCCTTCCTTCCTTCCTTCCTTCCTTCCTTCCTTCCTTCCTTCCTTCCTTCCTTCCTTCCTTCCTTCCTTCCTTCCTTCCTTCCTTCCTTCCTTCCTTCCTTCCTTCCTTCCTTCCTTCCTTCCTTCCTTCCTCCCTTCCACCCTTCCTTCCACCCTTCCTTCCACCCTTCCTTCCACCCTTCCACCCTTCCACCCTTCCACCCTTCCTTCCACCCTTCCTTCCACCCTTCCACCCTTCCTTCCACACTTCCTTCCTTCCACCCTTCCACCCTTCCACCCTTCCTTCCACCCTTCCACCCTTCCTTCCACACTTCCTTCCACACTTCCTTCCTTCTTTCCTGTAGACATCTTTTAAAATCATTAACTCCTCAGCCCTGGGTCTGTCCCTTTTGCCTTGGATCTAAATCACCCAATTTGCTCAGGCCATTATAGTAGTCAGAGTTGATATCAAAATGTAAGGCTCAGAGTCATAGCTTTAAATTGGAAAAGCACCCTAGGGGAAAAATTATATCAAAGAAAACTAATTAATGGAATAGGCTGAGCTCCCACTTACCAGCTACCAAATATTTGAAAGCTTTACTCTAAATGTGATCTGCATTGGACTTTCTCCATATCTGCTGTGTGGAAAGAATGTACTGCCAGGCTTCTCCCATGTACCTAAAATTCAATACTGTAGTACAACTTTGAAATGTCAAGTCAGTTTAAAGATCTAAAGCCATTCAAGGAGTGCATGCTTAGGTACCCTCACATTTTCCCAGCCTGGCAGCCAGGCATTTTTTACCTGTCAGCACAAGTAAAAGACAGGGAACCCTTAAGAAGGCAGGTGGAGGGATAATTCTCTAGCAGGTTATTCATCCATCCATTTATTCATTCATTCCCCAGGGGTAACAAACTTGCTGGTACCATCAGCAGATCAGGTCTCTTCTGTAGTGCCCAGTGTCAGACACTGACAGTGGTTAAAAATGTCACTGTGGTCCAGCCTCTTTAAGGTGACCCTGCCATGTAGTACCAACAGTGAATAAAAACTCATTCCCGCACAGGAGAAACAGCAGAGTCCTTGCATTAATGGTTCCCCTGCTCTGCCTGCTCTGCACTGTGTGTGCTCAATGGACCCACTCCTGTTTCTTCCCTGCAGGCAGCAGCAGAGAACCTGCTCCTTTTCCCTTTGCAAAAGGACATGGTGACAGCCTGGCACCTGAGAAGTTGGTGGGGGTGTTGCCAGGATTCCCTGCAAGCTTCAGGACTGGGTGAAACAATGACCCAGTTCTATCAACTGTGCCTTTGCAGGTGATCTTCTGACAGAGACTGGCTTAGACAGGTGTGCTGGGTGTCAGAGGCCACTGCCTGGACCAGGTCTGTTTGAAAAGTGACCTTTACTGTTGCACCAGCTGAGGGAGCTGAAAATGGCCTGGGTGACTTGTGGTGGTGCTTTGGGAAAGCACAACAACTAATTTTTAAGATGACAGAATGGTTTGGATTCACAGATTTTTTCACCCTTCATGTGTCCCCAGAAATTCAAATGCTTTTAAATCACCAGCGTGGTTTTCCTAGATTAATATTTTTTATTTGCACATATAGAATAAATCTTTAAACTGAGTGTGATAAAATATGACGGCATTTAAAGAGAAGTTATTTTATTTAATAGTATGTTCCAACTCTGTTCCTTTCCTGCCCTGCTCTTGCTTTTTACTTCAGTTTCTCATTGGATTTCTCCTTTCATTCTTTCCCTGCTCCTCTTTAAATCTTTCCCAAAGTGAAGACTGAACACAAAAGGTCCAAGTTCTAATCCAGCACTTGAAATCACAAAGCTGACAAGAAAATGTTCTGTGAATACATTAGAAATATAAAGAAGGAAAAGAGAGTGTGTAGCACCCCACCACTAATGGGAAGAACAAAAAAAGGGGAGAAGACTGCAGAGAAGACTGAAAATAATTGTCATCCTTGCTTCAGTCTTCTCCCCCAAAAATATTACTTATACCTAGAGACATGAAAAAATTAATTTTAACAAAGAGATTGAAATGAAAATGAGATCAGGGAGGGAACCAAAAGTCAGTGATTATTTATATAAAATAGATGCTGTCAGCTCAGCAGGACCTAATGAAATGGAGCAGATTTAGGGAATATCCAAGGCAGCTCTGAGTGACCTGTGATTATCTTTGAGCACTCAGCAAGGGCACTCTGGTCCCAGAGGACTGAAGGGAAGCATCCAATGGATCAGGGATTTCAAGATCAGCTCCTTTAACTTTGTTACCTAGCTAGACACAAGAAAACATTACTAAATAATCAGTTTCTTCAGGTTTCTAGAATAATAAAATATTCTTAAAGGTGCTTCCTTCCACTTAAGGCTGAGTGATGAAAAGCCATGAGTGCAACAATGTCAATAGCAAATCAGGCCAAATTAATTTAATTTCATTTTCTTTTTGAAAGAGAATTGGAAAATTATATGGACACAGAAGATGAGGTCAGTTTAGAAATAATAGATCCAGCTTTAGTGATGCTATTGATGATCTCCCAGTTGACTCTAGCATGTACACTAGGAGAACAAGAGTTTAGATGCCTGAGAGCCAAAGTTCACTGGCACAGGAGTTCAGCAGGACAAAGGATGGGTTGTGTCAGTCATTTCCCTTTCATTTCCACCTCCCTTAAGAGAGTTCTAGGTTAGACCATGGGATCTAAACGAAGGCAGTGGATGTAAATATTTGTTGAAGACCCCTAGAGAAAGAGGGGATTTTTACAGTGAAAGATGGGGGTTGAAAGGGGCTGAGTCTGGCCTGCAGAGCTGGACATTATTTTGTGACTGATTTTGATGATGAAGAGGCAACATGCTCAGGTCAGCTGAAGAGACCCCTGGATAGAATTGGACTGTGAAATCTTGGTAGGAGATCAGCTTTGGAACTAGATTTGAATTACAGAGAATGTCTAAAAGTGGTCAGATGAGATTCCATGAAAGCCAAGTGCTATAATTTAGAAAGACGGAACAATGGTGGTTAATGTTTGCTTTTGTATAACTGCCAAAAAGAGAATGGTGAATATTGGGGATCACAAACTGAAATTACTTATAAAGGGGCATTGTTGCAAACATTTTCTTCTGAGAGGTATTGTGCAATGTTTTGGATGTAAGATTAGATAAGTGTAACTTTAAAAATAAGCAGAGAAATTTTAAAATAAAGATATAGGCAAAAAGAATATAATCCAAATGAAATAGACAGAAAAAAAATTTGAAAAGTCTGTCAAAAGAGTGTTAATCTAGAGAAGAACAGATTAAATCATATTTAGTCTGCAAAATGGTGTGATGAGGCCAATGAGAATGTCATCAGTTGTACTTTCTGTAAGATAGGAAAAAATCAGTTCACATTAATCAATTTAATCATCAAGGAAAATGTAAATTACACATTAGGAAAATATTTAAAAAATATGAAAGACGCATGATACAAACGGTAGGCAGATTTTGTGGGATCTTCTTCACTGACAATTTTTAAAGAGGATTAGGACACAAATTTTTCACAGATTATGTAAGAATAAATACTTTTCCTTAGGGTAAAAAGGTCATTCTGGTCTTCTACTCCCATGAATACCTGATCAAGTGATGAAATTAATTCACCCATCCATGCTGTCTGCATGCATGTAGAACATTATCAGGATGTAATGATGTCCTCTGAAAAGGTATGGAATGACTGTGGGGAAACACCAAGGAAGGAACTGACTGGCCCCTAGGGATAAAAACATTAGAGCCCCATTTCTTGAGATTTTTTAGATATGGTTTGCATAATGCAACTTCTGTCTCTGTAAGCACCTCAGTGAAGCTGTTGGGTTGGGGCTAAAAAAAGTTGTTCTGGAAGAAGTTAAATTGAAAGTTTAAGAGAACAGCAAAAACTTACAAATCCAAGTAATAATTTGCATAAACCTTGATAGAATGAAAGGAATGGGATTGAGCAGCACAGAAGAGAGGATTAAAACAGTGGGTTTGTAACCATGAGCTGGCAATTAGGAAGGATCCAAAGGGGCCACATGAGATGTCAATGCTTCTCCATGATAGTGATTAAGAAGTTAATAATCTTTGTCTAATGGTATAAAGTGCACCCTCTCTTTCCTCAGAGATGCCCTATACCCCTTGGCACAGCACTGCCCAGCACCCACACCTGACATTTGAGTCCTTGCTCCTTTCCACGTCTTGACTGCTGGAGCTCATTTTAGAGCAAGTCCAAAGTAACATTAGAAGAAGAAATTCAAATATGTGTCTATGCCGAAACCAAACCAAACATTTGGTAGTCATTTCTTGAGTTCAGTAATACAGGCAAAACAGATTCAGTGGTCACACTCTTCTGAGAGACAAGAACCCATTTAAACACCAACATTCACCTTCACTGATATCATCTTAGGTCTTAAGGTGAAGGGTCATAAGTTAGACAGGGATATGGTTTTAATTTGTCCCATTACAGTCCAGATCAGAATCTGGATCTTCTGACTCTGAAGTCTAGCTCTGGGTTTCAATTTTCATCTGTTGTGAAATTGAACATCTAGATTTTTATAATGACTTTCCATTCCAGCACAGCATCAATGAAAATCCTTCATGACTGGGCACTATTGATCTAAACTTGTTAAAATGTTATTTCTATTTCATGAACTCTGAAGACACCCTTGTAAGACTTCTATTTCAATGAACTTTTTGAAAGCAATTTTTAATCCACTCTCTTCCATTCTTGCATATTTTTTCCTTTCCTTAACTATTGCTAATGCTGGCAAAGTATGCAAGGCTTGACCTAGAAATAAATTTATGCAAAACTAAGTTGGACGCTCTCGCTTCAAACCTAAGGGGGCAGTAGTCAAAGTCACATCAGTTTTGTTTCCACTATGCAGATTAATTAATTTGTGTTCACAAAACACTCCTAAAATTTTGGCTAGTGGTGCATAAGTTCTGTTAATATTGTGAAGAACTTTATTCCTAGCTTGTTTCAATAGACAACAGTGTCAGAAAGGAAATCCAGTGATATTAGTGGCCAGCTTGCTGGTATTCTGAGATAGATGATTATTACTGGAGAGCTCAGAAAGTGAGATGAAGTTTTGCTGAACACTTTCTTTCTTTTGTCATAGTTGACACCTGGCTGGCAGCCATAGCAAAGATCTGAGAGGGAGTGGCACATTTAGGTGGCCTCTGCAGGACAATGTCTCACACAGGGAGTGTTTGGGGGAGAGGTGTTGATCTTCACCTGCTATTTTGAGGTGTGGTGGAGTAATTCACAGTTTCCTTATCATAACCATATTTTTATATCAATAAACATTATGCAAAGGGTCAGGCAATGTTTTGTTAGTCCCAGAAGACTGGAATTCAGGTTAATTGTGGATCAAAGGAGAAAGGATGTCCCAGCACGATGCCTTCCTTAGGTGGGAAAGAATGATTGAGCAGCTGAATTGTTCCTAATGTCTCTCTTTACTTAAGGAGATCCCTGTATCTTTCTCTAAGCCATGAATCATTTCAATGTGTAATGCAGTCTAAGTCTACTTAGAGCTGTATTGTCCAGCAGTGGTGATCTCCAAAGGCCACCCAGTCAGAAAACTGTTTTCCATTCAGTGGTGGAAAACAGATCTCATTGGCCTCTCAGTAATGCAGCTCTGATTCCAGCAGCTTTAAATAAAAAATAAACCCCAAAAGCTTCAATATGCAAAATAGCTGAGAAAAACCATAGATGCTTTATACACAGGCATAACTCATTTATCAGACCTCACAATTGTCCAAATCTTATCTCAAAGTGCACCAGATGTTATGCACTGTACCATGGGACTTGGACTACGTGATGGGTTACCTGGGCTTTCTTCTAGTGGTGTGTGCTCTGCCAGCCTCCATGGTCTGCTTCAGCCAGGGGCTTAAGCTTCTCACTGTGGTTATCTGGGCTGTAATGATGTCTCTGTTTCATTTATTCCATCTGACAAGCAATACAATACTTGCATACAGCTGGTCAGAAACCACCCATAAGACAAGATGACAAAGCACAAAGGCTGTCAGCTCTGACTTCTCTTACTCATTGCCCATTTTGGTGTATTGTGCTGACAATTAGCTAATTACTGTTATAGGCTGTTCTTATAATTAACCATGCAAATCACACTTCTGGTTCATGTCCACACATACAAGGGTCCGTACTGTTGTTTTAAAAGCACATTGAAAGCTCAGTTAAATTACAGGTACTCTGTTTCTGTTAGGCCCTAAATTATGATTTTAGTCCTGTCTATGTTGGACATCTCAAAGTTTTACATTACACAAGATCTGTGTAACCCACTCCCCTATTGAGGAGTTCCCCCAATGAATGTTTGCTCATTGCCAGGGCTCAGGCTCATTGCCAGGTTTTCACAGGACTTCTCTAAACACAGCTTTCCATTTTCTTGGCCTATCAGCAGCTGTGAGAGAGGCTTGTGCCCCTGTCCCCCATTGGTGAAGCTGTGCATTCTGCATGGTCCTGTTCACTGGGAGAGATGGATGTGGAAAGCCTGATGAGGAGAGTGGCTGTGGCATCCTGGCTGTGATGGTACCTGTGTCCTGCCTGTGGGGTAATGTGAGCCAGGAGCCAGTTGTGAGCCTCAAGTTCAGCATGTGAAGTTCTGCAGGTCTGTTTTAAATGTGAAGTTCTCCAGGTCTGTTTTCAGACCTACCAAGGTCTGTGCCTTGGTAGTAGCAAACAATATTTGCCACCTGGTCTAAGCAAGCTGATGAGGCTCATCGCTTCCCTGACCTCAACAGCTGTTCTGAGAGAAGATATAGCCTCTTCCCCAAACTTTGCTTCCCCCTTTATACTTATCTAAACAGCCACTCTCCCATTTGTAAACCTAAGTGCTGCACTGCTAAAGAGCCTCAGAGAAAATTCTGGCTTCTATTTTCCTTGGATGTAAGTGTGGTCTCCCTCATGTAGTGCCTCCAGGAAGCTCTTTCATGTGCAATATGGAACACAAAGAAAGATCATATTGCCATTACTATTTATAATCAAGATATTGACTTTAAAAAGGCTTTAAAAGATCAGTTTTAAACTGGCCCAGCAATTATTATATTGCTGTAAACCAGCAATGGGAGACAAGGGTCAGAAAGGAAGGAAAACATTAGGAAAAATAATAGAATAACTCACTATTGCTTTATACAAAGAAAAATGGACTCAGGCTTGTCAGTGTGCCATTTATTAAACATTGTCTTACAGTTGCTTTGCTATTTACTTCAAATGCCAGAGACCCTCTGAATTGGCGACGATGAATGGAAGTTTTCTGGCATGCAGCACTACTGAGTTCAAAAGGAATAAATGTGATCAGACCCAGTCAAGAATACTCCCTGTTTCATTCTATGCAGTCTCTCTTGTGTGTTTATTTAACTTCCCTTTAGTTGCACAAAGCAGAAATTATGAGATGAGTGGTTACCTGGTAGCCTTCTTGAAAAAACGTGGCTATTTTGACCCATCTCAGCAGCAATATTGTCTTCAAAAGAGGTCCTTGGCTTAATATAATCCTACAAGGTAAAGCCAAGGTCATAGCAACATTTGAGTACTGGATAGTGAATTGTCTCCAGGCTTGAAAGCCCTTTGAAAAATAAAGATTCTTAAAATTACTTAACCTGTTTTCAGATGGGGACAATGAAGAAAAGGTGAAATAGGTTTCTTTGATAAACAAGTCAGTGACAGAGTAAAGAATAAAACTGATTAGCATTGTAAGGATTTTTAAACATTAGACCATAAGTCTTCAGAAAAGGTTATTGAAATATAATTTCAATAGAGCTAGGAAGTTTTACAGTAGCTGAAGAGCACAGAGCTTCTGCAGAAGCATCACCTTGAACTTTGCAATTGGGAACAGCTGGTCAAATGAGATTTTTGGTGCTCATGTATGTTGAGTCATTGCAGACTTGTTAAAGTTCACCTGTCCCTGAATCTCAGCAAACTAATTAAGAGATATCCTGGAGTAGCTTGGCCAAGATGTGCTGGGCATGGGCTGCCCTCAGGCAGAACAGACAGTCATAAAGCTCTTGGCTGCTGCTAGAAACAGCAAACAAGATGTTCTGTGTATTTATTTGTGGTTTATTTGTGAAAGCAATGCTGTCAGAATAGCAGCCCTTGTCCAAGAGAGCCTTCTGGAAATGTGTGGGTATCATGCAATTACACCCCAAATGCACATGCTCACACTGCCTTGGTGGGAAAGGACTGAAGATTTCACCTGAAAATACTGGGGTAGTGCCTTTTTTATGGGATCAGCATCTGGGCAGTGTAGGCTACAGAGAAATGAGAGCTTTTGGTGTAAAGGTAAGCACTCTCTAGACAAGGAGCTAGTACTGAGAGCCTTCAGCTCTGGAAATAGCTTATTCTTTCTTGCAGAGCTGTCTGAAATGGAAAGCATTATGATCCTGACTGTTTAAAGCTACAATTAACTGGCAATTGATTGATAACACCCTTCTTGCCCCATACCTCCAGCCAAGAAATTAGGGGAAATAATGAGTGACTTGCTCAAGACTACTCCCTGTAAGGCTGTGGCACAGGGATGGAGTGTGAAAAGGACAAGGTTGGGCTGTCCTCATGCAAAGCCAGCAAGTTTTGGGCTCCAGGCTAAGCAAGCATTTGCTGAAGGGAGCAGCAATGGCTGTAAATGCCTGCAGCAGGCAGGTCTGCATGAGAGGAAGCCTGACTCTGTGATGGGGACTGACTGCCAGGGAAAAAGTCTTCCAGGGCCTGCCTTGATACACCCTTTCCCACTTAATTTTTCCCATTCTTCCCAGTGGTGTGGCAGGAATACAGGGCACAATGACTTGATGAGTGCTGGAGTCAAAAAGGAACTCTTATTTCTGAATGTTTGTCCTGGTAAAGCAATGGGAAAACTGTGAACAGAGTGCAGACACCAAGCTCCATCAATTTTTGTTTAAACCTGCCACTGCTGTGTCACCTGACACATATCCCAGGATGAAAGTGGCTACACAGCAAGCCACAGGCCTGCACAATATTCAAGCCCGAAGCTATGTCATCCAGCCCCTGTGTCAGTCCAGTTACATCCCGTGAGGCTGCCACAATAGTATGACAAACTGTATCAGAAGCTGGCAAATGTGGTTCAGTCTTTTTAGTCGGTCTTTCATAAAAACAGGCTGCTTAAAATGCTAGCTGTTTCTTAAAAGGGCCATTTTGGGTATTTCAGAGGAATCTTTAGGTTCCAAGCAGTTACCTGATAATCCTTGTCCCCCATCAGCTGTCACCCTGGTAGCTGTCACCCTCAGAAAAATATTTTAAAATATTTTAACAGATGTTAATTGGCTCTTCCAAGTTCTTTAGTCAGTTTAGGGCAACTTGGGCATCAAGACTTTGGCCAGCTATTGCTTGCGCATTTAACTTTAAGAACTAGCTGCATTGCAGAGAAAACAGCTAAATTGCATGTGGTCCATGAAAACCTCACTGCTTGAACTTTCAGTTTCCAGTTTTGATAAATGCCTCCTTTTTCTTGAATGGGAACTGGAAGAATAAGAACCTGCAAACTTCTTTGGCCGGTGAATTAATTCTGCTTCTTGCCAGGGATGACTTTACTGAGGACAGAGGGGGTGTGAAGGGCATCCTGCTCCTTTTTTGGCAGTGGCAGCTGCACTGTGGCCAGAGGCTGCTAATATGACTCCTAATGGGGAAAAAAACATTTCTTTCTGAGGATGGCCTCAGCTTGTTCTAACTATGAAGTCTTTTTTTTTTTTTTTTTTTTTTTAAGTCCTTAGGAAAACAGAATGACTGTCACCATAGATGTTCCAAAAATATCCAGGCAGATCACTGGAGTGCTCCAGGGAGGCAGTAAGGTCACTGCAGGATGTGACAAACCAGGCTCAGATCACAGCAGATCCGAGGTCAGGGCTGCCAAGAACTGCCTCTCTCATTGCTTGCAGAATGCTGACAATTTACAGGTGCTAATCCAAACTTTGGGAAAGTAACTTGTCCTTCAACTACATAGGGGGAGATACAAGGAGTGAAAAAATACCCGGTCTGTTGCTTTCATTTAGGTAATCTTTGATCTTGTGTTTATCCTCCAAATAGACCACCTGAAGTCACCAGTGACTTGCGGTCATTATGGCTTTGTGCTGTGCTTTTTTCCCCTTTCTCTGCCCTTGTCATTCTTCTTTTCATTGCATAAATTGGAAAAGCAAGTTTGTCCTCAAATGAACTCCAATGTCAGCTTGTAACTCTAGTTCTTGTCAACTACATCTTTGCATTGATTCATAGCAGCTGGTAAATTGAGATACTTTTATAATTCCTAGATCTAGATGCTATATATGAAACCAGTTTGTAATGACATTTTCATGTATTATTATCTCTGTTGGGAGAAGAGTTGCTTTCCATATTGTCAGTTCTACTTTTTAACAAAGATAGATTTATGCATGCAGAAAAACACTTGAAAATTATCATAAAACCTGTGAAGGGAGACATGAAGAAAACAGGAACGACTTTCAGGTTTTGTATTTGCCCAGAAAATGTTTTGGATTTTGTTTTGTTTTGTATGCCATGAGCGATGGGGAGGGTCCCCATTTAAACATTTTGAGTGATGTGTCAAGTCTGGGCAGCCTGACTGATGTGTTAAGTGGAGATGTTGCTCTGAGTGTGTCCAACATGAACAAACTGCCTCCACAGAATCAGCAGGAAGATGCTGCAATCCCATGTGGTCTCCCAGTGATTCTCCATATACTGTTTTGCTGCATTGGTGGGCAGCAAGGTTTGTATGTGGGACCTTCCACTCCACTGAAGGAATTGGCTTGGAGTTCGGCATGGTGAGACATTTGCATTTGCTAACCAGGCTGGGAAGATGAGAACTGTAGGATTCAATTGGTGGCCTTTGGAGAGCTTGAAAATGTGAGACTCCCTCTGGGGTCAGAGGAGAAGAGCATGTCTGGGCAGAGATCATGGAAGAAAGTTTTCACTCTGATGCTTGGTGCCCCTTTCCTCATAATTGGAGGGAACATAATGGATGAGGACATGGGAGCTGACTCTCAATTTTGTTATTCAGAATTCACAAAGAATTCCAGAATTCAAAAATCCTTGTCTTCATGCTCTGACCCAGCCTTCTGCTTGGGAAGGCAAGTCCCCAGTGCTCCAGGGTTGACAGATCCTTTGTCAATGTGCTGAACCTTGCCTGTCCTCAGAAGTAGCTGCACCTGTCGTCAACTGTTGGCATAAGCAAAGTTCAGCAGTCATACATTTCCCAAAAAAAGCATCACATTCTGCATCATGGATTCAGACTTGCCTTGCTTTATGGGGGTTACTATGTCATGACCCTATCTTGTCACTGTGCAACCCCAGCTTTCTTGTAGCATCTTCAGACACTGAGAGGGATGCAGTAAGGATTTTCTGGAGCTTCCTCTTTTGCAGACTGAACACCAGCTTGCCACACAGGAAGTTTGTTGAAGGGAATAATAGTGCATATATATTTAGAAGGAGGGCACCTTGACAGATTTCACCAAAGTGACTAATTGCTTCTGATAGAGGACTGTGAGACATTGGCACCAGTGGTTTCTGAAACTCTGCTGGTACCTGGTGTTGACAGCTAATGAATGAGGATGATGCTGAACAAGGATGTAAACATAAAAAGATGACTAGTTAAATTTCATCATGGTTTAAAACTGGGAGAGAAAACAGAGCAGTGCTTCAGAAATGGTGAAAGACAAAAATGCGCAGAGAAACATTACTGTCCAGTGTCCAGGATTGCAATAAATCAAGTGATAAAATGCACAGATACCATGTCATTAATATGAGGCTCCAAGTGCTTTATATAATTTTAATTAATAGCTTAAAGAATTGTTGTAAGCCAGAAAAGTGACACCAGCCTTTCAGAGGTCAAATAGACTGGAGAATTCAAACTGCTTGTTGTCACTTTAAGGAGGAGAGAGAGATAATAGACATAGATTTTTGACTTACCTTTTTTAAAGAAATTGTAGATGCCCCATCCCTGCAAGTGTCCAAGACCAGTTTGGATGGGACTGAACAACATGATTTAATGGAAGATGACCCTGCCCCCTGGAAGGGGTGTTTGAACTGGATGACTTTTAAGTCTCTTCCAAGCCACATAAGTCTATGATTATGTGAATATACAAAATCCTATTTTCCTGAAAGCAGGAGAAATGAAATGAGCAGAACCATCCCTACTTTCTGTCCAAGATTCACCCCAGTTTTTAACATGAAAGCTCCTAATGTTGCCTCCAGGATGAACTCTTGGACTCATCGGCATGATCCTTCCCTTTTTTATGCTCTCAGATTTTTTCCCTTGACGCCTTGCTTTGCCTCTTACTGGAACAACCACAGAATCATAGAATTATACAATGGTTTGGGTTGGAAGAGACCTTTAAAGATCAATTAGTCCAATCCCCTTGTCATGAGTAGGGATATTTTCAAATAAGTCAAGTTACTCAGAGCCTTGTCCAGACTGACATTGAATGTTTCTAGGGATGGGCACCTGCCACCTCTCTGGCAACCTGACAGAAAAACCTAGTATTTCATTACCTACTTGTAACAAACTTCTTCCCAATATCCAGTCTAAAGCTACCCTCTTTCAGTTTAAAGCAACTCCCTCGCATCATATCATGACACACCCATGTAAAAAATTCCTCTCCAGCTTTCCTGTAGGCTGCCTTTGATGCTGAAAGGACACAATAAGAGCTCCCTGGGGATTTCTTTTCTGCCAACTGAACAGCCCCAACTCTCTCAGCCTGTCCTCATAGGAAAGGTGCCCCAGCCCTCTGACAGTCTTTGTGGCCCTCCTTTGGACTAACTGGTATGAATAGCCTGTGATGAGAATCTCTCCTAAACCATTTCAATGTAATACTTCTGTTTCATAAAATGATATATTTAGGGTGGAACTGTTACTGCTTTATGTTTTTATTTCTATAAGGAACTTAGCTGTTCCTACCAGTAGCCTACAAATGGAAAGTTAACCAAGTCCCTAAATTTCTCATCTGGGTCGGTTGGTTTACTAAATGCACAGATTACCTGAAAACTTCTTGGGTTTTGAGTGGCTTGGACAGGTATCTCAGAAATCAGGATGTCAGTCCTTGGAAGACTCTTATTCCCCAGCTATACATTTTTCCATTCTTCACATTTCAGCACACAGCTAGCTAGCTAGCAGGGATTCCTGGATACTGTTGGAAGATTTCTGCCTCTCCGCATCTCTTCCAGACCGTTCTTTATTTTTTCCTCCCAGAAGCTGTCAGATACAGCTCTCCCAGCCTTTTCCTGTGCTCATTGCCTCCTCTAGAAAAAGAGGTCAAGAGGCACTACAAACACCACCCAGCAGCTTCAGAAAGCACAAAGTACTCTTACACATTCCTGCAATCACTCAGAAGACCAGTATAAGACAACTAAAATGGAGCCCAAGAAGATCCTGGTGCTGCAAAACCTTGTTGTAAAGGTTTTGACATCAGCAAGAGATTTACTTTCCACAGGCCTGAGCAATGTTGCTTTGCCCCCTTTAAGGCTGTATTGAGGTCCAGCTGACTTTGTACTAGTGAATCATCTGTGTGCTCCCAAAGGGCAATTTCAGCTAAATCAGATGTGATGAACAATTTTTAGGAATGACAAAAATCTGTATTTCCTGGGGACAATGTCCTTATCTGAATGACAGTCACAAGGGAACCAAGATTTTAAACAGGGATAAGACTCTGTTAGGTTACTTTCCCACCAAACATTGTCAGACACTCACCTTGCACAAGGGAAGGCACTTTAGGATTCAGTACAGGGGGATAAATAATGTATTAAATAATGTATTTTCCTTTCTGAAGCCACTGCTATGCCCATTAAACCACAAATCTTCCCAGCACACGGGTCTCAGTCTGATCAGTGATTTGACTGAGCATAGCCTCTGGGCACACAATGTACAAGGTGGAGTCTCTGCCAAATGCTGTTTCAGGGTCCCCCATATCTCAGAGCTGCACATTTTTTGATTGCAGCTGAGCAGCTGCATAACCCAATGCAAATGAGATGCTAATTAAGCAGGAACAGGAGAACTTGTCTGTTTTCTTTCTTCAAGTTCAGAAGCAGGTGATCTGCTTTACCTCAGTGATGCCTTGGCACTTTCTTAATTCTTTGTACCCTACCCTGTAATGAAGTGACTGGGATTACAAGCTCAGCACCTGTGAAAATATGGACCAATTATTTTTAAAACCCATCAGTGAGTGCCTATCAAGGAGCTTTCTGACAGCAGCCTTGTTGTTTAGGAAAGGGTTTATATGGCACAATAATTATGTCAAGTTGTCCCAGCTCTGTGGAGACACAGCATACAGAAATGGCTTTGAATGTGCCTCAGAAATGCAGCTTGTCGCGTTCCCCTTCCCAGCAGCACTTTCCAAGAGTGCTGGAATGGGAGGGAGGTGACAGTGAAACGCTGGTGCTGGTGTCAGGGCACAACCCACACTGAGCTGATGCCAGTGGTCGTGTCATCCACAGTGCCAGGAGAAGCCATATGATTAATTATGAAGTAATGACAGGGCATTTCACTGCTCAGAGGTGTTTGTTTGGGTGTAACAGCATGGTGGTTTAAAAAAAACCTACTTTTCTCACTCTGTCAGGGCTTGCATGGGAATGAGACTTAGGAAGGAGATGTCACACCAGTGTTTGCTTGCTGAGAGCTCATAAACAGCCCAGAACAGGGGCAGCACAACCCGAGGGAGGGCAGCAAGCAGCAGAGACCTGTGCAGGGTCTGAAGGATCCACTTCCACAGACCCACCTGCAGAGCCTGGTTCTTTTGGGTAGCAGGGCATCCCTCTATATTTCGTGGCAAGGGCTGTAAGGGTTCCTGCTGTGCAGATTGCCCTCCCAGGATTTCCATCGGTTCCTGGCAGAGGCAGGCACAGGCGGCTGCGTTAGAGCCGGGCCCAGCAGAGGAGCAGCGGCTCCGGCAACGAGCCCAGGCCGCTCCTGCAGCTCTCTGGCGAGCCCTAGTGATGGCAGGGCCTGCCTGCAGACACACTGCAGGCTCTCAACGCACAGCCCTGCTCTCACAGGCAGCCCTTGCTAGGAAAAACAGGAAAAACATTCCTATGCCAAACAGGTTTCTCTTTCCATCCTTCTCTTCTGAGAAGACTGAAGCACAAGTGAACATCACAACGGTTCCCAGAGCAGAGAGACTTGTGTTTGTCCCTAAGAGGTAAAAAGGGATCCAAGACAGAAATAAAAAAGGGAAGGCAGTGCTAGTTGAAATGAGAATGAATAGCTCTTCCTCTGACATCCCAAATCCCAAGACACTTGCATTCTGGGGTTGTGGACCTTGTAGCAGAGCCATTTATTCCTCCTTCCACCCAGAGCACTTTTTCATCCCATGGTGAATGGCTGTGTGGAGCAAGGACAGGCTCCCAGCTGCTGTCTGAAATGGGTCTGCAGTTCCCAGCTGGAAACCTGACTTGCTCACAGTGGGAGCAATGTGCTGTGAGGTTGGTTTGTTCTGTACAGTTTTTTCCTGCTTTTAATCATGTGTTCACCTTAGCCATTTGAAATTGGGATGCTGAATATTCATACACACACACAGGTAGCCCAGGTGACTTTTTTTCTCAAGTAATGTTTTTATAAGTACAATTTTACTTTAGAAAAGTCAGGTTTAATGGAAAAAACAAGCAACTGGTGGTTCATATCCAAGTTCATATCTACAGGTAGATGGTGAGAGGGACAGCAGAACATGTGACATGATTCTTAACTCAGCAGATTCTTAACTCTGATGTACTGTGCCTGGATTAGAGTAGAATTACTTTTTGATCTGAGAGCCACAGTGAGTGACTGGCAGACAATGTTAAGGAGTACATCTGTCTGATTTGTGCTCTAGTGAAGGCACCTCTGTCCTAAACACTTCAAATCAAAAGAGAGTTTGTTTAGCTCTTCAAATCCAGCAGCTGTCTCTCATTAAGTGAAGTGCTGAGAGCTGTCAGGATATTGTTTCTGGACTTTCTGAACAACTGACATTTAATTCAGACTTTTTCTCTCCCATCTGATGAAACTAGAATGAGTATGACAGATAAGGAACAGAAACCAGAATCAGGCAAAGTTCTGAAAACATGTGTGTACATACAAACATGTCCTCCTACTTTTTATATTAATCTTTGGGAGTTATTTTACATTTTCCACATTTTGCTTGACATGAAATGGGTCCATTTAGAAACAAAATTTGTACCTGATGGTGTGATTTTTGGTCTTGTGCAGTATTGATAGGATCATGAAATAATTTAAGTTGGAAAAGCCCTCCAACACCATCAAGTCCACCTGTTAACCCAGCACTGCTTAGTCTACCACTAAGCCATGTCCTTAAGCACCACACTCAGAAATCTTTCAAATACCTCCATGGATGCTGAGTGAATCACTTCCTTGGGCAGCTTGTTCCAATGCTTGACAACTCTTAGGGGAAGAAATTTGTCCTAATATCCATCTAAACCTCCCCTGGTGCAAACTGAGGCCATTTCCTCTTATCCTGACACTTGTTACTGGGAAAAGACACTGATCCCCACCTGAGTACAGCCTCCTTCCAGGCAGCTGTAGAGAGTGACAAGGTTCCTCCTGAGCCTCCTTTTCTCCAGGCTGAACAGCCCCAGCTCCCTCAGCTGCTCCTCACACTTGTGCTCCAGACCCTTCCCCAGCTCTGCTGTTCTCTGAACACACTCCAGCCCCTCAGTGTCTTTCTTGCAGTGAGGGGCCCAGAACTGAGCACAGGATTTGTGGCCTCACCAGTGCCCAGCACAGAGAGACAATCACTGCCCTGGTCCTGCTGCTGACACTCTTGCACACAGGTGCCATTGACCTTCTTGGCTACCTGGGCACAATCTGGCTCATGTTCAGCTGCTCTTGACCAGCACTCCCAGGTCATTTTCTTCTGGGCAACTTTCCAGCCTCCTGCCCCCAGCCTGGATCACTGCATGGAGTTGTTGAAACCCAAGGATAGAACCTGGCATTTGGTCTTGTTGATCCTCATACAATTGATCCAGCCCATCCAGATCCCTCTGCAGTCTTCCCACCCTCCAGCAGATCAGCACTCCCATTCAGCTTGGTGTCATCTGCAAACTGACTGAAGTGCCCTTGATCCTCTCATCCAGATCATTGATAAAGACATTAAATAGAATTATCTGCAGTACTGAGCCCTGGGGAGCACCACTGGTGACTGAGCACCAGCTGGATTTAACTCCCCTCACCACCTCTCTCTGGGCCTGACCATCCAGTCAGCAGTGCAGCACTCCAAGCCATGGGAATCCAGTTTCACCACAAGAATACCATGGAAAAGAGTGTCAAAGACCTCACTAAAGCCAGGGTATGCAACATTCACAGCCTTTCCCTTATCTACTTGGAGGGTCACTATGTCACAGAGAAACTTCAGTCAGCTATTATCACAATAAGACAAAACCCCTCAAACATTTCTATATATTTCTACAGTAATAAGTGAGATCAGCATTTGAAAAAAGAAAGTACTCTGAATATGATAAAGCAAACCTCTAAGTCTTTAAAGATATAGAAATTTTCCATCTGGCTGTTACTGAGTCTGAAAAGGCAGATTTTCGTGAGGAACTTTCAGAACTGATAAGTCTGAAAGTTTAGAATTTCCACCTTGTTCTGAGCCAGCTCCTTTTTTCATTGCCAGTGTCTGGCCTAGCTGTAGAAATAGAGCAACAAATCTGTTCCTCCTGGATTTCTAATTGCCATAGTCTTCTCAAAAGCTGTCTGGCAAGGGTACTGGATTTATCTTCAGGAGTGAAATGTGAGTAGTTTGGAGACAAAACAGTTGAACAAAGGCCTCATTTCTTCTTTTAATACAGGCAGCAAGAGGTTTCCCACCTTTTTAAATAAAAAGAATGAAAGCTGGATCTATATAAAGCTCTGGATATGCTTCATCTAGACTTACACACAAGTGTCCAGACAGACAGTTTATCATTCCAGGAAAAATCACCCAGTTTA
Source organism: Ammospiza caudacuta (assembly GCF_027887145.1). Lineage (NCBI taxonomy): Eukaryota > Metazoa > Chordata > Aves > Passeriformes > Passerellidae > Ammospiza > Ammospiza caudacuta. The sequence continues at coordinate 145,855,861 of NC_080593.1, forward strand.
CTCCGAAATGAATGTGAAAAGAGAATCAAAGAGACAAAAATATCAACTTCACCATCTGTCAAGATGATCCATTTCGTTGCCATGACCATACTGTGCCTTACCCAGTCATAATCCAGATCCTGGTTCAAATCACTCATCTGGGATGCTCAAAATAATTTATAGACATTTATTTTGTCTCTCAGAACCTGTATGTGGAGAGCATAAGGTGACAGACAAAATGAGAGCAGAGAAATGCTAAGTTCTCAAAGGTGTTTGACTTCTCATCCCTTAAATCCGTGGAGGGAATGCCTGGTCTTGGATCCCAGATGTGCTTTCCAGATGATCTCCTTCTCCTTACAGGGGGACACTCTCCTTCAGCTCATGTGAGCTGTGTTCAGCCCACAGTATCCCAGCTAAAAATCTCCTCAAGTTCTCAATCCTATCTCCTATATTCAGGAATAAAAAGGCAATTCAAACAGTCCAGGAGATTCTGGGTGAGGTCCCTTTGTCTTGCCTTGTCCCACAGGGATGACAGACCATGCAACAGCTTGAGGGGCTCAGTCGGGCCCCTGTCAGCCCCTGGAGAACCAGCTGCAGGATTAGTTTAATAGAAGAAAAATAAATACAATGAAAATGTCCTCCCTCCGCCAAAACTTGTATCTTTGTCTGGGTAAAATGTTCCCCTGAAATGATGCATAACATGACTGAAGATACCCAACAGCCAGTGCTATTTAAGGTCTACAAAACCTTTAACACATAAATAATAACACAAATAAGAACTAATTAGGCATTTTTGCTTTCCTGGTACTTTCATAAAATGAGGACTCAAAAGTCCTCATAACTGCCAAAAAGTGTTATAGAGGTGAGAAAATTCTTGAATTATATCTGTTTAAAAGCCCAGTTTAAGGATAAAAAGTGACTTTTTGCTTTTTCTGGAGAATATTGAATGCTTGAGTTGTCATAGCAAAATCTGCAGTTATACCATAAATAAAAATCCTACAAACACAAATGTTCACTTGCATATCTACAGAGAAGAGAGAGGATGAACTTAACACTTACCAATTTGTGAATGTCCTACAGAGATGTGCAGGGCACTGCTACCTGCCTGGTGGCTGATTTGAAGGTGAGAGGCACAAGTCCTTGTTCTTTATTCCTTGCTGCAAAGCAAACCTAGGAACTGCTGAAAAAGAGCAACAAAACGGATATAAGCAGGTAGCATGAAGGTCTGCTTATAAAGCCAGCCTATAGTTTAAAATAATTGTTGTCTCTGTTCTGCTGGGATTCATCTCCTACTAAATTTAAGTCCATCACAAGCAGTTTGATATCTTAAATCACAGTTTAATGTAAAAATCCCAGAATTTCTTTCAAAACATGAAGCCTTGTCTCAACTACTCGTGTTATCTCCCATTATTTTGGCTAGCCATTGGCACAAGGTTTTATGTGTTCATAATAAGCTGTTTCATGAATTTCCAAGATGCTTTGCTATGCAGCATTAGGCCTGGAAAATTTTTAACTTTTTCACATTTCACCCAGCAGTTTTGGGTGGGTTCTTTGATGGCTAACCCAGAACTTTCTTTTCCCCCCCTCAAATGTGAGCTATTCTGGAGTTCTGCATTTTTTCCTACTTTCCCTCTGAGCCAGGTTTTCTCTAACAACCAGATGGCTGCTAAAAAACAGGGAGGCCTTTAGGTGGTCTGTATGACTAACATTTTAATAGAATGGTACAGTTTCTTATTAGATGATCAAATAGAGATTATGTCAGGATACAGAAAACATGCAATTAACTAATAAACAGTGACTGAAAATATAACCTTGTGTTTTAAAAATTTGTTTTCATTTCAATTGGCTGCTTATAGCTGGAACAATAGCAAAGGACTTTGTAACGCATGTTTTTAAATCTTTATCTTGTTCATAAAGTATGTCGTTTACAGTTTCACTTAACAAATGCATTGGACCAAGCTAGTCTTCTGAAGCCATATTTGTAAATTAATCAGAAATAACATTCTGTGATCCAGTTTGAGATGTGAGAACTGTGTAAATCCACTGACTGAAACAGCAAAAGAATGCTGATTCTACAGGCAGGTATCCACAACTGCATGTGAAGGCTGCAAATCAGTTTAAGTAACCCTCCCTGGCACAGGTAGTGCCTCAGTGGAGCATCTAGCAGCTGCCTGAATTGGATCTGTGGCCAGCTGGGCAGTCCTAGAAGTGGGCAAAGTAACACTGAAAATACTAAAGAGCTACAAGGATGGAAGTGTAAAATGAAACAGATGGGATGTAGTCATTCCACCTCAGTGGAAGATTCAAAACAAAAACAAAACAATAAACTAAACAAAATTGCTCTTTGGAGTTCTAAATTAATCTTATTCTGCCAGATTTCGGAACATAAAGACCATACTCCTACAATATACCTGTTATTAAAAAACCAAACACAAACCAAAGGCAAGATTTCAAGAACTGGTAATTTTAATCTGCATGATTAAGATTAATGGATATGTCATTTATTTGCATAGCATACCATATTTTTAGTTTAACATTTCAAATATTCTTTTAGAATATTTACAAGGAAAAATAAAGTACAATTAATATTTGTAATTGTGGTGGTTGCCCACCAAAATTGCTCTCTTACTCCCCTCCTCGGCTGGGCAGGGGAGAGAAAAGAGAACAAAAGGCTCACCAGTTCCATCATGGACAAAAATATTTGATTTGGGGGAATTAATTTAATTTATTACCAATCAAATCAGACCAGGATAATAAGAAATAAAACCAAATTTCAAAACACCTTCTCCTCACTTTTATTTGAAGAGATGACTCACCACATGAAATTTTGGCACGGGTTTCCTGTTCTTTTTTAGAGATACACACACCCCCCTCTTTCCTGCTCCAAAAACAAATAAATTGTGGGGTAAGATATTGCTCTGCTATGTCATTGCACTTTCATATGATTCAAATCCACAGCAAAGCTTCTGATTGAATATAGGACTGTAGAGAAATTTAGGTGCTCTTAGGACACCAGGGGCCAGCAAACAAAGACTTAGAAATATCCTCAACAATTCGTGCAGAATGTCTCCAGGCATTCCCAAAGGATGAGTGTAGGAGGCAGACCCAAACCCTTTCTGAGGCCGCCACAAGGAAACAGAGCTCTCCTTAGAGCTATAAAAATACTGATCCTAGGGTCATTAGGGCTGGAAAAGACCTTTGAGATGGTCAAGTCTGACATTTGACCAAACATCACCATAGCAACCAGACCATGGCCCATGTGCCACATCAAACCAAAGGGACGAAGCAGCTGCCACATCCCTGATCCTGCTGGCCACATTATCCCTGACACACAGACTGGGGTGCCACTGGCCTGCCAGTAACAGGGCACATGCTGCCTTGTCTTCAGCTGCTGTCAACCAACAGCCAGGTCCTTTTCTGCTGGGCAGCTTTCCAGCCACTCTGCCCCCGGCCTGGAGCACTGCGAGGGTTGTTGTGACCCAAGGGCAGGACCTGGCACTTAATCTTATTAAATATCACACAAGTGACCTCAAATCATTAATCCAGCCTATCAAGACCCCACTGCAGAGCCTTCCTACTCTCCAGCAGATCAATACTCTCACCCAGCTTGGCACCCTATTGTCTTATGTAACAAGAGTTCCACTATCATTATAGTGCAAGGATTCCACATCACCAGAACTTCATACCTTCTTGATATTTCTTGTAGGCATCTCCTCCAAGCACTGACTCTTCCTGGTCATTGCAGTAACTACCTGACAGCAGTTCCCACCAATCCACTCTTTTATAATACTGTTCTTATTTGCTACAGGTGTGGCTTGTTATTATCAGGCCTGCTCCTAAGCTTCAGTAATTGGTTCAGCTGCAACTCTTTAGGCGATAAGATTACATTCTATACCACCTTCATTTACTCATACTGTATCCCCCTACAATTATGTGCCAGGTGACTGAAGGTACCCTTGACCCATTCACTCAGATCATCAGACAAGATCTTAAACAGAGTTTTCCCCTTTGCTGAGCCCTGGGGAGCACCACAGGTTGCTGCCTGCAGGCTGGGTGTAACTCGCCCCTCTCTGGGCCTGGCCATCCAGACAGTTTTTAACCCAACCCATCCAAGGGCGACCAGCTTCTCCAGGAGAAAGCCATGGGAAAGAGCATAAAAGGATTTACTGGAGTCCAGGTAGGTTAATCCACAGCTTTTCCCTCATCTGTGTGGTGGGTCACCTGTTCATAGAAGGACATCAAGAATCATCTGATTTTTTTTAAACTCATTTATTTTTGGGCCTGATTCCCTGGTTATCCTGTGTGACAGCCCCCAAGTTGTTCTGCTCCATAAGCCTACTGGGCACTGAGCTCAGGCTGACAGCACTGTAGCTCCCCAGATCCTCCTTCCAGCTGTTCTCATCACATTTACCTCCAGCCAATTGGAACCTCCCCAGTAAGCCAGGACTGCTGATAAATGATGGAGAGTGGTTTGGTCAGCTCTTCCACAGCTCCCCCAGGACCCTTGGGTGGATCCCAGCCAGCCCCATAGACTTGGAGTGTCTAAATGGCTCAGCAAGTCACTAACTATTGTATTTGCAGGGACCCGTGTGGCAGGGAGGAATGGTGCATCTGACTCCATCTTATCAGGAGGATAATTAATTACTTTATTATACTATACTGTACTTTTTTATATTACACTACATTACATTACATCTAAACTGAATCTGCCAAGCACTCTGCTGTACTCACACACACTTGGCCCTGCTAGGCCAAGGAAACAAAACACCATCACTTCGGGTAAACAATCTCCATATTGCATTCTACTTATGCACAAACACAGGCACAGCAAATGATAAGAATTGTTTTTCCTTTCTCTGAGGTTCAGAGAATGTGAAACCCAGAAATTTTCTTGGGAAGAATTGTGCCTTGCTTTTCTCTGTGAAGAGAAATGTGGCTACAACTAACTGCTTCCTCCTGGATTAAAGGGGGTCTGGCCTTCTCCTCATTCCTGACTGCCAGTTCAGGGGATGCTTGTGCTGAGGTTATCAATCTTACTGTTGAAGACTGAGGCAAAGAAGGCATTAAATACTTCAGGCATGTCCTCCTCCTTCATGACAATTGAGTACAGAGATATTCCTTAGCCCACCTTTTCTTGATGGTGCATTTATAAAACACTTAATTATCTTTCACAGCACTGCTTAGACTGAGTTCTAGCTGAGCTTTTACCTTTATAATTTTCTCTCTACATGACCTAGCATCTCTGAACTCTTTCTGAGTTGCCTGCCTCTTCTTCTGAAGGTCATAAATTCTCATAAAGTCTCTTCCACACACTCCAGGAACCTCCTAGACTGCCTCCTCTCTCCTGTGTTGAGTTTCCAGCAGACATCTGACAAGCTAAAGGTTCCCACAAGAACAGGGACCAGAGATCATGAAATTTCAGCCTGCCACCTATAGAATGCACCTTCACTGGGATCACTGGGAACCACCTTGATTGCACCTTCACTGGGATGGAATCTTCTGGGGAATAAATTTACCCACTACACCCCACATTTCCCTGCATGGCTGGGTTATGGCAGCAAGCTCAAGAAACCACTGAATCAGAGCCCTGCAAGTGGCTGGAATGTATCAATTGTATAACTCCTGTATGGGCTGGAAGTATCAATTGCATATGACAGCATGGATTTCACTCTGAAACCCATTTATTTTTTTGAGCAATGACTGCTTCAGTTGAAATCTGCAAACCATCAGCTTTCCTAGAGGAGTCCCTTTCTTGGATGTACTTTATCTTATGATTTTCCATGACATGTGTTCTACTGTGATAGTACAAGTGTTATCTTGAGAATAGTGTTCCAGTGTTCTGTGGGTGCTCTCTTGCAAACTGAATTTTCCTCATCCTCAGTTCTACTGTCACTTAGCAACTAAGAGGATTATCAGTGAAATCCTAAATATTATCTTGTCAAGGACATCAAAATGAAAAATACATAATTAAATTGCTGGGGAAAATACCACCTTTTCTTTTTTTTTCTTTTTTTTTTTTTTTTTTTTTTTTTTTTTTGTTTCTTTTTGTTTGCCTTTCTTCAGCAAGTAGAAGATGTGCAAAATAGTGAATTTATACTGCAGTCTAAGGATCTGGAAGATATCTCCAGAAATGAATGCATTTTAATACTCTTTAAGTCACAAATAGTCCAAAGAGACATGGAGGTGGATCTACTGGAGACAGAACTATGGCTTACTGTAATATCACCAGTAATATCCTTCTGATGTTGTGATTTAATCAAATATTTTGTGCACAGAGGTCAGTGACACTTCAGCTACTGAAAAGGTTATGTAGAGAGCGCTGAAAGATTAGGTCTGTGCAAGAATTTTAGAGGGTATAATAGCACACAAGGAGTTTGGACAAGGACTTGGAAGAATTGTGCCTCACTGTCTTAACCCATCATTACTGCCTTGTGATTTGACTTTCTGGATCACCCAGGCCATGGATTATCACTCAGCATTTGTTTAATGCCCATAGCTGAGTTAAAAAATATCTTTTCAGAGAAGCAGAAAGTCACAGAGGATGCATTTAAAGGGAGATGGCTATTTAATCAGGTTGTAAAGAAAGGTTTTCAGTGCTTGATTATCCATTAAAATCTTGCCTTATTTCCAGTCAGAATTTGCCCAACTTTAAAAAAGATTGAATTCTGTCCTTTTTCTGGTAAACAATCTTTATAGAGGTCATATTTTCCTCATGGAAGCATTTATATTCTGTCATCAATTTATCTTCTCACTGTGATTTTTATTAAGCTTCTCTATCAATCCTTTTTAGTCTTTCTCCCTAGTGCTATCTCCAACCTCTCCCTACACTGTTTTTGAACATTTGTTTCTTGTAAACTAAAGAAAAGGAACAAGAAAAATCCCCAAACTTTGCAGTGGGCGGAAGCCACTGTTCTTCAAATGGAAACCTTAGCACTGAGCTCAATATCCTATGCTGAGCTCTTCAGGCAGAGGTAAATACTTTAGAGCTTTTCCTGATTAGCATTTCCTTTCCACAGCTGGGAATGGGGCTTGGTCTCTTCATTGATTTATTATAAAAAGAGTCAGTGTTCATCTGCTTGCCCTCAGGGAACTCTGAGCTGCCTTTTTTAAACACACAATTCTTTATTATGAAAGTGCAGCTCAGGCACTGTGATGAACCTCATTGTGCCTGTGTTAAATAACATCTTGCAGGAGTTCAGCTTGCATATGTTCTAGGTCACACTATATGTGATCTAGAAACTTTGAGAAACTTATCAGGTTTTGGGTCATTCTGCAACTTTACTCTTTACCATTTTATCATTACTCCTGGCTAATAAATAATGACCATGGATTATAAATATAGAATGGACTTCAGTAGGTCATCTAAACTGTCCTGCTGACCACAGGCAATTATAAAGAAAAGCCCCAAGCAAGTGAGGTTCAGTGTCTGCTCTTTCTCCTGACTGAGGACACTCCAGCTTCTCTGTCAGCAGCACACAAGGGCAGGGGAAGCCATGACCAGCATTTCCCTCTGTCCATCTTCAATCCTTGGCACAGGTCATCAGGTACTTGCTTACACTTGCAGGTGGCTTCAGTGCCCGTCTCCAGCAAGGTCTCAGCTCCTGCTTTTGAAGCTGGAGAACTTCAGTGGCCCCATGGCAGCTCAGCTGTGCCCTGGGACTCTGTTGGGATGCGTGACAAAACTTGAGACAGACAAGCAGCTCCTGTATCTCAGAAAGCAGCAGCTCAAGCAGACAAAGCTTTCTATGGGAGGAGGTAGTTGATACCACAGTTGTTGATATCACAGCAGAGAGTTGGGCAGGGGCACTGCAGCCTTCGGCCACACAACTGAAATTGATCTTAATGTTTCCTACAGAAATCCTTGTGCTGAAGGGTAACTGGTTCTGATAGAGTTGTTTCTTATTAAATGGGGAAAAAAATTAACAGGAAGAACCATCTTGGAGCATATCTGTAGTTCAGGGTAATATTAAATAAAGAAAAAGCAAAAGAAGGCTTTTATCTCCATTTTCAATTGCATCAACAGCAGTTAAGCTACCTTCAGAAGCCTTGAGGCCTCTGAGAAGAAAATGTTGCTGTCTCCTTTCTGCAGGCTGCGATCCAAAAGACACAGAGATAAGCAGACTTGGAGGTGTCACACAATTGTCATTAAGCATTAGTTGTGAAAAGACCCTCAGGTGTCTGACTTTCCTTTCTCTGCTCTGCTGAGGTCTAACTTTCATTTCTCTGCACTGCTGAATAGATTATTCCTTTATTTATTCAGAAAATGCACAGAGTTGCTGTCACCAGCAAATGATACATTTCATCTCCTATTTGTAGCCACATACATGATAAAATTAATCTGTATACAAGAACTCATGGGCCAATGTCTGCTCATGTGTGCAATGATATCATAGTAGCAACAGGTTTCCAACATATTTTCTTGATTTCTTGCCACTAAAAGCTTGGCTGTCACTTATTCTCTGCTTGCTTTCTTGTTTCCTGCTGCCTGACTCTGAGATTCTTGTCCCACTAATCAGGAAAGAAGACCATGCTGATAAATTTCCGGGATCTCTGGCTAAAATGTTAGTCGACTACCCTAAGCTAAATCAAGAATCAACCTGCATTCTTCTTGGGATGCAGTTGGTATAAAAGGGACATGCAACTTTAAGCAATATTTGAAGTCTACCAACTGCACACCTCATTGCTTTCATCTGATCGTGTCACTTCTGGTTTTTGGTGCCTTCAGGAGCCTGGGAACTATTCTGAACTCTCTTCCTTCTGCTTTGGAGTTTTTTAATGTGATGGATTATTCCTGGCTGGATACCAGGTGCCCACCAAAGCAGCTCAGTCAATCCCCTCCAGAGATGGACAAGATAGAGAAAAATAAGGCAAAACCCTCATGGGTGCAGATAAGGGCAGGGAAAGACAACTGACCAGTTACTGTCATGGGCAAAACAGAGCTGACTTGGGGTAATTAGTCTAATTTATTACCAAACAAAGCAGGATAATGAGAAATAGAACTAAAGCTTAAAACATTTTCTCCCCAGCCTTTCTTTCTTCCTTGGGCTCAATTTCACTGCTATTTTCTCTACCTCCTCCCTGCCATCAGCACCCTGGGACAGGGAGTGGGGATTGAGGTCAGTTCATCACATATTGTCTCTTCTGCTTCTTCCTTCTCTGGAGGACTCTTCACACTCTTTCCCTGCTCCAGTGTGGGGTCTCTGCCATGGGGCACTCCTGCATTCTTCACAAAGTGCTCCAATGTGGATCCCTTCCATGGAGTGCAATCCTTCAGGAGCAGGCTGCTCCAGCAAGGATCCCCCATGGGGTCACAAGTGTTGCCAAAAAACCTGCTCCAGCATGGGCTCCTCTCTCCACAGGGCCCCAGAAGAAGGATTAGGAGGGAAACACACCACAGCACTACAAGCTAGCAATAGAGCTACATTAACCCTTTGCCCATTTATGTCTTTCCACCATTTACTGATTCTGATGGGTTTCAGTCTTTTGTGTGAAGTTGTATTTCCTCATAACTTTTGGCAGCTCCTAAGATCTTCATGGGTCTAGAAATCCTGGAAGACCATAATTAGCCATCAGGTACTAAATACTTATCACATTAAAAACCAACTCAAATAATGTGTGTACCATCCTACTGATTGCCAAAATTAATTCCTATGGTGAAATGACAAGACAAAATTCTGTGGCTGTTGTTCTTTCCACAGCATGACAAATACACAGGGAAAGAGCAGCACAGGAGCAGATATCAATATTACAGATAAAGGGACACAGCAAATGGTGAGAGGTCCATGTGCAGGAGTGATCCTTATTCCTGTTTATATTCCTGATCCTATTCCTGTTTATATATTCCTGCTCCATATATATGGCAGCTGAATTTCCCCAGGATGGCCCATGCTGCATCCAACCAGGACCTCCAAAGCATGGTGGGAGGTAAAAATTTCCTTCCTGGGATGTCAGTTTGGTACTTTTTCCTTCCCTTTCAATCCATGTTCCTGTACTGCTTGTGATGTTGAAAGCCAGGGTGGGAATTTTACCATTCTCTCTTTATGTATTTATGAAACATGAAATAAATTAAAATCATCACTTCTGTGCCATGGGCTGAGGCTCACAAATTGCCTGAATGGTGCCCTCATTTTCAGCAGCATCAGTGAAAGGAAGCAATATGACAGCTCATAAGCTGTTTCCATCCCTTTTTGGTAGTGGCTGGGCAACAAAGAAAGAGCAATTGATGCTCTCATATTAAACATTTTGTTCAGTATTTAAACATCAAGGCCTAAATTTTTAACGTGGTGCAGAAATCTTCAGCTGTGTGCCTCCTGTGAAAAGTAATAGGAGGCATGGAACTAAATCCCACCACACCACATTTAATATTTATCCCTAAAGGGTCCTTCTGCTGCTGAAGGGATTTCAGCACAGAGCGCTTGCTCAGGCTTTTGAATGCATTTCAATATCACCTAGCTGATTATGCAGTTTGCAAAGAGCATATTAACTTTATGCCTTGCAGTGCATATGGAGGGGAGGGGGAAGCAAAATCATTGTGCCAGGCTGCAGGCAACAAAAGACGTTTGTAGGATTTAAAAGATTATCAGAGTTAATCAATCCAGCCTAAATAATTTAATATACTAATCTGACAGGGCTAGATAAAAGATCAAGGAACTAACAGAGCCCATTTATTTACCATCCTCTATTCTTAGATCTTGGCCACAAAACAGGTTTCTATTTATGCTATCTTTAATTTAAGCTCCTCTTTGTGTCCATGCAACCTCTGTCCTCAGGTTTTCATCAAATCTCTGAATAGGCAATGGCACAAACTTGTTCCATGCTAAAATGTTTGAGTAGGTTGCAAAATGGTCCCTGATTCCCTCTCTTACCTGGGGAAAACTGTGTCTGTTCTGTATTGCTCACAGTGTACTATCCCCTCTGCACTTCCTGAGCAGTGCAATTCTCTTTAGAGGAGGGAAGGAAGACCTGCAGCCACTGCTGTCCCCCAGACTGCTGGGACAGAGAGAAAGAAGAGGCTGGTGCCCTTCGTGGTGCCTCTGCACCCTGTGCTGCACTGCTGGGAATGCAGCATGGATTGAGGACACGGGAGTGCCCAGGCGAGGGGCAGGATTGCCCAGGGGCACTGGGGTTCAGGGGTCAGGGGAGGCTGTTTCTGCTGTCCCACCATACAGGCTGTGGGTTCTCCCCCTGGTTCCTTTGTCCTACAGGTACATGGTGTGGGAAGGGTTTCTACCATTTCCCATCCTGTGCTTTCCTTCCCCACACTGCTGGGTGAAAAACCCTCATGGTCATGGGATGCTCTCCTGGGCACACCTCAGGTGTAAGCTCACAGTATGGACTTTTTACAATTTAAGACTATTTACAAGTCTGGTCTCAAAACTGCATTTAGCAGAGCAGGCACATTGCACTGCCTCATATTGGGAAAGATCCCATGGGAAGCTTTGCCCAGCTTTTCTCTCCTTGGAAGCAATCTTGTTTCAAACGATTCTGCTTTTGAGCCCAGACCCAGAAGGAATCAGATGACAAATGCAGACTTGTGAAGGAAGTTTTACAGGGCTACAGCTGATTAATGAGATGAAATAATTAAAACTAAATAAGGACTATTACCTAGTAACTAGCTGAGCTAGGGATTTATCAGTTAAGAAATTCAGGAATTAAAAATTTCCATAATCTGATTCAGATTATCTGCGGATTGTTAAATGATATTTAATGGATACTCTGAGACAGAGTTTATAATTATGATGAATTTTCAGTATAAAAATATAAAAGTAGCAAACATTGAGGCATATGGCAAACTGGGAGAGGGCATTTAGTGGATCTACTTATCACAGAGTATCTAACCAGAATATTTCAGGGTACGGATACTTCATCATTATGCCTATAATATTTTAAGACATAATGACATAATGAATATATGATTTTAAGACATATGACATAATGAATATATGATTCCTATGTGACCCTCACAATGAGCAATTTTGAAAGTTTTTCATTAATAAATATACAAGTTTTTTGTCTCGTGGAGGTGTCCAATCCAAAATGCCATAAAGCATTACAATTGTAATGACAGATACTGGGTGATTTTCCCATACAAGAGAGTCTGTTGGGTTTGTCCCTCAGTGCAGGGTCGTTACATGAGGATAAGGTGGGAAGGGGAGGGCTGATCCCACATGGATGTTCCAGAAGGCTTTCTTCCTTCCTCCTGATTTATTTCCATAGGTTGGCTATGCCTGCAAGCCATGTCAGCCTCTTTATCTTGAGGTGGAGCCAAGAGACTTCTAAGACATACCACTAATCTCTCAGTCTGACTCTTATGTATCTGATAAGAATCTGATAAAATAATATTATCATTATCTTCAGTGGCAATGCTTGCAGCAATGAATAAAAAGGAATATGAGCTGCAGTCTGCTGCTGTGGTAGAGACCTGATATGGGATCTGCCAAATGATGAATAAAAAGCAGTGGGAATAAGATTTAACCTCTGCAGCTGCAATTTTTTAATCACTCATAACTGTGTGATTAAACTGTGCTCATACCTGTGTGACATGCTTTATTTCATTTTGCATATGGTGTTCCTTATATGCTCCCCTTAGCAAGTAGCAGTAGGAATAGGACATGGGCCTGTATATCCAACTGTGTTAGAGCTTTGCTGAGTGTTTGTAGGTACATTTGTGATTTGTGAGAGCACCACTTTGCTTTGGGCCAGCACAATGAGCAGCACCCCTGAGAACTCTACAGGAACCTGCATGAAGGCAGAAAAGGATGGACTACTGTGGAGATTGGGCTGGCTGAAGCTGGAATACTGCTATGGAGGATATTGCCCATATTTCATTGTTCTACAGTCACCTCCCTGCAATGACAAAAGGCTGAGGAATAATAATGGAGTGAAAGAAAAAACAAACAACACAAAACTACCTCTGAAAAAAAATCCCATGTGTGAAACTGGAGAGCAAAATCCCCCATTAAGTTCACTTCTGAATTATTTATCTGAATTTTAATTTTTGTGGTTGGATTGAGTCTTTTGACTCAGCCATTTGCACTGAAATTTTCTTGCTGAATGCCCTCAAAAGTGCTCTGAAGAAGTGGTCACGATACATTGCCAATCCTCCTTATCTCCTGTCTTGTTTTGCACAGGAAATAAGTTACTGCATTCTTTCTGGCATGTGGCATTTCACAGGGGTGGGTGGAAAATAAGTCAGAATAAAAGTAAATTAAAAAAGATCTTATATAGTGGTATGTAGCTAAAACCCTATGTTTTACATTAATTAGCACTTGTTACTTTTAGCTAAAATCAACCACATAACCAATCTGTTGAGAATAATATTGTGATTTCCTGTGTAAGTTGAAAAGGTGTGACCTGAGGAAGTTCTCTGAAAGTCACATGATGATTTATTGTTAAAAACTGAAGAAACTGAATAGCACAGCAGAAATTTAGATTTAGATAGATGGTTACTTCAAGCCACCTTTTAATTTATAAGGTGGTGTTCTGTGCAAAGGAGACGTGATTGTTGTGTTAGACAGATAGGCCATCAAACACAAGGGAGGAAGCAGCCCTGACATGATGAAGGCCTGTTGAACAAAAGTAAAACATCAGTCAGAGTTGGCAGCAAAAATTAGGAAAACCTCTACTTGCAATATATTCTCCTAGGGTTGCTGGTTGGAGATGTGGAATATTGTTAGGGAGGCAGTGAAAAATTCAACCCTTAAGGAAATAAGGAAACTGCAAATATAAAAGCTAATTTGGTCAAAGCTCTAGGGAAATTGTGTTTCTTGGGCTCTGTAACTCTCTAATAAAATTAAATGTCCCTTTTAAACCAAATTAATTTATTCTTATTTGTTTTACATGAGTTTTTAACAATAAATCATCATAACTTCTATCTAAAACAATGAAAATTGTACTCCTGCAATCACCTTCTAGAATTGCCAATCCAGTATTAATTTCTTATTTTGTTAAAGGTGTTTACATTGACTGTAACAACTTGTTATTGCCACACAGTGTAAATGCTTTAGGGTACTTGTCTGCCTCGATGTCACTGGAGAAAAATCACAAAAATATTTAGCTGGAAAGACTTCAATACTAGAATAGAAGAAAGTGAACACAGACTGTGCCTGGCAAGCACTACCAAAGGAGCAAACACAGAATGTGATCAAAATTGTGAGGGACATAATGACAGAAGATAAGATGTTGCTGTGATGAGGGGTTGAACTTTGACCAGCTCATGTGAAACACATTTTTATCTCTATGTAGCTGGCAAAGGGGTAAGTTGTTTTCTGACTCCAGCACTTACCCCCTTCCAGTCAATTGCAATGAACATCTGGCAGATTCATGTCTCATGAAAATGCAAAAAATTTTTTCTTGAAATGTTTTATTTGTCATTGTTTCTCAGCTTGTACAAAATTATTTAACTCAGTAGTTATATTTGCATCAGTTTTTATTGCATTTGAGGCATCATTAGCCAAGTTGAGGTAGTGAGTTAAAGGACTTGTTACCAAAATATATTATCCTGAATTTCACTGCATAAAACATGAATTTACATGAAGTTTTCAAGGTGCAAGTCTTCTGGATAGAACTACCATTCCTTCCCAAGAAAATACATGAGTTTACTACCCATGTTTGGTGTGTAAGGAGAGTTTCTCTGATGTTGCATAAGGCATTGCCTTCATAAAATAATGAGGGGGAAACTCACCCTGTTTGTTCTGAAGATGTAGCAAAGTCAATCACAGTTATCTTGATTAGATGGCAAGAAGTATAATTGCTGTTGGAGTGTAACATCCTCACTGATTGCTGACTGTGTAAATGTGGGGGGTTGATAAAACACTCTGGTAGCAAAGTAGTACTTAACTCTCTGCAGCTTTTCTGGAATTTTAAAGAAAATATATGGATGTGATTGGTAAAGTTATTCAGTTGCCATGATGCACTTCCAGCACCTTATAGAAGGTAACCAAAACATTAATAAAGGACAGATTTGTGAATCCCACCCTGTGCAGGCTGAGGGAGCAGCCCACACTCATTGATTTGTGGGGATTGGACCCAGGAGCTTTCTTCCCTGCATGGGCCAAAACTGACATTGCAAAAGCTCAAGGGAGCTGTCCAAGGCACAGAGCTGGGGAATTCATATCAGAGGCTGCTCCGGTGAGAAAGGCAACAAACACCTCAGGTCACTTGTGACTTTCAATAAATCATCTGTGATCTTTCTCAAATGAGACTTTTCATACTTTAGCACTCCTAAGGTGATACAGCTGTACCAGGAGTCCTCTGTTCTCAGTAGCACTGATGCTTGGCCTCAGAAGGATGGAAATTAAAGGTGATTAAATTGCATCTGGGGGTTCATATCCTGTTGTTAATGAAGAACTGCCTTCCTTGGTTTTGCAGGCTGAAGTCTCAAGTCTCCCTTTAACACACCTGTACAGATGATTTTCCTTTGTTGAGGGTTTGACAGATGTCACAAACTAAAAATCCTCTCATCCCCTGGCATGACTTGATTAACTTTAGTCTGAGGTTATTTTTAAACCTCATTTTACACCGCTTCTTGTCAGTGGTGACAATTCATTATGATAATGAAGGTTAATAGAGAGGCACTTTTTTCCATCAGCCATGACAGATGAGCTTTAATTTTCTGTCTAGAACCCTTATAAAAATTTTCATTTTCCTTGAATGGCAGACATCATATTAATAACAATTGTAGAAAGGGAGTTTCTGAAGAGAAGTATATTAATATCAGCATCAATATTAGCCAGAAGATTAAACAAAAAATTTAGTCAGTGAAAAGCAAGGCAGGAAGATAATGAATGGCTATGCCTTGAAAAATAAAAATGTAGTAGAATTTTATCAGTACCTTTTATAGAGACCATTAAAGAATAAGAGAAGGTAGAATGAATTTGGAAGATCTTGTGTATGAACACTAATGCCCAGCTCTCTGCAAAGGGTGGAGCTGACCTTCCACCTTGCAGTTGTCCTTGCACAGAAGAGCTGATCTCCTGCCCAGGATTCCAGTTCTGATTTGCGTTTACATTTCCAACAACTTCATTTGGCACCTAGTGCCCCCAAAATCCAAGATGGTACAAGACCGCTTAGATCTGGGTGTTTGTAATACAAAGCCCTATATGGGACCGTGGGATCCCTTTGTAACCAGCAGAGATAAAGGAGGGTGGGATGTGATTGTCCAGCTGGATCACAGCCCAGACCCCACTGACTCACCCCTGCCTACAAAAGCATTTAAACTGGTCAAGGCAATTCTTCACTGTGCTCTCCCCTCCCTCAGCTTTCTGTGCCCACTTACCCCATGATTCTGGGGTTTGGTGTTTTGACAGAGCAGGCCTGCATCATGACATGCAAAGCTGACATAAAGTCCAGAAATCCTCAAGTATAATTAATTTTAACTGGTTGTTTGTGAAATTAAAAACTCTGAGAGTCAATTAGTACCAATGCTGGCATTTGTATTAAATTTATCAATGTTAAACAGCAATCACAATTGCTTTGTATCTTGTTGGGGCCTATTCAAGAGACAGAAAGGCTCCGGCTGGTCTTAATGAGATGGGGAGAAGCCTAAGTTGGGCATTAAATGTGGGATTCTTTGCTGTGTTCTGATGGGAGAATCATATTTTATATGTTTGCCATGGGAAGCCTTCTGTTAAAATAAAATTGGGTCCTCTTCAGAGACAGTCAATCACTGATGTATCTCTCCAGAAAATGTCTGTTGTACCAGTCCTGCAAAACACACACCCTTGGTGGGCTAGTTCAGATCTCATTAGAAAGTATTCTTAAACCTGAGGTGAATAAATGGGAATTTGTGTGTTCTAAAGATATCTAAATAAGTATATGCCAAATATATGCAGAAACCCCTCTCACTATAAAGAGGAGACCTATAGACTGCAGGGCTGGATGAGCTCCCTGTGAATGTCTGCTGAGGGCTGGTCCTGAGCAGATGGCAATGTCTGATACACTTCTAGAAAAACATTATTTTTGCTTATGTTTCCTGTGCAACAACATAAGAATAGAATGTAACAGGTCAAGAGTGTGAGAAGTTCCTATTTAGTAGTTTGGAAGAACCTCCTGGACATAAAATGGACATTTCGATATCCTTGCCTTTTAAATGACCAATGGCTCATTCTTCCTGTAAACCTATGTCTCAAGGCAGTGATTTCAATGTTAATTGCATTTTTCCTAATTAAAACAGGTGGCTGAATAACAGGTCTATTACACAGATCATTTCCTGTTCTAAGAGTGGTAGATGTATAATTGTGCTGCTGTTCTTCAAGCATCTAACCACAGGTTTTGGATATTTTCCCCCTCTTACAGAATGAGGCAAAGATTTCTGCAGACTCCTATTCCTGTGAGTAAATAGTTTCTCTGCTATCTGAAAATCTAAATCTCTCACAGCCATATCTAAATCTCTCAATGCCTCAATTTTCTTAAGCATAAAGCCAATTAAAAGCATAGAAGAATACCTCCCAAAACTGATTAGTCCTTCTTAGCTGAGCTTTTAAACCCTCCAGGTTGGAGCAGATCTTGAGGCAGAGGCAGCTGCCAGCTCTGTGCAGGTGTTAATGTGCAGCCTTGTGGCCCAGGTGATGCAGCCATAGCTGGAGAGCAACAGCCTGGAATCTGTACTCGCTTTTCATGATGGGCTGAGGTGTCTGGGCCACTGAGGTGTCCTGGTGTCAGAACTCAGTGCATCCCTCTGGGTGTCCAGAGTTGCCGAGGACCCTGCTGGGGAGCTCAGAGACCCTGGCACACAGCCCAGCACACCTGGGGATTTGATTTTGACCTGTGGGGCAAGTTATCAGCTTTGTATGATGACCTGAAAGTCACAGAAGTTTAAATAATATAATAATAAAATTATCACAGGGTGAAAATGTATATTTTAGGATTTTTGGAATGAGGCTTTTGGGGACAAGATGGAGGGATTTGGGGCATGTCTAGCCTTTCTTTTTCTTCTTCTTGTTCTCCATTTTCTGCAGTGATGTTGGCACTTTGGGATTGGTTTAGAATAGAAGTGCACTGTCTAACATAGGTGATAGGTATTGGAAAGTAATTGTAAATATGTTATATGTATTTTTGGTCAGAGTGCCTGTGGCTGCCCTGCTGAGCAGACCTCAGCTGGGCAGAAAGAAAATTTTTATAGGTAAGAATTAATAAACAACTTCAAGACCGAAAACTGAAGAGCTGTGACTCGTTCTTGGGATGTGCTGGCTGAAACAGAGACATCCTGCACATCTTGGGGCTGCAATTAACAACGAAACTCCAAGATCCTGCCGCGACGCAACAGTGAGTGAAGGTCTCTGGAATCATATCCCAGAGGCACCCAAGGCCAGCCAGCACCTTGAGGGATTGCTGAGAGGCTCAGGTCCTCAGGTGTGCCACATTTCTGACATTCACAGGTCACCACCAAAAGGTTCAGGAGTCTGCTAGAGCTGCTCAGCATCACAAAAGGAGTCACTGTGCTGTTTTGCTGAATGCTGTCTCTCAGAGCCATGTGCAGGATCCAGCTGCCTCATCAGGTATTATCAAAAATGCTATATTTTTTTCTCACTTCCCTTGAGCTGAAACATATCTAAGTGACAAAGAAATACATTCATTTAGGTGAATAACACTCTAACTTGGAAAGCATCAGACAACTGATAGCTCTGAAAATCCAAAGAATAGTGCTCAGAAGATGAAAGGAAAATGACCCTGGAAATCGTTGTCACTTTACCTGCAAATAAAGTGGCAGGGATGTTCTTGAATGAAGAAAATACTGTGTTCAGAAAAGCATGGGAGATGTTTTGAAAATCTGATTTTTGACAGAATTACTCTGCAAAGGTTTGTCCCCTGCAGCTCTCCTTAAAGGCAAAACAGCTTTTGATTTAAAAGAGATATTGAGAATTGTGTGTAAATGGATTCCTACCCCAAACATGAATTCAAAATGTTTTTGCAGGCAAGTGGGCTAAAAACCACTGAAATTGCAGCTTTTTTTAAGTTATGGCTAATTAATAGTGCTGAATAAAATGTAGAAACAGAAATATATCTGTGGGAATGTTATGGACAGAGGTGACAGGGTTTGGATCAGGAGGATGGCCCAGATGCTTTTTTCCTTTCTATCCTGCTTTCTAGGACTCTTCCACTTTTCAACAATCTACAACTGTAACTTTTGGCCACCATAACCTGGGCATAGCAAAGTAATTTAGCTGAGCAGTGTCAGAATCTGCATTCTGAACATCAGTGTACACAGGACAGTGCAGTCAACACAATGAGAATTCAAAGAAAGAAAATTGAGACATTGAGATGTGGCATTCACACTCTCTGAAAAAAATTCCTTTGCCCAGGATTTTTCTCCTGGGAAGCTGAGAAACTTCAGAGAAAAGGAAAACAGTTCTTATCTCATTTGCTTCTCCTTTGTTTTGCTGGCGTGGAATGTCTTTGGAGATATTTTACCCAAAGGTGATTGCTTGATTAGATTCTGGTGAGTTATTTTCACTCATTGGTCAACCAGTGCCAAGCTGTATCAAGACTCTGGAAAGAGTCACAAGTTTTCATTATTATCTTTTTAGCATTCAGTAAGTATCCTTTCTGTATTCTTTAGTATAGTATAGTATTCTTTAATATAATGTAGTATTATAAAGTAATAAATTAGCCTTCTGAGAACATGGAGTCAGATGCATCATTCCTGCTTTTGTCAGGAATAATGCACATACAATATTGAGACATTTAGGAAAATGGAGGAATTATATATTTATATATATATAGATATATAAAAAAGATATTGATATAGATAGATAGAAGAGGAAAATATTCAATGCCAAATTGATAAAGCTAAATAAGCTGCTGCAAGCAGGGCTGGGCGGAGCTCCAGAGCAGAGGGAAAGTGGCTCAGCTGTGGCATTTCTGACATGACAGTTCAGTGCTGTGCAGGTCTCCCAAACAGGGTGAGCAGCAGAGAGAGTGGGAGGGGGGCCCTGAACCTTTCCTGAACAGCAGCTGGTGCCAAGAGGGCCAACACAATCCTGGCTGTTATCAGTAAAGAGTGACCAGCAGGACTGCACCTGGCACTGGTGCGGCCACACCTGGAATTCTGTGTCCAGTTTTGGGTATCTCATGAAAATAAAGACATTGAGGTTCTGGAGCATGTCCAGAGAAGGGAAATGGAGCTGGTGAAGGGTCTGGAGCACAGCCTGAGGAGCAGCTGAGGGAGCTGGGGGTGCTCAGCCTGGAGAAAAAGGAACACAGGAGAGATGTAATAACTCTCTATGACTCTCTGAAAGGAGGTTGTAGTCAGGTTGGGGCTGGTCTCTCAGAAAAAATAATGTGCCAAATTCACAAGGTGTGAATAAACAGTGTTGTCACTACAGTTTGGGAATCAGAAATTGGTGCAGTCCAGAATGTGTTGCCCATTACTGAAAATCAATAGGTGAGATACTAATTGACATCACTTCCTACTCATTATTTATGTTGGTTTTTTTTGGGTGTTAAACATTGTAGTGGGTCCAGTGAGTGGAAAACTGTGATTTGACATTGTGTTTGCTCATTTTGCCACATTCTGTATGAGGACATAAAAAAATGACTGCAGAAAATTAGGACCTGAAGGTGTTGGTTTGCTTTTAATACTCTGAGCACAAGATTGGTTCATCTGTTCCTTAAATTGAGCACAAGGAAAATGATACCTTAAGAGCTAGAATTTCTGCAGGTGGTAATTAATGTAGCATCAGTCAATGCAACAGAGCTACACCCATTTGCACCAATCAGTGATTTACAGAAATTTGCATTGGCTTGGAGCAGTGTCTTGATTTCCATTTCACACCTTCCCCACATCTCAAAGCAAGATATATTTTTGCTCTTCATGTTTGGACTGTTTGTTAATGAGATATGTGACAGGCAGTGCATGAGTTTACAAGTGTCAGTGATTTAAACAAAACAGTAGTTACTGTAGCAAATTACTGATGATAACACTTGCCTGGCTCCATCATGAGGTAGTGCTGTCTCCAACTGTGTGTGCTGCTAAGAGGGGATAAAAAAAGCTTGGGGTTCACATGGGTGGAGAGCATTAGTGAATTGCCAGACTATTTTGCACACTGGATAGCATTCATCAGCATAGAAAGGCATTCACAGTTATGTCAGGCATTACATGAACAAATAGAGCATTTTTGGCCTGAGAAAATGCAAACATTATGCAGTTTGGTCAAGTGGGCAGAGTAAGGGTGTCCAATTCAAAGAATGGAATATGCTTGTTTGCTGTGACCTTGAATAAATCGATTTGCCTCTTAGTTTTTCAGTTATCTCATCTGTAGAATTGTGGCTGTGTTGCTGATCTCCACTGAAAAATATTTTGGATACTTTGCTAGAAAAACCTCCCAGTGATGCCTACTTCATTATCTCTAGCAGAGTCCAGTGAGAGCACTTTAAATTTTAGTGCCAAGCTCACAGTAGATGAATCCCTTCCATTACAGTGATTCACCCTCTTGAACTGAGGCTCTGGCTCATGACACCACTTTTGACAAGATATCTTCTATTGCTTCCTGAAAAATGAATGGGGATGTAGCTGTTCTGCGCTGTTCCTACACCATGAATTAATTGCTTGCTGACGAACTTTCCCACTCCAATACCAGATGTCCTCTTCTATGATTTGTGGTCTCCCCGTTTAAACACTTTTAAAGTAATTCACCAAATTTACACAAAGAATTTCCTTTATTTTTCCAAATGATCACAGAACCTTTAACACAGAACATTTTTAGTTGTTCTGGATTTGGGAAGTCACATACACCAAAAACTGAGATTCAGCACAGTCCAACAGAAGACCTACTTGTCTGAAAATAGGAAGGTACCAATGGGAATCTCTGAAAACATCTCCTTAGGTGAAATCACTGTGTTTCAGAGGAGTAGGATTTTGCATAAAATCTAATGTTTGGTCTTACTTTAGAAGCAGCTGTGAAGTACTGCAAAGAATGCACTGGTTTAATGAATTAATTGTTTTTGGGGGAGGGGGAAGTGGCATAATTTCTCAAATCCATTTCTTTTAGGGCTGACATTTAGTTCCCTAAGCACCCTCAAACAACTAACTTATATATGCCAGCATCACACAAAGCGGCATCTGAAGAGGGTTTGTGATGGATTTATGGGGGTATGCTCCTTCATCTACTTTGGTTAATGGTGACTCCAAAGGTTTTTGCATGCCTAAGGAAAGAGAGACTTGGAGCATCTTCTTGAAAACTCATGGGAAGAGTTTGTGGTGGTACAGACTGCCAGAGTTTGCAAAAGTCAGCCACTTCTTAAGGATATGAATGTCTGCCTGCTGATTATGGAATTCAGCCTTTACCATCCAAAAGAGATAATTTTTAACTGGAGAGAAAAAAATAGGCAGAAATAATCTCAAGGTAACAAATTTAAAGTGTCTGAGCTGATGCTGTTTTCAGTGCCTTAGTGATAACCACGTTTGTTTGTATTGCAGCACCTACAGAGCCCTGCAGCCCCCCAGGCTTTTACAGCACTGGGATGGCAGAAAGACCTCCAGGCCTCTCAGGTTTATGTCACACATTCTGTGGATATTTTCTTTGACAGTGGAGCAAGCTGGAGGCAGCCTTGGCTGCAGCTCATCGAGAGATGATTACATTATCTGCTCTGGGCCACCCTGTATTGGATAATAACATTTGGCTACTCATAAATAAACATCATGTGGAACCATTAGTCAGAAATTAAAGATGTTAATAAAGGTTCTGAAATTAGTCAGAAATTAAAGATGTTCAGAAGTTCTGTGAACTTGCCAGGGCTATAAAATACTCAGGTAAATTGTTATGATTTACCACCATTAAGTTACATTCTATGCTCATGATGCCACAGGACATCCTTAAATTGCCATCGAGTTTTGCCATTCCTATGGGCTTGAGCAATCCTTACATCATCAAACAAATGATTATTTGGGTTTTTTAACAGTATTTTTTCTCTTCCTTGTTTTGTATAAAAAGACTGCATGGAGAAGTGTACTTTTTATTGTCATAGTCATAAATAAAAGTATTTACCTGATAATAAACAAGGGCTTGCATAATCTTCATCGTTCATCATCTCAAGCAGTTCCACAAACATATAAACCCCAAAATCACCTTTCTTCAGCCTCATTTTAGAGATAAAACTGTATTACCCTGAAGAATAGATCTCTTCTAGGAAATTCTTGGATAACAATGTACTTGCAAAATCATCTGTAACATGAGATGAATGTGGCGTGCAAGTGACCCTGAGAACCTCAGAACTGAGGTCAAAAGTCCAGGTTTCTTATAGATCCTTGTAGATACTGGAAGGGAGATATCAGCTTTTCCTGGAGTCTTCTCTTCTCCAGGCTGAACAATTCCTCTTATAGGAGAGGTGCTCCAGCCCTGTGATGGATCTCATGGGTGTCCTCTGGGCTTGTTCCCACAGGTCCATGTCCCTCCTGTGCTGGGGACCCCAGAGCTGGATGCACTCAAGGTGGGTCTCACCAGAGCAGGGTGGAGGGGCAGAATCACCTCACACGACCAGCTATCCATGTTTATTTTGATGCAATCCAGGACACATTTGGCTTTCTTGGCTGCAGGTGCACATTGCTGAATCACAATAAGCTTTCTATCCACAAAGTGAATTTCTCTCCTGTGCTAATCTTGACCCATTCCCCATCCAGCCTGTACCTGTCCTTAAATGTATATTTACATAATACCTGTGCATACAATACACATATATATATATGTATTGTATGTATGTATATATGTCTATTTTGCCCCAGTTCATTAAGGGAAATACTGTTCCAAGCTGATTTCACCTGTCCTGGCTGATGCTGTGTTACCACACAGATATTTGACATTGAGCTGCTGCACCATACAGAGACTAGCACCAACAGAGAACCTCCTCCTGTGAAGAAACTGCATGAAATAAAGAAGGCTCCTTTCACAGAGATCTGTCTCCAGTCTAGGTGAATTTAGGTCAGGATGTATTTTGGTGAATGAAAGCTTTTATTTTTGCTGTGAATGGGCGTGTTTCTGCTGTTCTCCCTCAAGAGGGCAGCAAAGGAAAATGGTTGCTAAAAGCCAAGACAAAAACATTCAAGGACGTTTAAGCATTTAAGTTTCCAACTGTGTTTAACAAGATTCTGAAAATACCATTGTGTGGGAACGAGGAGAGCTTGTGGAAGCCACCTGGTGAGAGAAAGGTTTTTATTTTTTTTTCAAAAGCTCTCCAAGCTTCTCAATCTATTGATAGCTTAATGAAGTTATTTGCTATTACCTTCAAATCTGCTCCCCGATCATGTGATAACAACACAGCAGCTGAGCAAGGTCTCCTGGGCTTCAGCATCCTCATCTCTGGTGTTAATTGCTCTATTAACTCAGAATTTAAGTGCTTTATCTCAAATCCCTCCTTCCCTTTTTAAACACTCTTCGCCTGCGGAAGCGCTGACACAAATGGAAAGAGCTGCACTTGAAGGATGACCTGGTGGCAACAAAACTATCTCACTATGGGGTATTTTACCCCAAAATCCAGCATAAATAATACAAGAATTCTGATTGGATGTGTGGGGGTGGGTGGAGTGGAGGTTTGGGGGGTGATGTGGGGCAGCTTTACCCCACAGAGCTGTCAAGCAGGAGCCAGGGTGTTAGAGCTGGGGGAGTGTCTGTGAGCCACAGTGGCTGTGCTGAATGCAAATAGAGGTTTAATCAGAGTGGTTCTGTGCAGTTAGCTGCATTTTCATTCATGTGCTCTGTAGTCCTTGCAGGCAGCCAGGGCACCAGCATGTTAATTACCTATAAAATATACCAGAGAATTTTGCCTATTTAAAATGTTTCAGCTTCTAAATAAATGACAAGCAGAAAGTAGAGGGGGGGAGGGGAAAGAAAAATCAACAAAAATTAGCATAGGAAAGTGAAGGCATCTTTCCAAGGGGTGTATTAGAACTTGGATTTGGACCCAAATCTCAGTTGTTTTGTAGCCTCAGGATAGTGGTGTTTTCTGCTACCACTGCTGCCATGTTGTACCTCACAGAAAGTGTGCTCTGGGTGATACTGGAGCACAAGTGAGAGGGACAGGGACAAGGAACAGGTTTGTTCATTCCAAGCAGGATCTCCCTCCATGCTGGTGTCTTCCAGTGCATGCAGTAGAATGAGAGGTGAATTGCAGCAAGCCACAAGTGCAGCCAAAACTGTGGCAGTCTACCTGAGGCTGAGGATGCAGAGAAACCACCCCTTTTAAAACAATGTCCCAGGGCTGCTGGGGCTGGGTGCAAGACCTTCTCACCCCTCACCATGTGCCTGATTGCCTGAAAACAAACCCTGAGCATATTCACCAAGGGAAGCACCAAGATGCCCCAGCCTGCTGCTCAGATGAGGAAAGGGACTGTCCCCACTGCCATCTGAGGTGGATGTGGCCATAGAGCTGCTGAAATAACAGAGACAAACCTGGCTGCCTGGAACATTGCTCCTAAAAAAGGTTTTTATCTCTGTGTGCCTCTGTCCCCACCTTGTATTGTTTACTGCAAACTGACCTATTCCTTTTCTCCTAGTGGAGATGTCATCTTCAGATTCAAACTAAAAGTGATATCTGAACTCTGTACCTTGTCTGCTGCTGCTCATGGACTGAGACAGCCCAGCATTCACTGCAGAGCATCCCACTTTGTGCAGTTCATCCCACTTTGTGCAGAGCATCCCACTTTGTGCAGTTCATCCCACTTTGTGCAGTTCATCCCACTTTGTGCAGTTCATCCCACTTTGTGCAGAACATCCCACTTTGTGCAGAACATCCCACTTTGTGCAGTGCATCCCACTTTGTGCAGCTCTGTGGAGCAGCAGGCTGGATCTTGTCTGGGACCTGCCTGCAGCTGTGCAGGCTTCCTCAGCACATCTGGCTGACACCAGGGCACCATATCTCTGTGGTCTTTGGGTTTTGCTTCTGCTGTGGCTTTTCACGGTGAGGGGCATGGTCCATCCCTTCAGGGCTGCAAGAATCAACCCTAGATCTGCTCCAGGGCAGGAAAGGCTCTGTCCCAGCCCTGGTTAAGACCAAGGATGAAACCCACGTGGGATACAACTATGAACACAGTGTAACACTTTAAAGCAAGGGAAAATGAAATCTTTTCTGCGTTAGACTGAGCATCTAAAATTGTAAGTACCATTTATCTCTCCAGAGCTCTAGCAGATGGATGAACTGGGAGTGTTTTTTTAAGCCAATGCACATCTCTCCAAGTAAAATGCCACTCTCCATTATTCTGAGTTGGAAGAATAATGAAAGAATCAATCAAATCCTCTAACACTGACAGAAAACAGACAAAAATCCATGAGTCCCTTTGAGGCTCTAAGAGGATTAAACTCCTCAGGCAGGAACTCTTCTATAAGAGTTTGTTTATGGTAAGAAAAAAATTTGATAGATGTTTATTATGGTCAGTTCAAAACAGCAGCCTGAAAAACCTTGTATGTTACCTGAAGTGAAACAACCCCATTCTTTAGATCTGTGTTAGGATCAACAACCTGAAATGCAATTCTGACTCTGATAAAACAAGCCAAAAAGCATCAGACAAATCCCTTTGGTGCTTAGAGCTCTTCACTTCCTTCCATACTCAACCCATTTGTCTCTTTGGTAGGAGTCTCCTCAAGGCTGGCATTACAGACACACTTGCAGAAGCAGCTAATAAGAGATTAATGCACCTGAGACCACTCAGGGAGCCTTGAGTAGTCCCACTGTTCTGGATCTGTGTGCAGTGATGGAGCTGAGGAGAACCAGGGAAGATCCCCTTCCATCAGCAAAGTCTTCTGGGGTGTCAGCACCACACATGAATCTGGATCAATGCAAAAGCACTGCTGAATTCTCCCCTTCATCCCCAGCATAACTGCTCTGGACCAGCACCTGATAACATTTCCAGGAGCACTGAAGAGATAACTAACTCATTTTGCACAGTATGGAGTGGGGTTCCAAGTTTGGCTGGAGAGGATTACAAATCAAGGAGCATCTGGTGTAATATAAAAGTTAGTGTAGCATGAATGAGCCATTTCTTCTTTTTTGCTCAGGTGAGGAAATGTTTTGGAGAATATAAGGCACAGTGTAGAGTTTTCAGGATTTTCAGGGCTGGGTCTCAGGTTGTGTTCTCCCGATCAGAGAACACAAAAGTCCCAGAATTTTGTGGGTTGCAATATATTGTTAAAGTTGTTTTAAACATTGTGGGGAGCAATGGTTTGTCCGTGCAGCTGGAACATGGTGGTGTTACCATGCAGCATCTGTGTGACATTGACAGGGATATGCACACTGTAAACCTGCAATGCTGTAAAGCCCAGGGCTTATGGACATCCATCAGGGAGATGTCCTGGGTGTTATTCTCAGTGTTGATTCAATTTAGCTATTCCTAGCACATCTGGCTGCTGTACAGGACAAAAAGATACTAAAAAAAAAAATTTGGTCTGGTTTGAAGGAAAACACAGGAAATGCTGAGGACTGCCAGGAGAAATCAGGTTAGAAAAGTCCACCAATTTTCTGCCACCCTGCTTCTCATTTCAATTGCTTTCCCATTCACAGCATTGAGTCACAGATTGATTTTGGTTGGAAGGGACCCTTAAAGATCATCTCATCCAGCCTCACTGCCAAACCTCAAGGTTAGTTTGGGTCTTACAGCTGGCCTGAATATCTCAGATGTTATGTGTCCTTCTGGGAAACTGATGTGATCTTTGAGTAAGGTCAGATGATTTCCATGCACTTTCATTTGCATTCAAAATTTTTTGCCCTGCTATAAATACAATGGCATTATATTTTTGGACATATCTGCATTCCTTGTTCAAGGCAGAGGGTATTGAGCATGAGCAGAGCATCTGATGGCTGTTTATTAGAGGCCCACATGAGCTCCTTTTAAAAATGATGCACTGTAGAGGAATGAAAACAGCAGATCCTTTTGCACATTAGCGTTCTGTGCTGGTAAAAGACTGAGAACTATTTAAGGGTGTCACAGCAAAGCAAGAAAGAGAGAAAGTTGTTCATAGCTACCTAAACAATGATTATACAGTAAATGGATCCCTCAGAAAATACTGGAATGATTTCTAATGCTTGTGGTTTTCCTCTGCATGCAGCGTGACAGATTTGCAGATGAATTAGACTGCAACAGTCAGCAGATGTGATTGTTTTCCAGAGCCATTTTCTAATACAACCATACTGAATTCCTCTGATTTTTTCAAGCACCCTACCTCCAAAAGAAGCTTATTTTGTTTCTTTTTTTCTCCACCACCCACAACATATTACAGATTTTGGTGTTTATTACCTTATAAATGAAGTGAGATATAAAAGCACATTGATTTCATGACAGCTTGTTTCAGATAAGCAGTACTGAGCCTGTGCTTGCCCATGGGTATGTTCTGTATGCAGTTTTGCATCCTGTTTCTGTATTTCTGACTCTTTATAAACTCCATCATTTTCGTCATAGAATTATAGAATATGCCGAGTTTGAAGGGACCCATCAGGATCATCAAGTCCTGGCCCTGCACAGGACACCCCAGGAGCCACCCCATGTGCCTGAGGCTTTGTCCAAACCCTTTTTGAGCTCTGTCAGGTTTGGTGCTGTGATCCCTGCCCTGGGAAGCTGTTCCAGTGCCCAACCACCTTCTGGGTGAAGAAGCTTTTCCCAACATCCATCCTAAACCTCCCCTGGCACAGTTTAGGCCATTCCCTTGGATCCTGTAACTGGTCACCAGAGATAAGAGATCACTGTCTGCTCCTCCTTTTCTCCCCATGAGGAAGCTGTAACTGCAGTGAGGTCTCCCTTCAGCTCCCCTCTGTCTCCTCTCCTCCAGGCTGAACACTCCAAGTGACCTCAGCTGCTCCTCATGGTGCCACCTATTTTCCAAAAAAAAACAGAAAAGAAGAATTTGCACCTAACTCTAACAAGGGTTCAGGTAATGCCAAGTGTGGGAAGATTGATATGCTAAAATAATTTCATATAAGTGTGCATATGAGTGTTTCAGCACCAAACTTGATATGATGCAGCCAAGTGCTATAGCATAGCATACCATATATAAAAATAACATATCAGAGAGTATCTGTTATGAGCTGCTCTGGAAATAGAGCTCAGAGTCCCCATTATGCTTTGGCAACCCCAGCAATGAGCATCCTGCTTGGGGGCTACAGACCAGCAGAGTACAAGACTCAACATGAAGAATGCCAGGATGAGTCCCTGGAGTGGCCTCTCAATACTGGCAGAATGAGGATCATCAGGGAAAGTCAACAGCAAAGATCAGATTAGAAGGAGAATTCACAGGGGTGTCTGAGACTCCAGCAGCCACTTTATGCTGTTTGTCTTGGAAAGAAAAGTCTCAGTTGAGCTGCTTGGTGCTCCAATGAAACTTTGGGCTCATTCATTCCCCCACTTCACATGTCTGTGTCTGAGATTTGCATCAGGAGAATTGAGACCTGAAGTGATTAAGGAGCCTTCAGACACAGCTGGAAGGAGATAAGTTTCCATGAATGCTTGAAGAAATGCAATATATGTACTCCTCAGGAGAGGATTAGCTGTCCCCAGGCTGGGAGAGAAATTTCAGGACTTGGTAGACTGACAGGGTCATAGATTAAAATCAAGTGAGGTCAGAAATTATTGCTAATTTTTGGTTGAGTCATAAAACTAATTTGTTTAGATTATCCAGTCCTAGATGTTTTCAGTGTAAGACAATAAAAACAGGGGTGTAACAAGCAGAAGGACTGTGCCCACAGGCAATGCCCACAGCTCTGAATAATGATTCCTGCCTTTCCTTGTGGTGGCATTGTGAAAAGGGTACATACAGCAGCACCTTTTGTCTGCATTTATCCTGAGCCTGGTTTCTTGCTGCTATGGGAATCAAAATTAGTAACTCGGTCAGCTGTGTCTGCTTCTTCTTTTCCATCTCTCTGGGCCAATAATTTCATCCTGCCTGCAGGTGAAAGAAAGGAATTGCTGTGTCATTTATACTTCTTTCATGTTTTAAGTGTTTCTGCAAAAGGAATAAAATGTGAGCTTCTGCAGCAGAAATACAATCTAATGTTTTCTAGGTAAACTAATCTAAAAAAAGAGGCTTATGGTTTCTCTGCAAGCCATCATGCCTTGAATTTTTTCACTTATCCAAGACAGAGGAGGTAGGAAAAGTTGTAAATAAAGATCTTTCTGAAGAAAGAACTTTTTACATAACCATAGAAGGGCACAATGGACACAATTCACTCCAGCATGCTGCAGCTTAAATTTCAAGCTTTTTAGAAAGTAAGGTCATTATATTCCAGAACATTTATGTGGATGCAGCAAAACCACGACTGACAAACCTTTGAGTTGTGCTTGCTGGCATTTGCCATGAGTCATAATGATCTCAGGACACCTATGACAGGCATCCAGCCAAGTGCTTTCCTGTGGTCTTGAAGAAGCTGCTTCTCTGCATGAAAAACACCATTTAAGATGGTGTAAGATATATTAGGAAAAGACTGAACATCAGAACCTGTGGGATAAACTACATAAAGACAACCAATAGAAAGGATTCATGGTTAGTGACATTTCAGATGCAATTATTTGCCTACATAATTTAAAAAAATACTACATTTTTAGCAGCATATAAGGGGCATGATGGCACTAAACTGTTCTCCCTCCACTTAGATGCAATTGAAAATGTCTTCCCAAAATTAAACCTTGTGAAATTCTCATTTCATGCCCCTGAGCAGGATGTTAAGTTTTTAAGAACCTGCCCTGCCCTGCCACTATAAATAATAGCTGTGAAATAGCTGTGTAGGCTCACAGCACTGTTCAAAGGCACTGGAACCTGTGTCCCCTTCTCCTGAGACCCCACAAGAGAACAGTGTAACTGGGCTGTGCTCTCAGTGAGGCTCCACCAATAACTCAGAGCAGCAGAGACTTTTCTGCCCTGCCACTGTGACTTTCCAGTACAAATCTCTCCCCTCTGTCACTCGGTGGGAACTGGTAATCCAAGTGAAATATTGGGAGTTATTCTCATCTTGGTGTCAGAATTAGGTGACTGCATTTTGTGTAGTGGAAGTGAAAAACTCTTCTTCTCAGCCTTTGTGAAAAGTTTGAGAAATACATCATGCATTGCAGGGTGTAAGTGGGTAATTGGGTTATTTGTAAGGTATTTTATGAGCATTTAATGTGCCTCTTTCTCTTCCCTCCAGACAAGTTCAGAGGTAGAATTTCCTTTCATTCTTTTCTACTGCATCCTATGTTATCTGTTCCCAAGAGGCTTTTCTGGATGTAGAATAAAAATGTACAGAAGCCTTGTCAGGCTGAGTACCTTACATATGTAATATCATATATTTATACAAAAATGACAGGGACACCACATTATAATAAACTACTCTTGTAGAGAACCCTTCATTTATTGAAGTCAAGGCCACATTTCTCATTAAAAGGGAAAGTTTGAACACCCTCAGTTGGACAAGGTCACACAACACCAAAAACACTTCCTGACATCTCACTGAACCCTGTGTGAAGAAACTCTTGTTAAGAAACACATGCTCTTCCCCAAGTGGGTCTTACAGCCTTGCTTAGAGCAACTGCAATGGGGAGTGATTGCTCTGAGCACTGGGGTGAGGAAGGAAACACAGCAGAGGGAGCAGTAAGGGGCTGGGAATGGTGAAATGCAATTGTGAGAGTAATTCAGTTTCTTTCTTGATGCTTGACTACAGAGTTTTTTGGTAAAACCAATGAAGCAGTTGTATAAGGGATTGGGAAGCTAAACAGCTTAGTGAGTGTCTGCCAGTG
Organism: Ammospiza caudacuta; assembly: GCF_027887145.1. Classification (NCBI taxonomy): domain Eukaryota; kingdom Metazoa; phylum Chordata; class Aves; order Passeriformes; family Passerellidae; genus Ammospiza; species Ammospiza caudacuta. Next base: position 145,887,524 of record NC_080593.1, read on the forward strand.
AGCTGAGCCACTGGTTTGCAACGCCTCCAGTGCATTCACAAAGGGAGACATATAACAAATTATGGTTTTTCCAGCCTCTGAATCAATGCATGAAATTGAAAAGATTTTCCTTCCTCATCTTCAGTCAGTTCTTCATCTTCAGTACCAGCAAGAGCTGTGAAACATTCTCAGGACTGAAGATTTTATCTCTTTTGGTTGTTAATCTCAGTGGTGAAGAGATAATGCCAAATTCATGGATATAGAAAACAGAAAGCTCGAAATATCCAGCCTGTCTGTTGGAATTTCACAGATTGTAAAAAACATATTGTTTCCCATCAATGGACTCAGGCACTTCTATTTGAATAAAGCATAATTTCCACAAAGGTCTCCATAATCTCATTTTGAGCTCTTCAGGAGATAACAGATCATTGTTTTTCACTGTGTCCTGTTCCAGTGGTTAGGCATATTTGCTGTCAGATGTATGTGCTTTATCTCCAATTTGATCTTGTGTATCATCCCATCATAATTTTTGTTCTGCTTTTCTTCACTAGATTAAAGAAGTCTCCAGTAACTACTATTTTTGGCCCATGAATGCATTCATACATTGGAATTAAATCAATTAACTCCAGTGAAGCCTTCATTTACATAAGCTACACAACTTGACTTAGGTTTGGCACTGACCTACGACAGAATTTTTATGAACACATTTTTGACAGTCTTAGGCGTCACGAGATCACAGAATTATAGGATCATTTAGGTTGCAAAAGACCTCTAAGATTAACAAGTGGTTGATTCCAACCATTTACCCACCATTGCCAACTCCACCATTAAATAATACCCTGAGATCCACACCTACATCTCTTTTAAATACCCCTAGGAAAGGTCATTCCACCACTTCCCTGGACAGCTTATTCTAATGCCTGGCTATGCTTTAGGAGAACAATTAATTTTTTCCCCAATATCTAATCTTAACCTCTCCTGGAGCAAGTTGAGATCATTTCCTCATCTTGTCTCTTGTTGCCTGGGAGAAGAGGCTGACCCCCACCTGGTAACCCCTCCTGTCAGGGAGTTGTAGAGAGTGACAAGGTCTGAACCTGATTTTCTCCGGGCTGAGCAGCTCCTTCAGCTGCTCCTCATCAGATTTGTGCTCCAGACTTTCCACCATCTCCATTGTCCTCCCCTGGACACTGTCCAAGACCTCAAAGTTCTTCTTTTCATGAAGGAACGAGGGCTGGACCAAGTGTTTGAAGTGCAGGCTCACTCATGCTGAGTACAGGGGGAATGGGCACAGCTCTTCTCCTGTTAGAGTAGAAAAGGCTGTTAAAAAAAAGGGCTGAAAGTGTGTGACATCTGAAATGGACTTCTGCAAAGTTCATTATGCAAAGACAGGTGCCCAAATTTGAAGCTATGGCCTCAAGCAGAAGCAATGATGGCCGTTGTTTAGGTGTAGTGGCTTCTACCTTAAAGGAGAAACTCTGGTTGGACATCAGCCTCTGCTTCAAATTAAAATTAAGAAAGTTTTTTGCTATTGTTTTACTGGTAATTTCTTAACCTTAGGAACATGGAGCAAAACCAACTTCTTTCTCATATATTGATGCTAAGATGCAATACTTTCTGACATGCACAGGATGTATTCCAGCATGGGTTTAAAAAAAGAGATGCAAAATAATTTGGAGCTATAAGGATGGTTTTTGGACTCGTAATCAAAGAATCCATAATAGGGTATGGCAAAATGTCTGAAAGAGGAAGTCCCTGTTGCTATCAAAGGGTTTTTTTTTTTTTTTATGCTTGAGAGGAAATGCTCCAAAGAGAGAATCCAAAGGCTTGGGTTGCTGTGCCTAGCTGAGACTGGTCAATGTCAGTATGCTCTTCATGGGAATGCAGACTAGCTGTGAAGGCAGCATCAAATGTGAAAATAAAACCTGTGAAACTGTGTTCTAGGGACAATGGGTGATACTAGTGTTCTCTGTGCTCACCATGACCTTAAAGCTGAAAATAAAATATTGACTTTTATCCATAAAGCTCAAAATAGCTTGGAACTTATTTAAGTTCCATATTTCTTTTTCTTTCTTTTTTTTTTTTTTTTTTTTTTTTTTGTTAATATAATTCTCAGGTTCATGGAGAGTGCTCTAGTTCTCTGAAATTGATGAGAGCAGAAAGATGGGGTGAATTGGTGCCTGAGATCACCTTGCAAACATGCTGTATAAGAAACTTTCAGTTCATAGGGGTGAGGACAGCATAATTCTGGGAGGGAACTATGGTGAGATCCACAAGCTGCAATGGGCACATGACCTACCGTGTCTGAGAAAGTAAGAGGTGGAAATGTTGTTGCTTAAATTAAGTTTTAAATATTGGTGAGCTTTTTGTTTCTGGATAAATTTGGAATGGATAAATAAAATGGAAGTGATGAGTACTTGGATTTCTCTTTGTTCTGCAGGAAGCAATAAAAAAAAAAAAATGAAAAACCAGCAATAGAAAAGGATGCTGCTGGGGATGGTTCCATGAAAACGTGCCTGCTAACATCCTTATGGTGGTTTCTGAGAGGTAATGGGTCCTGCCAAGTTAATTGCCAGGAAAAGGGGAGTCCCACAGGGCAGCAGGTGACTGCACACTGCAGTGTCAGCTGTGGCATGTGGGATGTATTCCCTGTGTCCTCATTATCCTGAGAACAGGTCTGGGACTGCCAAGCAGCCAAGCATAACAATTTGCAGATTATTAGGCTGTTAAAGAAGAATGAGCTGGAAAGGCAGAGTGTTGATTCACCTTGTGGTGTAGATCCTGCTAGGATCTTCTTCCCAGCATCATTCAGATGGGAAAAGTGCTAAAGAACAGCTCCCAGCTTGTTCAAGCTTCTGGTCTCACGTTTCTTGGGAACAGAGACACAGGCTGAGACTTGCTCTTATCCATACAGAATAAGCTGACTCTGGGACAGGGCTGTAACTCCTGGATGGAGCTTTAGAGCATCGATCTGGGCACATCCAAAAGAGGCAATCACTCATCTGAAGCAAATTACTTGGTGATTTATAGAAACTTACAAAACTGAGAGCCTGTCAAAATAGTCTTTGTGTTGAATGATGAATAGGAGGAGGCTGGTTTGGGTTTTTTTTTAAATTATTATTATTTTAAGTAACTGATAAGTTAATTAAAAATATATTTAATATCCTGTAGTTGTAATAATATCCCTTGGAGTACCCCTGTCACTACTGCTGGGAGTGGGTTTTGCAAGCAAAAGTCATTTCACACATATTTGTTTTAGAACCTTAGATTTTCAGCAAACCAGCTGAGATTGCTTCTTCTTTGTCTCCACGTGGCAACAGTGGTGCTTTTTTGTTTTCAGTTAATATTGCAAAGCTGAAGGAGTCACTGATTTCAGGACCCTCAAAAGGTACATGGACTGTGAAAGAGAGATGTTCAGTATATAAATATAAACATAATATTCTGTGATTCTGTGATCTGGAAATATTTCACAACCAGAAAAGCAGAACACCTTGAGGTGAGGGAGATCTGGGTCGGGAGAAGTAGCATGAGATGGCATTTTACAGGAGATTAACCAGCCCTGCATAGAACTGTTGTTTTCACATGAAAGACCTGAATGAATCAGTCTCTGGTTGGCTCAGTAACTCTGACAGCTATCACATATAGAACAGCTTAGGGGAAATAGACAGAAAAGAAGAAAATTTTCAGAATAAAATTGGGCCTTGTCTGCTGAAGTTATGTAAACAACGGAAATTTTTTGTTCTTCTGGAAGAGCTAATGAGAGCATTCCTTAAAAACTGCTGTAAGCCTCAAGTGCCTGGAGATATGCATATTGAGTTTTCACCCCTTCCCTCCCATCTGCCAGCTGCTCTGCTGTCATTTTTTTCCCCTCCTCCAGTAAAGCACAGAGCTGGGGAAACCACAAACCCTAAATTGTGTCACTGCACAGAAGAAGATTGATGGGGAGGTTAATAAGTTGACTGTGCAATTATAACACTCGCCATGTTCCACTGATAGTGGTTAATGTGGTTATTTCCCACTCCTCTGATTATTTTTCTGCCTGTTTTCCAGGTCAGCTGGGGAGCCAGGCTCTGCTCCCTGCCCTGCTGCTCCACAGTGGGCAGCCCCAGGGAACTTGGCTATCAGGCACTTTGCTGTGCTGGGTGTTTGGATAAACTCCTTGACTCCCAGTGCACTCAGGAAAGGCAACTGAAGTTCTGCTAATGAGAAAAGGATTAGATGAGATTTTTTTTTTTATTGCTGTGTTTTTCCAAATGTGAGAACAACTGTGAAATAATCAGGAATGGATTAAAGCTGAGGACAGTGAGTGATGATTTTTCCCCCCCTGTGTTTAAAAGCTATTTTTTGAATTGATTTTTTTGTTAGCACACAGTTCTAAATGATACCACACCTATCACATTGTTCTCAGTAGAGTTAAACTCAGTGGTTTGAATCTTAGTGTGAGCCAAGAGTAGATACCTTGACTGGTATTGTTACCTAACTGTGAGTTTCTAAATAAACATTATAAAAATTGGTCAATGGCATAAATTAATTAACACAAAAACTCCTTCACTGCCCTTCAAACAAACACTCTAGCTACAGGTATAACTTTTTTTTAGAATATAGGCATGATGCTTACAAAAATACCCTTGGAGCACTACAAAGTAATGATTTTGGTACAGAACTGTTGTCCAGATTGTCAATATTCCATCTGCTTTAATGATTGAGGACTTCAAAACATAAGCTGCCCTTGATGCAGTTGATTGTATGTTGCTTTTCAGAGAAGAAAGCTGTAGTTTTCAGCCTGTTTGTTTAGAAATCATTTAAGAGCTCCTGACATGGAGCTTGTGAGAGGAACTGAGGTACAAATTTCTGAGGAAGCAGATTGCTAGTGTTTGTTTCTATGTAGACCACATTTGTAGGAAGGAATAAGGTGACATCAAAGAGTGTAGTCAAATTATGCCAAGGCTTTCTTCTCCTAATAGGGAAAATCTATGAAAGCCCTCAATATTTGCAAGCCTCTTTGGCTGAAGTGTTATGATATGAAGGCAATTTGCTTTTATTAACCCAGGCATCCCTGTTTCAAGGGATAATTATAGGTGTTTGGTTTATAGGTCCTTGTATGAGCAATTCTACCCTTTATGAACAAGCAACCCTGAAGATGGTTGTGAGGGAAGGCTGAATAACAGTTCCATAAAGTCTTGGAATACAACAAGCAGGCTGAGACCATAAATAATAGCTGTGCTCCACAGAAAACAGATGCTACAATGAGAAATAACATCGCTGCACCTATAAGGTCCCCACATTTGAAAAGGAATAAACAGTGCAATTGCTGGGGTGACAAATAGCCAGCAAGTGTAGAAAAATAGTCTCATGCAGAGATCTACCTGCTACAGTAACAAGTGAAATTCCTCACTAAATAATTGCTCATGTCAATGAGCTGATTTAACAGCAATGAGCTGATTTAGCAAACTTTTTATCTGGTCAACATGGACTCAGGCTTCACTAGCCAGTGATTTTTCTTGGGAACACAGTTATGCTAATGGGGATTTTGAGAGGAATTACAGAGAAAGACATCTGTGTCTCTGATAAGGAGCAGGAAATTTGGGCCTGTGCTAAGGAGCAGTGAAGTTGCCCTCATAACTCCAGTCCCCAGCCCTGTTATCCAGTTAGCACCTTCCACTCACTGTGAATTGTCATTGCAGAGGTGGTGAGAATTAGAAATCAGTTCAGCTGGGCTGTTAGCATGAATTAAATATTTAGAGGATCAGAAGAAGTGAACCCATCCAACACAGAAAAAAAAAAAAGCTGCTAAGGAGAGGACAGCTGTTAATGAACTGTTTAAAACAGCCAAAGCTTCCTTATTTAGTGCCTGAAATACCACTGTAAATATGAAATTAATCTAAATGCTTCAGATGTCATCAATTCCATGTCTCCATGTCCTACAGTATCAGCACTTGCCTAGGTGAGCTGAAGGGTTTGACATTCCATGCATGGCATAAAAGTGATATCTGTGGGGACTAAAAGGAGTAACACATCTGGAATGAGAGCTCAGGTACTGGTAGAAACATCACAGGGTATGACATGTCAGACCACTCACTGCTTTCTCTCTTCAGACCCACTATTCAGTGATACAACTTTCTGTGGAATTTACTTGTCTTTCTTATATTCTATTTTAGAATATAGCACTTTACTGATACAACATTGCCCTAAAATCCATTCATTGGGTCACTTTACAATGAAACACATCTTTTTGGTCTCATTACAATGAAATACTCTCATATTTTTGTACTTTTTTGTTGTTAAACAGTTGTGTCTTCTAAAATGTATCAGTCAAGACGTTCTAGCCAAAATAGCCATCTTCTAAAACTGAGTCTCATCCACCAGCAGTGGTCCTAAGAATCCCCAGCTTTTATTAAGGGCCAGGCAACAGCAGCCTGCACAAAGCAAATCTGTATTTACAAAGAATCTGTATGTTGCCCTGCAGTGTTTGAGTGTGGTTCATCTGGGGATTGCTGTGTTATTACAGGTTCTGCTCTTCCATCTGAGATTTACTTTAAAGATAATATTTTCTGAAACAAACCCAGCTCTCTGAAAACAGACTTCATGAGAGGTTTCATGCACTTTATACAGTTTGGTGTGAATCATGGCACGAGTGCATAAACCTGGACTATGTGTTTACTCTTTCCAAGGTGAAATTGATTAGCCAGTCCCCAAAAAGTTAACCTCCTTTTGATGCAGGGCTTGTAGCACTGAGCTGTGCCCTTGTAGAACTGTCTGTGCTGGCACACAAATAATTTAGGGTATTCTCAGTCTTGGCTTCCCCTCATCTTGGGGCAGCTGAGTGGGAGCTTAGCAGTGAGTTTTGTCTCCTACTGTACTTCAACATGCACTCATTTTACAGCCTCAGAAAACCCTTGTTTTGGTGACAGCTCAGACTGGTGACAGGGTTAAGAGCTAAGCTCTGGTAAACAACTCCAGAGAATCTGATTTGCTTCTGTACAATTGTACTGTGCAATCGATTCAGCAGTATGATCAGACATGTCACTCAAGGTGTAACTCTGTTGTCTGTTTGTCTGGTGTGCCACATTACAGTGTGTTTGAGCCCTCCAAACAGGACTGATGGACGTGACAGTGCCCACAAGAGAGCCTTGAGCTCCTGCCTTGGGTGCAAGAGGTCAGGGGGACACTAAGATAAGAATTTATCTACAGTGCAGTCACCCAAATGTGAGAAGGACACCCTAGTCCATTTTAAGAGTGAAGTCAATGGAATCACTGAGTTTAGGACAAGATTCATCCCTTCTGTCTTCCAGACCCTCATACATGGGCAGATGACACACCTTGAAATCCTTTGGCTGTATTGTCATATTTTTCCTGTAGTTATGGGGACAAGGCAACGACCTTAGATTGTATAAATCTACTTGAAGGCAATTAAAGGTGAGAAGAGCCTACTCACTTTTGTTTTGCTTTCATCTGAAAAATGTGGACAATATTTCCTCCTTTTGCCATCATTAACTCTCTGCCCAATTCATGTTCTAAATCCCTCCAGTCAGGGGTTTATTTTTTGCCCCTTTCTGCAGGTAGATGATACAGCTGAGTGGTGGCCTGCACTTCTATGTCTGGATGTTCAGAGGTTAACCACAGCTGGTTGGGGAGAGATGCTGGCACCATTTGTTAAAATATAGGAATTTGAATCTCATCAAAATATCACACCAGTAAAAAAAACAAACATCACACTCCTTCTAAAAAAAATTAAACCCTTTTTATTTGTATATTTATTTTTATATATAAAAGAAATACAAAAACAACCCCACAAACAATGCTGATTATGGCAATTCAGTTTTGTCAGCCCCCTCTGCTTGGGCTGCTGCCTCAGATCCACCAGGAGTGAGCAAAGTCCTCCGGTTGTAATGTCCTTTTATGATTCCAGAGTTATTGTTCTCATTAAGAATTTGTTTCTGTTTTTGCCTGTTAAGAGACTGTACAAGTCCTAATACAACTGCTGCTAATGAGTACTGTCCAGTCAGTTTTCTTGGTTGTAAGATCAGAGGATTTGGTTGAACTCTTCCTAGAAGAAAATATGTTTTGATTTTTCCTTCCTGTTCACTGATACCTTTGACATAAATTTCTCCACGGTAGTCGAAGGCAAATCCCCGGTCCTTCAGGATCAGATACGTTTCTTCAGGCACTTGAATTCTGTCACTAACACCTGTGCTGTCCATTCGACTTGCCAAATTCACTGTCTTGCCCCAGATATCGTACTGGGGCTTCTTAGCACCGATAACTCCTGCTACAACAGAGCCATGGCTAATCCCTAATTAAAAAAAAAAAAATAAATAAAAAAAAAAAAAAAAAAAAAAAAAGAAAGGAAAAAGAGAAGATAAACTGTATACAATAATGACTAAAACTCATATTTGCACTTAAGAGTCAGGTGAAGCCTGGTTCAGATATGCTTATCTCCAGGCTTAAGAAAGAGGTGCATATTTAAAGAAATTAAACAAAAAATCTGGAAAAGCTAGAAAACTTGAAAAGTGATATCAACAGGTTTATTTTATGGAACACCCTTATCAGTGAAATTACAATACTTTTGTGTCATCTGTATTCCACACATTGTTCCCAAAGCTCCTGGAAACTTATCCTCAGAGAATAGGAAAGACTTCTGGAACTGCACTTGTTGGGGGTGACCTTGTTAGTGCTATGCAGTCAAGAAATTGCATTCTTATGTTCCATGAAGTGAAAATGTTAAAGCATTCTCTGAAGCTATTGAAAGACTGCATTTTTGCATAAAAATACAAGCAATATCTGTTGGTTTTTTTCTAGAATAGTGATTTAAGAATAATTTTAGTAGGGTGCAAGATATCTTTTGGAAAAGGATTTTAGTTTCTTAGGGTTTTTTTGAATATTTTTTTAAATGGTGATCGAAATATTATCAAATACTCTTGCATTTGGGCTCTATGAAATCTTTACCTGTGATGCACACTTACTAAATGTGAATGCCCGTTCCTTGAGAAATTTTGGGAACTATGAGTTTTGCATTCAAAACTGTTAGGAAGTGCAGATCAGATAGTGATGCTCTGACCCTCTATGTTATGATTGATGAATATTGCTCAGTTTTTCTATGGTAAGGTTATCTATAAAAGACATGTCCCTTCCAGGTGATTTTTTTTGTTTTGGCCAGTGATCAGGTCAATGTGAGAAGTCATCAAATTTACTCCTGCTATGTGCCATATATTCAGGCCTCTTTTTTATGTCCCATCCCACTGCCCATGTAGGATGTTCCATCAAAAACAATTGCTTACCCATCACAGCAATTTAGAGCTGCTGCCACTGATCAAGTCAGAGGTGGAATTCAGTTTTTGTGCAAAACAGAAGTACTACTCCCAGGGTTTGGGAGGAACTACTTTTTTTACTGAAGAAGAATATTATGAAGGGAGATTAGAGACTGTGTGAGTACCAGTCTTGGGGCTGGATCTAGGTTGTCATGTTCACTTTCTGTGTTATATCTATGGGTTCTTAGTACCAGACTTACTAAAGACAGTAAATTAATTATGTTCCCTGTTCACAATTCAGTGAAATGCTGAAATCCTGCAATCCCCAAATCAGGGCCTATATTCTGCAACTGGAGTATTTCTTATTTCTGACTTTGCCTGGGATGAAATAAATTTGAAAACAGAGGATACAGTATTTGGACTCTTCTAAATTGTCCTCAATGGAGTCACAACCTTGCAGACAAAAGCTCATTTTAACTCTGGTGTTTGAGCCATGCTTACCAATCCGGAGTTCAAAGTTGTTGAAGGAATGCTTGTTGATCTCCTGTATGCTCTCATTCAGAGCTATGGAGAAGTCAGCCAGAGCACACAAATGTCCCCATTTGTCTTCACATTGCTGAGGAAAAAGTTATACAGCAACGTGTTAGTAAAGTTTTTCATTTGCCCAGCTGCTACCCATCCCTATAAGTACCAAGGGTTTACATTTGCAATTTAGCCTCAACATTGTAGATGAAAGAGAGGTACACTGCTGTTAATGGTAATGCTTCCCATTGTGTTATACTTGTATAACTGGACAGGGAACAGCTTAAAGGGCCAGAGAAAGTAACTTTCTGTCAACAATCAGGCAATGATGAGAATTAGCAAAGCATGTGAAACATGTCCAAGGCTGAGAAAGAAAGTACAGAGAGGACTGAGATTGTTCAGGCTCAAGGGTCAAAATCTAGTGAGAACAAGGGATGACACACATAAGCATGAAGTAGAGTGAAAGAAGTACAGGGTGTGTAATTCTCCTTTGCTGAAACTGTCACCCAGGAAAAGCATAAAGTCAAGTGCTCTCAGAGATGTAATGATGACAGGAACAACAGAGCAAGCCAGGCAATCTGGGATTGCTTAAGGGAGAGAGAAAAGGCTCTTCTGTAGCTCATTAATTGCCTTTGCTGAGGACAGGCAAATCACTCCCTGCTCCTTCCCTTCCATTCCTACAAAGCAGTCAATATACAGATGGGGACCAGCAGTAGGCTTTAGTCTTCCCAGAACACCAACAGAACAGATGACTGTGGGCTTGGCCGAATGATTGTATGATGTCTTCTCATCTGTTCTTGAAGCAAGGCAATTCCTTCTACAAATTGCCAGTTCATAGTACAAAGGATTGTAAGCCTCTCCCTGGGTGATGCAGTCCAGCCCTTGCAGTTTTCATCATCCTGTGTGTTTAATACTGAACATGAACCTCTCCTTGGCATCACCTTGCTCTGTTCACACCATGCTTGGTCCTTATCCTGAACTGGCTCTGTTCTCAGCATGCCAACCTCCCTCAGCAGCCTGCACCTCTTAGGTGCTGACAAGGTGGCAGACATGTACGTATGACAAGTACATTTAAAACATCCATTGAAATTCCATTAAGCTATTATAGTTCAAGAAAAGAGATGAATTAATCAGTGTTGGAAAGGCAATAAAGCTTTTCTCCCTTTGAATTTTTATCCCCATCCAGAGTTAAAGGAAGTGATTAGGAGCTGTGTAACCATAACCAAGTATCTCCCTGGTGTTCTATCCTTCTTTGCTCATGTCTACACAGAAGCATTTTGACAATCAAAAATCCCATGCATATCCAGTTTTATGGATTTCTAGCTGTCAGCATCACTTGTTACTCTGTAGGTGGGAGATGCTCAGCTAGTTACAGTCCACGAGCTTTATAATGTATTCTTAACAAACAGTGGAAATTTTCTGGTTTATAAAGCTCATGATAATCTGGCTGCTGCTTTTCAGAAGTTGTGATCAATGTGGGCAAATCTGATTCCCAGCCTGCGACCAGCCAGAGGCATTGCACGCCTTTTGTGCTGCTCTTCCTGGGGACTGGCACCAGTTGCCAAAAAACCAGATTTCAGCAACAGATGACTTCTCACTGGATGTATTTTAGAGCCTTATCTCGTTTGTTTCCAGGCAAATTCTTGGGTGGAATTATGAATTGATTTCTCTCATCTGACTTATGTGAGGTTTATGGCTGTGACTGTGCATGTGTCCCCTGTGACTATTTATCCCCTCAGCTTGGTTTGCTTGTTCTTTAGTTGAACCAATGACCTGCTTTCTTTTTGATGTGTAGTTATCATGCTGTCTGTAGACATGCTGCATCAAAAATAAAGAACAAATGCATCATGAGTATGCTTACCCTTGCATAAGTACACTGTCAGTTAATAGATCTCTCTCTTCATCAATTATTGGAGGTTGTCAGTCAGGTTCCTGTCTGAGTTACTGAGGTGGCTTTAGAGTATGTCTGAAGATATAGATAGACCTGATCTAGATTCACATTGATGTGACTGAAAGAAACTTTTTTCCTCCTATAAATCTAAATTTGAGGAAAGGATCCATATGGTTCTTGTTCCAAGAACAAGATGGCATTTCAATTCATCAAGAAGTGCAACTGCTGTCTGCCAGAAGCCCCAAATGTCTATTTTATTTCAGCAAAACAAGTTTTATGAACAACATAAAGATAACACATATTTTTGAATATGAATGGTCAGAATAATCACAAGCTTTGCTTCTTAAAGAAAATTATCCTCTTACCTGTTTTTCAGGTGACAATCCTGACACAGCCATGTATGTGCTGCCAATTGTTTTAATTTTTTCAATATCTTGAAATCTCTCTTCACCTAGTAACTAATACATATGTAAAAAGAAAAATACTGTTATTTCTGTAATTCCTAACACAAAATAATTCTAAAGATCTGAGAATTATCTTTACACTTTCCAGTCTGTCATGGTGTACAATTTATTCGGGGTCCTGGGGAACACTGATCTGGAACTCTGGAACGTCATCTACTCACTGAGGGCTGTTTGGGAAATTCCACAATGGATAATATAAGACATGCATACTCCAGCCTAAGAGAAATGCATCCAAATCCTGCATTTCCTGAGGTATGATCACTGAATATTAGTGAAGACAAACTCTCTGTCCATGTATGTGTGAATAGAAGACTTGATGACCTAAAATTATTCCTAAAACTCTACTTGAGGAATTGTTTGCTAAGTAAGTGCTGCTACAGCAACAATTATGGTGATGAGACCAATATTCAAGACCAGGCTGGTTAAGGTCCTGAGCAACCTGGCTCAGTAGAAGGTGTTCCTGACCATGGCAGGGGGTTTGGAATGAGATGAGCTTCCAACCCAAACCCTTCTATACACAGTCAATGGGTGGAGGTAGATGCCTCCAAAGAAATCCTGTAAGACACCAAGTCCTCATCTCCTGCTTCCCCCTACTTAGGGTTAGACTGGACACCAGTGTGTCCATTGGATCATTCAATCTATACATTTATGTATTTTCCCCTTCTAACAAAAATTCCAAGAACCAATGGGAAATGGTAAATCCCTGTATGTATTTGGGGTTTGCTATATATGAGTGTTAAAAAAAACTTGTCAGATGAGAATCTGGAAGAGAAAAAAAAAATAGCTGAATGACTAAAGTACTGAATTAAGTGGGAGTGAAAATTTGGTCCCTATTCCAAGTCCATATTTATGGTTTAACTTAAGAATTTCCATGAAATAGAAGCCAGACCTTTATATTCCTTGAAAGACCTTAGCAGAGTTCAGGATGTGGATTCTATCAATGACAACAGAGTATGGGATATGGGCATTAATCACCTCATCACAGGGAACTGTTTGTTGCTGGTGTTAACGCCAAATACCCTGTGAAACTTTGTGATAAACTGTATGGTATCTAATAAACTTAGGGATCAATATGGTTACGAAGTCATGGGAGGAAAAAAAACCACTTAACCTAGGAAAGGAATTTCAAACTTTCAATTCTAAAGGCTCAAGTTTTAGCATTTAAATGGAAAAAAGTAGTTTTGTGGTCAAGCAAAAATACAACAAAATATTTTTCCCCTTTCTTTTTCTACACTGTACATTCTTTTTTCCATCTTGTGGGTTGGAATTTCCTGTCCACTAAAGGCATTATTTCATTCAAAGGGAGAAACACAACAAAGGCAGAACATGAAATATCCCCTGCCTCTGAAGTAACCCCAGCCAGAGCTCTGGGGCCTCGGGAGCTTTGCTGTTGGTGTGCAGATACGGCACCATCTGTCTCCCAGGGAGGCTGCACAGCCTTCCACGGAGGGAATACAAAGCCATATGCTTAATGGCCCCTGTCCAAGCCAGGAAAGTCCAAAGACTTGACCTGCTTCTCATTTTTCATCAAACTGCTAGAACAGCCCATTGTGTACCTTTCCCTCTCACAAGGGCAGCTCCTCCAACTGCTTTCTTGAAGAAAAAATATTGTTTCTTGTAGCTCTGCCTCTGTGAGCAGTCTGAGAGCACCATGTGTTTGAGCAAGGGGAGAAAATGGTCTTGCTTCAAAACAGTCCATATTTTCATTTCCAGATGGTTGCTGGAAGCAACAGCAAATAGCTCACTAATTTAAAATGTATAATAAATATCTAAAATTACCCTTTTTAGGAAAGAAAAAACATTGGCTGTGATGCAATTCAGAAAAAATTATCCCAAGTTATGTTTTTTTTTCTCATTCATTATTGTTTCCAAATCTGTTTGCTTCTTTTTTCCCCCTGCTTTATAAGATCTATTCAATAGATTCTTTCCTTCTTCAAATATGGACTATTTACTAATTACTTTCTTCATGGTATGACAGGATGATGGATTTTGATATTAGGGAAAGATATTCCAACCCAGTCCTAAATCAGCTGTCATTTGTAAAAACATTTTAAATAGGCTGCTAATTTAACATTGTAGTCCAGGGACACATTTTTAAACACTAGAATGTGGTTTGTATCTAAAAAGAAACTCATGGCTTGATGCTGCAATTCATGTACAGCCAAGGTTGTGTGGAGATCAGACCCTGGGATCACAAAATTCTACAAAAAAAAGAATATTGCAGGACATAGCACCCAACTGCAAAGTAATCAAAGAATCTGAAAGCAGTATCCAGTGTTCTGGTAAAACCTCTGCTTGCGTCAACATAATATCTGTTGTGATATACACTATGTAAATCACTGCAGGATAAATAAAATGCAAGAGAAAAGAATCTGTGAACAAGAAAGCTCTTCTGAAAACACAAAGCCCAACTGTAATATTAACATAAATAAATGACAGATTAAATAGCCTAGAAACAATATTACATTAAAAAAATTCCTTCAAGCCTCATAATATCTGCAGAAATGTTATAATATTAATTTTCTGGTGTAACATCTCTAAGCAAGGGCTTTTAGCCCTGTATGTGTCTTAGAACTACAGTCATATAAAAAGCAAGTAATTAGAAAAGGTAGGTTTTCAATGTTCATATTTGTTTCTTTTTGCCAGTCCAGAAATTAGCACCTCCTGTTCTGCCTCAGCTGGCAGGAAGACTGGAAAATTTGGAAGTAAAAAAATTTGTGAACCATGAGGGAAAAAGAAAACTGAGTGAAAGCTGTATTTTGACAATAGTCAACCACCTATTCTACAAAACTCACTTCTGGACCACATTCTCCCACTCCCTAAGAAAGACCTAGTCACAATCTGACTCGTCTGTGGGTACCTACCCCCTGCAGTTGTCAGTGACAGGTTCTGTTCCAATATTCACTATTTATTTAATATTTTTTTGTTACTGGCTTTGTCTTCCTAACACAGATCTATTATGTGGAAATCAAAGTAAAAGATCCAGACTGTAACCTTGCTGTGTTGCACTAATAAGGAAAACCCTGTAAAAAGATGTCCCAGATTTCTTTCTCATGTATCTATCACATTTTCCAAAGCAGATAAATTTGTATTTCCACCATGGCTTTAATTCATAAGCATCATTTTAGCCCTGTAGACATTTCATCTCTAATATTTTATCTCTGTAAGGAAAAGGGGCAATTCACAGTGTAGAATGTGATCTGACCTTAGTAACTCAATTCAGTTGTCTAAACACATATGTTCAGGGTGATCTAGAGTACTCTTGCCTTGAACACCTCCAGTGCCCTGCTCCAGAACATGAGTTTTCTGGCAATGCAGGGTGGGAGCTGACAACCCCCTGTGGGTGCCCCAAATCACCTGGGATGTATCAAAAGGCATCAGGTGCACATTTCTTACACTCCTTGCTAAGATTTCTACATCAGGGTGTCTCTGCAGAGTTTCCCCAAGGATATCGGAGCTGTTCTGCTCTCAAGCTGCACATCTGCATTTTCCTCCCAGGGCTGTATTGGAAAGCAGGCAATCTTGGCAAGGAGCACAGGGAAAAAAGGAGGAATTGTGACATTGTAGAGTGTCAGTCAACAGTTACATGGAAACCTTGCTAGCCCTGTAACATTGCACCTGGAATGATTTGTGTTTCCATTTCCATGGGTAAGGTTACTCCTTTCACTGGTTCTGTCTGGCATATCACCTTTCAGATTGTTTAGACAGAGTAAACTAATGACACCACCATTCTGCAAGTAGGTTAGCAGTCAGCAGGGGATCCCATAATTTCATTTGCTACCTGTACCAAGAACATATCTATTCTTCAACTAAACATGTCTGGGACATAATGCAGTCTCTAATTAGGTCCTTTATTAATTACAGAGCAGGTGTTAGGGGCCTGAAAGTAATATTGTGTTAGGGTTTTGATTAAAACCTTGTCTTCAGTAATTGCCACAGCAGCAAAGGAATTTTGTTGTGAAGATTACGTGAATGTGCATGACAAAATATCTTAATGTGAAGACTATTGCTATGAATTAATTTGAGTGGTAATCATTTTAATCAGATCTGGAAATAAAAACAAAACTATTAATCAAGAAGCATGCTGACAGCTGTGCTAGATCCTGGAGGTAAGGAGCAGGAATTTATATCCACGGGGAATGCAGTGCAGGAGCTTAGCAGGTGACAGAGTTCTTCTTGTGAGGGAGAGATTTTGTTCTCAGTTCAAACGCACAGGGAAGTGTTCCGGGTGAATTATTCTATTTCCCACTCATAGTTTTAGTATCTCACCAATTATATGGATAAACTCTCATTTTCAGTGTCAGTAAAATTAGCCTTAGTACAATCTTTATGAGCAACCACTCATTCCCTATGCAGGTGCCCAGGATGGAAGCCACAGACCAATGATACCATATTTCCTCCTTCCCTTTTCTTTCTGGACCATTGCAGTCTGGAGCACAGGTCCAATCTTGTTGCTAGGTAGAGGTGGTTCCAATTCTATTTTTACCACTCAGGGATCTCAGGAGGGCAACACACTCCTGAAAACTGCCAGCAGTATAGAGGTTAAAATTCTCTCTGCTAGGTAATTGTGGCAGAATTTTTTCATCCTTCCTGGTTTTGAAATGTTTTTAAAGCTCTTCATTGGCCTATTCTTTGTCTCCTTTTTTAATTGCTCTTGAGCTCATTGCAGGACATGATACCACCTGTCTAAACTTCCTTACAAACTACTTTGCAGAGTATACAAATTTATCCTGACTTCCTCTTCAGTTACCAGGTTTTCCTTGCTTTCACCTAGCAATTGCTACACTGGGGATTTGACTTATCTCCTCCTTTTTATCTTGTCCCCTCCTCGGCTCCTTTTCTGAAATTATCTGCACAGAAAACATAAATATATTATTTTTCGTTTCTGTGTCATTTCTATTAAAAAAGAAATCATTTCACTGCTGAATTCTTCAGTGAAACAAGCAGCTGAATGTCATTTATCTCTCTATAAAAATCCTAACCAGATAAGTCTTCTCAGTTAATATGTCACAACGATCTTCCATTCTCTACCTAATATTTGCTTCTGAGCTCTGTGCTTCACATTTAACTGGACACTGTTTTACCCTTTAATATCCATTGAATCCATTCAACCAACACCTTTAAAGCAGCACCTTTACCTGTTTGTATTTAGACCACTATTTTTCAGAACAGTTGCAGATATGTTTATACTTCTTTCTTCTACAGAACTGAAGTATTTTCTACTTTCAGATACTCTGGTGCAGATTTGTGCTTTTATGGATATTTATACTTGAGTATTGCTTTCAGTCTCTATCTCTCTAGATCATTCAGAACAAGGTTGGCAGGATGAAGGGCAAAAAAAGCAAAGCAGACAATTGCAATATGAGCAAAAAAATCAGAGAAGCAAAATAATTACCAAATCTGATCATTTAGGATGACATATTTGCCATTTAAAACTCATAGTTTAAACACTATCAGGTTTCCTCTAGTAGCTGGCATTACCTCATCAAAGTCTGCAATGATTTCATTCAGTAAGCGCAGACATTCTACTCCTTGGTTATTCATCTCAGTCTGGGAATAAAAGTCAGCAAATCCAGGTATAGAAGCAAACATCACACCAACAGCATCATAGGACTGAGAGTATAATTCCTGAAAAAACAATGAGGAAAAATGAAGTGTTAACATAATGGAGAAAATGTAATTGGCAGCAATTAAAATAGCTTCCTTAATTTTTCTGTGCATAATTCCTTAACATCTGATGTTGACATGAGTATTTTAAGGGTTAGCCACGTTCAACAGGCTGACAGCTTTTAATTTTTTTATTGCAGATTATATGCAGGGTTTTCCCTTTCTTTGAATGCCTGCTCTTTCTGCTTCTCAGGTCAAGGAGCTACACCAGCAAAAATGAAATACAAATTTTGCTTTTGATTTACATGAGGAATCACTTGAATGCATGAAAGATTCATTGTCAAGTACAAATACCAGTTATCACATTTTCTGGTGGATAATTTGTACTTCACACTACTGCAGCTCTTTACAATTTTGTTTATTCACAAGTTTTCAGAAAAACCTTACTCTGGTAAACTCTGGTTCTCCTAAGGTGGCTGTGGAGCTCTTTGGTTGCCTAGCTCTGGGAGATGTTCCTGCTCTTAGGGTTCAAAAGGAGGGAGAAACAGAAGTTAGAGTGGTAATAGAGTTACTGGGGAGGACAGAAAGCAGCTTATAAGAGATCAGTCACAGAAGGCTATATGGATAAATTATGCCTTGGAATAAGCTTCCACTTACATTATTCATATAATTCACTCTGGTACTGAATGACAGATTTATTTATGAAGGGGCTTGTGTCATTACATATATGAAAATGTAGACAGCTCTTGTCTGAACTAAAGCTAATTTTTAGAAAGAAAACTAATTTCAACTTTAAAGATTCCAGGGATTTCTACCACAACTCCTGGTATGCTTTTCGTGCAGCTAATATACCACCATCATATGTATTCTCCTTTGACTTTTTTTCCTGGCTTCAACTTCTGTAGTTTTAGGTAATGGTGGACACTTCCATTTCTGTTTATGAACATTTCTTATGTTATAACCTGAGGTACTTTTTTCTCAAAGTTCTTGTTAAGAAGAACATTAAGAAATGTTGATACTTTGGTTTCATGATAAAAAAGATTTACTGCTGATTGCCATACACTTGACATGAACAATTCAGGTTCTTCTTTCTTCATTCTGCTTCTCCCTAGAAAAGCATCCTGAACCTCTGCTCTGCCCTTTGATGTGCTGCTAATGCTTCTGTTTATCCAGGCTCCTTGGCAATGTGTCTTAGAGTAAAAGTGGGGAAATTCTTCTCGTTTCCAAAGCCACGGCAAAGCTTTGATTGGGAAAAGATGATTGACTCCCTTCCTGCCCTTACCCTTTCTTTCACTGAAGACCATCTTCAGGGTTGTGGGAGCCATATTCTAAGAACACTCTTATTCCCTTTTATGGATATAGGAAGAGATAATACACACATTAATTTGTGGATGCTTATGAAAGATCTGACAATGTGTGCTAGGAGAAGCATGAATACACTCAGCCATACTCATGCCTTGGATCATGAAGATAGAAAACAACTGCTTGAGCCTTCAGTTGTTCCATTTTTCTATTTTTGGTAAGAAGCATAAGGACAGAAATAAAACATCCATAAGAAATCACTACAGTACATATTTGGGAATTCATTTTTTTTTGAGAGCAGAGAAATTAACTTAATGGCCAGACATGAACTGCAGGATTGATTGCACTGAAATCTGGTAGATTTTTCTGTCTGCCAGCTCATGCATTAATCATCCTCAAGTATAGTTACTCTGGAAATTGCCTTACAAAAAGCAGGGGTGGTGGAATTTAATTCAGTGGCAAATTATTGAAGCATCAGCAGTGATCCATGGGGCATCTGCTTGCTTCTGAAGATTATTATGCATGTGACTGTATGTGAATGAAAGTGTAAGATGGGAAATTTATTCCCTGAAAATCCATAATGCAGATATGCCAGAACACACTGCTGGCTGGTATCGAGGTCTGCTCCATTTGCAATGAAACATTTGAACCTGGTTGCTTTCACACTCACATTTTCTCATGTGCATAGCAGGGTTTCTATGGCACTTTCATACCCACAGAGTTTAAAATTTCTCAAGAGTGATTTCTAAAGTGCTTTTTCTTGTAGCTTCTCACTGTGTCATTCTTCCCTAGGTGATACTTGAAATCAGAACACAATGATTCCTCATTGTGCAGTCTAATTAGGCTGCCTACATCCATTTCCAAAATGTACAACAGAAAATGGTAGCCTTAATTCCTTTTTGCTGCATGATCAGTAGATATGTCAGTGCTGGCAAGGTGAATCTTGCAACATTCTTTCCCAATAAAAAAGATAATTCAAACATTGCATGAAAAAATCCAGTTTCATCATATAGTACCCTAATATATATGTAATATTATAATATGCATTTACTTTGTTTCAAATGAGGAGTAAATTACTTACTGCTGCTTTCAGAAACAAATTCTGGGATTTCTTTTATCCATCTTCAAACTTCATGTTAGGAATATTCAGAGACTCCATTATCATGCTTTTCTTTGTGTACTGCAAACACTTTTTAGGAACATAGCCACAAAATGTGTTGCTGAAATGGGAGTTTTGTTATCTGCCACATACGGGCAATTCAGGGGCAATATAAAATGGCAAAAATATTCTCTTGTGTCTGCAGATATGAGAGCCTCAGGTCTCTTGCAGCTTGCTCCTTCCATAGTCACTGTCAGGGCTCTAATAATACTTCTGCAACACTGGGCTATCATAAACTTACACAGACATTCTGTTAAACTCACCTATCTTTTCTATGAATAGTAGATTTTCACAGACTCAAATACTAGATTTTCATAGACTCATAGATTGGAACAGACTTCTGAATCTCATTTAATACAGTTTGCTTTCAAAGCAGTACTAAGGGTTCACAGCCCTTTTGATTTAAGGGTTGAGCCCTGCTCTGCCTTCACAGACTGAAAAAACCACAGAATCACAGAATTTCTGGGGCTGGAAGGGACCTATGGAGGTCATCCAGACCAACCCCCCTGCCCAGGCAGGGTCACCTAGAGCAGGTTACACAGGAATGCATCCAGGTGGGTTTGGAATGTCTCCAGAGAGGGTGACTCTGTGACCTCTGTGAGCAACCTCTTCCAGGGGCCTGCCACCCTCTATGTAAAGCAATTCTTCCTCATGTTGAGGTGGAACATCTTGTGTTTTAATTTAATGCCATTGATCCTTGTCCTGTCCCTGGGCACCACTGAAAAGAGCCTGGCACCATCCTCTTGGTACCTGCCTTGGAGACATTCAAATGCAATAATGAGATCCCTTCTCATCTTCTTTCCCAAGTCTCTCCTCATAAGAGAGATGTTCCAGGCCCCTAATAATGTCTTCTTTATAAACACTCATTAGCTACTTGAAGACAACAATCAGATGTTCTTTGAGTCTTTTCTTCTTAAAATTGCATGATCTCAGCTGTCTCAGCCTCTCCTCATGTGTTATGTCCCCCAGTCCCATAACCATCTTGGTGAATTATTGCTAGAATTTCTCTATGTGTGGCCCATATGTTTTTTACTGATGGATTCAGAACATGGGAACATCACTCCAGGTGTGGTCCTAGAATCTTTACTTCAAAACATGATTATTTTTCAGTGTTGATCAGACACCAAAGATTGGCAGTGTTTGTGCAATGAATCCTATAGAGAAATAAGTTTCAGCAATTTCCTACCAGACCTACTTTTCTTTTACTAATTAAACAAAAATATCAGAAAATTGACACGTACTTCATTGTCCCGATCCTTCTCCAGGAAGTGACGGGCAACGTGACTGGGTAAAATATTCCTTAGCATGTTCTCATTGTGCTCCCTCAGCTCCTTCATTTCATTGATTTCTTCTTTTGCTTGAACACGCCACAGAAAATCCAGCCTTGCTGTGTATTCAAGCTGTAGTTCCAGAAAGAAAAAGAGGCAAAAATAAAACCTGACAAGATAAGAGCAGAGATTGTATTGCCATCCTGGCAGGCCGCTCCTGCCATGCAACCACCTTCAGTGCTGCTGGAGGTCTCTGAAACAATTTGATTTTCTTGCCAGAAAAAGAGATTATTTCTTTGCCTTATGTGCAGTGAGACTCTCAGAGTAACCTTGAGCAAAATAATATTTGGCATATTACTGCTATGGTCAGTGGATGTAAAGTGTCACCCAATTATTTTCCTTTTAAGCATATCTTTATTATTTAGATAACAGAGTCTGACAGGAGATAAGGTGTTGGCAGGTATTGATATGAAATAAATATATTCCCCTTTTCATAAGTGTTTTCAATTTAAATCAGAAAATTAGCAAAAGGCTAACTCTAAACTCTTGGCAAGGATGTCCTTCTCAAGAATGAACATCTTTAATCAAAACTCTGTATAACAGCCCAAAGTGAACCCAAAGAGAATGTCTAAATCTGTGGCACAAAAACGATATAGCTATACTGTTGGGACATGTAGTTATTTGCAACTTTAATATTTTTAAAAATAACAGAAAATATGCTATTTGCCATCCCCTCCAATACTCTGTGCCTGTAGTGTGGGATCAGAGTCTACAATCACAATTTATCCATGCAAAGTCTCACTGCCTGATACCCACAGCTAAAAACTGAAGTGAAATAATTTCCAGTGTGGTGTGTGTGCAGAACAAAATCTGTGCACAGCAGAGCTTATACATGCATGCATATGTTTGCATTGTTGATATAGATATATATATAAAAATTCTTATTCATTTAAGTATGAATGGCAGCTGTCTGCTAGCTGAGGCAGGGAACATGTTGAAGCCTTGTGTCACTTGCCTGAGAGGCACACGTGTGTCAGCACATGGACAACCCAACACTGCCAGAGATTTTGTGTGCAACACACTGAAGCAGTTCTAAGCAGATTTCAAGGCAGCTGATGCTGTAGCTTGCACAAGGGGTGACTTATTAAGCTACAGCATTACTGAAAATGATGGAAATATATATATATATATATATATATATATATATATTGTTAGTAAACTGAAAGAGAACATTTATTTGTGAGGTCTGAGATGCTCCAACCAGAGATAATAACACCCAGCAAAGAAGACCCATCTATTTGCTGGTATTGTGCCAGCATATAGATGAATTTTACAATTTTGAAAGACATCAGAAGGTGCTGGGATAGAGGAATTTTTTGAAATATAATTCATATACCAAACTAAAATAAAGGAGCAGCCTGCAGTGGGTGGGAATGACTAAGAGGGGGCTCAGGCATTGTTTGGTGACTCATCTTGGTCACAGTTTTAGTCAGCAGCAGTCATGAATGGCAAACTCTTCAGTAGAAAAAAAGCCAAGCACTTTGCAAGGGACCTTATTTGTTGGCTGTACTCTAGGGAGCTTTCCTTCCTAAAAGCTAAAAGTGACTGTGGCTTGATAGAAACTTCCAAAGCCTGTATGCAACTTGGCAGTGATTTACTTGCCCACTGGGTGCTGTAGCCAGCTTTATAAACAAACTTTTTTCTACTGATATGTTGGTCTTCTGTCTTGTGACCATTAATCTCCTGAATTAATGGCAACAAAAAAAGACTGTCAGGAAAGAGTATTTCAAATATATTTTTCAACCTTTTTCAGTTTCCTTTGTCTTTCTTTTATGTTAGAAGACAGAGCCCATACCAGATAACTGACTTTTATCTCTACCAACTAACTGAGAAGAAAAAATTATCTATAAGTTTTCAAAGAGTTCTAAAGGTATTTCAAAGATTGACTTCAAACAGGAGCTGCTGCTGGATTTTGGGTTCTTTGATGCTTCTAGATATTTAATGCTACTACACTAAGAGCTTGGCAAAAAAGTGTGGTAGTTTTTCAGAGCTGATTTTTTAATGCTGCTCCACAGGGAAATGTCACATCTCTAAGCCTAGCTCAGAATAACAGCAGCTAATCTTTACATTTTAGATAACATCGTTCTGGTTATTTGTGATCACATTTAAACATGAAATATTTTTTCTTTCATCATCAGTGAACTACCAAGATGGCATTATCAGCTCAGAAAAAAAGGAGTGATATATATGAGATTTGAAAATAGAAAATATTAAGAAGATGTTTTGCTAAGTTCTTGCATTTGCTAAAACTAAAAGAAGAATTGTAGGGTTGAGTTTAATTTTTGTGGCTTGATTTTCTGAAGAAATATTCCTAGATTTAAACACCAAAGTGTCCATGTTTTCCTGCCCTGATATGTACCTTTAAGAAGCACCTCTAATTTCAATAGCTGGTCAAGAAAAAAGAGATGTATAACACAGAAAGCCTAACATTATGTCCTCAGCATGCTGCTCAACCCAACCACTCTGCAGACAATTGTCAGATACAATTAAATTAAATATAATAAGATGGTATACCACACCTTTTTCTCAAATTTAATTTTAAATTTTGGGTTCTAAATATGGCATTAATTTTAAATCACAATGGATAATAAAAAGTTAATTATTCAAAAACTGATCATCCATAAATATTATCTTACAAAAATAATCTCTTTCAGTAAATTCACCTAGAATAAGACGAGTTTTCAGATAACTTTTGCAGCTTGTGGGATGGGAAGACATGCTGGAGGACAGCACATTGGACTTAATGTGCTTCCCATTTCACACTTCAGAAGAGTTTTGGGGTTTTGTTTGTTTTATTTTAATGTGGTTTGATGGGACTTTTATATATATTAAGTTGACAACTATACGTAAATCTTTATGTTCACTCTATAATAAAAAAATAAACAATTCAATTAAATGTTCCTGGACTCTGCCTTTGGATGCTGTTAAATTGATAGACTTGCCTTATGAACCATTTGGGAGAACATGCAGAACTTAGCACATCTCAGGGACCATTTCCAAGGGCAGTTCTAATGCAGCCATCCTGTTTTATGGAACCAGAAAGGTTAATAAAATGGAAAATAACTTGTGCTCTGCTTACAGGCCTCTGGGCTGGAAAACACTCTTAAACATCCCAGATCAGGCTTTTGTAGAAGACAGATATTAACACTCAGGATTGGGATCCTGAAGATCATTGTCTGGCTTCAGCCTAATTCTTACTCCACCTAAACTTGTCTAGTGTTGTTTTTCTCACTACCTTGGCTGATTCCCAAGCCTGACATTTTTATCTTGACATATGTTAATAATCATTGGGAATACTATAAGGCTTATCCCAAATTTGAGTTGTTCAGTTCTTATTTGTTCCATATTATTCCTAAGTGGACTTTATGTCATGATAAAGCCATGTCACGGTTCATTGATTTCCATCAAATTTGAATGTAAAATGCATTTCATGCCTTGCTTCCCCTACTCACTCATTCCTCATTCCCCCAGAAAGAAGATAAACAGTAGGAAAATTAATAGAATATTTAGGTGTTGGCTTCTTTTTGCTCTCATGTGGAAGGAATGGAGGCTCTGACTTCTGGGACAGCTTAGAAAGTTATTGTAATAAAGTGCCTAATATTGTCTTATTCATCACAGCATCATTCCTCTCTTACTACCTCATTCCAGGAGGATTGAGAAATGCTGGAGTTTATCAGCTTAATGGTCTTGTGGAGAAAATCTTTAGGCAAGTCAACAATGTCTAAAGGCAGCTGTGCTTGGGACTTTCTTTGGAGCAGTGTGCCCCTTGCTTTTTATGATTAGAAACTGCCTCAACTCAGCATGTTTGACATCCAGAGCTTGGGAGCAGAAACACTGTGGAGAAAACACCCTACTTATGCTGGTTTTTATTCAATGTGTTTGTTATTTTAAATCTAAATTTGCCACACTTCTCTCTCCCTGTGCATTGTGTAGGTATTCCTGAAATACCCAGTTTCTCAATTCCTCCTTGAGGATGTCAGTCCTAAAGCTCTGAGGCCCCTAAATCCTGTTTAAGGTCTAGGTCCATGTGAAAGGATTCTTGCAAGTGGTCCATGACAGAGATGAGTAAGTACTGCTGCTTAACCCAAATTTTCCTCATTTCCTTGAGTATTTTGCTTTTTCTCTATAAACAGAATAAGCTATTTCACAGAAGTTTCATTATTTATTGGTTTTTATTTCCTTACTATATTTTGGGTTTATGCCTGCTCAGGTGCACTGAAACTGTCAGGTGCCTCCAGAACTGCACATGTGTCTAAAATAATCCTGTTTGTTCCTTCAAATAGAAAATGCTATGTAATTTGAGTATTGCTGAATAGAATATTGTTCATGTCCTTTAAGAATGCTAGACAGTGTCAGATATGGGCTTTCTTTAATCAGATTCTGTATATGGTTTATTAAATTGCAAAAGGTCATATGCTCAAGAGGGTAAAAAGGCAGGTGGTATTTTAAAAGTAATTGTTGTCACATCTTGTAATTGCAAGGGACAAAGGGAAAGGTTGAAGAAAATGTTTGCATTACCTGTTGACCATGATAAAATACAGCTAAAAGGAACATTGCCATCAGTAGTAAAGATGCCTCCTTTGTACCCAGGAAGTCTGTGCTGGAAAAAAACAAACAAACAGCAAAGTAAAATACAGTTATTTATTTGTCAGTGTTTTAATTGTTCAGAAGTTTCATTTCATAAGTGGAAATTTTTGTTGTTCATTAAAAAGAAATCCACCGTATTTGAAAATTTAATTTAGCAGTAATTAGTTCAAGAGAACAGGAGTGTAATTGGAGAGCTCCCTGTTTGGAGACACATCTTAAGTAACTAAATTTTAGCCTACAGGAGGTGCACAGGAGGTGATGAGCTTTCACTTTCGAATGTGACATGGAAGCTGTGTGTCAGGCAGTCCCTTCCTGGGAGTCTGGTGACAGCCCTGTGGGGTGCAGGAGGTGACATCGGGGGGAAAGGCTGAGGGGGAGCTGACAAAGGGAAACTTCCAGGCTGTGGAAGCAAAAGCCCAGTTAATAAAGCTAGAGATAAAGGATGAGCTCCAAGGCAGGAGCTGAAATTACACATATCGTGAGAAGGGTTTGGAGATGACAGGGACAGAGCATGGATTAAAAGTATGGCAAACAGTAGCTAGGACTGGTTTTACTGAGCTACTAAGAGGAGACCAGAGAAGCCTATGGCAAGGGAGGTAAAGGAAACCCTTGCAGACCACAGGGAAGCAGAGAAGATGAGCCAAGCAGGTACTGGCTCTACGAAATCTGATGTATGAAATCACTGAGGTGCTGTGTATGGAGCACAAACAAAGTTTAAAATAAAATGAAAGGGGTTAAAAGCAGTAACAGAGG
This sequence comes from Ammospiza caudacuta, assembly GCF_027887145.1. Classification (NCBI taxonomy): domain Eukaryota; kingdom Metazoa; phylum Chordata; class Aves; order Passeriformes; family Passerellidae; genus Ammospiza; species Ammospiza caudacuta. Next base: position 145,914,361 of record NC_080593.1, read on the forward strand.
GTTTCAAATATTGGGAGAAATTATATTTATGTGGAAAGATGAATACAGCTGAAGAAAGTATCTCTGTATGCCTGTTTTTTTTTTGTTTTTTTTTTTTAAGCATGTTTCCCAGGGAACAGACAAAAGAGGCTGGGGAAATGGTAGAGCCAAACTTACAGAAAAGCAAATGGAAGAAAAAAGAAATTTGGAGTTGAATTGAACAGGGATACTTTTCAATTATTCTGTTGAAGGGAGATCAGAAAAGAAAGTTGTTATGTGGTGAGAAAACCTTGACATTTTGAGAAAAATAATAAATGAGTAAATGAGGACCAGAAATTGGATGAAATTTTGGGACAATCTTTAGTCTGCCTTGAGATCTAAGAACAAAGCAAAGTCCAGATACTGGATCTGTTTCCCATAGTAATTTTTAAAGAAGTGTGGGATGCTATTTGTCAGAGGACTCCTATGACAGAGAAATTAGAGAAAAAAAGAGGAGAAACTGAGACAAAACCAAAAGGCAACTTTCTAGTGAGAGAGATAACTGAGCTGCCTTTGTGGTTCTAATGAATTTACTGTGCTGGAAATGAGCTGCTTTGGGATGAGTCATCAAAACAGAGCAAGAGCAGGCAGGAAGTAGCCTTGTCATCTGCAGATATGCTGAAATTCAAATGTTGCCTATTTTGAAGTTGCCCAAAATGCAACCTCCAAATGAACACATTCCAAAAGGACCCCTTGTACATTGGCTAAAGGCAAGAGCCTTAAAGGTCTTGGTTATAAACCCACTTGTTATTGCATATTGTGGTGTTGCAGCTATACCTACCATAGCTGGATGAGTTTTGTAAGGAGCTGCAAACTCTTTTATTCAAATGATTTACATAGCTAAAAAACCAAATAATTTTCAGAGCATACAATCTTGAACTTCATTCTCCCTAATATCAGAGCTTAAGTTTATATCCTTGTTGTGAGAGTGGAGCATCTCAACTGATTTCCCCATGTCTTGCTCTGTTGGCTACTCCAAGGTATATTCCTGTCTCTTTCTCACTCTTCTGTGATAACAGTCTCTAGAGTGTTTTATTGACAGGGAATAGAGGCTACTCTGAATTCTTCAAGTTTTTCTCACAAGAATCTCACAAAAGAGATTCATTGCCATGCCTGGTTAGTGACAATTATCATGATTTCTACTTCTAGTTACTTAGCCAAAGTATTGCTTATTGCCATTTGTCAGATTTGGCAGTAAGCTATAAGGGGTCTGTTCTGGCTATATGATATGTCTGTCTGATGATAACTAGCATTAGAAAAAGGAATTTCAGCCCAAATCTCTGGTTCCCTGTTACTGTAGGAAGCAAGTAAGGAGAGCTGTTCATGCAGAGCCTTGCTATGTGTAGGGATGTGGCTGTTGGGAGAATTAATTGTACTGGAAATCCCTGCTTTTCTCTCACTCTGCATCTTCATCTCCACTTACAACAACAAAGAACTGCAATACTACCCTGGTCAGGTATCAAAGGCCAAAGAAGTGTTTTTCTGAATGATTTAAATGACTGCTGTTCTAGATTCAGTTATTGCAACACTAATTGCATCTCTGACTCTGCAAATCATTGTGGTTCTTCTGCAGTTCCTCTTCCTGGCAGAGAAACCTGGGAGGAGAAGGAGGAGGAGGAGAATGTCCATCAAGCACTCTCCTACAAAACAGGATCATGCCTGTGTTCCTTATATCTTTCACAAGTGCATATTATTTGCTTGGATTTTATTCTAAAAAATCAATCATTCAATCCTGTTTTCTTAAACTGAGGGGAATTTTTCAACTGATATCTCTGGGGCTTTCAAGAATAGAAATGACCAAGGTATGTGCGTTGCAATGCATACTTTTAGTCTGCATTGATAGACTAGAGGAGACATAAAAGACAAGTCCTGATCAATATTTAAATGCCCCGATGAAATGAACATTTTAATAAAAAGGCTTGAGAAAAAAAACAGGTTATGAATCATTTTGAATTAGTCATTGCCTGTTGCAACCATCACTCCACATTTAACTGTGGTGCTATCCAATACACTCATTCTCTGACAAGACATGAACCATCACCTTGAGAAAAAGCAGCTCCTGAAAGGGGCTGTGAACACTTACTCTCCATTGTGGTGAAAGTTGTCATATTGCAGAAAAAGGGAAGCATAAATGGTCTCAGTCAGCAGAGAGTAGATGGCAATCATGATGAGAAGCACTGCCAGCTTCAGGACAGAGTTGAGACGAAGAAAGACTGCACAAGTCACCATTGCCAGCACACCAGTGAAGACAAAATACTGCACAGAAAACAGCACTGGTTAATTCTGGTGATCACAGATAAGCATCTATGTAAACAATCAAGTAACCAGAAGTATGGGAAGATTATTTTGGATTTCAGTGCTCAGCCAAGTCCTTTTAGGGCCCAGGCACTTTGAAAATAAATGTTTTGTTAAAATAGAAGTGAAATTACAAATTCTATACTTTTCATGGTACCTCCATGTCAGCAAAGATCATTTTCTGTGCCTTTATATAATTTTCATTGCATTATAAGTGAAACAGCATCCTCTATAATTAAAAGAGGAAAGGGAGAGATGCTGCATGCAGTAGTTTGCTACTGAAAAGTCTACAGGGAGAAAACAATTTATATTCCTTTTGAGTCTAAATTTCCACAAGACCCACAAAATACTCAGGATGGGAGAATCATGTTTCTACTTTAATTCTCCCCATGCTGCTGGAGAGAGGATAAAGCCACAGATTTGGACATTTTTTGCTTTTTAAAAAATTTTTAATATTGTAGGTCTAGCTTGGTTACATTACTATCTTAAAATGTGATGCCTGGAAGTTTTATTCATATCTTATTTTCTAATCTTTTCATTGTCTCATTTTTCTCAATGATTAGTCATCTGCCAAATGCAATCCATGCAGCTGATACTGGATAGAGAGAGACAATCATGGCCATGAGCTGTTCAGACTTAAAATAGCAACATCAACACCCACAGTCCAAATGTAGTTTAAATTAACTCCAATCACACAGCTTTAGGAGCGATTGTATTCATTTTTCTGGGTACAGCTTTTCTCTAGTACAGTTTCTCTGTAGGAAAGTCTGCATGCCTGCTGTTTAGAGCTTGCTGCTGGCAGTATCATGACACTGCCATATGACTTTCCAAGCAACATACTTCTCTTATATACACATGACCAACACTATGATTTTGTTGCCTGCTTGCTCATCTTAGAGAGGGTTTCTTTATTTTTTTTTCTTCAAAACCAATCTTAAAATAACCATAGCAGTCTAACTACTCTCTTTGTCATGCAAGAAGTTTTGCTCTCTATTACATTCATGTGAATTAGGTAGTGTGTTTTATTGCACTAGGTTCATTAAATCATTGCTGGGTGTGTTCCCAGCATAAAGGTTCTGTATAATGTTCAAAGGTTAAATTTTATTTGTAATACCCCATTAGATCTCAAGGTTAATTCCTTCTGTAACCAGCCTCTGCTTTTTCTATCAACATATGGAAATGTTCCCTCCTTCACAGCGTTGAGCCCCTGACTCCACCACAAGGTAGTGGTTGCCATATGACTTTTTTGGATTCCTCTCAGATTGAAAAGTACCCTCAGAAATACCTCAGGACAGGAACAGATGTCTGTAAAAGAGGCAGAGGAGTTGAAGGTTTGGTTCTTCAGGGCTATTGGTTTGTCAAAATCACACCACAGCTGTGAAGAAATAAAACAAAGTCAGGGCTATGTTGTGCACTGGTGACTAATTGCTTGTCTGGGTGCAGGGCTGGGACTGGGTGACCTGCTGCTCTCCATGCCAGATCCCACCTGGTACCAAGGGCTGGATAAATGGGCAGTAAGAAGACATGCTGTGGAGATGAAATGGAAAGGGGGAGATATCTGTGCTGCAGATATTCAGCATCTGATCAGCCTCCCTATGCTCTTTTGCAGAGTGGAAAGATGAGCTCCTCTGGGACTTCCAGAGGACTCACGTTGGACTCTTCAGAATGACCTCTCAAAGTGCTTAGACTTTGCTATAAACTAAAGAGAAAATTATTTAATTGGGAGCACAAAATCAGATTGAATGTGTGCCCCTTCTGCAAGCTGTTTTCATCTGCTGTGGATTGTGTTATCCTTTTGGATACAGGATACCCAGCCTTCATTTTCATGATATCACACACACCTGGCTGTACCAAAACATGATGTGGTCCTAGAACAGCAACTGTGATGCTTAGAATGGAAGGGAATAAAAATTCACTCATGAAACTATGGTTATTTTATATAATACATATATGGTTATATTATATAATATGGTTATATTATATATTACATATATCCATATGTATTATGGATAATGCAATATTGCTTTTTGTTGTTATGACCTGCATTGATTTTAATGGTATTTCCAACCAAGAGCATTAGATACAAAGAAACCAGCATTGTAGAGTTGGAATACATTATTGTCTTAAAATAAAGGAAAAAATCATTAATGGCTTCATGTTTTGACACTTAAAGCAGATGGAGTCTCCTGTCATACATATTTATTTACTCTGGATGATTATAATGGGCCATGTTATCGACCTGGTGTGTACAAGCTAGTTAGAGGTCTTTTTACCCAATAGTTAAAGAATTCATTTAATGAGGCCCAATTTCTTATCATTAAATCCCAATTAATTTTGAACTTGGCACTCTTTTGTTTGTTCTTTTAGCCACTCAGCCATCTCTGCAGTGCAGGAGTATTACCTGGCTGGCTGTGCACTCTTCCATGACACCAGACAATCAATGGTACTTTCTGAAAATTTATGAGGTATAGAACACCTCTCTGCAGGGCAGAACGTCCCAATGTCCCCAGGTGTTTTTTCAAGAGACTTTCAGGATCAGAAATTTAATTTTATAACAATAAAAATGCATGTAAGACTCACAAGACTCACTTGCCCCACTGGTGAAACCAAAGCTTTATGGCTCAGAAAGCATCTGAGTCTTAGACCCCTCCAGCTGGCTGCATTTGAACTCAGTGAACACACAAAGCTGCAAGGCTGAGAGGCATTACCTGTTCTTGAATGCATGCAGGTCCCTCCTGAACAAACTATTCTTATGGAAGGACTTTGACATATGAAATAATGAGAGTATATTAATATTGTCATTTCCTATAGAGATCAGGACTCAGTGGCTCAAGTAATTGTCCAGCTAAATATATGACAATACATATGTCTGTTTCCTGCTTTATAGAAAACCACTGGTGTGACTGTAGAATGTAATTTTCTTTTGACAGGCTTTGGATTAGCCAACTCAAAAAATTGCAGAGGACAAATCTTAAAAAATAATGCACAAGAAATCAGGAGAAATAACAAATTTGATATAGATAGTGTGTTAGAAATTTTTTTAAGATAAAGACTAATCATACCAAAAACTTGTTTGTAAGGTATTTGTTATACATTATTTAAAAACTTCTAAATTGTAAAACATTGCTTAGTGATTTGTATTGTAATGCACCACTGTCCTTTTCTTCAAGAAGTTTTGAGCCCAATTGGACTTCCTGACATTTACTGTATTTATATTTTTTCAGTAATCATAGAAATGCATTTTTCTTTCTTTGACTTACTCTCCAATCGGTGATACTTTTAATCTATCTGTGAGATATTTACCACATTCTTGGCTCAGACCTGCCAGGTTGTCTGGCACTGTAATCTGCCTACATTATGCAAAGCTCTCTCATGTTGCTGAATATGTCAGGATAATCAGGGCTCTATTGGAATTTTAGAAATTATTATTCTAGCAATTGTTTTATTTTTCTTAATAATCTAAATAATAGTAGAGCTGTAAGATGAGCTGAGAATTTCTGAGAGGAAGAATTTAATATCCACAAGCATTTTTGGATTGACAGTCTCTAAAAAAGTATTTCAGCATGTCAGAAAATTACAAATGGTCATCAAAGAGTGGATATGTTGGACAAAAGGTTTCAAAAATAGATGACACTCATGAGGGAGAAATAATTAGATATTTCAGAAATACATAGATCAAGCAATGGATTGAATTTCCTGAAGCTGTGATGCTTTGCCTTTTTTATGTTATCTAAATCACAGACAGCTTATAGACATAGTTATCAAGTCCTGCAGCAAGCTTAATAATTCATAAATCATCTTTTACTGTATAATATTCCTTGGTTCCCTTTAAGCTTACAATATTGATGATGGCTCCAAGAAAATTAATCAGAATGGATGCAAAGATAATGACATTCCTTGCCAAGTAGGTCTCATTAATCCAGCAGCAAGTTTTCCGGAGCATTAAGGGTAAACATTTGTAATCCTCTGCCGTGGTGATCAGCACGAGAGCAGAGTGCAGCATAATCAGGATAGAAAACTGAATGACCATTGGGATCACTCTGGGGGAAAAAAAAAAAGAGAATCCAGCATTAAATCTCAGCACAACCAGTCAATAAATCAAGGGAAAAGCTGGACTACATGTCCATGTAGCCCTAATTAAGGGAGTCAGGAGGGCTCATCACCTGTGTGGTTTTGGATGCAATTCATCTCACTGCATAGTAGTTTCTCTTAGGTTTATGCAGATGGAAGCCAACTTGATATTCACATTAACTCATTCTCCAGTGGCTATACTTTGATCCTGGGTTATGGACACTGACAGAGGGTCATGCAAGATTAATTCCTTCAGTTTCCCACAGTACAGCAGTATTCTGCAACAGCTTTCTTGCTTTGCAAAGCCAAGTGGCTGTGATCCGATTTGGAACTGATAGTTTCTAACTATACCTCAGATATATATAGACAGTCTATATTTGCTGGTGTAACCTACCAGTTCTGCTAACCTAGCCTGATCCAGCTCTGAACAAAACCAAATTCAGCTCTTCAGCAAGATTAGGATCAAACCTCAAGAGGTCCAGCCTGAGGACACTAAACATTAGCACTTATTTTGGACTGCCAAACTCTACATGTTAGACCCATGTTATTGAATTAAGATACTATAAAGGGAGCATCTACACACCTAGGTATGGGATATAAACCCAGAATTGCAGAGTAACCTGATTACATGCCTGAGAAAATGAAACTTTGTGTTTGTTCACAATAAATTTATAGGCCACAAATTTTTTCCACTGTAGCTGTTCAATTGAAGATCAATGTGCTTGTCTTTTGACTAAGCTTGCTTGATTAAAAACAAAACTGAAGGTGGCATAGTATGACCTCTGAGAAGAACAATCCCATATCTGTGCTGAGATTTTGATGGGAGCATGCTGATAAGATCAAGTACAATAAAATGTATTGATGAGGTCAGAGGAATCCAAACAAAAAAACTGTAATAATTTTCTGTCCATGAACATCTCCCAGAACTAGGACACCAGGCTTGGATTGCCCCTTCATTCAAGAAGAGGTTCAAGACCAATAGATTTTCTTTTCAGGGATTCTCTTACTGCCAAGATCAAGTGAAATTTAAAAAGAGGTTTTGCCTTCCCTCTTTCTGATGTACAAATCAACTGATTTGAGCCAAAAGGAAAACTTATATAAAAGAGAAGATGGAAGTTTTTAAATTTATAACAATTTGAAATATGCTTTTTTTTTCCTTCACAAGAATAACCCAGTCAAAAAAGGACAGAAATAAGAGTATTTCAGCAGTCAACTCTAGTAAGACCTATTGTCCATGTGAGCATATAAACAGTTCATTGCAGGAAATTGATGAAACTCCCAGGCCTCTTTAGAAGGACAAGATGAATCACTGCAAAGTTGGCAATGTAATATAATGGTTTCATAAAGGGCAATTATGGTAAAAAATATGACATTAATTTATGTCACTTAGATTAATTTTCCCAACTCCATATTTCAAAGAATGAAAACTATTGTAAAGATTTTTAAATTCATGTGCATCTGCCTTGTCAGGGAAAAATGCATGAATGGATCAAATATTTATCCTTAGGGAGAGAGATATAAACAGAGAAAATTCTGAAACTTCCATACCTATTAAATTTGAGATATGGTTCCCTTCTTTAACACACAGACTAAGGTAAAATCTCTGGGAAACTCTCCAGAGAACCTTAGAAATATATGTTCTATGACAATTTAAATATCATTTTCCCAAATTTTCACAAACAAAAAACTCAGATCAAAAAATATTCACACATCTACTTAAGCAAATACAAAATTTCATCCTTGCTCAACAGAAATCTAAACTCTTATATGTATTTTTAGGAAATGTGTAAGTTACCATGAGGACTGAATTACAGTTTGTTAGTGGTTTCATGGAAACTATTTCCATGGTTTTCCACCCTAGTATTTGACTTCTCTGATATTTACCAGAGGCATAACAAATGAATATGCAGTTATTTCAAGGATTCTCTGAATCCAAATCCTGTCTAAGTTTGTGATAGTTTGTTCAATTGCTCATGCCTTGAACTGCTTTTAGAACTGGAACTTAGGAAATTTGAACTTCCAGATTATTTTCTCATCCAATATGTTTAAGCATATTGAAACCTTCTCACTCAAAACCCCTATCCTGTTATTTTAGGGCTGCTCATCTGTTGACAGGCATGTTTTTAAAAAATTGAAACACTTTTTGAAGCAGATTATCAGAACATTAAAAAAAAAAAAAAGACCAAAATTTGTGTCCTTAAGCCTTGACAGTGATCTTCAGCTCCTGACAGAACACAGGAACTGCCAATAAACACTCATGTATCTCCAAAGCTTCTGTCCAAAAGGGGTTGTGGTAAATACCCTTTCCCTAAATATCTTCCCAAATTCTAGCAATCAAATTTCCAGGGCATTCTTGAAGACAAGGTCACATTTTTTAAAAAAATCTCTGCTGATCTTTTCTTGTAGGAATTTATTTAGCCTTAATTTTGACCTATTTGTATTTGCAGCCTCTTTAACATTCAGTGACAAAAAGGTCCTCAGGGAAAAACACAAGTCTCCTGGCAAGATGAGAAACTAGGAGGTGAGACAGCTGCAGGCAATGTGTTTGTGTGACTCCTTCCCCCTCACTCCCATGGCACCAGATACCCTCACAGGAGTTAACAGAGATGAATCTGTGCAGGTAGAAAAAAATGTCTTTTTTTTTTTTTTTTAATCTGATATGGCAGTGATTGATATAGCAGCAGAAATCTTTTTGGAAAACAGGTTCTGTTAATAAGATCCATAAATCTTCTTGTACATACTGAGGAAAAAAATAACAAACAAACAAACAAAAAAAAAAAAAAACGAAACCATCTACCAGAAGTGAAGAACTTTGAATGTGTGCTGGGAGAAGAGCTTTTAAAAAGCAAGGAAACTTACTGGGAGCAATGTGGCACATAAGGAACAACAGAAGGTCACATGCTACTCCAGGTACTTTGTCAGCTGGGAATTACAAAACATATGAGACAACACTGCTACAGAATGTATTTGCCTGCCTGCACCTAACCCCCACTTTGGTGTTCTCAGACATCAACCTGGTAACTCACATCTTCCAGAAATGATCCAAGGAATCTTGCTGCACTATTGTAACACAATAAATGTCTTATTTGTTGTACAAATAATGTATTTTCAAAGTTACTCTGCTGTCAGCCATAAGTTAAGGTTCATCTGAGTGCTAGAAACTACCCAAGAAATATGTTATTCCGGGAATTTTTACACTTGCTCTGTCAATGACCAAATGGGACCAGAGGGTTGTTACAGTGGCAGTCCTGTTCTAGAAAACTGACCTCAGTCCTTGCACATACTCTTGCGATCTCATTATTAAACTGTAGACAAAAATGCCAAATGATATGTTTGAGTCTGTGAAATGTGGGCACCAAGGTGTCATCTATGTCAGATTTTCATCACCTTGATAGGAGCATATTGCTTGGTCAGCCCCAGAGGAGAGCAAAGTGAAAACAGATCTACCAGATCACCTCCACGCTTATTAATGGCCTGAGACTGCTTTTCCCAGCTGGGCAAATCACATTGTCAGCAGCAAAGCAAGCAGTACAATTCTCTTACAAAGCATTTATTCAACAAAACCGAGAGAGTCACTGATACCCAAGGTGATTATCAATCACTTAGCAAAGAGGCACAGCTATTGTTCTGGATCGTGTTTCACCAGGACACACTGGAGCAAATTTTTGTAACTCAAAATTTCCACTTAACTTGGTGGTAGTTCTACTTGAAAACATAACAACACCAGCACATGCTGCTGTCTCACTTGAAAACATGTAGCTGTAGATATTGTGGTAAAAAATAGTATTGCAAAAAAAGTGACTGAATATTTCCAAACACTTCTGGGGAACGAGCAGATTTTATTGGTTCATTGCACATCAATCCAAAAAATATTGTTCCACTGTGTCCCTAAGAGTGCCTTCAGATATATAGAGATATATTTCTGTATTTACCTGGAAGAAGGGAGCAAGCTTTGGATAGTGGTGATAAATACAAGAACAATAAATGCACACACCAAGTTTGATTTGAATACTTCATCCCGCATTTGAGAATACTAGAATAAAAAAAGAAAACACACACAGAAAAGTAAATTAGCTGTTAACACATGAAGTAGTTTCATTAAGCCTGATGTATATAGGATACATGGGGAAAATTAGCACAATGGACCAATAAATCAATAAACCTGAATTTTGTTTGAAAATAAAACCCATCGAATAAATTGTTAATAATCTGGTAAAATGTTTTAACCAAGACAGCAAAAATCTGTAATTTGAAATACAAAATTTTTCTGCTTTGTTCAAAATTTTTTGCTTTAAAAATCCTGAGGTAGATACCAGGAGCTGTGTGGAATACTAAACATTTAATTGCTTAATAAAATACTTAATAACCAGAGAAACCATGAATTTCCTCACATGAAGACAAGCACTGGAGTCATCTGTGACTCTGCATGCATGATGGCTCAGAGGGGTCTCTATGATGGTTAAATTGAGGCTGCTCTGCTATTTTTCCTAATTTTCTTTTTTAAAGAAAATTATCTAGTTAGGACATTCTGAGACTATTTGGGATGCTGGGATGCTGAAACTCTGTATCCTAACAAAGTCAGAGGCTCTGTGGAAACTTGGCAATATGGGCATTCTCCAAATGTAAAAGACTATTTGAGGTGCACTATTATAAAGATTTATTGAAAAAATATTTTCTCGAGCATATCAAACAACTGTGAATGCTATTAGGTTCCATTTTTAATGAAAATTACTCAGAAATGGAGTAACAGACACATGGATAGACCACAGTAGATCAGTTAAAATGGAAATACTAACCAAGTCCTCAGCTGTTATTTATCATTGCTAATTCAATTAAACTGCAGCTGTTTACAGCAGCTGAAGATTAGTCCATAGGAATATGTTTTGTAATTGTAATTCTCTATACCCTTTATGGATACCACCAAAGTTTCTTTGTATTATAAAAAATTCTGCAAAGGCTTGCCCCAGTCATTTTTCTTCCTCTGAACAATAACTTCATTTTGTTCAAACCTTTGCTATTTTAAAGGGGCTGAAAAAAAGGTTATAAGAGTCAAAGCAATATCAGATACCAGAATCTCTCTTCAGATATTTGGAAACAGAGAGATCTGCTGTTATTAATGCCTAGAAAGCATTATAACATTAAAAAAAATATATTGAGAAATGTGTCAAGAACATACACTGAGAGAGTCCAGCTTTGAACTGGATTTCATAGCTAATTTGCTCTTGAAGGGAGATCCTAGCTTAGACTTAAACTTAGACTTAGACTTAAACTTTTCCTATGTGGATCTTTGGCTGGGACATCATCTCAGCACAAACACCTGATCAAAACAGTCTCAAGCTCCCAGATGGAAAAAAAGGTTTCACTTCCGTACTCCCATTTGTCACGAGTAAGAGAGGGGGGACATTTGTTGATGTCCCTCATTTTGACTCCTCTCCTGTGATTCCACCTCATGTCTGCTGCTGGCAGTATCACTTTGGCATGATTTTTGGCCACAGGTAATTCTACTTCATTTTGCTGCTGGAGCCCCAGAGGCACTGACCCTGATTTCATGTGCAAGGAAACAGAACTGCATCAGTCTGCATAAATAATGGATCAGGGCTTTTTTCAAATAGGAAAAAAGAAAGGTACGTTCTTTAAAATATAACATGAAATCCCAACTGTTCCATAGGGAAATTAAGGCAAACTAGATGAATGAAGCACAAACATAGAATGGCCTGCTGTGTTGAGCATTATGTCAAAAGGATGGATGCTGTGTTCTAATCAGTAACAACATTGTGATGAGGAATTGTTGGCATCCCTAGGCAGCACTGACATAAATGATAAATGCAGCAGCTCTGTAGCAGTCTACCCCTTAATGACTTGGAGAAATAATTGAAGGATTCACTAAGCCTCAAGGCCCTTCAAAATCATGGGGAGGGCATGTAGCCAACCAGAGCTGTGTAGAGTGGTAGGAAGAATTGTGATGTGACCTTGTCTGCAGGGAAAACCTTCCCTGGGCACCCCACAGAGCCTCCTGTGCTGGTGTGACTTGCCTAAGAAAGGCCAGGATTCTCCTGTTGAGAATGCTGCTTATTCCTCACCTCTCTCCTTCAAAACATCTTTGAAAGGAAAGAACCAATAATATTGCAGGCTTCACATGTTCCCCTAAAGAAAATATTTGTGCACTGGGGAGTAAGATGTTTGGTCTTATCCTCCGAGCTGCTCTTTGACTCAGAGAGAACCTTATAGATGCAAAGGGAGACCAGGTTTGTTCTTCATCAAAGAAGTTTGAAAAGTTTCTGCAATATAGGAGAGGAATGGAAGAATATGTTTCAAGAAGTCTAAGCAGGAGAGGAAATGAACTTCTGGGAAGACCAAAGAAGAGACAGAGATCCAGCTGCTGATCAACAAGAGAAAAGTTGCTGGACAGGCACAGAGTTTGCCCAGCATCTCTTGCAGACCTCCTTGCAAGTGGAAGTTTCTGAGTTAAGGAAGGAGGTGATGCCTGTGGCTGCTGAGATATAGCAAGCCGGAGGAGCAAAATTGTTTTCCTACCCATGTAATTTCTATTTATCTTACCAGTCAGAAATTGTGAAACAGAGAAACTCAGATATTTAGGTCAAATATTTGAACTAAGAAAATGTGTACTTTGAAATTCAAAGCTCTTTTGATATTTCCAGTGTGCTCACCTCACAGAAAATACGTAAATGTTTCATGTCTAAGACCAGCCTGTTTTCTAATCCAAGTACAAATATGCAGGAAGACTTTGAATATCTTTATACAAACCTTTACATTGGAAACTTTCTTTAATAAATCCCTACCAGCATGTAAAATTCCCTGTCCTGTGCCTCTACTTTACCCTGTATGAAAGTATATAGTATGGATATTTAAAAATTGCTGATATTTAGGGAGATCATCATGATGATATCTTTTAATTATTGGAATAATCTGAAGTAGGATCAGATTTTCCTATGAGCCATTATATAATTGGAAATTTTAGTATCTTTTCATACTATCATCAGAAGTACCTTCCTGTGATGATCTGCATACATGCTATTTGTGAAAAAAAGCTCTAGCAAAATTGAGGGTACATTGTCTCTAAATGATATATCAAGCATTAATGAGTGAAATACAGGTTGTAATGACCAGTCAATTTCAGTAAAGAATCTATAAGATATACCAGGTGGGGTCCTGCACAAATCCTATGAAAAATGAAGGATTGCAGAATTCATATGGAAAATAATGCCTGAGAGAGGTAACCCATTCTCTTATGTGTCTGCTACTGCCTGCTGTGGAATACACACTTATCCTGTTACCACAGAAGGACAAAGAGAGAGGAGTGGCAAGATGTTCCAGTGGCTTAAACTGCAGTGACATAACAGTTATCTAAACCAGTGAAAACCAGGATCTGTGCTAGCTCCATGGTAGTTTTGTGCATGTTGATTCCAGAATTATTTTGGGATTTTTTTCCTAACCTTTTGAAATCTTAAAAGGAGAAATCTGTACATTTCCTGGCTAATGTAAACCTGATATCTGGGATTGCTTTATAGTGAAAAAAAATCAAACCAACCCAGACTGTTTAAACAGAGGTCCAATGTAACATTTCAGATCCATTCATGTCACCCCATGACCCCACATCAGGGCAGTCCTGTTACTAATGTAGGAGGAAGAAATGTAGTTTATTGTTCATGTGGTTACTCACTTTTCTGTCATTTGAGGTACAGAACATTAACACAATGTCACTGAATGAGGTAAAGGTAACCCTTCTTGGCCAGGATCTCAGCTGTTTAAACCTGAATTTGCTGTTTCCTAAATGGACTGGAAGAAGGGAGAAAGTGGTAGTAACAAGATGGGATGGATGAAATAGCTGTTTTCTGCAGGAAAATAGTTCAAATATTACTTTTTCCATGACTTCCTGAAACCTATGGTTAAACACTAAGGTTAAAAGGACAAAACTGTAATTACTGTACATGCAGGAGGGAAGGGACATTTCCCATGCTGTCCCATAAGGTAATTGCTCCTGTCCACAACAAGGAGGACACTATGATTCATCTTCCCTTAATCCACATCATTCCTCTGTATCCTGGTACATTTCCCATCACTATCTGAGCACCCTGAGCAGAAGCAAGGAGGAGCTGACCAGAGGCTGCCCAGCTGTTGGTGGTGGATGTGCCAGAACAAATAAAGCAGTGGTGACATTTTTTAGAACTTCACTCCTTCCTAATATGAGAAACCAGATTAATGTGTGGAACAGAGAGAAGACTCAGTCAACTTTGCTGAATGGATTTTATATTTCTATTGCCTGTGCTACTAGTTGGGACTAACACCTAAGGAAATATTGAATGAAAGCATAATTCTCCAAAGACTGCAGTCCAATTCTCAATTGGAAATATCTCACTGGGAAGAAAATGTACCAAATCTGCTAAAAATTTTAACTTTTAAGTAGACTTTTTTCATTCAGATGCAATTAAAAACTTTATTAATAATTTAAATCTGACTTATGTAATGTGGTGGATTAGGGCATGGATCTTATTTATTTTCTTAAATTGCATTTAAATTGAATTCCACACTATCCTTATAGTTTTTCTTTGTGGCTGACAAGTGTGAAATATAAAATAATAAGGAGTTTATTTTCTGGATATGGGTTCTGATTCTGGGCAGTGTCCTTTTACACCAGCCCATGCTTGGGCCTTGTGTGATTAAATAGTAAGGCAAGGTGAGCCACTGACAAGTTTGCTCATTCATCAAGTTGTTTGTGATCAGGCTGTTTCCTCCTTTAACCAAAAAAAATCAGATTCTTTCCCCATATTTTTTTATCTTGTATCTTGAAAAGATTAATGATCATTCATGACTTCTGGGACTTTATGCAGTAATTAATTTGATATCGGAGATCTTGAATTTCTCTTGCTCTGGGTCTGTGCCAGCTTTGCATGATGACTGCACTGAAAGAAGTATCTTCATATCTTCCTTTTCAGCAGATAATTATTTGTGGATAATTTGGTTTTGGGTGTTCTACCTTATGTCTCAGTGTAACTCCTCATGAGGAAATGCAATCTTGTATTTCTGTTTTAGCAAGCATTTGTTATTTCTTCTTCAAGATTACTAGTGCAATAAGGGCTTAGGTATACTTCAAGCAGAATTTTTCTTTTCCAGTTGGGATAAAGCTCTCATTAATCAGCCTTCCTGAGGACTAGTCTCTCATAAATCAAGTACAAATGTCTGTTTTCCAGTGGAAGTTAGAGTGTTGATGGAGAAGTGAGCCTCCATGCTTTCATTTCCCTGCTATTTTTATTTCCTTTCAGTCAAATGCACATATCATTGCAGACCTGCTGTTGCTGCACTGTCATTGCAAGTGAGACTATCAATGAAATTATTTGAGACCTGTGCAGTTTCACTCCATAACATCAGCTTTCAAGGAGTATTCTCCCATTATCTTTTCTTTTAAAACTTATAACTTACATCTCAATGTAGACTGAAAGAGAAGTTAATGAGATCATATTGCTGTTGAGGAGAAGCAAAGACACGAACCATATTTAGCTCTTAGAAACAGGTTTTTTAAGAGGGATGTTTAAAACAGAGAGTTGAAAAATTACTCTTGACTTGAAATAAATATTGCAGCTGCATGGAAGACATCAGAGGGATTCTATGACTAAATGGAAGGAACATATCTATATAAATATAGATATGTATTTTTTGAATAGAAATGTAAGTTTATTAATATGCTCAATCACCATTAGCGCCAAAGTAACCTGCCATCTGACAGAAAACTGCTTGTACTCGATACCAAGTTCAACCCAGCCAGTGGTTGTTGTTTTCAGAAACTGAGTTTGTTCAGTGTACATATTTTCCAACCAGGAAATGCAATCATTTCAGCATTATAGCACCTGCATCATGTCACTGTGTATTATGAACTCTAGCTCAGCCCCGCCTTATGAAAACTGAAACAAAATGAAAAAGAAAAACAAAGCAGGAAAAAAACAATACAGGCCAGAACCTACAACTTTTCTACTTCAGTGAACATTTATTACAATTTGAGTTGTTAATATTGCAGCTACCAAGCCCCAGCTACCTTATGCTCCAGGCTGGAGTCTTTAAACATCAGTGAAAAAGGCTTGATATGCTCTCTTCTCAATTTATCGCCACTCCGTAAGTCGATGGTGTGCTCTATTCGCTTGTTAATTTCCTCAGGCCCAGACTGGACATGCAAAGCTTGTGCAAGATGGTTTGGAAGCAGATTTATTGAATTTCTTGTTAGGGCAGCCAGAGTCTAGGGGAAAGCACATGCAAACAGAATAAACCTGCTGGTCCCCTTGGGTTAAAAATGCAATGTTTTAGTTCATGTTGCATTGCAAACCATTACAGCATTCCATGCAATTCATTCAATGAAATCTATAGAAGTGTAAAATAATAACTCTGTTCCACTAGACACATACAGTACATCAAGGGGGGAATTTTAATGCCTTCTTTTGTACAGGCTGGGAGGTTTGTTGCTGCACTGGGCATTAGGACTATATTCCACTTTCCAAATCTGATATTTAATTATTAAAGCATGCATGAGGGGAGTACACACCAAAATCACAGCAGAATATCTGACTCAATGGTGTGTTTTATTAAATAAGAATGAAAGCTATATAAAACAAAATCCACAACAAAGGAGTACTGAGGTTTTTCTTATCTCAAAGTTACTGCATGTGTGTAGTTAAGGAACAGATCACTTAGTCAGGAGTGAAGAAGGTGACATTTCTGATTACTTCAGCTTGGGTTTTCAGATATGTTCTTCTTCACTACTGGTATATTTAAGCCAATCTACATTACAGTTAGGCTATATGATTTAATTTAACTTTGATTCATATTAGTATTTAAAATATCATCTCAAATGCATTATTCCTTTGGTATTTCAATGACTAATCAAAGGAAAAATGAAAATACTTTTGCTTCACAAAGGAATTCTAGCAGATATAGTTTGAAGGGTGTTTCAACTTCAGCAAAGAGAGAGTTTGCTTTCATAAAGAGAATAACTCATTCCCATTTCATGGTACCATTTCATGGCACAAACCACAGTGAAGCAGCTCTTTCCCACTTGAATGGGAAAAGAAACTCTACTACTGTAATATTCCCAAGGGTTAAGAAATGTTAATGAATGGAAAGGATGTGAAACTTCATACATCATAGCATAAGACATTTCAGCATTATTATGGGTGGGAAATAAAATTCTGCCTGAGAAAAGTTATTCCACAGGTCCTTCCTGAAAAGACCTTCAGCTCTGTCTCCTCTTGGGCATTGTTGAATCAGGAACTCAGGATGTTCTGTCACCAGATGCCCCTGAAAAGCCAGGGGTGATACAAAATAATTTTCTGATACAAATTCTTTTTTATCACAGGATTACATTGGGCAAATGCTATAGGCAGGTTTCCCTTGTTAATATTCAAACTATAGTAAACAAACATATTATAATGAATCTGGGCAGCTCATTAAAACACAGGAAGGGTCTCAAGTACCCACTGCCAAAGCCCAGGTGACAACTTTCCTTACAATCCTAAAATCAAGTCTATGGACTCTGTAGTCACAGATAGTATTTCATATTCCATCTTATTAACAGTAATTTAAGATCCCAAAGTACAGGCAGAAAATTTTCTCTCTGTTTCAAAGTGAAAAGCAGTTTTCCTGTTTGTTTAGTAGATAAAGGGCTTCAGTAGAGAAGGTTTGGGATGACACTCAACTTGAATCCTCCCTTCTCCTGTCTAGCAAATCACTATTATCAACATTAGGAGAAAAACACAGTATAAAAGAAACTTTTCTCATGCTCAGGTTTCAGATATGTCTGAACTCATATCTTGACCTGGGAAGAAACAATCAAGGCAAGTGGATAAATGCTATATTATTACACACTGTGACACTACTTTAGTTTAAGTACTCCTATCTCTTTTAAACTGAGCTAGGAAGAAAAGCTTTTATCTATTTGTGGTGTCTGAAAGGGCATGAGTGTGTCTGAAGACCCTGTTAAAGGATAAGATCACATCAGATGGTGGTGTGTAAATTGATTCCTCAGAATTACATTGTATTTCTGTTTCTGTGCTGGAAATAAGGGTGGAGAACATCCCTAATGTTTTTGATGAGCTTTTTGTTTTATTTATACAAGGAAAATAATCTCAGTTCATCCTGTTAAGCAACTATATTTTGGTTAAAATTCAATTTTAAGCTGTGATTGATATGAAGGCTTGTCTCCTTGCTGAATGTATGAAGTGTTTTACATCTCATGGTAGATGAACATGACATATCACCACTATGGCCATGGTGCCTGCAGTATTTTGCAAAAATAGACTCTGAATTTGCATTTATATTCACAATATAACAAGGAAATTCATATTTTTGTTTCATCATTTTCTCTCCCTCATATACATGCACATACTTAAGAAAACTGCTTCCTGTGTTTATATCTAAAAGCAATGAAAAAACATCATGCAAATTATTGTCTAAAGAATAAATCCTAACCACATTTTTTCTCTTATCCCCCTCTTTGCTCTGCATCTTTTAAGACTTCTTTATGCAAACACAAAGAAATATTGACTCTTCCTATTATCTCTCCTTCACTATTGTGAGCAGCTCTATGGAAGACACAGTTATGAATTCTCCAATGGGCTTTTGAAGTTTTCTGATGCTGACAATAACCATTGATCATACAGGAACAAACACAAAATTCTTTAAAAAAAACCCCAACAAAACAACAAACCCTAGCCAAACTTGCATCTGAAACTGAAAGATTAATTAAAACAAACAAAAATAATAAACTTCCAACTTTAGACAAATTTTATAGAGACTTTAAAAGATTAGTTTTAATTCCTTTCTGGGAAGTTTTCCTGTAAAAAAGTCCAAGCACACAGTTCTCAACAAGAATGGAAATTTTTAATCTGTGTTATTTAGAAAATCTTAGGAAGGTTTTGAATTACTTTTTTCATACTGTGAGCATCATGTTTTGGAAGGAAATAGGAAAATAAAAGGTCACATGCTTAAAAAGACAGGTTGGAGGTAGGATTTACCTCAAGAGGAAGACACCTAAATGAGGGTGTGTACAAGTTTGGTGTCTACCTGCTCGGCGTCTAAACTTCTGTTTCTTCCAATACACACTCCAGATACTTTCAGTTGCCCAATCACATGTAGCTGTGGTCAGCAGAGATGCTTTGGGGACTGGACAATAGTCAGGAGCCAGAAAATGTGGAACAAGACACAGGGACACCATGGTACCACTGGTCAGTGGTGAGCACAGCTGGGGAGTGCTGGGGCACCTCAGCACAGAAATAACAACAATAATAACAATGGGGCAGCTGCAACACACGGGTACCTTGGCTTTGAACTGATTTCCACCCTTTTCTTTAGACTTGTCTGTCATCTTGGCAGTCTTTTAGTATAGTTTCTATGCTCACTATTAAGCTTTACTACAACCACTACTAAGGTACACCTATAGAATACAGACATTTTAATATGCTGTTTTTCCTAATTCACATCCTGACAGGACCATCAGGTGCCTCCACCAGCACATCCAGTGACCATGTTATGCTTTCAGCTACTCCTTTTCTAAGGTACATGGAAGAAATCCAACAGTCATTAATTCATTCTAGATGAGGAGGTCTTTTCTCTCTTGAAATAAAATAATTTCTGTCCAATTTTCTTTGCTTTAAGAAAGAAGCCAAGACACTTGTTTCACTACCAGAAACCTCCATTTATATTTGGCATGTCAAAATTTCAGACAAGAACTTGCACTCTTGGCTTACCTCACAATCAAAGCAAGGGCACATAGTGATAACTGGGCTATAGGTGTAGTTTTTGCTAATATCTGTGACTGCCTACATAAAAAGTGGTTATTTGTTTCTTACTCACACAAACACATCTACAATTCACTGATTCAGGCTGTTCATAGAACACCAGTTCAAGGTAATGAGTGTGTGTTGGGATAAATTGAGTTTAGCTTAAGAATACCCTAGAGATTTCTTTTCACATGCTTCCTAACATAACTAGAGTTAAAAGTAAGATACATGTGATCAATTGCTCAAATTTTGTTGTAATTTATATTGGGTAAAGAAATAATTTAAATTCAATTGGCAAATATTCAAACATAGAGAGTGATTCACTGTTGGGTTGCTGCTTCTACAATTCTCAAAGCCTGCTGCTAACAGTGACCTTTAAGCTGCTTAATTAGTGTTATTAAATGCTTATTCTGTCCAAGACTGACACACCTCTGGAAAATGCTACTACATCCTAGTATAATTTAAATCCATCATCTGAATTTTTTAGCTAAAATACATTATTTATGAGCAATACTGCCTATTGTCTCAACTGTAAATTAAAAATTACATAATAATTGAATCATACATGGAACATCAGATTTTTAAAATCCTGTCTCCACCAAAAGGCTTATTGTTAAACTGTGTAATATAAAATTACAGCTTTTCCCAACACCACTTCAAATTCTTTAAAAAAACCTGTGAGAAACTGTTCTAAAAGTAGATTGTTTATTGCCATAAGAAAAAAAAAAAAGTTTTAAAGAAGCTGTTAAGCTATGCCTACTTCAATTACTTTCAAGTCCTTTTTACTAGTACTAGGAGTTGTTCAATAATTGGATAAAAATGGATAAAAAAATAATCCTTTATTTTTTTATTTCTCTTTGTTAACATCAAGATCAGGTTTAGCTGGGAAAAATGACCAAAAAAATGAAAGCCTACCCTGCCCAGATTTCTTTGGACTACAGAAATTGGAATATCTTAAAGGGAAAGATATAGAGAGAGATCACAAGATATTGACAGCAGCATGCACCCATATCTCTATTCCTAATGAAGTGACAATATAGAGACAGGTCAACAAAATACAGAGAATACTGTAAGGCAGTGTACATGCAGATGCACAGATGTACAGAACACATATAAAACAGGTGTTTTATATAGCAGCAAACTGTGCCATGCTCCAATTCAGTTTGAAGAGATGAAGCTACTGCTGTGGGCTGACTGATTGTGAGATTTTATCACTTCTGAGCACATTTGTAAGAAGCAGAAGACGGTTGACAAAAGCAAGACCTCCACACAACAATGTTCAACAGACAGTTCAGACAAGTAGGAATAAGGGTGTGCAGCAGAAGAGAGGATCTATCATGTCATTACAGATCCCTCAAAGAAAATGAAGGAAAACTTCAGCTGACCGGGGGTTATAAAGACTCATCAATCCTCCAAGTGCAGTGGGAAGAGTGGAGTCTGAGGGCATTTTAACCTTTGCATCTTTAGTTCCTCTAAACAATAATGATTTTTTTTTACCATACAAGGATTGTTGGTTCCCAGGCTGCTGCAATCAGCCATGCAGTGATTTTGGAAAATATCTGATCAGGAGAAGTTGCTATAATTTCATATTTCTATTGAGCTACAGATGTCCTTAAAGTCTAACTCATCTGCTAGCGAACTTTAATTGTCTCTTAGAATATGAGTTTTTAATATTTTTTGTTTAAAAAGTGAGACATTAAGAACCTGATTTCACAAGGTGTTTTTTGTTTTCTTCCCTCATATGTCAGTAAACTACTTTATGTGTTCCCCTGGGAAAATGCCCTTTCCCTCATCCTTTTAATTTGATGGCCCTACATTGAAGCTATGCAATGAGATAAACACTCTCACTAGAATGTTCCAATAGTTTAGTAACATTAGATTTATTTTTAATTATTTTGTGGAGTGGTTCAATTAAAACTAAGCCATGCAGCATTTAATTTCAGTTGGGAAAAAGAAAAAAAAAACAAAACAGTGAACCCAAAATCTCTGCTTCACTGGCATTTTCCCAGTTTAGATACATGATTTTTCTGCCTTGAAACGATTTGTTCAATCCTCTGCTGTTACAGTACATGTTAGAATAAAGGTTAGATATGAAGTTTCCTCCTCTGAGGCCTCCATTGTTGAAGTGCACTCAATCATGCATTCATCTCAGTGACATTAAAGGAAGTTTGACTTACGTTTTGTTTTCCCACTATGTTATCAAATGGGAGTTCAGGGCTCCAGGATCCCTCTGTAAATGTAGCTCCACTGTTTCTCCTGTCAGAGGAGCTGACAGCCTCTTTCACAATATCTTCAGGTAAAGTCAACAGACTCTCCTCAGGCTGTTTAATTAAATAAGTCTCAATGTTATGTTTCCTCAGGAATTCATTGCGCTCTTTGCCGTGCCCTTCTTCAACTTTATAATCCCCGTTCAGGCAGTCCAGAGTGGCTTTGGAGATGTGAATCCTCCTGCATAGGTGAAATAAGTAGTAGCAAATACTGATTGTGCTCTACTATGCATATGTTAGAAGGAAGCTTTGAACTCTATATTGTTTAACATCATGCATAAACACAAGGTTTTATATTGCAAACAATGAAAATTAAGTAGTGCATTTAAAAACATGAGCTTTATTTGTGGTCAAATAACCTCAAAATATGTTTACATTAATAAGATGTCATTAATGCACAAAGTCCTGTCACAGGAAAAACACTTTAACATCCACACCTGATACCTTTGCTCATAGTTAATAGTTTAATGGGGGACCTTCCCAAGTAAAATGCTATTCTGAGTGAAAGAAAATTTTACTTCAGGGAAGTATGTTGAGAGAAAAATAAATGGTAGGCATTGGAGCAGTTTATGTGAAGGTCTTTAATTTCCTTCAGTTTCCTGAGGTAGCCTAAACATTTGAAATTAGTGGTCCGATTGCACCTGAAGTGAATGAGGGAAATAGGAGAACTATGCAAAGGCAAGCAACACAATGATTTCTATTAAGACCAGGCAATGAGTTCTGTAAGCTTTGGCCCAAGTGAAGTTGAATACAAGAGATCATATCCAAAAGAACTCAAATTTTGCAGTGGTATGATAGAAATTTGGATGTCTTCTATCCAAACCATTTTTAAGGAATCTTCATGTTCCTGCATGTAGGAGAATTGCAGACACATCTAGAGAACATCAACGTGGTTGGCTATGCTATACTCTACAATGCAGCATCATGAATCAAGTGAGAGTTGCTCATTAGGCATTTATCTGGCCCAAATAAAATAGTTGTAGTGACTTTAAACCAGCTGATTTTTTAAACTTCGAGTGTATGTCACTTTCTGAAAGACAGACTTGCATTACAGACTCCTAATATTTAGAGTGAGCTGAAATTCTTGATCCTTTCTTGATGACACATAGCTACATTGCTTTTCTCAGGCACCACAATTTGGCTTCTTCCTGTGAATGAAATGATCCTAGCAAGTCCCTTGGGAATTCCTTCTGTAACTCAAAGGATGCAAATACAGAATTAAACTGCATAATACTATGATGGAATAAAAGACTGTAAGGTCATATATCATGTATATGCATTGCTAGAAAAAAAAGTCCTGGTTGTATTTAAGCAGTGTGAAGTGCCCAGGAGTATCACAACTTGGCACAAACTGTCCATGTGGAGCACTCAATATCAATATTTAATTAAAAAATCAAAAATTTGTATACCAGTCGTTTTTAAGCTGTCTCAAATTCCCTGGTTCTTCCCAGGTTTTGTACAGCTTTCTCTTTCTAAAGTCATGCTGTTATAATAATCACAGAGATTAGTACTATTTTGTAGTGAAAAATCAGTAAAACTCATTATAAAACCCAGTAAAAATGTCTTTCAAATACAAGCAACTTTTGTCCAGGACTGAAACAGCAAAGCATTTGACCTCTCAGAAAGATGATGAAATTCCTAGCCCTAAGAAATCCAAAAAGGCTAAATTGATTTAAGTAAAGTACCAATCTAAAGAAACTAAAGAAAAAAAAGAAAAAAGAAAGAGAAAGTGATACACTTGTTGCCAAGGTGACTATCTCTCTCTTTAGATTCAACTAATATAATTTAGGAAATAAAGCCTTGAAATATGGATTTTGTGATGGATATGATAACAGCTTTACCAGAGTATGGAGATAGCTATTAATGTGATATCCTTAAATGGGTCAGGCATTAATAAACAGTTGGCAGATTATAAGTATTTTCTGGCTTCATGTTTTGTACTGCTTGCTTAAAAAAACTTAAAATGTGAAGAGATATCTTTTAATTTTCTACAAATACAGTACACTGGGAACCTGAGTATTGAAGTCAAAAAATATTGCCTGACTTACTCTTGAAAGCACATCAGGCCTGCAGTGTTAGATGATACCTGTCATTGAAAATTAATTATTACCTAGGATTTATGCAATTCACTACTGCAGAGTAATAACCACATACACTAAGTAAAAACTATTAGAAAATGGAATCCTGGCAGAAGAATGTCACTGACTACAAGATCACAAGATTTCCTTCTCAGGTGCTGTGGACACATTTTTTTACTCTCAGAAAATTGGAAATTGCCATTTTTTTCTCAGTGCTCCTAAGAGCCTTCCCCATGGCAGCTGGTCTGGGGTTATGCTCCTTCTGTCAGGTGCAATCTCTCCCTGCATCTCCCAAGGTGGATGGGGTTCAGGGGCACACACAGGCATTCAGGGGGAGAGCAGAGCCCCTTTCCTGCTCTCAGGATGGGTAAAAGGACATTTCCCATCCTCAGCTGCCTCCCTCCACTATGCCCTCAGGAAAATGCTGCAGTTCATCTTTGCCCTTGTTTCACACCCTGAGAGCAGCACCGCTCACAACCCCAGGGCAGCTTTCCTGGTGAAGCTGCTCTAGGAAAGGGAATGACCTCAGTATTGCAATAAGCAGGGGGATTTGGGTGCTAGTGGCAGGGAGAAGTAAGGTGAGGCTGAAATGAATTTAACTGATCTAATTAATCTGCTCTGCACACTAGGAAACTCTGATGTAAATCACTATTCTGAGGGACTTGGTTCATTACTGTCACACACAGGCTTTGTTCTGCTGGCACACTGGTATCCAGGAAATCACTCTGCTCTGGCAGACTGAAAACCTGCCAGGCATTTTATCTGCAGCATTTTATCTGTGCATTTTCTGGGTTATTCATTAATAGCCATACAACTTGCACACATTAACAGCAATAGACTCTGCTTTTTGCAGGTGTGAATGGTGAAACTTAGATTATTAATTTGCTCATGTGAACAAAGCATCCTCTTAGTCATCTGGCCTATCACATGGGATAAGCAGCAGACAATGAAATTTTTTCTGAAATTTTACACATGGGTGACATATGCAGAGTACAGAAGTTGTTCTGAAAGCATACAGAATTTCATTTTCTGCTAATTCCAAGAAGATATATTAGAATAAAGGTTTACTATGTAGAAATGTGGAAGGGGCCTGCATTTGCAATATATGAAGAAAATTTCCTTCCAATTTCCTGGGAACATGACAGCTCTGACAGATCCTGATGTGTGTGTAGGGAGGACAGCACATGACTCAGTTTTGATGACTTAAAATCTCTGTCATTCAAGGTGACAGCACCATTTAGATTTTTTCCACATAAAGATGTCTGCTGATATTGCTTCCAAATTCTATGGCTAAAATTGGAATTGTCTAGGTGATCTTTTCTACATTTTTCATCTATGGCAGGTGGGACTGAAAGTGAACAGAAGATTCCTGCAATCACAACTGTTCAAATCTAGGATTTGTAGCTTCCAAACTAACAGGATATATAGGCCATATCAAGCAGAAATAACATTCAACTTTCAGGTGAATCAGCCACATCAGACACTCAGATAAAGAAAGAAACCAGGCTTTTTTTAGTGGAAAACCATGCATTTTCACATATAGACAGGTTAAGTTAAATATCTCAAAACATCTACTAAAGCATTAAATTATTTTGACAAATTATATTAACAGAGATCCTGCTGTTCATAACAACTTGCTATTAGACTATTGACCCAGGAAAATATAATTTCTTCCCACAGTTTGTGCATTATAAAATAGAACAAATTATAGCTTTGTACCTCATAGTATCATTTGAATGAAAAAGGTGAGAGAAGCTTGGAAAATCTCATGAATGGTCGACATCTAACTGGGAAATTTGAGCTACCTCTGAGGACTATGAGGGCTGAAAACAAAAGATGGACCTTTTTGAGAAAATCAGGATAACAAAGAAAAATAAATATTTTTGTCTTGTCTTTTCAAATGGCTCTACAAGCAGACCATTTCTACCTTTTTTGGCTATAGCCTCACTAATCCTTTCCAACTGCAAAATAGCAAAAAAAAAGGTCACAGTTGATGGAAGGATGTAAAAGAGTTAATCTCTTGGCAAGATTAACAGTCCAATGTTCTGGCAATGTTTTCTGACTGTGCCAAATACACTTTGCCTTACCCAGGAATTCCACCTGACTCGAGTTTGTTTGCAATATCCACGTCCCATGACCAGACATCAAACTGCCACTTCCTCAGGCCCAGCACTCCGCACAGAACAGATCCAGAATGAATCCCTATTCTCATGTCAATGTCGTGCTTTGTTCTTGATCTGACATATCTGTTAAACAAAACACAAAGAAAGAAAAAAGACCAGACTTATGAAAATATATCCCACAATTTTCTATATCATTTTGAAAAGGGCATGATGTAAAATATGATGTCAATTAGCTGCAAAGTGCAGTCTAGCCTGTAAAATGAAGAGAGAACTTTCTAAACAGCAAAGGTAGAAGTAGTGATAAAATTATTCTAAAAGCCAGGTTATCATTAAGCACTTAATTGCATGCATGGCTCAGTGGCACTCTTCTTATTTCAATCAGACAGGGAAAGATAGAGAGAGAAAAAGACATCTGAGTGAAAATGTTTTGTTGGACTTACTGAGTGCTTTAGCTTGGTACCTTATAAAAGGTTCAGGAACAGTACAGAACTGTTGGAACAGTATGGAACAGTCGGGAACAATG
This sequence comes from Ammospiza caudacuta, assembly GCF_027887145.1. NCBI lineage: Eukaryota > Metazoa > Chordata > Aves > Passeriformes > Passerellidae > Ammospiza > Ammospiza caudacuta. The sequence continues at coordinate 145,941,517 of NC_080593.1, forward strand.
TGGACAGTTCAGGAACAGGAACTGTTTTCATCAAACCTGTCTATGCTTTTATATTCTTGTGTATTTTTTACTTATTTTCAATTTTTTAAAAAATGTTATTTTATTGACTGGGATTTTCCAGAGTTACCTTTTGTCGAATGATTATTTTAATTAGATTTGGTCAGAACACCATTTGCACTGTCATGACAACCATGTGAGTTTAAAATCTGTTTTTTCCATTCTGTGGGGTTGTGATGACAATTTCACCTCTCAAAAATAAACAAAATATGAGCATACTTGTTAAGAGGCTGCTTTTCTAGTTCTGTTTGTGTGACAATAACTGTTTGCACCAGAAATAGTCTTAGAGCTTGTGTTCATTAATCTTTAAATTGTGTGTTCAGGATAGGAAAAGCACACTGCTACTGCTGGTCTACAAACCTGCTGTGTGTCTGTAAAGAGCCTCCTCCCTGCAGTCACTGAAGTCAATAGAAGCACAGCAAGATCACACTACAGAGCAGGGAAGGAATAAACAGCTCTATTTCACTGCTCTGAAGTTAACTACCCCTGCCTCAGATGCATCAGTAATGACCTTGGCAGGTCCTCTGCAGAGGAGAAAAGGGTAAATTGCTTTCTGCATTCAATACTTGGGCTTTCATTGTAGCAGTGGAGCACCAGCTCAGTTTGTAAGGGAAAAAAAACCAACCAAACCAAGAGTTCTAAAATGGAAACTAGTTGCACAAAAATGAAAAATTGAAAAGAAGGAATTCATCATTTCCCTTCCCTTAATATTAGGAAAAGTTGGAGAAAAGCAGCCATATGATGTCTCAGTGCAGTAGTTTGCCTACAAGACCTGTTCATCACATCAGGAAACCAACATATTTCATCTAAGAGAGAAAGGTTTAAAATGCTAAATCATAAAATAATAAACAAAGAAACTTTCAAAAAGATTTATCTCTGTTCTTACACTTAGAGCTTATAGTTTTCATTTACAAATTCCTTCATTGTATGCAAGCAAGAAAACGAAATATCAAAATTATGCAACAATTATCTGTCTCTGGAAGATGGGATATGCAACAAATCATCCACATTGAAGCACTTTAAATGTTGTGAGAGCAACTAATAGAAGTGTGAGATTTTAATGTGTTTTGAATAACTTTTATATGCTATAAAAATATCTAAACTGACACTCATAACTGTTAAAGGATTGTCACACACCTCCTCACATGATTTTTTCCCCTGTCTGCCTTTTTCTTTTGTTCAGACTAAGTTAATTATTTTTTCATTTTACATTTGATTTCCTTATTTTGAAATAAAAGATAATTGTATTTAGAGGAATAATTGAACAAAAAGCTTTTCATTGAAAAATACAAGCAATAAGAAGGGCTTAAGTTTAATAAAATGTTTTAATAGCCTTTATTTATGTAATCTTTCTGTATACATGTATAGACACATGTGCTATTTTACTAATTTAATTTCTATTTTACCAACTGTCATGTCCTGTGATGAGCAGCTGAAGGCTCTAGGTTTGTCTGGTTTAGAGAAGAAGAGGCTGAGGTGTGACCTCATTGCTCTCTAACAGCTTCCTGAGGAGGGTAAGGGGAGAGGGAGGTGCTGAGCTCCTCTCCCTGGGATCCAGTGACTGAAAGTATGGGAATAACTCAAAGCTCCATCAGTGAATGTTCAGCTTGGACATTAGGGAACATTTCTTCTCCATGACTGTGGCCAAACAGTGAAACAGGCTTTCTGCTGAGGTGATTGATGCCCCAAGCCCATGATCAAGATGCATTTGGACAATGGGCTTAACATGTTTTAGCTTTGGTGACCTTTGAATTGGCAGGCAGCCGGGCTAGATGGTTACCGCAGGCCCCTTCCACCTAAAATAGCTTATTATTCTATTCTATTCTATTCTATTCTATTCTATTCTATTCTATTCTATTCTATTCTATTCTATTCTATTCTATTCATTTTAAATACTGTAAATTAGGGTCTGGTAAATACCAGATACAAATGTATCTTGTATGAGAACTAACACATGCAGGTATTCCTGGAGAGACCAGGTACAAACCATGTTGCAACTGAGCAATGTGCCCCTCTATTTCCAGAGTGGCCACTAAGTATTTCTGGATTTAACTTTTCCTTTGTCATAAAAATGTGGGGATGGCCTGAGAAGGCTTTGGCATCCTCCATCATCCACACGGGACTTCTGCATTTGTCGTAAACCTCACAGAGCTGTGCTGTCCACACCACCTCCTGCAGTGCACTGCAGACACTAACCAAGGTCCTGTCCCCCTTGCCTTATCTGTCTCCCACAGTCTCCCAGCAACTCTTTATGTGCTGCTCAGGTGATATTTGATCTCAGCTCTTCCCCAGCAGTCAGAGTGGATTTGGCTTCCTGCCTGCACCCCCTGGCTGAGGACATTCTGTTTCTTTGCCTGCTGCAGTGCTGGGACACATGCAGGGCTCTGCCTTTGCATCCTCTTGGCATGCACAGCTCCTGTGTGCATAGGTGGGAAAATAATTGCAGGAGGGGACCTGATTGCATGAAGTAACAGGCATAGTCTGAAATATATTTTAACAGCCCTGTCCAGGACATGAATCAAAGCACAAGAGTGATGTAGTCTCATTCAAATTACTTCATTATTTGCAACACAAGACTGAAAGGAGAACTGCTGATAACCTGTTGTGGAAAGAATAGTCTTCATAAAATTTTTGTTATAAGATATTAAGTTGAACAAAGAATAAATGGGTTGCTTTATTTCAAAATTTCTCTGCAAAGATTAAAAAAGTTTAAAAGTGAGGTAATTTGTTAATATGTAAGAAGTCATGGAGTTATTCTTTTTATTTAAAATTGAGAGTGATGTGGGCTGAAAAAGATTTCTGAATTATGTAAAGAAGGGGATTTAATCATGGTCAAATCTAACTCTCTGGCAGCCAGACTAGCACATATTTTAGGAGATCTTGTTTACATACAGGTATAAGAAAAAAAAAGCCTGAAATAACAAAGCCTGGGTCACCTTCATCAGTAGTGGAAATTCTAACTTGTTGAGAAAAAAAATTTGTCAGAAATAATAGCATGTACTAGATAAAAAATTGTAGAGAAAAAAATTAAGAGAGTCCATTTTGCAAAATCTCAGGTATTCCACATCTATTTCTTCTCTCTCTTAAATTTATTCAACTGTTAATGAAGCTTCTAATTAAAAAAAATGTATTTTCTTCAACTACTTTACAGGCTTTCTTCAGAGACATTGACAAAGTGCACGCACAAAATGCATTATTGATGATCTCTAAAGCAGCCCTCTTTGCCTCACAAGTGCTTTGATACCTTATCCAGGATGAGGTAACTGTGACTCTTGTTATTTTTGCCATTCATCTCATTTCAGTCTAGCCACAGATAAAAAATTGCAATGATTTTAATTGGATCTTGGCATTTCCTCCTGGTCAGCATTCTTTGATGGGTATTTCATTTTTATAGTGTTAATTAAACCTTTCTTATTTGCATGAAGAAGGTGAGCCAAAAGTCAGAAATTTCCTTTTCAACCTTTTCTGTAGCTGTCAAAAATCTGAGTGCCCTGGAATTCCAGCCCTGGAGATTGAGAGTGACACACAGGCTGCTTCTGTGCTGGCCAGTTCAATTGTGCAAGGTTTTGACTATGCTTTGAGATACTTAAAACAATCCAGAATGCTTTTTAATTCTCAACAAGCCCTTTCACATCCTGTTCCAGACCATTTCTAGTAGGTAATTTGAATTCAACTGCCTGGTTCTGGAAGCAAAGTGACTTCAGAAGAGTGGAGTTGGCCAGTCTGCTCCACTTTTTCTCAGGGATGACTAATATTCTCTGGGATTGTTCAATTTATCCATCAAGACATGGTCATTATCATCCTCATATAGGTGAAATATGAAAGTCCATGTATTCTGGTTGAAGTAAGTAAGGGATTTAGCTGACTCTGCTGAGAGCAGAAGGATGGATAGGTGATCTCCTGTGTCTCCTGTTAACTGAAATGTCCTTTGACCATAAGGTTCAGTTATATAGAGAACATTTTGGTTAGACTCAACAGAATTATGGAATTTTCCTGAAGAAATTAATATCAGGTTTTGATGCTGACATGACAGGATAGTAGATGAAGTGAGGTAATTGATCTTTTCAGTGTGACTCTGGGAACTGTGTCATGCCCATGAAGGAGATATCCATTATTTTAGAAAAGCTTGGTAACAGGATGCACTAAACTACTGAACACTTTGAATGGTACAGTGCAGGCAATGTGACCTGTGGGATGTAGCATTTCATAGATGAACTTTATACAAGTTGAATTTACAATTTAATGTAGATATTTTCCCAAAGAGCCAATTTAAAATGGCACCAGGATGAGTTTAACTTGGATTTAGAACTGTAATCTAATGTAGGCAGAACTATTACCTGGAGAAGCTTCATATTGTCACTAATATAACTGACTTGCTCTGAGTTGAGACAGAAACTGTAACTACATGGGCAGAGTTAATACTGCTGTATTCCTCTTTCTTATGTCAATCTGCTCTGAGAAGCAGGAAAATAATACAGTACAAGGGACCACATTAGAAGTTTGCTTTTTGATTTGAAAAGTATGTTATAAAAAATATATATAACCATATACATATATATGTATATATACACAGTCCTGTGCCATTTTTCCAATGTGTCCTTTACTGTGTTTCATGGTGCATTCAAAGGAAAGAGGTCACGGAAGTGCATGAACTCATTCCTGTCTACCTGATTTAGTTCATATCATCATCCAGCAGCAAAAATAGGGAAAGAAAAATCTATTCTGATATTCTCTCCATTCAGTCAAAGGCTGAAAGGACATGTGGAGGTGACAATATGATCAAGTCTCAGTGAGAAACCTATATTCAGTCTTAGAACTGTCTAAAAAGTGCTGGTTGAACTTGTGAATATGTCACAACATCCCTTTCCAACACCACACAGAAATGAAGTTAAACCTTAGTTTTTGGGTTTGTGAATACATTCTCTCTTCTGTAAATCATAAGAAGAGCCTTGTAGATCATAGGAGAAATAATCTATGGAAGGAATCCAGAACTGGATGAATAATATTATTATATAATTACTTAATTAAACAATTTATAATAATGGAATATGAAAACAATTCCTGTCTCTTTTACTGCCTGAGTTACTTCTTTAACAGGAATTGATCGCTTCATGATTTCCATTAATATTCAACAGATTATGATAAAAGCAGTTTTTTCATGCTAAAAGCAGGAATCCTGCCAGGGCAGTCAGTTATCTGAAACAGTTGAGGTATTTTTGGTTGTGTATTTGTTTGGGTTTTTTTAGTTTTCCTTTTTTTTTCCTCTCTCTCATGAATTTGCCTTAATATTAGTACTTAATTACAGACTTTTAATGAAGACAAGCTGTTATCTAATTTCTGGAGTTTAGCCTATATTGCATGCTGGGACCATTTATTCTGTCATAATAGTTACTCTTTCAGATGGCTTTTAGTGGGAAATGATCCAACAAATGAAACAACTCAGGACTCCTTGATTCACCAAACAAATATACCAGCACAAGGGTTTGTTTGAATTTCCACTGTTATATATATATTGTGCCATTTCCATCTTTACAGTATGAAAGTGAGTCCTTGAGGAGCAGAGTCTCACACAATCTCCCTTCCATTCTACTCCTAGTCATGGAGATTTTAGGAAACAGAATTTACAGGTCTTTGGCTTTTGGAGTAGAGACAGAGTATGGATTTTTTTCTCATGCCTAAATGTGGTGGAGCAAAACCACCTTACTTTGGAGTAAATATCAGATTCCATGCCATCTTCCTGTGATTAGAAGTCACCCATCAATTGTTCTCAACAGTTAAGGGAGCAAAGAACAAGAAGACAGATTGGAATAACAATAATAATGCTTCTTTTATGGAATTTTTAACAAAGCATGGTGATGCAAAAAAAAAAAAACATTACAGGGAAAATAAGGATCTTGAATTATTTTGTTGAGTTCTAACCAGTTCCTTTCATCTGCAAAAAGAGTAATGGAGCTGCAAGACTCAAGCTTAAAATCAAATTGTGGACTCTCAATTAACAATATATTAACAATTTAGCTGTATGGATACGAGCTGTATGAAAACACTCAAAAGTCCCTAGTGAGACAGTCTGTCCATGTAGATTTATTTCACACGTTGTGTAATGAATGGACCCGACACTCTTGTTCTATTCCCTTTCACCATGGAGGCATCAAGGACAATAGAAGGAGTATTCAGCCATGGTATCCTGAGATCACAGGGGTTTTTTGGGTTCTACCTCACCAGAAGAGTTGTAGTGGTCAGTACAACGTTACCAATATCAATGGAGAGAAACGTTTGTCTGTATAACTTCAATGCAGCTCTCCAATCTGAATGATGGTTTTGCATATCTTGGGTCATCTCCCTATTATTTTAGACTAAAACAATATTTATTTTATGCAATCTTCTCATGAAGATAAAAAATTTTCTAATCATCAAAATGTCATTTCTGTCACATTTTAAATATGGTAAAATTCTGTGGGGACCAATGTGACAAAAAACTCACTTTTATTAAGAGGGTATTTTTTAATTCTTAACTGTGAGACATATATCTACTTCTTTAATTTTAATTAATAGAATATAGATAACTCCAAATTTTCTCAGAAATGTGGGCAGAAGTATTTCTAATATTCCATGGCAGGATTGGTCCTCCCTGTGAACTGAGTGAACACACATTAAGATAAGCAATATAAGACTCTGAACAGAAAAGCCTGGGGGAAGAACCATCCTCATTGCATAGAGAGAAAATCAGATACTGGGATTATCAAATAAATTGGGGGTAATCGGAACTGAAGTAGTCTGTGATGGATGACCCAAGTCCTGATGGACTTTGTGTCATGGCTCTGACTGACTGTAGCTGTCATTTAAGATACTAAAAATAGACCAATATTTCCAATATTTCAATATTGGATTGCTGCCTTCAAGACCCTGTTCATTGAAGGGCACAGGATGTTACATACTTCCACATGTGTAAGGAGATGGAGAGAGATTTACTGTCTGAAGAAAGAGAGCTTACAATGGGTTGTCTGCAGGTGGTGTTACCAAGGAAATGCAAAGATTTGATGTGTGTATCCAAAAAATCTTAACAGTGCTGGTGGAGTTTTTCATCTCTGTGTTCTCTAATTCATGTTTCACTTTCACTGTGGGGATTCCAGAAGCAAAGTATTGATTACTTTATTCAACATTTAGCCTGTGATAATTGAATCCAGCCTTCTTAGATATCACTGTTGCATAATCATTATTCAGTTACATTTTCCATTAATTAATTTTAGTCAAATTCTGTCTCTATTAAGAGCTCAGTAATGCAGCTGCAGTGTGCATTAAGTGTCTGATGTATGTCATGAGACAGACCCAGATAAAATGGGCAAAGAGGTCTGGACAAGAAGCAGAAAAAGAGATTGGACAGAAAAACATCCAGGGAAAGGGGAGAATGCTCATGTTAGGCAACACTATTTTAGGGAAGGAAACAACAGAAAAAGTATTTGACTATGATAAGCTCAGTAAATTTTTTTTGATATGTTGTATCAGTAAAAACCCATAAATTTCTAAAAGATGGACAAAACCTCTCTTGGAGTACTAGATGTCAACTAATGTCATGGTAACTCATTGGACAAGCTCTACCCACAGGCTGCTGAAATATGATTGTTATTAATTGTAATTGCATCAAAATACAATAATCTAGCAGCAACATAATTATATTTACATGATGGGAACACATTCCTCCATTAAAATACTTCCAGTACTGGTGAATTTAAGCAAGAACCTAATTTAGCACGTAAAATTTGTTCATCTGGAAAATCTCAGTACTTATGAGTTTGTCTATGAGCTAGTTTTCAAGCTAAAGGATAACCAAAGCTGTCTATTTTGTGTTTATAGTGTGGTTTAATTTTGTTAAAGGGATTATAGGAAGCAATTCAGACTCCTCCTCTTCAGTCTCCATTTGAAACTGACAACAGTACAAAGTGAGAACTGCCAAGAACTGTGAAGCCTCTCAGTTGCACACACAGCTATTGTGTTACATCTCTGAAGCAGCACAGGTTAATAAAATCATTTTAGCAACTTTTCCCACGCATTACACGGATCAGAAAAGTCCTGTCCTTTTCACAGTGATAAAGCTGAGATTTTTGAACCAACAGAATACTTGCTTGTCTAGTGATAACATTCTCAGGTAGGAAGTTGAGAACACTGCCAGAAACAATGAATCAGGGGGAGGAAAAGGCATTACCTGATAGTTTTGATCATGCTGAGCCCCATTTCAACACAGCAATGTGCATGGTCCTGGCGAGGTTCTGGGAGCCCCGAGACACAGTAGTAACAATCCCCCAGGATCTTTATTCTGAGACAATGGTGCTCCTACACACAAATGTAGCAAAGAGAAAGAAAATATTTGCATATTTTTTTCAGCATGTTAAGGCGAAAGTAAAAGTGGTTGAAAAAATATTGTTAAAAAACTAACCAACACCCCACCTTTTTTCTGGATGTTTCCTGCTTGTCATTAGTATAATTGTGATTTATATCACTTTTGAAATAGAGTACCTTTACATTTGCAGAAAAAAAGGCTACTGTGATTTTTGTTTTATTCTAATCAGAGATGTTCTTGCTAATGGGGAGAAAGGTTTTATCAGAGCTAGGTGGAACATAGGCCAAGGATTCAGAAATGCCAGCTGAGATAATGAATAACCCAATTTAGGCTATGTACCTCCAGGGCATGTTTTCCTGCCTGCTTTTTACACTGGAAATAAATGAAAAACCTCTTTCTTCCCACTGAAATCCCTTCCCACTAAAGTTTCTGCAGTGACACTCAAGTATTCCAACAGCTACAGGAGCTGATCAAGTATCTGCATGGCAAGGATCTCAAAGAAGCTGTCCTGCATCAAACTCATGCTGTGGAGAAATGGTGTTTGGCATCCAGCTAGAGACACCCTTTACCCTAAGAGCAAATAGTGAATTTAATTTCTAAAATACATATTAACAGTGTCATCAGAAACTGAAGCAAAATATTGTTGTGTAATTTGACCATTATTTTAGAAGATTCTTTTCTAGTGAGCAGAAATATCTGAGTTGCTGCAAATTTGCAGTTCCCAGACCAGCATATGAGACCAAGATTACTGTAAATTTACCCGATGTGTTCTGCTGAGGCAATCAATGCATAGGAACAGAGAACATTACAACTTGTGGCAAGGAAGTGTTTTTATGATGGAGAATAATTGAAATATTGAGTGTAGTATTAATAATCAATCAGTAAAGGCTGCAATAACAGACCTTTAAAAAGAAAAATTTAAGTAAGATATGGGAGAAAATGTGAATGCTGGTTCTCCCAGGAATCAAGTATGGGTTCCCTTCAAGGTTTTGCTTAGGAAGATTGAAGGTTTGTAGTCAACCTCAGACAATCCTTGCACGATCCTGGAGTGACACACAGAATTCTCACACTTTTACCCAAAGCTTTTTGAGAAGCCAGCTGAAGCCTTAAGGATGCCAGCAAGGGTAAGATCTGCTCTGGGCACGTGGCCAAAGTAAGCTGATTCACCCTAAAATCTCCCCAAACCATCAGTAGGAACTGACTGTGTTTGAAGCTTTGGTTAAGTCTCCAGCTAAAACCAGCACTTGCCTTTCAAGTGCAATGCTTTGGTACCCAAGTTTCACACAAAATTCCAGACTGAACTCGGACTTCTAAAAAGTCAAAATTCATATGAAACTCTCCTCTTTCCTCAACCCCTTCTTTTCAGCCCCTCTGCAGACCCACAGAAGACCACTAAGAATTTTTCATATTGCTTTAAATGAAATTGTACATTCTAAACCCCTCCAAAACAACTTTTTTTTTAACTGTTCCTCCTCAATGGAAAGAATTAGAGGTCTGATGTTACCACATTTTCCACCTATTTTTTTTAACTATAGAGTGAAACTATGAAACATAAAAGTTAATTGACAAGTAGGTAGGACTCAATAGCATAAATCAATGAATGTCAAACATTAAGTGGGTTTCCTTAAGCTTCTCTCTGTGTTCCTCGTTTAGACAAAATGCAGAGATGAAGATATAAACCACAGATTCTAGAGTTCTTGGACTTTTCTAAAAGTCTCATTCAATTGATTCTTACTATAAGTGATGTTTGCTTTCACATCTAGAAAGTAAAAGGATTGTGTATAGTGTCATATTGGTTTGACCGAGGTGGAATAAATCAAAAGGCAGCACTTTATTCAGGACCACTACAAATAATTTACAAATAATAACCTTATAGTAGAATAGAGGCGGGGAAAGGGAAAAACAGTCAATGTTTAGGAAAGAGAGACTGGAATAAAAGAAAGAAGATATATCTCAATTATTATTATATTTTAATTTTTAATTACATTTTTAATTTCAACATTTATTATACCTATGAGATAACATGCATAACCCCTTTTAAAGTGAGAATTTATTTCAGCACAGTTAAAGACCTCAGTTTTCAATAGGATAAGACTGTTTTTTGATTCTTAAAACCTCACTTAAACTGGTTACAGTGCTGATTCCAGTAAATTCAGATGAGACTTATATCACCTTCCTGCATGTCTGAAATTCAGAATAAAGCAGAGGAATGTGCTTTTTGTAAGATTAAGACTCTTCATGCATGTCAAGATCTGCTAACGAGGATCTGATATATGCAAATGTGAGTGCACATGTGTGACACAGGAAATCCATTCAACTCCTCATGAATGTTTTCTCTCCCTCATGATGTGATGTCACCTGTGTGATTTGCCAAAGCTCAGGAAGTGATCCATGGAGTGCAATGTCCAAGCGGAGATGACTGTGTCAGGTGTCCCCATGCCAGGGAGCACGCGAGCCCAAGGAGAGCCAGGCAGGGAAGCCCGGGGAAAAATTCAGCTCACAGCTAAAGCTGTTGGCTGGGCTTCAGTTCAGCTGTCTGTACCTGAACTCAGCATGTGTCTGTAAAACCCTGGGTATGTGAAACACCCACACGGGACTAACAAATATGACATAAGATTTATGTCCTGTGGAACATTGCAGGGTCAGGCAAGGTGTCTCTACTGGCACAAGAAACCACAGGGAGCTTTTAAATGACTCCTTGTCTTCCTATTTTTTTTTTCCTGTTAATCATATTATTATGACTGCTAAATGTGATCTGTGTTACAGCATGACTACATTGCTTTTTCATTTTTTATTCTTCCCTAATTATTCCCATCATACTCATTTCAAAAGTAAACTATAGGCTTTTTATCACTGGAAATATTTCATCTAGAGGAAGATAATTCAACGACTCTCAAGAAGGACAGGAGGCTAATGGTATCTGCCTTTGGCAGAGGCAAACTGCCTGCTCTCCTGAGATTCCCTCAAATGACTCGGTAACTTAATCACATCTGCAGTTTAGACTCAGTGCTTTGTCAGAATGGTTGTACAAGAGCATTAAGGTAAGACTCATGGATAATGCAGGCAGCCATGCTCCAGTTTTATATCAGAGACTGAGTTTTGTCAGGGCCTGCCCACTTTTCAGTGGTATAAAATGATATTAGTATCAATCGGGATTTTCCTCACGCTGTAGAGCTCAAGCCCACTTCCTAAAATCATTTCACTGCAATGGTATCTAAGAGTGGCAAGTTGATATTAAATGAAAACGAATGAAAAGTCTAAATATGTATGAAAAACTGTAAAATGAGTAAATTATTTAAATAAAAGAAAATTGTCATACAGGAACTTTGGTACAGGAAATATTTTTCACAACAGTGTTAAATTCTTACACCATTCTGAGGCTATTATCATCTCCTCTTTAATTTATTCTATCCATCTTCCCTTTTTCATATGCAATTCTAGAAGTTGTCCTTAGGCATGTAAATGACAGCTGATATTATACAGACATTCACATCAGTATCCATCAGTCTCACACCCCTTTCAATACTCATTCATTAATAGCATTTATTGAGGGGATCAATTAAAATCTCAGCATGTCACAAATAGAGGCTCTTTTCTCCCCTTATTTGCAGCTTATCATTTGCTGCAAGTGGAAGATTAAGGGGCCTGATTCTGCCAAGATCAATTTAAATCAGAATTTTTGCCAGGGGAAATTGAACAGACTCAAACACCCAACTATTTTTTAATAATAATTCTAGATTAATTCAGTGGCAATTGATAAGAAACATTTTTCCAATTCAGCTAAATCCAGAGAAAAAGAAAATATGCAGATTTTTCATAAATAATTACCTTGCATGTGGTGAATGATTTATATTTGAGCTTATTAAATATACCCCTAGTGACTGGAAAGGAAGCAAAGCAAATTGGCATAAGGTGGAACTGCAGAAATGAGTTGCTCAAATAACAAGTTACTGAAAGACACAGTCAGAGACTTCATTAATATTTCTTGTTTCCTTGGGCTGAATTTCTGACAAGGGAAAAAAAGTGATTTTGTTTTATAAACTATGCCACTTTTTCGATTCTGCCAGTGCTGAATTAATCATTTCACCTAGTTTTGAAGGGAACCCCATAGGATAGCGAACAGACCACAGAAAATTCAAAATTTTTTGCAATTTTCATAATTTCAAGCTCAAAGTTTAGAACATTGGGCATGAAAAATTACTGCAACTGAACTACAGAACAAAGAGAAGTCATACACGTAAGTCTTCTTTTAAAAGGCAGCCAGTGGGAGGAGGAAGGGACTTGGCCTTTGTGCACAATAGCTCAGTTCCTGAAACATGTGCCAAAGGTAGAGGAAACCTGGACAAACCTCATTTCTCAGCATGAATGGGGGCCAGGCCAAAGCTCTTAATCAGCAGTCTGTTTTAGGGTGGGTTGGTGAGACAGCTCCATCCAAATTCCTTCTATTGCAGCTCTGTCACGTTGGAAAACAGAACTGGGACCTTGGGAGAGCCAGATGGAGGGGGGTTCTCAAGTCTGGTCATGCAGGCAAAAAAAAGGACTAGATATGTTACACAAAGATTGTTTCTAATTTTTATACACATAAAGGGAAAAATATGGCAGTCTTTCATTTGCCTGAATACATAAGTATGGCACTATATTAAACAATTTCTACGTATTTTAACATAGTGCATAAAGAATGTTTTGGGTTTTTTTAGAATAACCTATAATGGGGTGGTTAGGATTTCTCTGTGCTGCCAGAAAAAGGTTTGAGGTCTCATTCTGCAGAAGGAACTGAGGCATGATGGTGAATGAGTTTTATAATTTATTATATCAACAGCTTTGTTCCTTGACATGTTGTAGAAGAAAACTGTTATGACTGCTGTGTCTGGTGAGCAATTTGCCTTGGCAGCTCTTAATTAGAAGACTATGCTTTAAGTGATTTCAGGGGCAGAAATCCCCATGAGAAAGATTCCAGGTGTTTCTTTCTAGCTAAGGCAGGAACAATTCTGAATGGAAATTCTGCCCCTTAGGAGTTTGTAGAACTGAATGGCTTCAGGTGCGTGGGACACTGGTCAAAAACATTAGAACATGAGCCAGGGTGTGCCCAGGGGGCCAAGAAAGAGGATGCAGCCAGGTGAGGGTCAGTCTCTTCTCCCAAATAATAAGAAACAGGAAAAGAAGAGATGGCCTCCAGTTGCACCAGAGGAAATTTACATTGGATATTTGGTAAAATTTCTTCGTCTAAAGGGTTGCCAAACATTGGAACAGGCTGTTTGGGGAAGAGGTTGAGTTGTCAGCCCTGAAGGTATTTAAAAGGCATGTGGATGTGCTGTTTAGGGACATGGTTTAGTGGTGGCCCTGGAAGTGTTAGGTACATGGCTAATCTTAGAGGTCTTTTCCAGCCTTAATTATTCTATAACTCTCTTAAGAATGAGTTGGAGAATCCCCAAGAATATACTTGCGAAGCCTAATTTAATTCAAATCCCAAATTAGCCACAAAATGGGGCTTCTTTTTGGGGGAGGTTGAATTTGAGTAACTCTTAGCTTATGAATAACTGGAAAATTTGAAACAAATTTTATTCAATCTGTCATTTTCATGAAGTTTTTCCTAAAAAATCTGTATACTATCACTTCTAAAAGTGTTTTGTGGGCTGGGGTTTATATGACTCTTTAGGTCTTTTGATGGGCTCTTTACCATCTGAAAAACTGTAAATGTAGGGAGAAGATGGTAAACAAGGTTGTTCACTCATTAGTAGGAGCCAATTAATTATTGAAACTGCTTGGGAGGAAAAAAACCTCAGAATTAAGCACTGCAAAAAGAGGATTCACTCCATCACTTTACTATAAATTCATATAATGTCTTTATAATGAGCTAAATATTATATATTCATAATCATAATCCAGAAACTCTGCCTCTTGCTACAGCACCTTAAACATATACACATGAAAAAATTCACACCCGGCATATGTGTTTACAAAAGGTTTTTTAGGAAGTCTCTGGAATCCTGTGGGTTACATGCTTGAAGATAATTTCACCATGGAACAAAGCACTGCCAGCTCAGAGCTGAAATGTGGCCGGGGACAGTGAAGCACTGCAGAGGGAGTGTCTTTATCAAGGAACAGAAAAGCCCCCAAATCCCTCCAGCCTTCCCTTCCTGACACCAACACGTGGAGGTGTTTTACTGGGGCTCTGGGGTGGTGTGTTCTTGTGGAGCCTGGTAGCCAGGTTGGCTTCCACCTCTGGAAACAGCAGTCACAACATTGGTAATACACTGCTGAAGGAATTCTTGACAGCTTGTCTGCACCACCACAGGAGACAATTTAATCGAGGTTACAGGAGAAGATTGCCTCCTTAGAAACAAAATAAACAAAACCCCCATCAGTCCTTTAATAAGATTCTTTTCCTCTTTGTTGTATCTGAAACTGAATCTACAAACAGTGTAGATGGATTCAGAAATATGATAATTTAAATCATGGTATTGGCTGATATCTAGCACTGCAGAGAAGGCAGAGGAAAAACAAACATCAAAAATAACTATTACTTCACCAAGGCAGGACTTTTTTTAGGATTAAGTATCTTGCTGAATGTCATCTTATTTCCCTTCTCAAAATTTCTGCCTAAGGAAAATATTAATATTAATTGAGTTTCCATTTAGGCCTTTCAGTAGATGAAGTATATATAAGGGAATGTTTTCTCCAGTTCTATTTTATGTCAACTTATTTTTCTTCTTTTGTAAATGTTACTTTTCTCTTTAATAACTATAAATCTTTTACAAATATCACAGAGTGATTAGAAATGGGAAGTAGCTGTACATAACATATCATTACATTTTTTTCTTGGAAGAAATATTGAACTGAATTCTAATTTTTTTCAGAATGTTCTGTTGTATTGATACAGATATTATGGATGTTTTTTGTTATTAATTATAGGCATCAATGTATGCCACAAAACTTGATGTAACTTAGGGAAGATTAAAAAAAATCAGAGACTTTCCATTAGTTCTGTATTTAATAAAGCTTAATAAGAGAAAAAAGAAGCTTAGCTAAATTACATTTTTCAGTATGCTGCGAAAATGTCTTCTTTAATATTATATGATTTATATAAGATGTTCGAGCAGATCTAAAAATCCTTTATATGAGATTATAATTTAATACTTTTATTTAGAAGTAAATAAGGATTTATACATTTTTTTCCTTAAAATCTAAAAACTGCCTCAAGCTTTCTGCAACTGATTGTGTTGCTTTGATGGTAATTCTTAGCAAACTCCAAGAGTCTGAGCAACATTTTGAAGGGTTAAGATAACTCTAGTTAAGCTGATTAAGAACCAGTTAAGTGATAGATCTAAAATCTAGATGTGATTGTGTAATCCTCCTTAGTGAAAGATCCTTCTAGGGAGGCCTTGAAAGGACCACTTCCCGAAAGTCCTGTCAAGGATTTACAGGCAAGTAGAAAACTATTGCTAATAACATTTACAAAAGGAATAAGACCAGTAAAATAAACAATTACCATACAGACATGGTGGTTACAATGTGACAGCAAGACCAGAAAACCCAAAAATAATATTTTTCAGTACAATAGTGTTATCACCGTATGTTCAGAAACATGGCATTTGGACAGTGATTGAGGAAAGAGAGATTAGGAGGAATTGTGATGATCTGCCTTCACACTCATGGAGGTTAGTCCAGGAACACTGTTTTCAGTGTTTTAAAAGGGATTCTCAAAACAAGGAGGTGGTCCAGAAAAGTAGTCCCCAAAACTATTTCAAGGAATAAATCTTACAGAGTAAAAACCTTGCTGTGAGTTTGGTCTGTTTCTTTTATCAAAAGGAAACCTGAGAAGCCCCTTTATCAAAGCATCCAAATGCATTCCCAGAGGAAGTCAGTGGCTGCAAGATGGTCCTTTGGTCTGGGAATGATTGGCCACAGCAAGAATCAACGGATGTAATTCAAAGTCAGTAAAAATCAAAGGAGAAAAAATCCTATGCAGAATAAAATAGTGGGAGTGCTAAGGCATTGGAATATACTAGCAAGATGGACCAGTATTAAAACAAAATCATCTCGTGGCACATTCAGATGAAGACCAGGAATTTTTCCAAAAGATACACCTTTACCAGGTGTGAAAGCTTTATGCAGTATCGGATCAGTAGGTTGATAGATCCCTGTAATTCCACAAGTCCTTAAAATTCAGAGTCACTCAGTGTCCATTTCCAACATTTTTCAAAGGAAAAGGTGAAGTTCTATATAAGATTTAGACCATTTATTTTATGAAGCTGGTCCCCTCCATAAGAGTCCAGTGTGGAGTGTTGGTTTCCTGTAAAGTGCAGAGGGAGAATTTGTGTCCTTGAATTGGACAGAAACACCAAACTCTTTCTAGAGAAGCAAGAGAGGTTCCTCTGTGTTAGGCATCTCTATTGTCAGGGCATCACCCAGGTATCATGACATCCAGGTCACAGAACCCACAAATAAGGAACACAATCAAAATGTCTTTCTTTTTACTAAATTTTAATTTTTCATGATCATATCACTTTAATCTTTGCAGGCAAAGTCTGTTCAGTTTCTGCAGCGCCTCTTCCCTGTGCCTTCCACCTTTCAGAGGATTGTTCTAAACCAGTAGATTAGTCTAATGATGTGTTTAAAAAAGAAGTAAATTCCCAGACTAGGAAAGGAAATGCATGAAGGAGCCTAGAGTCTTGAATTTAGTGACTGGGACATTTACTTGAGAGGTGATAATACTGATAATGATGTTTTGCAGACACAGATGTTCTTTCATCCCAAATCAGAGATTTCTGGATAAGAAATTCTTGGCTATGTAAAACAGACTTATATATTTATTACCTTTTCTTTAAAATAGACTCACCTACATTTATGGTATACCTACTATTGTATGGCATAATCCATGTTCTCCATTAAGATTTATGAATTTAGAACTGCAACAGAAAGCTTTCTAGAAGGTTTAAGCGGAGATGTGTGGCAAGCCACAGAGAGGGGAAAATGTCTAGGCATTTAAAGAAGCAAAATTTTCAGTTCTGATAAAATAAAAAAATAAAAAAAACCCTGAGAAAACAAGCGAGAAGTTGACTTCAGGGTTAAGTGGCAAGTGAAGGAGGATTCACTGGATTAGGCTTTTAAATGTAAATGCCTTCCTTGTTCCTAACTCCTTTACTGGATATAGTCATTCTCTACAAAATCACTATTGGTTAAATACAGTTTATGGAATGGTTACAAAATATGGTTCATGGTCATGAACGCTAGCCAAATTTGAAATGTGAAGCAAGGCAATAAAGAACTTTTTATACGTAGTCTTCCTAAAATATTTCTGTGACATACGTACATTCTATTTGTAAAATATGTTTCTTCAGTTAAAATAGCTATTTTTGTCAAACCATACAAAAGCAGACATTACTCCTCTAAGCTTTCTAAAAGACAGGACTGAGGTAATTCTTTCACCTGGCTTTACAGTGCAGACAGAGCTGACAAGGGGTTTTTGTTTGCAAAGCAGATAGGTTGCATTTACTAATTTGCCACTGCCCAGGCAATAGGTTATGGCATCACTCTGTACAAAAGAAAACACATTGTTATGGGAGGTAAAAATAGCTGAATCAAAAGAAATTTCAATAATTATGGAAGACTTGCTTTTCTTGACCTTAATGTGTAAGATGAGAGAAAACCACAAGGATTTTACTCTGATACTGTGCAATATGTGTAAAAATACCCCATCACCCTAATTCAGAAATGTATAAAAACCAGTGAGGGATGCAAATCTCTACATGAGGCCAAGCCACTTTAGGTTTCCTTTACAGGAAATAGATAGCATGGTCTATGATAGTCGGTGCAATTAGCATTTTCCCATAGTATGTACATACATTTGGCTGGGTAAATGATAAGATAAACTCCATGAAATGTGCTTCATTGCCTCCACTTAGAAGCCTTATTAGTCAGCTCAGGTATTGACACTAAAGAGGTCCATATTAAATTACATTTTGACCAAAGAAGCATGAAAAAAAATACAAGCTAGCAAAACTGAGCATGTTCCACTTGTATTTTTGTGCTTCAGGTTTTTTTCTGATCAGTTCTAATTAAGGAGCAACTAATTTTCCTAATGTAATAATTTCCTCTGCTGTGTTTAATTAATTTCATTGTTGAGTTAGATAGAATCCAGCCTAAAGATTGTAAACCCTGCTATTAACTAACTACTGCAATGACTGCGAGAACTGATTAGATGACCTTAAATGAATGCGTCTTTTAACCTTCCTCACTTTGCAGAAGAAAAGACAAATAAAGCTAGGGTCTTAAAAAACAAATTTCCAGCAAAAATCCAAAATATGAAGCTTCCTTAGAAACTGTGGTAGGTGATTTCCCATCATACCATTCTCTGTCCAGCACTACAGAAACCAAATATTCTGGTTCTAACCTTTGCTTTCACTTGCTATCAGAACTCATCATTTTTCATACAATTTTGTCAGTGTCTTCCAATCTCAATTGCTATATAAAATCCCTTTGGGAAGAATCTGGATATATATTGTTCAAATTGATCAGAGGGTATTTCCCAAACCTCCCAAACATGGAATTGATTTTGGTTTTTTTGGAAATTAATTGTTTAACTCACATGTGCTAGTCGATCAAATCTGGCAAAGAGTTCATTCAGCATTCGGACCAGCTCCTGGGCTGACAGAGTTGTGGAAAGGTTGGTGAAGCCTTTAACATCTGCAAAAAGAATGCTGAAAAAAGAAAACATATTATTATTTCACTCTATTTCCTTTAACTACTGAATGTTTTAAGTTACTTTCTAGCATTTTACTAGTGGAAGGATCATTTTATTACCCTTGAGGTAACATTACCTCTGTTCTATACTTTTGTACATACTGGACTACTGAATATAAATATTGAAGGAACTTAAAAAAATACTACTAAGAGTGAGAAAATGTTTTGCTAGAAATAGGAATCATGAAATTCTAGATTTTCAAAGCATACAAGTCTCAAATCCTAAGAGTACAGACAAATCTGTGGTAGCCTTGATATACACCAGGCTAAGGCCAGTTTTATTTAGTGTCATTTTAGGCATGTGACAGAAGTACCTGAGTTAGAACTATAGTACTCTCTTTATAAGGTATGAATCTTTAATAGGATTTTTTTTTTTCATTCTACTGATTGTACTTTGAATTTAGGTGTATCAACTTGTGTGCCTGAAATTATGGTAGGATCTCCATTGACAAACCACTTGCAAACAGACTTCTAACCTGTGTTTGAACATCCAGTTATTTTTCTTGCCTTTTGGCTGCTCACTGTGCTTAGAATGACCACATGTGAATATAGAGAAACATAAACACACACAAAGTGTGTGGTGTGCAAGATACCACCCAGAACAAAGCATGTAATAGCTCAGTAATTATTAGCCAAAGAATGCATTGGCTACTTTTATAAAGAGGTGATGTTCAAAAAGACACAGATCATTCTGGCAGAAAACCTTGTCAGCACTTGAAAGTCAACCAATAAAACTGGTGTTACAATCTGAGTACCAGAAGATTTTGTTTCACTTTAGCTGATGACTTGTGATGAACAAGATCACAACTTGGCAGGGTCTGAGAATTACCAATGTAACCAATAAGAAATACAATAATAATCAGGTTGATCAATAACACATCTTCAAATGTATGGACTGGTAAAGGTTTGGGTGCAGTTTAAACAAGTGCTTACAAACTTGGGAAGATTTTTACCTGTGAGAAGGAATAAAATTAAAAGGCAAAGTACCAAGCCACTCAAAGAGCAATGAATAGTAATAATAGACTAAAGTTATAAAAATAATTTGAAACTACTTGTTTCTACACTTTTAATTTTCAAATCAACAAAAAATTCTACCTGGATATTTGTAAGGATTCATATAGCATTGGTTTAGGTGGTATTCAGTACTAAACATTTAGGAAATAAAATAAGGTGTATGAAACCTTGTTTTGAAAAGATCTAGTTTCTGGCAGTATGTATAGAAGCCAACCAGTATCTGTATTATAAAGCATGCAGAATTTTAATTTCAAATCTCTTTTAGGCATAAAATATGTTTTGACTTCTCACCCTGTCTACAACCCTTTTCCATTAAAGAAAAAGGGCCATTTCTCCATATTTTGATTCTTCTACAGCAACACTTACTCTGAGTATGGAAAAGGTTAATGGAAGACATTTTAATTTAGTGCAGCTCAAACCTTTATGAGGGTCCTTGATACTTTCAATCAGATTTAATAAAATAACACATCTGAGCTACTGCATGGGCACAGAAGCAGCAGATAATAAATTTATTCTTCTGCAGAAGTGCAAATTATTTTATTGAACTTGTCCAGGAAAAGTTATATTTTGGTTTCATTGAAAGGCAAAGTACTTGCTTCCCAGGCTTATTTTTCACTTCCTTCAGTGATGATTTCAAAGATGGTCCCTCAATTATTTACCCTTGTATTTTGGGAAAGGCTTATGGAAAATGCTATTGGCTTAATAAAATATTCTGATTTTCTGGAAATACACTAAAACCAAGATGATGTAATGTCATGGAGTGGAAGTTGATCATTCTGGTGTAAATGTACAATTAGGACTAATTACCATGAGTAGCAGCTCATAGGATAATTATCACCCTTCTGATAACATTTCAGGAAAGAAAAACTTAGAGAGAGGAATAAAGATTAAGAAAATAATAAAAAGACTGATTAAATGAAAATGGCTATAGAGCAGATGGACCATATAACAGGTTACCATCTTTGAAAACATCTTACAAGTCTCCATCTCATTTTTCAGTGTGTGGGGTGAGCCAGGTTGTGGCGGAATATATGTCCACATGTAGGCAGGACTCCCCTTCCTGTGCAATCCTGACCACTTAAGTGAACTGAGGGTGAAAAAGTGAAAAAAAGACACAAATGGTCCAGACTCAGTGTTTAGTTCAAATGGGTCTCGCCATTGCCATGGCATCCAGCCATCCTGATGAGTGGAAGAAGACATCAAAATGCTTCTCTGCTCAAACACTAAACAAGGGTACACTGAATTTCTGATTAATGAATGAATAAAGAAACAGAAGGGAAATCCTCAGACAAGAGTAATTTAGCAACATCTGAGACCTTAGAAATTACAGAAAGGCAACTTCACCCACCTGACGTTCTCATAACGATGAATGTAGATCTTATGGAACTGGTGCTGCAAATGTTCATCTTCCACATTGGTCATGTCATTGATCATTTCCAGGACTACAAAACGTGGCAACACAGAGAGCACCAGTCGCTCCTAAACAAAGAGGAAACCAGTGTCAGTCTGCACTGGTATTTCACAATGCCTAGTTTAAGGATCTGGATAACTGGTTATTTAAGATGTGACCCTCCTCTCTAAAAATTCTAGCTCAGGCCATTTGTGATAATTCACTTTATCAGCCTGAGTCCATAGTCCAGGACACCTCTGGTTTGGGTAAGGAAGAATAAAATGAGTTCACATGAAGCCATTCAAACTTGTCCTCTTGACTAGGAGGACTGGAGAACATATTCATTTCTAATTAGTTTTGTCTGTGTTTCAAGAACACAGGAAGAGTAAACGTTTGAGACATATGTTTCTATATATACACATGCTTCTTTATAATGTATATTAGTAAAGTATCCATGTATATTAGTTTATTATTAGTGTGCAAACACAGTGTATCAGTGCATATTAGTGCCCATATCCTTCCTATACACAAGGAGATATATACATATCCACACAAGTGCTGTTTCCAGCCCTGTCATAATATAATTAACTCCAGAATTTTCACAGAATTTCACTAAATATCCCTAGTTGGAAGGGACCAGAAGGATTTTAAGTGACCGGCATATATGGGGATTGAACCTGGACTCATGGTTATTAGCACCATGCTCTAACTAACCACGTCTTAGTACAGCCAGGCAAGCCCTCAAAAAGTAATCAAGTTCTTTAATGAAAGCCCTAGATCATCCCCTGAGAGATTTTAGACTGGCTTCAGTGGCTCATCAGTTTAACAGCTTTGACAGATTTTTGTGAGTATCCAACCCAAATCTGTTTCTCTGCAAATTAAACCTTCTTTTTATCCTTTCAAATTTGGCATGGATAATTATCGAATGCTGCTTTATCTGTAACAATCTTTCTGTACTAAAATACTGTTATTGTGTCCTCTTGCCTTCAGTCTCCCTTTTTTTTCAGATTAGAAAGCTTTGTCCAGTATTGGAATTTATCACTCCCAATCACTCTGGAGCAAAGCTACAATTTTTCACTTTTCTTTTGCTTTAGAGGATTGCAAATACTGAAATCTTATTGAACTAAAGAAGAGAATGTTACTAGCATGTATGTAGGCTATTTATAACCAAATTTCAAACAATATTTTGAGGAGTAGGATATATCTAGGGAAAACCAGATACGAACTTCCAAATCAGGTGCACATGTAGACAACAGAGGGCACAGATGAATAAAGTCCTCTCCTCTCCTCTCCTCTCCTCTCCTCTCCTCTCCTCTCCTCTCCTCTCCTCTCCTCTCCTCTCCTCTCCTCTCCTCTCCTCTCCTCTCCTCTCCTCTCCTCTCCTCTCCTCTCCTCTCCTCTCCTCTCCTCTCCCTTTTTCTGTCAAAGTAACTGATGTTGAATTTGTTTTGAGGCAACTTGATATCAGGAGGATATTAAATAATCTCATGGTATACAGGCTGTGTGTTATGTCCCTTCTCAAGGGTGAAGATTTGTTCAGAGAGAAGAAAAACTGAACAGGAATGAGGGGTGGAATGAGAAGGACAAGCAAACCAATCATGAAAATAATGATTTTTATGGCAGCAAGATTCAATGTCATGTGGATGAAATGTCGCCATAGATGAAACATCTGAATAAATGAAGGAATCCCTTCCTAGCTTTCATGGGAAGTGAAACACTACTAACTTACAACTTTCACAGTGTAGATTATGAAGAATTCTCACTCTGAGCAGTCTCAGTCAGCATTAAGTAAACAATCTTCAGCTCTGATGGGAACACATTGTGGATAAACACCTCCATTTGTCTGGATGGCAGCACCAGCTGAGGTGAACTGTATGTTTGTTTAAGAGGGGAGAACACAGGCTGCCACAAGCTGCACTGGAGCACTGGAGTGTTTCACCACTGCAGCACTGGAGTGTTACACCCCCATCCAAGAAGGCACTCCTTCCTGCATAACATGCTGACAGAATATGAGACAACTGAGAATCTCCTAATATTTAATTTATCCACCTATTCTACAAACCTTTGCTAAATCAAGACCTGCCTTTGTGAGGAAGAGACAAAAAATTATGCGAGTGATGGCTTCTAAAGAGCAGGCTGTGAACTATAATGCAGCAAGATCATCCTTTGTTTTGGGAAATAGCCAAGCTCAGACTTTCTGTTTTCATATTGGGTGGTTCTAATTTTAGCACATCTGCTTTGTCTTGGCTTTGTTCCCCCCTTTCCACCTGGGAATTCTGCTATCCTTCATTCTTCTGATGTGTACACACTGGATGTGATGCTTGTGATGGCAAGAAACAAATCAGTCCCTTAGGAGGTCCTGCATACTCCTGCAAACCCAGGTTTCACAGGAACATCTACACCTCAGGTAGCTTCACTGATAAAGAAATGCAAAGAGCTGCTGATTGTTAGGCTGGGAGCCAGAAGTATTTTAAAATTTTTGTGTCCTTAAGCTTCCTATGATAGAACGCACTTATATTTTCTTATTCCTTCACTATTAAGATACATAGCTCACTATGACCAAAAAATAAAACCACCTTCTGAACAAATCAGATCAGTATTTCAGGGAGTTGTATGAATAAAATGTCCAATGACTTCTTGCAAAGATACATTCAGAATAATACTAAATATTTTCACTGTTAAAAGAAATATGTTATTTTCTAGCTTACCCATGAAGGATGGCAAATTGGAAGATCATTTTTCTTTTAAAGGAGATTTGAAAAAAGAAAGCAAACAGAAATACTGGATTTTATTGACCTGTTTATGAAATCTATAATAAGTGAACATTAAAAAAAGATCAGTTCCTTCATACATTTAT
This sequence comes from Ammospiza caudacuta, assembly GCF_027887145.1. Classification (NCBI taxonomy): domain Eukaryota; kingdom Metazoa; phylum Chordata; class Aves; order Passeriformes; family Passerellidae; genus Ammospiza; species Ammospiza caudacuta. The sequence continues at coordinate 145,965,913 of NC_080593.1, forward strand.
GGCTTAAATAGTAAATGTACTATATTTTCCAAAAGGAAAACCTTACATTCCTAATTTGCATTCACCTAAGGGAGTATTGAGCAATGCCTCTAGAAAGTTTATGTAAAATAAAACATAGTTGGCTTGGCACATGTTCACTAAGCCAAGAAAAATGTGCCTAGGACATTGGATATCTTAACCTTCATGCTACTCATTAAGGTAAGTTAAATGTTCTTGTCTGCACATAAGATCTGGCAATGACCCATAAAACTGAGGTTAATTACTTTGCCTCTGTAGCAGCCCTCCTCCATTAATAGTGAGGTGTGTGATGAGCCTTTGTTGGAATCACAACTGAAGGTTCCTGAACAGCTTGTGTCACTGCTCTGCATAGTGTATGTTGTGCTAAGGAAGAGCTAGAAAAACAGCATTTAAGTGTGCCTGTGTGTATCTATATATACTTTTTGAGGCACTTCAGTTACCATCAATTCTCTGGTACTGAAGCATTCAAATGACAGAAATTTTTTGCTCTGTGGGTGTCAGCTGTCCTTGGCTATGCCCAGCTACTCTTACATCACACCACACTGACAGGATGGTGGGGATGCTGAACCAGGCTTCTTCTCCAAGCTGGGAACTGAGGTTGGCTCTAGTGTGGATCATTTCCATTCTTTCTTTTCCTACAGCTGATTCTAGTGTTCTCTGGACCAAGTCCTTTTTCAGAGGTCTTTCACATCACTTTTCTTCAATCCAACAGTTAAGAAAGATATTTGGTTATTCAAGAATGAGTGTCAGGTCACCTTCCCGTGATATAAAGATCCTTGCCACATAACTCCCCTTCAAGCTACTTAAATACCATTGCTCCTATTTCACAGATTTAGATACTGTGGCACAGAAGAACAACAGTGTGTGGGGGTCATGTACAAAAAAGCAGTAGCTAATCACAGGGAAAAGAAAAATATCATTTTTTTATTATCTTCTGTACCTTACTATTTACATGATCAAAGAGTCCTCACCTTTTTAGTCAATCTCTCTTGGAAGGCATTTTCAGAGCTGGAGGATAACACATAAGAAAAATTTCCTTCCCTTACAGAGAAAGCCCTAATAGAATGTTATGAACTTTAGGATGAAGGACACTCCATCACCCAGATCTTTTGAAAGCTTACTAGTTCAGCAGTGGTCTAAGTGGAGACAATTCAAAGCAGCAGTGGTAAGTGGTTTGAAAAGGAGCAGAGATATATTTGTTCAAGAGGAAAGACATAGAAAAAAAGAAAATAGCAACAAAGGAATGCTAGAAAAGAGCTTGTGAACTATTCTTCTAATAACAATTCATGACATGAATCAACCCCAATGTTTAAGATGGAGCTGTCAGAGTTTAGAGTAAATTAATTTAAAAAGTACCTTTAACCTGAAGAATAACTATGGTAAAGAAAAAAAAAACAAACAGTAAAAATCACAAAATGTAACACACTGATGGTAGAATTCAGGTCTGCATTTGAACACCTGAGTTTTGTGACTCCAAGGTAGTTATGCCCAAACTTTCATTTCATCCAAAGAATCTGGAGAGATACTCAACCTAGTAAATTACTCCTTTGGTGTTACTATGGGTCTCTTTGGGTTCTGTTGCCTGTTTTGACTAGATCTCAGTCCAGGGTAGTAGGAGCTCACAGATGTAAAGAGCATGTAGTCACTTAGTTTAGGAGGTGTCAAATATGGAGCTGACTCCTACCCAATCTACTCCTTCAGGAAAAGTTAGCAGCAGTGAAGCAAATCCTGCAATGATAAGTAAATTAACTTCATGAGTCACCCACATCTACTTAAAATCCCAAGACTGTAATTAAACATTTATACTGCCTCTAAGGCCCATTTATTGTTTTATGCATCTGCAATAGTCATTTCTTGTTGCACAGCTTTGCTGTGGTCTGCATGCACTAATCCCTTGGGTCACTTTCACTGAAATCAGGGGGTACCAGTGCTTACAACTGCACAAACATAGGTAGGCACATTCATGGAGAACTGGGACATGACCCTGATGAATAAATAATGACCTTTGCAGCAGTTTTTGAGAAGAGTCAATTAACCAGTGCACGAGGCCTCAGGCTTGTGAATAAAAACCAGAGATCTCTCCATTTGTGCTGATCAAAGAGACCAAAACTCCAACAAGCACAAAACATTGACAAGCAATTTGAGATCTGGAGGAGAGTGCTAAGAGGAAGGTCAAACTCCCTGAGGTTTCTCTGCAGGTCATGTGAGGGAATCACCCCTGCAGGATCTGCTGTCTGCAAAGGCCCCGTGAACCAGCTCCACTTAGATGGTATAGACTTTTCTTTGTTCCACATAATTTTTATTTGGGATGGCTTTGCCAAAGCAAAAAAACCCCTCTTGACTGATGGGTGAATTCAGGTTTTGCTCTTTTTCCTCTGCATGTACCATCAAAAGGGGAAACCTACAGAGAAGTTGTGGGAGTAAGTCTGGGTTTGGAATCATGCTGCTGATGGCTGTTCCCAAGACACTTGTGTAAAATTGGAGTGGGCGTAGCCCAGAAGTGTTTAACCATAGATGCTCTAGGGAAACTGTGTCACATTTTTCATATTGATTTTTAAGAATCGTTTTTCCAGAACCATCAAGCTTATCTTTAACAACATTTACAATTAATATCAGAGGTGTTTTATTGTCTTAAACACTAAACTTAATAGGATGTGAAAAGGGCCATTCAGAGCAGTAGTTTCAGTCTTTGTGGAGCACATGAGCTTTTATTACATTTAAGGGAAGTCAATAAAAATTGCATTGTTTTGTACTGAAAATCTGACCATGTTCAGAATAGATGTAATTATTGTAGATGTCACTCTAGAAAATGGAAATTAGCACCTCTCATTATGATGAACTGCTCTGAAGAGAAATTCCTTTGTGCTTACTAAGTGTACAATGGACAGTCTATTTGCAGCTGCTCTTTATTGTCTCATCAAGACAATGGGAATTAATTAAAAAATACTGAAGGAACTGCAGTACCTAATTCATTCAGACTTGTGGGGTTATGAGGCTGCCTTTTAGTTTTTACTACTTAACTTCTGCAATGTTTGATATGAGCAATATCAACTTTGTTTTCTTTTAATTCCAGTAAGGAATATCCCAAATTATCCCATCCTTGGCTGCATGTTCCATTTAAGCATCTGCTGTTTTCAAAGAGAAACAAGGCCAGTCACACAGAAGGTCTTGGAGTCTCCTTTTGTTTAGTTTTTGTCTATGAAACACATTTAGAATCTCAATCAAACTGATAACTCACTATTTATGAGAGTGAATGAAAGTGAACCCTTTGTGAAAGTGTCTAATGAGACATGTTGCAAAGCTTATGGCAATGAAAGTAGAAAAAAGCTTTTCCCCCACAATTCTTGTAGGAAGATGTTATTAAATTTTTTCCTCTATGCTGTTGTCCAAATCAGCGTAAAACAATATACATAGTACATGCAGAAGAGAGGAACTGCAAGTCCTGCTGGTTCTTTCTTTTGGCAGGGTAGGGAATGGTTTGATGATTCAATACCTGAAGCCACATTACAAAATCCTGGCAGGGTGTGATGACTAACAGTCTACTGCCATGTGTAAAAGGAGATGTTTTTTATTACCCAGTTGGCTGTGTAATGAGATCACAATCTTAGTGCCTGCTTACCCTGCAGTTCCTGAAATGTAGAAGAATGATTCCAGGGCTGCCAATTTGGGTTTTTATGCCTTCCCAGTACAATTTTTGCTTCGTAAATATTTAGCTCATCCTGTAACATACTGGGAATTGGTAGAACAACACTCCCTGTCTTTTTTTTTTTTTATTTTTTGCATGGTACTTGTGATTGCTGGTGCAGGTATATTTAATAAAAAAATAAATATTCCTCTTCAAAATATTTTAAAAAATACAAAAATACTTAAAACATTTTTTTCAGAAGTAACACAGTTGATCATGAAGCTAACTGCTAACTGCAGACAGTAATTACACTATGGCACAGGTACAATGAACCAAGTTGTCATAAGGCCACATGAGCACCACTGTCTTGCATGGGAGTGGGTGGGAGCACATCATGAAACAATCTCCTGATAATGCTTTGCTTGTTTATCTTTTAGTTTAGCAGCAGGATCTACAGGTCTCAGATTAAGTGCTCTCAAATTAAGTGTCTGTATTGAATACATACAATTGTTAACAATTCCATGTCCTCTGAACTCTTACATATGATTTTTTATCTCGTGAATGAAGAGTGTGTTAGATTTACATTTCACTGTGAAACCCAGACATGTTAGAAAGATGAGTGGTGAAAAGCAGGAGGTACAAAACAATTTGTATTACTGCCCTACCTTGTAGACATGAACATTTAGCATAGAATCATGCAATGGGTTGGATTGGAAGGTTGTTCAAGATCAGTCAGTTATCACCTGGCCAAGGGCGGGAGAACCTTCCTCTGGACCAAGTTGATCAAAGTTCCATCCAGCTTCCAGTCAAGGGACACACACATCTTCCCTGGGCAAGCTGTTCCTGGGTCTCACCACCCTCACAGTCAAGAATTTCTTCCTAATAGCAATCTCAACCTGCTCTCTTTCAGTTTTAAGCCATTCCCCCTTATCCTACCATTATATGCCCTTGTCAAAAGTCCTTCTCCATCTCTCTTGTAGCTCTTTTAGGCACTGGGAGGTTCTGTAATTTTCCCCATGGGCTTCTTTTCCCCAGACTGAAAAATTTCAAATTTCTCAGCCTGTCTCATAGAAGAAATGCCCCAGCTCTCTGATCATCTTCATGACTCTCCTCTAGGTTTTTTCCAACAGGTCAATGTCCTACTTTCGCTGGGGACCCCTGAGCTGAACAAGTGATACTCTCCAGCCCCACAGTAACCCATTAGACTCATCTAATATTGGAAAGTCATATTTTATATTCTCAATTTTGTTTCTTCCAAATATCATGATGATTTTTAAAATTTATTCTTTATTAAACAATAGTGGAGAAGATAAATATTCAGAAGAAAAATATTTATATGGAAATAAGACCCATATTATGACAAAAAGCTTTGTACTATCTCCTGGTGTATTGGCTTCCATAAATTTCAGTTAGCTTGCGAGGAAGGCCAGAATCAGAGCTAAAGAGCAGGAGAGAGACAGACACAACACTGATTTCATAATAGCATAATCTTAAGCTTTTCCTTGTTTTACTGGGATAGCAAATGATCACAAAACAGCTCCTACAATTCAAATTTGTTCTAAAATATCAGAATGGCACCATCTGACTTTAATGCTTATTGTGCTATGTTTCTCTGGAACAGCTTTGACTTATCTGCTATTAAATCTTCATTTAATTCTTTTGTACTGGTTCTTTTTTCTATTGATTTAGATGTCTCTTTTTCCATTTTGTTACTTTTTTTTGAGCTGTTTTGAAAATTTCTAGACAAATTCAGTAAAATACACATCTGTGAGGAGTACTCACGGCAGCTAATGACATAGAAAATATCAGAAAGAAGGTTTTTGTGCCTTTTATTGTTCAGTTTTCTATGGCTAAATCACTGCAGACACCAAGATAAATAAGAGCCACAAGGTCATATTTTCTGGTCAAAACAAGGGATGCACCTTGTCAGAAAATTACAAGACGCCAGTACTAAACAGAACAAGCAGGATAAAACTTCCTTTCAGTAGGTGGGAGAAAATCACCTCCTGAAAATCAAACCTCTTTGAATAGGCCTGTAGATGGGCAGTTGAATACTGGTGATATTGTTGCCTTTTGCCCAACCTGAGAATGAAACTAGAGACAATTTTAGTAAGGAGATAATGTAAAGGGGGATCTTTAATGAAGGCCTTCAGGGGGAAGTTTTGGAAAGATGTCCTCAAAAGCCCACTCCTACAGGGATGAGTACACATTTATAGGTCTTAGGAAATGAGCATAATTGATAAAAAGCACCAATTAGGAGGACAAGGGGTGGTGCCATTGCCCCCCAGGTCAAACCTCTTCTCTAGAGCCCCTTCTTCAGCACTAGCTGTGTTTTGTCCATGAGAATGGATTATGACGTGTTGTTCTCAGCCTTGGTTCCCAGGAAGAACCAAGACAGCACAGAACCTTCTATCTCCTGGAGCTTGGAGCTCTGGAATTTGTTTTGTCTTTCTGCTCAGGGAAAGGCCATGGAAAAGTACTGGGAAAGCTAGCTACTAATACAATAGGTGACAGAGTTACAAATATATGTGTGAAAAATACAGAGAACATATAAAAGAAAAAAAGGCAAAACCCAAACAACATCAATATGAAAGACCATTGGCCTATTTATAAATGTTTATCCAAATATTCTATCTCACCTTAAATTATCTCAGTAATGGCATCAGTAACTTGACTCTGTTTATCTTGGAATTGGTACTGCTTATGGCTACATGATTTAAAATCATTACTTGGACTACAGAGTCCCTCTATTAATTAAGCATCTTGTAAGGACATTAATTTTAGAGTCCTCCTACAATCCTTTTAGGGCACTAAGGGAAGTTTCTTAATGCATTAACAGTTCTGATCCTGAATGAGAAAATCAGAGCAGAGGCACTAACTTGATGAATTCGAAGTTTGGAGTTCTTAATACCAAGAGGAATGTGTGACAGCCCAGCTGGTAGAAGTCTCATCACTGTAGGGGGCTGAAACTATTTCGTTCCCCTTACTCATTCCATTCCATCTCTGTCCGCTGCTCTGATGCATCAGCAAGGGTCACCAGTTGATGGCAGCTCTGGAAAAAGCCTTTTATTTTTAGACACCTCTCTCTTTAGCAAAGAGCTGAGAGCACAGGAGACACAGGCCACCAAAATCCTGTCAGTTTCATTCACTATTGACCAGCACCACATTTGAAAAACCTGGTTTGGAGATCAAAGTACCTCACAGGAGTTTTATCCTCAGTGAATCCAAAATTCATCTACTAGGAAGGAGGATTCCTTCCCGCTAATTTCTTCCAAGGAGAGCTCCCATGCCTGAAATCTGACACTGGGATTTCTCCCCTATATGAATTGCACTTCAGGGTCTGACTCCTATCTCTCTGTCATTGACTACAAACCTCATTATTCTGTTTGAGCCCATGTGGCAACTCTGGATTTGCAGGAATAGAAGAGAAGGAAGCAGATAATTTTTGTCATGATTTTACCTTAGATTTCTACTTGACAGAAAAATGTGAAGTTATGATTTGATGATAAGAAACAAACACTGGCAGTGAATGTGAAGGCACTACATATAAAGTCTGACTTTACAATCTTTGGATTTCTACTGCAAATGGGTTCAGTAATGGGAGGTTTTGAGATAAGGTATAGTAAATATACATCCTGGTATGTACAGAATCATACATGTAAATATTTCTTCCTCCAAACAATAAGGAAGAAAAGTCTTTTATTTGATTTAGAAAACAGGTCACCTACTAAATGAGAATATGCAAATGGATTATGAAGAACAATAAAAACATTTCATATTCCTTTCTTTGTTGAATTAACCAGTATGTTATCTTGATGTTCCATTAGCTTGATCATCTGATGGAACAACATGAAGAAAAAATTTCAGCAGCAACCATGGTTCTTTAGAGAAAAGTACTAAGATTAAAGTCTGGACAAATGTAAAGTTTTATTTAAAATCTCACAATTAACAAATTGGTTTTTATCAAGAGAAAAAAAAAAAGCCTTCATTTAATATTTAACCAGAGGTTTACATTTTTTAAATTTTAAATTGTGACTTTATTGTTTGGCCTTTAAAAAAAAGGGTCAGTTATTGTGATCATAATTTTAAAATATGAAGCACATTAAGCTATTTTTATAAAGACCATGTGCTCTCTAAAATTAAGATTATTTCTTTATTTTTTAAACTAAATCTGAACTTTATCCTCATACCAATTCACAGAGATTGTATTATTCTTACCACCACCATATATACACAAATACACACACAAATATCTACGTATATGTACATACATATGTGTATATATATATATATATATATGCATACACACAAGACTTCATGGTGCTTAACCCTCTTAAAGTGTCCTTTTCAATCCCAGTCCAATCTGCTGTTATTTTAGAGGCTGCAAAGTACTGACAGTTGATTAAATTCTAGCTTTGTCAGAGCTTGATAAAACCTACATAACATGTAAGCTGCTTAAAAAAATTTAAAAAATAAGAGCCAAAAAACAAACTAGACTTCATCAATCTGCAGAGAGCTTCTTAAAGACATGGGAAGCAGAGATTGTTGCAGGGGAAAGTGTGAAAAAAAATCCTCTGGAAGTAGAGGTAAGAGGAAACAAATGGTCAAACAGAACAGGTTTTTTAATGGAAAAAGAGATTAAGGCAGGATTACAGTATTTCCAAAGATCTCAGGCAGAAGAGACTAAATATGCCAACAGCAGATTGTTTTGAAGACTAAGGGCTGTCTTCTCATTTTCTAGCCCTGATGCCCATACCAGAAAGACACAATGTGTGATCATACCTAGAAAACAAAACTATCCTCTTCTCACCTGGACAAATGGTCCTTTCAGGTGGTGAGCTCTAATCCTTTATTCCAATCAAATGAAACATCATCCAAACTGTTTGGACTTTCCAAATGAGTTTTAATTGGATTTTTGGAATCCCCTATGAGAAAGAGATTGCCTGGAATGCTGGTGTTCAGTGGCAGGACTTGCGGGAGGAATTGCCTGTAGGGCCCTTTCTTAGGGGACCCTTCTCATTACACCATTTAATGTAGAAAAGTTTTTCTACTTTCTCCCCACTGATCTGACTCAACCCATAATTAAAACTTGCAGATGCCCATCTTTGTCCCAGCTTGATGGGAAGCATCCCTGGAAGCCCAGTGGATCAGGTTGGGTACCAACCTGGGCCCTCTGGCCTGAATATTCCTTGCCAGACTGGGAGCAGGCAGTGCTTGCTCCCCACCTGCCCTCCTGCCTCCATGGAGCCTTCACTCCATTTCCTCTGCCTGTGTCTTAGATGCCCAAGAACATTTCCATAAGAATTAAGAAAGATGTCAAGGGCCCTTATTTTCACATAAGAGGACCTTCTCCCTGTGGAATTGGAAATTGTTTCTGCAGAGAAATGGGCCTGCTTGCTGAGGACTGTCTTGGAGAGGGATTTAAACAATACAGCTAAAAAGACTAATGTGTTGTGGCTTTAGTAACTTCTAGAACTAGGTACCTGCATTAAAACTACACAAATGTAGTGCTAAAATTAGAATAATTTTTTCCATTTGACTTGTCAAGACTTAGAGCCTGGAGGATTTGTTTCTGATTTGAGTTTACTCCCTGCCAATAGTTTAACACAGCCAGAGCTGAGCAGCCTTGTTGGTGAGCTCTGTGCAAGAAGTAAAGAGTTTTCTCTTCATGAATGATGCATAACCTGCTACACTGAGGACAAGAATCAACACCTCTCCAGAGGATGAATGCAAAAGTCAAACAGATATGGACTGTTTGTATGTATGGACAGGGTTTCCCCCTCTGATCTCAAACAACTTCTATGTAAAATGATATTAGGTACTCTAAATCTACTAGAAATAATGCAAACAAAATGTTTCAGAGAGGACATAATATTGAGTTTTTTAGTTCAGATCCCAGGTTACTCAGGTTAGTAAAATACAGTTTAACAACTTTGCTTAGCTTGAAAGCAGCCCCCCATCCCATCCCTGTTTTCCTATTGCTTTGTCCAGGCTTCATTAGTGTCTTTGGTCTAGAGCACTCTTGGATAAGAAGTTAAGTGTGGCATGACCAGAGAAGTTTCTAATTATGACTAAATGCCTTTTCTGTGAATTGCTGTCCTGCAATGTTGTGTTCTTATAACAAGAGAAGGGGTAAGGGGTGGACTGATTTTTATGGTCTTGTAGCTATAATAACTTTGGGCAATTAACTTTTGTGATTTTTCCCTGTATAGTCCTTGTAAGGCTTCATTTACAGCTTCAGTTAGTCAAATATTCCTGCACAATTTTTATTGCACAACAATAGTCCTGACTTCACTACACAATAATTGTTTTCAGATATGTATAACTTGATATATGTATGTGGGGTGCACAAAAAGGCAGTATGACAAAGTTATCTGAGAGACTCTTTATAATTAAATTGCAGTATTTCAGGGTCTAAAATGTTATGCAAATTTCAAGTAAAGACTGGAGAAAGAGCAGGTTAGGACATCTGATATATATTGCAAGCAATTCTACATAAAGCCATCACTTCAATATGTGTCTGGATTTAATATGTCATTCATTTAAAACTTGGGGATTTTGAATCCTGAGAAATAGAAAAGAAAAAGAAATTTAGTGCAGGTTTCTGCTCTTCATCAAGGAAATTTCACAGCATTTTCACAATGAGGGAAATTACATATTCATTGGTTTTGAAGGATTTTCAGTTGCTAATTAAGAAAGTGAGTTAGACTATCTATTTTCATTGCCCAGATATGATGAAAGCAGAATCACCTGCTGTGTACTTGCAACAAAATCAAGATTAAAACAAAGACAGTATCTTTGAAGTGTTCGCTAACAAAGTATAGCACTGGTTGTCAACATTTTTGATATCAAATGAAAGTATTAAATCAAAATTTCAAACAGGTGGTAGCAAGTTATGATATTGTTGGAATAAAATGGATGTGAAAACTGAGAGCCTCATTTTTTTTATATTAATAATTGCAATGTTTTAAAAATGAAATCAGAGGACATTTTTGGTGGCCATATTTGGCTGCTTAATATAAATACATCCCTTAAGAACATGCTGCTAACCACAGTTCATTGGATGTGAAAAAAATTTTTTCAATTTTTTTGTCAATAACTGCTAAATAGAGGCTGTTTTTACAACACATTTGTCTGTGCTGCCTCCTGCAGCTTGCTTTCCTGATACTTTCATCTTTTGATGATAAAGTCTTTCTGGTATTCATAAACTTCTTTAACTATGTCAAGCTCTGAAATGTTTTAGATTTTCACAAAAAAATTAATTTTTTAATGAAAATTAGGAAATAATTAGACACAGATGTTCCCTCAGTTTTACAGGGTGCTGGGATTTCCAAATGGTGTCACACAGATAATACCATACAGGTAAGTGCATAAACATCATTAGCAATGACTGCTGGAGTAATTCTCCTTTGTAGCCACACTGCTGTTCATTTTCATGAAAGAGTAATTAGAGTTAGGAAATTCATTGCAATTGAAAATGCTAATATATACTTCTAACTACCCCAGGTGTTCAAAAACAAAAGGGTAACAATAGAAAATCAGATCCTTGATGATCTGAAAATACAACTGAAAGTCCTGACTTTCTGAAACACTTCAGAAAATTTTGTCTACAAGTCTTGTGGAGAGTAAATGGAGATGGGGGAGGAAGAATGAAAAAATATATAGGAGCTTTATTGTATGTAGACTGTTGGAAATAGACACTGGAAACTGAATCACTTCAGAACTGGAGTCAGGTTGCCCTGGATCAGCCAAGATCCATAAAGTCTTTTGCATCATCCAGGTCTGCACTGCATTCTCCTCCTTCCTGTACAGTCACTGAATAAACTGCAATTGGTGTAAAAGCTGAACTGGCACCTGGAGATATTTTCAGTGGAAAATGAGCCTATGGAGCTAATTCAGGTTTACAGAGACCATAGGCCCAGACACTTCTGAACAACAATGGCTTTGACTGTCAAAGTGGAAAATTCACAGCAAAACCAAAATAGCTGAAGGAATTCTTGAACCCTGGAAACCCACAAAGGGAGATGCTGCTGGAAGATAATGGCATCTGGAAAACACATGATATCCAAATTTCACGTTACAGTAACATGAAGAACAACAAAAATATTTATTCATCCCTAGTGGGATTTTAGTGATTTCACCTCCTATTTTCATCACTCCTTATGCAATGGCTGCAAGTGAATAAATGAAGCTGCTTTCACTGAAAAAAAAAAAAATCAGCTCATATACATGAAATGTATCTGGAATTACAGAAAAATCTCTTGTTTTTCACCAGCAGCAGAATCTGACACAGTAGAAAATTTATATATGCATTCCAGAGAATCTACATATCCTCATTAGAGGATCCTTAAAAACCTCTGACAATGAGAGATCCTTCCTTGTCACTATTATTGTTTCCTTGTACACCTCCACATTTCTAATGGCACATCTTGCTTTTCTCTAAAACACAGATTATAAAATGTTTGTCTCACAATTGGGTGACTTTCCATGACTGGTTCTTTTAGGCATTGCACAATACTGCATTATGAGAGCAGTAGCATTTATCATTATTAGAATGACAGAAGATTAGAGATTATGAATCCAAGGGATATTAAGAAAGTGGAAGGGTCATTTTGGGATAGCAGAAACCTAATTTCTTGGTTTTAACAATACACAATAATAAATAGAAGTATATCTGAATAATTTCTATAACTTCCATGATTACATAAAATTGGAGCCTCCTTCAGTAATTGTTTATGGACAACCATGCCACTCCTTGTTGTAGTTTTAAACTTATGTTGTTTTGTTTTACTTTAATTTTACTGGCCTTCTGATTCAAATGAAGTAAAGGAAAAACCAGACCTTACAGGATCTTTCTGGCGAACTGTCCCACCTCACATGACATTCCCTACATACAACATGTCAACAAATTTTAATTTTCTATTCCTTTCAGTTGAAGAAGCAGAAGATGTGTGAGGATGAAAGAAGCCTCAAGAGGTTTGAATTGTCATCCACTACTATAGAAAGTAGCAGTACCACCACTGAAAGCAACAAAAACATTGTCTTTGCTGCAAGTACCCTTTAGTTTAAACAGTTTATGGCAAGTGAAAGGAAAATAAAATTAAGTGGAACAAATTTGGAATTCCTTGAATTATTGTCTGGAAGAATTACACAAATAATTATTCCTCTATTTCCCTGCAAATTATTGTTCATCAACAATATTTCTAGAAATTTTTAGAAGCCACATCACAACTATCATCCTGCACAATCTTTTTCCACCTTTTTTCCCCCCTTCAAAGGAAATTAAAGTAATGGAAATAATTTAGTAAACTTTAATCCTCACTTTTTAAAATTTGATGTGCATTAACAGGAAATATTTTTTACATTAATCTGAACTACAGATACCATTTATTAGGCAATATTTTTCCTCAAGATAGAAAAGTGCATGCAGTCACTGAATTATTGCCTGCATGCTCATTAAGTGAGCATGAACAAGCTGCTAAAAAAGTGGTCACCTAAAATGTGACCTTGTCAGTCTTCTTAAAACAGATATGTTTAAAAATTGCTTAAATGAGATGCTACCCCAGAAACAAATGGAAAAAATAGAATGCTGAGGGAAACAGTCTCTCGATTGCTCAAGATGTTCCAGCATTGGAGTATTTGTTTAATGTTGCTGTTCCAAATGTAAATTAAAAGCTGAAATGTTTATTAAATATTGTCATATATAGTGGCATCCATAATAACAAAATTACAAACGTGCAAGAAAATTAATCAGAAATATTTAAAAATGTTTTGGTTTTATATAATAAAATTATATTTCAAAAATTTGAGCTAGTTTGTCATAAATTAGATTTCAGAAGAGATCTTTCATTTGGTGTCCTTTTGTCTGTATTTTTCTCCTGTGGGCATTTTCCTTGGCCCAAGGACATTTCCCCTTATGCATTTCCAGTCATATGATGCCTGTGACACACTGCTTTGTTTGGTTATAGGTGAATCTCACCTGCAGTGAGGTAACACTCCAGGAAGTTCTGCCCTCAGGGAACAACACAGCCCTGAAACCTTGCAAAGCACAGGGCCAAGACAAAATTCACTGTTCAACCTGACTTAATAAAAATAAATATTTCTGATCCAACCACTACTTCCTCCTTTAAAAAAAAAAAATCTGCCCACCCAAACGGAAACTATCTGTTTTCATTTTCCGAATAGATAATAGAAGTTCAGCAAAATTGGATTTCTCAAAATATTTTTCTTTTTACTACCTTCATTTTACATGAGGACAAAATAATTCTAATGGGAAAATCTCAGACTAATATGGAACAAGGAACCATTTTGTTAGTGATATAAAGTTTTTTACAATGAACTCTAGAAAACTATGGTCAAAGTAATGCTTACAAAATCATGGTTTATGAAAAATAAGGCAAGAAGGAAAAGGAAAAAAACCCCAAATACCCCAAAATCCCAAATACCCCAAAATGAATGAAAATATGATCCTGCAGTTAAAAAAAAGAACAGAGCATCCTAGATAATATCCCTCAAAGTCTTTTCAGTCAGCAATGGCTGCCGAGATGTTCTGGCAGAGACACCTGGCATTACTCAACACAGTCATGTGTACTGAGTCATTAAAGTCCAGAACAGGACATCTTCCTAGAACTCTGTATAGGAGCATGACTTTCAGGGGGCAAATGAAATAAATTTGAGAAGCTATGTACATATTTACACAGCAGGGCAAAATGAAAGGCTAAATTCATCTTAGAATGATACAGCAATGTAACATATGTGATGCAGGTGCTGCTCCCTTTGTGCAAAATAATAAGCAGCAAACTTCTTTCAATTCAATACTTATTTTGGATCACAAAAGATGAGTACCTTAGATCAACTATACCTGTTCAGATCAAAAGTGCACCTAACCCAGTTTGCTATTGCACACAGGGCCAAAGGTTGATTTTTCAAGAGTTTAAGAACAGAGAAACAGAACAGTGATATTTGGCTGCAGCTGCAAAAATCCATCTATGAGCCTGAAGGGATGCTTTAGTATTTTCTCTAGATTCTCTTTGATGAACTTGCTTAGTTTTGAAAGACTCACAGAAGCAGTCAGATTGGAAAGGACCACAGTGTGTCATCTGGTCCAGCCTTCCTGCTCAGGAAGAGCCATCCCGGAGCACATGGCACAGGATTGCATCCAGATGGTTCTGGAGCATCTTTCCCTTGAGTAATGCAATTTTTAATATCTACAACACTCTGAAATGTGAAATCCCCCAGCTTAACCTCTCTTGTGTAAAGAAGCATTTTTAACCACCTGCCAGGTGCTGCTTCATTTGATGGCCTCTTCTGTGGGAAAGAATGATGAGCAGCCACTCTATTCATCCTGTTTCCTAGGGGAAATCGTTTAGATGCCACATCAACTCGATACACACCAGCACAGCAAGAGCATAAAACCTCACTTAGCCTGCTCAAATCAGGTGGCTACAAACTCCTGGTCTTGTCCAACTATCAACACAGGTTAGTAGAAAAGCAGGAATGTTGCTCCTGGTGACCATACCTGTCGCTGGTTTTCTGTCTCCAGTCTCAGCCTGGCTTCCACGCACCTGCGGGTCTCCAGGAAGGCTTGGCGCTGTGCCCTGTCTGATAGGTAGCTAATGAAGATTCCTGCAGTGTTCATACACATAAATAACACTGCCTGAGCTGCAATCTGCAATGAACAACAAACAGGATTTGATTAGACAGGAGAAGCAAAAATATCTGTTCAAAAAAATGAAAGAGAGATGAAGACAGCTTTGTAGGCTGCAAAAATAGCAGTTAGGAAAGTTTGCATAAAAGAATGTCTTGGATCTTAAGTAGGGACATCAACTTTGTATATTGTCTCTGCCTTGAGGATGAGATATGCAGTATTTGGGGGGCATTAAACTCTGGTTGAACCACAAATTATGTTTCCAAAAATTGACTCACAGAGCTCTAGCCAGGAATGATTACAAATGTAATTAACAATTTGTTTTTGCACTGCCTCTTCTGCAAGAGAAACTTTGTGATTTGTTCCATGGCTTTAGTTTGGAAAGCAAGCCATAATAAGGAAAACAAAGAATATCAATTAGCTATGAATTAATATCAGTGACAATAGGCATTGTATCATTAATATCAGTGGCAATGGTTATTGTATTGTTATCAACCAATTAGAATACATTCATTTTCAGCTGATGTCAAAGCACAAATTTACACAATCTGAATTCTGAACCAGTCAACAGGGGAAGCTGAAAGGACAAGCAAATTCTTGCACAGTCAATGCCTTTGTACACAGAGTTTTTCTTTGCTGAAGTCTACGCAAGAGCTGAACTGGTTTTCCTTGTAGAAGCTGTGCCACAGCTTCTTCCTTTTCCATATGAACTCAAGAGAGCCAGATGGGAGTGGATCCTTGGGCAGTGTAAATTTCAGTGGATTACTTATCTGTCATTGACCTTTCTTTGTGCTCTGCATGTTTGTAAGGCAGGGCACATCAACACCATTGAAGTGAGGATTGGCTAGGAAAGTGAGTAAGAAACATTTGACTGCACTAGAGAGAAGAAAAGTTTCTGCAGCCTCAGTACCTTCATCCACTATCTCCTCCTTGTAATTAGTTGAGATTTCAAAGGCTTTGATAGCTATGGGTGATACATACAGGATCATAACAACACCAGAACAACTGCAGCAAGGCACATCAAGTGTTCATCATTCAGGATCCTCTCTCTGGTGGTGGAAAATGTGATGCTTTGTCAAAACAGTCTTGAACACTCCAGCAATCTGTGATTGCAGCATTTTGGGATAGACATTGTATTTTCTTACTATCCTCTAATAATCAGTTTTCCTAAAATCCAAGTGTTGTTTGTCCTATTAGAGGTCTCCCTGATCTCATTGTGATGCTTTGACTCAGATCTGCAGGTCTCACTTCCCACAGTCATGTGGGTTTGAAAGTGAGATCTGATATCAGGCCAAAAGCATCTGGCAGAAACTTCAGCTTTATATATTCCCATATTTCTGAATGTGGAGTATTGTTCTAGTATAGTACAGGGAATTAATTTGCAATTCATGTGCCATGATTAAATAATAATGCATATCCTGGCTCCAGATGAAGTTTGTTTAACCTTTTCCAGTAGTAGTTGTCTAGACAAGGCTTGTGGGAAGTAGGGCATGATTAGCATGATCCTTGCATCTCCCTGTCTTCCAGGATCCTCTAAGCTGGAGGTGGCATACTCAGTGCACCTGCACAACTTTTCCTGATGCCTTTATCAAGTTAATAGTACATTTGGCTCCTATGTCACTCAATAATAAAGATTTTTAACAATTTAATTAGGTCCTTTGTGATAAAACTCTTTCCTTTTGTTTCCTTCAATTGACAATTTTATAATTTATTTGAGTGCTACATCATGTGTATAAACAGTGAGTAACCATTTCCAATTAATTAGCTCATCACCGTTCCTGATTTTACTGACTTAAAACATAACCCCTTACTTGTACTTTTTAAAAAGGAGGAATTTGAGGCTCTTTAGTCACTCTGCATGTATCACTATTCTCTCTTTGCACTTTCTGCCTTTTTCCTGTTATCTACCATATCCTGTTTTACTGGAGACGTTGCCCTGGACCAGCCAGCTTCCCCCAGACCCTCTCTGCCTTTGCTCCAAAATAAATCAGGGAAGGCAGTAATTTATGTATGAAATAATTCCTTCTGGTGCAAGCTACTAAAAGGTGTATGATGATCTGACATGAAATTGAGACTCTCTATCAGAACTAGTTGAGAACTGAATTGTTCAGCAGGACAACTGGAATCAGCTGAGGGAGGTTGGAGGAGTCAACTTTTCAAACCTTTTTGACTGACTTTGAACTTTGACCTGGGCTGTATTTTCACACATACTAGGAAGGTTAGAGTAGAGGGTGAAAAAAAAGAAAATCTCTCCAGAACATTTGAAAAGTGAATTTCAACAGTGAAAGCAGTGACAAGGTGGCCTCCTTTGCTAGCAAATTCATTTGCAATTTCCTGAGCCCAGTTCAGTCACCCATCTCTGCTAATGCTCAGGACTTGTACCACTCCCTTCAGCAGATCTCCTTAGGGTAAATGCACTAGAATTTGTCTTTCAATTAGATTTCATGGGTACATAATTTCATTTGGACAAAGGGAATAATGGAAAACATGTTACAGGTAAAACAACAGCTTATGCAGGGGCAGCATTTGCTTTCCTGACACATGATAGTCTGATTGAAATCACTCCAATGAGTAAAGCACTGTGACTTGCAAGGCATACTAATCTGGGGCTCTTGTTAATAAAAGAACAAAAAGACATAAGACTTGAGTCTTTAATTGCTGTTCCTTTTTTCTAGAGCTTATTGAGGCCAATTTGAGAAGTCTTGGAGGATTTTCTACAACTTATCAAGGCTACAAGCCAGGACACACTCTGGTTTTTAAGATGTACAGAGTTTAATATCTTTTTGACTGACCTGAAAATAATCAGTGCTCTCACAGTAGGGAAGCTGAGGCATAATGTGAAAAAACAAAATACTTTCACAACATTTATAGGTTTATTTGTACCTTTCACAGCACTTAAATAATGAAGAATAGCAGCACAGCAAGAGATCATAAAAAGCCATGAGTGATGTATTTTGATTTTAAATGGGGCTCTGAGGAGGGGTGCTTCTTGAATATTTAAAAAATGCAATGAAGGTACCCTTCGACACTGCTTGGGAATATGTCTGTAACAGACACAGTGTAACACCACTGTCCCTGCTGAACCTGCAGTTACACATAATCACATAATAGGATAAACAGAGCTAAAGGAAGTTACTTGATCACTGAGGCAGTAGAATCACAGAATCACAGAGTCATCAAGGTTGGAAGAGATCTTCAGGGTAAGCCATTCCAAGCATCAACCCAGCAGCACCATAATCACCTTTAAATAATATCCAAGGTTCCACATCTAGATGCTTCTTGATTCATTCCAGACTCCACTGCCTCCCAGGTCAACTTATTCCAATGCCTGACTACTCTCTCAGAGAGAATTTTGTTTCTAATATCTAATCCTGGCACGATCTAATTTAAGACTATTTCCCCTGGTCCTTTCACTTGAGACATGGCAGAAGAGACTGACACCCACCTCACTAAAACCTCCTCTCATGTAGTTGTAGAAATCAATGAGGTCGCCCTGATTGTCTTCTTCTCCAGATGAAAGAAATCACTTGTCAAATAAATGGTCACTTATGAAGTGTCCTCCATAAAGGCACCTCAGAACCCTTTGCAAAATCATTATGAAAACTAGCAAAAACCAAAAGATATGAGAGGATGCAAGTCAGACAAATAGTTTAAATTTGAACGAACACATTGATTGAAATAACATCATTTTTATCTGCCACTCATATAAAAAAGTCTTTGCCAAGACAGCTGAAACCAAGGAAACATTTTGAGTTGATTTGGGAAATACCAGGTTTCAAAGAAACAACTAAAAGGCACCGGGCATGGCTCATCAGGAGGAAGTGATAATCAAAGCAGGTACAATATAGTAATGCAAGAGAAAAGGAGAGGGAAAAATTGAAAAGATGGTAAAGTAAACCCCTGTGTCTGTTGTGAAGTGGTAGGTAATCAGCTACAGGCAGTTTTCAAGGCAGAGTTGAATCTAGGTCAGGAAGCAGGATGGTCAGAAGGGTACAGGTGAGATACTGGGAGAAGCACAACAATTCTTAGGCATTTCTGCTATTAAGAGCACCTAGTTGAGTTGGCCTTCCTTAGGAGTTTACACAGAATCCTGTGAGTTTATGAATAACTGGAAGCAAGCTAAAGGTTTGGCAAAAGTCAGAAGTTTCAAGACTTCAAAAATCATATCTGAGCTGTGTTTTAGGTTTACCATGATTTCCCTTTTTGAAACATGCAGTTAATTTAAAGCCATAAGGCCAGCCATTAACAGATGTTTATGGAGTGTATAGTGATTGAGTTCAGCACTTCCAAAGAATACATAACCTGAGGAAAAATGAATATTTATGAACATTCAACAAACCAAATGGATTGGAAATATGTTGATTGATAGACAGCCCTAAAAGATTGCAACTGATGTAACTTCATCATGAAGTTGAGACAACAACAGCATATATCCATGTGGAAAGCACAGTGGAGGCAGAGGAGAGAAAGCTGAAATTACTCTGAAATCCAGAAGGACAGTGAGCTTGTGTGTTACTACCTCAAGTGCAGAAATGCACTCCAGAATGTTTAGCAGAAATAAACCTATTATTAACCTCTTCAGCAGCCAATTTTTTTCTGCCGCATAGAAGCAGAGCAGGGTTGGGGCTGATGTCACCCAAACACGTGTGAGAAGTAAACAAGTGGCTTTCAATGTAATCTCCAGCTAGGCATTCTCAGGGCTTTAGAAACAGATTAGAGCATTTCTTGTCTGTTTTGGAAAAACGGGGAAAGTAAACTCATGCTTCTTAGAGAGTGTTTTCAGCATGTGCCACATAAAGAACTGGTTGCTATGGTAATTATTATTGGATAATTAAGTTTGGAGAAGCATTTTGATTTTTCATTAGTTGTTTAACTAAAAATAGAAGTTCACCACAATGTTGTTTTTTGTAATTAAAATGTCTCAGAAAATTCTCTTTCCTTTCTCAATCACTGTCTTTCTTTGGTTATTTGAGGGAAAATAAATGCTTTCATAAGAACTTATCACCAGGAATGGACTGAGAGTTGCACAAGAAGACTAAAATGCTCTACTTTCTCTAAAATAGGAACATCTGGCATCACAGACTCTATGGCTCTCTCACTGCTGGGCTGCAGCAAGCCTCTCTCTCCCACTGAGAGTATGATTTTATGAATCAAAGCTCTTGGCAGAGAAACTAGTAAGTACCTGTTTCTCTGTACTGCCTTATGCCCACCTTGATCCCTCAGTACAGCTTCCCCTTCACCATGCCAGATCAATTATTTGTGGGACCATACTCTGAACTATATCAGGGAACTTAGCCAACTTAAAAAACAAACATTTGGTGTTGGCCATATCTAGAGCAATCGTCTGATTAAGTTCACAGCACAGCCTCCACAGGAAGAGGAAGCATGTGAACATTCATAGCTGGCACTGCTGCCAACTCATTAAATGGAAATCATTGCTGCCTTATTGTTAAATCACCTTGTAAAGAGTGTTTTTATTACTAAAGTTCATTCATTCTGACTTCTCCTGGGTCTATCTGCTAAATTCCCCTGGCTGTGATAAAAGGCAGTTTTGTTTGTTTTAGTCTGTGGGTGCTTCTTCAGTAACTTTTATCTGGCACACAAAGGTGCCCAAACTGCTGCCTTGACTTTCTGGAAAACTCAGCTGTCCCTGATCCTCTCTACTTTCCAATACATAAGTACAACAGATGTTTAACTCCTACTCACAGCTGGAGTGGGTGCTACTCCTTAATCTGATCTACATACATGTACTTTACTGAAAGACAGAAATATACCACACCCCTGGGAAGACAGGGATGGAGAATAGCATAATGATTATTTCTGGTAAAGTTAGACAAGCACAGACTATGATGGCTAAGAACAGCTTTACCCCACCCACCCTAGATTTGCTACATGTGAAAGAAGCCATTTGTACCAGTGTCACCATCTGATTTCGTGTTTAGAACTGAATTTTGTGGATGAGTTGTGCACAGTTCCTATGGGAACATTGGCTGATTCTTCAAAAACTCTGATCTTATTTATGCCTCTAGGAGAGCTGAGACCTTTTTAGATGCCTGATCTTGCTACTACTAGAGCCATCATCAGAGGACTTCACTGTGTGCTTAGGAACAGTCCGGCCTTTAAGGTGCATAAAATGTGCAGCCTGCAAGCAGGTTGGCCCTATCAAATCATAGGGTGTACCACAAGAAATTATTATATAACCTTCAATGAAAACAACTGGTTTCAGACAAAGTTTTCTCACTCTGTTGCAGAATATTCTAACATGAATTTTTGTTCTGTTAGTGATTTAGAAAACAAAAACCGTTTCCCCTCTGAACAATGGCAAATTTGCATACAATCAATTGTTCCAGTTCAAGATAGTATTTGAAAAGCCATATCTTTAATATTCAGGATTCCAATTTGTTACTAGAAAAAATAGCTGTATCCTTTGTTGTTCCTCCTCCCACTGAATTCATTATTGATTGTCTGATTAAGTCGCTTATAAATAGCTAAAGCCACACAAATTTACTAAGTCAGCTACCAATTATGGCAAAACTTTTGCAACATGGTGTGGTACAAGAGATCTTCCAAGAAAATAATATCACTCATAAAATGTCATAATTATATCATATATAATTTCAGACACATAAGTACTGACATAACTGAAGGATGTAGAGGCAGTCAAGCATATGCATAACCCTGCTAGTGCCATTGAGCAGCCCCAAAGTTTCAACATAACTCCTCCTAGTCTCCTTGAGTTTATCTAAAATTTAGAGTTCAGGAATAATTTTAATAATAAAATAAATCTATTCTGGGACTTTGGATCTTTTTTTGGTACTTTTCTTTTTTATAGCTGTCAAAGTGACTAGACATGACTGAGACAATGTCAGTGGCAGGGTCATAGCCCATGCATACAGGGGAATGAACAAAGATAGGAAAATGACTTTCACTGTTTAGAAACTCTTTTCCATGGCTATAAGGTATTTAGCTGAACTCTCTGACACTTACCTAGGAACTGATCCTGAACTGTGCAATGAAATCTGGTGATCACATCTCCAGTTCACTGAGCAGCACAGCCCCCTTTTGTCATCATTTTTATACAGAATGCTGTCACCTCCAGATATCTAAAATGTTCCCATTTAGAAAAAACAATCTTGTCTTTTTGATGCAAATAACTTTCTCCATTCAGTGTTTTCTGTGTGTTTCTTAAGTACCTTTTTCCTCTGCTTTAAGACTGCTGTATTGCAGGGCAATTACAAGGAGAAATCTAAAGACAAATCTTCGAGACATAAATATTTCATTGCCAAAAAACATCACTTTTCTTGGTGTGTTTATAACTTAACATAAAGGGTTCAGACAGAAATCTCTTCTCCTCTCCAAATATATGTGACCTTGAAACCAGAGCACATGTACTACATAAATATTTTCAATTACCTGTGCTGTCTAACCAGGAGATCCTGCAACAACACACAAAAAATCCCAGAAAAAAATAAGGCACAGCAAAACATCCTGTGCAGTAGACAACACTGAAGCACTGAAGCAGCCTGTGACAGTCAGGGAAAATTAGGAAACAAAGAGATAGTATTTCCCAATTCATTGCTCAGAGGGGAGTGCAAAGCAGCTGTTTCTCTTCCTGCACTTCCATATTTCAGACTCATGAAGCTCTGTCTGACTGAAATTTTCCCTATACTTTTCTATTGCCAGTGACAATAAATTGGGAGGAGCTGTTGATCCCTCGAAGACAGAGAGACATTTCAGATCAACCTGGACATATTAAACACCTGGACATATTCAACATACAGCAATCATCAGCTGTATGAAGTTTAACAAAAACAAGTACTGGATTCTGCACCTGGGACAGGGCTGTGGAAAGGGACCTGGGGGTCCTGGTTGATGGCAAGTTGAACATGAGTCAGAGGTGCCCTGGCAGCCAAGAGTGTCCTGAGGGGCATCAGGCATAGCATTGCCAGCTGGCAAAGGAGGGGATTGTCCCTCTCTGCTCTGCATTGGGGTAGCCTCACCTCAAGTCCTGTGTTTTGGGCACCAGAGATATCAGAAAGATATAAAGCTATTAGAAAATGTTCAAATGTTCATGAAGATGGTGAAGGGCCTAGAAAGGAAGACAAATGAGGAGCAGCTCAAGTTACTTGAGGAGACTGATGGGAGATGTCATCACAGTCTGTAGTTTCCTCATGAGGGGGGGCAGAGTGTCAGGCTCTGATCTCATCACTCTCCTGACCAGTGACAACATTCAAGGGAATGGTTTGAAGTTGTGTCAGGGGACGCTCAGGCTGGATATTAAGAAAAGGTTCTTCACCCAGAGGGTTTTTGGGCCCTGGAACAGGCTCTCCAGAGAAGTGGTCACAGCCTCAAGCCTGACAGAGCTGAATGAGAACTTGGACAATGTTCTCAGTCACATGGTGTGATTGCTGGAGTTGTCCTATGCAGGGCAAGGAGCTGAACTTCAATAGTCCTTGAGGATCCCATCCAACTCAGGATATTCTATGATTCTATGCAGAAGCTGCCCATCCTTACAAACTGCATATTTACCGTTCAAAACAAATATCCAAGTAATTATGTTCAAAAAGGAGCCACATTCCATTTAAAGCTGCTTGAGAAATAAATTACTCCGACTGAAAGTAAGAACATCTAAACAAAGATTTACAACAAATTAATCTGAAATTGGGAAGTATACCCATGACTTCCTGGATATTGAGAATTAAAAATAATGCCTCTGGGGTTTTTTGAAGCAACACTTACGAAATATTAAATTTTCTCCTTGCATTTCATGCAAGGATATCTGAGTGGTAAATAACTGTCTCTGAGTAGAATTGTACTGTACGTTTGAGAACCAAGCATTAAACATCATCTCACTGACTAAAAATTCCAGCTGACACTTGTTCTGGAAAAGTCTGAGAGCATCACTGAGTTTAGGATGAGCCTGGACAACCTAGAAGTAGTATGCCTAATGTGAAAGTCACTTCTGGAAGTTTTCTTCAAATTATTACAATAGTTTTACCTAAGTCGATGTTAGATAGCCAAAGCAGAAAAATCTTAGTAGATCTCTTATCAGATGGTGCAACCAATTAGGAGTATTGAAGGAAAAAACCAAACACATCAAAGCTGTTTTACAGCAGTGGAAAGAGTTTCACTACATTTTAAGGAGATGTGAATTATGTAGTGTGCGTTCCTGCTAAGTATTTTTGGGGTGTTGTTCTGCACAGCTGTTTTCATTGCTCTGGATAATGGCTCTTATCCAAAGTAAGATGTCAAAGGGTGACCAATAATTATGTTTGTAGTGCTGACAGCTGTTCCTCTTTTCTAGCATAGGTCATTGCCCTTTCCTTCGGATGAATTGTGCTCACGTCCCAGAAATTACCTGCAGGACATACTCCATGGCTCTTCCCACTGGAACTGGCAATTGTCAGAATTTGTGTGCAGGTGACCCTGCCTTGGTGCATTCCACAGAGCTCTAACAACAAGAGAAGCTTTTTGCTATTCTTTCTAGTTATGTTAGGCCAGGTTGCATGTATTTTCCTCTGAATTACCAAGCTATGTCCATAGGACAAAGAAAGAAGCAAGATTCTGCAAATCATTTTTCCCTTTTGACATTACAATGGAAAAAAATAAAGTAATAGCAAAATGTAATGATCTGAAATTACTCTTGAACTCTTTATCAAGAAACAGACAACCTTTTGAAATCCACTCTAGTCTGTGTGAGAATGAGACTAATACCTATTAAAAAGTGATTTAGTTTAACTGAAATAGTACTGAGAATACTAATGAAAAATACATGAGGGATATCAGTGTCAAGTGTACTTTTCCAAAACCTGCTTGTATTCTGCTGGGAAGCTCTAATAATTAGCTGTGTGTGTTAATCAGTGATACCTGCTGGCAAACAAATTATCCCTTCCAGCTGCTATTTTTTAAAACTATTGACCTAAAATAATAATAAAAGAAAAAAAAGGCCAAAACAGTGATGAAAACAAATGTCTTTACACTTTATTAGCATTTTGTACAGCAGGCCAATCTCAAGGCTATGTTTTCCCTGCAATTTGAGCTGTAAATGGTTGCCATTTTGCATGGGTGTCACTGGTGATAGAGTTTGCCAATGAATTCACAGCTAATTGATGTGTGAGACAGCAAGAATCAATTTAGAGTCCCCAGATCAGGTTTTAGCTTTGCTAGAACAGAAATAATATGGAAAATATCTTCTCCCTCCAAATTTCTCACCTTGGCTGTTCTGCCTCCACTTTAAATTATTTTTTGAAAAGTGACCAGAAAGCTCCAATAAAAGAAATTTATATTCCTGTCTTTGCTTTTTCCCTCAGTATCTCCTTTTGTTGCTGACTATGATGACCTGAAAACCAGGAAAAGACAGAACTCAGCAATTCCATTTTTAGAATCCTTTCCTAGCAAAACCTTGAAAAACTCCGAAAGAAAAAACCCCGAACACCTATTTTCTTAGCTGTCCTGGTTGAGCTGTAAACATGAGATTAACACTTACTTCAGAAAAATCTTGGGCATATTAAAAGAAGTAGTTGTAGTCTGACTCCAGTGTACACAGAATTTCAAGCGTCCTTAACCACACTGAGAACCAGTGCTAAGGCCTTGGGAGACTTCAGGAAATGGAGAGCCGATGGAGATTTGGATAAACTTGCAAGGAAAACTTTAGGATGGCTGGGGATTTGTAATAGGGCCCAGGAGACTTTGTCCTCCAGGGCTGAACTGAACATGTCTTAGGCACAGCAGATGACATGAGTCACTCAATGTTAAACAGGGATTTTATTGATATCTAATGTTATTTGATATTTCCTTTAAAGTCTGCTTTATCTTGAGTCTTTTAAGCTATCATTTAGGAATACTCTTATATAAAATATTAGGAAAATAGAGAAAGGACATGGGAGCAAATGGAAATGTACCAGAAAAAAGCCATGAGAGGTTACAACATTCCAGGCCTGCTGGATTAAAACTTTATCTCAGAGAGTTAGGCGAGGACAAACATTTTCCTTTGTGAAACCTGTGGGTGTTGTTCTGCTATTAGTCATGGTGAACGCTTCAGGGTGGTGAGCTAGAAGAAGTCAAACTGACATCAAAAGTACAGAGAGTGCTGTGGGAAAGAGTTTATTCAGTCCTTGGCTGACAGAATATACCGGAGACAAATAATGAAGGATTAGGCTTCTCCTGACACTTTGCTAGCAGAGGAGACATATAGTGCAGGATTCATTTTGCACTGACAGTGGTGTGATTTAGGACTAATTCCTTTGAAGGCAGTGGCTTATTCTGGTTTAAAACAAGGATGGGATTAACTTCAAACCCTGATATTTACCATGAGCCAAATTCTCCTTGCCTGACAATACAAGCCATGCCTTTGTTTTCCCTGCTTGTATAAGCAGGAGAAACAGAAACTGGACTGTTCATGGAATATTAAATAAATGACGCAAAGCAAAACAAGCTCTGTCTCTGATGTTGAATAATGAATCCTGCTGATACAAGGAATGCTGCTGGAAACTGTTAAAACTTGGTGGACATAAAATAACAAGAGAAGCCCCTCAGATTATTTACATAAGGATGGCTGGGTACAGGGCTTGATACAATGCACATCCATGAATGTTGTGCAACTATTTTTTCAGTTTGGGTTGTGTAAAGGAATCCACTCAGGAGCAAGGTCAGTGTTTACCTGCTCGCACAGAAGCTGATTGTCTTCAAAAGGAAATTTTCTTGAACAAAACAGTGTTTGGTCTTAGTGAGTATTGAGCTCACAGATTTAATATTTAAGTCAATATCGCTGTAGTCAGGATACATAAATATTGTGCTTCTTGAAGCACTCAAGCAGACCAGTGCTTGAAATTGACTGTGGTTTTGGACATGCTAGGATATGAATACCAAGCCTGATGACACTGTGTTTTGTGGCACAAAAACCATCCCATCATTTCAGCCAGGAATTAGCTGATAAAATTGATTTCTTGCTGGAATTTCAGGCAGGGGGGAGAACATTACTTCTGAGCTTTAAAAAAGAAACCAAAGACAATCAGTTTCATAAACTGGTCTTCCAACTGGTTAATATTTTTTGAAAGCCAGACAGTTCTAGTAGTTAAATTATGAAAGGGTTGAAGGAGAAAGGTCACAGGTAATGACAGGGTTCAATGACACTTCATTGAGTTTAATGCTTGATCCAGATTCCATCTGTTTGATGGAGATATTCATCCTGGCCCTGATGGTTTTTTAAGCAGTCTCTTCCAACAATCTTGATCTGTTAGATATCAGAACATGAGTGAAAGAATGACATAAAACATTTCAGAAATCCTAAGGAATCGCTTATGGCCCCTTCCCGACAACAATTTGAATATTTTGGTATCCCTACAAGGATGAAATCAGTTCTCACTGCACAAGTTCTGCCACTCAGCCAGTTACCATTGATCAGATTGTTTCAAACGGAAAAAAAAAAAAGAGAAATTTTCTGTCCTTAAATTAAAACAAGGTCCCAGCCAAGCTCCATTGTTCAAGTTATTTTCTTGTTATTTAGATAGTGTGGTGCTGAAAGCAATTAAAGGTGTGTCTGTAGACAGCACCGTGAACTCGCTAGTTGTTGATATAAAGCTGATATCTCACTGCCGACACTGTACAGTAGCTACGTGTGTAATCTATATCAAATTCTAGATAGAAACAGGAACAAGTTCAAATGACTTCTCCATGTTGTCATCCTCATGAATATTCACATCCATTTGTCAGCATGATTAATCATTATATGAGTACAAGCCTTACATATTTTTCCAATAAATACACCGTGTAGTAGTATCATAAATTACTTTTTCCAGGCATTTTGGTCTTCTTTCTTACCTTCTGACATGTTCCTATATAGTATTTTACAGAGTTTATAAAAAAAGACAAGGACTCTAAATCATGCCAGTTACTGCTTTTAGGGACAAAAATATTGATTATAAAAGTAGATACATCACAAGATTATATTAAAAATACAAATATTGAGGAACAATAGCTGGAGACAAGCAAGATAAATATGGAGAACCAGAACAGTTTCATGAAGTGCTAATTTTAAAAAAGTATGTGCTTCTATGTTAAAATTTTCAGTTTTTGGAAGAATTGGGAAAAACCCCAAACTCCACCTTCACATCTTTTATATTTCCCTAGTAAGTAGTAAAGCAGTGCAATTGCTGCATTTCTGAAAACCTCAGACTGTTAGGTGTGGAAATGCCTTTCTTGGGCTGATACATGTCTGGTGGCCCCCAGAAGGGAAAATGTGGCAACACAGAAATATTTCAGTTTCAGAACACACCTGCAGCATGTGGGAAGCATGTGGCACTCCGCAGCTCCCAGTTCAACTGGAAAACTGAAATGGAAGAGTCATTGTCACTCAGAGCTGCAAAATCCCTCCTTTGGGGGGTTTCAGCTCCTGCTGACCTCAGTATTCAATAAAAACTCTTTGGTGGATGACATCTGGAAAAATGCATCCTAATTCATACACTTCAATCATCTTTAAAATTATTATTATTATGATGAATAACCCAGGATGTCCTACCTTTATCTACCACCTGACTTCCACTAAGAACAAGAGTAACTGTATTTTGCCTTTGTGTTTAATACCATCGTCCCTCTTGAACAAAAAATCCAGCATAATTTGCAAAGTACTCATTTTTCAAAGAGAGTCCTGTGTCTAGCAGGAGTAGAAATGGTTGTCTGAGAATCTTTGATTAAAGTTGTCTGTATAATTACTTTGAATGCCTTCTACTGATTTCTGCAGTCTGTGAAGGAAAGCATTTTGCTGAAAGACTGAATCGCCCTTAACGACATGAAAAATGGGATTTAAATATCCTGCCAAGGTCAGAGTTTATTGCCCTTGAAGAGAACATTAGCCAACAGGTTCCCTGAGTTAAAATTGTCTGCTACTAAGGCCTTTCTCTTTATTGGAGAAGGAAGGGAATATTTTGTGTCTGTTTAACAGTAAAAGCCCAATTCCCTGTTGGTGTCAGAGCGGGATCTCAGCCCTATTAGGGAGCTCTGGTACTCCAGTGACAGAAAGTATCCTCAGGTCAAATCAACCTGCTGGGGGTGTCACACATGGAGAAACTTGGCAAGAGACAAGATGTTCCATGAGCAGTCCCAGAGTTTAGGATGGATTTTTAGATGCAAAGTTAGACATAGGACTCTTCCACCACTCAATGATGCTCCACATACTCAGCAAGCATTAATCAATCTCTGTATTTACTTATGTACTCCTATCTGGTTTCCATTATCTTCATGTGCACCACATATCTAGGAATAGTCCTAAAGTCAACTTTAGTTGATTTCTGAGACATATTTTTTAATGTACACAATTGCTGAAATATTTGCTTAGAGCAGGAACAATGAGGAAAATTCTTATTCTTTATAATTAAGTGGTATATGCACATTTATGCAATAGAAAGAATCTAAAATAACACTGCTCCTCTGAATATATTTATGTATATATATATTATATATATATATATATCCATGAAAATAAATAAATCAGACTAGGATAATGATATAAGATGAGGAAGATTAAAGGTGAAGTGAAATGAGCTGATGATGACCTAAAAATTTCAATGGGCAAAAATAGCCCCTTTTCAACCAACAAATTTACTCTTTGTTTTTTTGGCTTTGAAGTTTACATGACTTTACTAGCAACACATTCTCTCCACCAGCTGTTACTCTCTTGGAAGAGACAATCAGATTCTATCATTTTCTTGCACCATCAGCAATATTGTTGGCTATTATTTGATCAAAGATTTCTGTAGCAAACCACAAATATAAATACCCAAAGCTGTGCCATTTCAGTCTACATAAATTAAAATAATTCAGACTAATCCATCAGCCTCAGGGCAGTAATCATTATATATATGAAATTGTTTACTTCTTTTGAAACTGGGAGTGAGAACACGTTGCATCATAGTCAAAATTAGGAGCAAGTTTCATTTAATTATAGAAATTAGGGCATGAAAGGGCCTTGATAAGTCACTTAACCCATGCTCCTGGATCCTGGTTATTACCTAAATCACTCCTAAAAATTGTCTCTCTAAATTGTTTAATTATGTCTCAAGGTAAAACCTTCCAAGCAAAATGAGGTTATTGAAGATACTGTTGTTTTTTCAAGATTTCTCTACTATCTAATTTAACTATTCCAATTGAATAACTTAACCCATCATGTCACAATCACTCATAGATGAAACAAAGAGTAATTGATTTCTTCCTCTCTATAGCAACCCCTTCCATATTTGAAAGTTGCCACAGCTGTCTCTTCATTTTAGAGTGATCCTCTATCCTGAGAAGAAGTGAAAATAAGCAGGATCCACTGCAACTGAAAACTGTATTTTTAAAGATCATCAGTGCTTTCTTGGCAGAAAGTTAGTTTCTACTTTTGTTTTTTTTTAAAGGAGAGTTGTTGGATAGATGGATCTGTTGCTCAAAACATTGTTCTAACTCTGGTAGACTGCCTGAGGGTAAATCTGCCCCCAGCTTTCTTTGGCACTTAAGACTGCTGAGAAAGCACCAGGGAGACCACAGTACCCACACACACACACAAATACATCTTTGAACATAAACATAGCGATCTCACCATGTGAAACTCAGGGTACTGGTAGAGGAATTTTTTTTTTTTTGCTGGCAGAAAGAAAAACATATATTACTAATATTTTTCAAACTCTTCCACCTGTAATATTGCACAGACCACAGAGATCTAGGAAGTGGAGACAGAATTGTTCCCCAAAAGATACATGGAGTGAGCATGTACCTGATGTTTGCTGTAAGCCTGTGCTCTGGCAGTGCTTGATGTCCATAGATGGGGATGGGGAAGACAAGGTTGCTGCTTTGAGCTTTGAACCATATGATGATGAAAAGCCCATAAAACAATTCCCATGAAGAAATGAGAGCTGATGACATGTGGTGGACTCTGTAGTTTTAGGTTTATGGTTAGACTTGATGATCCAAAGTGTCTTTGTCAGCCAAAATGATTGCATGATTCTATGACATAGACCTGCAGGCAAGGCCCTCCCATGACTTGGGGCCAGAATGGACTGAAGTCTGTGCAGAAGGCACAGCATGTAAACCAGGTCTCATCCTGTGATGACAGGAAATGTGCCTTGAACATGACCATGTAACCATGTTCAGCCTGGATTCCCATGTTAGGTCTGCCCTCCAGATCCTCAGTAGATATTTGTATCTGCATTCTTGAAACAATACCTGTACTGCTATCACAGAATGGAAACGACTTCTGGAGATTGTATTGTCAGATCTTCCTCAAAGCAGGATCACCTGCAAGCTGCTTAGGACCTTGTCCAGTCAGATTTTGAAAATTCCCAACAATGAAAACTTCACAACATCTCTAGGCAACCTGTCATAGTGCTCATTCACATTTAGAGTAAACAAAGATTTTTTTTTTTAATGTATAAGTGGAATTTATTGCATTTCAGTTAATGCGCATTGACTATCATCCTGTCTCTGGGCACTGCTGAGAAAAGTTTGTCTCCTTACTTTAGAGTAACCTATTCACACATAATTATCAGATTAGCACCCCTCACACATCCCTGTTCCTTCTCATTCCAGCCTGAACAGTCCCAGCTCTCTCAGCTTTTCCTCATTTGGCAGCTCCTCATAGCCCTTCTCTGGACTAACTCAGCATAGCTAACCATCTATCCTTCCATGTTTGGGAGTCCACAAGTTTTGTACAAAGTCTGCAAGAAAATCTGGGGGTTTTCTGTGTATTTATGTGTTTATGATTTGGATATTTAATGATTTCCTTATTTGTAGGATACTCTAGCATTTTCTTTTTTCCTTGTCTGAGATTCCTTGAATTGTCATTCTGTAGTCAAGGGCACTAAGCTTTGACTAAACACCTTTCAAGCTCTCTTAAAATCTGCAGCTGTTGAATCCATATTGCTGTTAGCCAGAATATGACAGTTTGATTTCCAGATTATAGTTTAATTATAGTAATTAGAAAAAACATCTCTTAATTAATGGTGTGCATATTTTCCATTTTTAAATTGCACCTATAAACCATCTTCAGATATACACAAACTTTAGGGACATAGTAAATATTATTTTGACTTGCAAATGTAATTACTGAGCCCGAAAGCAAGTTACAAAAAAAGGAATAAAAGCATGAAATTTCACAGCATTACTTTTGCTGAGTATTTGCATCATATAATAAAAAAATATGTAAATATATGAATTGGTCTGAACCTTTAGAAATTTAAATATGAAATCTTGCTAGATATATACATTGCTTTTAGATTAAAAAATCAAGTAGGTCAATCTAAATTACAGAAGCTTTGCATTGCAAAAGAAAAACAGAAGTGATCTCAAATCCTCTTCCTTCTTGTACACCATCAGAAGTGTTCTTTAATAAATTCACTTGGATAGACCATTTTTAAACTCGGCGCGGAAGTTAGCCTGTTCTGGTGTCATGGAAAGCAATCTGGCCAGCAAAGTTCTGTTAACTGCTTGAAGAGGAATGGAGCAACTGCCTTACAATCTTTGTACAAAATCTAGGGGATATTGAACAACTTAAACTTATACCACTCTTTATGTATATGAGAGTTTTTCTTGAGTTTTAAATAATTGACATGTTAAGGTTCATTCTTTTACACTCGTTCTCCAAAGTCACATTGACTTGGAGAGTTCTGTACTTAAAGCTTTTGAATTTTCTTGCTTTGATTGTTGATGAGATCTGAAGTAACTGAATGCTTGTGTTACATAATATACCAAGCAGTGTTATCAAAGAAGAGTGGTTGTCATCAGAAACTGTACCTTAAGAATAACCAGACACAAGTATTTTTGCAGGGAAGAAAGTAATAAGCCATTGAAAAAATAATTTCTAAGCAAGAAGAGCTATTGAGATTATAAGAAGATTAATGGGGGCCTACCATCCTATACCATCATACAGAAAATAGGAGCACTTCATGTGCTCTTCTGGCATTTCTTACAGGTGGCTAATGGAACACAGCAGACAAAAGCAATTCCATTAGCAAAAATTAAATACATGTAATAAATTCTTCTCTTCCTATTGTTGTCAGCAAACTGCTATTGCTGTCAGGATTGCAGAGAACATGTAAATTGTCCTAGCATCAGTCAGAGTGGCATTTGCCTACATTTTGGAATGTAAAAATGGTTTTACAGAAATTTGTTAAACTTGTACAGCCCTTTAGGCAAGTTTCATATGACTTCAGTTCTGCTTAAGTCTCAAAAAAGAATTTTCACTGGCTTCTCTCAAGGACCTTCAGATCCTTGAGGAATCTCCCGTAAATCTCTCTGACCATATTGAGGTATACTATATCCTTGATGTTTCAGGAATAAGTTACTATAAAGAATCGTAGAATCAGTCAGGCTGGAAAAGACCTCTAAGACCATCAAGCCCAACTGTTAACCCAGCACTGCTAAGTCCATCACTTAAACCATGTCCCTAAGTGTCACACCTACATGACTTTTAAGTCCCTCCAGGGATGGTGACACCACCACTCCCATGCACAGACTGTTCCAGTGCTTGACAATACTTTTGATGAAGAAATTTATCCCATTATGTAATCTAAACCTCTCCTGGGGAAATCTGAGGCCACATTCTCTTGTTCTCTTGTTACTTGGGAAAAGAGATCAACCCCCACCTGGCTACAGCCTCTTGTCAGGCATTTGTAGAGAGTGATAAGGGCTCCCCTGATTCTCCTTTTCTCCAGGCTGAACACCCTCAGCTGCTCCTCCTCAGACGTGCTCCAGACCCTTCCCCAGCCCCGTTGCCCTTCTCTGGACACACTCCAGCCCCTCAATGTCTTTCTTGCAGTGAGGGGCCCAAAATCAGACACAAGATTTGAGGTGTCACCAGTGCCAAGTACAGGAGGACAATCTGTGCCCTGCTGGCCACACTACTGCTGACACAGACCAGCTGCCATTGGCCTTCTTGACCACCTGGGCACACTCTGGCTCCTGTTCAGGCAGCTGTTGACCAGCACTCCCAGGTCCTTTTCCACCTATATGATACCTAATTTTACATCTTCTCAGTACAGGTGGCTGTTAGAGTCACTGATTATCAGGCTAGAATAGAATAGAATAGAATAGAATAGAATAGAATAGAATAGAATAGAATAGAATATTTCCGTTTCATGGGACTTATAACAGCCAGATGCCTGACCACTTCAGGGGCCATCAAAAGTTAAAGAACATTATTAAAGATATTGTCCAAATGCCTCTTAGATACTGACAAACTCGGGGCTTTGATCACTTCTCTAGGGAGCCTGTTCAAATATTTGAATACCCTCTGGGTAGAGAAATGCATCCTAATGTCTATTCTCTGACTTCCCTGGTCCAGCTTTGGACCATTCCCACATGTCCTGTCAATGGATCTCAGGAAGAAGAGCTCAGCACCGCTCTCTCCCCCTCCCTTCCTCAGAAAGCTGTTAGAGAGCAACAACATCACACCCCAGCCTCCTTCTCTCCCAACTAGACAAAACCAGAGTTCTTAACTTCTTATAGGACATACCTTCCAATTCTGAAGAGAATGAACCAGGTTTTTAAGAAGACCTGGAATGAACCAGTGGAACCAGGTCTTTAAAGAAAGAATAAAGTTAAATGCATCCATTACCACTATATTCAATGGATTCATATTTCAACAAAAATGTGCATGGCTGAAAGAAGCCAATGTAATATTCCTCTTTTGGTGCATTGTAGAAGATGTTGGGATGTTTTACACAAAACTCTCAAAGCAAATGAATATATTAGTAACTTATTACAGCAGCTGAGGAAGGCAAATTTTCAAATCAAATGAAGTTCTGAAATGCATAAAGATGTGTGTGGATCACCACAGACCAATGATTAATTTAGTGATGGAATGGGTATGATCCTCATTCCCAATTGCTAGCTGAAATGTATGGTGAATATTACTCCTTACTCTAAAAAAACAAGCATATCTGCATATTAAATTATACTGGGCACATGTGGGATGATTTCAATGTCAATTATAACCCTGTCTAGTATGCTTATGAAGCTTATTAATGTTAATGAGCATTGGAGGTACTTTCCCATATGACAAGAGGATCATAGGATAAAAGAGTGTGTATATCTAGATCTTATGCCATTATTTGAATAACTTCCTTGAGATCTAAGCAATTGATTTACCTTAAAGCCTATCTCCAGAATTATATAACCTCTGCTACATGCAATATCATGTAATATAATTTAGTTTTTCTGTGCTCATTCATTTTTCTGGTTTTTTTACTATTTCTTCTTTGCACTGTGGTGATAGTTATGGATTTATGAATGAGCCTTCTACTGTGGCAGATGTAATGCAAGGAACACAGAATAGATATCTCCCTCCCTGAACAGTTCTAAGGTAAATGAAGTGGGGCAGTTTGAACAAAGGAGAAATAGTATAGTGCCTAAAGATTTGATCAACCCAAAGACATAAACTGATTCTGAAAATGAAGATTCTGACAATATTGAAAGCTTCCATTAATTTAATTAAAGAAGAATTTATGGAGTTTTTTAAGGGAAAGGGAAGCAAAGATAGAGGAAAATACAGAACTGTAAAGTGATGATTAAATCAAAATTGAAAAATAAAATTGAAGTAAAAAATTCTATTATTGAACTCATTATTTCATTTATACTGGGGGCTACTGCTATCTAAATTTAAGCTAATGCATTATATAAAATCATAACACTAACATCAGACTATTTGGAAGAAGTACAATTATTTGTTGTGATTGTGGAAAAAAATGGCTTGTGTTAGTTTTGATCTTTTTTACACTGATATACTTCAGCTGCTTCACAGACTGCCGCAATGGTTAATTAATGAACTTTCCTCTAGAGCTAACTGCATGAAACCTTGCAGCAGGAGAAAATGTCAAATGAAATAGCAGCATTTCCTTAAATAGTTGATAATAAATACAACTCGTATGACAAGACATTTCTCTGTCAGCCA
Source organism: Ammospiza caudacuta (assembly GCF_027887145.1). Lineage (NCBI taxonomy): Eukaryota > Metazoa > Chordata > Aves > Passeriformes > Passerellidae > Ammospiza > Ammospiza caudacuta. The sequence goes on from NC_080593.1 coordinate 146,002,120, forward strand.
GTGCCTCTCTGCCTTGCACTTCATCCTGTGTACAGTTCCTGATATTTGTGTTCTAGGTTAAGCAGCACCACACTGGTATCTCTGTCAGCAGACCTGGCTGTTTGGAGAGATAAGCATGGCACAGCTCATTCAGAGAGATTCCTGGAGGAGCTGGATGTCTACATTTGTGTTCTTTTTCAGAAGAACTGTGGATTCACAGCAAAAGTTTCCCTAAAGAGAATCCCGACAAGTCATCTTCATGATTCACCTAAAAATCCTGATATCTATGGGATTCTTTATAGTACATTATGTGGTCTTTAAATCAAGGATCTAAATGAAGCTGTTGGAAGCCTGTGAGTAAGTCAGGTCTTAATAATATCACTTAGAAAAATCTTTAGTTTCAAGAAATGCCAGATCCTCAGGATTTTTTGTATTTGATCACTTTTGATGGTCTCTTCCATTCCTGGTTTGAATGGCTGAGACTGCTAACAAAATGCTCAAGATTCACTGAAGCACTAACCCAGTCATTTGCATTCATCTCCCTCCTTGGGTCAGACTGAAACTTTACAGTCCTTTCTGCACTCCTGATAGGTACAAGCTGCGCTGCACCAAGAACACAGCAAGTGACAGAACTTGTCTTTGTAAGAAAGGCAAGATGAAGAAAAAATGGCTCATAAGCCACAAAGCAAGGTCCTTGAGCAACTCATTTGCAGACACACAACTACTGGAGTTCAATTCAGAAGCCTATTTGAATGCCACCATACTCTTACAGATCCTTACACAGTATACAAAAAGACTCTGCAACTATAAAAGACAGAGAGTATGTCTAAAACCTAAATTTTCCCTAATTTCTCTTGGTTTCCCTGATTTACAGAATCACTGTGATGTTTTCCCCCACATACTTGGGCTTTTCAGCACTCTGCAAAAGAGGTTCAAAATTCATCACATCAGAGTGGAGATCAAACTGTACAGTCTGCTGGCTGGGACCCGTGTTCGAGGAATGATTTAACAACATTATATAAAACACTAAAATGTTGAGTAAGAACACCTCCAGTGATGAATTCCATAAACAGTTGGTTACAGAGTCAGTATTATTGTTTTTTAAATTTTTCTTTTTTCACATTAAATCTTAAAATTTTATCTTCACAGAAGAACAGTTGTGCTAGGAATGGGTTTGCTTTGGAAACTCTCTGGTGAGGTAAGAGAGACAGAATTCAATCCCCTCTAGGGAAAAAGGGATTCAAACCTTGGTCTGCCATATCCCAGGAATATTTTCATTATTACTTTTGTTACACAGAGGAAGAGCACAATAACCTTCTCTACTGACTTTGACATTGGACAGGTGCTGTGTGTGTAGTACAACTGCAAAATGTGTTCCAAGTAGAACAGTGTTTGGACACTGAGTAGGGTAGACTGCCTGGAAACTTAGAGTTATTGAGACACTTCATGAGGTGCACAGAAACAGAAGCACAGTTAAGGGCAAGAAGGCTATACTTAGAGAAATGTGATCATATAGTCACAGACACATTGAATGCAAGTTTGGAAGGGACCTCCAGGATCAGCTGGTCCAGCCTTTCTTGTCAAAAGCACAGTCTAGACATGATGGCCCAGCATCCTGTCCAGATGAATCCTAAAAGTGTAAAAGGTCAGTCAATCAACCACTTCCCTGGAGAGTTTATTCTCATTGTAAACATTTTTCATCTTGTGTCCAATCATAATCTCCCCAAGAGTTACTTTTACACATTACCCCTCATCTTTTGCATAAGACTCCTTGTAAGAAAGGTCTGATCTTTGTTGCCATCCTTTAAATACCAGAGGGTGATACCAGCCTCCTTTTTTCAAGGCTGAACAAACCAAGTTCTCTGACCCTTTTCCCATACATCTGGCTTCCCTCTTCTTTGCTCATCTTTGTGGCCTTTTTTTGGAGTCTGTCCAGCCAGGCCACATATTTTCTGTATATCTGGGACCAAACCTGAACACAGTATTCCAGACCAGGAAAATGCTGAATAAAGTGAGCTAATGACTTCTTGATCTCTGCTGGGGATGTCAGCAGTCCAGCCTCCTGCTGGCCTCCTCTGCCCCAGCTGCACACTGGTCTCTCATTCTGAATTTGTTGTCCACCAGGACTCCAAGATCCCTTTCTATAAAGCTGCTTCCCAGCCAGGCAGATTCCCAGGCTGTGCTGCAATCCTGGATTATGTTTTCTAGATGCAACATCTTACACTTTTCCTTGTTGACAAGGACATAGGGTACTTGCTACCCCACTCTTCCAGACAATCCAGATCTTCCTGCAGGGGGGCTTCTCCTTTCCTTACTCAGTCTGAGACCATGGACAAACTTTATAAGGGTACTCTTGATCCCATCTTCCAGATCTCTTATAAAGACACTAAGCAGCATTAAGCCCAATATTGATTCCCTGGGGACTCCACTTGTGACAAGTTTCCCACTTAGAAAAGGAGCCACTTGCCACCATGTGGGTGCTGCCCTTCAGCCCAGGAGCTGAGTAAGGATTTTCAAGTTTGGAGTTTCCATCAACCCAAGCATTGATTTCAAAGTGTAATTTCTTTTCTGTTTACTAAATTTCACCTTTTATATGAAACGCTGTAGTTTATCTCCTGCATAGCCAGATATTCTGGAAATAATGAAAAGGTAAGGAGAAGTCGTTCTATCCTCAATCTTCCCTGCCTTCTGGAAAAAGACTAATCCCTTGAACAGCTCCAGTTTTGCCTTCTCTTTCCTATTCCCATGACATCATTGAACTGTTGAGAAGTGCAGTAAGAAGCTGAACTAGAGATGTTTATCCCCTTCAGACTTCTGTACAGGCTAATAAGGATCATTCAAACATGATCTGCTGTTAACTGTGAGCTGTAAGTGCACTGCTCTGGTATGTGATTATTTCCCATTAGATGTTGCTGCTTTGGAGCACATGCCTCTTTCTAGGCCATGAAAAACAACAAACAAGCAATAAACAAACCCTTGACAGCAACCCAGAAGTGTCTTGACAGCAGAAAAAAAAAATCATATCAAATCTAGCGAGGTAAGTTTTAGTGAGAGCAAGCACACTGACTGCTGTAAGCTGAAATTCACTGATGAAAGCAGGTTTCATTCATGGTTTTGTCTGAGTTCCTACATATTGGAGGCAATTAATCATCAAATTGTAAATATACTTAGTGCATTTGCCCTACTTAGCACAACAATGATGCAGCTACTCCAAAGAAAAGTGTATCCAATGTTAATCTAATTAAGCTGTGACCCAGTGATACTGGTCAGGTGATATTACAGGATATAAAAGGAAAGCAGTTCGTAATCCAGTCTAAAATCACACACTCAGTTTATAAGTAGCCCACAAAAGACATTGGCAGAAAAATACATAGCAAATAATGCTACAAAAGCAAACATGAGGAGAAAGGTTGAGTGCTTTGATTCTGCTTCTCAAATGGTAGTTAACTTTGAAATGTCCTTATATTTTACAGATTGGATAGATTTTCCACAAGCATTTAGCAGAAATTTTGAAGAGAGTATGTTTTTGCATATACTCATATACTGACATCTATGATCAGATTTTGGAAAACATGCAACTGAAATTCGCATGCAAAAGCTGTCAGTTTCCATTGTAAAATTACACAGATTTATCTCTGTAGGGCTCCTTGTGACTTCATAAATTCTGCTTTCCCTCTATTAATAACACACAGAGAGGATCTGGGAAAAAATAAGCGAGGAAAAAATAATTCACAGAACTGTCTAAGCTTGGAAAGATAGAGGAAAAAGAATGAGTTTACCCAGCCTTAGTATTATCTACCCTAGGATTATTTCTAAATGTATTTTTAAAGTTTTATTTAATATGCATAATTTAGGACTTGGTTCTGCAAAGTATCCCTTATAAATGTGATGTAGTAATGAGAGTAGTCTTACTGACTCTGGTGGAATTTGCTCATGTGAATGAAGAATGCAAAGGCAGAGGATTAAAATCCAGAGGATGTGTGTAGCTTACATAATTTCAAGCCTGTCAAAACTCATGTCTATATTATCATCTGCCTATGTTACATAACATGAAGTAGCTCTGAGTTGTTTGTTCTTCCCTATATGCCTGAAACACGTGTGGTCTTTGAAATTTCGGATTGCATACATTGTTAACCAGGAAAAAGTAAAAATAAATGCAATACAAATAAAACATTCATCTTGGGGAAGGTCAGAGACAAACACTCCCCCGTCATGGTATCTGGCCAGGCACACAAATCCATTCACTGCACTTGTTTACCAGTAAGGTCTTTCATTCCCATTTGCTTCCTGACCCAATCTTTAATTGGTATCAGTGCAGGCTTTACCCAAGTCATGGTATCAGTCTCTTTTTCATGGTTCCCCTCAAGCTGAGCAGCAGCACATTCCTCAGCATTTCAGGCTGCAGTTAGATGGGTTTAAGAGTGATCATATCCCCCCAGAAATACTCAACACTTAGCAGGATTGAAATTAGTAAGTCTATGTTTGGGTTTTTGTTCTTGTTACTTTACAAAAATCTAATTTCAAGTCTTTCTGCTTCACCTTTTTCTAAGATGCTAGAGAAGAAAACTCAGGTGACGTCGTAAGAATTACTACAAGAAAAGAAAGGTAAACAGAATAAATTTTTGTATTCATACATATAATACATGAAAACTACAACAAATAGCAAACCAGGCAGCAGTACTGCATGCTTGCATGAAGCACTAGTAATGGTTTGACCTGCTTCTAAACAAACTTGTCAGTGAAACCTAGCTTAGTCATTAAACTTAACTAAGAGGTTAGGGGAAAACACATCAAAGCACTCGATTTTCCTCTGGTGTAAACTGTTGCAGCTTTATGAGTTTAGTCAGATGGCTGTCTTATACCTGCATGACTGAGAAGAGAGTCACAACCATTTTGCCCATGGATGCTACTGGATATAGTACTAAATTGACTCAGGACATTTTTTTTTGGAAGTGAATTCAGTATTTTCCCTGTATGAAATCTGGATTTAAAAAAAAATCAGTAGAAAACCCATTGTTTGTAGCACAATCAGAATTTTACCATCTCCTTTTTCTTTCATTGCACACTTTAATTCCTGGGTTTTGTCCAGTGTGTCTGTCTGCATCCTGAGGCAGAGCAAGATGCTCACAGATATTGCTACATAATCAAATAGTTCATTTAGTCGTGTAAAACTTCTTTAAAGGGAAGATGCTGTCTTTTACCTGAGAAAATAAGCCTTGTGATAAAAGAGAATGTTTTGCTTCCAGGCGGAGGAAAGCTTTGTTGGCCTGAAGATTTCTACCTAACCTTGATGGCACAGTCATTTAAATTATCTGTCTTCACCTGTGAAGCAACAGTTCTACATTCTTCACCAGCCGCAAAAGCCCTCATCCTCTAACGCTCGAGAGGGCTCAGCAATCCTCTGCCACAAGAAAATGGTGCAAGGCTAGAAAGTGCCAAAGTAGGGCTGTGCCTCGCCCGGGCACCAGGTCCGGCTCGCCGGGGCCGAGCCCTTGCCCGCCCTGCGAGGGGTGGCCCGGGAGGCTGAGGGCCCTGGGGTCCGGGCCGCGAGGTCGCGGGCGGGCCCGGTCCCCGCGGGGTCGCTGGAGGGCGGGAGGCTTCGGCCCCCGCGGGGCCGCTGGAGGGAGGTCCCGGTCCCCTCAGGCCGCTGGAGGGAGCCCCCGGTGACCGCGGGCCTCTGGAGGGAGCCCCGGTGCCCCCGGGCCTCTGGAGGGAGCCCCCGGTGCCCGCGGGGCCGCTGGAGGGAGCCCCCGGTGCCCGCGGGGCCGCTGGAGGGAGCCCCGGTGCCCGCGGGCCGCTGGAGGGAGCCCCCGGGCCGCGCCGCGCCGCCTTCAGCACCGTGAGGGCGGACAGCGCTCGGGCCGCGCTCCGCGCATTCCCCGCGCACCCCGCGCTGCCCTCCGCGCCTCCCCGAGCCCTCCGAGCTCCTCTGGCATAGGGTGAGAGCCGCCCCGGGGCGGGGAAGGGTCCGGCCTATCCCGCAGGGGCTGGGGCAAAGGGCCGAAGCGGCGGGCTGTGTTAAGTGGTCCCTGGGCTGCCGGTGTAAATCAGCACCGACGTGTGAGAAACTGCGTGGACCCTGTTAAGGAGATTTATATGTGTAGTTCATGAAGGCAATTATCTGGCTGGTAATCTCTCATTGTGCATGGCTCCAGGGCAGTTTGTTCACACAACTGGCTGCAAAACACAGATACTAGTATCTCTCCTGGGAAATGTGCGTGTTGTGTGTGTGTAGCGCTAAACAGCTGTGATACTGGTGCGTAATGAGATAGCAGCCCATTACTCACAGCCCCAGGAGAGGACACGGAAGTAAATTAAGAAATCAGCCTAACTCACACAGCTTTTGACCCGTCACTAACAGCAGCAGCAGTGCATGGGAGTAGGACACGGTGTGTGGCTGCAGTTCATTCATCAGCACATCACCAAGGGCTGGGCAACAACTCTGCCACAGCCTAATTGTCTCACAGGGCCCCGCACAACACACTGGGGCAGTTTTTCCCAAAACAGGGTGAGCCCAATCCCTGACATGAGGTGAGGCAGCCCACAGCTAACAAGCGCATGTAGTAAGGGCATGGGCAGGGGTGGGCAGGGGTTTCAGGAGGACCAGGGTCTAAGAAGGTAGATGTGTCCCAAGAATCATGGACACCAAACTTCCTGGTGCAAGATCAGTCACTTCCCAGGTGCACATCCCAACACTCATATAAATAACATGCCACCAGCAACAAATTCCTCTGTACCCTCCCTCCTTTTGGGATAATCTGACAGTATCTCCACCCTTTCCTCCTCGATTCTGTGGAGCAAGCCAAATGGAGATGATAATCTGCTATGAAATATTGATAGCACTGAGATGTGACAGTCTGAAAAGGGAGGGAAAAGGGAGCAGCAAGAATCTCCAGGATTAAGTTGTCCTAGTACACACTATTTCTTGCCTTGCAGGGAGGAATATGGGGAGTTTGATACATTCTCAGTGTACTGTGGAAGAAGTCATCTATGTGTGAAGTCAGGTGAGACCTGGTTTTAACCCCTCAGACCTATCCTGACCAGTGCTTCTCAGCAGTCTGCACCACACAACACTCCACCACTCTGTAACCAGAACTCTGTCCTAGACATCCCTTGTAAGGATTCAGCACAACATTGTTTGTCCTTTGACCACCGGCAGGAAAGGTTTCTTAGTGTTCTCTAACACAGTCTAGTATCTCACACAAAATCTCCCAGGGAAGCTTTGCTCTGGCTTCACTGAGTTTTCACTGATTTCTCCTTGCAGAAGAGCAGCATGCTTTGCTCCTGTTTTCCCATAGCTCAGATCAAGCTACCCTTCACATATAAAAGTACCAGTTGCCCCAGCAGATTCAGAGTTAAAAGGCATGAGCAGTAAAATGGGGACACTGGGAGAGTTTGGCGAAGACAGAGTCATCTCAAACCCCAAACCACTGCTGTAAGTCAGGAAGGGGAATAATAAATGACCTATCCTCCCCACTTGCCCCAGGAGATTCTCTCCCTAGTGCTATTTCAAGAGACAGCAATGTAGTGAATACAAGCAGAGGGGACGGGGTGCTTAGAAATTCCCAACCCCGAGCTTGAGGTGAAACACTGGGATGGGCAATGGGAGACTGAACAAGAGGAGACAAGAGGGTTGATTTTTGCCTATGATCTCCCCTCCAGGTAATGAACTTCTGAGCACCTGATTAAAAGGGAAGGGATCTTTTGGGACATCCCCCCACAACTCCTCTCCCTCAGGGTGATGTAGAAAGAGGATTGTTCCCACCCTCTCCTCACCACAGTACCTGGTTAAGAGAAGTCACAGCAAACCTGGGGATAACCAGCTGCATGACGAGCTGCAGGACAGAGGTGACCAGTCCAGCCATGATGGCCCAGGTGAGTGGCAGCGGGAGCATGCTGTAGGTCGCAAAAAGCGTAAAAAGCACATAGCCAATGCCGTCCCCAAGGAGGCCACAGCCCAGTCCTGCCGCCAGAATTTGTGTGGCCATGGCCACCCAAGTGACCACACCACTATACTGCAGGTAGGTGTATGAGGTCGTGTCCTTCCTGACCACCACTAAGGCACAGATCACCACCTCAATGCCCGTGAAGAAGCCCAAGAGGATGCCCTTAATGGGGTCCATGGGAGCAGAGGCCAGGGTCAAGTGGAGGAACAGCAGGGTCAGTTTGGTCAGCACGTCCAGGATGTTCATGACCACCTCAGATTTGCGCCGCTGACCCAAGAAGTAGCGCTGGTAAAGGCGCTCTAAGTCCCGAGACTTGAAGGAGTTGCGGAGAGTGGGGAAGATCACCCCGCGATATGTATAGCCCCAGTTGAGGAAGAAGTCGGAGTTGCTGGGGGCACAGTCCAGGGGCAGAAAGCCCAAGTCTCCGCTGCTGCTTGTGCCCTCCGGGAAGACTTTGGTGCCTCCGTTGTTGTGGCGCTCGCTGCCCAAACTCCGTCCGGCCGACTGCCGTCGGAGGTGGTGCGGCGGGTGCGGGTGGTGGTTGGGGCAGCAGGTCTCGTCCGAGCTGAAGCCCTTGCCCCCGCCGCTGCTGCTGCCGCCGCTGCTGCTGCTGTGCTCCTGGATGAAGCGCTGCTCGGTGATGTGGCGCACGGCCGTCTGCCACAGCAGGCGCTGGGGTCTGCCGCTGCCGGGGGGAGTCCTGTTGATGGTGTAAAGTTCATCGCTGTCGCTCAAGCACCGCACCTCCGAGAGCTCCATGGCGGTGACTGGCGGGGGGCAGAGCACCGGCTGGCGGGAGGGAGGGGGGGGTGCAGGAGCGGGGGGGCACCCACCGTCTTTGGGGAGGGGAGCGGGAGTAGGGATGGAACCGCAGGAGACGAGGGAGGGGATGTCGAAGGGCGGGTGGCGGCGGCGGGGTGGCGGTGCGGGGATCACATTTGTCGGCAGGTCCCTGTGTCTGGCGGTGCGGCCGGCGGCGGGGCTGGTTGGCCGGGGGCCGGGGGCCGGCTGTGCCGGCTTAGCGCAGGCGGCCCGAGCCCCGTGCCCGCTCCCGCGGCGCCCCGCGGAGCCGCATCCCGCGGAGCCCGGCTGCGGCGCAGCCCCGGCGGGCTCGGTGCGCGCCCTCCTCGGAGCGGTGCGCGGGGGTGAAACCGAGCCGCGGGTTCCGAGAGGAGGTGGAGCAGGGAGGAGCGGAGCATCTACGGGCGCAGCCCCGCTGCCCGGTGGGCGATCCTCGGCCCCATCCGGAGGCCGGAGGCACGGAGGGGTGGGGGCAGCCGCCTTGCAGAGCCGGTCACGGCGGGCAGCTCCTCTCTCCGGGGATCCCGGAGCTCCGCTCCGAGGTCTGGTGCCCGGGAGCTGCAGTAATTCCCGCGGCTGCGGTCAGCGGCAGCGCTGTGAGCTCGGGCAGGAGGGGAGAGGCGGCCAGGTCTCGGGCATCCTCGGTCACGGCGCCAGAGCCGCCGGCCGGGGGCTGCCCGCCCGCTTTCCCCCGGCGGCGGGGCATACCCCTGGCTCACGGGGTGCCTCTGCCCCGGGGGGACTCGGGGCTCCCATCCATCGCAGACACTCGGCTTGCTTGGCAACGGGGAAAAAAAGGAGGGAAAAAAAGAAAGAAAGGTGGAGAAAAAGAAAAATCACATCAAACGCCAAATCTAAAAAAATCGAAAGAGCGGGGAACAAAAATCCCGCCCTAAACTCAGAGCTCTGGGCAGCCAGATGGGAGTATCCCAACTTCTCCGCGGGCCAGGAGTGCTCCGGCACAGGGGCTTCCCCGGCGGCAGGGAAGAGGAGGAGCAGCGGGAAGGGATGAGGGCAAAGCGCAGGGAGCGCGGTGCTTGCGGGGCTGCGGGGAGCCGGCGGCGGATGCTGTCCCGGGAGCCGCGGGACGAGCCCGGCGGAGCCGCCGCCGCCGCCGGAGTGGAGCTGCGGGCGGGCGGCCCGGAGGAGGCAGAGCCCGGCGCGGTCAGCTGATGCCCGCCACGTCGGCGGGGCTGCCAGCACCCCCCCGGCCCGGTTAAAGCAGCCGCAGCCGCGGCTCTGGGAGGCGGAGAGCGGGCGGGGGCTGCCGCAGAGCAGGTCCCCCGGCCCCAGGAGGCTCCTTCAAGCGTCACTCAGGTTTCTCTGAGCTACCCTTCTGTTAGTGCCCCGGACTGTCCCGCCTTGCCTGACAGGTGCATCCCTCCACAGCGCTCAGTGAGAGCTGATGCTGCAGCTCGGAATCCCTCTGCCCCGCCACAGGGAAGATGCTCAGGCCTTGCATGGAGAGACCACACTTGCCCAGGGTCAGGGAGCCCTACAAACCCCTCCACCTCTGCCTGAGCAAGTTCCAACCTTCTCAGAAAGGTGATGTCACTGCCAGGAGTGTGCATCTGACCACTCTGTGTTAAGTGAATGTTTGATGAAGCTATCCTGACAGCTTTTACATTAAAGACACTGGAGAAATATCAGAATCTGTCCTGTGAACAGAGCCTAGATATAAAGCCACTCCTCACTCGGCATGCTGGCAGATGAAATTGTTCCTACCCCTCTGCTTGTGGATTCACTCTGTGCCAGCAAACCTGGATGTGTTGTGCATGGTGGCACAGCCTGGAAGGGAAGAGGTATCTGTCTTTATCTCTTCCATTTCTCCCCTGCCCAAAGTAAACCTTGCTCAAATGTCTGAACCCTGTCCTGGGGGAAAGGCTGAAACCTCCAGTTTTGGAGCTGAAACTATGCTGCTGGAAGCAGCTGAAACAGATATCGTCTATGCATTACACTATGGCAAATTAAGGGAGAGGAGTTTTCTTTGTGTTTCAAAAGACAAGAGTGATGCCTGCTCAACTCTTTGAGATAAACATGCAGCTGCCTTCTAACAGCAGCAGTGTGGACAAAGGCCCTGCCTGGAAGGGAGCTGTACTACCCCACTAGGAGCTCTGGCTTGTTGGGAGTTGGGGTGCTTAAAAAAGGCATGTGATGATTGACTTCCAGTGGGTTTAAGCCTCCATGAACACCCTTCCAGCTGCCATGGCTTAATTCACTTCCTCTTCCTCTTCCTCTTCCTCTTCCTCTTCCTCTTCCTCTTCCTCTTCTTGTCAGGAAGACATGGAGATTTAGGAAGGATTTCACTGACTGTTTCTGTGTTTACACTACAATAGATTCGGGAACTCCAGCCAAGTCTGCGTCCCATGCATGAGGCAGGTTTTGTACACATACAAGTAGAGGAAATTCTTGTTCTCCAGAGCCCAGATAAGGAGAGTGGCATTTTTGTGAACAGAGCTCGGTCTTTACTGTGTTTCAGCATGACCCTGCTAACCTGGAAAGGGTTAACCCTGGTTTCACATTAGTAATAAAGACACATATCCTTGCTCCTAGACAAAGCCAGTAATGGAAATTGTAGCATTACTTCAAGATAGAAATGATACTATAAGAGGAGAAATCTTACACAAAAACTTATATATTTCTTTAATGAAAAAAATCATAATTATTAATGCTATTACCCTAGAGCACAGAAAGAAAGCATCTTTCTCCTTCAGATTGTTCAACATAAATCATGATAAATAAAAGGAAAACGAAACAAATATATAATGCAGTTTAAGGAGACACCCATTCAAAAGAGATAAGATGAAACCAAGATAGGGACATCCCAGTTCTCTAATGTTACTGTATGCACTGAATCACAGTGCTGGCAGTTTCCTTTGCCTCATGGCAGAGTGAACTCTACTCTCATCATTTTTCCTGTGATAAAGGCTCAATACCTCCCCAGGCAGTCTATTTTTGTGCTTCTCCATCCTTATCATTTTCATATCTAACCTGAACATTCCTTGCAGCATTCACTAAGCACATCACTTCTTGTCCTGTCCACCATGAACAGGGAGAACAGATTATCCTGGCAGTAGTCTATACATATTTAATGAATGCCTCTTCTATCCACTCCCTCTTCCCCTTCTCATTGCTTAGGCAAAATAACATAATTTCTGTCATTTTTACCCTCCTCATAGGTCACATTTTATAGATCTCTGATCTTTTTTGTTTGGTTTTGATTGTATACTCTTGTTTCATGATTTTATTATCTTTCTCTCTTCCCTCTCTGTGAAATTCATGCAGCTCAGCTTGGTTCTACACTGGAAAATTGTCCTATATCTAGGACTATATTTTATGATCTGCACTCCTATTTATACATCCTGAGACGTTCACAGGCTTATCCAAAACTGATGACCTACTGAAAGTTTGCTGTCCTCAAGGCCTGGGCAGGTGTCACTTGCTCCATATGTTCATAACAGCCTACATGAAGTACCTTGCCTTTGCCCTCACTGGAATGCATTGTTTTTTCCATCCTGCATGCCAAATTTGAAATAGAACATGTTGAAAACTAAACCTGTCCTCCTCCATGCCAGCAGCCCTCCCCAGCTCTGTGCCATCTGTGTGTTTGGTGAGCCTACTCTCTGCTCAGTGGTGATGGCAAAGCAGTGCAGATCCTGTAGGTAACAGTCAGTGTGCTCATTTCTGAGTCAGCCACAGGTACTGGGCACCTTTGTGGAGGGTCACCAAGAAGGGGACAAGATCTCAGCATTGGCACCCATTGCAGCAATGCTCTGGGCTCTGCAGAGCAAGGAAGAAGCCTGACCATCCTGGGGAGAAGGAGAGGGGTGATCCTGCCAAAGCCCTGTTTGCCAATGAGGGCTGGATGGGCTGGGGGTCCAACAAGGTGATTTCACACACAGGCACAAAGCCCTGTGAGTCCCAAACTCAGTTGGCATTAGATTAATACTGTGCATTATTCTGGTTTTGCTGCTGTTGGATTTCTTCTTCCTTTTTTTTTTATTTTAATAGAGCTAAATGACTTGGCATTGTCACAAAATCACTAAAAGCCATTTAAAAATAATACTGTCACTAGAAGGCTTTTGAAGGATGAAAAATCCGGCAGAATTCATTCCTCTTCTGTCACCTGAAAGTTTATGTCACATTCCTCTCCTCCTTCCCCCTCTCTACCCACAGCAGTAGCATTTATGTACAGTTTTATGTTATGATATTTAATCATGCAAATAATGATATCATTCATTTTAGTGGCACTATTTATGTCCTCAGGATTGCAAACCTGGCACCATGCTCTGCAAAGCACTCTAGGGTTCTCCAATAAAGATGGCTTAGTCTCAAACACATTTTGAAGGAACGCTTGTGTTATTATACATCTTTTTTACTTAAATAAATTTTTGACAAAGCCATTTAAGAAAGGAAAAACAAACAATTGACAGAAAGCCATTGTATCTGAAAAGTGAATTTTGAGTAACAATAGAAATGACAGAATATGAGCAGATTATCTTGGAATTATCTCCTTACCTGTTTGGTGGTTTGGGGTTTTGTTCCTGTAACTCCCTCTTTCTTTTTTTCCTCTTGTCCTTGGCAACAAGTCAACAATTTAGATGTTCTAATACTAAAAAAACCAACCAAAAAAATAAAAAAAAAATCCCAAAAAAAACACCCACCCAAAAAACCAAAACACCAAAAAAAACCCCCACAAAAACTTCTGGTACTGATTGAATATTCTCTTAAAAACCCTGTCTATCACTTTCCTCAGATGAATGCGTATCTCAATATGATGTCTATACAAAAGTAAGCACAGGGCATAAGAGAACAGATTGAAAATTGTAACATTGGTTAGTAAAAGCATTCAGACTAATTAATAAAAGCCATACCCCAGTGATGCCATAAAGCAGGGGGAAATAAAAAGACCAAAAAATAAAAGAAAAATTTATGCCAGAGTATAAAGAGGCAGCAAGATATGTCAATTTTTTGCTTCTCCATGTTATGAAGCAGCGGTTCCCTCACATGCAAATAAATTTCTTATCTCTCCCTCCATTCACAGACACGCATATCCACATAAAAAAGTCAGAAGATGGTCTAAGCACAGGGATTTTATGAAGAGAAATAAGGGATTTGAGATAAATAATGCACCTTTTAACCAGTGGTTGGAGCTGGGTTTTCCTCCTCTCTCTTCCAGGTCCACTCCTTCCTCACTCACCCGGCTATTGCTCTGGTTTTGAAAATGGATTAGCAGCTGTGACCACTGCAAATCTTTTTCCCAAGACTTTTTGGGCACCGCTGCTGACCAGGAATAGCTGTTTTGCACTAAAAATAAAAGAGGTCTGTATATACAACCAATTGTAAAAGCAATGGAAATTTTTAGGTCTTTGAAGAAATCCACATTTTTAAGACAGTGAATTTTTTTTTTCAATTTCAAATGATTGTTTCAATTTTTTGCTGTGGATGACAGTATGGCTGACTGTTTCTGTTTTTTGGTTGGTTTGGTTTTGGTTTGGTTTTCTTTCAGAGCCAGAGAAGAGACATGATGGACCAAAGGAAAAAAATAAAGACTAGATAATTTCCTAACATGTTCTTCCATGTTAGGAAAGGAGGGCCTTTACCCTAAGTCAGAATCAAGGGCAGCTTAAAGAATTTGAAAAAAACCCTTCCCAAAACAAAACTGCTGTCCTTCCCATTGCCTTCTGGACTGTCCAGAAGTTTTCCTCAATTCTCTCACCCTTTCCTAACCAGGTTTTAGAGAACAGCTGTTTCTTAGCTCATGGCTCTCTCCTGTGCACACCATCACTCTCCTGTAATGCTGTAAATCCCTGAAGCACCTGCATTGCTGAATAAATCACACTTTTTACAAAGCACTAGATGGTTCTTGAAACTTCATGGGCTTCTTTTGAAGGAGGGATATTTTTTTCCTTTTAATACAAAAGATCTTTGACTGACATGTTAACTGCAACAGAAGTTAAAAGGAAATTAATAATAAATTCATCTCTAAAGTGTAATCTTTATAATCCACAGAAGATGATCCATTTACAAACATTTTATTCTTTATTTTCTTGAAGCAGCAAGTTCTAGGAGTGATAGCCTGATTTGTGAAACTACAACTGAAATTAATACTAGAAAGGAGAATTGAATTTGAGACATTCAAAAGAAACTAAAACCATAAGAAAGCACACATAAGTCTATTCTGTATAACTTTTTCAATTGAAAAAAATAATTAGCTTGTTTTAGAGGGTTTAACATTTAGATCTCTAAGTGTTTTTCTTGTTACAGGATGGAGATGTTTCCTGTGGATGTATACAATAAATCTAATTAGGCTTCAAATAGGGAAATGTTATATTGTATGAGATTTTGAATCCATCCAGATCAGTATCCTGCAGTTACTGCAGTATAAGACATATCCTAAGAGGAAATCCCCCTGTCAGCCACTTCAAAGAGGGGAAAGTCTGTTAGGGTTGTGTATGCATGTGCTAATGTGCATGTATTAAATCTTGGAACAGGAACAAAATGTAGAAACTTTCATATTTCCAAGGGAAAGGAAATTCCTTTTGTTTCTTCTCCTCCTTCTTCTGTCTGGGGGAAAAGAATTCTGTTCAGTTTTTAAATAAAATATGAACACAATTATTAGACCCTTGAGAACTCCTTTCTTTGGATTCCTGTTTCATGAACCAGGGAAACTGGGAGCCCTGGGACTGTCACTTGGATTTCCAGGTGTGTTGGGGTTCAAGGATGGTAAAATTACAAAAATGCTGGGAATCTGGGCTGAAAAAGATTTTCACTGTGTCATCTTAGAATCAGACTCCTGAGCTGAGCTCTCAAGCAGCTCTTTGATGAGTTGACAGGGTGCCAGGCAGGTTTTTGAAAGACAACGTTTTTGAAACATTGCTTCATCAGATACTTTGCATATGTGAATGTGTAGGACTCTAGTTTGCTGGCCTGTAGATAAACACAGGGTTTAATTCAACTGGGTTCCCAGGCAGTTCTTTTCCCTAAACAACTCTTGCCCCTCACTCTCTTATCTTCTTTTGGAAGGTTTCTTGCATTAGGAAATGGAGAGTATGCAAAATAACCCTTTAAGTGACTAGTTGTATGGCAGAGAGAGCACTGATGCCTGGTGTGCTGCTGTTAATAGTGATTTATTTCAAACTGAGTTGCCATCATAACTGAAGCATGCTAATCTGCTCGTTGCCAGTCAAGCTGGGATGGTAGGTGTGCTTAGACAAAATGTTTAGGAGGAATCGTTGACTCATGGCAATCCTTAGTCATTCTCTGAAATGATACAATTAATGTGTATGGGCTCAGCAGAGTACTTGTTTCTCCATTCCATTATCTTGTTTTTACATTCACTAACATCTTCCTTGGCGTAGGGGGAGGATAATAGATTAATGATTGAGCTATCTATTTGATATTGAATTTCTCTAAATCACCAACACCTGTCATTTTCTAGTGTTGCAGGATTTACTGTGGAAGATTAAATCTGATTTCCTTTTGATAGCAATAGCAGGGTTTTGGTGAAGATGAAGATTTAAGAATGGTCTGTAGGTGGTCTACCTTACACATGAGATTAATTTCATCTTCTCTTACATGACAAGAAAAGGCAATAGCAATCTTAAAGCTGCATCTACTCTGCGTTCAACATTGTGAGGCTACTTAGAACCAAGGAGAACATAATCTCATTGCCAGGTAATACAGGGACCTACAAAACATTCAAACATATTCTCAAGGAAACAATCACAGAGAATGCCTATGACACCTACAGGGCTTTAAGTCCAAGTTAAACAGTTCCATATAGTTATAGATAATGTTATTGTGATTAATATTATTTACAAAGGCACCATCAATAACTTACACAGGGGATGGTTGTGGCTGCTCTCAGCTATATGAGGAAGTACACAAAATTATTTATTCTGTAGTCCTAATGGGAGACAAAATATCTTAAATTCCACTGCTTTGTAAGAAGGAAATTCCCCATTGCACTACATTCTGCTCTAAGTTTTTTTGGCATCTCTTTAACCAAGACATTTACAGTGGGTGTTTCCAACATACAGCAGCTCAGACAGATATTTTGTTTTGGCAGTAAAAGAAACTGGAGTACTGCTGCCTGTTGATCCCAAGTGTTACTCTAGTACAGTTCACATTGTAAAGTGAGAGATGCCTCTGAAATGAAAGCCCAGAGTGTTTGATTGCTCCAAGCTTTTGCATATGATTTTTTTCTTTGAATTTAGCTTGTGAATACTACTTCATTCCATAATTCTCCTGATAAATGTGTATTAACAAAAAGTTTTCATTTCCAATGGTTTTGCAGCCCAGGATGGGACATACCACTTAGACATAGTGAAGAACCAGTGACCACTGTGTTAAGCAATGTCTTTCTATAGCACCTGACCACTTCTGAGATCTCTTCAGGAATTATGGTGAGGAAATATATAAGTATTTAGGGGGAAAGACAGTACCTTTCATAATTTTTACAGAGGCAGGAGGCTGTCAAAGTGATGAAGCTTTAGTGCCACAAATTCAAGACAGAAAATGGAGGCCTTTTTCCAGATTTCAACTGAGAGTTATCCAATACTACTCCAACAGCAAATGTACTCGTGGTCATTCAGCTTCCATGTTTTAGACAGCTATATTCAGAAACTCTTAACAAACATCCTGGTGGACCATTTTATCTGTGTTCATAGATTGTTGACTCTTTTTAACTTCAGTGGCACTGCATTATTTATGCTTTAAAATGTCTACCAGAGTTAAAAGCCTGTGTGATGGAATACATGCTGTACTTACTAAGAACCAGGACAAACAGTAGCACGTGTAGTTGAAGGGCATAACCAGATTTAAAAATAATACTGGCTAATTCAAGATAGAGGCAAGAAAAAGAAGGAAAAGAATAGAAGATGCAAGTCACTAGGGGCAAGTGGAAGGCACTGTGTATAAGCAGAAATAATTGGTTACACTGGCACATGATGGGGAACAGCTGCTTAAATAGCAGTTCTGCAAGAAATGATCTGGGGGTTACTGAAATTGAGCCAACAATGTCATGTTGTTGCAGGGAAAACAAACATTGTGGTGCATAAGCAGAAAGGTATTCTTGCAGAATAATCTTTTCCACTCTGTTCAATACCAGTAAGGTCGTACTGAGTACTGCAAGGGACAGAGACTCTCTGGGGGATGGGTACAGGGGACACTCCCTTGTCAGGGCTGTGCAGCCTCATCCCAGGTCACCAGACACTTCTGTGGGGACAGAGATGTGCTGAGGCTGGGACATCAGCCTGTGGACCTGAGGACTGGCATTGAATGACCTTGTTGGGAAAGGGACTGATGTCCCTGAGATGGGCTGGGATAGAATCCCGAGTCATGGACAGAGGTTAGAGAGGCCCTGGGAGAAGTGCACCAAAGCCAATAAAGAGCTGATGACCTTTGGTGGATGAGCACCAGTTTTGGGATGTGCATGTCAAGAAATACTGGGTCTTCCAGAAACAGTTATGAGAGACGTTGATCTGAGATGCAGGAAAAGTAAACAGAAGGGAAGTTCAAAAAAGCTCTTACTTGGCTGTTTTAAGGTGCTGCCTTCAAATGTCATCTCCTAAAAAAATATTAAAGAACATTATTATAAGAATAGTAAAGAAGCAAAGCAACACAAAGCAAGTATTAACATTTTATAACTGTAGAGGTTATTGCTATTTAGGTATTTCTATCTGACTGATGCATACTTCACTAAAGAAAGAAGGCATTCAAACTGCATTAGTGATTTTCTGAAAAGTGTGGTGGATGTTACTTAGATGTGATGACACTTGTCATCACCATATGTAAACTTTATTTATAATGTATTCTTGACTCATTTTCACATTTGCATTTCAGAACTTTATTTATTCTGTGTTAATTTAAATTGTTCATATAGTGCGTGGGGGGCACAAGTTAATTTCCTTTTAAAGAAACATCAGCTTCTAGAAGCTCAATTTCAAATATTACTGCAGAACAGGGAGGAATATTTTTTATCCTTGATGGGCTCTCAACAGCTGAAATGCAGCTATTCACCTTTTTTATTTCAATAGTCAGAGTCATAGGTGATGTACATTTGCTCTCATAATGCTTTGTATTTTTGCAAACCTCAGTATTTTGTATGAAGTGAACATACAAGGCCACGTTCTCATCTCATTGAGACTCTTGACTCAGCAAAGAGAGAAGCTGGCAGAAGTTCAACCACTTCTCTCCAGTTCTGCTTGGCATAGGGCCAGACTCAACATAGTCACCCATCCTTGCCTAGAAGGAATTTAATACCCAGCAAGCAGAATTCAGCCTTCAGGGTGCAGTGTGAGTGTCAATGTATTTCCTTGTTGTATCTTAGAGCAGAAAAAATGACCATTGAGCTGGACCTCTTTTCATTGCCTTTCATTTGCTGCAGTGGCTTCTTGAGAATGGCAGAACAAAGGCTGCTGAATGGCAGTATTGAATCCTTTTGCTCTTGTGAACTCCCTTGCTCCCAGGTGAGCTCCACTGACACCTGTTCTGGTTTTCTCAGTAAAG
Source organism: Ammospiza caudacuta (assembly GCF_027887145.1). Classification (NCBI taxonomy): domain Eukaryota; kingdom Metazoa; phylum Chordata; class Aves; order Passeriformes; family Passerellidae; genus Ammospiza; species Ammospiza caudacuta. The sequence goes on from NC_080593.1 coordinate 146,021,358, forward strand.
AAAAGCTTGCAAGCATCTTACTCTGCTGTACTCTCCTGGGAAGCACTATTTTCACCTAATGAATTAATATATTCTACCTTATCACCCTGCCTCCCAATTTAATTTTATATAGCCATGCAGTATCATTGATATGCTGAACTCCAGGTGCCTGAAACTATAAAGTCCTGACATTGATATCCTTGAATGATTGACACCATTACTGTCACTCTGAAACTCATTTGCCTGGACACTGTGGAATAAGTTTCCCATGCAGGCAGTGCCCATAACAAATGAAAAGGGCACTTCAAAGATAGAAGAGTTTTACTACCTCTTTGCAAAGTAAGAAGCAAAGTCAATTTTCCCTTCTATTCTAAAGTCTGACATCAGAGAAGGCCTGTGACTTTTGGCCTGGCTCCTCACTGTACACTGGCTGAGAACTTTCAGGGAATGACCCACTGGGGTAAATCTTAGTCTGGGAGAGAACTTCTATTTTGCCTCCTGTTTTAATTTGGAATGGCATTTCCCACAGAAGTGTATTAAGGAGGTGCATTCACTGCTAACTTCTAATTCACCCCAGGATCCTGTGGTAGGTGTTACCTTCTTTTCATGTCCTTTTCAGTAGCTGATGATGTGGTGGGACCAAGCACACAGGAAAATTATCACTCCAAGGGGATTCTGAGTCATGCATTGATCATTGTTTGAGTCCAGAAAAGGAGAAAAAGAGAATAGCAGTGGCAGCACCCAGGGAGATGGAGGTACTGTCAGACTGGGAACATCTCTGTCCCTTGGGAAAAGCCAGTGTTAAGAGCTTCCCACAAGAAGGATATCAGCAATGGAGAGACAGAGATGACTGAGCGAGATCAGAAGCCAATTTTGTTGAGAATACAAAGGGTTTATATAGGGTGTACTTGTATGACACTTATATATAAGATTCTATTTTTGGTAACAATTTCCATTGGTAACACATTCTACATGACATCAGTTACCTGGTAATCATCAGTTACCTGGTAATCATTACAAGGTTTCACAACATGTTTCTTGGTCACTGCTACCCCAGGATCAGTTATCTGCGTCTGTCTCTCCCCTGGTTTCTGCTCAACCAGGCCTAAGATATCAGGCTGCTTTATCAGTTCCATTGTACTCCCTGTCTTATCTCCCATAGAAGGAAGCCAGCCATATGTTCTTGTAGTGTACTTCACACTACAAGAAGTGAAGAAAAAACACCAAAGGAAAAACTTCAAAATCAACTGTCCTTTTTCTCTAGGAGAGGAATTTGAGGAAGGTATGGTTCAAACCACTGAAAGAAGTAGATCATAGGTGAGGAAGTATCAGAAAAGTATGACAAGTGTTGCCCAAGAAAGGAACTGGATATGACACAAAAGAACAGTGTCAGTCACATTTGACAAAAGATTATTTTTCCCATAAAACTCTACCAAGAAAAGATTTATTGACGTTTCTTTTCAAAATGAGAAATCATTTCAAAGATATTTCTAGCAAGGATTTAGAGGTTCAGTTACTCCTCTGAAATAAGGGAAATAAGGGGAATTCATCTCCTACTCTGTATTCTATGTGATAGAGTGGGATTTGAAGCAATGTATTCAAAAGTGCTGTGGGCCCCTCATCACACGGGTGCTGGAAAAAATCTTTGTCTGACCCACTAAGCCATTTTACACAAACCATTTATACAAATATGTGCTGTAACAAGAGCATGAAACAGATCCAGACAGAGCAATCCACTCTTTCCCAACTACTGGTGACTGTGTCACACTGAAGCAGTGAGTACCAGGAGCTGCAGGTGAATACCTCAGTGCCATTCACTCTAGCCCTTAGAATGTAGGCTTCATTCACCTACACTCTTGATTCACATCATACAGATATTAAGGACTACTAAGGTGATTTTGATAATGTCTTATTGGAAACCACTTCTCTCTCTGAGTCCTTTAGATGTAGGAAAACCTGCTGTGCACCCTCACAAATTTTCCATTTATATTAGAGAAGCTGCCTCAGAAAAACAGAATGACCTTTATGTTTTATTTTCCCCTAAAAGTATAGTGCAGCCAGAGGAATGCTGGATGGACTGGAAATAGAAGAATTTATATGGTTCATGTCATTATGCTTGGTAAAAACAACAGAGATTATATATATTATACGCCTGCAGTATCTTTCCTAAAATATAGCTTTGACATCAGAGGTGTTTGCTGTCCCCACAACAATTGGAAAGGCTGGAGTTGTATTGTATTAGGCCCTTGATTTCACTGCAATGACAAGGGTGAAATGTAAATGCATTATTCTAATGTAGACTAATAATAACTTTAGTTGCATGACCAGTAAATATGTAGAATAATCTAGTAGGTGGATTCATCAGAGCTGTGGAATCCTAAAAACACCAGGGGCAGATTTTCAAGATGGTAGATTTGAAAAGAGAAAATATCATTACCTATGTCACAGTTATATTCTCCCATTTATTTGAGGAGGGCTGATTCTTAGAATCTGAACTGCCAAGGCAGAGGAAACACTCAAGAGACCCTTTGGCTAAATGAGACCTGAACCTGCATAGTTCCTCCCTAGGAACTTGATGAGTTGCAGGTAAAAGCTACACTTAAGTACTGGGAAGTGGGCTGTGAGGATTAACTGAGTGTCCAGGGAGAATGAAGTAAATTTCTCGCATTTCTGCCTCATGCTTTTAAGGAAGAAAATGGTGATGTTTCTCTATTCAAAGAAATGAGACTGCCAACAGGGAAAGAGACCCCTCTGTGTTAAGAGGGGTGATTGTATGAGGAAGGTTGTTGGCTCTCATAAAGGCCTGGGAGCACAGAAGAAGGGAAGAAGGTTTTGGGTGAAGATGTGCTGCAAAAAGAAGGCAGGAGCAAGAAGATATTCTTGTTTGAATGTTTCATGACATATAGCTCAGGTAAATTTGTTCTCAGAAATGATTTCTTGCTTTTCTCCCTCCTGGGTTCTGTCAGAGCTACTCACAACTGTGCTAAGGAATGGGCTGTTTGGTCAAAAACATCCTTTACTTGACTGTTTTTTTCCAAGTGTCTTGCTGATGGCAGCTTATGTGTGGTGATATGCAGGCATGTCACCCACCATGGTGGTGACATCATAGAAACTCCCTATGCACAGCTTCCCACTCACTTTGCAGGGCAGGAACTAATGAAGGAATTAGACTCTATGATACTTGTAGGTTCCTTCCAAATCAGGATATTCTATGATTCTCTGACCTCTGCCATTTACCCTCTATGATTCTCTGACCTCTGCCCAATCAGGCAGAGAAGCCCAGACAAAACAAGGACCAGTTTAGCTACAAAAAAGTTCACTACTGCATAGGATTAAGAGCACCATGACTAAGCACAGAATGAATTTTAAATGACAGAAATACTAGCTCATCTCAAACTATCCAAATATCTATCTGCAGTTCCTTGTTGAAAGGTTTTTTTCTTTATTCCATAACGATGTGCAGCCTGAGCTCACAGGGATAAGCCCTGCTATCAGTCTCCTTGCCTAAACTGGGAAACACTGTCCTACAAGAACATCTGAGGCTGAACCTTAGACTGGCAGAGAGATGGGATGAATGTCTCCAGGCTTATGGCACTCCCCTTTGGCATCAGCTCTTGCAGTGCCTTTAAGAGGTCTGTTTTGACTGAAATGTAGAAACTTTTCTGATCCAGCTGCAACCAAAAAATTATCCATGATGGTTATTTCCTCTATGAATGAAAGAGTTTCTGTTTCCAGTTGTCAAATACAAATCCAATCCCACACACATCCTCCTGAAGACAATGAAACTTAGCAGATATTGTTCTACGTGTAAGATTTTCAAGTCAGAAGCAAGACTGAAGGGAAAGGTTTGTTATAGAGTAACCCCCTCTTCTCTCTGCCTATATATAATTGACTTCTTGTTCTATTTTGTGCTGTTTTTAATGATTAAAATGAAGAACTGCCTGCATGGGCATGTTTCTCTCCAGCTGACAGACATTATCATGAGTCTATTTCTTAGAGGCCAATCTACAGGTATTTTTGCTCTGTGTCAGTCTATACCTTCTGTTTCTCTTCCCCCATCTAAAATAACTCTTATTCTATCTCCAGAACAAAATAACACATATTCCAATGTGTGTGTGTCAATAACTGTTTAACTTTCTGTTTGCCCTCCTTCCAGGTAGTCTTCTAAAGCTTTTCCTTTGTTTCCATACTGGAATATTTATTGACATACTGTTGTGTTACGGAAAAATTTTTTCTCCTCCCATGTCATGCAAACAGCAGAACATGATGTCAGCACTGAGTAGTTGCAAAGATATGCTGGCTCACAGGTGCTAAATCATTTTTCCTTCAGTTATGTTGTTCCTGGGTTTCTGTGGTCTCAGACAGATTGAGCATTTTCTGTTGAAGAACATGGGTGTCACCCTTATGCAGGAAGTGCCACCTCTAATAGGGCAGAACCCCACAGGATCTTGACAAGACAGACAGATTTGGGCACTGCTAACAGGGTCTGCTTGCATTAAAAGATATGGCAAATGATGAACCATGGCCCAGGTCTCTGGAGGGGTTTTAGTTGTGGGCAGAAGATGATGGAGCAAGGAATGGGACTGGAGATTGGGCTACAAAAAGATTGGGCCACAAAAAGATTTGGCCCCTAGATGAATGACCAAAATTCATCCAATAGAGAGTCCTAAAGCCAGGGTTTGGCACAAGTTCAGAATACATCTGGGGTGTTGCATCTATCCAGGATAGAAGTTATCTACAGCGCAGGTTAAAGGTCCATCCAGGAGTCAGACCCAGAGACTGATGCTCCTATGACAGAGCACAAGCAGGGGATGAGGCTCCAGGGCTGAGCTGAAAATCTGGGCCCACAGGCAAAGAACACTGGTGGAGTCCCCAGTGGATTCTGGTCAGTGACATTTATACCTAACAGTGCTCCCAGGGCTCTGACCCTCAGGCACTCAGAGTGAAAACTGATTGAAGGTTACAGCATCTAAACCTTCTTATTCATGTTCACATGTGATAGTTGATGAAAGTTTTTGTACACCATGACTAGTTTTGGGTTCTCTTTCTTAAAACTCATTTGAGACAGAGGGAGAAACACCAAAGTCTTGTTAAGAACTATAAAGAATGCCATAAGATGTTTTGTTGAGGTGACAACTGTTTAATGTAGCCTGTAATATTAAAATCTCTTCATGATAAACCTTGAAAGGTGACCATTGTGAGACTTGCTTTTGATGAAGTTCTTCCCCCAGATCACCATGTCTGATGCCACATGCTCAACTCAATAGGTGCATACAAGAAACTGCATTTGCACTGAACAATAGTAATGGGATGCCAGGCACCCACCAAAACTTCTCTCTCACTCCTCTCTGCAGGTGGACAGGGGAGAGAAAAAATAACAAAAGTTTCATGAGTTCAGATGAGGACCAGGAGGGATCACCCACCAAATACCATCATTGGCAAAACAGGCTCAAAATTAGAGACATTAATTCAACTTATTGCTAAGAAAATCAGAGCAGGATAATGAGAAGTAAAATAAAATCTTCAAAACACCTTTCCCTCCTTCCCAGCTCTACCTCCTTCCCCAGCAGTGCAAGGAGACAGGGAGTGGGGGTAATGGTCAGTTCATCACAAGTTGTTTCTCCCACTGCTCAGGGAGAGGAGTTGTTCCCCTGCTGCCCTGTGTGGTCCCTACCCCGGGAGACGTTTCCCCATGAACTTCTCCAGCATGGCTCCATCTCACAAGCAATATTTCCCTGTGACCTGCTGCAACATGAGTCCATCCCACAGGCAAGAGTTCCCCTCAAACTCCTGCAGCATGGGTCACTCTTGCATGGGGTGCAGTCCCTCAAGGACAGGCTGCTCCAGCCCGGGGTCCTCTCTCCACAAGCCTCCCACAGGATTACAGCTTCCTCTCAGGCACCCACCTGCTTTGGTGTGGGTCTCCTTCATGGGCAGTAGGTGGATTTCTGCATCCCCATGGATCCCTGCATCCCCATGGATCTCTGCATCCCCATGGATCTCTGCATCCCCATGGATCCCTGCATCCCCATGGATCCCTGCATCCCCATGGATCTCCAAGGGCTGCACACAGGGCTACAGAGTGTCGCAGACATTTCTCCACAGAAATCCTTTTCTTTCATATTTCTGTGTCTTCGGGAGCCAGAGGCCCCCGAAGAGAAGGTAAACAATTATTATCAGCTGCTGTGGAATGCAATAGGATTCACCTTGATTGGCTCATTTTCTATGTTTATAATTAAGGGCCAATCATCAGTGCAAGCCAGGGGACTGAGTCCCTGGACACAACTTTGTTGTGGATTCTTTTCTATCTATTCTTAGCTTAGCTAGCAGCTCTGCAAACCTCTCTCTATATTCTATTAGTATAGTAATAATGTATTATATATCATATATTAATAAATTCAGCCTTCTGATCAAGATACAAGATTCACCGTCTCTCTCTCACCAGCAGCGACCCACTCAGGCCGCTGTAATATCTGGTGACCCCTCGTGTCAGAGCAAAAATTAATCTGATAAGACCAGAGGAGCAAAATTGCTGCACTGGGTAAAAATCCTGTATGTGTAGCATTTGATGGTTGCTCTGAAGCGACCTCAGAAAGTGGATTCAAGCCAGGAGCTGAAGAACCGAAGATCCTGATTTGGACAGAGTTCACAGCCAAGGCTGACCACAAAGAGAATCTTTCTTCTGGAAAACCATCAGGAAAGATGATGGAAAAGAGCAGCAGACCTGTGGAGCTGGCCAGAGCAAGCTGGACTCTTTCAAAAGGTACTGTTCACTTTTCTATCCCTGATGAACCAGCCCTTCGTAGCTTGTGGCTGTTCGTATGGCAAACACATGCCTTGCCAGAAGAGATTCAATTCTCCCCTTCAGAGGAGAAAAAAATAGCCCTCTGGAAACATTGGTGCAGGGAAGACGGTTTCTTTTTGTCAAAAACAGATATCTATGAATTCTTTCGATGGGCAAAGCTTTTTGGGTTCTTTGCTGATGTCTTATATGCTTTAGATGCTTTTGTCTGGGAGTGCATGGACTCGATTATCCAGTGCGTCTACCTGGAGGGACGCGTGTTGCCTTCCATCTACCCAGCATTTATAAAGCTTTTCCCAGTCCTGAAGCGCAGAGCAGCTTGTTTTCAGTGGATCTCTAATTGTTATGGCCAAGCTCCGTTTCCACCACCTTTGGCAGAAGACGCGGTGGGGGAGGACATTTTTCTTCCCAGCCCCCCCTGCTTCACGGCGGGGGGGGGCGAAACTTCGCGGCGCGAAGAAGTTTTTTTTACTCTTGCTCCGGAGCATGCTCAGATGGAGCCTCCTCCTTCCCCCCCTTCTCTCTCTCCGGGGGGATGGGAGCGGCCGCTCAAGCCAGCGCCGGCCTCTCAGACTCCGCCTTCAGAAACGGGGACGGCACCGGTCTCCGAGGTTTCCTCCACGGCCCTGCTAGAGCCGTCACTCCAGGAGATCCCGTCTCCGCCTCTCCAGGAGGTCCCGCCCGCGGTGGCACCGGTCTCCCTGCCCCCGCCAGAGCCTGTGTCGGAGAAGGCCGAAGAGACAGCACTTTCGCCGATTGACCTGTTGCTAAGCAACGGCGACGCTCCGCCGCTCCTCCCAGCTCCGCTGGTGCCCGTGCCGTGCCCGCCGCCGTTTTCAGAGCCCAAGGACGCAGCACCAGCGTGTTCCCGCGTGTCCCCGCCGCCTCCACAGCAGACCCCAGAGTCAGCAGCAGAAAACGGAGTTGAGCCCGCGGGACCCTCGGAGCAGCCCGCAGTGGATCCCACGCTCAGCGCGATTCCCTCCCCAGTTCCGGCTCCCTCCCCGATGCTTCCACCGGACGTCCCAGCAGTCGCTCCGGCAGGGGGTCTCTCCTTCCGTGGAGCGGGGGCTGCCCGCCAGCTCACTGTTGCGGCAGTCCAGCTGCCTGTTTTTAAGATCAGCATTCTCGGCGGTTTGGGGGGTGGTTTTTCGGGGATTGTCCCATGGAGGCCGCCGCCTCTCTTGTGTCCTAGTGGCATGGGGGGGCAGGTGCATCCAGAGAGTTCTGCCTCTGATCCCCAGCCCGGAGGGGATGGGGATGAAGCCAGGGGGCGGATGAGAGACAAACCCGATGTATTGCAGAGGGAGAGGGCACAGTTGGAGGAGACCATAGCTGGTTTGCTGTGGGAAACAAACATTCCCAGACCCGAGATGAAGATTCTCGGGGCAGCTTCTATTTCCCTGCTGCTGGCATGCCTCAGTGGTTTAGGGGAAAGGAAGCGTCTCACTACCCGTGCTGCCATTGTGCTGGCAGCAAGGCTCAGGCCCGTAGAAATGCAGAGCCTTCCTCATGGGTTTGGCCTGGGATGCTGGGCTCAGGAAATTCCTGGGCCGGGCCCGCTGCGAGGCCTCTTGATGTTTCTAGGGGTTCTGGTTTGTCCTACCGGTCCGGGTCCCCCTGTGTGAGCCAGTTTTGGGGTTCCTGGTCCAGTATGGGCCAGGGCCCCCAGGGCCTTTTCTTTCTCTGGCATTGCTTGGCTTGGCTGCTGCTCTTTTGCTTTTCGATCAAAAAAAAAAAAAAAAAAAAAAAAAAAAAAAAAAAAAAAAAAAAAAAAAATTATTTAAAATTGTGTTATGCTGTTTCAGGACCAAAAAGGACTCTCAGATGTCCAAAAGAAACAACTTCAGCTGATGGACTGTTCCTGAAACTCAGCTGCATGGACTTGAATTCTCTTTGCATTGTTTCTTGCAATTTTCTTATACTGTAGGATTGTTTTAGTGAATTATTAGTATTCTATATTTTATAGGTGAAGGAATTTCCTGTTCATTCCACATCAGCATTTTTCTTTTATTTTTATACAATTTAGAAAGGTGAGATGTCGCAGACATTTCTCCACAGAAATCCTTTTCTTTCATATTTCTGTGTCTTCGGGAGCCAGAGGCCCCCGAAGAGAAGGTAAACAATTATTATCAGCTGCTGTGGAATGCAATAGGATTCACCTTGATTGGCTCATTTTCTATGTTTATAATTAAGGGCCAATCATCAGTGCAAGCCAGGGGACTGAGTCCCTGGACACAACTTTGTTGTGGATTCTTTTCTATCTATTCTTAGCTTAGCTAGCAGCTCTGCAAACCTCTCTCTATATTCTATTAGTATAGTAATAATGTATTATATATCATATATTAATAAATTCAGCCTTCTGATCAAGATACAAGATTCACCGTCTCTCTCTCACCAGCAGCGACCCACTCAGGCCGCTGTAATAACAGAGGAATCCCAGCTCTGGCACCTGGAGTTCCTCCACCCCCTCCTTCCTCACTGACCTTGGTGTCTGCAGAGTTGTTCCTCTCACTTGTTCTCATTCCACTCTTCTCTGGCCACAATCACAACTGTGCAAAGACTTTTTGTTTCTCTTTCTGCCTCATTATGTTGTCACAAAGGCATTACCACCCTTTCTAATTGTCCCAGCCTTGACCAACAGCACATCCATCTTTGGAGCCACCAGAGATTGGATCTGCTGGACATGAAGGAAGCTTCTGGCAGCTTCTCACAGAAGCCACCCCAGTGACCCCTCATTACCAAAGCTTTGCCATGCAGACCCCATACAGCTGTAAGCTGTACACTGGCATAGTCAACAAGGTTTCACCCAAAAGGGCAGGGAAAACCCTTTGTAACTTCTGCACTGAACATCTAGTAAGATTTAGAAGCACCTGTAGTCCATATTTTAGATCATTAGTTTTAATGGTCTGTTCAGTTCAGATTCTAAAAGATAAAAATAAGTCCAGAAGAACCTCAAGGTTCCTCTAGAACCTAGGAAATGCCAGGCACAGCAGACTAATTGGACTGAAACAGGTCCATGGCAGGACAGAACTGCTTTGATGTGAGATAACCCCTTCCCATCATAGACCATCTCCTAACATTCACAGCTGCCCCTCAAAATTCCCTGCACCAGACCTGGCTGCTCAGATCCTTCTGCACAGCCAATATCTGCAGCAAAGCATGAAACCTGGGAGCTATTAGCATGGAAATGAGCTAATTTGGGTATGGGGAGTTAGTGCTTTTCATTATTTCTCCTTCCCTCACTCTCCCCTATTTGTGGCAGAATTGGTGGATTTTCTCCTTCTTTTTATGAAAGGACAGTAAAACTTATTAGGTTTGTACGTGTCAGTTTATCTTTTTTCAGGATTTCTATTCTTAACCTCTTCAATTTTAGAATGACGAAATTGTCAGGGTCCTACTCACCTTTTACCAGTCTGAAGCATATGTCAGGATGTTTTGTATCATTAGTGTCTTAAAGCAGTCTGGAAGTTGGGAACATTGAAATAGAAGTTGTGACTTTTCTCTCAGAGGAGCTTAAAGGGAGTGCTAATGTATTTGAATCCTCCCAGCTGTACTGCTACCTGAGGCTGTAAGAGCCAGTGAAGATATGAATCACAGAATCTTACACTATCCAGAGCTGGAAGGAGCCACAAAGATCATCGAGTCCAGCTCCTGACTCTTCACAGAAGTATCACACCATGTATGTTCCTGACAACATGTCCAAATCTTGGAACTCTGCCAGGCTTGGTGCTGTGACCACTTCCTTGGAGCCTGTTGCAGTCCCCAAACACTCTCTGGCTGAAAACTCTTTTTCTAGTATCCAACCTAAACCTCCCCTGACACAGCTTCAGGCTGTTCCCTTGGGTCCTGTCACTGGTCACCACAGAGAGGAGATCAGTGTCTGCCCTCCTCCTCCCTCATGAGGAATTTGTGTCTGCAATGAGATGTCCTCTCAGTCTCTTCTCCAGGCTAAACAATCTAAGTGACCTCAGCTGCAACTCCTGTGACTTCCCTTCCAGACCCTTCACCATCTTTGCAGCCCTTCTTTGAATGCTCTCTTATAGCTTTATATCTTTCTTATGTTGTGAGTTAGGCTTGTCCCTGAGAAAATTTCCTCCTGCCTCCATACAGGGAATGAACCTGCCTCTTTGCAATCCTTCAGACGTCTTCTAGCTGTTTTGAAGACAAAACCTCTTCCATATGGCATTCTAATTGCACAATAAAAGTGATTTAATTGGAAATAATTACTTTGTTTTCAAAGTATCACAATTATTTCAGCCCAGAGCCAGCTTTTGGAAGAATGTTTTGTAAAAGAGTTCACAGATGATGGAGCTGTCTGGTTAATTTTTAACTATTGTCTATATCCTTCAATTTACCTACTTGGTATTGTTTATATAGCTGCAAGGAACAAAGACAAAGGGTTGTTGGTAAAAGCAGTGAGAAATGAAACGAGGGCAGATAAAAAATATCTTCAAAGAAAATATCAGAAGGCCTTGAAAGAACAAAGGCTTAGGGGAAGTGCCTATTTATCTGTCTGCAGCCAAGTACGCAGACATGTTGGGGTTTTGTGCAGTTCGCGGGTCTAAGATCAAAAACTAAAAGAACATTTTACAATTCATTTCCATGGACAGTTTTGGGGAAAGCCAGAGCTGGCGTAGGGGAGTAAGTGAGGCAGGAAAAGAGCTATTTAAGGGAGATATTTCAGGAGTGACCCCAAAAGAAGGAGGATGAGGAAGCTTCAGACAATGAACCTGGCTCTTTGAGTGAACAAGGAGCATTTAAAACTTGGGAGGAGATTGTGAACTTTAGTTAGACTTGATGATGCTTCACTCTTGGGCTAACTCTCTCCTCTGGCAGCTGTTTGAGCAAATAAGCAATCCTTCATTTTGACAAAGCTCCTTTTTCCTCAGCAGCTGGTCAAAAGCTTCCCAGAGGAATCTCTTGGAGGTAGAAATTGTGGCTGAGAGACTGAGACCAAGCTACAAAGCAGCTGGACCTTGACAGAAATAAGAAAAAGAGTGCTGATTGCCTGACAGAGGTGTTTAAAAGGGACTTAAAGGGTGTCATACAGAGTATGGTTTACTTCATGATGGGGATTTTTATTTTGGGATGGCTTTGGCGTAAGAGCTATTCCAAAAATACTCCTTTTAGAGCCAGTCATAAGACAGGCTAAAAGTAAGCAATTCTGCTGCTGAAATGCATACTCACACAGACTTTGGCATTACTTTAATGATCCAGGTGTGACTTTACACTGGCAGCTCTACTGATGCAACTTTTACCTGTAAATCAATTTGTGGTAAAATGTCTACATTTCTGCTGTCACTCAGTTCATCCCAGCTCAGGTTTAATACCCCTTCAGAGGCATGATCTCATGGAATCAATTATCCTGCTGTGATGTGAATTGTTAAGGTCATTCTGTTATTAATTAATTGGTCGTGCAACATTAAAATAATCTCCCTAAAGTTCTCTGCTTTACAGATTAAGGTGAGCTTGTCCATAGACCCAGCAGTTTGAAGTGTCTCACCAGTAATCTAAATGACACTGATGTGCTGGGTTGGTAGTTATTCTCTGTATTGCAGAAGGGAAAGATTTCAATAAAATTTCAGCTGTGTTTGGATGCCTGTTGGAAATGCTCTCCCTGAAATACCAAATGAAATCCATGTGCCATAAAGAGATAAAGCAGAAAAGTGAAGATCATTTGACTATGTTTGAAGCTCATGTGAGCCCACAGCGTTAGACAGATGATGAGAAACAATGAAATGATTGCTTTTTAAAAACTTGGATGACAAGATTCAGGGAAGACACCTGTAAGGAACTGCTTGACCCCACTAAACAACTGATCATATTGTTTTTAATAATCTTCAGATGTAAACTTTTGAAGTTTATTCACAAACATCATTGCAATTTCCATGGGCAACTAATCATTGCTATTATAATCATGCCCAGCTGCAGCTGCCTGCAGTTAAAAATAGAATGTTGAATATTTTTTTCCCCTGTAGTTTGTTTTGGTAATTAAGATTCTGATAATTGGAGCATTATTGTGAGAATGAGAAGTATGAAACCTTTGCAAAGCTCACCTTGTGATCAAGCTTTTCATCTGAAGAAATTGGCTCAGAGGCTACTGAGAGGCAGGATTATTCCCTGAATCCTCCACTGCTCTCATTCTTGTTTTGATGTTTCTTTTAGCATCCCAGAGTGCTGATACAAATGGCTGTTTCCATTGTCAAGCAGTGCTTCAAGCCTTTTCTCTGCACTCAATTTATTGAATTTCTCTAATCCGCCCCTTCTCATGAACACCACTTGTCCTCTTGATCACTGGAAACTCCTTGTTCTTATTATCCTATTTAGGATATAAGGAACATAGAAACATAAAAAACCAAAAAAGTACCATGAGTGTGGTTAAGCTCTGGAAGAAAGCTTCACAGAGATGGTGGAAGCTCCAGCCTTGGGGATATTCAGACCTTGACTGAACCCTAAATCAGGGTCTGAGCTGCCTCACCCAAGTTGGAAGTTAGGTTTGACTTGAGCAGAGGAGTGGCATTAGATATTTCCAGGAGTCCTTTCTGACCTAAGGTTTTCTATGATTGTGTTCTTATCCCAGAGTAGAGTTATTCAATCATTTAATCTGAACCCTTGTAGAGTTTTGGCTATGGAAGATAGGAAGTCCTGAACTGAGTCCAAGAAGAAATTCAGGCCTCAAACAGCTCTTTGTACATTTAGATGTTATCTTTTGAAATCTACATCCCTGAACGTATATAAAAATTTTTCTAAAGCAAGTGCAAAATATTCCCAAACCAGATGGGGATGCATCTTAAACCCATACTGCCAAGAAGAGTAGGCAGCTCCTGAGGATGGACTGAGCTGGTGCTGCCTCAGCACAGCAGAACTTTGACTGAATGTCTCTGGGAAAGGGAAAGAATTTTCCTTTCCTCAGGAGACACCAAAGGCCAGTGCTGTGGGAGGTTTTGCACACATGCCCTTGCACCAACAGTGAGGCACTCAGTTGAACTAGAAAAAACTGACAGATAAATAAAAGGCTGTTTCTGTCTAAAAGTGCATGGTCCCAGGCACAGAAGCTGTTATATTCCCAGCATCTTTGGAAATGCCCAAGTGTGTTTTACAGGACAGTAAAATAGTGAAGGAATTTAAGGTTATGAAGTCCCTAAGCCCATAGCACAAAGCCTGCAGGTTCCTGAACTCTACAGACACCTTTCCAAGCAGCAAAACATCAACTCACCTGGGATTCTCAGAAGAGGTTTCTTCAGTTTTGTTTCCTAGTGAACTGACTATGGTGTCCATCATAGTTGTCTTTGTCTCCCTTCATGTACCAGTGAAATTATTAGAGAGTTTGGCACAGAGCCAGGGAGGTTCAGATTCCATTTTCTCCTCCCTCCTAAATGTTTTGAAGTTATTTCCAGTCAGCCTTGCATTCTGTCCATCCTTCCAAAGAGGGACCTCTGGTCCTAGAAAAAACAAAAAGGAGAGGACATAATTGTGGTGTTGCAGTTACAGCACAGAACTGGGGTGGGGAGAAAACGTTGTTCTGCTCCTTATTCTCAAAAAACTACTTCTATGTTGTATAACTTTTCTGCTGTAGCAATTGTTAGAAAAAATACAGGAAAATCTTACTACAGTAGTAAGAATACTATGTAATTCAGAATGCAAATCAAGCACGTGATTGTATTTTGCCTGGTTCGTAGGCTGCTTGAAAGACATAAATTAAAAGCTATGTGGAGCCCAGAGATGAGACATTAGGATTCAGTTTGAGTTCTTCACAAGATTTTTATTAAAAAATTACTTGGAATAAATGAAGATCAGACAAATTAATTTACATATGAAATGAGGTCTGCTTGGAATGCTCTGGTATTTGAGCTGCTGCTGAGATAGTTCTTTACAAAACCAACAAAAAAGAAAGATTTACAGAAATAAGTAGTATTTTTTTATTATTTCAACTGATATTCTTTGGAAAAAAAACAACTTCTAAAGAAAACAAAGCCTTCTGCAGAACTTTAGACAGTTATGGCTACAAGAACATTATTCAAAATATAACAATAATAATTAAGTTTTAATTGTAATTGCCTGAAAAGGTCAACTGATAATTTTGTGGAAAAATAAATGTGAGAACTACAAAACTGGCTGCATTTGTCAATATCAAAAAAGGAACTTCAATTATTTTTTCTTTTAAATGTCAGAGAAACTTTTGTTGTTTCAGAAATTAAAGGAAACTGCCTATGTTTGTGTTTAAGTGATGATGCTAGTGAATGTTACTGAATAATTTGAGAGAAAGAACAAAAAATCCAACAATCTGAGTATGAGATATTAATACTGAAGGCAATGTGGGCAAGAGATGGGATTTGCATATCTGAGTAACAGAGCAGGAAGCTGCTAACTTTCATCCTTGTTTTACATGCATATGTTTCAAGTTATTCTTAATTAATATAACATTTTCAGAGGTAAAGATCTACCAGATGTGAAGGTTTGAGTGATCTTAGAATTTGATCTTCCATTTCTAAACTGTAAACCACCCACAATGTGGCATCAGATATAATTTAAAAAAAACAAAGTTTATAATGCTTGACCCATGATCTTCCCTTGAGTTTTCAAACATCCCAGATATTCATAGCTATATTTACACTGAGCTCATTAGCAATAGTTATTTTGACTTACATTCATTGATTGACTTTCATATGGCTTGGAGGTGTGATAGAAATTCATTGGTATTTTTACAGTAATTTAGTAAAAAAGACTTTTTTCTCTAAATATGTTCAGTGGTGATGGATTGGTAATCCTACTCCTTGAAGAATAGTCCAGGGCATTCTTTATTATTTTCTTTTCTAATTTAGACATTATATAAAGTATCAAGATATGTTTTCTAGTGCAAACTTCAAAACAACCAAACAATTCTCCAAGTCAGGTTTGTCTGTTTGAGAGCAATTTCCTATGGCCATGCAAGCTGATCTGTCAAACTGTGACCCTTCCTCTTCCCTGGCATGTTTACTTTGGCAAGGCCACAAAGAGAGACACAAATTGTTTGGTTTAAATAACAACAATCAGAACATTGGAATCACAAGCAGATCACAACCCGGTGACATGGCAATGGAAATCTCTCAAAGTGCTGCCCACATTTTTTAAATGAGATGCTGTTACTGCATTGATTTATCCACAGTTAGATTTCAATAAAATAGAAGCTTGAGAATATCTGCATCTGGCATTGGTTAGGGGATATCTGGAGGCAGCTGGGGCTTATCCAGGCCCCACTTACCTCAATTCTAGTAAAACACCTGTGCCTTAAATTGCCTTTTAGTTCTCTGGCTGACTGGCACAGAACAACCCATGTCCATACTGTTAACTTTGCTTGCTCTCTACAGGATGACAGTACACAGGTCACTTACTGAGAGTTTCTGCCCTCTGCTAGGTTCTAGGGAAGTTCTAGGGAAGTTCTAGGGAAGTTCTAGATGTTCCAGACCAAAATTATGCTGGTCTGAAGAATACAGCAGTACATAGAGTCAGGGTCTGGTGGCCATTGGTTTTCCCTCATCTTTATTAGGAAAGTAGCTATAGCCTATGGATATTTCTTGTTGTGTCCAGCTCCACTTTCCTTGGTCCAGATTCTTTACATCCAGTGGGAACTTAGCTGAATGATTTAATGTAAGGCAGGAGCTGAGAGGACTCAATTTTCCCTCAAGGACTCAGATGGAATTATCCATTGTGTATAAGGTGGATAGACAGTGCTGCTTTCATGGAGATAACTGTCTCTTTCCAGAATATAAGGGAGATTTAGGCTGACAGCTCCCTGAAGTGGACACCTCTTGCTTATGCCTGAAGTAAGCTAGGATGAATCTGGGGCTTTTTCTTTCCATTCTTTCTTAAGGGAGTTGGGAAATGTATAAACTTAGTGAAGTTTGAAGATCAGGAAATTGTGGTCCAGTATATTTTAAGTGCTCACAAATAGTTCTTCCATCAGACTCAATTTTAAGCAATACATTTTTAATCTAATAATAAGACACAAACCCTGAAACCATCCAGGCTGGAAAGATCTACAGTCTCATACAGACTAATAAAATTGAGAGTTGATATCTGAGTTGATAAAAATTGGTAATTGATATCTGGTGTTTACCATCAACATTGCAGGAAATACATTAAAAGAAAGACAAGAAGATTTACATTTACATGACTGTGTATGACACAAACTTTGTAACAAGTCTCCAGATTTGTATTATTATGCCCCACTTAAGGTGGATAATGCAGTGGTTTAATGCAATCAGAAATGCTTATCTGTTTCTCTGTGTGTCATCATCAACAGACAAGGGCTGAATACACTCACTGACCCATAAAGTTCAGGAATATCTTAATGCCACGCATTAAGGATGCATTTGGGCAATTAAATTGTCTCCTGTATTTCTAATGAACAAAAAGGAGCAGGACTGTAATATCACAAAGCTGAGTCAAAGCCAGGAAGAACTCCTTGATTTTTTATTTACTTTCCCTTGTTTTAGCAATCATTTTGGTTTTTCTAATTTAAGTGGCCTATATGTTTCAGGACCAAATCTAATAGAAGAAGAGACATCTGCCTGATAGTCTGACAGTAAAATACTATTAATAGCAATACCAATACAATCACTGCTCACACTGGAGTCCACTGATTTATCTTCTAGATGGGTAAAGAGTCACAGTGCAAGGCTAAGTGCCTTTTCCAATGAGGAAACTGTCTGGACTGTCAGAGCTCACAGTTAGCTGCAGGGAGGGAAGAAGATTAAATCTCTTCAACCCTCTACAGTGAGAATGCCTTTGGTTTAGAGAAGAGAGTTTGTGGAAGCAGAAATGAGTGTTCCCTGACATTTTGCCTGGGACGAAAGAAATGGAGAGTAGGAGTGGGGCAAGCACTGGACTAACCTGCTCCTGTTTTAGTGCTCTGTAGCTTCCCTACATCATGGATCCTACTTTTCCTATCCTTCTACCTGGTCTTCAGGAGTCAGGAGACTGACAGTGGGAAATTAAAAGAATAATTTAAGTATCAAGGTATTTTAAAACTGAAGGAAAAATAATGGCATTGAAATTTTAATTCTTCTTTTGATCTTAGAATTATACAGTTCTCTTCTATGTTCAGAAGGTCCCATTTATTACAAAAAGAAAAGAAAAAAAATGATCCTGGGTATTAGGGCTTCAGGAAATACAAGATATTTTGAAACTTGGAGTCTAAGACTGCAGCTAATCTTGCATCCACATTGCAGATATGTTACCTACTCTGTATGAGGAGAAAGGCAAAGCCTATGCACTTGTATCTGTCTGTGATTTGTGGAGGTTAAGACCCTGATACTTCTGCAGTGAAATGTGGGGATGGAGCCTCTGTACCCATTAATCCTACTATTGAATTTAAACTCTTCCTGGATTTCAGGCCTCAGATTTCTGCAGTGAGCAATCAAACAGAATATCCCTCTGCAAAGCCTTGCTGACATGGCTCTGGATCTTTTGAACCCTCCCAACTGAGATTTACCACTTACAGTATCCTTTTGCAATTTTCTGTGAGGCTTTTGGCAAATCTCATCCTCTAATAATACAACAAGATCAAAACTCCAAGCAGCAAGTCTGGTTATTGTGAAATTATTGATACAAAGACAAGTTTTTATTCTTATACCACTGGCTACAACAGAAATTGCTGCCAGAGGGAATCCAGCACTACCTGTACTTTCCAAACACATTGTGAATAGAGATAATTTCCATTTCATGTCAATAACAAATCCAGAATTGTCCTTTCTTTATCTCTTTAGAAGGTTCAGAAAAAAATAATTTCTTAGTTGCAAAGCCTTCCTTTCTCTCTCTTCCACTTGGGATCTTCTTTGTGCAAGAACTTTTCTCATGCTTGAAAAAATTTTTCATTTCTCTGGCTGACACATTGCCTAAACCTCCCTGACAGTAGCTTTGCATCTTGGTTTTTTATACTATTTGCTTTCAGGACATGATTTGCAGCCAGAAGGACCAGGGTTCTCAGCCATCCACTGCAATAACAAAACAATGCAGAAGAAAAACAAAGCGAAAACAAACTCACAATTTACAAATAGCTGAACTTTCTTTCCACTTTCATTTTGTGTCCCCATCTGTTTTTTTAAGAGGAGAGACCTCTGAGACATCAAAGAACCCTGTAGGGACAGCTGCTTCCACAGCCCTGACAACCTCAGGAGGTCACTAAAGGACACATCCCAAAATATGAAGTGTCTATTGCAAAGAACTGATGAAGCATCTCATTCCTAGGCTCTTCACTCCTCCTGGGCCTGATCCCTTACTGCTGACTGCAGTGAAATAAGGGTCAGATTGGGTGGCATTTACCCAGATGACAATTTGCCTCACTCAAAGCACACAAAGGACTGAGGCAGCTGGGAGCTTTAGACCAAGTGTGTTTCATTCCCTGGAGTTGCACGTTATGATAAAAAACTGAGCAACCAACCAACCAAAAACACTAGAGAGGGAAAGAATGAAAACTATAATAACATGCAGGAGATTCCATCCTTGATTCTCTCATCAAGTCAACATAATAATGATAATTTAAAAAATTGCCTAGAGGGGTTTTTTTATTTTCCCCCAGGTAAAGGTAGGTCTGTTGCGCGTTGAAATGCCACTGTCAATTGCAAAATATCAAATGCTGTGAAAAATACCCAGACCCAGAAAGAACAACAGTTTCTTGATTTTATTGAATTTCCCAGTTAATGTTGGTTGGCAGAATTTATGTTAAAATTTAAAAAAAATCAGTAATTTATACTCAAGACTGCTGTTTGGGTTTCTTGGTTGTTTTGGTTTGAGAGTTTTGTTTTATTTTGTTTTTGCTTTGTTTTTGTTTTTATTTGTATTTTTGGGTTTTGTGGGTTTTTTCTTTTTTTTTTTTTTTTTTTTTTTTTCAAATAAGATACCCATCTAAGCCCTTTTGCCTTTCTCTGAGAGGTAGAAATATGATTTTCACTTCCATCACACAACCAAGCTGTTGATAGATGGGTTGATCTGACACAGCCAAGGAAAACTGAAAACTTGGACCTCATATCTTCACAAATGTGCCAAATGAAGCTTATTTAGATAGAGGCACCAGGTCACTTTTCAAGCACAAGTGGGGGCTGGACAGCCACCACAGTTTTAACTCAGCTTTTCATCTGTGCTGGACCCAGGTAGAGCTGGCTCCCCTCTTGCTGTTCCTAGGGGACTGAGAATATTCTGTGTTTTAAAACCTTGTCTGCTCCATGAGCAATTTTCTCAGTAAATTACTGACACTTCTGGAATGAGCCTCTGGGCAGAGATGACACTTTTCTATGTGCCAGCAAAGGCCACCTTCATCTGTCTTGAACTGTTCTGCTCGAGGACAAATTCCAGTTTCAGAACATTTCATTGTTCAATTTCATTCTTAATTGCAAAACATACTTACATGAGGCCAGATCTTGGTGTTTGGAGTGTTTATCCACTCTCTTGAAGGCCTAACTGCTTGTTAGTCACCTCCTAATTGATTGCTGTGGAACAGTGATTAGGAAGGCTCAGACAGAGGATAATGGCTTCAGGTGGGCTGTACCCTGGGCAGCCTGAGTAACCCCAGGCATTCGTGTAAATCACTCCTTGATAAACAGAGCGAGGTCAGGGCCAGCCTGGGGAAGGTGTGGTGTGCTGAAGGACCTTTCACTCATCATTTGGCCATGTCAGCTGAGTGACAGCTCCAGGAGCAATTGGACTGTCAGTGACATCTGTCTTTGTGGACAACTGCTTCCACCCTCTCTTTCTAACTATTTTGGGGATATTTTGAACACTGTACCGCTGGCTCCATTTGCTTGTGGCCCTTCTCCAAGGCACTAAACCAAAGGAATATATCTTGCTCCCATGGAATTCAATGTTGAGTTACTAAGACAAGAGGGGCAGAAAACTGCTTCTGGTCAGGCAGAGGTGTCATTTCAGGCACTGAGAAAGCTCAAACTGGTTTGTCCTCTGCAAACAGAGGAGCTCTAGGCAGGAGTGAAGGACCGTGTGGGTATGGCAGGCATTGATGCTCAAAGGGAGCTCTGCCCTGGTGAGCTGATCACCTTTCCTGCTGAATCTTCATGGATGGGCTGGGGGCAGCAGTCAAGTGTCCTGAGGAGCAGAATTTGGGCCCTGTGTCTACACAAGTGTCAGTATCCCCAGTCCCTGTACCCTATGGGGGAGAAAAACCAGGGGTGGAAGGAGGAAGGTAGGCCTGGGAACAAGGGCTGGGGGACAGTGTTTTAATTTTGCTTTTTTTTTCCCTCAGTGGTTGAATCTATTGAAAGTGACGATAAATTAAATAACTTTTCTCCAAGTCAAGTCTGTTCTGCCCGTGATGGTAATCAGCAAAAGAATCTCCCTCAATATATCTCAAACCATGAGCCTTTCCAGTTTATTTTGTCACCTGTCCTGCTAAGGAAGGATGATGGAGCAGCTGGGGGGGTATCCAAGATCAGCCCACCACAGTCACAGCCCCTGTCTTTCAACCTGAAGCTCACTGCAACTTGACACAAAAGACCTTGTTTAGCTCTTAGCCAGCTATTATAAATGCATAGTCCATATGGTGTATAAACATAACCATGAGATAAATAACATTTTATTAAAATAACTGCTAAAACAGGAGAAACAAACCAAAAAATAACCTTGACAAATGTGTGGCCTTTCTTCAGCTAGAGTGTCTCTGTGTCGATAAGCATGGTCTCTTTTTGTAAAAGAATTGAATGCCTGTATAAAAAACAATCAAGATCTAAAAAGACTGACTCACTGTCTGAGATCATTATCTTGTGTCCCCTTACTCATTGGAGACAAGTAACTTTCGCTGATGGGTGACCCAGGCCACCTAAAGACTGAAGTGTTGGAGCAGGGATAAATTGCTTTTCTGCATTATATTTTTTTTCCTACCACTTCAGAGGAAAGTTAGGCAAACTTTAAAAGGTATTAACTTTAAATAGGCTGAAGTTAGGTATGATGCATCCTACCCTTAGCTCCTGCCCTAATCAAGAAGGATAACAAGGTAAACATTTTGGCTGGGATAGAGGGCAGCACTCACACCATCTGGCTATTTTAGATACAATGCAGTATGAGATGCTGCATGTACCACTGGTGCCTACAAGGAGCACTTTGAAAGCCCCAAGTCACCTGCCAGCTACACACAGGGATCCACAGAAATGTGCCCAGGGGTGTCAGCACTCCTGAAAGGAGTGACCTGCTGCAAGTGCATAGGCCTGGACACTGCAGCTGGTTTTAAAATGGGACCTCCCTGCAGAACTCTGGAGTCTTAAAGATGTCTGGAAGATTTGCAAAAATTATCCATTCAGGTAAAACATTAATCTTACAGAAGGTAAAGGGGAAAGTCATTTGGATGCTTTAATAGCTCTCCCTTGACACCTCTTATCCTTAGAGGTCTAGATACCACTGTAAATCTTGTCTGATAGACTTACAGCCTCACAGGGAGTTAGGTGGGCTAGTGCTCCATCAGCAGCTAAAATTAGAGTGCATCTTTGTTCTTTCAGCCATCTCTGAATTGCTGTTTGTCTATCCATTTAAATTTGAAGAGAAAAATGCCACTTGCCTTATCCTTGCACTGGTTTAGGAGTGCCAAAGGTTGGTACCTCCATAGCAAATGGCAGCCTGAGCCTTGGTGCCAGGGAGTCCAAGCAGACTGAAAGTGTGTCCCTTTCCTGCACAGAGGAGAGAGCAGTGATAGCAGTCTCCCAGCCTGAATGAGCAGATGCCCATTTACAGATGAGAAAATTCAGGATAAATGAGCACATATGCTGTGGCCAGTAGCCATTGCTTTGTTCCCAGCCTGTGAATGTGCCAAGCCTATCAACAACACCATCGAGAAGTTAATTCACAGCTACAGACAGCAGATGCTGAGGCATCCTCCACTCCCTGAAGCCTGTTTATTTCCCACTAAAGGTAAAGCCTGTGCTTTGCAAAACCCAAGATTTCTGAGACAAAAGAGCTCAGCAAGTATGGCTTAAGCAAAAGCTCCTGGTTCAGAGAGCACTTGGCTCCTGAAAATGCACCATAGCTTCTTCTAAACTTTTTTTTTTAACACTTGCCTGCTCAGAATCAGGAGGTATTTTGGTAGAATAATGAATATAGCTTTATGATAATCCATCAAGATAAGCAGCAGTTCTTTTATCAGAGGCAGAAGTAGAGATCTGAAGTAAGAGCACAAGGAAAGACTCAGTCACCCCCAGGATGAGCACATGCAGTCCATACAGCAACCATGGGAGGCACAGGAGGAAAAGGCACATCCTAGCAGTGAGCAGTTTAACTTGGTCTCTGTTTTGAATCTCGGGGGTGGTGAGTGTGACCTTTTCATCTGAGCATTGTTCTAGGTCATTTGTGGCAGAGCAAAACTGAAACCTGCACTTCTTCCCTTTACCCACAGAGATTTATACTTTGCTGTCAGTTCCTGCCTCCAGGTTCCTCCTCCATGAGAATAGTGCTGTGCTGCGGGCTGCAGGTCAGTGCAGCACAAAGGAGGATCCCTGAGAGGAGCTGTCCTCTGCCCACGCTGCCAAAAGCACATCCTGGCTGCCCTGGCTGAAGGCATCAGGCTGTGTGTGCTGCCACCTCACCCTTGACAGCTTGTGGACACTTTCTATTTTTGGCCATGCGTTCCAGCTGCTCCCCTTCCAGCTCCATTGCACCCTTAACCCAGCACTGAGCTAAAGGATAGTAAAGGATTATCAAGATCTGCCTGTCATAAAGACTGCACTCTGATACCTGCAGTTGCTTTTAAAAAGGAATATGTAAGTGTTCAGTGACACTGCCTGTGCATTTTTTTAACAGCAACTTTTTTTGTCCTTGTTTCTCCTCAGTTTAGATAGCTTGGATTTGATATTTTTTCCCTTTGGTACTTCCATTCTGTGTGCCAGCACTGAGTTTACAGCTTCTGTTAGTGTCACCATGGTCTTTTACAGTAGGAAAGGGGGACCTGAATGTTGGCCTTTGCTCACATACAAATGTGTCTGACCATTGTTTAATGAAATTCACCCACATTTGTTCTTTAAAAAATGTCAATCAATACCAATACTAACTAATTTTTAAGTCACAGAATGGCTTGGGTTGGAAGGGACCTTGAAGATCACCTAGTCCCAGCGACCTCTGCTGTGGGCAGGGACACCTTTCACCAGCCCTGGCTGCTCAGAGCTCCTTCCAACCTGACCTTGAACACTGCCAGGGATGGGGCATCCACAGCTGCTCTGGGCAGCCTATTCCAGTGCCTCACCACCCTCACAGGGAAGAATTTGTTCCCAATGTCTGATTAAAATTTACCTTATTTCAGTTTAAACCCATCCCCCCTCATCCTGTCACCACAGCCTCTTGTAAATTGTCTCTCTTTCTTGTAGTATCCCTCCAGGTACTGAAAGGCTTCCAGGTCACCCTGAAGCCTTCTCTTCCCCAGGTTGAACATCCCCAATTCTCTCAGCCTGTCCTCATAGTAGGGGTGCTCCCTCTCTAATCACTGGGACCCTCCTCTGAATTCACTCCTCATCCTCAGGTGGCATCTTCCTGGCATCTGGTTTCTTGTCCTGTGTGAATTTTGTCAGATCTGGAGGCAGGGGTTTAATTTGTTGTAGAATTATTAATTTACTTATGAATCAAAGAAGAGCAGATGAGGACCATGTCCTACCCCCAGCTGGCAGAAGCCAGTTGAGTGCAGCTGAAATCAGCTCAGTTAATTGATAAAACAACAGCTGAGGACCAAGCTGGGTAAGCCTCTGTGAGTTCTTATAGGAAAAATGTTCCCAAATTTCTACTTCAGTTTTATATTAAAGCAGCCAAACTTTTCTGAAGCAGTGGGGATGAAGTGGGAGGTTAAGATATTAACCATTAGAGTGTTTTTCAGAACCACTCTGCTTCTGCACTTCATGTGGGCTTCTCCCTGACCTGAATTTGGAACTAATTGACAACTAGTCAGAAACAGATATTGTGGCTGGCTTTGCTTTGAGTTCTCGTATCCTCAGGGCTAGAGAGCTCTGCTACAGTCTGGAGAAGTTGGGAGCCAGACAAGGGGAGAACTATTATCTGAAAATCAAGTAAGGCTGTAGTCTCTGATGTTTGGCCCATGATGCAAGGAAAGGCTGGTTGTTCATTTTCCTTTGGTAGAAAAGAAAAGTAGGACTTGTAATGCCAAGGCTGATTAGGCAGCTGTGAGTAATCAAAGGAAACACTATTGTGTTTAAGATCCTGGGAATGTAAATATGAGAAAAAGGGTAGACAAAATCATCCCCAGCTGTAAGGAAGACAGGTTATTCATGTTGGAGCTCAGCAATGTGCTAAGAGCCAGGGAGGGTTCAGCTGTTCCCCTCACTACATCCTGGCAGGAAGGCTGAGAAGGGCTGTGGTGGTCAGTGGGGCCATGTACAAGAGAGGGTCTGTCCTCCCCTCCATGACACAGGAGGAGCCTGCACAGATGGATTCACACAAATACAGATATAGACACCTACACTCTTCAACCCACGTCTGGCATCAGATCCTGACCTCCCCACAAAGGAACACCAAGGTTCCTTGCCTGCTCTTTATTAATCCTTGGTTTTGGAGGACCAACTTCATTTCTCTCTTACTAAAACTCTTTTGTCCTACAGGGATTCTTTCTATTCACAAATTCAGGAGTCTCCTTCATTTGTAGCTCATAGCCCAGAAAATCAGTTAATTGCATGAACCTCAACATTTGAATGCTTTTTTTAGGAGCCATGGTGAACTGACTCTTTTGTCAAATTCTTTTGCAAGAAACAAAACTTGAGCTCTGGTCTATGGGGAGAAAAAGAAGATAGTGAAATGAAATCATATGTCCCATGTGAACAACAACTTTTTGGTACATTAGCAGTTCTGGGATATGCAGCAAGGGATTTTAGAAACTGCAAAACTTTCTCAGGAGACTTTTTTCACAGTAGCTGTTGGAGTGATATCATAGAATTCTTAGGAGAGGGCAGACTTATTATTAGCAAAGTAAAAGCAATATGGCCTCACTCATTTCTGGAGATCAGCTTGATTTTTACATTTGAAGGAGAAAGGTGAATAAAACCCAGGAAAAACCAAATATAAAACAGAAAAGATAAAGCTAAATATCAAAATTCTGTAAGTTTATTATCTGACAACTCCCATAGAGTCACAGATGACAAAAATGCAGAAGTGCTTGGTGGGCTTTTAATGGTTATTTTATAATTAATCAGTCAGATGAGACAGTTAAATTGCAAACTGAACATGCATTATTATGAAAATCAGAAAGTGGGTTTTAAAAAGAGATAGAATATAGCAATTACCCTTTATTTTTATGCCAACAAGGCTTTAAACAGAATCCTACCAGAGAGATAATTTTTCAGCAGAAAGATAAGATTTTATTGCTTCTAGGCATTTATTCTAACCCTGAGTACTCTCTTGCTCACACTGTTTTAAACCTACCCTCAGTAGAGACCAGTGCAGCAGAGTGGTTCTCAGCTCTGGAGCTCAACTACCTCTCTGCACCCTTAAACTCCTCTTTCTGGAGGCTACACCACAGCAGGAGCTCAGGTGATCTCAGAGCAATGTGGAAACCCTCATGAAGATTTATTTCCTAGTCCTGATGCAAGAGTACCAGGCTGCACATCTGAAGAGCAGCTTGGCCTTGGTCTGCTGTCAAGTGGTCGTTCATTTGGGCAGGGGGTAGAACTCAATTGTTATAATACAGAAGAAAGTTGTTGTGGAAGGAGGAGGGACCCACACAAGAATTCTTACTGCTCTGTTGAGGCTTTTATGCAGATCAGATGTTATCTCAGATTCCCAGACCCCAGACACCTCTGCTGTGCTCTGGTCAGGTGTTTATAGTTCAAGGGACTGGCAGAGCAAGCAGCCAGCCCAGTGCTGGTGTTGTAGATACTCTTGATTCTTCTGTCTTCTGACTATCAGTCCAAGAAAAACATTTAATGCCTTCCTCATCTGAGCTTTTTAGATTATTTTATTCGTTTTTCTGTTAAATTGATTTTAGTACCAGCTGTGAGCACTCAGCATTCGAGTAAATTAGACCCTGGGATCTGCTGTTTGTCTCCTTCCCAGTACAAAGAGGAGCTCAGAGAACAAAGCATTCTGAAGTGGTTTTGTCCAGGATTACATGAAATCTATAGCACAGGGAAGTGGAAAACCCACTTCTTCAGTTCTGCCTATCATCCTACTGAAACTGCCTTTCTGTTTCAGGAAAAAAAGCAGGTTCTCACAAAAAGCCCAACAAATTATTCTCCTGTATGAGTTTGGCTCAATTCAAGGACACAGAAGCAAAATAATTCATGACCAGGTATTTAAATATTGTCCTGTAATGCTTATACGCAAATCATCATTCCCAGGGCCATATTGACTGTGATGTTTCCTTATTTCTAAGTGCTTTACTTTGTACCCTCAAGCATTCATCACTCTGCATTAAAGTTATTTCTGTGCAGACCAGGAAGGGAGAAAGTTATTCTGGTTTAATTGCTTCTACCGTAAGGACTGATAGGTATAAAACATATCAAGGGAAAATTTGTGTCTACCAGAAGTCTGTAGGTGGTTCAGGTCATGGACTTTTGGGCTTAGGGCTCCACATCAGGTATAGGCATTAATGCTCAAGCAAAATAAACTTCAGAAGATTATATTGATATATAAGAAATTATTATGTTTTTATTCTTATATAGAAACATAAATTGCTAAAGGTCTTTGGGCCTGGTTTCCAGTTTTTCTTTTTCTGTCTGCTTGTCCCACTATGAGTTTCTGGTAATACACAACATCATGAACTTTTGAGAGGATTCTACTGTATAAAAATAAATGTATAAAAATGTACATAGGGATGCAACTCAATACAGAAAAGAGAAAAAGCACAGTTCCACCCTTCTGTGAGGCTAAATTTCAGGATGTGTAAGAGAGATGATTTAGCTGCACTGCTTTCTATAGAAAATGCCAACAAATACTGCAACAGTTCTGTGAAAACAACCCTTCATCCTGGCTTGAAGATAGACACAATTAGTGATGCCTTCCTGACCTCATGTGTGTGATACCAAAGAAGACACTGACCAGCCTTTAGAGCCAGCCACATGCCTTAGGTCAGTACTTTTGGTTAGGCTGTCTCAAGTGTAACCTCTCAGTGCAAGAGCACATTGCACACTCTCGGGTCATCCTAAGCTGAATGCCCCTGCCCAAGTTTCTGAATATCCTGAAAGAGGGAGAGGTGGAACACTCACAGCCCTGCTGTATTCATGGCCAGTGATATGACTGAGAAATTAACAGGCCATGGCAGGTGTATTTACCATACTTCCTTTGTGAGACCAACCTCCTTACAGGGCATTAGGTTCCTCCTTTCCTCCTTCTTCTCACATAGACTTCATTCTTTTCCACTTGCTTCTTTTTTTTTTTTCTTTTTTTTTCCTTTTTTTTTTTTTTTTTTTTTTTTTAAAGTAAAGCTTTCTCAGGCAACCATTGACAGCAACAGAAAAGAGAAAGGAGAAATGCCATTTGCTGGTTATATCCCATCCCCATGTCTCCAGCCTTCTGACCACCCTGATGGCCTTCTGCTCAACTTGCTGCTCTTTCTCAGTGTCTGGGGAGCCCAAACAGGGTTTCTTCCATTTAGTGTCATCTATAGCTTGTAATAAATACATTCCCTCTCCCCAGCTGGGCTCTTTTAGACAAGGCAAAACCACATCAGCCTCAACATCACACCCTGGAAACACAATTGGCGATCAGAGGGTTGCATGAACCTCACCTTTTTTACTGAGCTGATCCTTCCCCAGTGAGTTTCCAGTGTTGATGCCCTATCTGGCATCACTGATCATCCAAGTTCCCTTTCCAGGGAAAAAATCACACTCCCCAAAGTGAAATTTCCAAAGTCACAGCCACCCCCTGGAGTGAGTTACAGCTCACTCCAGTGAGCTGATCATCTGAATCCTCCACGTTTTCATTACTGCATATTCCTTAATGAAAACTTTAATAAAATCTCTGAAATCTAATAGCAGGGTACAAAAAGGATGAAATTTCCAATCTGGGAGAAGGCGGCCTCATTTTAATCCTGGCAGCAAATATTAAAAATGGAATTAAATGCAAAAGAAAGAAAAACTAAGAAAATGTGATTATATGTACCCAACAAACCTAGAATCCATATAATATTTCCAACTACTTTTTGTTATACCTCTCTGGTGAAGCACACACTAGATTGTCAGTGTACTTTGTAAACAGTTTGGCCAAAGGGCATCTGTTATTTATTTCTACTAAAATGCTTCTTGCAGGGTAAGAATTTAAGTAATGACAAACACAGCAATAAAAAAAAGTGTAAATCAATGTATATAGTGACTTATTGCAGACATAAACTCTGTCTTTGGAGAGAAAAAATATTTTCATATACCACTGACCTATGTCAGAGCCTTTAGAAAATAAAACTGTCCAGAGATGATTTATTTTGCTTTATTCAAAACATGTTATTTGATATCAAATGACATCTCAGACTTAAACCATACTCATTCATTCCCTGAACCTTGTCACATATATACCTGCTACTTACACCTTTACTGCAGAGAGGAACTCTCCACTTCAATGCTCTAAATGAATTTTTCCAGCACAGGCAATACCACACAACATTCAAATTTGTGTTCCAATGATTTAACGAGGACGTGAGCAATGGCCACTGGCAGTGTGTGACCTAAGCAGATGAGATTGTCAGAACAAAATAAATGAGATTTGTGGTGGTTGTTTGGTTTTTTATTTTTTTAAATTACTGTTTTGCTACTGCAGGTAAGAAAATTGTAAGACAGGAGATGTACTTTGGAAAACAATTGCAGCTGCAGGCAAGAAACTATCAACAAGCACATACTGCAGATTTCTTTCCTAAAGTCCTGTTCTGTTTCCAGTGGTAGTTTTACAGATCTCCAAATTACACATTAGAAAAGAGAGGGGAAAAGTTTTAAAAAATGGTACAACCACAGAAATAACACTACTTAAATAAAACTCCATTCATATATTATTGTAAGTTTTACTTTATTATTTTGTAATAATCAAACCCAAATAGGTTGCAGTACTTATGAAATATTGGGATAAAATATCCCTGGAAAACTTCAGCTAGTAATTAAAAAAAAAAAAAAAAAAAGGGGATGCCTATGAGGGCAAAAATGAGGAAGAAATTATCCTTGTTTGGAAACTTCCACGTCTGGAAGTAGTCCCATCATCTTTCCCTGGAGGTGAAAAGCTCTGTAAAGATGGTTGGGCTCTTGGTACTGGACAATACAGACATTTTGGCCTATAGCTCTGCATTGCCTGTGGGAGTAGATAACTCTTCTCTCTTTGTGTAAAGAGCCTGAAGGCAGGAAGATTTCCTACACTGGACCACTGAGTTTGATGGCCAACGTGAGGAGGTTTGAATACACTTATTTGTATGGATGAGGCTCAGCTGACCTACTGTAAACTTCTGCACGTGACCTGCTTATCTCCAGTGCTTGCACAAGCAGTGAGAGAAACACCACACACCTCACACAAAAAAGGAGGAGTCTGAAAATGAACACAGAAATTTTGCTTCAAAAATACTGTGTCTCTCCACTGACTGAATCAGGAATTTTAGTTATTTTTAAATCTGATTTTTATATATTTTATGGTCTGCATAAGTTTAGCATAAGCTAAGTGGTTACACAGCTGAAGTCCATCCTACATACTCAGAAATAAACTACCCACATAATTTTATCAAACTTTTATTAGTTGGTTTTCAGGCAGGTTCCAATGTTATCAGAAACATAATTTTACAGTGTTATTTATTACCTGTGATCTTTTCACTGTTGAAGAAAATCTTTACTAAACAATATGAGTTAACCTTTGCTACTTCCACTGTGGGAAAAAGACTTGGAAACTGCAAGTCTGTTAGTCTAAACAATAAATATTAACCTTGTTCTAAATAATTATATATAAGATCCAAAAATATTCCAGGTAAATTTTGAAAATAACTCTGTGAGAACTCTTCTTGATCTGCCCCAACAGAAACTGAATAATGACTGATATAACCCATAGATTCCATCAAAGTAAAATTTTCAACTTTGAATACCTAAAGGGAAGTCTAACATCCACTTTCTGATAACTAAATGATTTATTGATTTACTTACCAAATTCAGTTTATTAAACATGATCCATCTGCCTAAACACAGGGATACAGCCATTTGAGACATGCTCTCAAGGTCTCAGAGTGACCCTAACTCCTGTGCCACAAGGTTTTTGAGGAACCCTGCTGTCCCAGCTGGAGATCAAGCACCTCTGTCCCAGGCTGGGGAAGTGACCCTGGTCTATAGAGGCAGCCCAGAGCAGAGGAAACTTTTCTCCCAGGACCTGGAAATCAATCATATCCCTCTCTGTTGATGCCATTCTGTAAGCAAACAAACCAGAGAAGTTTAACCTCAGCTACTGGAGTAGTGCCCTTAATGGAGTAATGCCTTAATGTAAGGCACTTTGGAACTCTGTGTGGTCTCTTGTACTAATGGAGATTGCTGGTCACATTTAATGTCTTTAGTAAAACATCCAGTCTCTGTGGGATTGCAATTATGCATAAAGAGGCCAGGGAATGAACAAACAGATCTCACTGCAGGCAAGTGAGATTAAGTGAGTTTGTTAGAGGTAATGGTAAAGGGGCTGCAGGTACAGCAATGTGCTGTGCTTTGCTACCAGGAATATCTCATTCAGCTGTGTTATCTCCCACCACACAGGGTGCCCAGACCCCACAGGTCCCAATATCTGTCAGTCAGAACTGACAGATATTATCTTTGCTGGTCTCTGCAGGGATATTTGGGTTCTTGAAGGAAAATGCTGAATAAGCCCAGAGAGTGCAGTGTGCTGTGGACAGAGCTGGCAATGTCCCTGCAGCAGTCCTCGTGCAGATGTGACATTCATGTGTACAAAGCATGTGCAGTCCCACCTGCCCTCAGTGTGTCAGGCCCAGTGGTCACAAACTGCAGCAGATTTCACCACCAGAAAGGAGGGAACCCTGAGGCTCACCCTGACCTTGGTCAGTCAAGGCTATGGCACTGAGCAGCACTCAGCCCTGTTCTTCCCCTATAGGCTTTGCTTGTTCCTGCTCTCAAAATATTTACCAAAGACCTTTCAAAATGCTAAGTGATGTGTCTTAATATATATCTTGTTATTGGTATTTCCTTTATTCAGTACACTAATGACATACAAAAAAAGCTCCAAGGGAGTAGGGTGATGTGACTTTATTCTGCGAGGGTCAGGCTGGATGGTCCCTCTCTTGAGATACCCTCCAGACATTTTTTATTCTGGCTGCAGTTGTTTACAGATGACATTTCATACCTTCTGTTTTGGAAGAATGGGTATTTTGAAGACAAAATGCATGTTTGTCTTCTCCCTTACTGTCCCTTAGAATTTTCAGGTATATCTTATTTGGGTCTGATGAATTTTATCACTCAATAAATTATTATTTATTTTCCTGACATTTCAATATCTAAAAATGTTTCCCTCCCCATGCCAGGAAATAACAAGTTCAAGGTAAATATTCACCCAGAAGTCTCCTTCATTAAATTTCTACAAAAAAACTGCTAAGCCTCTCATGGTTATATTCCTCCATAGAACACTTCAGCCCTTGATGATTCAATGCAATTATTGATCTCTTTCAGACACCCTGATTTTCATTTGTTTTCACACCATTAGCTATTTATTCCTTGAAATCCATCTTGGCCATCCTAATTTTCTCGTTACTTAACAGCTGTTTACTTATCTTTCTGTTTATTGGCTTCATTAGGGTCATATAATAAAGGATTTTTGTTTGACTCATTTTGCTATTTGGAAGTTACCATTTAATCATGTCAGATAACTTCTGGTCTCCCTTCTGTTCTTCCTTTCCCCTTTTGTTTGTGCCTCCTAATTCCACTCCAAACTTGATTTGTAGAATGGGGTTTTTTTCCATAATTGACTTTGTCAGCTGCTTTATTTTTAACTATGGAATATTTTGACTCATTTAACATGTTTTTCTTAATCTTCCTTATAAAGTTTTGGGTCCATGTTGCTCCTTTTGTGATTCCTCCTGTGTCCTTGAGTGGAAAGGAACTAAGATGTGTTAGCAGTTATTTTAGAGGCTCAGGACTCTGACTTGTGCTGTCTAAGAAGGGGATTTTCATA
The DNA here is from genome assembly GCF_027887145.1 of Ammospiza caudacuta. Taxonomy (NCBI): domain Eukaryota; kingdom Metazoa; phylum Chordata; class Aves; order Passeriformes; family Passerellidae; genus Ammospiza; species Ammospiza caudacuta. The sequence goes on from NC_080593.1 coordinate 146,054,227, forward strand.
AGAAAGTCCCCTCAGCCCCAGAGCCTGCCCTTCTGAGCAAGGAAACCATCCAACTCCAAAATCAGAGCAGTTGAGGGAATGCCTAAGTTCCAGCTACTGCAGTTCACTCTCTGAGGCCTCAGTAAAAATTTACCTTCTTTGGTGTTTTAAGCTGCATCTTTTGACTAATGGACTATGAACTGAAATTATTTTGTAAACATTATCCTTCTATAAAGATGACAAAGGAAGGTAAGAAATAACAAATTAATTACTGGAGGTCACCTCTTAAAGTCTTTTCAGGCTGGCACTTCTTGCATTATTTTCAATATGCTGCCTCAGAGGAAGACAAAAACGGGGAAGAATGAGGATGCCACTAGCAAGTCTGCATATTCCACATCTTCTTCTGTGACCCACATTTTAAAGAGACTATCTACCTGCTGCCTCAACAGTTTGTGATGTGGATATGATACACACCAAGAGTGCTTGGATACAGTCTGTGCATTTCACTGACCAAGTCTGTCTGTCCATTTCTGGCCACAGACAGGTTTGGTGGAAACTAGAAAGTGTTATTTCCAATGACAACTTAAAAAATGGCTCACTAAGGCAATACACAACTGTATCTCACACTGTAAATATGACAATGTTGCTGTTTCAATCCAGTGAATTCTTAAAAATGCATTTCTCCTTTCTTGTACTTGAAAAAGTTAATGGTCTTTTCCTCTTCTTTTTTGAAGTGGGAAAATACATGGTGACAGAGTCTCCTAATGGTCATTCAGAATGACATTTTTGCTTACAGTAATTCGTGCAAATTGGAAATCCGCTTTTCTCCTGAGGAAATGAAATCATCCCCAGTGTTGACACATGTTCCCGGACAGCTGAAACAAATGGACAGTTCAGGTTTCTTGGAACCACGCTGCAGGCTGCCTGCAAACTTATCTGTTATTACTTACAGATAGTCAATCAGTTGTGAGCCAGTGTCACACAAGGTGAATGAAGGCTTTGGAGTGGCTGTGTACCTGCTGGTGCCCTTAGAAGGCTGGCATGAACCACTGCAGAGAAGGCTGAGTGCGAGGAGTGCAGCACTCCTCTCCCACTCAGAAAGAGAGGGAGCACTTGTCCAGGCTCACTCCATCACTGTGTATTTGCCTTATGTAGTAATTTTGCCTGGTTTATGCAGAAGGTTGGTTCATATCACCATTACAAATTTCCTGACTCATCCGCTCCTCCCTTTCAGTTTAATTTTATTTTTCCATCTCATAATTTATCTCCAAAGGTGTGCTTCATTATCATAACTGGAAAATATTGGTTCATTATTTCATATGTAAAACAGAAGACAAAAGCTAGTCATGCATGGAATCTTATTATTACAAACCCACCATGTGTCTGGAAAGTTGCTCATTTTCAGTCCTAGATTTCTTATTATTTTTGCAGAGACTATGTAGAGAATTTCCAAATGCAAGTGGTTAATGTAATTTGCCAGGTAATGCAAACAGTGATGTATTTTTATTTTAGAAAAACATTAGTTGTATTTCATAGAGTTTTATCTACATATAGCCAATGAATCATTAATTTAGTTATTTCTTAATATACTTTAAAATCAATTATTTTTCTGAACAGGAATAATGAAATGGAGAAGATGCGGAATCTGTAAATTTTACATATTTTCAGTGACGTGTACATAATAATTTTTATGTTGTATATTATTAGCTTTTTAGTCTTGAATGACAATCTTCCTGAATGTCCAAAAAAACTCCAACCCAGGAGGAATTTTGTTGCAAATTTCTATTAATGAAATATGAGCTTGATTATAATTTTATGTTTTCCATGAGGGACTAGCAATAGTTCTGACTGAATATCTTCAGTATATTAGAAAAGCTATTATAAATTATGCATAGTATAAATATAATTAAACATTACCCAAAGGCTTGTTATTACGTTCAGACTCATCTCTCTCCTCACATTCTCTTCCCTTCCCATATGATTTCATATCCCCACACAACAGGTTTATTGCTATATTTGGACTTTGCTTGGATCACAGCAGCCATTGAGCACTGCCTCCATCCTCAAGACTCTTAACCAAGTACCATGGGTGATTTGGCCTTGATGTGTAGGTAACTAAAACAATAATATCTTGTTTTGCTATGTGTTTTTAAATAAGGTAGCAAAGATAGCATGTTTTAAAAGGTAAGTGATAGCTCAGTCATTCTGAACAGGGATTCCCAGGCCACAAGGACATGGAGTTTCCATCCATGGAGGTGTGAGCACAGCACAGTGGGCTCCTTTGTGGCCCACAAAAGCCAGTGAGTATTCTGGAAGCAGCGGGGAAAGTGAACATGTTTGATTCCCCCTGCTTTGCTCATACAGAAGCACAAGGCTCAATGCACAAGCCTCTGGGTGAAGCTCCATGGCCTGTACTATGCAGATGTTTGGTGTAGCTTACTGAATGGTCTTTTAAATGAGCAGAGAGACCAGCAATATAGAAAGATAAAAGGTATTTCACAGAATCACAAGGTTGGAAGAGGCCTTCAAGATCATTGAGTACAACCCATGCCCCAGCACCTCAACTAAACTATGGCATCCAGTGCCACATCCAGTCTTTTTTTAAACACATCCTGGGATGGTGACTCCACCACCTCCCTGGGCAGACAATTCCAGTACTTTATCACTCTTTCTGTGAAAAAAATTTTCCTAGTGTCCAACCTAAACTTTCCTTGGCACAACTTGCAACTGTGTCCTCTGGTTCTGTCAGTTGCTGCCTGGTGAAAGAGACCAACTCCCACCTGACCACAGCCACCTTTCAGGAAGTTGTAGAGAGTGATAAGGTCACCTCTGAGTCTCCTTTTCTCCAGGCTAAACAACCCCAGCTCCCTCAGTCGTTCCTCATAGGGCTTGTGTTCCAAGCCCCTCATCCGCCTTGTTTCCTCCTCTGGATGCACTCAGGCATCTCAACATCCTTCCTAAACTGAGGGCCCAGAACTGGACACAGCACTCCAGCTGCAGCCTCACCAGTGTGGAGTACAGGGGGAGAATGACTTCCCTGCACCTGCTGGCCACATTATTCCTGTTACAGGACAGGATGCCATTGGCCTTCTTGGCCACCAGGGCACACTGCTAGCTCACGTTCACCTGGCTCGTGACCAGTACCCCCAGGTCCCTTTCTGCTTGGGCACTGTAAACTCGGCACTTGGACTTGTTAAACGTCATCTTACTGGACTCTGCCCATCCATCCATCCATCCAACCGTTCCAGGTCTTTCTGCAGAGCCCTCCTACCTTCCAACAGATCAACACACACTCTCAGCTTGTTGTCATCTGCAAATTTACTAATGAAAGACTCAATCCCCTCATCCATGTCATCAAAAAAATATTGAGCAGAACTGGTCTCAGCACAGACCCCTGAGGGACACCCCTGGTGACTGGCCCCAGCTGGCTGCAGCACCGTTCACCACCACTCTCTGGGCCCGGCCATCCAGCCAGTTCCTAACCCAGCACAGAGTGCTCCTGTCATGGGCTGCAGCTTTGCCAGGAGTGTGCTGTGGGAGATGATGTCAAAGGCCTTGCTGAAGTCCAGGTGCACAACATCTACAGCCTTTCCTACATCCACCAGGCAGGTCACTTGGTCATGAAAGGAGACCAGGCTGGTCAAACATGACCTATCCCTCCTAAACCCCTGCTGACTGGGTCTGATACCCTGGCCATCCTGTAAGTGCTGTGGGATGACACTCACTATAAACTGTTCCATTACTTTAGCAGGTACTGCGGTCAGGCTGACTGGCCTATAATTACCAGGATCCTCCTTCCCACCCTTTTTGTGAATGGGTGCCACACTGGCCAGCTTCCAGTCATCTGGAACCTCACCAGTGGGCCAGGACTGCTGGCAAATGATGGAAAGCAGCTTCCTAATCTCATCTGCCCCTTCACCCTGGGATGGATCCCATCTGGGCCCATAGATTTATGAATATCCAAACAGCTCAGCAGTTTTTGGACTGCCTCCTCCTGGATAACAGAGGGACAATTCTGCTCCCTGGCACCATCTACCAGCCCAGGAGGACAGCTGTCCTGAGGACAAGCCATCTTCCCACTAAAACTGAGGCAAAGAAGGCGTTAAGCATGTCCACCTTCTCCTCATCTGCAGTTATTAAGTTTCCTCCTGTATCCAGTAGAGAACAAAAGTTGGCCTCACCCTTCCTTTTACTGTTAATATCTTTGTGAAAGCGTTTTTTATTATACTTTACAAAAGTTGCCAAATTAGGTTCAAACTGAGCTTTGGCCTCTCTAAATTTTTTTCCTATATGCCCTAGCAAACCCCTTAAATACTTCCTGAGAGACCTGACCCTCCTCCCAAAGATGATATATCCTTTTTATATTCCTAAGTTCTGTCAAAATCTCACTGCCCATCCAGGCTGGACATTTGCCTGATCAACTCATCTTTGAGCACACAGGAACAGCTGTTCCTGTGCCCTCAAGATCTCTGTTTTGAAGCACACCCACCTTTCCTGGACTCCTTCGTTTTTAAGGGCTGCTTCCCAAGGAACTCTCTATATAAGTCTCCTAAACAGGCCAAAGTCTGCCCTCTGGAAGTGTAATGTAAAAGTCTTTTTTGTTGAAGTCAAGAGGGAGCTTCCTCTGTGTCTGACCCAACAAGAATTAGCCTTTTTACCTGCTGCAGTGCAAGGTGCACTGTGGTGTGGTGAGTAGATCACAGAAAGGACAGGCAATGTCAGCAAGGGGTGCCTCTGCACACAACCCTGGCCACACACAACCAGACTCAAAAGGGAAATTTGCTGCATCTTTAAAAGAGAGTTGCAGTACCCTTTTATGCCAATAAAGTAACCCAAATCAGGATCTGTCACAAAGAGCCCAATGTCTCTCCTAGGGCTGCTTTTAGAGGGCGTCAAAACTTTCCAGATTTTGCCTGGAGACTTGGATTAGTACTAAGAAAATACTAATGCTACCAGTGAAAAAAACCTAAAAGATATTTTGAAAGTGTGTTGGTTTTTCCCTTATTTTATTTTGGCTAAGTTTAATTTTAATGGGATTTTTAAAAAGTGCATAAGGAAAATCTTTATACTCTAAACTGAATTGAAAAAATTTAAATTGTTACACCGGGAAAGATATTCTACTTTTACTACTATTCCAGTTTTGCCAGAATTTTTGATAAATTATGGAATCAGTGTCATGTTGGAGGGAGAATTTTTATTTCAAAATGAAAAAAAATGCAAACCAAAAAAGAAAAAAACTCAAAAAAAACCCAAGAAATAAATCTTGCAGTCATAAACAGATTGAGTTTTTTTCCTTGTCTATTTATTTAGCCTTTGGAAATTCTCTTTCTTGTTTTAAAATTCATTTTTAAAGAGAAATTGTGCTTATATTATTCCAATATAAATAAAAAAATAAAATAACAGAATATTAAACCCCTGTAAGAAAGGGTTTAATAAGAAACCCATCTAAGAAATACAAGATAATTCAAGTTTTCCTTTCCAACCCTTCAATAACAAGCTCAATAACAATGTCATATTTCCTTAGAGATAATATTTCACTTACTATTTTACGTGAGTGTTTTAATATAAATCAACAAATTAGCAAATTTGTCCTTTGCTAAGGACAAATCATGTCTGACAGACTTGGTGGCCTTATACAAAGAGGTTACAGCGTTGGTGGATGAGTGGAGAACAAGTGATATCATCTACTTAAATGACATGTCTTGCTCTTCCCTCATCACATTTAACACTTTCCCACACAACATCCTCTTCCAGAAATCTGGAGAGGGATTTTTTCCAAGGACATGTAATGAGTGCTCAATACATGCTCACCCCAAGGTACTTTACCTTGAGTCCTGTGTGCAATTTTGGAAGCCACAATACAAGAAAGAAATAAAACTGATCGAGAGTGTCCAAAGGGGGGCTATGAAAGTGGTGAAGGGTCCAGAGGAGAAGCCCTATAAAGAGCAGTTAACACCACTTGGTCTGTTCAGCCTGGAGAAAAGGAGACTGAGGGGAGACCTCAGTGAAGTTAGAGATTCCTTGTAAGGGGAGGAAGAGGGGCAGACACTGATCTTTTCTCTGTGGTCACCAGTGACAAGATCAAAGGGACTGGCAGAGGAAATCTAGGGTGGATATTAGGAAAATGTTCACCCAGAAGGTTGTTGGGGTCTGGCACAGGCTCCCAAGGGAAATGGTCACAACACCAAGCCTGAGAGAGTTCAAGAATCATTTGGACTTTCAGGCACATGGTGTGATTGTTGGGGTGTCCTATGCAGAGTTGCACTCGATGATCTTTGTGGATCTCTTCCAACTCAGGATAGTGAATGATTCCATGATTCTATTATCCTGTGATAAGACAAGGGGAAATGGCTTTAAATTGAAGGAGGACAGTTTTGGGTTAGATGTGAGGAAGAAATTCTTTACTGCTAAAGTGGTTAGGATGAAGTTGTGGATGATCCATCCCTGGATGTGCTCAAAGCCAGGTTGGATGGGACTTTGAGCAAACTGGTGTAGTAGAAGGTGTCCCATCCCATGTTAGGTGGGATGGAATTAGATGGTACTTAAAGTCCCTTCCAACTGGATCAATTCTATGACAATGAAAGATATTTACTTTTCCCAGTGTTTTCCTATAGCTGCAAATGCCTCCACAGAATGCTTTCTCCATGGAAGATCTCCAACATGTAAACTAAGAAATGGAGGAGAGACATCTAAAGCCAAATATAGCAAACATGAATCAGCCAACTGCTCACCCAGCCAAGGCAGAACTTTCTCTCCATGTGCCCCACACTTGAGCATCATCCCTGCCCCCAGCTCTCACTGGTGCTCTCTTGTGAACATCAGATCTAGTCAGTGTGTGCACAAATTTATGTGCAAGCACCTGTGGAAGTCCAGAAATGCTCCAGATGTGGAAGTGATCACTACTGTCACATAATTTCAGACTGGAATTCACAGCCTTGCTTTGATATCATGTGTCAGAAGGACTGTGAGTAGAGGATAACTCCTGGATAATACTGGAATTATCCCCTTACTCTGCCATCCTGCAAAGGACCACACACATGAAGCACCTGAGCCTGTACTTAGTGCTGCTGGAATGAAAGCAAATTGACATATAAACTTCAGGTGTTTTGCAGAACTAAGCATGAAAAGCTGTTTCTTACTGCTGGTACATTTAGTTAAATAGCTTCCCACCTGCATACCTGCTTCCTTCTTTCTGTCTTTCCTCCCTTCCCTGTTTCTCTCCCTTCCTCCCTTCTCCCTGTCTTCCTTGTTTTTATCCAGAACCAATCTATCACTGTGTATTCTTAAAGAACATTCAGTACTACAAAATTTATGTGGAGATGGCTGATATATCAATAATGAGAAGATCTTGTAGTCAAAGAAGAAAACAGAGATAACTTTGAAGATGAAACTCTAGCAGGACTGCAGAGAAACAATTGCTTGTAAATCATGTCTTCAAGCACATTAGACCATAGGAATGGAAGGTGAATTGGGACTAAAACCACCCTAATTCACCCCTTCCCATCCCCACTCCTGGGAATATTGTAAACACTAAAACCTTCTGTGTTGAATTCAGAGATTTTTTTTCCAGCTTGTTATGTGATGAAAATTCAGCTGATCTGAACTTGGGTTAAAGAGGCATGCAGTTTTGATTCTAAGTCTGGTGAATAATATTTAAATTCAACTGGGTTTGGTTTTAGTTGTTCTAAAGCCCTTCCAACCCTGAACTGGAAGTGAGTGCTGGGAGTAACTAATAGAGCTTTAAGAATACATACTGAATTTTTGGTGCACTTTCCTGTCTTTCATTTTGCTTTGGAAATGTCACAGGTCTATGCAATTTATTGAAAAACACCAGTTAGGAAGGGGAATCCAAAGTACAGCAAGTAATCCAACTAGCCCAAGACCACATGAGACTTGGTGAAGAAAAAAGGAAAACAATCAAATAAAACAAGCAGTCCAGATTTTATGTCCTCAGCTCTTGCTGTAGCCACCAGAAATTATGCCAGACCTTAAACATTCTCTTGAGTGTCTGCACTCTACAGCAAAGCACATTTAAACTTTCATTCTGGCAGAATCATAAGATAATTTGGGTTTGAAGGAAACTTTAAAGGTTATGAACTCCAACCCTCCTGTAATGAACAGGAACATCTTCTACTTAATCAAGTTACTCAAAGCTCTATCTAACCTAACTTTGACTGTTTCCAGGGATGGGGTATCTACCACAGGGCAACCTGTGCTAGGGTGTTTTTTTGTGAAAAAAGTTTCTTCCTTATAACTAATCCAACTTGACCTCCTTCTCTTTAAAATCATTATCCCTTGTCCTATTGCAACAGCCCCTGCAGAAAAGCTTGTCCCCATCTTTCTCATATGCACTGTTCAAGAGCTGGAAAGCTGCTGTAAGTGCTCCTTCCTCTGAGCCTTCTCTTCTCCAGGCTGAACAACCCCAATTCCCTCAGCCTGCCTTCACAGGAGAGGTGCTGCAGCCTTCTGATCATCTTCAGGGGCTTCCTCTGGACTCTGGCAGGTCCATGTCCTTTTTCTGCTGGGGACGCCGGAGCTGGATCAGTGCTCCTGATGGAATCTCCTCCAGCTATTTTCCCAACACTTTTTTTTATCCTGTCTTTTAAAATGTTTATTAGCCTCCGTGTCCATTTGAAGTTATTTTGTACCATCCAAAAAGTCTTATTTGCATAGGGAGATTTGATAGCAGGAGGAACATTCTTCAGAAGAGAAGCGGGGCTGACACGCTGGCGTGTCCTTTGCAGCCATTGGCGCAGCACCGCAGAGCAGAAGAGAATTTGTGATGCAACCTTTCCTATTAACAACTGACCTTTCTTCCTCATCAGTCCCCGTGCTTTTTTGGCTTTTCTACAAAGTGTTGAAAAGAAAAGAAGAATTCTCAAATGTCTTTTCTAGCAGAGAATCAGCAACTAGCAAAGGACTCTGCAACAATGAGAAAAATCTAAAAATGTTTAACAGCAAAGAAAACTGGCATAATAGAAAGTAGATTTCAGGAGAAAATACAGTGTGGGAAGAATAAAAAATTATGAAGAAAACACACAGGCACGCACACACACATGCACACACACACAAAGAAGTTTTAGGTAGAAAAATTAAAAGTTTGGGTAACAAAATAAAGAGGAGGGAAAATGCCTGTTGTGAAAAAATGGCACATAAAATGGCATATGGCTGATAAACTATGTAAGTGAATTAAATTAAGATTTACAATAAAAGAATTTTTTCCCTGTCCAGAAAACTGCTCACAGTTTATTGCAAAGTTACTCAGTGCAGGTGCTATTCTTTTTCATGCATCTCACATGGGTCTTTGAAAGTCTGCTGCAGCCACCAAATGGATGCTGAGATTAAAGACTTGAGTGAAATATTCCACTTTGTTTTCAGTGAAGAAATCTGCCTTATAAATCAGAACATGCCCACACTCATCTTAATCAAGATTCATTGGAATTCAAGATTCTGTCCTTTGAGGAAAAAAAGAGTACAAGAAGCTTGGCATAACAGTAGAGGTGTAACATAGCAAAATTTTATAGCACAGCCTCTTTGCAGTGATTTGTGTGTTTAAAGTCTAATCCAGCAGACTGTCTCAAAACTTGCCAGCTGCCCTGGTTATGGAACATAAGATTTACCACAATGTCAGAAATAACATTTGTCAACTCATTTATCCACTTATGGACTAGAGCCAGAGTCAAATACTTCAGAATAAGATGAAATAGCTCTCACAGGAGACAGCTATACAATAATCTGCCTGAGTAATGCTCTTATCCTAGATCTTAACAGTTACTGTTTGTCTTGAGCTTTGTACCATGAGTATTCATCTGTCTTTCCTCATCTTAGCTGTTATTTTACCTTAGTGATTGTGTTTTATATTATTTATAGGTACACACACTTCCTCCTTTCCTCTCTCTAGGTTCTCAAACACTTGCACTGGAAATGTGTTGCATGTTGAAATGGTGTTCTGTGGGGGGAAAAAGTAAAACATTGCATTGGCTTTTGTCCCTTCAAAATGAGACATTTGAAAATCTTCTGTTGATGTCCAGAATGTCACCTTCCTCACCGTCTAAAAGATGCTGCTGGGGTTTTCTGTCTTGTGGGGTGTCCTGTGCCCATGGTTGGCCCCTGTAAAGGTGAGTGGGAGCACAACTCCATGTGGAATTTACCCTAAGCAGCTATTTTTCATAAAGACTACTGAAATTCAATGTGCCAGCTAAAATTTGTAGCTTAGCAACTCCACTCATGTAAAGACCTGTATCTGTGGCTCCAAGCCAAATCTAGGTTTCTATACAAACCCTGATATTCAGGGGGTACATTATCTGACTGGTCAAGATAGAAGCAGAACTGATAATGCAACAGGTAAGCATTATGAGGCAAGTTTGGCAAAACACCTTGTTTGCATCACAGATGACCTTTCATTTCATCATTTGACTGTCATTTTTTAACATTTTATGGCAGAGTTCTGCTGGGGAGGCAGTAAGCAGACAAAAACATAAAAATGTGAAAGTGGATAAAGGCTGAGTGAAGGAAAAAGGTGTGAGGCAAACATCTGACCATTTCTGTTAGCTGGGATGGAAGTCAGATGACAGAAAGTGGTGCCCTCAGCTGAGGTGAGGGTGACACTGCTGAGACTCTGAGTCCTTCACTCTTGTGCTGCCCCTGCCTTATCCCATTGATCCTTCATCCCCCAGCTTACCCAACGGAAGCAATAAGAGATCAGTCTCTTCCTTGAAAATTCTGTGGTTTTCATCCTGGAAACAGGTGAGGGTACACACAAGGAGAAAGAGAAACATATAACAGAACTAGATCATGATCCCTCTTTATCTTCTATAGGCTGATATTTTTTCTTAGCCAGCTCTGCTGTGTATGTGATGCTACAAGAGCTACTTTTAACAATATAAAATTTACACCTATTCCCCAAGGAGCACAATGACCTGCTAATTTTAATATTAATCTCTCTCCAGTGGTGTGAACAAAACATGTCATGATGGAGGTTTTATTTAACCTCCTCACTATGGCTTGCTGCCACAAACTCCTCTGACATTCTCTGCAATGACAGCTGATCTTTGCTTCTCTCTTCCAAATAACTGCAGGCTTATAGAAAAAAATCACACTTTATTATTTTCCTAAAGCTAAATACAATGGTTGATCCATGTGTTTAAAGGTACAGACTTGCCAATTACAAGCTGTTATTTTTTTTAATGATAAAATTTGGTGGTTTTTTTTCATAATACATTCACACAATTCCTTAATTTCAAAGGTTTCATGAAATTATTGAGCAGAACTGAAAATAAGAACCAGTATCTAACTTGGTGAAGCTGCACACATGGGAATTATTTAAGCATGGACTGATGGTGTGACTAATGTTCCATCCTGACAGCCTGCTCTGCAGCCTCTCTCTGTTTTGTTCCTAGTCTTAGAGCTTGTGATGTACAACAGTATTCTAAGCAATAAAGAGTTCTTGAAAACAAACTCAATCTATGGGCCACATCCCTCCATCTTTTTGTAACTCTGTTTGCTTTCTGTCCCTTTGCCTGTTACAACATCAGCAGTTAATTTTGCAATTTTTTTCAGTTTGGTTATTTGGATATTTTTGTTTTGTTAGTCTAGTTTGATTTTTTTAACTATAAGAAATAACATAATTGTAGAGAACAGAAATATTTCAGTTTGGAAATATTTCCAGGGTAGTTAATAGTTAGAAATTTCACAGCACTGATACATGCATAGCATTTTGCTGTATATTAGCAGGCTGTTTTATGTCTTGACTGATGGATCATATGATTTCATCAGTGTATTCTGGACCTTCCCAGCTTCAGTGAATCCCAGGAGATGGAGTTTTTCAGAGAAAAGTGGAACAATGCAATTGGATCACAGTTATTGCAAGGTATTCTCACAAAATTCTGATATGCAGAATAACTTTCAGTTATTACATTTTTTGGGAAAAATTTGTGCTCCGATGTTGAAGTTGCATTGAAAAATAAACATGACTTCTCCCCTGCCAAAAAACTTTTGAAAATCCAATTTCTCATCCTTACAACCAAAAAACTTAAATACAACATTTTCAGCTGCTGCAGCTGCTTGCTATGGCTTTTCACAGTCAGTGGATCACCAGTTTCAGCCACTGCTCTATAAATAACCAGACAGCCCTAAGAAGAAAGACAGGCCCACAGAATTGCACAGCAAAATCTGGAGGCAGCCAGGCTTGCCAGAGGTTCTCTGTGGATGCAGGGATCCAGCAGCCCAGTCTGCACGCAAGCCCCAACCAGGAGACAGTGAAGCCACAAATTCACTTGTGCTCAACTCTAGATGTGCATGTTTTACAGAAAGGGCTGGAACTTTAAAGCACCTTTCCACATGGTCAGGTTGTTGGATTAGTTTTTCAGAAATCGGCAGGAGTCAGGCATTTATGTAAAACCTTTGGAATGCTTGTTTTGCACTTTGAATCATTTTAGATACCAAAAGAGCCTGTCCACATGCTGAGCCATATTCTCTAAAGTTAAGCAGCAAATCACGTACACAGGTCTGACCAGCAGCCCTCTGATCACCTCTGCTGCTCAGAGCTTCTCAGGTAAAGGCACAAATCACGTGCCCCTTTAGTCTCCACCACATTTTCCTCCCACCTCCCTTTTGTGTTTCTGTTCCATCACCATTTCTCAGCACTTTTAGACCTTTCTACAAATCATGCTAATATACCAAATTAATAAAATAAAACCTTCAGGCAATGTGCAGGAAGCCTTCCCTGCTCACACAGAGACTACCACTGCTATTCACAGGAATAGGAGACTTTAATATGTGTATCTCTAAGATTGTTAGTCATATTAATCCTCAATAATAGAAAAATAAAAGTAAAATATATTCTTTCATCAGTCATCTAAATGTCATGATCTAGTGCTTTAATAACGAAAAGAAGAACTGAAAAGGCTTTATATTTAGAACAGTGTCAAAACAGGAACTTTCTTCTTCTCATTGAAATTGTGTTTTTTTTATTCTTTGAATGAACAGCCACTGCGTTTCTGTGTCATGCTGTCATTTGCATGAATGACTCTGAACCCAGGAAACTGAAATGCCTGTAAGTTAAGGATCAGCTGCTATGACAAGACTAATGATTTCATTAATAGTACAAGTTCTGCAAGGTCATGCTTGTGGCTCTGAAACCATGGAAAGATTTCAAAGAAAGATGGACATTACTGTCTGAAGCCACAGGCAGTCAGTGCACATATTGAAGCAAGTGGACAATCTGCCTGGATGAGTCCTATAGATAATTCCAGAGCTCATTATCTTCCCTGAGATGAGGTTTATTGTGTAGATGAGGGGACAGGCACCTCTTCCAGGAAAGTGTCTGTTTGGTAGTCTTGGTCAAAAGGTGAAGTGCCAGTAGGAGGAATTTAAGTATATGTAGAGTTGCACCATTATTTTGTATTTCCAGTAAAATTTATTACTGGTTGCTTGGCTTCCTTTGTTCAGCTTTCTAGTTGACAAATGTAATAATGGGGATTGTTAAAAAAATCTCACTGGTGTTTTTTTCACCAAACAGAAATTCTGTTTTCTCTGCACTATTATTTTCTCACTTTTCAGCTCTGTCAGGGTGTGCTCTTGGACAGAGCTGCTTTGCCAGGCCATTCATTTAAAAAACCTTCAACAAACATAAGATGAACATGAGTTTGTCTTAAAAATCCTCATATTTGGGATACATAAGAACATTGAGTTGTTTGTGTTATTGCCAAACATGGAATTGCCAAACGTGTAGCCAAACCATGGTTCTATTTTCTTTCTTTGCAATTTTAGAGGCACACATCAAATATAATATAGTTTACAATGAAAACCAAAGGTGCACTTAGTATTAGGTTAAAAGGCACGAGGTAATCAGTTTTTCTTCAGTCATAATGTTTCATTTAGCTCTCTCTGCACTGAATCTGGTGCATCTGGCAAAAAATTGCCTCTTTCAAAAAGTCATCCAAGCTTGATTAGAAGATACCAAAGCATGATCTCATTGCTGGATCTGTACTACAAATGAAGAATGTCTGATGGTGAAGGAAGATAAAAGCAACATTCATGGACATCTGCTCTGGCTTCCCTGTTATGCAATACATTTTCATGACCAACATGAAAGTACAGCTGAGAACAGAAAGAAGATTGCTTTTATTAGCTGGTATCTGGTAATCTTTAACTCTCTCTGCTGTTCCAGTTAGGGGCTCTGAGAGGATAAATCTGCAGAATTTCACAGATATTAGTCTTAGCCTACACTTTCTCTGGGTGGCAAACACACAAAAGTTCCAAACAGGCTTTGCTGCTTATGGCACCATGCAGTTGGCAGGATTCTCTGCCCATCCTTCCAAGCTGAGCTCCTTCTCTGAAGGCTGGAAGGCTTCAGCCCATTGCACTGCAAGGATCACAGGACACAGCAGAGTGGCCTGACACCAGCTGGGCTGGCTGAGTTCAGGGAGAAGAGCCTTCCACAGCTGCCTCTCAGCCCACGCCGTGCCAAGGTCTGGGACGCGCCTGACGCTTGGTGACCAGCGGAGCTGCAGTGCCACCCCAATTCTTGGCACTTCCTCCTGCCACAGCCTGCTGTCTTGGCTCATGCTGCTGTGCCTTGTTCAGAGGCCACCTCATGCCTCATTAGGCCCTCTTAAGATCTTGACTCAGCAGGTGTGGCTTGGAGGTAGGGACAGAGTCATTGCTGGCAGAGTCCAGTCCAACCCCAGCTTTACTGCACTCGCATTTGTGCGCTGCTGTTTGCACAATAACTGCAAAATGAAAAGAGATGACAACAGGAGGGCACCAGGAAAACCCCCTGGAAATGCCTGCACCTTCTCACCAGCTGCAGTTCATTAACTTACTCTCAGGAACTGTGTGAATACCAGTGAAGTAATCCCTAGATATTATTTTCTTTCTGGGAAGTCTTCAGAGCTCTGGTCTGTAACTTGAAATGCTACATGTGCGGCATTCAAGGAATAAAGCTTATTTTTTATTTTACATAATTCACTGCTTGCTTCTGGCCTGGACCTGCAGGTCCTGGCATCTCAGCTCTTTGAAATTCCATCTGAAGAAATCTTGACACTTCTGGTGACACCTTTATAATTTCAGAGGCGAGTCTACTTGTTGCTGACTTCACAACACTGTCAACCATTTTCTGTCCTGGATTTTGTTTTATCCAGAAGATATATATAGTAAATACGCACTTTCATAGTTACAGGAAATCCATGCATTTAAAAGAAATGCTGAATTCTTGGAAAAAAATCTGAAGGATAATCAACACAAAATCTTAGCATTTTCTCAGAATTACAGAATAATTCAGGTTGGAAGGGAGAACAGTGGTTCATCTGGTCCAACCTCCATGCTCAGGCAGTATCACTCTAGAACACATGGCACAGAATTATATCCAGATGGTTCTTGAATATCTCCAGAAAGGGACACCTCACAGCCTTTCTGAGAAATCTGTTTTGGAACCTGACTGGCAATGAAGCATTGCTATCTGTTACCTTATTCAATTTTATCACCCCTGCCATACCAGTCAAGGATGACAAAGCACATAGGATATGTCTGAGTTACTAGAAATGTGTAAGAGATCAAAAAAGGTTGAAAAAAAACCCTGAAAAGTGAAAAAAGCTCAGGTATTATCCATCTTAATCATGCCTATCATCCATCCTAATCACGCTACTCTGGTCCTCACTGCTGATAAATCATGTAATTTTTTGGCAGCCATTTTTTCCATGAAGATCTAGGTGATATTAATTTCTTGTAAAAAATAAGGGCCTCAGAAAAAGTATGGGGAGGCTCAGCTTCAATGCCTTTCTTTCCATTTGGGGTGTAGTAACAGTCTGGCATGGTTTAACACCAGACAGAAACCAAGTGCTGCAAGCTGCTTGACATTCCTTACCCATGCTGCTGGGAAGGTAGGAAGGGGACAGGATTCTGAAAATGGTAAAAGCCCTGAATTAGGATAAGTTTAATAATTTAAATAAGGGAATATAAAAAGAATAATAATAATTATTATAGTTGGTATGGTAACTGATACTGTTATTGTTATTATTATAAACAAGAAAAGTACAGAGAAGAATAAAACCCAAGAGAATCAAGTGATGCACAGTAAAACTGCTGACTACCCACTGACCAACACCCAGCCCATCCCTGAGCAGTGATCAGCAGTTCCTGGCCAACATCCTCCAGTGCCACTGACCATGACATTCTGTGGTGTGCAATATCCCTCTGGCCAGTTTGGGTCTCCTGGTGTTGGAACCATGCATGCTGAGAATTTTAAACTTTCTGTGCTGAAAGGCACAGACTCACAAGAGAACACTGCATTTGTTTGTCCCGAGGTTGTGAAGAAGGCCTCCAAAATTGATTAACAGCACTGAGATTACAGGTGTGTAGTTGATTAGAAGTGTATGATATCACAGGGTGGAAAACTTGGAGTTTGGGGTTTTAGAATATAGAGATAAATATGAAGGAAGATGGAGGTTTTAGGGTGGAGACAGATTGCTCCTCTTTACCTTCTTCTTCATGGGTCTGGGTGGTGTTTTGTAATCGGACAGAAAAGTCCACACTGCAGGATTGGAGGGATCAGTTATTGGGTCAAAAGTGAAAATAATCTAGGTGTCATTTCTTAATTGGATAGTTTAGCCTTCAAAGACATTGTAACAAGAGATAGTTTTGTGCCCTGCTAATGAAGGACTGCAGAACTCATGGCTGTGAGGCTGCTGCACTGATAAGAAAAAATAAATACCTGAGTATTTATGAACATGAACTATCATCTCAAGTGCCTTCAATCCTGACCCCAACAGAGGCAGGAAAAAAACCAGAGAACCCGCATTCTGCCTTCCTTTGCACCTGCTCACTGGTAGAACGTGAGACTGAAAGTCCTTGACTCAGGGTAAGAACTGCTCAGCACCAACCAAGACATCATGATTTTGTCGACATTAATCTCTTACTCAATCTGAAATACAGCCCTGCACCAGCTGTTAGGAAGAAGATGAACTGTATCCCAGCTGAAGGCAGAACACATACTCTGTCATTAATAAACTTGCCTTTCTTGCAGACTCTCTTTTCAGCAGCAGTTGCAGATATGATCTCTTTCATCCTTTTGGTGTTCACAACATCACAGATGGTTTTGCATATGCTGTTTAAATGTGTCCACTCTGTGGGATAATATTTGACCACCAGATCAAATACTGTGGAGCAGTCACAACTCACAGCTGGGGGCTGCCTCTCTACAGTGAAAT
Source organism: Ammospiza caudacuta (assembly GCF_027887145.1). Lineage (NCBI taxonomy): Eukaryota > Metazoa > Chordata > Aves > Passeriformes > Passerellidae > Ammospiza > Ammospiza caudacuta. Next base: position 146,071,413 of record NC_080593.1, read on the forward strand.
TGCTCTGTCTTCATCCCACAATTCTTGGAACAATCCTATAGGCCCACATGGTCCTAAGACACTATTTTCAGCTTTTTGTCCTTGAGACAAGAGCATATTACGAGAACATATAATGATTCCAGAGGATGGAAAAATCTTCTGGGATACTGTTAGAGGGCCATAAGTTCAGTACTGCAAGTCACAGTCTCTTCCTTAGGAGAGGTTTCTTTGAAACAACCTGGATCACACAAATGTGTTTTGTCGGTTCACTCTAAAGGAAAACCTACCAGCAATTGATGCTCAAGAAAACAGGACTTGGAATGGAAACTGGTTATGCAACAGAGAAATTCAAAATCCCTGGCACAGCAGAGCCCATCACTGATCACTTCACCAGCGGAGAGCTTGCATAGCAACTTCCCTCTCTTGCTTGAGGCTAATTGTTTTATTCCTGTTCTTGTTTGGATGTTGGTGCGTACAAAACAGAATTGAGGTAACAAAGGAAGTGTGCAAGGCGCTGGCCTGCAGGTTGACAGAGGTGATTATCCCAAACCATGGCCTGGCTGTCACATCAAGCCCAAAGTTTGAAATAAAGGTTCAATGCAAATAGAAAATCCCATAAGACATGGTCTTATGCCACATAAACTGCAAGATGAAGGACAAAAGTTCAAAAAATCGTGATTAAAGTCCTTTCTTTTCAAAGAGAAATCTGAAATATGGACTTCCAGATCTGTATTTTAAACAGTCTTAATGACATCCAAGGACAAGGACTCTTGGGGAAAATGAGCAGATTGAGAAAGCAGTGGTGTAATGGGCAAAGCAGTGGTGCAATAGACAAAGCAGTGGTGTGGGTGGACAAAGCGGTGGTGCAATGGACATAGCAGTGGTGTACATGGGCACTACCATAGACACAAAAAAAGCAGAATTGTGTCCTGGCTCAGAGCATGCACATTGTGTGACACAGGTGTTGATTCTGTGATTCAATGACCTGCAACTTGTAGCCTTACAGACAGTTTTAACTTATCATCCAACAGTAGCCAAAATGTTCAGCTTCTCCTTTAGGAGTTTCGAACTACTGGCTAATCAACTTCATTTTTCAAAATACTTGCCAAATTTCCTATTTCCATTTGCGTGGCTGATGCTTGTAGTCATTAATTCTTGTTAGGCTGTTCTCCACTAGATGAAACACTTCTATTTTCTCCTCATTAACGCAAACATTTTGTAATCAATTCATCTCTCAGTCATCTTTTGAAAAGCAGGGCAGATTCAGTTCTTCAGGTCTCTCACAGGAAGGCATGTACTTCAGTGCTCTAATTATTCTTGTAACAACTTTTTGTATCTGTTCCAGTTCTCCCCAGACTAACAACCACATCGGATGCAGTGCTCCTCTCTTGCAGTACAGAAGTAAAAAATAAATTAAGTAAGTAAATAAATTTTAAAAGGGTGTTTCTACTCCTCTTCCATCACTACCCAGTACCAGTCCCCACCAACATGTATTACCTATGCATCCAATTTGAAGTCTCCACTGGCTGACTTCTGCATGAAAATGTCAGAATCAGTGAATTTTCAGGACATAATTCTACCTTCCTGTGCTCTGCCTTTCATTCTTTTTCCTAGATTGGCATTTGGATGTAGTGAGATTTCTTTTTGTCTATTTGTATGGGTGTAGGCAAGCCAGAGATATAAATTGTTCCATGTGACAGCTTCAGCCTCACAGTTCTGTATCATTCAGGCAAGATTTAGGGCACCTGGAAACCATACTGTCATTTAAAAAAAACACTTAACTGCAAGTGGAATTATGCTGGAGTGAGTGGGAAGGGCAAGGAAACATCTTTCCCCCTTTCTGCTTCATTAGAGTGTAAATATCTATGCATGACTGAGGGCTAGGAAGGACTGAAACATGGTCAATTTCAGGAAATCTCATAGTTGTTCTCATTTAATACTGATATTCCTCCAGGAGCATTCTGCCTCTCTCTCCAAACTTTCATCGTGTCTTGCAAATATCCAATTATTAGCAAGGAAATAAGGCACTGTGTAGGTCACAGGCAATAAATCCCTACATTTTGCAGGAAAAGGAACAAAAATCTGTGCATGAAACCAGGATTTTTAAAATATAGAATAAGAATAAAAAAGTACTTGACAGATTCAGGTCTTGTAGTGACAGAAGAAGTGGTTCATTAGAAAGGTTATAAGGCCCACTGGGATGCATCTGTATGAGAATAAGTGATTTAAAACAATGGTTTTCTTTGATTTCATGCAAAATCCATAACCAAATAAATAAGTAAAATGCAAAGGTTATTTTTTTAATTTTATTGTCTTTATTTTTTCATGGAAAAATCCTGAAGTATGGTGCTTTCTTCTGCTGTCACACATATATTCTAATGGCATTTTAGTTTTACTGCAGTGCAGCATGAATTCTTCTGCCTACATGTGTTCAGCAACAAATACAAAACAGGCCAGATCCACAATAAAACCACTCTCCCAACCACATCTGACTCTTGTATTTACAGCAGAATTTCATTCAAAGCAAGCAGGCTCAAAAGACTGAATCTAATTTTCTCACTTGGAGAGTATAATGCTCCAGTGCCCACATTTTGAGGAAAACAAATTTCAAAGATTTTCTAGCACAGATCAACCCACATATTTAAACGGTACAATTGAATAATGGAATAGTTAACAATTCAGATGTAAACGAGTTTGCAATAAGCTTTTCAGAGGATAGGCTCACACAAGTATATTCACAAATACAAATTATTTTCTGCGTTGACCAACTTTGCTTCTGTAGATTTATGGTAAATCTTGAATGTTTCTCTAGGGCTCTTTGATTTCAGGAGAGACAAAATAAATAGAGAAATAAAAGAGGAGAGCAGTCCTGTTTCCTCTCAGCATGCAGCTCCAAATCTTTTGTGTTTTGCTTTATGACAGAAGTTACTTGTCACTGACATAAACTGGACATAGAGCAGCAAGAGCTGAATAATTCTGCCTGTAAGACCTCTTAGCCTCACCAGTTTGAATTTGCCAGTCTGGTGCCAATAATTAACCTTGGTTATGTAATATCCTTAGGAAGGTGGGTTATAATGACGTTGCCATCATGATGTGGAAGTTAGCAACATAACACAGAGAGCTGACATGAAAAAGGGCTGACAGATTAATAATTTAGCCTATTTTCCACCTGTAGATGCTGGCATAATGAAAGGCATAACATCTTTCTGCCAGCCTTGTCTAAGTTATATGCACTCCAGATGAACAAACAGCACAATCAATAAATACTTTCCAGTGAATTTCTTCCATTATTTGAAAATCTCTTATCATTGTCAGGTTTCTATCCTTGTTTCATACTGGAGACCTTTTATTTCTTACATTCATTCCACAAAAGCTATAGGATGCTTTTATTAGGTTTGAAGATGCAAACATTAACAGTTCAAAAGTTGCTTACAATTGAGGATAGGACAACTTGTCCAGAATTTCATAATCTGGCTAACAATCTCCTTGGAAGCATGTCTGGTAACATTTAATGCTGTTTATTAAGATTGTCTTTTATTTCCTCCGAAGTTTTCAACTCACAGCAAATATTTTTTTGTTATTATAAAGCAGTACTTGGTTTTTTTTTTTTCATCTAGAAGACAAAGAAAGGAAAAAAATGAAAGCAGTAGGAATGCTAATCTTAATTTCCAATTCCCATTTCCTGTTGTACTTGTGTATATGTGAAAGAACTTCAGCTGTTGACTTGCACTTTTAAAATAGGTCAAGAAGGGAAATGTTTGTTTTCTAGTTTGAAGCTTGAAACAGAGCTAAAACCCAGCTTTTCATTTAATCCTCGGGTTTACTCCACACCTCCTGTGTGACCCTGGAGAGCTGCTGTAGGGTGCAGGAGGTGAATGAGCAATGACAGACTTGAGCTGTATCAATGTCAGAGAGGCACCTCCATCCTCATGGAGAGCGTGCCACCAGTCCTTGACCTCGCAGAGCTCAGTGGGTGAATGGCCATGACATTGCAAAGGAGCTGTAAAGAAAAATAGTCTGTACCTAAAGAAAAGTGTTTATTTCCCAGATCAGGACAACTAAATTAGGAATATCTACTTAGCTCTACCCGGAAATATTGCTCACTTTCTCTGTGAGTGAAACACAGGATGCTTTTTGCTGCTAAATCAATCACGGTCAAGGCACAAGTTTTCCAGAAATAATATCACCCTCCAGCAGGGAACAACTAGCACTTCAGAATAAATATCACAGGTAAATTTGTGTTACAGCTTTCAGGTGTTGCAGGGTACTTGAAATACTCAGAAGTGGCTAATTACTGATGGCAATACCAATACTCCCACATCCAGACTGAGTTCTTGTCATGGGGGACACTGCTCTCATCTCCAGTGGTACCAAAGAAATCTCCACCTGATTCCAGCTTGCTCATCTGTCTGCTTCTTTTCTAAGCTCTGTATCATAATATTTGAGCATGATGTCAGCAGAAGATTGGAGGGCTAATTCAAATAATTCATGTTTTATTTGAGCCACAATGATCACACCAACATTAGAATCCTTAAAATTCAAGATGTGTTGATTTTGGACAGCATGAAAAAATGCAAGAAAAATAATAATATCTTTTAGAGAGAGGTGTTTGTGTCTAAAGGAATGCAAGGGTTCGTGGAGAGACTCTGATATTTCAAAAAGAAATTGTTTTCTGTTTTTGAGAGAATGCATTCTGCTGCATAGTAGAAGATATCATGCCCTTTCTTTTCGTCATGCAGAAAGTCTATTTAAGTTTAATTCACCCATTCAAATATTTAAGTGAGGTTTGAAAGCAATTATTTTGGGGCATTTATTCATATTCAATTTTTTCCTTATAAACCTTGTGGAATTGTTTTGAAAAAAGGAATGCCTGCAGTAAACACATATTCACAGGGAGTCTGAAACAAAGAATAACAGGTGAGAAAAATTTCAGTGGAAAGCATCCAACATTCTCATCTGAAATACTTGTGTGCATGATTATTTCTTGTTTAGCACCTACCTTCATAGTTAGTCCTCTCTTTTTAGAAAAGAATAGAGAATAATTTCCTAGAAAGGAAAAAGCACAGAAGATATTTCCCTCTAGAATAGGAACATGTGTTGCCTTCTCTAATTTTTCACTGTCACAATGAGGGATTTGTTATAAAACAGCAATAGCTTTTCTGAAAAGTTGGAAAGGGAAAAAAGAGGCAGTAAAAAGCACAGGTAGAGTCTTAATATTTTGATTAGATTAGATACTTTATGCATGAATAATGAATCAAAAAGAAAAGCAAGAAGTAGGAAAGCTGGCAAAGCAGCAGCTGGCTCACAACACTGTATCCAAGTCGTGGAGTACAACTTTCTCTGATGGACTACGTGGAAGGAAAGTTCCTTCTGAGCTGAGCGAAAGAGGAAGAAATTTTTGAAATTAACTGGAGCAAGCTTTAAATACAGAGGGTGATAATCAAGCTTTAAAAGACACAGGCATCAAGAGAAAAACACAATCTGGGCAGTCCTTTGATCTGTAGTGAAATTGTCCCCCAGATCATTGGTGCTGGACTGATGGGACCCCTCACTGCTGGTCACAGCCTGGGCTGGGGCAGGAGCCTGGACACCTCCATCAGTGAGGATCCCACAGCCTGGACACCTCCATCAGTGAGGATCCCACAGCCTGGACACCTCCATCAGTGAGGATCCCACAGCCTGGACACCTCCATCAGTGAGGATCCCACAGCCTGGACACCCACAGTGGTGAGGATCCCACAGCCTGGACACCTCCATCAGTGAGGATCCCACAGCCTGGACACCTCCATCAGTGAGGATCCCACAGCCTGGACACCTCCATCAGTGAGGATCCCACAGCCTGGACACCACAGCAGGAATGAGGATCACTGCCTGGACACCTCCATCAGTGAGGATCCCACAGCCTGGACACCACAGCAGTGAGGATCCCACAGCCTGGACACCACAGCAGGAATGAGGATCACTGCCTGGACACCACAGCAGTGACGATCACCCACTGCTGTGGCAAAGAGGAAAGAGATGCTTTGCATGGAACAGCCTGAGTGATTTCATGTGGTCACTCATCAGCCTACAAGCCACACCACACTACTCATCCCCTTAAAGCAAATATAATACTGAAAGGAAAAAAATCCTAGAACCTTCAAAATGTACCAGGGTGCAGAAGAGAGCTGTCAGAGGCCATGACTGCACATTCACAGGTCTTCTTCATCTTTCTGTATCACCACTTAATTGCTTTTACCTCCTACTGTTATCTCCCTCTTTCAGACCACAAAAGCATAAGACTATTAGTTAAGAATCTTGCAGACTGAAACTATTTTCATCTGAGGGAATCTCCTGAGACTGACATGGTTTTCCATTTAGGAACACCTTTGATACATCTCTAACAGCATTTGAAAAATTCTCTTTGTTTATTTTCTACCTGAACCCTTTTAATTTAAATTGAAATTAAATTAGAGAAGATTTAAAGATTTATTTTTTCTCTTGGTTGAGTCATTCAAAAAATACTCTCCATTCTGCTACACTGATTTGGTAATGCAAATTTCACAGTTCAACTTTCAGAAATTCTTGATTGACTTCAGAACCTGAAACAACTTGTTTTGCTTGAATAACACAGCTCCTTACATGTGTACTGGAAGTGGGACTGCAAACAGTGTTTCCCAAGGCTACTTCTCTCTCTAAATATGCTGCTCTTGTCATCTGTCTGCTCAGTCTAAACCAGACTGCGTATTTTATGTTTCTGGAGGAGGGTCATATTTAGAAAGATTCTTCTTTTCGGTGCTGAAAAACAAGCAAAAATTTTAGTTAATCAGCTGAACTATTGTGGGGTAGCATGATGGAAAATGCTTATGGAAATCCAGAATGAAAAGCTACTTTCTGTCCCAGCCAGTGAGAAAACCAACATTACAGTGGCACAGCCATTGCTCACAACTTCAAAGTTATTTGTTCTGAGCAGATTGAAGAAAGATTACTTTATCTGATACACAGCTGTTTGAAGATTGCTTTATCTAAATTTTATTTAAATTGCTTCTTCCTCAAACCCAAGGAAACAGACCTGTACAAGTCAGAAAGGGGGGTGAAATTTTTACCTATCATATCCAGATTCCTCAAAGTGGTCAAAGAATTGCTTAATTTAACCTGTTGCTTAATCAGTTTGAAACTCTGAAGGGATGGTTACAGAACCGTAAAAATTAAAAAAATGCTAAGAAGAAAGTCAGTAGAACACAACTCCTGTAAGAACTCCAGTTCTTGCATCCCTGGGACTTCATAGCAAAACCTGTCTGTTACTGTGATGAAAGCTGACAGGTTTTCTACCAGCATCACTCTTTTCTCATTAGATTTACAGGGAAAGGTTGAGTTTTGGTAATCTTCTAAAAGTCCTGTAACATTTCAAGGCTAGAAGTGAATGACAACTGACAAAAATTGATCATTAATACAAATCAAAGTCAATGAAGAATCAAAAGTGGAAATAAAGAAATCCCAAAGTGACAGGGCTTCCTCAAAGACATTGAAACCACTATTGGCAGCACTGGTCTCCTAATCCTTCTTAATACTTTCTCCACTTTGAATGAATCAACTTTGTATTTACTTTCAATTATTTCCTACTGGCTGTATTATTAATTTATTAACATTTATCTATTATTTATATATATTAATTATTGATATTAACTAATTTATTAATAGTGTTTTCTCTATGAAAAATTGCAGTAAATCAACATTCAACTTAAACACATGACAAAAAAATATTTGTGAATGGAATAGTAAGCCCAAAGAAATGAATATTAGGAAGCAACTATTAAAAGGTATTTAGTGTTTAATAATTAAATGCATGAATTGTTTATTCGCAACAAAATTCACTCACAAAGCAATTCCTTTGATTAAATTTTTACTTTGGTTGGGTCCACATAGCAGTCTCAATGCTTTTCATGTAGTAATCTAACACAGCTCACAGGTCCAATACTGCAGTGAGCTGCTCATGAACAATTTATTAATCACTTACTTTGCAAGATCATACACACTCTATTGAGAAAAACACATATATGTTTCTTAGTTTATTGGTTATAAATTATTCTCCCACTTGTATTTCAGATGCTTTACATTACCAGGCATACTGATAGTTACATTTTTTGTCAGAATTTCATTTTTGCTTCAGATACATTATATACAAAATTCAGATTCATTTCTTAAATTCTTGAGTCCTGCCACTATTACCCCTGTACCAGCTCCAGGCATCTACAGAGTGGTTTAATGGTAATTTAGGTTTTTCCCTGACATCCTGAAAAACAAACTCCTCTGTTATTCATATGGCTTAGTGCAGCATGGAAGGAATGCTACAATCCTCCTGAACAGTCCAGCAAGAGATGAAGGGGTAATTCCTTCATTTTCAGTGTCTTTTCCTAAATAATTTTGGTGACACTTCCAGAGTCCAGTATCTGATGTGAAAGTGGTTTGTGTTGTGGTCACTGAGAGTCAACTTTAGCAGTTATTTCAGTCCTCAATGGTTTTCATTCTCCACCAGTATGGACTGAATTGGATCAATGAACCTCATTTTGGCTCTTGCACTGAGGGTAAATGTTGTAGGTAAAGTAGATAAGGTAGGATACTCTCAGAGTTTGCTTCTGTGAGAGGTGAATCAAATTAGCCCATTTTGGCAATTTATTTAGGCACCGGAATATTTTGTAGGATTGTGTATTTAGAAGATGGCAGAGCTGAAGTCTACATACCAATAACATTCTCATTTATTTTATATGTTATTTATTTCTATAGGCAACCCTTTAAACAAGGTAAAATGTTCAATTCGATCTCAGGGCATGTGCACAGGTATCCTCTCCCCCTTCCCTCTTCTTCCCCAGCGACTTAATTTACTTTTTAAACCAGAACAAACTGCAAACCAGATAAGGCTGCTGATACTTTGAAAAGGAGGTGAACAAAGCAAGGAGGCTCCTCGAGGCAGCCTGAAGCAACCTGTGATGGGAGATCTGAGCAACAGAAAGGACATGGCTAGATGGGACTTGAGTCTTTGAAGCTGTGACCCCATGACATTCCTGTGCCTCTCAACCATGTGTATTTCCTCTTAACTCCTGGCATGTATTCCTTTTACATCTCTTACACTTTTCCCTAAAACAAAACCCTACAACTGATTTTTTTATTACCACCCTGAGAGCAATCAAAAGTGCCTGAAATGTAATGCAGCATTTTGTTAAGCCTGCAAATGGAATAGTGATTATGTGGAGCCAAATGCTGTGGCCAGGTCTGGTTTGCCCCTTTCAGATACGAGTAGAGGACGTTTTCCTCACATGCTAATGTGTTGTGTTGGAACTTCAGGCTTGATCTTGATTAGTTCTTAAAGGCAAATTACTGGAAATATTAGCAGAGGCACAAACAACTGCTGGATTCTGCACCTGGGGCAGGGAACCTGGATGTGTGGACAGACTGGGGAATGAGATGCTGGAGGGCAATGCCACAGAGAGGGTCCTGGTTGAGGGCAAGTTAAACACAAGCCAGCAGTGCCCTGGCAGCCAGGAGGGACATCCCTGTCCTGGGGGGCATCAGGGACAGCACGGCCAGCTGGGCAAGGGAGGGGATTGTCCTTCCTGCTCTGCTGCAATCAGGTGGCGTCACCTTGGGTCCTGGGGGGCAGTTTTGGGCACCACAATATCAAAATGATATAAAGCTATGATAGAACATCTAAAGGAGGGCAATAAAGTGCCACGAGGAGAAGCCATATGAGCAGTGGCTGAGGTCACTTGGTCTGTTCAGCCTGGAGAAGAGGAGACTGAGGGGATGTCTCATTGCAGTTACACCTTCCTGATGAGCAGAAGGGGAGGGGCAGGCACTCCTCTCTGGTGAAAACTCACAGGACCCTAGGGAGTGGCCTGAAGTTGAGTCAGGGGAAGTTTAGGTTGGATATTAGAAAAAGGTTCTTTACCCAGGGGGTGTTTGGGCATTGGAACAGGCTCCCCAGGGAAGTGGTCACAGCCCCAAGCCTGACAAAGTTCAAGAAACACTTGGACAGTGCTCTCAGGGACATGGTGGGACTGCTGGGGTGTCCTGTGCAGGGCCAGGAGTATTCTACTTTCTGTGCTCCATGATTATATAGAGGAGCCCTGAGGAGCCCTGCTCAGAAGGCAGCACACAGCAAAGCACAGTCTCCACTCTGCAAGGTGCTGCAGGGCCAGCCTCAGTTCTGTGAATCCTGACACTGGGGAAGAGCTGGGCTCATAGGTAGCTGGAGGAGAGAGGTGCTGGCAAGCCTAAAGATGGTGCAGAGGTTGAAGCAGAGACTGAATCAGAAAAGTCAAAGTGGCAGATCTTAATTGAACTTGCTTATGATTTATACTGAAGTTTTCCCATGGTGAAACATCCAGCCCCTCTCCACTCACATGCTGCACTCCTTCCTTGCATGCTCTGTTTAGCAATGAAGTCACTGACCTTTTCATTGTCCTCATGATGCTTCCAAGTATTGAATGTGGGCTGTTTTCATCTCCCAAATGCTGGCAGTCCTCCTCTTGTTATTAACTGTTTTGGGTTCATAGAAATTTTATAAGTCCACTTCTGGAGGCAAGGAATCAGCGAAAGAGGATAAAAGGTTTTAGAATAAACTACTAGGAGATTACTGTGAAAAAAATATTAAGTGAGAACCTAGATTTTGGCACAGGAAAGAATCACACGGGAAGAATCCTTCCTCAGGGCAGGTGCAGGCTCATCCATGCTACTGGATAATGGTTTCGTGACATAAAATTATTTATTCTCCAAGATTTACACCATCTTGGGATTCCTCATGGTCTCATGCTTTATCTCCTGAAGACATTGTACTCAAGAACAGCTTCAGAAGTTCCTGGATCCTCCTATTGGGTTTTTCCTGATTTCTAGCTTTGGATTTGTCTATGGAGAGGCATAAAAGTCAGAGAGTGTATTTTTCATCTATTTTAAAGGAGATATTAAGGAGAAAAGCAGTAATTAGAGTATAATATCCCTGTGACGTGAGAGAAAAAAAGACAGAATATATCTAAGAAAACGAAACATGCTCTAGAGCTGTCATGCAAAACAAAAAACGAAAGCATTTCCATTATTTAAGCTACATCAGAGAACACTGCCAGTAAAATGTTTTCCTCATTGCTTTTTCACCAGGAGGTGGGGCTGTTAAGCACGGGATTTATTCGGTGATGCACTGAAAAACCGTGGATAGAATGAAAATAATCTTTCTTTTCCTTTTCCCTCTGAAACTCATTGTGTAAATGTGAATGAAAAGCATGAACTTTCTAGATATTTTAAGCATTGATTTCATATTCTGATTCAAAATCCGAAATAACTTTAAAAATGATTTTGCAATGGTTTAAATGAACTGCCTCTGGGAGTGAATTAAGTACCAATAGCTAATTAAAATATTAACTTGGGAGACTGGAAAACTCAGGAGGTTTGTAATTATTACTATTCTCAATTCCCTATTGTGTCTATTTCTAGGATAGCTCTGCAATTCACTTTCGAGGCTTAAGTCACAAAAAGAAATCACAGGACATTGCAATGCTGCTAATTGCATAATAAAATGATAAACACATTTAAGGTCACTTGATTCTAATTCTGACAAACTGCCACAAGGGATGAAAGCAGCTTTTCTAAAGTGAAGAGCCTGAACTGGGGGAATTACTTATTTTTGGTGCTTCCATGGCTCCTGCTTCATCATGTCTGAGGAAGAAGCTGAGGATCCCACTGGGATGAGAAGATGCAGACAAAGGAGAGGATCAGGTGCAGGCCTGAGCCCTCACCTTGTGCCCCAGCCACTGAGCCAAGATGCTTTAAAGACAGTTCCATTGCCCCTCTTCATTATTAGAAGGGACATGTAAATGTTGAAGAGGCACTTCCTGATAAAAGATGTGTGAAGGGCATGTTGTCACTGAACAGATTTGCAGCTAGGAAATTTTTTGCAGCTATCATAATTTAAAGGGATTCTTTTCCCCATCATGCTGTGTTGCCAGCTCTCACCTAATATATCAGAAAATTTTGTTATCACACTGTGCAGATCTGCTTCTGCACCTGCCAAGGAAACACTTCTGATAGACATCTCCAGAGGTTGTCTGTCCTTTCCCTGCCCTCCACCTTCCATGAAAGTCATCCCTGCACATGGAGCTGAGGCTGGATTAGATGATCTTTGAACTACCATCCAACCTAAACCATTATATGATTCTAGGATTCAAAAATACCCTGGGTACAGCCCACCCTGAAACAGAGCTGAATAACTGAAGTCCACACAGTGAATCTAAATCCACATCCACCTCAGGCATTCCCAGTGTCCTTACCTGGCCAAAACACTTTAGCTGCATCCCCAAATCACCATCAGAGGTGGCCCTGACCTGCTCAGAAGCAAAGTCACAGTCAGGAGCTGACAGAGACCATCAGGACACATTTACCAGGGGGATGTGACACAGTCACCAGGCGAGGGAAGTCAGAATTGCATCTGGCCACTGGAGTGATGGAGTTCAGGGGTAGTGACAGATCTTTGTGTCCTGTGGCAGGCACAGCTTCTGCCAGCTCATCCAAAGGCTTCCTCCCACTCACAGCACAGCACAGCACTTCCCTCTCCTCCAAGATGACTCATGCCGTGTTCACTTCCGTCCACAGCCCAGTGCCTGCCAGGCACCAGGAATAAAGCACAGGAATGTGGCCTGGGGTGTCCTGGTGAGATCTATCTGCAGTGCATGGAGGCCACTGCACTGAAGTCCCAGGAATTTGCTCTCCTCCATGACTTCACTAGGCCCCAAACAAGATGGAAACCCATGAGCAAGAGGGCTTTTGTTATAGCCAGCTTTCTTGTGTTGTGCCAAACCTGAAAACTTCAAAGTTTTCAACCCCAATATATTTTGAAACCATTCAGCACATATTTGTGACCAATGGTTTCAAAAGTTAACAATAAAAAAGTCAAATAAGGGGGATATCTTATTCCCATCAATAAGCAGAGAGCATGAAGTAGGCAATAGTTAATGTCTCGCAGTATTAGGAAGGGACTGTGCAGTACATAAGTTTCAATTTTTGGACTCACAAATCACAAATTTCATACTTTAGTGGGCAAATATTTCCTTTTTCATCTCAGATTGGTCACCCCACTCTATTTCTAAATGCCCTATTGACATACAGATGCTGTTAATACCCACTGCCATAATGTGCTGGTGGTGCAGAGTCACAGACCTTGAATCACAGAATTGTTAGGGTTGCAGGGGACCTTTAGAGATCACCTGGTGGGACATCCCTGCCAAGGCAGGGTCACCTAGAGCAGGTTATTCCCACAGGAATGCATCCAGGTGGGTTTTGAATGTCCCAGAGAGGGAGACTCCATGACCTCTGTGAGCGATCTGTCCCAGTGCTCTGCCATCTTTGGTCGATGTAAGGAATTTTTTCCTCATGTTGAAGTGAAATTTCTGTTCTAGCTTAAGACCATTGGTCCTTGTCCCATCCCTGGGCACCACTAAAAGAGTCAGGCTCCATCCTCTTGGCACCTGCTGTCGCAGACATCTTTTGTGAAAATCTTTTCTTAGGATTTTTTTCTCTTCTAAGAAGCTGAGGCCTCAGAAACAAAATGTTAAAAATGGTTATCTGCTGGTGTGGAATGCATCAGGTAGATTTTTGATTGGCCCATCTTGGATGTTTATAATTAATGGCCAATCAAGGGCGAGCTATCGCGGACAGAGTCCGAGAGAGCTGCCTTTTGTTATCATTCTTTTCTATTCTATTCTTAGCTAGCCTTCTGAGATGAACCTTTCCCTTCTATTTTTTTAGTATAGTTATAATGTTATATAAATAAATAAATAAATATATATATATAAAATAATAAATCAAGCCTTCTGAACATGGAGTCAACATTTTCGTCTCTTCCCTCATCCACGAACCCCTGTGACCACTGTCACACCTGCCTTGGAGAAATTTGTATGCATTGATGAGATCTCCTCTCAGTCTTCTCTTCTCCATACTGAACAGCCCAGATCCTGCAGTCTGTCCTCATAAGAGAGATGCTCCAATCCCTTAATCACTTTTTCACACCCTCTCCAGTGGCTCCTTGTCTCTCTTGCACTGAAGATCCCAGTCTCACTCACCAGGGCTGAGTAGAGGGGCAGGATCACCTCTGTTGGCCTGCTGGCATTGCTCTTCCTGATGCAGACACCTGAAATTATTTAATGCTAATATTTGGGAAGCACCAGCACCATAAAATCCTGGCAGACCTCTGTGAGTGCCCACTCCTTGATGTCAAGGCACAGAGCACAGTCTGTACAGGTCAACAACAGAGCAAGGTCAGGACTTACTGACATACCAGAACATCTTGCAGACTTTGACCAGAAAAAATGTAGATTAATCTGTCCAGATAATAAATGCCTATCATAAAACACACTGGACTGGTGGGAGGGCAAAGTCATAGGCTATTCTGGGGAGGGGAGATAATATTGCAGTGTGATATAAGAGCTGCAGATGGGAGTTTTACCGTGGCTTCAATGTGGCCAAAATATCATTCTACAGCACTGAACCCTTAAGTTAGAAGTTTTGGGTATAGCACATACTCAATTCATCATTGTGAACTTCTCTTCTCCTTTCCTGAAATAGGGCAAAATAACTGATTTATTATTTTATGAATTAACTATTATGAATTATTAATTCCTTGGTTATCATTAGTCTTTTTTGTTGTTGTTGTTGTTGTTTCTTCATATGTTCAATACAGTAAACCCAGTAAAATCAGAACCTATTTTAGTTTCCATGAACTTTCTTTTTTCCCCTTAGCCAGCAGCATCTTCCCAGTCTTAAAACTTTGCTTTACTTCTGGCTAAAATTTCACACTCATTTAGTATTAAAATTTGACAAACTGGAACATTAAAGTGGAATTATCAAGTAGTTTGAGGCTACAGTTTAATCTACTATAAAGCTGACTCAATCTGGTAGGGAATGTCTTGTGGTATATTTACTCTCTGTGCTTAAAATATTTCTTCGTTACTTACAGCTTAAATAATTAACCACACTTTATGCTTGACATTGCAATATTCTTCTTTGCATACAGACAGGGCTGAACTGATTTGATTGAGGCATCTTATGGGCAACACTGCTGTTTTTCTGCCTTACACATGACTGAGAAAATTAACAGGTAAAAGCAATAATATAATGAATCTCAATCAGGCAAGAGAAGGAGTGTGAGGTATAAGCAAATATTTGCATCCTGATTTTGATTTGAATCTCATATTTTTTGTGGTGAAAATAAGAGAAGAAAACAAATGAGCTGTCACATCTAAAACCTTCATATGCAAATATTCACAACCTTTGCTCAGCACAGACTTTGGTCCCACCAATGAGCTATTGGAATTTCTAGCACCTTTGTCTCAGTAATGAAATAGGGCAGTAGATGTCCATAAATTCCCCATGATCATGTTGTATTTACTTCAAGGATCTTTTGAGCACCAACATTTGCAAATATAGATTGGAATTAATCTATGAATTGGGGTGGGGTGGTGAGGTTAAAGGTTTGGTCAGGTTTCTTTTGTCTTCCTTGTGCCAAAAAGCACAAATCTGTTTCAAGCAAATTCTCTCCTCAGCTTGAGGTTGAGTGAAATGTCAGTGACCATGAAAGAGCCAACAAAAAGCCCAGCTATGATGAGTTTTGCTGTATGCAGAACATTGATTCATTGATTGAAAGGTGACATTTTCAGCCAAAAGAAAATTAAAAGGACAAAAAGTGTACCAGAGTTATTTTAAACATTTTTACAAGGTACCAGTAATGAAGAAAAAATCATGCACACTACAAAGGTAGTAGTAGAAAATGTGCTGGTGAGCAGGAGTCAAAGTTCAGTTTAATTTCCCTGTGTCAGACTGCTCTTGCTGTACTGTATACTTCTATGATGATCATTTATATTTCAAAAGTTTTCTAAGTGTTGCCAGTGTGGGAAACTGCAGAGTGTGATAAAAATTGGTGCAAGGGCACACCCAGATCCTGATCCCAGTTTCTCAAATTCAAAATGGGCCCAGAGGAGATCTCATTTGGAGCTGCTCTCTGAAGACAGCACATCTCTGCTCACACCATCAATCCATTTTTTAGTTCTCCCTATGCCATGGGATCTTTGCAGTGATGGCTTGCTTTAACACCTTAATTTATGCTGCAGCACACTCCAGTGATGCTTCTGTTCTGTTGGGATACACAACTACTGCTGAACTCATAATGGTGAAATAAATCCCAATACACTGAATACAAACACTCCCTTTGACTTGAAGGATTTCATCAATTATTTTGAGAATCAGCTAAACATGCATAGCACCTTTTTAATTGTCAACTTTTCCACATTTTGATTTAACTGGACCTAATTTTCTTTGGCTTCTTGTGAAACATAGTTGACAATATCTTCTAGAGAGAGGAAAATATTTGACTTGTGTAACCATGAAAAAGCCCATCTCAAAATCTTTCCTGAGCTGAAACATTCATTGAAACAGGGCTTGCTTTTAATGTGAAGACATGGAAAACAGCTTTTATTTTTACTGCTTTTGAATGGCTGGTACCTATTTCTGTATTGACATTAGCAGATGTTACAGTGTGGTTCTGTCTGGCAGGGCTCAAAAAATGTTTAGCAGATGATGGGCAGGAAGTTCTTGTGTTGTAAATGTTACTAGAACATGACCCAAAAAGAGCATTAAAGATGTTAGTACATGATTGGCTGTATGTATATGTCTACCCTTTGCTTCCCTAGGGCATAATTTGGCAAGATATCCCTTCACTATTCACCTGTTCCAAATGGACTTCAAGCTGTAAAAATAAACCCATTTTTCTGCACCTTTGTACCTATTTCACTTACTCTGTTTCATTGATGCTGATGCAACCCAGGAGACATGCCATTCACTTCTTCAGAGTTTATTAGATTTACAGGGGTAAACCCAAAAGCTTGGCCTGAGACAGGATTAGATTCAGAACAGGCTTGTTACCCAATAAATAAATCTGCCTTCAGTTTAGTTTTTTCTCAGTTAGGCAGATACAAAGAAATCTTGCAGTCCATTGTGTACAAGGTTTGGTTTATTTTTCTATTACCATAAGAAACTCTTTTCTTCTTTACTGTTTCTACTGTTTCACAATGACAGAAGTCTTAATTTAATTTTTTTTAAGAGCTAGAGATCATTATACACCATTGATTTAAAAACAAAATTCAACAGAAAAACTCAAAACCTGGGGAGGTGAAGGCCTTTTCTCACCTTATGCAATATGGACTTGGTGTCTTAGACATAAAAGAGAAAAAAATAGCCTTTGAAAAAGGCAAACATGAGTGGGAGGAAGCCATAGAAATCAGACTTGGCCAGCCTGTACAGCAGAACAGAACTTTGTGGGTGTTCATACTTTCCTGCACCAAAAATGTAATCCACAAAATACACACCAGTCCCTGCTCTCACTCCAGCCCTCACTCCTGTTTCATTTCATCCACCCCTGCTCAAGAAGAGCAAACAGAAACACCAACTGTTTCAGAATAGTAGCACATTTCAGAGTGACAGAAGACAGCAGATATAATGTAGAGGGGGAGGTTGGACTTTGTGAAAAAAACTGCAGGGACCAGCAAAGCTGCTTTTCTGGGATGACTTTCAGTTGTTCTAATTTCTAGCAGGAACAACAAAGGCATCTGGAGATGTTTGGCTGGTCCCTTTCTGCTGGCAAGGTACGTCATCTGCTGAAATTCCTCTCCCCCCAGTTTCTTATGTAATTTGGTTTTAAGCATTTTAATTTGCCTGCCTTCATGTAGTCCTCAAACCTGATTCTTTTTACAGCAGAGCCCCTCTGCATTTCCTTGGCTTCACAAAGGGGATTTATATTTTACATTTGCATGGATCTGAAGGAATCCTGTACCATCAGAGTGCTGAGAAAAATAGTTTAATGGCTCTGAAAATCTGCCTCCATCCACTGTGTCTGGTTTACTTTACTCAAGATCTCTGGCACAGGTGAATTCCTGTTCTCCAAAGCATTCACAGCTGTAGTGTCCTCAGTGAAAGAGCCCTGAACTCCTGGAAAAGCCTGAAGTGACCTGTCCATCCAGAAGATTGCTGAGGCACTTTCACACCTGATTAATTGTAGTGTTTTTAAGTTGGGATCACATTCCTACATCACACGGAGTCCACATGTGAATCACATGGAGTCCACATGTGAGCACACGAGGCTGCATGACTTGACTTTCAGTGATTTAGAAAATGTGGGGTCAACATTCTGTAATTTTGGAGCATATAAAGTCTTTTACTCACTTGACAGAGAAGAGCCTGAGAAGCAGAACTTGTGAACTTTGCCTTAAGCACTGTCTGGATAAAGAGCTTCTCTATTTCTGCAAAGCCATTGGTGCATCCAGCTTGCAGTGCCTTCCCATCCCTTGGAGTGTCCAGCTCCTTGCTTGTCGGTTTCTCGGCTGTTTAGGTGACCTGGAAAGGCCCAGGGATGGCCTTGAAGAGCCGACGCTTCAAAGGACGAGGAGAGACTTCTGATCTTGTCTCGGTCTTGGTGTTTATTAATTGTTTATCTAAAAGATTTTCTCTCAGCCCAACAGAGGTCTGCACAGCAGCCAGCCATGAGCACACTGCGAGCCCCCGGGGCGGTCACCTATCTTTATACTCAAAGTTATGTATACAATATTTATCATTTTTCCCCAATACCTTTTACCCTTATTAACCAGTGCACTTTTAGTAATAACCAATCCCAAAGTGCCAACATCACCACAGAAGATGGAGGCCAAGAAGAAGAAGAAGAAGAACAGGACACGCCCCAATTCCTCCATCTTACTTCTTTAGACCCCCCTGTACAGAAATCCTAAACCCTGTGTCTCACACTCTAATTAACTTATCCCTTCACCATTCACCCGGTGAAATCCTCCCATCCTCATACAGGTGTCGTCTCCTGTGTAGGATCAAAGTCCAGCCACCAGACACTTCTGGCAACATTCCAGGACTCTCGAGCCCCCCAAGGGTGGTCTCAGTCACTCTGCACATCAGTCCTGAGGTGCTGAGATCCCACACTTGCTGGGTTCATCCTCTGGACACCTGGTTATCATCTCCAGCTGGGGAGCAGAGCAGTGAAGGCTGCTGCACTTAGAGACAGCAAGAGATCATAGGAGCCCCATGCTCATTTCTGCTTCTCGGGCCACAAGACTGTGTTATTCCTGTGCTGCACTTTAATAAGCCAGGCTTTTTCTTTCAGATTTATTTTGTTTCTGGTTTCCTTTTACCTTTTTTACCCCTCCACATTCTTATAATGAATTTTAGTAACCTCTGAAACAGTGCAAGATGTGCTTTATACCTTTTCAGCAATGTTCCCTTGCTTGTTCTGCCCTTAATATAGATTTTTCTGTTATTTGTTTTTTTCTCAGGGGGATATGCTGAGTTGTATTTTGCTCAACAAGAAGCAAAGAATGACTTTTCTATTTTTCTCTGTTTGTTTGTTTTTTCTTTAAATAAATTCAGGGTATATAAGGAATTAAAATAGGTCTGTATGCCTTCCACTAGGGAGATACAGAAAGTAGAAGCACTTTAACTGGCAAGAAAATGGCAAAAAATCCATGGTATGGATGCAGCTGTACTGTAAATTTACTCTTTGTTACCAGTAAAAAAAAAAGTAAACCACAAGACCCTCAAGGAAGGCTTAAATCTGTTGGTTTTTTGGTGTGGTTTTTTTTTTGTTTGGTTGGTTGGTTTGGTTTTCTTTTTTCTTTTTTGTTTGTTTGTTTTTGTTTTTATTTTGTTTTTTTTAATGCATTATTCTATTCACATTAGTTGCCCTCCTGATATTACTTGGGAAAGCACACAAATTTAAAAAAAACTACACATGAAAATTGGATTTCTGTGAAAACAAGATGAGAATAGTTTTACTTAGCAAAATAATGAAATTTCAGTAAATATAAATCTTTCCAGGCAGATATGACATAGTAAATGCATGTGGCTGCTATTACTTGTAAGAATTGTGTATAAAGGAATGTGAATATAAAAATAATAATTCCTAAGAAAGAAAGAAATCATTTTAGTGCAAAAATCTTACCTAATTTATCTAAGAAACTGAATTTCGAGAATATTCCAATATCTCAGACAGGAAGTTTAAGAGTCCAATTCTTCAAGGACAAAAGAAAGTATTCAGAGTGTCAGAACCACCTTTTTTTTTTTTTTTACTTCAATCAATATTCTGAAACATTTTAATCTATAAAAGTGTAATAAGATATGATTACACTGTTTTCTTGCAATCTAAATAAGGCAAAGATTATGTTTATGTCTGTTTAGCAATTAGGTGTTTTCTTCTAAATTTTTGCCCATCTAAAGCCTTGACTCAGTTGTTTCTCATGCTTCTGATATTGTCTAGTCCTAGAAATTTCTTAGTCTAACTAAATTTCCTGTATTGCTTTAAGTATTACTCCATGCATGCTAATTTCCTACTCTCACCCATTCTGTCTGCTATGGTTGTGATATACAGTTTTCTACACAATTATTTAAGATGAAGAATTAGGATTAAATTCTGGATACTCATAGGACCTTCCATAGGCACAGCTGTTCCAGTGAGTAATCACATGCTCAGACCCAGACCAGAACATCTATTTCAGCCAAAACTTTTCAGATGAGTCTCAAAATCTTCTGACTTATCCTATTTAGGGCTAATTTAGCCCACTTAGCCTAACAAGGATCTAGCAAAAATCAAGCACTTCATGAATTTACTAAATTTAACACATCACCTGTTCTGAGTTTCAGAAATGAAGTGAAAAATCACTGTGACAAAGTGCCAAAAATTCCACTAAGACAGCAGGTGTTGTGGGACCATGACCACCCAACCTTGCCTGATCAGAGGGTGGGTTTGCTGGAACTGATGGAACTGGGGAGAGTTTGATAGAGACAGGCTGGGAAAAAGGCAAGGAATAAAGAGTTCTAATTCATACAGTTAAATTACGTAAATTCTGGGCACGTTATGGTTTTGTTGTTACATTTCTTCCACCTAAGTCCACAACAGCCTTAGGAATGTCCATCCCCTGAGATCTGTGGAAGTCAGGGCTAGGAATGTGAGTCATCCCTGCAGTAGGAAGGGCAGATGCTGGCATCCCTTGCCTTGCTGATGGAAGTGTTTGTTCTCTTGGGCCAAATCACAGCATTGCTATTAGTGCTGTGCACAAACCAGGGGAACTTTGCAGCTCTAACATACAGTTCTGCTTGGGCCACTGTAGCACTTGGAAATTTGATAAATGCATAGGTTCTTTCTGCTGTTTGCAGATGTGTTTTTATCTTTATTGCACTCCAAAAAACCAAAATATTTAATTCATTTTAATTTATAACAATATGGTGTGGTCAAAACTCATTATTATTCTAACCATTAATGTTGTGTGGCTTGAAGAAATGGGATTATTTTCCTCTGGTTACATCATTTCAGGGTCTTTCAATTTTTAAAGGGGTAGTTCATGCAGGAGATAAAATCTTTGATACTGCCAAGTTATGTTTTAGTGGACCTCAGAAGATGTTGCATAAGTTGCAGTGAAAGGATTTGATAATTTCCAGCAACTTGATTGTTCTCCACCAGTTGTTAATAGTCTTTTTGACAATCATCAAGGAGATCTACAATTAGAATTGAACAAACTAATACTTTTACTGAACAAAGATTACAAGAACTGAGAGTCTGAGTGGAGATACCACTCAGTATCAGAGAGTTCTAGTTGTTATTAATTTATCATGTATTAATGATGAACACTCATTGATTTCACATTTGCTTTAGTGGGGAGAATAAGAACATGCCTTTTCAAAAAAGCTCAGAGGAAATGCAAAAATAAAGAATTCTATTTCCTCTCTAAAGCCTAGGAAAGAGCTGTGGTTTCCAGGATAACTACCACTGTCCCTTGGCAAATGTTGGTGCTGCTCTAACAGATGCAGTTAAGAGTATTGGAATAAAAAAATCCATTGAGTAAATACTCACCAGAGATCCCTGTCCCTACTAATTCCTCTTTCCTTTGGAGGGAGCTGGTCTTCCTAGAGAGCAAGGGATCTCCATTGTCCCTGAGTTCACGGACAGCAATATTTCTTGCCAGTAATTGAACTGTAGCTCGTGTACAAGATTCCTCTGAGCCCCACGTGCGCACTGAGAGTCCCAAAGCAGATCAACAAGACCACAGATGTCACCCAGAGCATTTGGCATATTCAGAGAAAGTGCTGGAAAGAGAAAGAAATACAGCTTTTAGCTGATGTGTTGAGATATTGCTTTGTACAAAAATAACTTTCAAGCTGATAAGATAAATAGCAAGATAATTATTAAACACTTTGTGTGTGTAACATAGATAGATAGATAGATAGATAGATAGATAGATAGATAGATAGATAGATTGCAATAATGATAGATGCTGAAGGGAAGAAAATCTATTTTCCATGGGATCCATAAACACCAGGGAAATCTGTGAACCAATCACATGAAAAGAGATCTTTGGTATAAAGGTGAATGGAAGCAAGGAAGATTTCATGCCTATGGATTATCAGGTTTTTAAAAATGAAACCCATCTTTATCATTATCTTAATACAATAGTAAGGATATTAAAGGGTGGTGATGATATTTGGTATATATATTTGGCATATTTGGTATAAATATTTGGTAAAACCAAATGTTTTCCTGATGGCACTCAATGAACTAAAATATTCTCAAGAATGATAGAAAGGAATTCCAAGAGAGGCAGACTTCCTTAGTCAAAGGCCATGGTTATATTTGTAGTTTGGCTACCATTGGATATTCCTATTGGATATTAGAATTCTAGTGTTTCTCCTTAGTTTTAGGAATGCAGTTGTGTCCCTGAGTGGTGCAACCTATTTTCCAGGTAATAATGGAAATTAACTGCCTCAGCCATAAGAGATTCCAGATTTGCTGTCATGGACTCCTTTGGACAAGACATCCTTGAGAGTTCCAACATCAGTATTTAACAGAAGGGGTGTCAGCCCGGTGACAAAATTAACTCTGCATATTTTAGATGTATTTATGTGTGTTATTTTTTGTGAGAGGTAGAAGTTCATTTTGCCTGTTAATTAAATGACCACCCTGTAATGGATCTATGTAACTTGCAGGTAAAGTAAGAGAGGCATCTCTGTGCAACTGAGCAAGAAAGGGTTTTACTCTTTATTTCTCCCTCTAACCACTACACCATGAGCCTGCCTATTAGGAGGGAATGTTTAGGTGGAAAAGTGATAAGGACTGGTATTGCAGCTTCATTTTCCTCTTCTGCACCCTGTTTAGATTCCAGGTATGCCCAGTTGTGGCAACAATTTTGTCTTTCCATAATATTTACTCCTCCCACATAATGAAACTAGTATTTGAGCTCTCTACAAGACAACTTGCTGAAGCATACCCATATTTGACTAACTTTGGTGTCTTGCAAATTGTTTAAGTGAAAATTGCCTGTCAAAGATGGGCATCCAGTCCTTTTCATTCCCCATGACTGGAACTGTTACCCGAGAGAGAGATTTTGGATACAGTGTTCAGCAGTAAATCCCACCCTGCAGTAAAAATTATGCTAGATTGGAAAATTCAGAAAAAGACTTGTGAGGATGATTAGAGATCGGAAGATTTTTCTTTTTTCTTTTAGTGAAAAATTTAGAAAGCTGAATGTATTCTGTTTAAAGGAAAGAAGTAAGTAGCAGATTTAATCAAAGCTCAGAATTACCAATAGGGGTGGATATTTCTGATGCCACCATCCTCCTTAATCTAGGAGAGAGAAGTTAATAAGAATCAGTGCTTAGGAGATAATACCAGACAATACAATTTTAGACACAAGGCTTAACTGCCAGCACTGAGCAGGAAATGATGAAAAAACCTCTCTTATTTTGTTGAGTCTCTACATTCATTCTTGGTTTGAAAAATAATGGTCCAGAAACGGGAATTCCAGAGTGAAAATCCATTGCTTGTGTTGGCCAGGAGCTCAGTTCAGATCAGTCCTCAAATTCACAGCTCTCTGAAGTGACTCATGGGTCCTTTGAATAGAGCCCAAGGAAAAGAGCACAGAGGCACAGGACAAATGTGGAGCTGGAAATGGAGAGCGGTGAGGTGATGTATCCTATATCATATGTGGGTGGGAAAAATCAAAAATAAAGGACAGTCTTCCCCCTGTGTCAGTGTATTTCTGTATTTATTTGGCCACAGAAACTATTATAGTAACTAGGACTTATCAGGAAACTGCTTTTTCTTTTTTTAAAACTATTGATTTTTTAGAAATAGCAAGCAAACAACTGAAGACTATTTCAAAAGCTTTGGCTAAAACTCAAAACTTCTGATATCACAGGATTGCAGTTTGCAGTCACTGTGCCCTTAGCAGTTTTTTAATTCCTTTTTTTTCCTGATCAAGGGTCCCACTTCACATACTGTGCTTTTCTTCTGTATTTGTTGAGCTGCTTCAGTGTGTCAGGAGAGTCCCACAGTCAGAGGTACCATGTGAAAGATGGGTACAGGTCGGTGAGCCTGAAAATAGAAGGAGAATAAAGGAAGGGCAGTAAATAAACTATGACACCAGGGAGCAGATTAGCAAGGTTTTAATCAAAATTGTGTATTCCACTCACCAACATCCAGATTTCTTCTGAACAGGTTCCTTTTTAAATTAAAAAACCTTATCCAAAGCAAAACACAAAATTTCTTTTCCACACAGAGTACATACTTTAAAAAATGTATGAATTGAACAAAAAAAATTCCTTTCTTCAGTTTCAACAAAAAAAAGTCAGCTAGCTATTCTAAAGACTGCCACTGGTAAAACAAAAATTATAATTTCAGTGTTTCATCATCCATAAGCCCAGATGTTTATCTGACATGTTTCTGAGTATTTGATGGGCACATTTTAAATACACAGGGTCTCATAAAAATCATAATCTCATCTCTGAACATTATTAGCAATATAATGCTTCTTGCTTACTTTTACTTGTTGCTATATAGCCAAGATCAAGATGAAGAGAAACAAGTCAGTAAAAGAAACTTTTGTTAAAATTATAAGTACAATTTAAAGAATTTAGGTTACTTCTTGTTTTATGAAAATTGACAGACATACTTCAAATAAAGGTATCACTGTGAGAAAACTTTTAAAGTTTTCAAGTAATTTTATTATTATATAAAATTATACAGTGTTATAAAATACAAAAAACAAATATATATTATAACAAATATATATTATAACAAATATATAGCTATATCTCATGATATATTTCTAGATTCTATTAAAGATCAAAAATTTTAATTCTTATGACATTTAATGGTTTAAATATTAATTTTATAGTCATTTCAAATGTTACTTTTATCAAATGGTACTCAGATTAAACATTGGCATACCATTAATGAAACTGTTCTTCATAAATTTTGTTGATATTACTGTCAGCTGGGAAACCTGTAGCTTGATTTAATCTGAAAAATATGGCACTTAAGTTCCTGTGTGAAGAAAGTTATTAATGACTGGATAGATTCAGGTTTCCATGACAACATATTGCTGTGCTGGATCAAGTGGGATTTTACAGTCGTAAATAGTTTTAACAATTGAGTTCAGCATTAAATAGGACCAAGGTACCACCAGGAACTGCCTTGAATCTGCTTAGGAATTAATAGAATCATGGGATCATTAAGACTGGAAAAGGTCTCCAAGGTCATTGAGTCCAAATTTTGACCAAACACCAACACCTCAACTAAACCACAGTTTCTGAAAGAAGAAACCAACCCTCACCTGCCTGCAACCTCTTTGCAGGGGCTTGTAGGGAGCAATAATTCCCCTGAACATCCTTTCCTTCAGGCTAAATGTCACTGTCATATTTTCTGAAAAATCCCTTCGCCAGGATTTCTTCTCCTGGGAAGCTGAGAAGGCTCAGGGAAAAAGAAAAAGAATATTATCTCATTTGCTTCTCCCTGTTTTGCTGCTTTGGAATGTGGTTTGGAGATTGTTTATCCAACAGGTGAATTTTTACTTAAAGACCAATCACCATCTGGCTGTGTCAGGACTGGAAGCAGTCACGTGTTTTTCGTTATTATCTTGTTAAGCCTTCTGTAAGTATCCTTTCTCTATTCTTTAGTACTGTTTTAGTATGGCATAATATATAATAGATAGAATAGGATAAGATAGAATAGAATAGAATAGAATAGAATAGAATAGAATAGAATAGAATAGAATAGAATAGAATAATAAATTAACCTTCTAAGAACATGGAGACAGATTCTCAATTGCTCCTTCATCCTGGGGACCCCAAAAATACCACAGCTGAACATCCCCAGCTCCCTCAGGCCCTTCTCACATGATTTACCCTCCAGATCCCTCACCATCTCTGCTGCCCATCTCTGGACATGCTCCAATAATAAAGGTGCAACCCTTGTGCTTCCTGAGGCTCTGCAACAGCAGCTTCACTTACAGGACACTGTGAATCCATTTGCTTTTCCACCTGGGACAGCTCTGAGACTGGCACCCAGCATCACCTTGCTTTGGGACATTCTGTAACAAAACACATTTGAGTATGGGGGTTGTTCCAATATAAAATTCTGGCACCATTTCACACTAAGTCCTTTTCACCTCTCACTCTAATGTTATATCTCTTTGGCATTTCAATTCTGGATGCTAAACTGCAGAAAAATGCAACCATCTTTGCAAGTGGTGAAATATTTTTAGGTCCTTACATCTCTTTTGCTATCTGGATAGTTTATTAGCTTAGTTCTATGTGTTCAGTCTTGGTTTTCCCTCTTAAATACCTTGTTTCCTCAACACCTTTCTCCCATAGTATATTGTCTCAGCTTGAGACAAATTAGAAAGAAACATCCTGAAAGGAGCATCTCCTCTGGGCATGAAGCAGATGATAGAGGATACAGTACCATAAAGTCACGCCAAGACATATTTATCTGCAGCTTCCTGTGATGGATGCAGCTATTGAGGGAATTAATGGAGGCAGGACTAATGAGGATGGAACCAGTAATTGTGGTGAGACTTTTTGTGACAGCAAATGTGATCGTCCAGATTTCATGGTCCAAATTTACAATTAGCAATCGACTTTATGTGAAATTCACTTAGGGCACCTTGTTATTTCTATGATGTTTCCCCTCTGTCATGCTTTCTGTCTCTTTCTACTTTGATGTGTCTATTCTGGGGGTAAGTCTGTCAAGGGCTGGCATAGAGACAGCCACATTTAAAATGGGAAATGAGAAGTCACCACAGCATGGAGGCTGAGCTCAGCTGATGGGACTCAGAAACATGAACATCCTAACACAGTGTTAGAAAAAGCAATGGAGACCACAGTGCAGGTAATCTTACTTCAGTGTGTCTCCATCTGACCTAGATCATGTCCAATTGCATTACATCCATCACAAGGAATCTCCTGTCTCAACATAAGACTGGAAAAAGCTATCTTTGTAATATGAAAGTGCAATAACTTTGTTCTTCTGAATTAATTCATGGTTGTATTACATTCAGAAAGTAATGTTTGAAAGCTTAAACTATTTAAACTCTTTAAAACTATTTAAACTATTATCCACAGATTTAAGATTTCTGCTGTGTTAAAATTAAACCAGTTGCCTTAATAAAAACCAAAAAACAACAAACTAAAAACAAATAAGCAAACAAAAAAAAAAAGAGTTTTAGAAAACCAAACCAAACCAAAACCCTGAAAATTTAGTTTCTTAGCCAGGAATAAGGCAAAATTCAGAGTATTATTCTCCAAATGACCATTTATGTAAGGAAGATGGTTTTATCAAAACACTCTTCTTGTGAGTATTAAACATCTTTTTGCATATTTTTCACTCTGACAGCTGAGGCCCATGGGGTTCTTCCTCACCTGATGTGGACCTTGAGCAGACATGAGGCCGCTGGGTCAGCTCCCTGCTCTGGGAGAGAGCCCAGGGTGGGGAGTTCCCTTTGCTGCAGCACATCACTACAGCAACAGCTTCTGGCACCAGCCTGATTCTACATGTCATTAAAACCAGTGCTTTGGGAAATCGGAGGGTGAAGGAAAGTTTTTACAGAGTGTGAATCCTTTCTGCTTCTCCTTGTACCTAAGTTTTGTTATCAAACAGTTCAGTGTCCAGCCCACTTTTAGAATCTTTGAAGGAGAGGAACAGGAGATAACAATTCACCTTTTCTCTCTCAAACCCACTTTAGGATGGGATCAACCATTTTTTACAATGTGCCTGTTGATCTACAAGTATTAGGAGAAACAAAAGCAATAGTTTAGACTAAATGTCAGGTTTTCTCCCAGCTACAAATAATAACTGAAAAAAATGACAATTACATACCTTACTTTTCACATATCTTTTGGACATCCCTTCATTTTTTGACTTCTCTGATGGGAGAGGTAATGTAATACAAAAACCAGCCTCCTTATCAAGTGTTGCCAAATACAGTTGTTGATTTGATTTCTAAAATAATATTTAGTGCTTTTGAGGCATGAGCTTTCTCACATTTCCCTAGAGGCCAAAGGCCATTCTTTTCATATTAACTCTGTATTTGAAAGAGCACCAAACTGAATTAAAACTCAACATCAAGTTATTGAGTAAAAAAAATATTATGCTGGAAAAGTACTATTCTTCAAAAGCAAAATGTGCTTGACCTGTGAAAAAAATAAGTTATTTATATTAATTTGGAAAATGTTATTTTTTCACAATTTTTGGGTGCTGTTTTCCAATGCAAGTAAAATAGTAGTGAGATTCAACTAAAGCCTGATTTCATAGCTTTAAATAGAACAGGTCTTGTCTAGCTGTGAAATTATCATTTATTTGCTAAGTGAGCTATGTGTTGAAGCACTGGGTAAATTTAAAACATATTTGAATGTCTTTTCTGTAGCAGGTTTTTATGCTTATGTAGTAAATCCTATTCATAGAATCCTTTTTCATTTTTTTCTCTCTGATTAAAAAGAAATGCTAAACACTGAGCAGTGAATGACAAAAGAAAGTAGTTTTATGCTAATGGATATCTAAAGCAGCACATGAGATAGAAACAATTGGGAACTACTGAAAATGAAGTCTCACAGAGATTATGCTAATGGAGAATTTCATTTTAAAAAGATGAATTCTGATTTTTTTCCTACTGAAGTATTGTAATTGCTGTAAAAGTGAAGCAATAAACAGAATGACATCCTGTATTGTATAACTTAATAGTCTTTATAGTACATGAATTTTCATCTATAAGAAGACTGATGTGATCATTATAAATTAAATTCAATAGGATAGATATGATCAATATACTTGTGCAAAAGGTCCAGAGAACTGGAAGTTGCTTAATGTGCCGCCAAATAGACCTTTGAAGGGAGATTCCAGGAATTGTAGATTAATGGTGTGAGACCCAGTAGTGCTTTTAATGAAGAGCAGAATTGATGGACACATGGATAAATAGTGGGTGTGTGCCAAGGTATCCTTTGGAGAAGAAGTCAGCCCTTACACGCCTGCAGGGATATTTTAAAGAACCAAAAAATATGTGCTCTTAATATATTTATTTAGATTTACTAATATATTTATCTCACCTTCAAAAGATATTCAATAAAAAGCCAAAGAAAGGCATAAAGGAATCCTCCCAAAATAAAGCTGCTTTAGTATAAAATGGGAGTTCTTTTTCTGCTTGAATTATTTGTTAATTGTTAGGAAAACAGGGACAGCAAGAAGCAATCAGATTTACAGCATAGGTAGGTCAGTGGCAGAGTTCCCTGGTGTCTATCCTGAGAAAAGGATATGAATAATGAGGCAAAAATTTGCTAATGACACTAAGTGATTTATGGTAAGGAAGACAGGGAAGATTATGGCTTCTGGAAGGAAGATATTACAACACTGAATAATGAAGCAATAAAAGACAGATGACATTCAATGCAGGTAAATTTTAAGTGAGGCTCAAGCAGTAACAGTCCAAACTTTCCATAGAAAATGATTTGTTTTAATTGGACTGTTATTACTCAGGCACAACACCTGGGGTTACAGTACATAATTCTGTCAAAATATTAACTTACAGATAAGCAGTGTCAATTAAGCAAGTGGAATATTCAGGATTATAGGGAAAAAATAAGTTAAAAAAAAAACTATACCACTGCACAGGTCCACAGTATGTCCACATCTTCTGTAGGCTATGATATTCTCATTCCCCCAGTTTTTTAACTAAAAAAAAAAAAAAAGTAAAAATAAAAGAAGAAAAGGAGCGAGAAACACTTTTAGAACAAAAAAAAAAAAGGCGATGAAAGGTCTGGAAAAGGCTCTGCATCCTATGTAGGGCAGGCCTTTTCAACGTGCAAACAGCTCAGGAGAGTATTACTGATATTACTGAGACCTGTAAATCATAGGTGTCCTAAATAAGATGGATGGGGATCAACTTTTTGTTGTCTTTTTCCGGTACAAAACCAAACTACCAAATAGAAAGGAAACTAGCAAGTAGCAAATTGAAAAAAAATATGAAAAGAGCAGCTTTCATACAGGATGCAGCAGCTTTCATACAGGATCTTCCCAGGCTGCTATTTACTAGGACAGCTGTCTGTTTCTGGAAATCACTGAGTCATCTAAATGGATCTCTGATTCTGTAAACTGCTGGAGGCAAGGAGAGTGGTTTTGGGAAGTATTTGCTGCATAATGCCACCTCCCAGACAGTCACTGTTGGCCACTGTCAGAGATAAAATAGTGGAATAACTGTATCACAGTTCTGACACAATAGGCCTATTTTTATGGTTATTATCAGGTCCGAGCTCCTGCATGCTGTGGTTAAGTGTAGATCACAAAGAGGTCATTTTTTCCTTTGGAGACAATGCATTAGAGGGATTTAAAAATAGATGAAGTATCCAAGAAGCATACTTGAAAACACCAAAGTCTTTTGTAAAAGCTTCAGGAATTATCAACCTGTATGTACTTTTTGAGGGTGCTAAATCATTATACCTTTTTTTGCAGTACTTTCTTTCAATTAAGAAAAAAAATAAATCTGTTGCTTAACAAAGCAGAAGTACTGAAAATAATTGGATTTTCATATAAATTAAAGAGGTTTCTCTAATTTTATGCAAATTTAGTAGGGTTTGGTGTAATAAATTACTTGTGTTTTTGCAGTTGTTGGTAAGGACTCAATTCAGTCAGCTGCATTTAAGTACTTAGCACTACTTGAAAGTGGCTCAAGGTATCTGAGACGCTTCGATGGTCTGGCAGATACAACACAAAGGTTAAGCCAGACTTTTTCCAAATTGGTCATATGTCCAAATACAAAAACAAAAATGCTCAGGCTCAATGTCCTTTGCAAACCAACTTTGTCACTCCTTTTTTGTTCTTTTTCCAAATAACATCTTTTTCTCTTTCTGCAATGTGATTGAATGTGCAGAATCCATTTGTTGGGCAATGTGGTTACAGTTCTGCATCAGCTTTTTAATGGACCATACTGGCATAAGAGTTAATTTTTTATTTATTGATAGAGATATATTCCAGTAGAACAACAACTTCAAAGAATCAAACAATAATGAGAACTTGTCTTTAATTTGAGTGGAATTCTAGGAAGAAGAATTTTAGGGAGCCGTAGTTAAATTTAAAGAGATTGAGCATTAATGAGATTGAACTCTACTCCACACAGGTGGCAGCAGCAAGATGTGCCACTGACAACACTGAAAGTGTAAACAAAGAACATAGTAGTTTTTCTGAAATGAACCAAATTTTATTGTGTTCCCCTCCTTTCCTGCATCTTTTTTTTGCCTACTTCCACCAATAAGGCATCTGCTGAGTTGCATGTTAACATAACAATACAAAAGTACAAAATCATTGCATGCCCAGTCATGGAGTTTACTCATTTTCCCTGACAGCTATGAACTTTGTGAAAATGGTGTTTCAGAGAGAAAAACTCGAGAGGAACCAGTTGCTGGGTGTCCAACCCCACTGCCTCCCTCACACTGCATGCTTTGACTGAGCCAGTGGTGATAGGATGGCAACTGTCATCACTGCATTACCAGTCCAAGAGAAATTCACCTCTGGTTTCCAAAAATTGTGAATGGCCATGGAATAGGAGTGCTAGCCACTCCAAAAGGCACATACAGCCATCACAGCATCTGCAGATGCAGGGCATCAGTATCTTACCAGTGAGAAATAACATGGACACAGCACCAGCCTTTACATTGTTATCTGCAAAAGTGACATTTTCCAACCCTTTTCTCACATCAACCCCACTGAGATGACTCACTTAAGGACTGGTCTGGAGGAGCTGTGTGGGTAGGAATGGGAAAAATCCTAAAATCCTTCTTATGTCTGAGCTCACTTCTCTTTGTAACAGTTGGATGTCAAAATTCACAGACCATTTCCCTTTGCTGTCAAGGACTGTGCAAGGACAAAATAATAGCATACATAGTGGGGCATTAAAATGTGACTTGGTGAGTGTACTTTGGAGCAGGCTGAGGTTAGATAAAGTGCTGTATTATCCTCCAATAACTTCCATATGCATTAGAGCACAATGACAGTAATGCACTCCCTGTCCTATTTTCTTAATCCTCTTGCTTGGGGAGCTGTGGCGTGGGTGGAAATCAAGATTAAAAGATAGTAGCCCAGATAACTGTGCATAGCTAAGCCCTGAAAATATTAATTTTTGTCTTTGAACTGCGCTAGTCATGGTGGGGAGTAAATTAATGCAGGATTAGAAACACTATTTTATACAAGATGTGATACAGGACCAAACTCAAGAGTCTTACTCCCTGTTAATTAAACCAGACAGTTCATATTGTTCAAAAATACTGATTTAAGGAGCAGAGCTGAAAATTAGAAAATGTTTTGGTCTGGTTATGTTTAATTTTAATTAACTGGAAACAAACTAATTTGACAAGTGTTTCACAACATAGAACTTTTAAAAGGACAGTTGAATGTTATGCTTGATCTGTGGGTTATTATATTTTAAAAACAACTGCATTTAAAAAAAAAACTACATAAATACTCTAGCCTTTAAAAAAAGGCATTCAAAGTGTTTTACTGTAAGCTTTTTATAAAAAAATGAAAAATGTTTTTACTCAGAATAAATTATTAATTAAATATTTCTTAACTCCCCACTACATATTTCAACAATCATAATTGACCACTTCATTTCATTTTAGTTTGCATTCTACAAAAAGTACCCATGCAGTGAAATACAGCTCACCCATCATCAGGATTCTAGAGGGGTCATCCTGTGCTAAGGTGTCTTCAATGTCTTCAACATTACTCAGCCTTCAGAAGTCAAAATCTCACTTCAGGGATGAAAGGGGAAGCCTAAGTGATTGAGTATTGCCAAAAAATAAATTTAAAAAAAATCATGTGCATTCCACCTTTTAGATTATTGATACCAGCTTTGTTCAGGTAGATAACTTTCTACATTGCTAAAGAACCAAAGTAGGAGTGATTCATGTCATGTTAGATTATCTGCAGAATTCAGTGGGTTTGGGTCTCCTTGGGATGAACAATATAGATGTTTTTGTTGTGAAAATCTAAGCTCCTGCTTCTACATCATACTGGAATATCAGCAACTGCCAAGTGTGAAATACATACTTGAAAACATAAATGAATCATAGAAAAATTAGAATAGAAAATCAATAATAGAAAACATAAAATTGGAGGTAAGGCATTAGCCAAGTAGTTGAGAATAATGCCTTAGTATATTCAATATCTAGGTGAGAAAAGATGAAGACAAACATTTTATTCTAATTTGTATCTTACATTTATTTACAGCCAATTTCCCTCTAATTTGATTTTTTTTCTACTAAGTGTATCTGTTACTCTCCTTTCCTTCAACCATGGTACTTAGAGTCATTAACTATTCCCCATTACCTGTGATTCTCAAGTTGACTTTTCTGCTGTGGAGAAAAGGAATTTCCCTGTACTGAGATCTTGTTTACTTAAGATTTTAAAAAGGTAATACACTATTTACTTAAGATTCTTAAAAGAAATAGATTGGCCCACTTGGCTCTGGAAGGATCAATCTCTATGGATTGCAAGTCCATGATTAAGAACTAACTCTAGGAACAAAAAATTGTTAAAGGTATCTCTGAGAGAGAGGGACAGCAGAGAAAGGCAGCGTGTCATTC
This sequence comes from Ammospiza caudacuta, assembly GCF_027887145.1. Taxonomy (NCBI): domain Eukaryota; kingdom Metazoa; phylum Chordata; class Aves; order Passeriformes; family Passerellidae; genus Ammospiza; species Ammospiza caudacuta. The sequence continues at coordinate 146,105,355 of NC_080593.1, forward strand.
TGCTCCATCTCCCAGGGAGCCGTCCGACAGGACAGGCTGTGGATTCCATGAGGTGCCCAGCTGGTAGTTCAGTGGGATGAAGGGAAGCAGGGGAATATGAAGTGCTGAGTTACCTGAGAGTGCTCACAGAGAAGCCGCTCATGAATTTTTGAAATTTTTCTAGACTGCCATTTCTGTTTGTAAATTAAACATTTTCAGGTTCAAGTAGTGGGAAGCAAAGATATTTTTGACTGTTGGAAGTCACCACATTATGATTACCAAATGAAGTTCTTGCCCTTTATTATGGCATGAACTATGATTAATATGACAGATTTCAGATACTCAGAACTGTTCCCTGAGCACAGAGACCCCTGAATCTTTCTGCAGGGAATTTAATGTTTTCATCACAAGTCTTTGAGCAACCATGTGGTTGAGATTAGGAAACAGATTCTGTAAAAAATGTAGCAAAGTCTTCATCTGAAGACAAAGCTGGTTTACCACAGAACTTTCCAGATAGTTTTGTTTTTTTAATGAATCACTTTTAGTAAAATGCAACACTACATACAGGTTTTTTCAAAATGAACACTAAATTAAACATTTTTTTTTCTTTTACTACACAGGGCCAGTTACAGAGACAATTATTAAATTTCACTAAGTCATGTTAAAGTTTTTTTTAAAAAACCCCAACCCTTAGACACAAAGTTGGAGGTATGACTAAAAATTTGATCCAGCCCTGATAGTTACCTCAGGAGGTTAAATCTTCAAACCTTTCTCACAGTCTTTTGAAGCAGAATCTCTTGATCAAGTCAGTCAATGCAGCCCGGGAGCTGGAAATCTGTGTCTCTTGACAATAGACCAGAAGTGGGAAGGTGAAAATCAAGTAGGAGTTTGGGAAGATGAGAAGACCTTCAGGGATATTGCAATAGAAAAAGGAGCAGGTTTGCCTTATCTCAGTTCAAGCTGTAATTATTCCTGTTAATAGGAACAACAGAGTTGTGTTGAGGAACATCAGGAATGTCTGAGGACCTAGCATTTCCTTCTGCTTCTGAATTTCTGTTTCCCAGTTTTAAGATGATCTTCCAAGGCTTCCATGATTTCCTCCAGAAAATATTACTATCTTTATTTCATATCTTGAATTGGTGGAAAGTGTCATAGTGAGAGCCTTTAGAATTGGTGACAGATGGGGAGTGTAGGGTTTGTCTATATTTGTGTTTATTAGGGAATTTTAGTAAGTAATGGAGAGCCCATTACTTACTAAAATATTGTAGATCAGCTTTATAAATTCATGCACATGTGTATTCTCTGATTTCAATACAATGATTTTTATTAAAATTTGACCATGGCTATAAGTAAATCTTGAAAATGGTCTATACTCAGACAAAATAAAAACAGATTAGCAAAAAGTAGGATGAATTTGTTATTATGAGTGAATGTTAGTCTTGCAAAATTTTAACTTTCCTTGTAAGCTGTGAGTTTCTCAAGGGGTTTCTGTTTGGATACTCCCTAGGAATGTTAGGATTACCTGTAGAGTGCAAAGATATGTTTGTGGTCAGGCCTTGTCCATAATTCTAGAATAGTTTACTTTCAAGATGAGTGGTTCCATGCAGTCTGGCTGAAGGCTGTGATAACTCCTTCATGCATGGGAATTGTTGAAAGGCAACTGTTTGGTGATGAGGAAAATGGCACCAGGGACCCCCCCAGGGATTGTCAGTGTAGATGGGTGCCTGCCACTGCCCTGGCACTCCTTGATTCACTGGTATTGGCACTGCTTGGGAGAACTGGGGTCCTAATGCCATGGAATCAGTGGTTTCTCAGGTGTCCTGTTCTTCTCAGAGCTCTGAACTGCACAGTGACCATGGGTAGTTCCTTAGAGTTACCAGTACCTGAGGAGACCATGCACTGTGTGAAATTTTCACAAAGAGAATGTTTTAATGTACATGTTTGATAGGCTGCCCAAATTAGGACTAAGCTCACAAGACTCCCTATATCACCCACATAGAAGAAAGAATCCACCCAATCGTCAGGTGGATCTGGAGCATGCAAATAAAGCCATATTCTGTATTGCCATCTAGAGGACCCATTTTTTAAAGGGAAAAAATTCTCCTGACCAGGGATTCTTCTTTCTCACCAAATTGCCTGAAAGTGACTGGCTTCTACTGGCAATCTGCAATCATGACACCATGATTGAGTCTGCCATCCTCACTCAAAGTTAAAAGAAGATATTTTGGTACTTAAATGGGTCTCTGAGTCACTCAGGATGAGATTCATATCTTCCCTGAAAGAATTTATTTGTAAGAGAATCTATTTTACCAGGGTGGTGACAGCTATTCTGGAGTTTCTGAAGTGCACAGACACCAAGGTCTCCATTGTGGCACTGCTGTGACTTGGGGCATGTGCCTGCAGACAGCCTAAGAACTGCAATTCCTGTCAATGAACCATCTGTATTCCTGGTTTTCCTTTGCCTTGTACTCTTTATGTGGAAAAGCAGAATAAAAGTACTTCCACCACTGTCTTAAAATTCTCTCTTTTAAAAGGCTGTTATTTAGTGAAGGTGGTGTCTAGTCGAGGAAAAGTCACATTTCCTATTAACTTGTAGTATTTCCATAACTAATACATTAAAGAAAAAATAATAAAGAAAATAAATATTAAAAGTGAAACTCATACTTGGATTCCTCATTGCTCAATGCAGTTTGCTCTTACCTCCTGTAGGCAAAAATGTTTTTACAAAAAGTGTCAGACAACATATGTGATCTAAAGTTAGGTGTCAAATCAAATTTTGGCATGTAATGTGATTGTCCATATAGTAGGGATGTACATATGAATGCTGCAGGTGCATGCCACTGTTGGGTAAGAGCCATGGCTGTGAATGGTGGCTGTTAAAGAGCAATATTATGTTTGTCTTAGAGACCCATGGCCATGGATATGCAGCCCAGATTGATAAAATAATTCAACTCTACTAGCAATTCCCTCAGCCTCAACTTCCTCATATTTTCCAGGAATATTTGACAATGTAAAAGAGATTATAATTCCATTGGTCAGCCCCCCTTTGAAACCATCAAACATATTTGAGACACTCATTCACCTCCCTTTCAGAGAGTTGCTGGCTAAATAAGTGGTCTTTCTTAGAAAAATGTCATGAGGAAATCCAGGTGGGAGGCTGACTGTGACCTGGAGCCTTTGGAAAAGCACGACAAAGCGCTGACCCTAAAATGTTGCTTCCATTGACTTCCACTGGGAGCAGGGGAATCACAGGGAAAGAGGTGACAACAGACAGCCTGAACAAGAAAAGGTGTTAGTGCCCAAGTGCCAGGAAGACGACGCAGGACGTGGACTCAGAAAAGGCCTCTGTGAGACTGGAGCAGCATCAGAAGCAGGAGCACAAAGCCAGAAACAAGAAGAAAATACAACTTTAAATAAAAGGTGTGAAGAAGGAGCTTGAGGAAGTGTTTCTTCATAGTGAATCTGCCTCATCACATCTGGCAGGCAAAGGCAAGTCAATGATAGCAGCTTTGATTGCAAAATCAAAATTATGTTGACAGTAACATCAGAATTATACCAAATGCAACAAGTAAACTGGTCATTCAGTTTAGTTACCCAAGTAGACAGAAGGTTCCATCAAATAACTAATACCTCATGGCAACAGTCATAAACACAATAGCTTTGAAATGACAAGTGGATAATGCAAGGGATCAGGCCAAAGCAGAGAGTGATTTACCAATAACTAAAGTGTCCAATGGATATGAATGGTTGGAATAAGGAGCAAAGAAGACAAAAGAAATCAAGTAAATAATGTTCAGAGTGAGAGCTGTTTTCTTGACCTGTTAATGTAGTTGTGTACTACTATTTCAAATAAAATATGTGCTGAAAGCAATCTAAATTACAGAATAGTTTAAAAGAAGAAAGGTATCAGAAGCAGTGAATTCTTGTATAGTTCAAAGAACAAAACCAGCTTCAAAAGGAAGGCAGTCAGCCTTCAAAAAGATGAAAAAGACAGACAGTGATATAAAAAATGCACAAAAATGAGAAGGAAGGAAATAAAGAGTGATCTTTATGACTGGAAGTTTCTTCCAGATCCAGACATAACTCTTGAAAAGGCAAAAGAAGTTCCTGAGAGAAATGTAGGTCCATATATGAGGTATAACATGTTGAAGTTGAAAAGAAATTCAATGCCAAATTTAAATCCCTTGGGGAAAAAATATGAGAAAAAAGGAGAGAAAGGTATTTTATTCATTATAATGGATAGAAATACACACACAGAGAATCTTTCAAAGGTGTTCAAATATTTAAGCAGCTGCAATGAAAACTTTTATATTATCTGAGAATGAAAGCACATTTCTGGAATCACATACCTTTGAGTCTCTGATGTGCTGCTTTTGGCTGGGGTAAAATTTATCTTCCTCATAGTAGTTAGCGTGGGGCTGTGCTGGAAAGAGTACTGATAAAACAGAGATGTTTCAGTTATTGCCCAGCAGGGCTTTACACCCTTTGCTGCTCCCCACCCCATCAGTGAGGAGGCTGGAGGGGTGCAAGGAGTTGGGAGGGGACACAGCAGGGACAGCTGACCCCAGGTGACCCAAGGGATGTTCCTCACTGGCATCAGGCTCAGCAGCAACAGCTGGGGAAGTTTGGTACCCTGGGCCACTGCTCAGGGGCTGGCTGGGCTTTGGTTGGTCAGTCATGGCCAACTGGTTTTATTTGCATCACTTGTCTGTCTTGCGATTTATGTCTTTGTCACCTTCCTTTTCATTACAATTTATTATTAAAAAATATTGTATTAATAGAAAGAAAAAAATATTTCAATTATGAAACTGCTCTTCTCTCAACCCCTCAAGTTTTATCTCTTTTAGACTTCCATTTCTCTTCCCCTCATCTTGCTGCAGGAGAGAAATGAGTGAGAGATTGTGTGGTGCTTAGTTGCCAGCTGGGGTTAAACCATGATATCTGACCAGAATAAAATCTGAGATTTTCCATATTAACCCTGTGCATAACAGGCTTTCAAACCTTTCCCATTATCCAATCCCACCCCTTTACTATTTTTGTTCTCCCTTCACTGAGAAGGCAACTAGTTGAGTGTTTGAGCAGTTTAAGTTCTCCATCCCATAGAAGTCATGTCAGTTAGAACAAGGATTTTAGGAAAACAGGGCAACATTTGGAAAGAGTTTTTTAAATAACTGCAACTGTTGTTGCAGTTAAATTTGTATCCAGGAGTTACACTACACTCTACTGTGTTCTGTCATTAAACTCTGAGACCAAATTGCTTCCTGCTCTAGGTCTTGGGTTTCAATTTTAAGTTTCTGAAAATAGCCTAACTGCTGCTTGTATTTCCCTGCCTTATTAATATTTAAAACCACCCTGAGAGTATACTGAGTAGGTTACTACATTATCCAGCAGCTCTCTGAAAGGCAGGTGGATATGAAAAAATGTCTCAAGGGTGTTTATGTAAGTAAAAAAAAAAAATCATTACTAATTCCCTGACCAGAAAGAATTGTGATGTCATTATAGTCCTGTTTCATCATCTTTCATTGAAAAGAATTAGGCATAAATAAAAATTGAGGTATTAAGCAGCAAAGGAATTTTAATTCTCATTGGAACATTTCCATGAGCCAGAGCTGGATTAAAGCATAGATTTTGGCCCAGAACTATAAACTTGAAGCATAAATATCTTAGGCTTGTGACAATATGATATTTACAGCTCCCATTAAAGGAAAAGGAAAGTTCTCGTCCTCTGTTTTAGAGGAAAGCTTGAGAACAGAGACTGGTTGTAAACCAATCAGTGAAGTCTGCTCAATTTTACAGAGTCCATTTATCCAGGAGAGGACAAAAAGCTGCAAAGGGAGAAACATCTTTGCCCCAGAGGCATTTCCATGGCCAGTTAAACCACCACCATTTGGAGAACAGTGCTTTGGGATGGGACAAACACTCCTCCACTGGAATGGGAACCTTGAGGAAGCCAAGGAGCAGTGAGATTTCAGCCCTGTTGTGAGCAGCCATGCCTGCTTTAGCAGCTCTTCCCTTACCTTTTCCATAAGGAAAAAACCAAACCTCATCAGTGGGCACTGGCAGCTTTGATTCAGCAGAATCCTGATGCTGAAACTGCTCAAATCCAGGGCTGCATGTGAGACAGCTTCTCCTTCTCTGAGCAGGGCATGTGCTGAGAGCTTGTCCCAGGAGTGCTTGAGTTGTCTCTGGGGTGTCGTGTTACAGAGCTTGCAAGGGTTTTCAGGGTGAAGAGAGAGGCGAGAATGTTGACTTCATGTTTCAGAAGGTTTGATTTATTATTTTAGGATGTATGTTACATTATTATTATACTAAAAAGAATAGAAGGAAAGTTCTCAGAAGCTAGCTAAGCTAAGAATAGAAAAGGAATGAATAACAAAGGGCTGTGTCTCAGCAGAGAGTGAGACCCAGCTCTGCTGTGGGTGGTCAGTAAATCTAAACATTCACCCGAGACCAATCACGGATGCACCTGTTGCATTCCACAGCAGCAGATAACCATTGTTTACATTTTGTTGCTGAGGCCACAGCTTCTCAGAAGGGGGAAAATCCTAAAGAAAGGATTTTTCACAAAAGATGTCTGTGACAGTGTTGGAGTTCTGGATGCTGAGAATTTGAGACTTTCTGTGCTGACAGATTCTGACTTCCAGGAGAGCACTGCATTTGACCTGAGATGGTGGAGCAGGCTTCCAAAATTGTTAAATAGCACTGGGAGTACGGGTGTGTAGTTGGTTAGAAGTGTATGGTATCACAGGGTGGAAAACCTGGGAGTTTGGGGTTTTAGAATGTAGAAATAAATATGAAGCAACATGGAGGTTTTAGGGTGGAGACAGGTTGTTCTTCTTTACCTTCTTCTTTTTCATGGGTTTGGGTCGTATTTTTTACTTGGACAGAAAAGTCCGCACTGCAGGTTTCGAGGGATCAGTTACTGGGTTAAAAGTGAAAATAATCTTGATGCCATTTCTTAATTGGATAGTTTAGCCTTAAAAGACCTTGTAAAAAGAGATAGTTAGCCATTCTGTGCCTTCCTAATGAAAGACTGCAGAACTCATGGTAGTGAGACTGTAACATTGATAAGAAATAATAAACACCTGAGTCTGAACATGAACTATCATCTCAAGTGCCTTCAATCCTGACCTTGACAGAGGTAGAAAAAGGAAGCCAAAAACCAGCACAGGTCTACAATCAGGACATCAGGAGGCAGCTGGCGTCTGCAGTGCAGGCTTACACAACACGTGTGAAAAGCGATGCCAAATCAGATTCCAAATATTAATGCACTTTGACCACGGTGTTTATGGACAGTCATTGCAACTACATCCTTAGGGAACAGTTCTCTAAAAAGTGCCATATAAGAGACACAGAACTATGTAAGGAAAAAGGAATGGAAAGATTATCAGGTCTCGTTTCTTTTCACCCTTGTTAAATCCTAAATGTGATGCTTGCATGATGGAAAATCAGAATCCAGGAGTTAAAAAATTATAAAGTTCTCTTAAAAAAGAACAAATCAGAAGATAAATTCCACCAACACAATGAACATATTAATGATGGCAGCCTTTAAAAGTTTTATTTTCAACCACACTGAAATCAATCCTTTGAAAGTCAAATTTTCTTTTCATTGTGGAATGATAAAATTGCAAGAATGTTACCAGGCTACACAGAGGTATAATAAGGACCAGAAATATTGTAATAGAATAAGTCTGTGGTATGCTTAAATTCAGGTAACCAGGAAATTTCCAAGAACATTTGCCAATCCACAAGGCATCACATGAATATAAAATATTGAATCTATGAGAATGGAAGAAGATATAAATATACCAACAGATTTCAAAGTGTTTAATAGAACAAAGAAAATGTTTTAGTACAAACATTTAGGGAGCCAAAAACATCTTTTCTAAGCCCACAGGGGCGTACAAGAGTAGGATCAGAGCTCATATTTCAAATGTTAGTGAAAATGGGCAGGCATTTACCTGGCCTCAGAGTGGAAACCTGAAATGAGACTAATACATAATAGCAACAGAAACCCATAGGAGCACCAAAATGTTAAAAAAAAAGATTTAGGAAACAGTACAGGAAATACCCTGCATTTCACTTGCTAAAGCCTAAGTAAAAACTATGCTATAAGAAGAAAGCAAACAGTACTTTTAAGGAAATAATTTTACATTAATATTAATTACATTTATACAAATAAAAATATCAAAACCAGCTGTCCTTTGTGCAGCTGACACCAGGAGGAGAGGCAAACCAGGCACCAGAAACAGCTCAGTGTTCAGTTATGACTCCAGTAGGAAGAATACCTCAGCTCTGATCAGAGAAAAGAACCATATGGCAATCAAGAAAAGTTACAATAATATATAGTGTGACAAATTATAAAATTGCTTTGGTAATGCAAAATCAGAGCAGAATACCAAAGAAAAGACGAAGACTAAAATTTCTGCTGATTCTGTTAACTAAAACTCATGGATGCGTCAGCTTATCAGCACTAAAGCTGAGACAGGCTATTCAGGAATAGAAAATGACAGAAAATGGAAAACTGCTGAGCTCAAACAGTGCATTGTGAAATTTTTCAACAGAGTTGTTAGCTGGTTTGCAGAAAAGCTTTACCTGCCTTACAGGGTTCCTGTATGATGTTCTTCACTTAATGCAATATCTGTTAGCAATAATGTAAATTAATGGAAGTAAAAAAAAAAATCCCTTTTAAAACGGTTAATGATTTCACAGATTGGATAAACAGAAATGCATCTACTGCATAATGAAGCTGCATATTTGTCTAGACAGAATTAAATGAGAGTGAGTGCCAAAGCCTCAGACTGAAGATGAAGAAGTGTCACTCAAGGCAAAACTGGGATGTTTTGAGACTGACACTGGCAAGAATTGGTCACTGGAAGCTGCTTCATAAGTAGAGCAATTGCTCCACCATATATTGGATAGCACTGGTGTACATATATACATAGAAAATATATATATCTACTATATATAAACAGATAATATGGAATCAGATTTTGGTAGAGAGCATTTGTGTTTCAGAGTTGAAGATGACAACACTGGTGTCTGGAACTGGAAACAGCAGAGGCAGCATGTGGCACATGGCCTGCACTGTCTTGTCCACTCTCCTAGAACTAGCAGGGTAGAAAAGCGAAAATTCCATCAGACCAGATTGTTTTTTCAGCTACTGTAGAATGATATTTGGGGTTGTCACTGCCACCCAAGAGCTGAATCCTTGCTCTGGAGAAGGGCTAGGCAGTGAAGCAGGTAAAAGAAAGGATAAATAATGTTCACACTTTTCCTATCATTTTCTTTTCAGGCAGCAAACGCTGGCTGAGGGGTTCAGGTGCTGCCTGAGCAAGGAGCAAGTGTGGATATTGTTACTTTCACACAATCTCATGTGTAGCACAGACCTGGAAAGCAGCAATGCCAGCTGTAATCACTTCTGTGTTCGTGGGCAAGTGACCCTGCAAGGTGATTGAGTGGGGCTTGGAGATCTGCAAAGGTTGTCCTCAAAGCCATGAGGAGCACAAAGACAGATTTTACTTCCATACAAACTCTAGTTCCTCCAATAGCTCTCATGATTTTCTCCAGGTTTCATGAAAGCTGTAAAAAGCAGAAAATCAGAAGAAAGATGTAATATCCATGCACTGTGCACCCACAGATCACAGAACAATGCAGAAGCAAATATTGTGACTAATTACTTCTTTCACTGCTTCAGTGTTACAAACTCTTACTGTGGTTTCTCCAACTAAGGAATTTGTCTGACAGTATCAGAACAGCCACCACAGGCTGAGCAGTGGGGATTTCCCACAAGGCCTGCTATCCCAGGCCTTCTTTTGATGAGGGTAAACAGCAGTTTACTGGCAGAGAGATTGCACGATTTACTCAGCAATGAGAATTCACTCACAGCACATCACACCTCCCCACAGCCAGGCAAATATCAACATTGAATTAGCAGTTGAAATAAATAAGGCTCTGTAAAAGAAAACTGTGAGCTTCAGAGAAAATCCATGGCAGGCTACACTTGTCTGTAGAAAGAGAACCACAAAAGATATTCTTGAACAGCTTTGTGCAATTTCTGATGTCAAGATGCTGTCATATCTTGCTGCACAGAATTCCATCAGCAGCAGACATGACAATGGAAGAAGTGCAGGACTAAGAAATGATACACAGAGAAAAGTTGAAGAACTTTCAGATGTACACTGTGGAGGATCTCAAGGACTATTATCTCAGGAGAAAATGCAGCTCTCTAGAGAATTTTGTAACACGGCCGTGAATGGGCATTTAATTCACTCGAGTCCTCACAATTGTAAACAGCACTAGAAAACAGATGAGGAAATGGTCAAACACACATCTCAACAAAATTCACTTACAAGATATGCAAGCTGATGAGCAGCTGATGATAGATATGAGAAGGCTCTTAAAATGTTAAATTTGCAAGAGGACAAAAGCAAGTTTCCTCAGACTCAGAAAGGCTCTCCTTCACATCCACATCAAACTGCCCCCATTTTGGGAAGTGCTCAGATGTGAAAAGACAGCCTTTTCGTGGCTCCCAAGAAACTTAAAAATGAGATAATAAAAATAAGAAGTGGCACTAATAGTTGGTAAAGTACACAAACCCCACAAACTTTATTACCTGAAGTGCACATGAGGAGCAGTGCAATGGGATACAAGGTTTCTGCAACTGGAAGACAAATCGTGCTTGTAGAGAAGGATGTAGAGAAGTATCCAGTGTTTTACAACTATTTTGAGAGCAAAGGTTGAATGCTGTGCTCTCTTGGCAGTGGTTTCCTCTCTCTCTCAGGCTGAATACCAAGCAGATGGAATATAAAATATTTCAACTAGTGGCAGTTACCAGCAAAATTGCTAAATGTTTGGGAAAATAACCACCAGTGTTTTCACAATGATTGTACTCTAAAAGCCGATGGATTCTTGCATTATTTGAGGTACATAGTCTCTTTTAGCATTTGTGCCTTTTAATCTATGATTATGAAGAATATGTGCCACAAAATGGCATTCTTAGTGAAGCCATTGATATTTTTGTCACCAGGCTTCCTTGACTGGGGCCATATCAAACAACTCTGGGACTGAAAGAGAGGCAATCAGAAGTGACAGGGCAAGTGACAGTTCTGACAAGGGATTGTGGAATAACAAGTAACCTTGTACTTGCCTGTGGGAAAATGACCTAAACCTTACTGCTAATTCTGAATACTCCTTAGTGTGCTTCTCCACAGTATATTGCTATATTGTCAAAATGGTTAGCAGAAAATGGAAAGTGGAGTATTTTTCAATGCATTACTGAATTGTTTCTACCATGCCCAAGGAATAGAGTTGAGAGACAATGGTCACTGTGCAGAGCACAAACATCAGCCTTCTCTCTTTCTTCTGTTCATGTAATGCTTAATTCTCTTTCTCAATACATTGCTGACTTTTCCTCTGAAGTCAGGATCAAAAAAATCCTTTTCTTACATTCTCTGTGAATGATCTCAGGCAGAAAAATTGCACATCAACAAGCAATAAAAAGGAAAGTTTCTCTTATCAGTAAGAATCACAGATGTAAAGAAAGATAAGTAAAAATTCTAACAAAAGCCAAAAGGAACATTCTAAAATTCTTTTTTCCTGCTTTTAGACCAAACCCAAGCTTATATAAGACTGTGGGTATGTTTGTTTATATGTGGAGGTGTATTTAACTTCATGCTAAGCTGTTTTCAAAGAAATCACCTAAAGTTGATATCTGGTACCTTTGATTTGATGGCCTTCATATTGACTTGCTTTTTCTCTTTCCACAGGGATGTTTTCACTGGCATCACTGAACTTCGATTTAGGCTATTAAATCATATTTTGTTCTCCAATGTATCTACTGACATTTCATTCTTTCTAATGAGATAAAGCCTTATTATTGTCAAGTGCATCTGAAAGCTTTTTCTGCCTGAAGGTGTTTGACTATTACACAAGAGAAGGAAGGGGAAGAAATGAAGATGCTCTTATGGATATATGCACTTGATCTGTTACAAAAAATGTAACTAAAATCAACCGCCAAGAACTTTCTTTAGTGTATTATCCAGAGAACTAGTTAAACTTACAGCCAACACAGGGCTTCACTGTTTCATACCTAAGGGCAATAGAGGTCTGGCTTGAGGTCTGCTTTAAGTAAGAGGCTGAAAATCTGAGATAATGTTGTAGAAACAGAGTTCAAAAGGAAGTGCTGTGATGGGAGCTATCTGGACAGGGAAGGAGTGACAGGAAGTGGAAGGAAAATAGGATAGATCTGAGATGGGGAGGTGACAGGAGTGAAGTGATTCAAATGTTTCCCTCTCCACACCAGTAAGAGGATCTGCATCAGTATGTTCTGGTCAGGAGCTGTCCAAACCACCAAACCATATGTAACAGTAACAAAAAATGCCAAAGCACTAGTTCTTTAAGGTCTATAGTAGGGCTTTCACTAATATGCTGATGTTGACAACAAAATCCCATCTTTAGCTGACATAGGTGCTGTGGGCTGACCCACTGCAGTCAGGCTAGAATGTTCTAATGAAGATTTCCTGAAGCAATCTATGAGATCTTACGTTTATATCCATGCAGAAAACATTCTCTTTAGATTAGCCACATCATTTTAAAAAACAGATCCCTAATTTGCTGCCTAGACTTTCCTGGCCTTTCTTTACCACAGAAATCTAAATCTTGAAACCACTGTTTTAGATTTCTTCTCACTGTCTTGCTAATATCAGAATACTCTTCCGGTTGCCAGTACCCATTGGAAGAAACTCTCCAAGAACACCAAATTTCAATTTCCCAAAATAATTGTGCAGTTTCCATGTGTACTCTTTGGATGGACACAGGAGCTGGATAACTCCCAGACCCTAAGCACCACAGCTGGAGGTACCAAGCACCATCTTGTAGCCAATTAGAGCCACCCCAAAAATCATACTTCATTCAAAGCAGAGGAAAAGGAAATAGGACATATTTACTAAACCAAAACAGGCCTATCTGCAAAGCTGTAGAAAAATTAAAAGAAAAAATACATCAATCTGTTAAAAGACAGCCTCTAACCCTTTCTCTCACCCTACATATACCACAGCTGATACACTGGGAGCCTCTCTTTCTCTTTGCTGCAGAAAATTTCAGCTCTCACCAATAACTGAACTCCAAGTTCACCTACAAAAAAGTCCAAATGTTTAGGGCCCACCTGTTTTATAGCTGGGATCCATCTGCTGGGATCATATGTACTCCCTATGTCCATTGTCTCTGATCCAAACAGAAAGAGGACTTCCCATTCTTCTCACAGACCTACTTGAAGATGCTGATATCTGTGTGTCTGGCACAGTTTTACCAGTGTTGTTAGAGGGTTAAAACCCCCATTCTTCTCTAAACTCCTAAAAAGTCTGTAATATGCAGTAAGGCATGGTGCCCTTTTGTAATGAGTGGGAAAATTTCACACCTCAAACTGATGTCTTTTCAGATTTAGTATTTCACATACAGCATCCAGACCAATGGATTTCATGGAGACAGACACATGAGCTAGATGCAGATCATTGCTGGTATTTGCCTCAAACCAGATTTTAAGGTCATCAAGGACTTTGGGTGTCTGAGGTTTTGGCCATCTTGAAATTTAACATGACAGCCTGCCAGAGTAAATGAAAGATGGCAAGAGAGTGCACTGGTGACTGCTGCAGAGGGCATCAGAAGTCTTTGCTGAACTGGTGCTCCTCATAAAGCTACACTTGTAATACACTGAGGCTGTAGATGGAAAGTACTAAATTATTTCTAAGAGCAGCTGGGGCTGAACAGGTTTTGCTACAGGACAGTGATTAGAGCCCAGCCTGTTGCCTCATCACCCTGGTCACATTTGCCTTCTCTACAGCACCTGTTCAGAATGACATTTTCCCAGGCTGTATGTACTAATAATAAATTATTTAACAAACACTTGAAGGGGTGTGATGGTGTCAGGAACATTTTGGATAACAACTCTTATCCTCCCACTCTTCTGTCACTCTATTTGTTTCCTGCAAGGGTATTTCTCAGCTCTAAATTTGATCCCTGATATCTATGAAATAAAAGAAAAATATGAAAACAGGATACACTTTTTATTTTCCATTTTTTTTAATTTAGCATTAACAAAATGGTTCAAATTAGGAATACAGATCTTCTCCAGACCCAAACAGCTTTGTTTTCCCTTTTAAGTCACAATAATTTTAGTGAAATCTCAAACTAATTGTGTTAATTTCTTTTTAATAGCTTCATAGGAAATCAGCACAAAGAACTATTGGTTTTAGTCCTGTGAGCGTCTGCACTGTGCATTGTCACCACAGCACCAGCAGAATCAACCTTGCTCAATAAAACACCTATACCAGCCTCCTCTTTTGGTATATGGTCAACTGTCCTCAGAAATAACCTATCTCTTATGCTTGACGAGAAAAGAAGATGAAGTTTGATGGTTAACATGTGTATGACTCAAGCTGGAAAATCTTTCTCTAAAATCTGGAGCTGTGTTTTGAAAGCAACCACATCCTCAGCACCGGTAAATATTTTTAATATTCATATTGTTTCTTATCCACCTATGGTATCACCCTCCATCTTTCCTTTTGCCAGGCATTATTCCTGAAAGAAGACATCACCATCACTAAAAGCTTAAATATTTAATGCAGATTTCTAGAGAAGAACAGGCAAAAAACCCCAAGTCTCTTGTTGGGAAGTTACAAATGAGGTTTTTTAGAAAGGAATGACTTGAAACCTCTGGAAAACACTGGATGGACAAGATGGACAAGGCAGATAAGAATAAGACAGGTGGGAAATTTGGATGAATGATGACTACACTATAGGTTTTTAGAAGCAGAGAGGATTTCTTAAAGCCCCAGAAAGATGTGGTAAACAGCCATCAGGATAAAAAAAAGGAACTCCAGGGAAAGGTGGGCATCAGGAGTTATAAAGTCCTGCTGCTTCTGCATTGGAAAGGAGGGTTTTATTTGAGGAGAAAAGTAGTGGGTCAATAGGTACATTATCTATTTCACACTACCTTTCATTCTGATCCTGGATAAAATGCAGCTATGATAGTTTATTAGTGTTATGGGATAGTTTATACTGCTGCATTTGAGACCCTGAAGTTCTTTTAAGACTTCAGAGATCTTAAAGTAGTAGAAGAGTGATACAAACAGCAAAACAGCACACAGGTGTAAAAATTTCCTGATCTTTTATCTGCTGTAAAGACTGGTTGAAAAGAACATTAAATCATCAAATTCCTTTAATTCCTTTACTTTTGCATTAAACTCAGTTATGGCCCATATCTTTTCATTAGGATCCCGTGTTCCTCTATGTGCTTCCTTTTTTTTTTTTTTCCCATTGGGGATAACATCTTAGCCTTATTATTGTCATTTGCTTTGCCACTTTTCTGAGCTTCCCTTGAAGCTCAGAATTTCGGAATTACACCAGACCTGGCATTTGTGTTATTTGGACAAGATCTGTCTTATACTGTGTGTTATTTACACAAGATTCCCATATGTTTTTTTTTAAGAAGGCTTCTTTAGCCTTAGAAAAGATGCTCATTTTTCTGCCTAATGATGCGGTCTTGTATCCTGGATTCATCTGGGACTGACTTTATTTTCTTCCAGATGGCTGGTGCAGTGCTGTGTTTCAGATTCAGTATGAGAATCAGTTTGATAGCACACTGATATTTTGGTTTTGGTTGGTGCTGAGCAGTGCTTTCCCTGAGCCAAGGGCTCCTCAGTGTCCTGGGCTCTGCAGTGAGCAGCTGCCCCAGGAGCCAGGAGGGGACAAGGCCAGCAGAGGTGACCTGGCCTGGCCAAAGGGATATTCCACACCCTGCAATGTCAGGCTCAGAGCACAAACTGGAGGGAGCTGGCTGAAAGAGGCTGATCACTGCTCAGGGATGGGCTGGGCATCGGTCAGTGGGTGGTGAGCAATTGTACCGTGCATCACTTGTCTTTCTTGGGTTCTATTCCTCACTTTCCCCATTTCATCCTTAGTTTTAGTCTTAGTTCTGTTTTATTTTATTTCAGCTATTAAACTGATATTATATTTTATCTTTTTTTTTCTGATTCTCCTCCCCAGCTCACAGATGGTGGAGGGTGGTGGAGAAGGGAGAGAGCACCTGTGTTGCACTTAGTTGCTGCCTGGGGTTAAACCCAACAGCTGCCTTTTTTCTCTTGGCATTTATTGTCTCTGGAATTGCTCCTGACATACTTTCTACATCAAACTTGCGGAGTGTAGGGTTCCTTTTGTATTGCATTCTCCAGCATACTGTTAACCTTTTCTGTCAGCATTTAGAGTCTGCCCTTTCACAGTTCATTGTCACAATATTTTACTTCTGGGAGTTACTGTTAGCCATAATATCAAATCTAATTTTGTCCTGATGCCCAATGGAATGTGTGTAACCTTTGTAGATCAGTATAATAAATATGATTCCACCAGAACTCAGAGCAGGAGATTAAACTCTGTTTTACAGCCATTACTAACAAATGTTCCTTCCAGTCTGACTCCTTCTTGATTGAGGTGGTGACTTGGAAGGCTTTGGTTCTATCTAGGAGATGTTTTCTAAATTCATGCAATGCCATGGCTTGATTATATTAATTATATTATATTATATTATATTATATTATATTATATTATATTATATTATATTATATTATATTATACTGTTCAATTTGCTGTTTTGAACAAAGCAGCTCAAATCAAACAAGTATAAGAACGTTATTGAATGCACATCCCCTGTAGACAGAAATGCAGAGACCAGGAGGATTTTTTAATACCATGCACTCATACAGATGGAGATAAACACAGACACAGAGATTTATTTATAAAATAAATAATGTAAAAGTAGGATATAGACATAACTTCTTTGCACACCTACATTTACATCTGAAAGAAGGTAGAGAGGTAAGAGATACTAGCATGTAGATGGAATGACATGGATGTATAACTAACATACCTATTTTAGCCTGACACACAGGCTATGGAATAAGGAATAAACAGAGGATTCTGGGTGCATTTTTTTTCTTTTCCTGAGCCATGCAGAAGCATGAAATAGCCCCATAGCCTTTTGTAAATTTTCTTGGTTTATTTTTTGCCTATAAAATCCTTGATGTTGAAAATGTTGGGAAATTAAGTCATTAAATCCAGCTTTGTCTCTAGTGGTAGGGGCAGGGAGAGTTGACAGGAAAATATGAACACTGAGCTATTTACAGGAATTGAAACTTGAAGCTCATATGAGAAATATGTGCAGGAGTGGTAAAGAGGAGGGATTTTTAACTGTTACCATTACTCTGAATGGGTGCAAGGGAAAAACTAAAAATAAACCAGGAGAAATTACATGAATATTCATCACCTGCTACTGCTTTTGTCTTTTTAAATTATAAAGCTTTTGAGAAGAGGAAAGGTTTCATGTATAAACTGGCAGTGGTGTCATAAAGACAAAAATATGCTGTGATTTTTTCAATGGGCTTAATGTTCAAATAAAATGAGAGATGACAGTAGATAAACCAAAATGCTGGAAAGGATATAAGGACAATAAATACAGGAGCTTAGTACAGATGCTGTATGAAGAACTGGCAACTACCTTCACTTTTTCCTTCCTCTTCACGTCTTAAATTTTGTGTGAAACTTATTAGACTGAATTTTTTTACTTAATTGACCATGCAACTTATATTGAAACAATAAAAACTGAGTTTGTAGTTGCTATCAGTTTTGTTACAGCCCATGAATCCCATCTAGTTACTCACTAAATTCCTCCCAGTTACTTTTTTCTTATACTGTAAAGAAGTGTGATACTTCAGTTTGTACAGTGATGTATTTACCCTTGCTGGGGAAATGTAAATTCAGACACACCAGTTTTTGTCCTGTACATGAAAGTGGTGGTATAAAAGCTGTGACAATTACCTGTCATGTTTTACCTTGTCTCTGAGAACCTTTGGTCCCTTGAATGGACATTTGTGTTAGGTTGAAGTCACCAGTGCCTCCTGGGCAAGGCTGACCCTGGGAGCCCTTGTCAATCAGCTTATCACTGAACCTGTCTTAGCTTCTATATTAAGTTTGTTCCCTCTGGAAACCCTGAAATCCATCAATCAGGTGCATTCTCTCACAGAAACTCAGTGACCTCCTGGAGAGTCAAACTCAGCAGAAGTCTTGGCAAAACTGGATATGCTTGGATTGTGTTACAGCAGCCACAGCTACTGAGCTCTGAATTAAGAAAACTGCCTGAAATATCTGTGCCACAGGAGGCACCTGTCACTTGGCTGCATTCTGCATCCCCTTACCAGCATCTTACTTCATTGTAATACTAAGAACAGGAAAGGTAATTAAGAGATGCCAGGAGATGTGAATTCAATTACAGTTTATTGCAATTCCTCAGATATAAAGTAGATTTACAAGGTACAGGTACCTTTTATTTTGTCCAAGTGATAATGACAAATATAATTGCCCTTTTACAATATGAATGACATAAGGAAGAAAAGGGTAAATTGTTTTCTGTGGCTTTCATGTACAGAATCAGAAACTCAGGAACATGAATGATAAACAAAGCGCACTGGAGTTCATACAGAACAAATTTTTAATGAGAAAATATAATTCAACTCCTACACATTTGTACCACATTTTTGAACAGTTTAAAAAGTCAGTGAATAAAAGAGTAGTAATAAAAAAAAGTTATATTGGAAAATATCTTTTAACTTGCAACAGTAACCACCTGGAACTGTAGGCAAAAGAGACCATGAAGCTTCTCTTTTCTTCCTCTTATATAGAGAGGCTTTACTTTTTTAATAACAACAAAGAAACTTCTCTCCTGGACCCCACACTTATTTCAGCTAGATATATCATTGGTCAGCAGGATAAGAATTTAGTCAACAGCAAAATTTTCTGTAACCTTTCCAGAGCTATGTTTTTTTTAGCACAATGAACCATCCAGGTCATGTGCAGCAGTACTGGCTGCAGAAAGAACATTTTGTTACCTGCTTATTTGGTTTGTGCTGCTGTCACAGCATCACAGTGCCACTAAATATTGTGTTCCTGTTTCATTGCAGAACTTCACAGTCCAGAAACTGTCTTCATTACCTTGAGGGTCATGCTCATCACAGCTTTTACACTGTTGTCTTTTTGTCCTTGTTCATCCAATGAGTACACCCAGGAGTCTGTAAGCACATGCAGGAAAAGAATATTTCTTCAAATCCCACCTTCTGAGGATGCCCTGGACCCAGGCCCAAGAGGACCACCTGGGAGATGCCTGCAGACTCACCTGCTCAGTATAGAGAGCGTGTAGGTGAAGAATGCCAACTCAGCTAGAGACACTAAAATATTTAGGAGCCTAGAGCCCACTGAAGTTCAGCCCTTACATACCCTGGACACAGAGACCAGCCTATGTTGGACACAAGCTGGGTGAAGATGTAGACCTCTCCCTTCTCTTCCCAATACATTATATTTCTCATAGACTCATTAAATCACGGAGGTTGAAAAGGATGTCCCAGACCACTGAGCCCAACCATTAACCCAACACTGCCAGGCCCACCACTGCTGCTTTTTATGTGCCTGAAAAATGCAACAGGCTCTTGTCTAAAAGGGTAAAAGGAGTGATAGAGCTTATACAGTGCAGACAGGGGTGCTGGAGCCATTGCCTTCCTGCACATGGAAATTCATGTTCAGAGAGTTGTACCAGGTAGCAGGTGAGGTTTTGGCAAGTTGAAGCTGCAGCACTGTAGTTTTCCTCTCCTCCACACTGAAACAGCTCTGGGAGCTCTGCTGAGGCACCTCTAGCCCTCAAAATTAACAGGGAAACTTCACAATAGTGTGTGACCAAGTGCCTCTAGAGCTGTCACTGCTAATAAAAAGATGACAGGCTTCAAACTAATGCTGCAAGGCCTCTGTACTGGGGCTTGTCAGGCTTGTGTGTCTGGTTGTGTCTAGACTGTGTCTTGAGCTCTGGCTTGGCTTTCAGCAGCTGCCTGGGGAGCACTGCACCTAACTGGTCTTTTTTCTTTGCTTTGTACAAGTGTGGGGTGTAAAGCTTATTGCTAAAATAATTTGGATATATTATCTTTAAGTGACAGCTTGTGTTAACAAATACTTAATCACTTTAGAATGAACAATCTATGACTCAAGAATAATGATGTGGTGCAGAGTGCAAGTGTGAAGAGATATCACAGGCTTTGAAAGTATAAGGAATGGATTATACCAGAGGCTCTACAGTTATAAAAAGCTCAGCAATGTTCTGTTCCACACTGTTAAAGGAATGTGACTTCAAGAGCTGGGTAAGAAAAGCTTTAAGCATAACTAAATTAAAAAGGATCAAATATCCAATAAAATTTAAATATTCAATATAAAGCCAGGTGAAATGTAGAATGGTAGACCAATAAAGAAAGATAGGGTGCAGAGTACAATCAAAATATAAAAATTACCTGAATTGAATCCAAGGAAGAGAATAAAGAAACTCTCAGCATCTGCATTGCAGTCCTCTGAATTTTGGGTGCTGAGGATTTGAAGCAACCTACCCTTCTTCCCTTTTTCTCATAAAAAACTGCTACCATTTACTTTAAGACCCAGAGGTTAAAAAAAAAAAGTTGAGCGAAACTTCATAGGATAGAAGTATTAGAAAAACGTATATAATAATCTTAATGTTAATTTATTAACATTTTCCTGTATTAAATATGTAATTTGGTCTGTGACTTTTGACACTGCAAAAATAGCAAGTATTTACTTTTATTAGATTTTCAGACTTTAATTAAGCCAACAATGAATACTCAAATTTGCATATAAGATATAATTTGTTCCCTAAAACAAAGTTTCTGGTACAATAGCTGAAGTTTACCCAGTGAAAACTTCAGTAGATCATTGTTCTGGTTTTGGCTGGCTTGTATTTAATTTTCTCCATAGTAACTGATATGAAGCTCTGCTTTGGATTGTGCTGGAAAGGGTTGATAAGACAGGGATGTTGTTGTTACTGCTGAGCAGAACTTGCACAGAGTCAAGGCCTCTCCTGCTCCTCACCCCACCAGCGAGGAGCTGGGGGGAACAAGAGTTGGGAGGGACACAGCAGGGACAGCTGACCCAAGGGACATCCCACAGCACATGGTGTCATGGTCAGCATATAAAGCTGGGGAAGAAGGAAGCCAGGGACATTCAGGGTGATGGCATTTGCCTTCCCAGGTCACAGCTACACATGGTGGGGCCCTGCTGTCCTGGAGATGGCTGAACACCTGCCTGCCCACGGGAAGTGATGAATTAACTCCTTGGTTTGCTTTGCTCGTGTGCTGAGCTTTTGCTTTCCTAATAAACTGCCTTTATATCAACTCATGGGTTTTCTCACTTTTACTCTTCCCATTCTCCTTGCCATTCCGTGGTGGTGGTTGAATGAGGAGCTGCCTGGGGCTTAGCTGTCAGCTGGTGTTAAACCATGACAGCCACCACATGAACATGTAGCCTCAGTGGGGATACAAACTCGCTTGTCTTTGCTCTCCAATGGCCATTCAAATGTCAACCTCCTCAAAGTCATACACTACAAAGACTAGGAGGGTTCCATAAATCTCTGCTATCCTTCACATGAGTCCACAGATAACTATTAATGAAGTCACACAGTGTACAGAAAGTAAAAATTAACAGTGTTGGTCACCAAAGGCATTGGCCATATCTTTATCTGTTCCCCATCTCGTTTAGAAATATTCCTATTTTAAAATATGCCATTAGTTCAGACAGCACTGGAGGTGAGCTGGGAATTTTGCTATGCAGACATCAGTCTTACAAGTAAATCAATGAAAATATATCCAATAAAGTACCCATGGTCGGAGAAATACTGCCAAGTGAATACATCTGCATAGTAATTAATCAAAACAGAAGTTGTGAAAATGAACTAAATCACAAATAACTGCATCTGTCTGGCAAATTAAACCTTGAAAATGGTTAATAATTTTACATACTGGAGCTGTGCCACTGCAACATAGGTGACTGCAGCCTGTGGGACCTAGAATAGGTAAACTTTATGTTTAGCAAACCAGAAACAGTGGGGTAGCTGTAATTCTTCTGCTCCTCGCAGGCAGCTTGTACACAACCAGGACATGTGGCTTTTGCAGCTAACCTGACACATGTCTGTAAGTTCAGGGGGTTGTCTATCAAGATTTAGGTAAATGTAGCTCCAATCTATTTAATTTTACTTTGGTTTTCCATATCACAAAGCAAAGTAAAATTAATTCCTACTACTTTGTTACTTAGTACTAACCAAGCTACTGAGAGATAGACAAGTGGGGTTTTTTAAAGGAAATGGTTGAGTCATCCACAACATTGCAGGAGAAAGTGGGAATCCCTGTCTGTAACCTCATCCCTCCAACCTCCTTACATTTACAAATACCCATCATGATTTCAGCTGATTCCTCCTCTTGCTGCCAGTCTAGTATCACTGGGCTGGCAGAAGCAAGCGGTGCTGAGCACTCCCTTTGCCAGCCTCTCTCAGGCCATGCAGTTCCTGGGAAGAAGGGAAGCAGGCTGAGTGCTCCTGAATGTAGGCTGGCTCCTAGAACATGAGGGTTGCTTTCTAAAATGGTTCAGGTAAGGGGGAAAGGCAGTGGAGCTGACAGCCAAACGTGGCAACATCCTTAAGTAGTGTCAGATCTGTAATCATACACCCTCTGCAGACTTTCTGCACCAGGGCAATTCTCAATATAACACCTGGGGCTGGGTTCTATTTTTGTGAAGCTTCAGTGCCTCAGTGGAGTAAAATGCTCCAAGGAACCTGTTATAACCATGGATAACATTATTGTTAAAGTTAGGCTCAATTGCTTTATATAGCTTTCAAAATAGGCTTCCCCAGAAAAACTCTTTGTTTTGTTTCTGAGTGTGTCTGCCCTTTTATACTCAATGAAAAATATAGAAATCACCCAGTAGACTGATTTCAGAACGAGGCAGCGATTTTAGAATCCTCACTGGCAAAAGTGGTGCAGAAAGCTTTTCCAGTAGCACCACATGATAAAGAGGTGAAGGATATGCTTCAGTTTGTCATGTGTTTATTTTTTAACATGACCATGATGAAAGTTTAGCAGTTGGTCTGCCACAGTTAGTGGTTACATGCTTTACTCTGCAATAGAAAAGTCACTTTATTTCCACTGTTGATTAACAGGGAAGGACAGGTGACTGATTCTGCCAATGTCTTGGGAAAAGCACAGATAAGCCAAATTTCCTTTTTCTATTTATGTTTTATGGGAATCACTTAAGGCTTGATTTCTTCAGCTGGTTCTGACTTGTAGCTGAGGAATCCCATTCATACTGCCATTGCCAGTACAACCATTTCTCAACCCTGAACGAGACTCTTATAATAAAAAGAACTTTTAAAGGTACAAGAAATTTTCATTTTTACATTTTTTTCAAAATATTGAATCTTGAGATAATTATTTTGATCATATTTTCAAGATCTTCCCACAATCAAGAAGGCAAGAGTTTATTTTTTTTAATGACTGTTAACAATTCTATTAAAGTACCAAAAATAAAACACCACATATTGTAACTATAGCAATAAAATATCAAGAGTTGGCAAAAACATTCTCTTTTCCTTTTTTCCCTTCTCTTTTTCTGCAGAGAATCTATAATAGATAGAGCTGTGTCAAAACCTGCAGTGTTAAGTCCTTATTTGTTTCCAGTCTGATATTGCATTTCCCAGGGCAAGACATAGGAATAGACTTCAGAATTCATTTCAGAATTCAGCCCTTCATTTCTCCCACAAAACAAAAAAACCCCATGATTTAAGATATGTGGGGAGACAGCACACAAATCTTTCACGTCACATCCCCTAAAAAGGACTCCCCAGTGGAAGAGAAGGGCAGGGCTGTGCTGTGTTAAAAGTTTTCAGCACCAAAACCCAGACCTGTCAGGGAATCCATTAATGAGTTTTGGGGTTAATGCATTAGGACTTGCTGGGTGGAGGACGAAAGAAGCCTGGCAATGGACAGACTCTCAGACACTTAAATGGCCATTCACATATGCTTTCTCTTCATTTTATAGTAGTAATCTCATGCTGGTTTTTACCATTTTCAACTACAGAGACATATTCTGCATTAGTTTTCACCTGTAAAATTTTATTGAAGGTGAAGTGATTGAATGGACTTGAACAGACCAAAGAGAACATTTTCATTGAAATTTACAATAATGTCAGTTAAGCATAATTTTTATTATTTGGGAGTTGTTTTAAAATAATTGGTAAATTTACCTTGGAAAATCTTGTTCACCTAAGCTTTGAATAAATAAGTTACTTGAAAAGCACAATTTATCCTCAAAATACCCTAAATGTAGGGATGTACAAGTCTGAAGTCTTTGGATTGTTCTTGTCATATAAAAATAGTACAGGTAATATCCATCAAATAATCTAATGATAAATAAAACATACAGTAAACCCAGGTGTTAGATGATACAGCCAAGCCAGCAAGAAATTATTGAAATCCTCAAGGCTCCAAACAGATGTTGAAAAATGCAATTTGGCTTGCTTTTGGGTACATAAAAATAAACTATGTGCTAAAAATATTTGAATAATTCAAGTGTTTACTCAGTATTAAGAAGCAACAAATTGATTAACAAGAGCACAGGAAGCAATAAGTATATGCAACAGGGTTAATGAAACTGGATTCTTTTTGGCAGCTCTGGTGAGTGATACTTCACACTGAAGTCAATATTTAACTTTGAAATCTGTGTTGCTTGCACTTATTTATACAGAAATTTTGTGCATAGCAGGTAGGTTGGAGCAGATTAAAGATCTCTTCCAGCCCAAAGCTTTCTGTGACTTTAAATAAAACAGAGATACATAGCAGAATTCATATCTTAAGGAGAATAAGACTTTTAATTAGCATATGATTGTTTCTTGCAGCATTAACATTTCTTATGCATTGGTCAGTTCAGAGTCCTTGCTGATCAAGCAGATAATACTCATTATTTCCGGATGTTTCTCTTCTCACAACTGTATTTCCATGTTCTTAAAAAACTTAAATTGGTAGCTGGAATGTGTTCAAATAATCATGTCTTAATCTTGGTTTTTGTTGAGTAAGAACCTTAAATTTCACTGTGAAAGACATGGTCTTGAAAATAATTTAAAGTGAAAAAATTGAGTTTTGTCAATAAAATAGCTTCAAAGGTATATTCAAGTGCTCCAGTGGGTTTTACATTCTTTGAGGAGATGAAGCCTCAGGCCCTGAGAGATTTGGTGTTCCCAGGAAGGACAGGAATGCACAGCTGCCCCAGAAGGGCTGGGCCTGGTGAGACAGAAGCTGCCAGAAGGTTCTGTCACATCCTGGTGCCCAGAGCCTGTGCGGGAGTGAGGCCCAGGGCTGCCACAAGGTCTCCCTTGCTGCCCACCCTGGGCAGAGACTGGAATATAATGTCCTTTAGAACCCTCACTCCGCAAGTGTTGTGGATGGAAGCAAGATGGAGGGCACAGGGTGTTGTCCTGGGTTTCTTATTCATGGTGCTTCTTCCTTCTTCTTCATGGGTTTGGGTGGCATTTTGTAATTGGGCAGAAAAGTCCCCATTGTGGGCTCTTTGGGATCAGTTATTGGGTTAAAAGGGAAAATAATCTAGGTGTCAGTTCTTAATTGGATAGTTTATAGAGGGGCTTGATAGCTAGCTTGCAATCAAAGCTGAGCTATAGAAGAAATAACAATTGATGATTTTCCACTGTATCCATAGCAAAGAAGAAGACATGGCTGTCAGCATGGAAACAGATTAGAAAAGATACATGAAAATTTTTGTAAGCTAGACTATGTGCATAAGTAGAATGTTCCTTATTAAATTTCTTTAGAACTTTTGCTAATTATATTGACGCTAATTGCTTTGTACCAATGAATATAATAAGTTATTGTGATGTAGTTGATGACTTAAGATCATGCTTTGTTAAGAGTATATAAGCTGGAAAACACGCAGAATAAAAAACTTTTTTCTTCTTAGACCCTGATCACATGTGTATGTCATGTCCAACCTGATGGTGAGATTAGTTTAATCTTAAAAGACCTTGTAACAAGAGATTGTAGGCCATTTTGTGCCTTCTACTGAAAAGCTGCCAAACTCACAGCAGTGAGACTGTTTTACTCATAAGAAATAATAAACACCTGAGTCCAAACACAAATTACTGCCTCAAGTGCCTTCAATCCAGACCCAGAGAAACCAATGACTGGTACCACCGCACACAAAGAGCCCACAGCATGGCCACAGGAACAACCAGCACAACTGTGAGTGTGTCTCTGAGGGAGCCTTTGTCCCTAAATAATCAACATTTCACTCCCTCCTTTGATCAACTGCTCTCAATATGCCTAAATTGCTTCTTGTGTATAAATATTTGGCACATTGGGTGACAGCTCAACAGGAAGCAAGTTTATGATTTCCAGAGTGGCTTTCATATCTAAGCAAGTAACAACTTAAAATTCTGGTTTGAGTTAATGAAGATGTAGTTAAGAAAGTCAGTGGGGATTAAAGATGGATTCATTTAATCATTAAACATCTGTGCTGATCAGATAAATCACTTTGTCACCTTCATTGACTACCCTAAGTGTCAGTGGCCACCATGTGAGCCCAGGAAATTTGCTGCTCTTGGTACCTAATGGCAGGGTTTGATAAAAGGTCAGTGTTGGGACAGAGCTACATTTAATCTCTGACCCACCCTTCAGCTATGGGTGAAAACTCAGGTCAAACACATCCTTCCTGATTTTACAGCTACAAGTGAAAAAGGCTGGATGATATTTATTTCTTTCAAAGCCTGTGACTAGAAATTCATCTTTAGAGAAGATTTAGAAGGTCTGACTGGGCCTCCATTTTATGAAACAGGAGACTTTTCAGACATACTCATTCAGTCCAAGTTTAAGGTAAACTCTTGGCTCGTTCTGCCTGGGACAGACACCTCATATTCTTGCCATGGAATTAGTGTCCATTGTAAAAATATACAAAGAAACATATGTTTTAGCCCAATCACCAAATCATCATCAAATTTTATCTGCCTCAAGATCTGGAGTACCAAGGACTGCCAAGTAGACAAGATCAGGAAGTGTTTGATGGAGGAGAACCAGGCAGAGCCAGCTTTTATCAATAGTTCCTGAGGTAATGCTGGTCTTGCTGATAAAGGCAAAATTTTAAGGTCCTCATAACAGTTGTCTTAATCTTAAAGTGTGGTGTAGAGACCTTAGTAGCAACAAACAGAAGAACTTTTACATCAAAAAAGATTTATAAGCATTAGTGGGAGAAATAACAAAAGCTAAAGATGACTCCTCCCAGTCTGGCCCTTTCCTTCTTCCTTCACAGGTGCTCTGTGGTCAATGTACTCATGTACCTTTACTGTCCTGCATCTCTAAAAATGAGGCTGAGAACATCAAGATGTAGGTTGAATTCTATAATTTGGCTTGATGTGACATGGTAGATGGATCATCACACATTTTATTTGGCAGGGAAACCTGCTCTGCAGCTTGGAAAGGTGATGCACAGCCAAATGTCAGCTCTGAAAAGCTTCAGTGAAGACTGGGGAGAATCAGTGGGAATACTATAGGCTGTATGGTCAGCACAATGGAAAAACTGATAAACCCACATATCTGTGTGAGAATGAGCTGAGTCCTTAGAGATGAAGAACTTAAAATGTAATCTTTTGGATTACTAGATTTTTAGTTTAACAAAAGCTGATTGAGATTTTAAGCAGGTATTAAATAAAGTTTTGGACTACATTCTTTGAATTAGGAAGTGATATGAGTGATGATTTTTTATTCCTGGTGCTTTCTGTCTACTGGAAAAAGAAAACTTGGAGTAAATATTGATAAATCCCCTTTTCTGAATTACACTTGTCTGGGCAGAAACACACATATTTGCTTGAAAAATACAATTATATTTTGAAAAAAAAATTGAAAAAACGTTATAGAGTTTCATGCCCTTCAACAATTTCATAATGGAATTCTCTGACTTTACTTGTAAATTCAGTTATCATTATTATTATTTTTCTTAAAGTCAGACAGAAATATTGATTCTGGTGTTTCACAGCTTTGTAAGATGTTCCCTCTTTTTTTTCATCAGCACCAAAGGTTCATAAAGACATGAGCAAACTCATTTATGCCTTCAGGGGTTTTTTTCTTAATAAGCTTCTGCAATAACTAATTGGAAAGCAGACACATGTTCTTCTGTTGTTCTTTTCAATACATTGATCATTTCTATGCTGAAAAACTTCTTGTAAGCAGAATGCTGAGATAATACCATAATTCCTTTGAGGTCCTGCAAAACCTAATCTGCTGTGCAGAAAAGACTGTTCTGAAATAGTTATTTTCTAAATTAAGCCGCTTCTGGATGTAACAACAATAATGAAGAGTTTCTCATCAATTAATGAGATGTTATTCTGATTTTCTTTTGTCTTTGCATCATTTACTGTTTCCTTCTATCCTGCTAATCACACAATTATAATTATAAGTTGGGAAATCTGTATACAAAGTAATCTAAGTTTCCATCCCATATAAGATTTACATGTTGAAGTAATAATTTGATCAGACATAAATTTAGCTGGCATTTTAAAATTCACACTCATTCACCTCAGAGTTATTAGAAGCACTTTTTAACAGCTGAAACCTGATTTTAAGGTTTTTACGTATTAGTGGAAAATGTAAAATCTGTATTAGTTGTTTTAGAACAGTCATAGTGAAGCCAGCCTAACACAAGCTCCCAGAACTACAACAACAAAAAAAAGAAATTCCACACTCTCAAGTACCTGAAACTACTTTGCCAATTTGATCAAATGGTACAAGATGGTCACATGGATGATTATCTTGAATGCCTTTATTTTAATTGTACAGAATTAAATGAATCAGGCTGCCACATGTTCTGCCTTTATTTTGTGAATGGAAAGCAGGACACTTGGCTTGGAACCTGCATTGTGTGATCGCTCAACTCTGTAAACAGAAGAGCAGAATTAAGATGTACTCACTTTTCACTCCTGGACTTTTGAAATAGCTATTTAATGAGGAATAGAATATTATTTCTAACTTACATCTTCCTATTTTAATTCTTTGGTATTACTCAAATTATTGCTGTGTCTGCTCGATCCTAAAGCACATCTTGGGACAATCATAACTCCTGTTCTCAGCCTCTTTTTCTCCAGTACTTGTTGCTTTGACTTTTTTCCATGCAGAGATGGATTCTCAGTCACTCATGTGGCATTTCCAGGATATTAGTGAAGATTACAAAAGGAGAAATAGTTGTTCCATCCTTCCAAAACTCACATTATTGGGTACTCCGATAGAAGCCAACTTGAGTTTGTTTGAATTTTTTGAACAATCCGTACACCTTTGTCAACCATGTCTCACCCATGTTCTCATGCCTATCCCTTTCCTCACTCTCCTCTCTGCACAACTCTCTTAAATGCTGAATAAAAACCAAATCATTAGGCATGTATTCATTTTCCTCCTTTTGTAACTTCTCTGAAATTCTCCATCATCATTCAGTTGTCATCTTTGAAAGTAGCAACACTCCAACATTTCTTTCCTTCAGCTTGACACCAGATATTATTGCTCATTTGACCCTTCCCCCCTTTTCCGCTTTTTCTTGGAGAAATCTTTATATTTTCTTTTCTTGGGCAGCCTAGCACACTTTTAGCAAATTTCTTAACCAACTGGATCTCTATGGCTGTGCAGCATGCCAGCTGCTCTATCAGCCTTTTCTCTTCATGCAACAGTCTGCTGGTTTTCTCTCTTCAAAGTCCTCCTTTAAACTCTCTTCTGTCATTTGACTGATGTGTTTTACCTGGACACAGAAGAAAGTGCATAGAAAGGCTCATTAATAAGTAGTCAAACATCTTCTGGGAATAAGACATACAAAGTGTGGGTATGGATTATATTTCCATTTTGTGTGAACTATAGCAATCAATCCATCATGTTCTTGAGGAAAGAAGGCAAAGTTACTGATCTGAAGAAAGGGCTATAATGGAATAGAGAGTTCATAGCAATGACACAAAGTTTAGGAGGCACCTTGAACATGTCTGTTGTGTCTGATCTCCCTTTCAGAGCAGAAAATAAATCCTAAAGAAATGAAGGGCCTGCTTGGTAATAGCTCTGAACATATATATTGTTTGCAATATAGGCTTGCTTGAATTGGTATGCAGCATTTTGAGTCACATAGCTTCAGGCAACAATTTTTAGAGGCAAGGACATTTATATTAAAAAATAGGATAGTGTCAGAGCAAGGTTATCAGGAATCTCAAAATATTTATAAATGTTTTACATGTACATCCCTGCAGAGGAAAGTTGAAAAAGGGGAAAGAGATAAAGAGGCAGGTGATAAACTACACTATCATCTGCCTTCAAGATTTCTTAACTGAGAGTTATAATTCAGTACCCTCTTTAGAACTGCAATCCTCAAGGTTGGATGAGCTTTTCTTCCACAGCTGGGCTCCACAATCAATTCAGAATATGACTTTCATGGCTGACAACCCAAAACATTGCATCTACAGGTTTTGCACAGATGTTGCCTGAACCATGCTCACATGAGATCTGCAGGAACATCTTTCTGGCACAGATAATAAGTGGTTTTTTTGTTCTTACTGCACCTGCTCATTACAGAGAATAGAGTCAGGTACTCTTTAAATAGGCAGATGGGTTACTACAGCTCAGAAAAGAGTCAGCTTCTCCTGAAATAGACTGGTGGGGTTCCTACAGCTGTCTGATGTGGAAGCATTAACCTTGTTCTGCTGCAGTTACATCTTTCTTGACATGCAGGCAGGATTTGCTGCACACAAGCACTGAGGGCAGAGCTGTTCCCTTGGTTTTAATGTCATTACAAAATTAATAAAATGGACTGCAGTACCCAACCTGCTGTGTGTATTTATCATGAGGACTAGGCCTTCAGGTTCACTAAAACAGTTTAGATTACATGTTTCCACTTCAATTGGAACAGGAAGACTTCTATTAGACTGTCAAAGTATTATTTTTACAAACCTTCTTCACCATGCACATAATGTCCATAATGTCAGTTTAGCCTGTTTTTATTCCACCTACTGTTATATGAAATGATTTCATGGATGGGGTGAATTTCAAATAAAATATGCCTGAAATTAACTCTCTTCTTTCTCTCATTAACAGTAATAGCACTTACAGCAAAAGATTTCCCATCCGGTGGGATTTTTTTAAAATAATAATAAATAGCCCAATTTTATAAGGAAAATCCATTTCCTCTACAATTTTTGTAAAACTGACATATGAGTACATGACTAAATGTCTTGCTGTCTCTGTGTTCATTCGTGTGACTACTCACTTTGGCATGCTGATTTGAAATACTAATTGCAATAATTTCCCTGTTTCTTTTCCTCAGTAAAGTGCCCTGCAGAAAGAGACTATCAATTGCATCTTTTGTGGTTCTTCAACACAGAATAAGAGCAAGGAAGACAAACCTTGGCAGTCTCCATGGAAGGAGTTTCTTTTTCTATTTTGCCTCAAATTTATATTAATTATTATAAACAGTTCAAAAGCTGAAAATATTGTGTCAAACCTCTACTTTTTGTGACAGGTTAAGCTTTACATTCAGATTACAAGGTGGATGGATATTTTGGGAAATCAAGTCATTCAGATGGTAAGAAGTAGCTGTGGTGATAGCATGCTGTGCTGGTTTTGGCTGGTCTAGCTAATTTTCTGCACAGTAGCTGGTGTGGGACTGTGTTTTGGATTTGTGCTGAACACAGTGATGATAATAGAATAAGGTTTACACAGAGCCAAGGCCCTTCTGCTGTTCATGCTGCCATGCTGGTGTGGAGACTGGAAATGCTTGGGGTGTTGGGAGGAGACACAGCCAGGACAGCTGACCCAAACTGACCAAAGGGATGTTCAGTGCCATATGAAATTGTGCTCAGGATATAAAGTGAGGGGAAGAAAGAAGAAGTGGGGGGTACATTTGGAGTCATGACATTTGTCTTCCTGAGTCACACATGATGGACGTCTGCTGTCCTGGAGATGGCAACACCATTGCCATCTCCAGGACAGCAGGGAAATTTTCCTCCAGGAAAGCAGGGAATTCATTCCTTGTTTTGATTTGCTTCTGTGAGCAGCTTTTTCTTTCCCTGTTAAAAACTTTTTATCTCAACCCATAAGTTTTCTGTCTTTTTCCTTTCTGATTTTGTCCCTGATCTGACTGGTGGTGGAGTAAATGTGTGGCTTCCTGGGGCTTGGCTGCTGGTAGGGGTTAAACCATGGCACACGCAAAGATGCTCACAGTGATTTCAGAAAGGGAGTAAATTGTAAAAGCCCTGTTCCTTTGGTAATTTCCATAGTCCACAAAAAGAAGGGGAAAAAGAATTTTCAGTGTCCTGTGCCAGTCATGATTTGAAAAGTGGCTATTCTCTGACTGTGTCTGAGCATTAAATGGGCCCCATGGTGGGCAAACCAAGTGCAAGAAGTGATGTTCACCTGAGAGGATTCTGAAGGAGCAGATACATACTTTTCTTCTTGACTCTAATAATGATAATTGTACTATCAAAAAGCCTAGGAGAAGGTGTTTTGCTCTGGAGTCCCTTAAGCAACACATTTCTCAGGCAAAAATCACAAATATGTCACTCTTAAGGAATGCATAATGTAAGTAGAAGTGTGGATGAGCAGACCTAGACCAATGGGGAGAAGAAGTGAGGAAATTCTGGTTGGAGTATTTTACCATTTGCAAGTGTCTTGAAAGGGAAACTTTTAATGGCTTTTGGTTCTGTGGAGCAGCAGCTTGGTCCTGCATTTGAGAATATGGGACTTTGTAGGCACTGCTGTCATATGACAATCCCTTCAGAATTCAAATACGTGGCACTAGAAAGGTTGTGAGCAGCAAAGTGTTTACCAGAGGAACCAGTCAAGTGAAGTTACTTGTTTTATGAGGCTTTTACTACATCCAAGCTTTAAAATAGGAGTTTCAACTGTGTTATTAGGGCTTTAAGTGTGCCTACACATGTAACAATAATACAGTGTAGAAACAAAACTTTAACGTCTCATAGAAATTCATAGCCGCAGATGTTTCTTGGAAGATGACACTAAGATGTAGCAAACAAACTCAAAATTACAGTGCTGGGAGCATGGAACTAAATCACCATGGGCTCAACCACAGAATGGCTGCATCACCTTTTATACCTTTGGTACAACCATCCCCCCCAAAGTCCGCCAGTCAAATCTCTCTTAACATACACATAATTTCATCCCTTTAATTGTGAGAGCCAACCTTCACATTACCCATCTAGAACATTTCTGATTTAAAAGGAAGAAGACAGGAGAAAGTTTCATTCATGAGAGTTTAACTGTTTCAGAACAGACAGCCCCATTGCTCAGTGGCCAGCTGCAAGTCACACATTCATGTTAGGGTTTTCATGCACTTTTTGTGGAAGGAGAGACTAGACTGGAAACAATCATGTCCTGGATGGTGCTGAGTGCTATTTTACAAAAGCTTACCACTGTCCTATTAGGTTAAAATCCCCAGGAGGTAAATACAGTGAAGTCAATGTGGTTTGAGGCCTAATCGGGAAATCTTGAGCCCAAAAGAGTAAAGACAAATTTCCAGTTTTGAGACTGATTCAGCCCCTGCACTCTGGTGAGCAAATTTTACTTGTGTCTTGCATCCTACCCACAAGGCACAAGCCTGGCTGAGTCAGGTGGTTAAATCAAATGGAGTCCCATTGTGTTGCCAGAGCAACACAAAATTCAGGATGAAGACCATGACACATTTTGATTCCCCTCTATAAAATGTACAAAATAACACCTACTGCAGCAGATGCTGCTGAGTTCATTAGCTAGTGTATGCATTCAATGTGCTGAAGAAAAGCAGAGATTTTATGCTTGTTATATTGCAGATAAATATTTGAATAATAATCTTGTATGTTAAATGGGAATTGAACACAGTGTTACAGCATGAAGTTTCCAAATTTTGTAGCCTGTGGACCAAAATCATCTCACTGGATTTCTTCATAGTAGTTTAATTGTGCTCTCCAAGTCTCAATTCAATCTCCTTTGTGTAGAAGTTTTAGGAAGTGGATCAGAGATTTCCTTCTCTTTTGGACTCAGGTTCAAAGTCCTGAAAGATAAATTTCCATTGGTGGCAAAAAGATGTCTCCATCATACTGAGGTTTGTGGAAAGGGGGGCTGGCCTCCATTTATACAAATATATGAAACAAGAGTCCCGTAGAATATCCTGTGACACTGCCGTACCACCCTGGCTTTACTGCCCTGCCAACTGGTGATCAGAGCACTCCAGTCTAAGTGAGGAAGACTTTTAAGGTAAGAAGAGACATTAAATCTGAAAAAAAACCAGGCAACCATAATGAATTATTAGTTTTCTGTAAACAATGGCGAAAATAAAATATCTTGTAAAGCCTTGAACCAGTCATAGCTAATGTGATCCTGTGTATATCCTTAGTGATGTCAATACTCAAAGTTATTTTGAGTAATTAGTGAAAGGCATGGATGTTGCATTTCAATTAACTTTTCTCAGCTATAAAGTATGTAGTCTTATTATGGTTGTGGGCATTTTGGGATTGTCTGCTTTTTGCCATCTTTATTTTATGGCATGATATGTATTTCTCTGATGTAACAAGTCAGTGTAACATTTCTTACTCAAATAGTCTTGTTAAAAAAGAGATTGTTTAAGAAATGAGTAATTATTATTATGGACAGCAAAATAAAATAAATTGGCTGCAGGAAGTGCTCTCTGTGAAAGAAAATTAGTTTGGTATCTTTCTGTTAAGTGTTTTTCACAGCCAGTGGATGGCTAAGTGCCCATTTGTCCTTGGAAATAAGTGTGACAAAAGAGGTTAGAACACAGCAGTTCTTCTTTTCAGAAGTTTTTGCCTAGTAAGAATGCCTAATGAGAAAAATCAGGAATTGATTTGAGATGGTAATGGCACTGTATGAAAACGTGTCACTTAAATATCTCAAGTTCATGAAAATAGTAACTCATGACTTTTCTAGATCAACAAAAATCCTGTTTTCAGAGACCTTCTCCCAGCTCACGTTCTCCTTTTTCTTTTAAACTAAGTCTACTTAAAGTAAGAGATCTAAAAGAGGACCTTTTATAAAGTTTATAGACAGATGAATTATGGAACTATAAAGTTTATAGACAGATGAATTATGGAACTATGAGACTTGCTTTACATGTGAAAGTTTACAGCTTTTTAAAATGAAAAAAGGCTGTAAATGACAAAAAAATGTATATGGCATTGGTGATCTGTCTTTTTCCTCTCATTGTATAAATATGTCTGAGTTCTGCAGGAGGATTATGTGAGTATCCATCGACACACATGCATATATCAGAAAAATGCATCAAATGCATCAAATAACTTGTGCTGCACAGAAATGCTGGTGGGGGGTTTATTTTCTTGGTCAGCCACTTGAGTGTTTCCTGGTTCACAGACATGAGCATTCCTCTCACAGTCCTTCAGTCCACATCTCCTTATGAATCCATTATTGCATCTTCAAATGAACAAAGGAGGAAAGATAAACAAATCAGCTGAAGGTAGCAAAAGTACATGGCCGGTTTATGGAAAATGCAAGATGAAAACATGATGGAAAACAATTTACAGAGAGGTTGCATAATCTGCCAAATTGCTTCCAGCTACCAGCAGCTATGTAGGGACCACTGGGCTGTGTTGCTCCACAGCAGATCTCTTCTACTTCTCTTTTTCAGAAACTGTACCTAATTTTCTTCTCTCATTGTTTATTTTCTGTTACCTCATGTTTTTAAGCATATAGCTTCTAATATTTATTTCACTCCTTTCATGAGATCTTCAATACAGTTGAGATTTATTCTTTAATGTTAAATATGTTTCAGGGAGGAAAATTATTTATATAGGCCATTGCCTATTTTTTAAAAAGTTTTTCAAAATGCCTCTCAAATGGCCTTCTGTCTTACCTAGTTGGTCCTGCTTCATTCAAACTGCTTGTCTGTAACTGAACAAGTAGAGACTTGAATACAAAACATCACCAGAAGAGAAGAAAAAGTGCATCAAATTTGGTTAACAAAATATAAAAACTTGAAGGTCAAGTGAGTTTTTAAAGTGTTGGAGCAGAGTTATATTTTTATGATCCAAAAAATATGTCTACAAAATTGAGAGACCTAAATAAATAACAGAGCAATAAATCATAGTCTGCCATTCTGTCTTAATTCATTTCAGTGAAATTGCTGTGCAGAGTCATTGGATTGGTCAGGCCCATGAAGAAATTCAGTAAGTTACTACTTTTTTGGACATGCTGGATACATTCATTAAGATTGACAATTGCTTTTAATTATAGAAGTTGAATTCTTCAAGGCAAGTCATTGATATTTACTGTAGAAATTCCTTTAATTTCTAAAAAGTGGCTATATAGGATATATATAGAAAAGAAAAATGCAAAATATCTGAATATACATTTATATCCCACTTTCATGCAAGATTAATATTTGAGTGGTGAAAAGTGTCATTTTTCACCAGATTTCTTCAGATAGGTAATAGCCAAGACAGTTGGCTGATGCTTACTTCATGTAACCATTATAACATAGCTAACATAGCTTTAATTTTTGTAAATGTGGGGGAAAAAGGGAAGCAACGGGCACGAGGTCTAATATGGGAAAATTGGCTTTTGTAAGAAAAAAACCCCACAATGATGATGTTCAACACTGGGATAGCAACCCAGAGAAGCTGTGAAACTCCATCCTTGGAGATACTCAAACTTCAGCTGGACAAGAATGTGAGCCTTGCTCTTTAAGGGTCTGAGGTTTAATGAAACCTCAGCCAAAATATATCTTTTATATCTCAGCCAAAAGTATCTTTGGTTCAACCTCCTACTGAAAGCAGGGACAGCCTCAATGACCTCCTGAGTTCTCATCCAAACTAAGTCATTTTGTGATTTGTGGTCTTAGGCAAATCAACAAAAGTTTTTTCTTGTATACTATCCTTGTAGTGCTATCCTTGTAGATGCTAACCATTTTCAGTATAGGTCTTCATTACTAGCATCCATTGTATTTGCAGAAAAGTGACCTAACAGAAATACAGTTTTTTTCCTACTCCCTATACACATAGAAAGCAAGTTTTGAATCAACAACCAATTGCCAGAAAACTTGATGGGTTTACAAAGCCTTTAACTTGTCAGGCTTTGATTTTCACACTAAATATTTGTGTTCTTCCATGACATTGAATAAGAGAACCAACACCACCATAATAAAAAGTAGGTCAATGGCCATGCTGTCTGAGCACTTGGCCATTCATAATTTGCCTCTGCTCTATTCAGAGTTCATCTATAAATATGACCAGTCACTGTTGTGTTATGAAATAACTGAGTATCTGAAATATGAGTGAAAGAGAGATGCTTTGATTAAAATTTGCAGCTTGCAGCATACTCCTAAGGACGTTGTCTGGAAAAGATAAGGATTCATATCACACATATACAAGCTGGAGAAATTGGCAGACAGGAACGTCATGAAGTTTAAGAAAGGGAAAAAAATAAATCCTGCACCTGGGGAGGAGCCTCATGCATCAATATATGCTGGGGATTGCCAGCTGGGGATTGCCCAGCTATAAAGCAGCTGTGCAGAAAAATACCTGAGGTTCCTGGTGGACACAAGGTGAACACGAGCCAGCAGAGTGTCCTTGCAGCACTGAAAGACTCCTCAGATGCCTTTTAGGCAAAGTATTGCCAGCAGCTCCAGGGAGGTGAACCCTCCTCTCTCCTCAGCACTGGTGGGAGGACACCTGGAGGACTGTGCGTGTCTCAGGAGGGACAGGAGCATAATGAAGGTATCCAATCTCCAGAGAGACTGATGGAGGGACTGGAGCATCTCTCTTATGAGGAAAACCTGAGAGAGTTGGGATGGTTCAGCCCAGAGAAAAGAAGGCTCAAAAGAACATAAATGCACAATAAATCTATATAATGAATTTAATACAATGCAAATAATATTATTATAAATATAGGTAATATATAACAAATTTATAGAAAAATCTGAAGGGAGGATGTAAAGACAGAGGCAGGCTCTTTTCAGTCAGTGATGCCCAGTGGCAGAACCAGAGGCATTAAATGGGCACAAAATGAAATACAAGAGGTTCCATCTGACCAAATATTTTTATTTTGAGGCTGATTGGGCACTGGTACAGGCTGTCCAGAGGTATTGTGGACTATTGATCTTTGGAGATATTCCAAAGCCATCTAGACATGGTCTTGGACAACCAGCCCGAGATGGCCATGCTTGAGCAGGGCTATTGGGTGAGATGACACCTGGAGGTCTCACAGAACCCCAACTATCCTGTGATTCTGCACTTCTGTGATGTGAGTGGGGGGGCACAGTACACTGCAGAGGTCTGGGCTAGAGGTCAGGAAACCACTCTTTCCACAGGAGTCAGTAATATGCATTACTGGGGATGAGAACAAGGAATTCAGGTTAAATTGGAATAATTTTTTTTCCCAGATACTATCCTCCATTTTCACACCCTCTAAATCTTTCTTAAAGGGATTATATATCTTCTTTCTAGTAGGTTTAGAGATATGTTGACATTGCTACTTTTTCCTTTCTGATTTTCTTTCCCTTAGAACTGGTGATGCAACAGCTGTGGGGAAATGTTTAGGAAATTAATCACATACTTTTTTTTTCTGGTGATCGATCCACAGTTTTGGGATAGAACTATAAGGAATCAATGTGTTGCAATCTTCTTTGTTGTTTTTTTGTTTTGGGTTTTGTTTTGTTTTGTTTTGTTTTTTTCATTCTGTTTTAAATCTTAGAATTTTTTACATTGGAAAAGACATGCAAAATCATTGAGTTCAACCATTAATCCACTACTACCAATCCATTACTAAACCATTTCCCCAGGTGTCACATCTACATATCTTTTAAACACCTCCAGTAGTGGTGACCCAACCACTTCTTTAAGCAACTTGTTCCAGTGCTTGACAACCCTTTCTGTGAAGGAGTTGTTCCTAAAATCCAATCTAAACTACAAGGATCTAGAAAGTCTTAGGAAGATTCACAAATCTTGGTCTCCATCAGTGCATAACTGTGATGTCTGTGTGCATCTACCGGGTGTTACTGCATTTTGTTATCATCATAAATTGACTTCAAATGGTCAAATAAAAATCGTTGTTTTCCTTTTTTACTAAAAGTCAAATGTTTGCTATTCTAAGTTTGGGAATAAATGTGTGTATTGCACCAAGTCCTTTAGCTTGACATTTCACCCCTGGTCATTTGTTAAATAATAATGCGAAATAGCACATATTAAGATGTAGTTAGCAATATTTTGGAACAGAAGTACAAAATTAATTTCCTAAT
Source organism: Ammospiza caudacuta (assembly GCF_027887145.1). Lineage (NCBI taxonomy): Eukaryota > Metazoa > Chordata > Aves > Passeriformes > Passerellidae > Ammospiza > Ammospiza caudacuta. The sequence goes on from NC_080593.1 coordinate 146,144,535, forward strand.
AATTACAATCTATTTTAAAGTATCTGTTATTTACTTTAATGTCAACAGTAAGAAGCTTCTTTGTCACACTGACAAAGAATAAATGCATCTGGCTTTCTTAATACATTCACAGTGTGTGCTGCATTGACTGTGATGAGAGAAAGTGTGTGGATTAGAGTATCGTAATTCTGTTTGATGTGCTGTTCGATTTTCTTGTTATCAAACAAACATTTTACTTTGTCTTGACATCACTGAAATATCAGTAAAACTGGATGATTTGATGTGTTATTGAAAAAGGCAGGAGGTATGCTTTGTGTTAGATTTGTTGTTGTTGTCATTACAAAGAGAATTGGTGAGGAAATATTTATTTGTGAATGTCTGTGTGTATTGCTGAGAGAGGAGCTTACATGCAACCATGCTTTTTGCTATTGACTCCTGTTCCATCTTTGATAGCTCATTTTTGTTTCCAGAAAGCAGTCCTGGAGTAGAGAGTTAAACTAGCCCATACTGGACCAGGCCAACAGATTCTTGATGTCTGAGTAATTGACCATTTAGGAAATATTATGAAATTTTGGTGGCTGGTTAATAAAAGTGAACATGTGGAGGAGAGTGAGGGGGTCTTTATTACTCAATGGCTTCCATTGCTAGCTGTGCCACACACTTTGAAGGAGCCTATATTTGGGGTGGGATTTGTCTCAGAAAACACCAACATAAATCTCTGAGCAGGTCCTCACTCTAATTACCCTTTACAATCAATGAGTAGCCTGTTTCCAGTTAAAAAAAAGTTAAAAAAAAATTTAATCTAATCTGAAAGTAAATGTTAACATGGGATCAGATGAATTGATTCCTTAATTCCACTGATAATGTTGACTCCATCTTTTTTAGCTGCAACAGAAGCCCCAACAGCAACCTCTGATATAGCCAGGTCTGCCAAAGGGAGTCTGAGGCCTCAGTTTGCCAGGAGAAGCCAGGGGATGTGACAAACGTGTGGAGGTCAAGCCAGGCCAAGACAGAATTTGATTTCATTCCATTATCTTCTTTTTCCTCAGCAACAAGCATGTGTCAGAAGCCAAGGTCAGTTACCATCAAAGTTATTTCATACCATGGTAAAAGAGATGAAATCTAGTCTATGATCACCTTTTCTTTGGACCTTGCCTTGCATTGCACATGAAATTTCTCTGATTGAACAATCAGAGCCAACGTCCCTACTAAAAGATAAAATATCTGCACAGGTGATATCTTTGCTTGAAACAATTGAAATAAAAGTAGCAGTAAAACTATCACACAGAAACAGCTCACATTCCTCTGTAGAAGATATATTTGGAAAGATTTGAGTCACATTTACAATTTAATTTAGGCAGAGACTAAATGAAAAGAGAACTATAGGAAAATATCAGCTACAATGTCTATCTACTCCTACTTCCTAATCACATTGCCAGATTTGAAACACCACAACGCAGATTAAGAAGTGAAGCAATGCTAATGATGGAAGATGGAGGAATTCATGGTGAATTATTGAATATCTAGATAGATCAATATGATATATCTTCATGGGACTTCTGAACAAGTAGACTGTAATGTTCTAGTTTGCTTAGAAACTGCTCAGAAGCATCTGAGCCTACCTACTCAGCATTAATTAAAGATTAATTAAAAATTTATGGAAGATCATGGACTATTCTTGTAATTTTGCCTAGCTGGTAAAAGTTCATAGCAATGAAAAACTTGTATAGAAACAAAACCTAGTTTCAAGGGCTACACTGAATTTCTAGTCAATGTAATTTTATTCTCCATCTTCTTTGTAAGAACAACTCCTTGCACTTTTGATAACCTCAGCTCATAATCACAGACTCATAGAGTACCAGGTTGGAAGAGACCTCAGGATCATCTGGTCCAGCCTTTCTTGACAAAAGCACAGTCTAAAGAAGATGGTCCAGCATCGTGTCCAGATGAATTCTATAAGTGTCCAATGTCAGGGAATCCACCACTCCCTTGGAGAGATTATTCTCATAAACTTTTCATCTTAATTGGAATCTCCCCAGGAGTCACTTGTACCCATCACCCCTCAACTTTTCCATGTGACTCCTGTAAGAAAGGAGTCTGATCTTTGTTGGCATCCTTTAAACACTGGAACATGGTGAAGCTGTCTCCCCAGGCCCTCTTTTCTCAAAGTTGAACGTGCTCAGTTCTCTCAGCCTTTTCCCACATGTCAGGCTTTTCCCTTTGCTCACCTTTGTGGCTGCCCTTTGGGCTCTGTCCAGCCATTCCACATCTTTTTGTGTAGCCAGGCCTGGCATTCACAGTATTGCATACTGGGGCCATTCCTGGCCCTAGAATCCCATTCTGCTGGCTCAGTAGAGTGGGATGATGAGTTCCCAGTCTCTGCTGAGCATGCTGTGGTTGATGCAGCCCAGCCTCCTGCTGCACACTGATCACTCATTCTGAACTTGCTGTCCACCGGGACCTCCAGGGCCTTTTCCACAAAGCTTCCACCCCTCCAGGCAGATTCCAGCCCGTGCTGCAATCCTGGATTTTGCTTTCCCAGGTGCAAGGCCTTGCATTTGTCTTTGTTGAATTTCATATATTGCTGTTAACCTCCTCTTTCTGCTAATCCAGATCTGTCTGGAAATTTTCAGAATATACACAAGCAGTGTAAATGATACAATTACAGCATATTTAATGTCATCCAGCACTACTAGAACTGGATAAAATATATATTTAAATTATTACACATTTGTTTTTAGCTTAATTGAGCCAGCAGTAATTAATAGATTATTGTGTGTGTGTATTGCAGAATATGCCATTAAAATATGCTTTGGAAATGTCAAAACATGTTGTTCCAGCATGGTCCAACATTGATCAGCTTCCTTGACAGCTGGAGAGCCTCCCAGGAGTTTTAGTTTGAATGCTTCAGGCCCCTAATCTCTCCTGTGTATTTGATTTTCCAGATGGACAACTGTTCCAGGATATGCTATAATCTTACTGCCCCAGGGTTCAAATAAAACAGGTCAGTGTACTTTAGTGTATTCTGAATTTCATCCAGGCCAAGACTCTGACCTACAGTACAAATCCAGGATGAGAGGTAGTGCCCTTCAGCTTGCATGAAGGTGGATGTCCAGAGGGCTGCAGGTTAATACTGAGTTGACACAAAGTATTTCTGCTCAGTGTGATGAGCCAAATGTGTCAATTCAGGTTGACACAACCCAAAAATGAAGACAGCACAAACATACCAAAATTCACACTGTTAGTGAGTAGGCAACATTTTCTATCAAAAACCCAACCAAATTATCTCCACAAAATTCCCCATCATCACTTTTTACAAATCCACTTTCTCAAATGTTGCTTTTTTTAGATTTTCAGTTCTGTGGTATCTGGACAGCTGGCAGAAAAAAGCAGCACTCAGTTGGACTCAGTGAGTCTTTCAAACCTTCAATCAATCTTGCAAGGGCAGCAGCTTTAAAATTTGTAACTGGGAATGTTTATATATTTCCTGATCTTTTCCTGCTTTTCTAGCTTCGTCACTCTCTCAACACACACATTCACATACACTTATACTCCCACCTCTGAATGTTGGAGAACCTCTTGTGCACTGTCTAGTGTCACCCTCTCTTTCAAGCACAAGTTCACTCATACAACCCTCTACAGAGTAAAGCTTCCTTACTTTCTTTTCTTTAATCCCTTTCTTCTAATGACAGCTAAATCCTGTAAGGTAAAAGATGATATCTCTGGGAAAAACTGAAGTAGGGAACAGCATGCAATTCACATCTCTCCTTCATTCTTTACTGGAGAAGATTAGTGTTGTGGTAATTATGGTGTTCCCATTGGAAGCATAAAGGAGTTATAAAGTCACAAATTGCTTGCTCTTTTCCTTCAACCTTAGTTTCACAAGGTTGAATCCTATCCAAATGGGATGTCTTGTAAAGTATTCTTGTGGGTTTTTTTCATGCCTCCAATGCAAACTTTTTAGGATATCAGGATTTTTTCTTTCTTTCTTTTTGAGGTCTCTCCCCCTTTTTTAGTTATTTTTTCCAATGTCAAGTGCAACAATTCATTAAAAATAAAACTCTGTTATACCTATAATTCCAAGAGAGCAAAAAAGGTCAATATCCTCCCTGTCTGGTCCCTGGGATGCTTCTGCAAACATACTGGTTGGTAATTTAGCAATCCCTGGCTCCCCATGTGCCCACCAAGGCTCTCACTGATGGTGTGGCAGGAAATGGCACACCCCTTCTGGTCTTGCAAATCTTACTTCAATAAGCAAAGCTCTAATTGCTGTTTTCCCATGACACATTTGGCCTCTCCTAAATGTTCATGACAGTGAGGTTCTGATCCATTGTCTCCTTGTGTGGCAGTGCCAGCCTGCTGCTCAGGATGGCTGTCAAACCCACCACGCCAAGCACCACACTGCACCCTCACTATGGCAAGGCTGCTCATGGCATTACAGCAGATGCTGACTGATGGAATGAGCAAGCCCAGGACACCTACACATGCACAGCCTGTACCACTCCCACCTGGGGACACTGCTGCAGCACCCAGCTCTGCAGGACAGGGCCATCTCTGTCTGTGGGCTCCAGCCCCAGCACGGTGAACCTGCAGTTTGGTTAGAAAAGTGCAGGTTGTAAGAAACAGGGCAAGGAAGGCAAGACATCATGGCTGAGTTGAGACCTGCTGGTCAAACTAAAGGGCAAGAAGGAAATGCACAGGCAGTGGAAGAAGGGACATGTGTCCTGGGAAGTGTATGGGGATGTGGCCTGCTGGTGTAGGGTTGGGGTCAGGAAGGCCGAGGTGCAGCTACAGCTGAACTTGTCAAGGGATACAAAGAAAAATTTTCTTTGTAAACATTTCTAGCCAAAGAAGGAAGAGGATGCTGGGGTTGAGAGGAGCTCTGAAGAGAAGAACTTTGGGGTCCTGATGGATGAGAGGCTGGACATGACCCAGAAATGTGTACTTGCATCCCAGAAAGCCAAACATGTTCTGGGCTGCATCCAAAGCACTATGGGCAGCAGAGGAGGGAGGGGATTCTGCCTCTCTGCTTTTCTCTGGTGAGACTACATCTGCCATGCTGCCAAAAGCTCTGGAGCCTCAGCACAGAAGGACCTGGACCAGAGGAAGGCCCCAAAGATGGTCAGAGGGCTGGATCATCTCTCCTGTGAGGACAGGCTGAGAGAGCTGGCTTTGTTCAGCCTGGAGAAGAGAAGGGAGACCTTGTGACATCCTTTCAGCACATGAGAAAAGATTTAGCAGGGCTGTAGTGACAGGACAAGGGGTAATGGCTTCAAATTAATTTGAGAGTATATGTAGACTAGATATAAGGAAGAAATTTTGATATGAAAAGGCTGAAGAAACACTGGCACAGATTGCTCAGAGAGGTGATAGATGCTCCATCCCTGGAAGTGTTCAGGGTCAGGTTGGATAGGACTCTGAGCAACCTGATTTAGTTCAAGTTTCCCTGCCCCTTTTCAGGGGAGTTGGAACTAGATGATCTTCAAAGCTTCTCACAACCCAAGCCATTCTTTGATTCTGTGTGCAAGTGGGATGGCAACAACAATTCAGTACACTTATTCTTCCAGGGATACACATTTACTTCTGATAGCCACAGGTGTGTCCTTCCTTTGTTCCAGAGAGTGTTCTCTCCCTTCTTCTTCCAGGCAGCCAGTGTTTGCCTGTCTCAGCAGATAACACGCCATATAAAAAAAAAAAAACAAAACACTTCATAAATTCAATCCCTTGTGAAATTTTTAGAAGTGATTTCTAGAGCATCATGTGGCATAAGGCCATGGGAGTACTTAAGTTTTATCTTTTGTTTAATTGCCTGTGAAGGTCCTGCCCTTGGCACTGTAGTTAATGGTTAAAACTGTTTTGTACTGGATTGCAATTTATTGTAGTCAACAAAAATAAAGTTCATTGTACTTGTCAATAAGAATCTTGTCTCCTGTCTCAATATTCTTTATGTAGATCAAATTCCAACCTTTTTCATTCCATACAAACACACACAAACCAGCTGATTTCTCTTTATAATGCATGCTGAAGAGTCTTGATGATTTAGGGAATAACCTAAAAGCTCCTACAGTGGAGAAGGTGAGCCATGTCAAGGAAATAAAGAGGCATACAAAGCATACCCCCATGCTTTGTAAGCATACCCCATGCCCTGGTCCCCTGCCCATGCTTGTAGAGCAAAGTAGGAGCCATTATATAAAAGAGCAAACAGGTTTTAAAACTGGTAACTTAAAGAAAGAGTACATGGGTATTTGAAAAAGGTGAGAGTTCAGAGGGAAAATTAGTTGCTAGGCAAGATAGTGGAAATATCCTCCATGGTTTTTTTTATAGGAGGGCAAAAGACGTCTACTAGCCAGACCAACAGCTTGCTCTCCTTTGAAAATCCACCCTTTTCTCTACCGTGAACTATGAATTTTAACATGGATTCAATATTGCCCATTTCTAGTGGGGCAGTGGGGGAGAGTCAGGGTTTGGGATTTTGGGTCAAGCTTTTTTGTTTGTTTCTGCTTTTTGCATATTCCATTTTCTACTTGAGGCTGTTTGTTGGAACAGTGCCATGAAATACTGACATGCTGTGGAGGCACCAGCTCTGGTGAGACACAGGCTTGGGGCCATTCTGGTGCCCACTGCTGGGTGTTCCCTGGGGCCAAGCTCAGAACAGAGCCATCCTTGAAGCTTTTTTTTCCCCTGAATAAAAGCTGCCAAGTTTCTAGTCCATGGAAAACCTCAGCATAACAGCATCATGCAGTCTGTGTCCTCACTGCTGGAAAAGACAGCTCTTCTCACAGTGTGAAGGAAATTTCTTTCTCTTCTTCCTACTCTGTTCCATCCTTGAATAATGTGCCAAGTGTACAATTTATCCTGTTTCATAGTGCAAATCACTGCCCCAACAGGAAGTAAATTGCAAACCCCAACTCACTAAGATAGTTTCCCCAGTATTGATTAATAGATTAACACAGAGCTAAAGATAAAAAGTTGAGAGCTCTTTATGCCATTCCAAAGACCTCCCTTTTCTCTTTTATTGTTGTAAACATATGTAGAATGATTAAATATTTCTTTTATAACTTATTCATAATTTACCTTTGCTTTTGTTCCCCAAATATACTAAACTTGTCTTCTTCCATTTATATCTCTTTTTTTGTAGCCTTGAAGGCTGCTGTACACAGAAGGAATAACTATAGAGCAATGATATTCAGAGGTTTACCAGGAACACATAAATATTTATATGTACTCCATTCTGAAGACTTTCCATTGAGACAAAGTACATGTATAATGGAGATATGTGTATCTCTAATTTTCATATGAGAGGCACAAAACAGATGAGACAGTTTCATGCTTGCTTTCATTTAATACATTGAGGTTGAGGTCAATGCTCTTTTATTTTTCCTTTGAATATCTGCAGTTGTGTTGGCTTTTTGTCTTTGCTTGGAGTGCTCAGTCATGAGGAGGCTTCAGAGCTTTCTGCCTCAGGAGCCCTGGTCCCAGCCCTGATCACACCCAGGGAGGTTAGTTGGTCTCATCATGCTCTCTAGTGGCTGCTTCTCTGCTGAGCAGCTGCCCTGCTCCAGGGAGGACCAGCTCTGGAGCAGCAGTGATGATGCAAGACTTGGTAGCTTGAGCACAAAAGGAAAAACTGGAGGGATATTTTGGCTTCATCCTAGTCAGTCCTAAACCATGTCTTAATCTCTCACCTCAAAGAACCAGAGAATAAATGTCTTGATTATAGTCATACCAATTTTTAAAATAATTTCAGCTTTCCTCTTCCTGACTATAATCCCTCCATTTGAAATCTGGAGTTAATAATGATGAAACTGACAAAAGTATGGCTAAAAATTCAATTTTTTATTTGCCTCAACCTTTTATAAAAATTGCAATAAGAAGAGCAATTGAGGTTAGTGGGAAAGGCCTCACTGACTTCTGCAGGCTTTTAACCATGGGACCAAATATAACTCTAGTTCTCTCTGACACTAAATTTTAGGAGATTGCAAATTTTCATGGGGTCTTCCCAGGAACAGAGTTTTTCATGCATTTTAAAATTATAGACTTGATGCTGAGTGTGTCCTTGATATACAGAAATAATCCACAGAAGTTTATAATGAAACTGGATTTTCAACCTTTAAAAATCCCAGAGAAAGATTTGGTTCAAATTCTGACTGACAATGCAGATCAGAATTATTTTCTGAATAAAAAATAAAATTGCAGTAGAATAAAACTGAGATTCAGCAAAAACAAATGAATCACTCTTGATCATACTTCAAGCATAGAGAGAGTAAACTATCAAATGAAGGAGATTATAGGATTACTTACTTTTTGACAACAGCTTTTAGTTTCTGAAGGGTTACTTCAGTTATTTTCGTTACTGCTAAAATACCATAAGAGCAACAGGGAACAGCATTGTGAGGGACTTGTTCATGGCTCTGGTCCTGGACAGTGGCATGAGCTCCCTTCTCCTGCTGAAAAACTTCTTTTGCAGTCCATGGACGCCCTGGAGGTTCACACCCTGCTCTGCAGGCTGAGACCAAACTGGCTTGTTGACTTTCTGCCCACACACTGGGGGTGACACTGTGGGGATTTAAGAGAGAAAAATAAAACTGATGTTTTCCATTTGTGGGATGTAGGTGGTCAAGAGAAACAAAAGCCCTTGCAGAAGTTCTACATGAGATACACAGATGGCTTTGGGGGTGTGGCAGACTCTGTTGATGCTAAAAAGATGAAGGAAGCCAAAAAAGACTTGTGACAGATGCTTTCAAGCTATGGAGTATTTAAAGAAGATTGCATTAACTTTATAAATGTTAGAAATGTTTCCTAACGAAACTCAAGTTTTTGTCAGTAGCTGTGCTCCCAGATAAATATGACATGAGATGTTTCCTTCAAGTTGAAAAGGATGTAGGGAGGTAATTAATACTGTTTCAGCTTTGCAACAGCTTCAAGTGGAAAATGTATGAGGTTCATTCTCCAAAGGGGCAACCACACAAATTGCTAAGGCCCAAAGGCAAACCAAAAGAAGCTTCAACCATTTGTAAAAATAACAATACTGACTGGGGACAGAAATGTCTTTTAATAACTCACTGTGACTAACAAGGACAAATGCTTCAGAGCCCTAAAAGTGTTGGAAGACAAGTGCCCATCAAGTAGGTGCATTGGGTGGCTGTTGTTTTGAGGCACATTTCCTAATCAGTTATTTTGCCCTTTGTAAATAGTTCATAACCTTGGGAGAGCTGAAGAGGCTGTGGAAAAGTGTCAGAGCAGCTGCTCAGAGAGAGGCTTGCAAAGGGTTGGAGGGGGTTTAGTTAAGGGCCAATTAACAGAGGCAGCACTGTGGGGTCCTGCCTCAAGAGAGCTGCCAAGTTGGGACATCATAAGGGAAATGGAAGTGCAGTTACCTTAGAAACGGGAATGAGAACCTTAATAAATTATTAACATATCTGAAAATTAAGCAAAACCAGTATTTCAATTATTAGAAAATGAGGTTCAAAGATCTCCTTTTGGAAACAAAGAGTTTTAGGAATTAGCAAGCTGAGTTGGTTTTTTGGGGGGTTTTTTTTGCCACAAAAAGGGAAGACCAAGAAAGACCCAAACAGCAATTATTTTTTTTCCTTTAAACCCACACAAAATTAATGTGGTTTCCCTCCTACACATATTTAATCTTTTAGTGACCTCCTGGATTTTGTCTCCTAATTCTTCTTCCCTCAGTTCAGTTTATTTGGGATGGACTCTAACAATCTTGGCCACATGGAGAATTTCCAGTTTGACCAAACCAGGGACAAATGGAAAGTTCTTTTTGGCCTTTGGCCAGGATGGTTATCCTCCAATGAGGTGCTCTAGGCAGCAGCCCCGAGAATGCTAAATGCTGTGAAATCAGGAGACCATTAAAACCTTTGATGTTATAAAAGAGCTATGTTAAATTTGTTCATAAAAATGGAGCTAACTTCAGAAGAAAGTTAGAAAGGAGAAATGTTACATCAGACCTTCAGGTATCTCCCCAGACAGGAGAGTATTCTTCTTAGAAGTAATTGATTTGTTGGTTGGAAAAAAAGTTGATTTCTCATTACTTACCATGTCTAAAGTATTTCTAGAAATTTTGCAATGTGGAAATGAGTTTATGAGATAATAAATGAGGATGTACCTGCAGTTTTTCCACTCAAGACCAAGTACCCAAAACCTTGAGAAAGAAAATTGCCCCTGCTTAAACCCCCAGTTTGATGCCCAGCTACCTCACTGGGAAACCTGAAACCAAGAGGATTAATATAAAAGCAGTTTTGGGTCAGTCATGTAGGACTGAAATTCCTAAGGGGAAAAATGGACAGAGGAATCATGTTTCTGCCTGAGAAACACTGGGCTGATCATCAACCAAGAAATCCAAATATTTGCTTGGAAATATTTTCACAGCTTGATCTGTCATGCTGGAAAGTCCACACTCTGAGTGTCTCTATCCAAAAGCAGACTTGATGCATGAGTGTGCATCCTGCTGCCAGTGAGTCACCTGGAGGATTTGGCATTCAGTTACAGTATTGGGGAAAGGGGAAAATGCAGTTTATCCTGTGCAGGATTATTGTAATGACATCATTCAAGCAAATAATTCCAAATGTTGTGCCTGGAGCAGTGGATAGCTACATTGCTCACTGGTTCCTTGCCTGCTGGATGCATGTTTACAAAAGCTAATTAGAGTGGACTGTGTTATTTACAGTGTTAGACTTTAGAAGGAAAAAGCTTACTGTATAATCTCTGCCTGAAGTGTGTTTGAGCAGAGATTACTGTAGGGGAACTGAAAGGAGCCAGCAGGAGCAAACAGCAATTATTCTAAAACAGGCAAGAATTTCTATTCCCTAAGTGGCAGTATGAAATTTTCCCACACTGATTACCTGATACTGGATTATACAGGGTAGATATTTCTTTCTGTATGAACTGCACCACTTTGGGCCACAGTTTGTTTCAGACCCCTCAGCTTCACATTAAATTTTCAATACATTTAACATATGTAACAGAAATCAGAACTAGGAAAGGTCATAGTTTTTTCCTTCTGGTCCTTACTATCCCCTTCTTTTTAAAGTTTAGGAGCCAGTTCCTCTCCCACAGCAACTTTTTAATTTGTTTGGGGTTTTTTTGTAGTTTGATATGATATCTACTAAGGTTAGGAGGAGGTAGATGGAACCTGGGAAAGCTGAAACCTTTACCTTTTATTAAGCTACCAAGGCATAAACATGAAATCCAAATATTTTCTTTGATGGAAAAGAATCCCTGGATAACATAAAGATTTCTATCATCTTCACCAGGAGAAGGTTATGTTTAGCAAGCCTAGGGTCTCTCTCAAGGAACACTTGGCAGAGAAGGTGGTCAAAAAAGGATTAGTAGCCTATTTGGTTCTAGTTTTCAGGCAAATCAATCAGAGCTTCATGTTACCAAGTTTCAAAGACTTCAGCTGAGTCTCTTCAATACATGCCAGCTATGGCAATCCCATTCATACCCAAACCCTAGCAAACATGCTGGAGAGCATTGTGTTTTCCAAAAAGTTGCTTTATCAAATGATAGCACACTTTTGTCAACAGGAGCTTCACAGGAAGGTGCAGAAACAGGAAAAGGAGATTGGGAGTATTAGAAATCTCTGCTGGCACTATTGTTACTGTTTCATTCTGATCTTCTAAGATTTTCTAAGCTTTCTGATGTTTACATTCTTGTAACAAACTTTCTTACACGCTTTTTGTAAATAACTTATTGTTTTGTATTCTTTTATAGAAAAACAGAAATTTGATAGACTGTTAGATTGTTTAGTGTCATTGGAGAGGTGGTACTTTCACCCTCCAATCCACTGTCACTTTTAGAAATCTATAAATGTTGAGTCAAAAAATAAACTTCCCTTTTTGCCTTAAGAACAGCAGTGTGTGTGCATTGTGTTATTTTGTGTCCTATAGTAACACTACTGCTTCAGTGGAAAACCAGTTGGATCTAATAAATAAAAGAGAACTGGAAGCACATAAAATAATTCAGGATATTCCCATTCCCAGCCCACATGTTCAGCCCCAGTTTCAAATTCCATAGACTGTACTCAGCACAGGGAGAAAAGTCTGAGCAGGGAGGCAAGGATAAAATAGCTTCCCTTCTTCATCTTCATTTAGACAATCCAGACTTGTGTTCCAAATGTACTCTTTGCTGTTGTAGCACAAAATGACATGTCTAAGAGAGGGAAAAATACCTGCCACCAATACCATGCAAGAGAGGAAATATTGACTTTGATAAATGGGAATTTTCTCATGTTTGTGCTTTCAGCACTTTACCAAGGTGAGTTCAGCATCACGGGAACCTGTTTCAGCAAGTTCTCACATTCTGCTTGGTGATAATATATGTGTAGAGGTGAAAGATTAGAAAAAAATTGGAAGATTTTAATTTTTTCCTGTTGTGGAAGCCAATTAAACTACTTCTGTACATTAAGATTCAGATTCTTTTAATTTTTATAAGGATTTGCTTTGTTTTACTTGGATTACTTACATATCAACATATTTGTTAGACTATGCAACTGTTTCTGGAGGAGCTTTTAATGTATGTGAACTGATTTGTAACAGCAAGATTAATAATTTATTTAGTTATCCCAGAACATTCTGTGAGCTTGATTAAGGTAATATTCTGGAAATATCTTTTTTGCCTTCCTGAGCCCTGGAGAGCTTCCTTTTAAAAATGAAATGTGTCAGCTGAGTGTGCAGAAAAAGAGAGGATAAAGCATATTAGATATAGATATAGATATAGATATAGATATAGATATAGATATAGATATACAAATATATAAATATATAAATATATAAATATATAAATATATAAATATATAAATATATAAATATATAAATATATAAATATATAAATATATAATTATATAAATATATAAATATATAAATATATAAATATAAGTATTTATGTGGGAAAACATCTTACATATACTTTATGTAACACTCTAGTCAGCAACTGTGAATAAGAGAGAGGGTATCAGAGCCCCTTGCCTGATGTCTTATAAACAGGTTGAAGAACCATCCATTTTCTTCTTGAACTGATGAGCTACAAACATTGCAGTAATGATTTCCTTCAAGTGTCTGTGTAGAATCCTCTGAGTGTGAATCCAATTAAGTAAAGAAGCGGCAAAAAGAGCTGCTCCTTTCAGGACCATTCCTATAACCAGTGCATTTCAGAGACAGCAATGAAACAAAGATCCTGAACCACAATCTGTTGCCAAATGTAGCCACACCTGGAGGCCAAATAAAAATTTCAGATCTACCTGAACATTGCAGGAGTCTGCAAATATAAAGTGAAAGTTGTTTTCTGTGGACAGGGTTCATCATAAATTCCTCAGCCTTGCTTGAGTATTGAAGCAACTGTAACTTCCTACAGCCTCAAAAGTTTCTTTGTCAGAACATTTCTGAGGGTTTCCCCAGTGGTTGTCCAACTCTGACACACCAGTGAGGATGACACACACTGCTGTAGGCAGCAGAGAGGATTAGAGCTCCTGTGACTGAAATGCCTTTGCAAGTCAGAGTGCTCAGGGAGGCACAAGCCCAGGGAAAGCACAGCCTGGAGAGAGGAAGCTGCGGTGAGGCGAGAGGGGCAAGGACAACTGCAAAACCTGACAAGGAACATCAAAGGAGAAATACAAAGCTGAGATTTGAAAAGGTAAATTTCAAAGCCGTTTCCATCTGGTTGCACTGATTGCACTTAAGAAGAACAAATTGAGAGCAAGCTCTCTTCAAAGGATAATGAGACCTGCAAAGGCACAAGGCAGGCCAGGGACATGGTGCCAATTTGTTGAGAATACAGAAACCTTCCCAAAGTCCCTGTCCAAGGGGAGAGGGATAAGGACACTGGGGTTATAAGAGGGTTAAACACACAGATGCATAAATCCACTGTCAGAATTGTCATGCTGCAACCAGAACTTCATTGCCAGAGATACACAAATGTAGAGTTCCCGTTCACCAGGAGCAAAGGTAAATGTGTGTGTGGGCTGTGCCTTGGTGCTAGAGAGATTTAAATCCTCTCCTTCTCTGTATGTCAGCTCTGAACTTAACTTTTCTTAAGATGTGAGCCTAAAGCTTATTATCCTGATTCAGAACCACCTTGGAAAGTACAGTCCGTGTCTAAACTCTTACTGAGCTTGCCTTTTGAACAGAGGGTTTTCCTTCATACCTACACATGGCTGCTGATTTGACTTCAAAGGTAGCAATGCTGCAGCATTGCATTAGCATAATGCTGCCTTTGGCATTGTTTTGGAATTTTGGAGTCCTTCAAGAAAGAAATCTCTGTACAGAAGAAGTTTCCATACAAAGGAGTGTGTTTGTCAGGCTATTCATCTCTGCCCACTGCTGAAGTGGTCTGTATCAAACCTCTAAGTGTGGGAGGCAGTGACTTTAAAATGGGTGAAAAGATTGCTTATCCTCCAAAATCTGACTGTATTGCTGTTTGGCATTTTGTTTGGTGAAGCTCTAAAGGACAAAATTGAGGTATTCATACATGTTTGGACAATGTCTATCATATTAAGTGTACTGTGAAGGAGGGGAGGTAGGTAACAGATGGGGATAAGTGATGCTTGCACAAAAAAGAAATTGAGTGCAGCAATATTGAAAGCTGAGAGCTAACAAATGAAAAGGCATCTTCAGGAGCTGCAGAGAAAGCTGAGCTGTCACTGATTTAGCGCCTGAGTAGCTGGCTTGGATATCATGGGCACATGTACCATGGAAAAAACTGTGGAAGTTCCATTGGGAAAACTCCAATTTAAGTTCAGTTGCTAGGCTCAAGACTACATCTTAGAATTTTTCTCTTGAGTATACAGAGAAAACCAGGAGTAATGCAAAGGGACTATAATATTTTTATCTTTTTTTTTTTTTTTAACGGAGGACAATTTTAACTGAACGTTGGGAATTCCATGGTAGCTGACCAGGGTAATCAACAGCCTACTTCACCACCATCTGCTGTTGAGCTGCACACCTGGACCAGCCTGGTAATTTTTCAGTAGAATTGGAATCTCCTATTTTTTATCCTGGAGTAAAAAGACTCCTCCATCTTAGAATTGCAACAAAACCAGTCTGTGCTGGCCCTATACTATGAGCTCCTTAATGAAGGGATTTGTCTTCTATATGTCAAAATCATCCCAAATCATCTTTTTAATAGCCAAACCCCAAGCTCATAGCAAAGTCTGGTATTCATATCTTTCTGCATAGACTACATGAAAAACTTGTATGAAATGGGACAAGGGTGCCTTTAAGTGCCTCTAAAAGCACAGATGATAACTAAAACCTGAAGTATTAGAAGTAAAGAAGCAGTAACAGTCAATGGTCCTTTCAGTATGGCACAGGCTATTTTTTATTCAGCCCTGCTTATCATAATCATCTTTAAATATAAATTTTCTCTATGCTTTAATCAGGGAATTTTTCTACTCCTTTAAAGCACTAAAGCTGCAGTCCCCATACAAGTGCTTCCCTTTTCAGTAACACCACTTTTGTGATGCTTGTCAAATTTTGCTGAACACTGAGAGAAATGACCACTCTGTGTTCAGCTATTTTCTCATGTAGTGCTCTCCATGCAATTTGGATTCCCTCCATTTGGCCCTCTTCTCAGCTGAAATGAAGGCAGTGATTCAGTCACAACCTCCCAAAAAAGCATCTGTTCACTGAACCTCAAAAAGAGCTGCATGCCTATTGATCTTTAGCAGCTAAAAGGCAAAGTGACAGCACCTCCCCTCCCCAGTAATATGAGCTGAGGACAGGTCTGATGGAAAGGAGATTTTCTGTGTGGAAAAGTTCATAAATATGATGCTGCATGTTTGCTAACTGATGACAATGCAGAGTGCCAGCACAGCAGATAACTGAATTGTCAAGGATAAAACATCTATTTTTAAAGGTTGCCCCTCCTACTGAGGTTTGATGGTCTTTTTTTTCCAAATTTTCACTGCCCATTCTGTTGAATCACCGTATCAGCAGTGGGAAGAACCTTATCCCCCTTAAGGAATTCTGCTGTCTCATTGGGACAGGGAAAGAGGATGGTGCAAGTCCAGGAGGAAGCCATAGAGGCAGCCAACCTCAGGGTAGAGGTTAATTGCCTGTTTTTATTTTGCTGTCATTTTTTTGCCCAGTGTACACAATGCCATCAGGGGAAATAGATGTTTTTGAGCCAACATGGATAGTTTGCCATATTTAGCATTTTTGCAAAGATGGCTTTGATTATAGATCTGTGATAGGTTGTTAACTGAGCTTCTGCCTTGATATTTGAATCCTAAGCTAAAATGAAATTCCCTGGTTTTGTCATTTTGGATTCTGAGACTGGGCCAGGCTACCCAAAAGGAAACACAGCATTTAGGTAGGGTCTGGAGCTCTATAATTTGCTACCTTTTGTTGTCTGCAGGCTCCTTAGTTTGCTTTTCCTTTTTAGTATACAATTTCCTTAGTAGAAAGGACCTTCTCAGAAATTATAGTGCATTGTTCAATGGCTTTTCTGACCTCATACAAAAATGCTCCTGATTTGTTTTGTTGGCTGCTCCTCCTCTCACAGGGACAAGTTCTGCCTTTGTGAATTCAGCACTGTTAAAACAAAAGGGAAACCTACAAAGACCATGAGAAGCAAATGCTCCATATATAAGTATACAGCTAGATTTGTGTGTATAACTATAAATATATACCCACATATACTTGTTACACAGTTGTATAAAATTTATATTTAATCTTTATTCTTATTTATGTATTGATATTTACTTATATTTTACTTAAATAAGGCTAATATGACAGATCTGACAGATGTTAAAGTACATTTATATGCTTAGAACATAGCAAAAATAAGTTTTCATTTGGCAGATATGTGTTTGCCTGATCCCTTTACCAGCATAGTTTGAAATGAACATAACAAGCAGCACATATTGAAAATGTACAAATGCAATGTTGCTAGGAAGAGGACAGGCTGGACCACTGTGTCAGCAACATGTACCAGGGAGCAAACCAGCAGCAAGGGGGTGGGTATTTTGTGGTGACTGAGAGGTTTAGCACCTGCAGAGTTAGAAATAGAAAAAAAATCCAACAGATATTAAAAAATATATATGTTTACTCATGCAATTTTTCTGGTTGCAATTTTCAGAGACGGAGGCACTCAGCCATGGCTGCTCTCACAAGCATTTCACAAGCAGCCACAGGAAAGGGAGCAGAACAGTTACAAATGAATCCCAGGAAAACACAGGTGACTGGTGGGCAAGCCAAGGTGAAAGTGATAGATAGTGACAGGGATGCCCACAGCTGCCTTCACAGCCACCAGAAAGTGATGTGACTTCCCTGAAACTTGCACCACGCCTTTTCTAGTGGTTAATAGCTTTGTTCAATGTCAGACTGCAGGAAATGGCCTCTGGACCACTGCTCTTGGGTTATAGT
Source organism: Ammospiza caudacuta (assembly GCF_027887145.1). Lineage (NCBI taxonomy): Eukaryota > Metazoa > Chordata > Aves > Passeriformes > Passerellidae > Ammospiza > Ammospiza caudacuta. Next base: position 146,161,889 of record NC_080593.1, read on the forward strand.
GATGAAGCAGATGTGGGAAGTTGCTACTCTCAGGCTGCAGGTGAGGAAGGAGTGATGCTTTCCCTGCTTTTTTACAGCTTAGCAACAAAGTGCAGTGTACATCCCTATGCTTGCTGACAGTAATTCCTCTGCCTCTGAGGCATGGACTGAGCTGAGAGAGGTTGGGTGCAGTGGTTTTGGGTGGCTTTTTCTTTGTGAACAGAGGGGTTTCTGAGTTATAACCCTTCACAACATGGGCTGATCCCCTAACCTTGCTGTACTTCTTTCTATTCTTCCCTTTCACAGCTGAGGTTCACAAATATTAAGGAGTTTATGTAATTAGCAACTCAAGACAGTCTTCCTCAAGTGCTCCTTTCATCAAAGTACACATTTTGCTTAGACATCAGTCTCTGGTCTCTTGATTCATTTCATATTATGCAAAACATCTTTTGAAGGAAGAGAGCTCATGCAGTGCTAATATCTGGGGTCTGCCAGGCTCCAGTGATTTCAAAGGGCTCTTGGAGCATCCATCTGAGGACAGAAATGAAGTTCCACTCCTAAAACTTATTTCCACCAAGTCAACCAGAGTTCAGAGCTCTCAGCTTCCTGCAGGCTGTGCTTAGCAGTTTGTGGTATTGGTTCCCAGTTCCACAGTTTATCTAGAAACAGGATAGCAGGGTTAAACAAGGAGTTCTCAAAAATTCCATTTATGAATAAAACATAGTAATTTATTCTTCTGCATTCAAAATAAAAGAGCACATTTTTCTGTCATCTGTGTAAAATTTTTTCTATTAACATCTGGCTTTGTATTTTCTGAAGACTATTTCAGTTCACCTATTATAAATATTTATGACATAAGAAGAAATGCTGGGACTCTTTCAAGGAAAATAGTTGAGAATGGATCCACATATTTCAAAAATAAATGCAGAAACTATGTGTTCAAGCTATGCCATTATTAAATCATTCCCAGTGAACGTAGTGGGGTACTGTTGCAGTGAGAATTAATATATTTTTTACCTGAATGCAAGTCCAAAAATTATATTACTACAACAAAACAGGATTTTTAAGTGAAAAAGCAATACAAAGATTCCCAGGTGCATTTGTGAATCTATCAGTTAGGCATCTTATAAATAACCTTGTTCATTTAAAAGGCTAGTTTTACACTTGATAAAATATAATCTTCATAAAACCCATGATAATCTCTCAATTTAAGCTCAGATCTTTAAAGAAATTAGGTATAACACACTGAACAGAAAACGTAATGGAAATATTAACTGTTTAAAAGAACAAAATTAAGATGGTCTCCAAAACAAAACAAACAGGAAAAAGAAAAACAAAAATCATCCTCATTAAAGCAGGAATGTGTGCACTATTTTATGTAAGTAAACTTCATTTAACCTGTGTTTTACCTGTGTCAAAGAAAAACTTGCTTGTTTTGTTAGCAGAAAATAGATCAGAGCAGTCCATAAATCATCCCTATGAATTATTTTATCATTCCTACATTCTGTTCTCTGTAAATAAAACAAAGCCAAATCCTGATTCAATGAGCCAAAGCTTGCCTTCAGATGTGGGCGTGCATCTCACTTAAATGTCAGGTACAGGCAGGTGCTCAGATCAGAGGGAAGAATTTAACACCATGATGAAACACTGGGGAGAGGAGCCTTGAGGGGGAAAAGGTCTAAGGGTATTTTTAGGGCAGTAATTTTTAATCCAGATTTGAAACTGCCAATTTTCAAAGAATTTTCCAGTGCTTTACATTTTTTCTGTGTTTTTTTTTTTTTTTTTAATTATTATTTCCTGGTCAAGACCAAGCAAACTGTCCAGAAAGAGTTCAAGAAACCCAAATCAGTTTGAAAGAGGTCAATGCCAATTCTACTTCAGCAAGTGGATGAAGCTCTCCCCTCTCAGTTGCTTATTTCCCTACTTCCTTTATGGTTCTTTTTCCTGCTGTCTGCTTCAAATCACATGGACATGTCAATGTAAAATTTGCATTTGGCTCAGCCTGGTCTGTGATACAATGATTGCATCCTGTTCAATTTAACCTTCAGTATTCAAAGAAAAAAAAACTTAACAGGTTAATACTGGGTGATGGTAACTGTCAGAGTCACCTGAATAAAAATGAGTGTCAGAACAAATCAGATTTTGGAACTGAATGTTCTTGAATATTCAGTTTGTCTCAGGAATCAGTTTCTTGGGACTGGTGTAGTCTGTTTCCCTGGATACCTTTGGCTAATATTGGTCCAGCTGGATGGAATCCATCTGAGCTACCAAAAAAACCTCTTCAGTGTTTCATCTAGTTTAGATATTATTGTGATCTTAATCTTGATAGTCACAAAACAGAAGGTACTGTGGTGGTATCCACAGCAGTGAGCAAGAGGATCAACTTTTTATTTTAAGGAATTTAAAGAGCTCACTCAGAGCTGTTGCATTAAGCATTTCCACACAATGCCTATTCATATAGATATAAAAGTATTCCACACACCTCATATAATTTGATTTCATAATGCTTCTTAAGGAGGAATATTCTTCCCACTAACAGAGAGGGAGAGCTGGATAATGAGATGTTTCAGTTCCTACAAAGATCATGGCAAAAGCAGGAATTGCAAAGTGGGTCCAGGGTACTCCAATGCTGCACCACAGCTCTGCTCAAGGACTCTGTGGTCAGACCCATATGAAAAAACAGCTAAAGAGAGCACTGTTCAAAGTCTGGCCAATTTATCTGCAATGAGTAAAAAACTTAACAAGGAGCTCTTGCTCTTTTTTTTTTGCCTTTTAGCAAGTTTATTTTGTAGCCATGTTAACAGTTATGACAAGAGGCTTAAAATGGACTCTCTGAATCCAGATGCATATTTTCTATACTGCAAAAACAGTAGGAAATGTCCTTAAAACTGCTGTTAGAGGGTGAGAACATTCAAGTAATAATTCTGGAGGCGCCTATCTTGCACCTTTACTGTGTACTGCTTCCTTGCAAAATATCTGTGGGAGAATGAATGGGGAAGTGGATTTACAAGAGTCATTCACAGAGTAATTGTAACCCTTCACCAAAATCACAGGTAATGTAGAGTTCTCCAGCATTATAAAACATTTGCAGGAAGGCTGAAAAGGGTTTGGGTTTCCCAGCTTCAGAAGACAGGAGTGAGAGCAAAATCAGCTCTTTTGAAATATTTAACTGGACCTTGGGAACCAGGTTATGATGAAGGATAAGAATGGATGGAAAATACCATTTGCTCTTCAGCATCTACTTAACTTGTTCATGGGTGTTTGCTATCAACAGTCTTTGAATGATCCAAGAGAAAACAATGTTCCCAGTTTCATGGTTATTTTACTTCTGAAACCAAAAAAGATGATATATTCATAAGAACACAGCACTAGAAATATCATCAAACACCAGTACCCATCCCTCCCAGGCCCATCCAGAGTGGGATCCTACAGTTGCAGTTAATTGAGTTGTATATTACCACTCACAAGCAAGTTAAATTCTGTGAGTTTTTCGATGTTGCACGGCACTTTTTGCACCCATTCTTATGAATATATTTTAGTCTAACTTTCTGTATAATACAGACACAAGATGTTCTTTAAATAACATGTCTGTCAAGTTGTGTTATAATTTGGTCCTTCTTGTAGGCAGATTTCCTATCCTGACTTAAAGAAACGTAGAACGACAGACAGGTCACCCCTTTCCTGAAGAAACATTTGCAAAGCTAAATTATAAAACCCATCAACTAAACACACACACACAAAACGCCCCTGTATGCCTGATTTCTTGCCTCATTTTGTTTTGTCTCTCAGCCTTGTGGTTTCCTCTTGCCATTTATGCCAGAGTTTTGCAGCACCAGAAATCTCTTCACTCTGAGATACTTGTGCACAGTGATCAGGTCACTCCTTAGTCATCACTTAGAGTACACCATGGACTGAATTGCTTGAATTACTCCAAAAGGCATTATTTCCATATCTCTGGTAATAATTTTGTCTTTAGGAAGAACCAATAGAAGAGACAAGCAAGCAAATATTTTGAAAGCACTAAAAAAAGTAACATCTAGATCGATCTTAATTTATTTAACATCACTATTTATAAGTGAAATAATTCTTTTTTAATTTCTCATAAATCGGGAAACTTACAGAAGATCACAAATTCCATAGCTGCCTGCACTCCCAGTGCCTCAGGTAGCAGCACATGTAAAGAGAACCCCTTATGTAAGGTGACAGCAACCACATGAGGTTGATTTGTTGCAAATGTAAAGTGCCAGAGATGTCCTCCATGTCAGAAAATATTTTATGAAGAAAAGAAAGAAAGAAGAAAACGAAGAAAGAAAACCAAACCATAGCTTTACATAAAGCAGAGGCAATGGCTGACCTTCAGATCCTTCAGAAAGGAGTCCTGTATTGATACAGAAAAAAAAATCTGCTGTATGGAGTCTACCTCTATTTCTCATAAACTTGTCCAGAAGGAAGGAAGAAAGATTCTTTGGAAAATAAATCATAAATACCCTGGGTATTTTTCGTTTCAAGAAATGAAAATAATCTTTCTCTAATTTGCCTAATATGATCATTGCTTCCTTTACTTTATGTCCTAAGTTCTACATGACAGTGTGGCAGTTCAGCTAGATAGGTTGCCTCAGCAAAAAGTTGATTGTCTTGCCAAATGACAATTACAGGGCATTAATGTGGGCTGTTAGTACAAGATCTCTCTCCACCTGCAACTTTGTTCCTCCTTTTGATGTGCACCTGGGATGCTACCCAAAAAGCTCCAAGGTTTTTGTAATTACAGAAAGTATCATCTGTGATTATTACAGATCCTTGCAGTGAGAAATTTGATGGCAGATTCATTTTACCTGACTGCAAGTGTTTGTAATGCAGGCCCACCTGAGCTTGTTACACAGGTACCATTTTAGAATCAATAGAAGAAATCAACATTCTTAGGGCACATACAGCCCATTTTAGCCGTTGGCTGCAGGATAAGTGTTGATACCTTTTCACTGACTTTAGATTTCTGACAGTGGTCAGATGCTATGACTGATTGTTGGAAACTGCCAAATAGGTGGGTGTGATATATTCCTCATGTCACCATTTAGCTTTTTATTAACTTTGAAACAGTTTTGTTAACTAGAAACAGTTAACAAGAGAACTGTTACCTCATTCTGGAGTGCCCAGTCACTGCAGACATTATACTTGGTATTTGCTGGCTCCCTCGACGTGGGCTCCAGGTCAGTGTCACACTGGCTCAGCTATTTCTGGTACTTCTTTAGGAACATGAGCACAGCCCTGCGTGAGCATTTGCTGTTGTCACAGCAGCTGCTGCCTTCCGTGCCATCCATGTCTACATGTGGTGATGAACTCACCAAGGCCATTTTTGGCCTGACTCTGGTGCCAAAGTCACTTCCCAAGATAGAGATGCAGAAGACAAAATGGTACTCTTCACAAACATTGGAAGAAAGCAGTTTGGCCAAAATTATGTGAGCACAATAACGTGCCACTCTATTTTCTCCTGAAATAGTCTTAGGGTCTATACCTGTTTTACATCATGCCAAATCTTGCTGTAGAGATGAGTTTTGTATCTGTCCTGTAGGACTTAAAAGTCTTTGTTAGGAACACAACATGGCTTTAAATTTGGTTAATTTGCAATAGCAGAAGTTGGTTCTTTTTTTTTCTGTGTGGGCATTTTTCTTACTCCTTACCACCTAAATAATATAGAAAATATATGCAGCTGAGCAAGGCATTTTACTAAGTGCCTTTGCTCTGGCCAGTTGTAATTGCTACACACTAACAAATCCTACGAATTAAACTGGGTTTTGTCCAGGGATGAAAGATACTAAATGCTTTCTTGTTGGAGTGTGAAATCAGTGAAGACTTATGTCTTCATCTGATATGATCTGGCAATTTGTCAGGTTTAGAAGATCCCAAGTGAGCCAAGGATGTAGGACAGAGCAGCATCATGAGAACAGAAGGAATGGACTCAGAAATCAAAACATCCACCTCAAAGGTATGAAACAGAGAAGGGACAGACTGACCTACATGTTCTATTTCAGTCGTTCCTCCAGTATTACACTTCTTTTTTTATGTCATCTGCTAACTCATGTCTTCAGAGTAGATAAATCTAATAGACTAAAATCACTGCCTACCTGATTTCCTCGGGAGGATGGGTAGGCTGAGATTTATAATCTCAGGGGATTACCAGGAAGTACCAGGTTACTGTGAGAAGTTCTGAAAAGTTCTAAAAATAGGGAAAATTGTCCTCCAGAGGGATCTATTTCTGCTCACTTACAATAAACACAAATTTCTGATAAAGCTAAAATAAAAAAGACTCTTCCAAAGCTGATGCCACACTTTGGAATGGAGATGTCCAGATTGTAGCTGGGTTACATGAACCACAATTAGGTATTGCTCTTGAGATACCTGTCACCTATTGAAATTTGGTGGAAACTATAAAATCAGTGAGTTGGTAAGTTATTAGAGAGTCAGACTGACCCACAAAAGTGTGTACCAAGAGCAGAACTGCAAAAGCTTTGCTTACAGTTCCTTAATGTTAAAGCTAAGCCAAGCAGCAAGGAATGATGTTACACACTGCAAGCCATTAGTGTGTGGAAGATGAAGACATCTGATGCAAAAATACTCCACCAAAAAAACCCCAAAAAACAACAACAAAACCCCAACCTCATAGCTTCAGCACTAGGAAAGATTTTATTCATCATAAAATTTACCTTCTTAATTAAATTTTATGTACTTGGGAGATCACTTCCATTCAGTTTTGTGGGGATTTTTCCTAAAAAAGGAATGTCTATGCATATGTAAATGTCCCTCAGTTATCCCCAATTAACATTTTAACTACTGAGCCAGCTTCAATAATGTTAATTGAGACTTTGAAACCCTAAAGAAATTCTTGTGACTTTTATGAAAGTAGGTCACCAGATTGAACAGAGACCCTTCTTAAGTATTGTTGAGTGTCCTACAGCAATATTAGGCTCTGCATGGGGGAAATAAAAGACCTTATAAATGTTCCACCTACCAAGAAAACTTCAAATGGACCCCGAAATAGGCCATGAGACATATTTCACATGGACAAGTTCCAGCATATACAGCGATATTTATTTTTTGGGTTGCTCACAGAGGACTCAGAGTCAGCAGCTCTTAGTCCAGGGTGCTGTTAAATAACTCTGACTTACTGGATGTAGGAAGAGAAGCTGATTCTAAGAATTCTGATGAAAAAAATTTGGTGTATGTTTTATTCTTACCTAATAGTATCTGTTTCTTACATCATAGTTTTAATCATAAATTCATATTCTGCTTAATTTTGTTTTTAGAAGTATCACAGAATTTGGGTTTTGGCAACGTGAAAGTAATCCTCCTGAGGAGACTAGTTTTACATCAAGAGAGTGTATTTGGAAGCAGAATGAGACCTGATAATTTGAGACATTCCATGGATCTGGTCATGTGTTCTCTATAAATTTATCAAAAAAACTCCCATTATATTAATTGGCCTTGGGATCAGGCCCTCAAAAGATGGTGCATACAGTGTAAATCTGGATGGGGTTTTTTTTGTTTTTTTGTCATTTGAATTTAGACAAGTTACACTTTTTGCCAGCTCCCAAGCTAAATGACCAGTCATCATAAACTGTTAACATTTTTTTTTTGTTAATTTGAAATGTCGCAGCAGAAATGCCCATCCTCTTCCTGACTTGATAATATAAAAAAGTCCAAAATAATATGTCCTATTAAAGCCCAAGTATTTTCAATAGCAGCTTTTATAAAAGATAGTCCATAGTCCAGCCCAAATGATGCTGCTCCCATATAATTTTTCTATTGCATGAACAGAGAAACTTTTGGTAAATTTGATATAACTGTACAACAACATCTACCATACTATGATTTTAAATACTAATAAAAACAACTTAGTGTTAGAGAGTATGGTCAATGAGAGCTATCTAAATTTCTTCTCAGGCCTAAGAAATTCAGTACCATGTAATTGGGTTTGGCAATAAAAGCACAGAGAGATGATTAAAGTTTAGATATTATTTGTTTTAATATGAAAGAGACATGAAATTCTTTGTCACACAATTCTGTTTTTAATTTGCATACATTAATGCTTTTCTGAAATTAAACCAATGCAAATAACTTTCCATTGGTCCAAGAATAGAATGGCAGTAAATATAACACTGAGGAAAATAGCTAAAAAGGCAAGAATTTATTGGAAACAAAGATAGGTAAGCTTTGTTATTTAGGTCATTTCAAGATTTAATGTTTCTTAGAGTCAATTTTTTAGAGTCACTATTATTTCATAATGCCACCTAGCAGTCAGAAGTCATTATAGTCCTCACCAATTTGTCCTTTATTTTACCATGCTTTGTAAAGATGTCCAAGTAGTTGGTTAGAAATTAGCACACAAGAAAATAATTGTGGCAATATGCCCATTACTGACTGCATAAAAATCTTGCTTTATAAAACATTTCCAAAATGTCAATTACACAAACAGGACATAAAACCTGGTTGTGAAAAAAAAATTGCTTAAGAATCTGCATTTCCATTCAGGATTACATGACTGCATTTTATATTATCAATAAGTATTCTTTATTGAAAATAATTATTCCTCTTTGACTGTAAGAATGATTTTCTGAAAAGTACAGTTAAAGAACATAAGTAACTTGGATAATGCTTCCAAATGGAAACAACAGATAAAGGCTTAATGTTTTTTTCACTTTAAAAGTTTAATTGAAACTCTAATCTGCTTACACAGACAGAAGCAGTAGTTTTCCTTTTTCCCAGTCATCTGAAGAGAGACTTGATACAATAAGTACTTACTGAGTAGGAAAAGACTAGCAAAAGCAAGGATCAGTCACCCAAAATGTTAGGCATGTATTCAGCTACTCTACTCCAAAATTGTTGTGCTCCATGAATAAAACAGTTCTTCATTCCAAAATTGTTAAAATTTGTTCACTGGAATTAGAACACACAGAACAACTAAGTATTTGGTCTATTAAATATTTAATCAACTGACTACATGCTTCAATTATTTTTTCCAATTACCATAGTCCTTGATCCTGCCCCAAAAAAGTTTCAATGTGTGTGTCACAGTCCAGCCAAGAACTACTCTGTGCCCAGCGAATTACTGTGAATGGAGTGAGTTCCCTGCATATTATGTACTTCCAAGCTGCCTCTGATACCAGTGACACTAGAATTTGTGTGCAAGCTGAGATCAATTTTCTGGCTGCTGTCACTGGAGTATCAACCTTCAAAGCCACCCCATCTCATCCTGAGCTCACAACCCTTCCCCATGGTCTCTCGTATGTGCTTCTCCAAAGGGCCAGTGAGATCTTCAGTGGAGCTGCCTACAGAAAAACGTGGGGAAGGAATAAGACATGCAGAGTGCTTGGCAAATTTCGTAACTGCAGTCACTCTATTCTCAAAAGTATTCCTATTAATAATGAAAGTCCTAAAATACCCTTATTTTAAAAAAAAATCCTCTCTCCATATCCAATTTCAGATTTAGTAGGGCACCTAGATTTGTCAGTATCCAAACAAAGGAGTCTCTAGTCTCAGTTTTCTCTTGTAGTCTTGGGCACTGCAGCTGCCTGCAGCTTTACTTCTCTTTCCTCACCTCCACTAAATATAGCACAAAAAATTTTAACAGAGGATCTTTCCCTTCATGTCTTGGACCTCTCCAAAAGTATCAGTGCAATACATTGTCAATGGACCACATGTAAATAGTCCATTTCTAGGAAAATGAGCTGATTACTATTGGACGAAATCAACCTTATGTTACATATCTTGACTACTGATTCTGAATTAACAGAATATTTTCCACCTAGAGTACACTGAAGTGGCTCTATGGTGACAGCCCCCGCCACCAGATCAGACATTTCCTCTTTGTTCTAGCATGGACAAGGTCAACCTGTGAAGGTTCTCAGAATCTAGGCAATTTTTTTGGTTTTGTAAGGGAAGAGGCACCCTCTCTCTAAGTTGTCTGTCTTCCTTCATCAAAATAGGAAATACACGGAGTAAACAGTCCAGTTCACTATTTCATATATACCCACCCCTGCAGTCTGACAAGGACTTCTGAAGTTGCGACATCTAGAAAATTACTGAAATTAAGAAATAGTATTTATATCATTATACATCTGCTTTCCCTCCCTTTTCTAACAAGAATGAACTCTGCCTGAGACTTGTAACAGAGCCCATTAATTTTTTATGTATCTGTTCACTTCTGGACGGGACTGGATCTGGAAGTTCAAGCTAGAAAAATATAACTTCATGTTTATATGCCAAACCAGAAGGGAAATATTGTTATTTAATGATGAAAACATATGGTGCTTATTGCTCCTGTGGAAACTAAATCTTTACATTCTATCAGTTAGCAATGTGCTGGGCATATCACACTCTACTGTATTTTAATCACTGAGTGCTGGCAAGCTTTTTTAAATTAAAAAACAGATAAGTTATAGTGTCTGGGTATCTTTCTTCTTTCTATTTCTCTCTATAAACAGAAAATTGGACCAATCACAGCCTGAGTGTCTCTAACCTAAAGCCCAGGGAAAAAGGAAAATTTGATTATTTGTATTTATTTGTAGTAAAAATGACATAAATGCAATTCGTACACAATTCATGTCTTGTTGACACAGCTGGAGAAGTATAAAAGGGCTTTAGTGTAAATGAAAAATAGGGATCTTGTAGTTTAAAAAGAGATGGTTTAAGAAAGATAATGTCTCTCTTTTTTCTCTCTGTTTAAAGCATTTTAACATGTACATCATTAAATTTTCTATTGCAGCACGGACTCAGAAAGTGCATCATAAAGTTAACAACAGAGTCATAAAGCAAAATTACATAAATTATACAAGTAGAACTTGAGTCTAAACCACAGAAACATAATTGATGTTTTCCAGAACTACTCATAAGCAGTCCCATAAGCAAGACTTTTTATTTTTTCATTTCTGGATATGAGATCATTAAAAAAAGTTGTAACTAACTGGTGCTGCTAGGACAGTAGCACAGAGATGGAGAACAGGCAGGTCCAGCAACAGCAAATAAATAGTCTGATCTCCTTTTTGCACTCATATCAGGACTCATACTTCTAACATGAAACCAGTAGAAACAGACCAACCTGCTTCCACCAGAGCCTGAACACTTCCAGAAAGTGCAGAAGCACTTAATGTTTTGTGAGAGTTTCCAAATTATGTTTAATATATACAGATATAATAGAATATGCTTCTAGTGTCATTCCATTAGGCCCACTTCTCTCAAAGAATGAGGACAAATAGCTGCAGAAGATGCAGGCCACATCTTTGAAAGAAATCTGACATCTTCTTGAACAAGCTAAGAGCCTCAAGTCTCAATTTATACTGCACTGCCATAATTTATGCTGGCTGTTCAAGTGGTTTCCAAGCAGCCCTAAGCATTTCTTGTTTGGGCATGCATTTCCAAGCATCTCTCCTTTTCAACAAGGAACTATTGCAATGTCAAATGTAAAACCTAGACATAAAATCTGGGACATAAATGGGAATGCACAAAGATGCTGGCCCAGAATCAACTCCACCATGTGGACTCGTTCCACTTGACAATAATCAGGAACCATGGGAGCTGAATGACAACTTTGCAGACCTGAGCACAAACCCTCTTCTTGGTGCTGGTATTTCTTCTCCATTTCAAAGCTGTGGGATTCTTCCTCAGCTGCAGATGACCCCAATTTTTACCTTGCCCCAAGTAGAAAGCAATGTTGTTCTTAGCTAGAATTTCCATTTTGGGTATTTCAAGGTCCTTCAGAGACATGAAGGAATTTCACTTTACAATCTATTCAGAGGGGGAAACATTCCTACAAGAATTTGCTCACTGATTCAGGCAAAAGCAACAAACTGGTAGAGAACAGGAGCATGATACAAGGGCACCATTCACTGCAAAATGTAACACAAACAGCAGAAAAATATTTCTCAGGTCTAGGCAGCCACAAGTCTTGTACCTAATTTCTTTTCTCTCCAGGCTTCAGAAAGCAGTTCTTCCTCTGAAAATATCTGCAAGGCTTTGGTGTTCCTCTCCCAGGACAAATGAGAAAGAAACAAGTTAGGAAGCACTGTTATTATGTCACGGAGTCTTTTTCCATAAAGTTTTTCTTTTAAAATCTGAAGCTACTTTCTGTTTCACTCTGGAGGATAAGAATCCATGTCCATCCCTGCAGAGCAGGGCCAGCTGCCCATGCTGCCTGTTGGTAAGCACAGGGATCTCACTAATCACTGCAGCTCTGACTGCCCCTGATACTTCCAACACACAGTAGCATCAAGGGTTAGCCACCAAAAAACCCCAAAGTCACTAAGAGTTAGCCACCCGAAAACACCAAGGACACAACTTTATTACTTCCCTTTGCCCCTTGGAGCATATCTCATACCTGTGTCCATGTAATGTTCACAAAAAAGCACATGGAGGCACAGATGGGTATCCAAAGCTGCATCCACTGCAGACACTACAAGTAAAATTTTAGATGATAATCTAAATTCCACTTGAAACTCAATGACAAAATTAATCTCTGAGTTTGCTTTAAAATGAATTAACAGTGACATCTCTAAATCACTTCTCTCCATAACAAAAATTGTTCAAATTTTTCAAGGTTTTTGTGGAGGTGTTTTTGTTTTATGTTTGCTTTTTTTTTGTTTTTCAAAGGTTGTTTTGAGGATCTGTGTAAAACAAATATGCTTGATTTAAAGAACTACTGGCCTGTGTGGAAAACTCTTTTTCCTTTCAGTATTCTTTCCATTAGGCCTGTAGAGACACACTTATTCAACAATTTATTCATAAGAATCTGAGTACAACTGCAATGTTTGACCATTTATTATTGATAAAAGCTGGGAAAGGACAGACACCTACAATGTTTTTCATGTTATTTGCAGAACCTGTCATTCCTGTAAAGTCCACATCAGTCAGGTAAGCCTCAGTGTAAGGGTCTCAGCATCAAGTCTTGGGCTGAAATCATTGCTGTCACCCTCAACTGGGTACAAATGGAAGGGCAGTAATTACCTTCATTAGCCACATGACTGAGGAATGGGGCTATTTAAGTAATGACACCTAACTAATTATAAAACACTTCATGTCCCTGTCATCTAAGAAAATTACCTACATTCAGATGAGATGGAGTAGTCAAAAGATTATCTAGCACCAAGGATTATGGCTCTAGCCCACTAAGATAGGAGTCTGCTCTCTCTCCTTCTTTCCCCTGCCATTAATGCTTTGCATTACACATTTATCACTGGTTACTCCTCCACTGCATCCCAGATTGAGCATGACCTGTCTTCATGCACACAAATAACAGAATGCTGCTTGATTTGGAGATTGTATTTTAAACTTCATGCAGGCAAATCCACTGAGCTCTTTGGAGCAGCACCTCTTAGCCTATCACCAAATGCCATGTTTCTTTCCTCATCTGATTTAATATAAAAAATCCCTGGGAGTTTTCATAATAGAAATGTATTTCTTGACTACAGGAAGCAGCCCCCAACTGCCACCTGCAACATTCAGATTTTTTCTTTAAAAAAAGCTTTCCCTAGATAGAAAATACAGCAGATCATAAATACACATTTCTGCAGCATTTAACTCTTGCTTACATAATTGTTCTGCTCCAGGAATGTTACATATTATTGTTGCTACACTGCAAGTCAACAATCATCCTTATTTCAACTAATTTTTGACATACAGAATATTCCCCTGCAATTTCTGTTGAAAAAATCTCCCGAGTTTCTTTTATTTCAGTTATTCATTCTTGCTCTTCCAGTGTGAATAGTAACCCTCTGGATTTGTGGCATTGTAGAAACAAAAGGAAACTGGCTTTCTTTTCTGTCAGTCTTCAGACTGAAAGTGTGAGTTGTTACCTGCCCCATGGTCCTTTCTTTATTGTCACCCACAGTCTTTTCTTCACTAATGGGTAGAGCAACACTTTCTGTTCCACACAGCTGGAACCAAAAAAATAACCTGCGGGAGAAGGAACAATTTGGTAAAAACTGTGTGAAACTACTGTGCAAGGCTGTTGCTATTAGAGTGGTTTCCTTAGAATAAACTTTAACTTCCTTGAGCATAGATGGGTCAGACTATCTTCCTGAGCAGCAAAGGAACACTATATTGCTGCCATATGCACCTATTAAATTACAAAGACAGATACATTGGCGTGTGAATTGGAGAGTTTTAGAAGCATTTTAGTCAGCTGTGCTTTCTTCAGCAGCTCAAGGGCAAAAGTAGAGAGTTGGACATTTTTCCTTAAAATGCCTTACTTACTGCCATGCACCATCCTCTTTGCCAAATGTGGCCATTAGCAGCCAGGAGCTAAGCACAAGATCCTGAAAGTAGGAAGTATTAGCCCTGTCTTAGAGATTTCTTTTGTTGCTTTAACCTAAATAGAAAACCTGTTCAGTTTTAACCTCTCTTCTCCATAAGTTTATCTGCCATCACTGATCTGTGAATGGGATAGGGAGCAGAAAGTTATTCTCATTAAACAGAAACATTAGACAAACCTTCTATACATCCTTAGCATCTCTAGAAAGTATCTATTAAATTCTGGGGGGGAGTGCAAAGGTACACAAAACACAGGAAAATTTCCAAACACAGCAAGAGTGCTTGTGGAGAGCTTCTCCTCTGTCTTGTTGAAGCTGGAAGATAAACTGGGAATGTGCTCCTGACTGCATTACCTCACCCAGCACAGAATGAGCAGGTACACTCTTAAGATGCAGCATTTTGGACATCAGTGGTGGATTTCTGTGGCAAATAAACTTCTGGGGGTTTATGTGCGGAGTTTGTAAGAGACCTGGCACTCTCTCTCCATACGGTCCTGTTGAAAAGGATAATTTGCATTTGCAATGTCAAACTTTCCTCTCATCTAAAAAATATTAAATTGTAATAATTTCCCTGTTTAGCTGATGACAGCTGTCTTTGCAATCTGTTGCAACAAGGTGTCTACACAGCAGCTCTTAACACTCCTTTCAGCTAAGCTGTCTCAAAACAGCAAATGTTGGGCTGGGAATTGTAGGACATACTCAAAAGCTTCAAATGTAAAGATGCATATGGGCAGCCACAACTGCTACAGCTAATTCCCTCTTGTCAATTATGATGCTTGTATCCCATATCATCAGTTCTGCTTATGCTGGATATTAAGTTCTGCACCTTTAAGTCTGGTTCCAAGAGCAAAGGGGGGAAGAAGCAGCAACAGTTTGTTTGCAGAAACTGCACTCGGGCCCCAACATCCTGCTCCTGGACTGTGTTGTCTGCAGTATTGATAGCAAGAGAGGAGTTAGTTAAAGTTTTAGTTAGTTTGGGTAACTAGCAGAGGCAGAGAATTTCCCCAGACTGCGGCTTTTCTTTTTCTTGGAACTGATCAGCCTTGCTCTGGACTGAAATCCCAGAAAAACACTGGAAGCTCACACCTGTGGTCCATCAGGGCCTAGGACATGGCATTTTCTGGCACAAGGAGGGACAGATAAGAGACTGAGTGAGCTGAGCTACAGCCCAGACAAGGACTCTCCCTCTCAATCTGCCATCTCTTCAGAACAAGAGGTTCCATTACAGAATCACATAATCACAAGGTTGGAAGAAACCTTCAAGATCATTTGAGTCCAACCCATGCCCTAACACTTCAATTAAACCATCGCACCAAGTGCCACATCCAGTCTTTTTTTAACAGATCCAGGGATGGTGACTCCATCACCTTCCCGGGCAGACAATTCCAGTACTTTATCAGTCTTTCCGTGAAAAACTTTTTCCTAATATCTAACCTATATTTCCCTTGATACAGCTTGAGACTGTGACCTCTCATTCTGCCAGCTGCTGCCTGGAGAAAGAGACCAATCCCCACCTGACTGCAACTACCCTTCAGGAAGTTGTAGAAAGTGATAAGGTCGCCTTTGAGTCTCCTTTTCTCCAGGCTGAACAATCCCAGCTCCCTCTGCTATTCCTCATAGGGTCTGTGTTGCAAGCCCCTCACCAGCCTCATTGCCCTCCTCTGGATGTGCTCAAGCATCTCAACATCCTTCCTAAACTGAGGGCCCAGAACTGGACACAGCACTCAAGATGCTGCCTCATCTGTGCCAGCTGATGGAGTGGAGGGGGAGAATGACCTCCCTGGTCCCGCTGGCTATTGTTTAATTTTATTAATTTTTCCATTTTTGTGAGTACTTGTTAAATAAACAGTTTTTCCCACTTTTCACAAAGGACATTTATGTCTTCTGAACTGATGAGGGGTAACTTGAATTTGCTTTCTAAAGTTTACCCCCAAATTGGCCCTAAACCAAGACAAATAGTTTTTGGCGACCAATGTTGGGCTCAAGAAAGAGGAAAAAAACCTGTACTGATTACATTTTGGTTTTACTTACTCTATATTAGGATAAACCACGATACCCTTATTTTTAAGGGGCTAACAAAAGCAGAAGCAGCTTAATGGCAAAAGTAACCACAAGGGAAAAGTGTCAGAAGCACCATCTCTTACACTGTAATCCACAGATGCCAAGTGAAAGGATGTCTGAAGAGTGGCTGCCACCTGCATAGCCACATAACCCTATGGGATGTCACTAGAATTTACTGTTAGAATCTGTCAATATTTCTGTCTCTCTAGAATGTGTTTCCTCGCAGAAGATCTTCAGATAAATCCTGCTGAAATAATTCTTTTGTTTACAAAGAGCACAGACCATAATATCCTGAAGTTTAAATCTCCATGTACCCATCAACATTTTCATTTATTCTGGCATCATGTGTCTCACGTAGGATTCAATTAATTCCGTAAGGTAGGGCTGTCTAAAATTTATCTGCCACTTTTAAACATGCACTTTTTTCACCTATAATAAAAAAGAGAAAAACAAATTTAACAAGAACAAATAGTTATGGAAATCAGGAATCTATTTTATAATGGATCAAAAGAGGACAGTTTGGGGAACCTGGAGATGACTGAGAGGGAGATGCTTAAATCTGGGGGCTAATAGTAGGAAGCAGTAAATTCAGAGAACTGTGTTCTAGGAAGAAAACTTTTTAAACTGAAAATTAGGAGGACTCTTAACAGCAAGGGAAGTTCTGGAAGAAGGTCCCAGAGAATCATTAAGATGATGAAGTTTAATTATTTCAGTAGAAGAGATTAAATAATGGAATCTTGGAGTGTGATTTGTTCAAGGGGAGATTGTAAGATAGTAAAAGGGTGAGATAGGGACTTGAAATTAAACCATACATTATCAGGATAAGATCATTTGTTTGGCTTCCTAAAAAGGGGGATGAAAAGAGACAAAACGGTGAGTTTGTCATGCTCTGTTCATAGCAGTATTTAATTAGTTCACTGAATACTTCGCAGCTCTACTTTTGCCTGTAGGCAGTAGAAAGAAATATTATTTTCTTGCTTGTTGTCTAACTTTACTTCTGGGAGACAGAGAAAATTGGTTTTCTTCTGAAACATCAGCAATTAGCTGCCACTGGAAAAGTCCCCTGGGCAGAATGGTTTGGTGCACCAGCGACAGCCAGAAGCTTTCCAATATTCGTGCTATCTCACTCACATGCTCCTGCCTCAAAAGTGTTCTCATGTTGAGGTTAGGAAAAAATTTCCTGTAACCAGAATCACAAGGACCTTAGGTGACATGTAGCTGTGTGGATGGGTCTTGAGGTCCTTGATGGCCTCACCCAGATCTGTGGACTAAAGTTATTCACCTGCTCAAGTTCATTTTGAACAGAAAAAACCCACCCTACTCTGGATCTCATATTGCAGGAAAGCAGGACATCGATCAGATACATACAGGTAGGAGCTTCTTAAGCTTCTGATGAGGAAAGATGATGGATTTGTGGGTGTTTTGGGCTTTTTTTTGTTTTTGGTTTATTGCATTTTTTATTCATGCCTCCTTCACAATATTTCCTTCTGAAATCACTGGTAAAACTTATTCTCCTTGTTAAAAAATCATTACCACCTCTTTGATGGATCTTAAAAAGCAGACAAATAGTAAGGGAAGAGGACATCATTCTGCTTTTCCAGTTAGTTGGCAATACCAAACATAAAAAGTCTCCTGTACAAGTGGAATATTTGGATTAATCTCTGTTTTCCACTGACAATGATAGGGAGCAAATACCTTCAGTTTACTTTTACTTCCTAATTATATGATATAAAATTAAAGCAAAACAAAATGTATGACAAATTTACAAAGTCCTTTCTCTCCTATAATTTATCGCAAAATCCATGCCAGATACAGCAAGGAAACAAAAAGCTTTTGATGTATTTTCACCTTAAAATAGGCACACCCAGATATAAGCTTTATGATGGATGAATTGACCTTGAATTGAATTTTTTGATTTTTTGTTGTATGACGGATGAATGGACACTGACTTCTTTCCATTAATTGTGTAGGGAATGGAAGATGATTATTCCCAAATGGAGAAGTTTCTCACTGAATGCCCAAAGTCTGAGCTAAGTCTGGGAAACCTTCATCAGCTCCATGCTTCTGCTACCTAAATAGTATAAATTATTCAGGGGGGAAAAATCTTCTGGTGGGTCAGGTATCAGATGGAGACACCCCAGGTTTTTTTCATAATCATAGTACTGCTCTTCTTTTTCCAGATCACAGATACACTTCATTTTGAAATTTAAATCATCCCAGGGTCATGGTTGGTTTCTCTCTTTATCTTTACTGCAAACATCTTTTCTCAGTGTAATGCTGAGGAGGTGGGTTTGCACATATGCATAGGCCCTAATAGCTTGTGACAACCAGAGATACAGAAATCTAGCAACATATTTTACAAAGGTATGTAGTTGATACAACATCAAAGTGATATAACAAAAAAACCAGAAGTTATAATTACATCTTATTTTGAATGTAACCAGCATGACATTTTCACTTAAATAAATTTCATGAGACAGAATGTGTTATACTGAACTAACACCTTTACAGACTATGTGCTTTTTAAAGCAAGTACATAAATTAAAAATATCCTTAAGGACAAAATCCTGCGTTTCTTGAAAGTGCAATCTGAAATTTTGTTTTCCAAGTTTTTTTCCTTGCCAATTATTTTATTATACTTTTTATGATTTTTTTTTTCTGTGAGAGGTTGACTTTCATATTCCACAACAATGATGGGAAAAGCCTTCAGTCATTTCAGTGCTTCATCCAAACTCAGGAGCTTCCTTTAAAAGCTCTTTTCTTTGCTCATGCACATTGCCTCTGTTGTAAGCATACTGCAAAGGTCAGGTGTAGTATTCATATGCCCTCTGAAGAGAGAGAAGCTAGGAGACAAGCAGAGAAGAAGGAAAGCACAATTCTTATCTCGCTTGCTGTGCCTGTGTTGCGCTAAAGTAGAATGCAATATGGAGACTGTTTACCCGAAGTGAGGATGTTTTGTTCCCTTGGCCTATCAGGGCCAAGAAGTGTGTGTGTGTCGGATTGTCATGGGACAGTCCCGAGAGAATGAGAGATGATGAGTGGGGTGTGAGCAGTGCTGAGCAAGAGTGAGTGCACGGCAGATTCAGTTTAGATACAATGTACACAGTATAGCAAAATAAAGTAATTCTTTAGCCTTCTGGTGATGGAGTCAGATGCATCATTCTCTCTCCCCTTTGTCCAAGTAGACTTTTATTTACAATAGCCAGGTTCTGTTAGTGAATTGCGAATTTGTTAGGAACAACAAAAGAAAAATATCTCTTTGCCTCAGTGCCTGCCATCTGCCCTCCCGCCCCAACGGCCGCTCCAGGCCCTGCTGCCCTCATGGCGGCACTCCTGGCCCCCAGGACTCCCCAAGGCCTTCGCCAGGGCACCTTCCTGCAGCCTCAGTCCCTGCACAGGACCCAGCAGAGACCTACAGATGGGCTGTTTGCAAGGGCCTGGGGGGACAGCACCA
Organism: Ammospiza caudacuta; assembly: GCF_027887145.1. Taxonomy (NCBI): domain Eukaryota; kingdom Metazoa; phylum Chordata; class Aves; order Passeriformes; family Passerellidae; genus Ammospiza; species Ammospiza caudacuta. Next base: position 146,181,677 of record NC_080593.1, read on the forward strand.
GAGTCATGGCTTCCCACTGACAGGGGGAAGCCCTGAGGAAGAAATTGTTGCCTCTGAGGCTGCTGAGGCCCTGGCCCACGCTTTCCATGGAAGCCATGGCTGCCTCATCCCTGGCAGTGCTCCAGGCCAGGCTGGATGGGGCTGGGAGCAATGTGGCCTAGCGGCAGGAGTGCCCATGGCAGTAGGCTTGGAACAAGACAATTTGTAAGGACCCTTCCAAGCCAAGCCGTGATTCTGTGATCATGGGGGCTGGGGGCAGCTGAGCTTAATTTCCGATGAGAACCAGTTCAGCCCTGTAAGTTTGGTTGAAGAAATCTCCCCAGTCCAGAATCACAGTGTGATATTTATCAGTGATATTTATCAACACTATAGGTCTGGCTGAGATCAAGAAAGTCTTGCATGCTCTAGACCCTGCAATATTGCATTTTATTGAAGCAACAGCAAAGCAGTTTCAGGCTTCCCAGTCGTAAGTACACTAACTATGGAGTATTAATAGGGGTTCCCAACAGAGAGCGACACTGTCTATGGCTGTATTTCCATACAAAAATATGAGAAATGGGGTATGCATTATATCTATTTTAAAAATACATTTATGTAATAGAAAGCTTGCTTGTCATAAATGCAGTAACTACAGAGTATTAATATGTGTCACTACAGATAGTGTCAGGATATACAACTAAATTTATATTGTTTGGTTAATATTTTATTTTGATGACCTTTTTCTGCTATATAAATATTTTCAAATTTAATAAACTTTTAGTTATAAATATATTTTTCTGCGTTATTATATAGGAATTATACAGAGTTGTATTTTTATTTCATTTCTATATGTTTTTTTGATTGTTTGAATGAAATATAATATGTGTATAATATATATTTTATAAAGATATCTGTGCAATAAAAATCTTGCCTCTCATAAATGCAGCCACTAGAGAGTATTAATATATGTCACAACAGTGATGCTGTAGTGTTGCAGTGTGTGGTTTTGAGAGTAATTCGGTCCTAGTAGTCAGTTTTATAACTCTCCCCTATTTTGTATTGTTATAGCATATTTTATTACCAATGGTCATTCCTTTCCTCCTTGTGTTGTTGGTTTTGCCCTGGTTGTCCATCTCCCCAAAGACCTGCCCTTTTGTTCTGGTTCCTCCTCCCATTGGATGTCAATCCCTCCCCAAGCCTGCTCCTTTCTCTAGAAACTTCCCTATCAATTTTGTATCCTTCGAGGTCCCATTGGTTTGTTTAGGTCATTCTCTTCCCCTGTAATCACCGATTGGTTTAAACATTGTATTCCCAGCCTTGTGTTCCAACCCCAGTTTCTCCCAATTGGCTAAAGATTGAATCCTCCCTTGAGACCTCCCCATTTTTAAGTTGGTGAGTGCCTTTGATTCAGTGTCTTTCTGTTCCTCACCCTCTGGTGGATAAGCAGCATTGGAAAACATACAGAAAACCTCTCTCTGTTCCTTGTCCCTACTCTCAGCACAGTCTACCCCCAGTGTAGTCCACCCATGCCATAGAGACGCTGTGCCCTACAGTTGCACCCCCAGATTCAACAACTTTCTGGGGGTGGCCCACTCTCGCTGACAGTGTCGGGAGCTAGCTGGGCTGAAGAAATCTGGCACCACAGCAGTACAGATTTTCTATATTGTTTTTTAAAATAGTATGATAACTAATAACTTTTCAATATAACATGTATCCATTAAAAACACATTTGCTAATAAAAATCTTGCTATATACATATACACACACACTATAGTTATATATTCATCTGCCTATCTGTCTCTGTAGCCGGTGAATTCCTGTCTTTGCCACAGCACCATGAGCTCCTTCTCTGCCACCAGCTGCCAGTCCCACGAGCACAGCTCTGAGCACAAGCCCCACTAACACTGGCCATAGGCCGGCACTCCTGCCAGGCGATGGCGCAGATCAAGGGAGGCTTCCATCGCCTTCGAGTGGGTGGCCAGGTCCTGTGTCAGGAGATGGAAGAGGTTGGGTGGCTCCACTGTTGGTACATCTGGGGGCAAACTGATCTCCTCCAGAAGCCTCTGGCTGCCCACAGTAAAATTCTCCAGGTGTTTCGCTTCCAGGGATAATCCGACTGCTCCAGGATATCTGCGAGCGGATACACAAACTCTCCCTATGTGCCTGCACGGTGTTCAGCAGGCACATGATGATGGTCTTGATGGAACAGATGTCCTGCATACAAGAATACTGGCCAAGAGTTTCAGGCATTTGAGGAGCGAGCTGTCCTGGGGGCCCTGCTTGAAGCACTTGAACTCTGCCACAGCGTAGGTCTCAGGCCACATTGGGCTTGGTCATGGGGCCCTCGAGGTCAGCTGCTCACAAAGATGTCTGAGGAGCCTGGCTGCACCCCGAAGAACAGCTTAACCTGGAAGTCTCCTTCCTCGTTGATCAGCCTGAGTTTGCAGGAGCGTTCAGAAGGCAGCAGCACTAAACACCAACTGCGTGACCAGGGCAAATGCCACCAGGTTGATCTCACCAGCACACAGAACCAGTGGGCATTTTTCCTTACATGGAGGTAGGAGTGATGCACAGGGTGTCTAGGAGGTTGAACTGCCGCATCCTCCTCCTATCCACCTCGCAATGGTGCAGGAGGCACAGCAGGTTTGCCCCCAGTTGCTCCCTCAGGCACTTGTATTCCAGCTCCACACAGACACTGAAGTTCCAGGCCAGGCCTCTGCCCCTCAGTGTCAGGTGGAAGATGTGGCCTCCAGGAGGAGTAAGATTACCAGCACACAGTACATGACTTCTCCTCATGGGCAGTCCAACTGTCAAAGGCATTGCCAAAAGCAATGGCTCCTTGCAGCACCAGGAAGACATGTTCTTCTCAAGACACACCTGAGGACACTTGTGAAGTTGTCCCTCAGGGACAATGCTGTCCTCTCACAGTCTGTGTACAGGCCACTTAATGGGTTCCTCTAGAAGCCATCCCAGATTGTAATTCTCATGTCTTTTCCTCTTCCTCTTCCTCATTCTCCTCCTGGCCACTGCTCTGCAACTGACGCCTTCTTTGCATAAAGCACAGTGCCAAGAGAAGGAGCAGGAGCCCAGCAAATACCCAAACTTGCCAGTGCTGCAAGGCAGACCAGAGCAGGTCTCCCCAGGATTTGCTGCTTGGCTTCAGCATTAGCTGCTCCAGCTCCTGCTCCAGCCGAATCTTCTCCTGTTCCTGGAGCTTCACATGCACCTCCATTTGCCGGCGTGTTGCCTCATCCAAACCATTGCCCACAGGCTGTGAGTACTGGACAAGGCTTTGCAAGTGCAAGAACCAGAATACCTGGGAATCCATGGCCTGCAGGAGGATGGAGAGAAGGCCTCAAGTGGCAGTGGCAGGGAGGCAGCTGTCACTGGGGACAGCAGGGATGCCCCTGCAGCAGTACAGTGCAGGTCCACCAAGCATAAACAGGCCTCCAGGGACTCCCTCCACATAGCAGCAGAAGCTCCTTGAGCTCCTGTCAAATGTAAAATGAGCTGACATGACCCTTGGATGCTTTGGTCACTGAGATCTCCTCCCATGGGATGGCATCAGTTCCCTCAGCACTGATGCCTCTGCTCGAAGCTGTGTTCTTGGAGCCTTTGTGCCACCCCTGGGTGTGTGGCAGTGAATATCCTGGTGGTGGGGAAGGGGCCTCTGCCTGGTAGCCTCTCTCTTCCTGTTGTGCCATTGTGAGAGGACACTGTCTTGCAGTGATCTTGAAATATTTTTGAGTAAGGTCTAAGGTGATTATTGGTATTATTATTTTGAGTGATGTGCTTTGTAATCTGTCTTCTTTATTTCTCCCCTTTTTCTATACACTGAGTTTGTTGACAATAGACAGTCATGCACAGCATTAGTTTCAGGCTTGCTGGACACATGGTGGGTCTATTATATTGTAGCAGCAATAGGATCAAGTCCAATCAACCTCAGAAACCATACTCTCTAATCATTGCTACCACTGGGAAAAAGATATGCAGACAAAAAAATCATGGACCATCTTGAGCTTCTTTGTGGAAATAAAGGAAGTGGCATTTGTGTTGTTCAGTTGTCAAGTTGCCAGCTGAGTGACCGATGATGATACTTGCTCCCTTGCTGTTCAGCATGGAGCAGCAATTTCAGCAGTGAAGAGAATTATATTTCTCTTCTATGTAAAAGGATACTTTTGCATCTGATGAATCTGTAAAAATGTGTGGAATAAAAGTTTAAAAGTCACCTACTCGCTCTTACTGGTATTTCTACTTGGCAATTTTCTGCTTCATGAGCAGACAAGTCTTTCCAAAAGAACAGCTATTGAACAAGAGCATTGCTGTTTTTCATTTCTACTGCATAAAATGCACTGATCATACTATGAAAGTCTGCCTGCTGTATTCCATTGGCAATAATCTGTACGATCGAGACGAAGCAATAACTTCTGTTGTTGCTTCTGTTGAGTGACATTTTTAATCTCAGTTTCCAACTAGAAATAACATTTTGAGAACCTCTTGAGTACATAAAAGATTTCTGGGACAAGTGTCAAACAAAATAGACTTAATCAGCAGAAATTATTTGCAGAGTTTTGTCAGTGTACAAAATAATGAAAACTTTATTTTATTCCTTGTTTAAACTTCAGAAATACATAGCTGGTCTGCCAGTAGTATTCAAAATTTGACATTCTTTTAAAGACTTAAACATTTCACCAATATTCAAGAGCATTCATTAACTCTTGTGCTTACTTTATTTAGTAAGCTGCACTCATGCTGCAGTTCTAATGAACATGTGTTTGGAAGTCTCCTTGACTAAACTGAATTTCAAGGTTTTACAAATTTTTTGGAACTGAATTACTTCCAGCCTATTTTGAGCTTTGCCAAACACTTCAAATTATATACCATCTAGGAGGATATCAGTCCTTACTGTAGCCAACTGTTTTTAAATAGCTATATTTAATGAATAATAAAGAACTAGAAAAAAAAATCTCTAGTACTCCAAGACAACAACATAACAAAACCAGCAACTACCCCAAAAATGAAACAAACAAACACACATGCACGCACAACAACCCCCCACAAAAAACCCTCAGAAAATCCAGAGGGTCAGCAATAGAGTTTGGACAAAATCCAGTCATGGTGATGTCCATCCCCAGTGCATATTCACTGACCTACATCTGCATATTTGCAATGGTAAGTCAATAAATGGTACCACGATGACATATTAAGACTTACCAGTATCTGAATGGCATTTATTTTTAGTACAGACTGGATGCTTCAAATATTCTCTTTTTCTCTGCACCTAGAGAACAGCTGTGTGTGATTACTGTAGTATTTTCTTGTCACTGAAAGGAGAACATAATACTTCCATTTCTTACTCTGAAATTATTTTCTTCTTTTGGCTGATAATAAGCAGGTATTTGAGATCTGATTCAAAGACAAGATACAATCAGTAGATGTTCTTGCTTGGATAGCCTGGTGAGAGTATTAATTGGGCTGTGGGCATCAAAACATTCTTTGTGTGTTTTCCAGAATCCACTGAAATTGCTGTTAGCAGCTCAGCTAACCATGAGATGGGAACTGCATGTGTGAAATGACTTTTGAATTACTTTTGTTTAGGAGAATCTATTTAATTTTGATAGTATTTTTTAATGTTGAACGTTTGGCATGAAAGTATGGCATAGGTCTGATTTTTGAAAGAGAAGTTTCCTGTGAGGATCAGATTCTCTGAGGTCTTTACCTTAATCCATCCTATGAGATCAGAAATACCTCACCAGTTCCCACTTCTGGAAATCAAGTTGCATGTCTGTTGTGTGTGTGCTAATTGTTCAGTTGTTTAGTAGTATGATTCAGTTATCGCCCATGTGGACCCAGATGGTTCTCCTGAGAGTGCCCTCACCTTTAACCGTCTCTCAAGTTGTCTTTGTTCTGTCTCCCTTTGTTCCAGACCCTTTCCTGCCTGTCAAGGTGGCCCTACCCCTTCTGCCTTGTCCATCAGAGTAAACCCTGCCCTTTGTTCTACAATGTTCTGTGCCAATTATCCCATGAACCAATCCCCTATTGGACCCTCTCTCCTCCCCTGACCCTGATTAGTTATTATCCTGAAACCACAACCTAAGAGTTACCCTATTGGTTATTCTGTTGCATCCATCCCCTGTTTTTTTGTTGGTTCAAAGAGCCATGCATAGAGGTACTTGGCTGTTTGTGAACCCTTTGCTTGTGAACCCTTCTCTTAGTTAGCCTCCACCTTTCCTCACCAATAAATGGGTTGGAATCTGCCCACAGAAGAGTCTCCCCTGCCTTCTTTATCCAGTACTTGGTGCATTGCTGTAGAGCACCTTGCAGAGCAGTGGGCTCTGAGGTTCTGATTTTGGCAACACCCCAGCCAAGTCAGCTCCCCACACTTGTTGCTGCCCCGGGACTTAATTGAGTTAGCCAGGGCTCTGGCAGGCAGTGGCAGATGTCCATTCTCCACCCTTTGCTGGTGGAATGTCCATCCCTCAAAGCTCAAAATCTTCGGAACTTCAATGAGGAAGCCTTGCTCAGCAAAGCTATTCAGAGGACTCATTCACATTCAAATCATCAAATGAAATGAATGAAGCTAAAACTTCTAGATTAACTTGGATCTAAAATATCTCCTTGGTTTTTTTTGATGGATTTGGGATTTTTATTGCTAATAATATGGAAAGGTTATTTGAAGAAATACAATACGTAAAGCGGTATATGGATCTTTCTTAGAGCCCCCAAAGTTTTTCAGTGTTTTGGAACATGTGGCTAGTTTATGCAGTCATTTTTCTAATGAAATGGGCCCATAATCTACAGAAAACAGTTTGTTGTTTTGGGTTTTTTTCCCACACAGTGGGTATTTCCTTTGGGGAAACCAGCTCTTCCTGAAAGAAAGAATAAAAGGGGTGCAAAGAGATGAGTACTGAAAATGCACAAACAATGTTTTGATGTGAGATTCTATAGCAGATACACATTTCTAAATCACTAATTTTTTTACATTCCTATGTAAAGATAAGCATAGAAAAGACATAATGACTTTGAGGGTTTTTCAGTAACAGTTTCTAAAAATAAGGTAGGAGTCATAAACACAATGTACAAGCAGTCTTCTTCATCTGTTTGACAATTTGCAAACTCCCAAGGGATTTCTGATATGTTCTGCTCCGAGCTGTTGATCATCAACCCAGTATAAATCAGATCAGCTCATTAGGAAAGGCCCATAATCTAGGGAGAGCACCAAAATGCAGGATATGATCATTAATTTTGACAGAAATATGAACCAGGGGAACAGAAATAGAGGTTGTTGGAATTTTTTGTCAGAAATAGCATACTTGCTGAAAAAGGCAGTTTTAGACTAACAAAATAAATAGGAATTCTATTCAGATTGGGCAGATTTTTTTAATTTAAAAATCTTTTTTTTTTTTTTAATTTATTTCTCCATATAGTGGTGGAAACAGTTTGACTTTTTTTTTTTTTTAATAGCACTTATTTTTTAAATGGAGCTTGGTTTTATTTTAGGAGTATATTAAAAGCTGAAAAATTAAGACATCTTTTAAATTTGTTCAAAACAGATTTCTTGGGGGGTTATTATTGTTAAAAATAGGAAAAGAGAGATTACTTAATTTTAAAGGAATTAGATTTGTTTGTAGATTGTTTTATTTCTCTCAGCTTCTTACATTCACTTGACAAGTCAACCTCTTACTAATAAATGCCATGTTCTGTGCTGCTGAATGTTGCAGATTTCCACCTTGATTACCCATTTCCAGGAAGAAAACACCTGGAACACATGTGGACTAATCCAGATGATAACAATTCTGGTGCTTTTAGCAAATTTTTTCTGATTTATAATACTTCATAGAGGAAGAACAGTCATGATTTGTTCTGATATAATATGTTTTGCTTTGTTGTAATGCTGTTCATTTAGGTAGAATTAACAGTTACTATCATGACTAAAGCTGGGAAAGAAACTGTAAATCACTCGAGCTGAACATATAGCCCTGAATCTAGAACTCAGGTCTCTAATAATAGGTTACAAATGATGCTTAGTATTTATAGAATTAAATTCAATTTAGGTGCCAAACAACTATTCTTTTCTCATTCCTGGTGTAATAAACTTCTGTTTATCTCTCATCAGAGCAGAGAGAAAAGCTGATATGTCAGCTGTCTAATGAAAAGGTCTTGATAATGAATAATTTACTATTCTTGGAGATGTTTGTGAAAATTAAGTCTCACCAAGGGCATAACTGTGCAGCCACTCAAGTGAATCAGAAAATAACACTCTGTAAGTAGTTTTAAAATCTGGCTCAGAGCAAAGAGAACTTCGTCTTTCTGGATAACAGTCTGTTTTCACATAGCTAAAGGCTGTCATTCATGTTTGTACTGAATATATTTCAGCTAAACAACACTAACATGGTGACAGAGAGAAGAACAAGACAGCACCTCCATCACTGGGAAAGTAAAATAGGCTTAAGAATTCACAAGCCCACAGTATATATTTCCAACAATTACTGTAAATGATTTTGGATGCCTTGTTTACTGAGTGCTATGTGTTCAAGAAAAATAACTAAGGATAAAGTTAAGTTCCCCTTCATTTTTCAAGAAAATCAGGCCCTTGAGGGTGAGTCCTGTTCAAGTTGTGCTTAAATAGAACTCCAGTTAGGTTGAAAATAACCACGTGATTTTGGAAATGCTTGGTTTGGGTAAGGATGGGTTTAATGGAGAGCATCCCCATCCTGCTGTTATTCAACAGGGCAGAGAGCACCCAGTACTGTGAGCTGCTGCTGTGTGCCTGCCCAGCAGGGAGGCACTGCAAAGCCCTGGGGCCCAAAGAGGCAGGGAGCTGGCATGGAAAAGGGAGAAACAGCCTCAGTCTTTGGTCTTGCAGGTGCCATCAGCAGGGACTGAAAGCTGAGGGTCACCTCTGAGCTCGGCTGCTCCCAGTGGATGTGGGAGGAGGTAACACTGCACTGCTTCTGGCTCAGGTGTTCATACACACATCAGGAAACCACAGCCCAGCTGCTCAGCCTGGAGAAGACTTCAGGGAGACCTTACTGCAAGGGAGCTACAAGAATGATGGAAGAGGGGCTTTCCACAAAGGCATGCAGTGATAGGGTAAGAGACAACGGCTTTAACCGTGAAGGAAGGTAGGTTTACATTAAATGTTAGGAAGAAATTCTTTACTATGAGAAGTTCTTTATTATCCTTTACTACTTCTTTACTGAAACAGGTTGCCTAGAGAAGTTGTGGATGCCCAATTTCTAGAAGTGTTCAAGACCAAACTAGATGGGGCTCTGAGAAACCTGGTCTCATGGAAGATATCCCTCCCCATGCCAGGGGGGTTGGAACTGTATGATCTTTATGGTCCCTTCCAACCAAACCATTCCATGACTATGATCCTATCTCACCAATACTGCTGCTTCCTCATCTGACCAGAGGTAGAAATGGTGAGTGGAACAGAATTCCACAAGGACCCCTCTCCTGCTCTGGACAGCAGATCAAACACCACTGTTGCTCCACTCAACAGCATCTTAAAAGAATGCTCTGGCCTAGTCATAGTTACTCCTTTCTTTTCCATTACCTGTAACTTGATTTTGAACAACTTGCTATTGGCTCCACAATCATCTCACCCCTCCCTGCTTTCACAGAAGCAGTGTAACCAAGGCTGTAACTCAGTCACTTCTCACCATCTTCTGCATTGAAATGATTTTTTTTTTTTCAATGTCAAAACAACAGTTCTGGCTCAATTGAATATGGTCTCTGCCATTAATTCTCCACCTTATTTTTTTGTCACTAAAAAATTTTCCTTCCTTCACATGACCATGTTGAAAGTTGGGGGTGCAGGAGTCCAGGATGGGAATGAACAGCATTTTATAAAACTAGGCCATTCTCATGGTGTTTCACCCATCTAAGGCAAAGGGTATAGGAACAATTGCTTAAAAGGATGGCTTAGCATTTCACTATGAAGTCCAAAGTGCCCAATTCATCTTTTCTATTCCAAATGCACCAACATTTACAACAATTTACAATCTCTTTCCTATTTCTCTAAAACACATTGTGGTACTATAAACCTGAATTGCTTACAACCATTACTGCTTCTGCCAAAAAAAAAAAAACCAAAAAACTTCATCCAGATTTAGTAATGTCATATGAAGCATCATAAATACTATTAAATTAGTGGTATTTCCTTACCATGCCTGAATCATAGGTGTTCAGAAATGCTTTATCTTTGTTATTTTAAAATGTGTTCCCTTCCATTCACAAGACTAAAAGGTTTCAGTTCTGATTCATTTTCCTTTTGTAGGAATTAAAATTCAAAGCATGACTTTAGAGGGACTCTAAAATTGCTTCCTAAATTAATCTTTAAATCAGCATTCTGGGTTTTTTTTTTAATCTTCTGAGGCAATATCCAGAATAATGAGACTGTTGAAAATGTGAATAATATGAATGTCACTTCCATACTTTTTGGCTTGGAAAAGAAAAAGATTTTGCTTTTTAACACAGAAGAGTCCAATCAGTCCCAAAGGTAATTGCTGCAAGAACCAGAGTGAAAAAGTTCCTTGTAGTGTAAGTAAAGGACAGTGCTATCTTCTGTCACACAAGGCAGCAAAACTGTTGTGTAGTAAGTGAGTAGATGTTAGATGTGAAATTAAAAGAACTGTTTCATCCCAGATGAATATCTGGCATTGGATGCAAGTGGAAGAGCCCGAGAGATCAGTAATGACACCACCAAAATAGGAAAACATCTCATTTTCCCCCTCCTTTCTCTCTCTCACCTACACTGTCACAAGCTCTGAACAATATCTCAGGCAGCTAAGAGCTGTGAAAAAATTGAATGTAATTTGAATGTTGGAGTAGCTCCAATGAAAAATGAAGGTGTCTTAGAGTTAGGGGCTACAAATTAGATCTAAGGTAACCAGTGGGATTCTCAGTAGCACTTGAGAACATCAGATCCTTTTGTAGTTCTAGGAATGACTCAGATTTTCTCGGGATGTAATAAGAGAGTAATTAAAACAACACTGTAGGATAAATCCTGGGCTCTCATACCACTGTGAAGATAATTAGTATGGATTTTCTGGTGGCCTTATTTTGTTTTATGGGTTTTTTTTTTAGTTTTGGTGGGTTTTTTGTGGGTAGGTTTTTGTTTGTTTGGGGTTTTTTTTCTGTTTGTTTTTTATCTTCAACAACTCTGTATTGCAAAACATTCACAAGTTCTTGACAGAGGTGAGAACCTAAGACTTCTCCTTTCCCAGGCAAGTACCCAGCCACTGTCTCCTCCCAAATTCACACAGAGCCCTATAACCTCAACAGTTACCTGGCCTCTGCCAAATGCTGTGAACCAGCTACTCCTCTTTCAGGCTACAGAGAGAATTGCAGGGCAAAACCCACCATGAATCTGAACATCACTGAGACAACAACCATGTAGTCATGCAAGTAAGAATATGCAGTCAGGTCTGTACAGCATGAATAAAAAGCAAGACTTTTTCAATAAAAGACCTTTTGACACAATGTGTGAGATGGTATATTCTAGATTTCTTAATTAAGAGGTTTTTTGAACAATATACAGAGGCATCCAAAAGAACATTCTGATGGTGATGGAGTACTTCAGCTTTCTTTAGAAAAAATTTACAGCAGTATAATCATCCATGAAGTGTTGAAATATATGGGTTTTGGTGTTGGGTTTTTTCCTCTTTTTTTCTGCCTCCTTGGGAGCTAAAGAATCAACTAGAAGAAGAATGACTGTTTCAGCTCTTTCCAGCTAACTGGGAGGAACTGACAAAGACTCCAAAGATAAGTGGTAATTTTTTAGAAAATGAAGAATAGCATTCACTAACTTTTAGGATGTGTGAAAGTGCTCTGTAGAGTAAATCTAGGAAGAATCTTGAATGCTTGTTATGCAAAGAGGTAGGCAGGATGTCTAAGGAACACAGTCCAATTCAAAGCAGGCAGGTGATCTGATAGAGAGTGTGGCGAGGTGTCGGCCTTATCGTTCAGATGTCCGGCTAGCAGACGGCGGCCAAACACCCAGCTGCAATCCTGCCAGCACCCTCTATGGGCCTTGGGTTGTGCTGGCTGTGGATGGGCTCGCTGCTGCCAAGACGAGGAAGAAGGAGCTGGACACTCGCTGGGGACAAACTCAGGTTTATTGGAGATCCCAAGAAGTCAACCAGGGAGTGACCAAGAACAACGGGAGGAGCAAGGTTTTAAAGGGAGGAGGTGTCTCAGGGAGGGGTTTACAAAGAACCAATAAGGGAGTGAACATAACATGACAGACATTAGGAAAAACCAATTAATACAAAGTAAGGGAGGGGCCCCGGGACCACAGCCAATCATAACCCCTAAAGGGAAGAAGATTCTAGTAAACTGGGAGGAGTAGGGGTGATTGACCAGGCCCAGGGAGGAGAAACAAGCATACATATAAGGGAATGGAGGGGAGGAGGAATTACATAACATAGGGGACTGACAAAACCAATGGCAGGAGTAACTATAGTAACAAAATGAGTGGCAGGGCTAAGGCAGGAAAACTGGGGAGGGCAGAACCATTATATAAAATAGGGGGGTACAGTACAGAAAATAGGGGAGAAACTAAATGAACTTAACAAACACACCACAACAAGAGAGTGTATTATATATCTAGAAATAAACTCCCCAGGTGAAAAAGACAGGTAGGAAGTAAAGCATAGTGGTTGTGGTTGAATTATGAGCCCTTAAAAGGTTTGAAAGTAATGTCATTACAAATTTGTACAAGTGACTAAGAATGAACATAAGTGGCTAATATTGTGAGAAGAGAAAAAAAAAAAACAGAAAAATATACAAAATTATTCTTAGTGAAGGAAAGAAAAATCTATATAAATACTTCTGAAGCAACAGAAAAAAAAGCAATGAAGAAAAGAGAAATTCATTACCAGATGGGAAAACAAATCCTGGCAAAAAGCTAGTGACATGTAGAAGCTACAGTGCAGTTTGCCTTCTCTGAAAGGCTTCATTACAAAAGTGGCACATGACACAGAGTCAGAATGAAGTTCAACAAATAATGAAGAAACAGAGAAAAAGCATTAAGGATTATTTAAGGAATAAACAGATCAACAGTTGATCTGCATGCAATTCACCCTGTGGTGCTTGCAGAAGTATCTGGGAAAGTCACCTCATAATTTGTTGGTATCTTTGGTACCACATAAGAGATGGGTGGTAGTGAGAACTGAGGAGAGAAAAACTTTGGATCATCTCTAAAAAGAAAGAGGGATCTCATAGAGAAATTCAGGTAGCTCAGCCTCACTGCTGGAATGACACTTTAACACATTTTCATTACATAAACTATTATAATAATAATAATATGGCAAAAAACAGCCAGCACAGGATTTTCAAAAGAAGTCAAATGAAATTATTCTAATTTGTTTTTGTGGTAGGAAGACAAAGGAGGTGCAGATAGTCTATTCAATTTGCATTGCGGATAACTTATAAATTTGAATTTAAGGGTTTGACGCTGTCTCCCTTTATATTCCTGTAAAAAAGGAAAAGTTTTCTAGATAAAATCATTGTATTTGCACGAGTGATTGGTGAAAAATGCAGGCAGAATACTTTACTGGGGGGTACTGCAGTCCATTTGTTTCTCTGTGTGATATTTCAATTACTAAATGCTGGAATCAGGCACATAGTGATAAAATATCAGGGTGGCCTCCCAGTGGAATGAAGTCAGACTGTGCACAACCCCTTTACATTGCAAATTTGACATGAGCCAACGAAGTGACACTGGTGCAGAAAGGCTGAGTGCATTTCATCGTGGCATTCACAGCTGTGCTGCATGTGAAGAAAGAAAAAGGGTAAATAAGTCTCTGTTAGTCAATGTTTATGAGGTCCCAACTGTAGTACTGGGAAGGCTCAGTGGAGAAAAGGAAAGAGAGGTATGATTTTTGAAGGAAGGTGAACAGGCCTGGGCCTGTTTTTCCAGGAGAAGAAGTGATGCAGAGCTGGAGCCACCCACCTTTCTTTGCCTAAGGCAAACTATATCTATCCTTTTGTTTCTTAAAGGTTAAATTGATAAGGACACCACAGTTTTCCTAAGACATCTATTGCAGCTCTCAATTTATTTTAAATATTGCATTTCTCCTCAGCCCCTGTTGCAGTGTGTTCTCTTTGTTTGGTAGGTTTACTTCTTAATTTGTGGGTTTGTTCACTGTTTTATTTGTGGGTTTTATAATCCCTCTGTATTGTCCTCCCCCTGTCTTCAGAGTGGCATAGGCTCCTCATCTTGTATCTTGTGTTTCTAAAATTAGACATACTCCCTCATTAAATGTCAATCTTTCCTTTGTCACCTAGCCACTCCCTACCAAGTCTTAATCCCCAGCCTTCCCAGTTGTCAATCCTTCCTTTCCTTGCCCTTTTTCCCCAGAATCCTCCTTGCTTTCCCCTCCCATTGAGTGTCAATCCTCCCCCAAACCTGCCCTTTCTTCTGGAGAATTCCCTGCCTATTCTGTATCTTTTAGAACCCTATTGGCTTACCCAAGTTATGTCCCTCCCCACTGCTCCCTTACTGGTTCAAAAGTGTAAAATGTCCCGCCTTCGACCCCTCCCCAACCATACCCCTACTGGTTTGCTACCCTAAACCCCTCCTCCCGAGTGAGGTTATAAAAGCTCTTGTTTCGCCTGAAGTCTTGTCTTGGGTGCTGGTCATGAAATAAAGGCACTTTTGTTTCACCCCCATGACCCGTGCTGCTGCCTTTTGCTCCTGCACTGAACCACTGCTGGTAGCAGGGATTTGCGGAGCTTGAGAGGCGGATCTGTTGCGCCCCTGTTGTCATCGTCCTGGTGGGCACAGAGGCACAGTCCGTGCAACATGACAAGCCCCCTTATTTTTAGGTTAAACACTGTTTTTTGTCTCCTCTCTTGTAGGCTTTTTTAAAACCTCTCATAATACCTTTAGGTTTCCTTGAGTTCAGTGCATCTTCCCTAAACACACTGCCCAGCCCTGACTACCCTCCTTAACGTATCTCTTTTAAGGAACTGCCACTGTCAGTTCCCTTCATCACGTCCTGTGCGTATTGCTCTCTCATAAGCCCTAACTTGTCACTTTTGTGACTGGATTGAAGTGCACTATCTTGCACTATACTGGGGCTGCAGGACTGCAAGACCTGTCATTTCACAGGCTGTAGTAAATATTCTATCCTCCAATCATTATGCCTTCTTAATCAGAAAAAGATCTCACAAAACCAGTAGATATCTGCTATTTTAAATTTCCCTACTCAAAACACACTTAACAAACCAACCAACCAATCAACCAAAATAACAACTCACAAAAGAAAGAATTTCTCAGCCTTTCCATTCTGAGGAGGCTGTAGTCTGATCCTCCTAAGACTCCTCCCATGGGACACCTGATAAACCCCCAGCCCCGGGTCTGTGTCCTCCCTCTCTGCTCTCTCTGCTCTTGGCTCTCTGGGCTTTGCTTGGGCTCCTGGGCCTCGCCTCCTGCAAAATAGAATGTACTCGTGTGCTTAACAACGAAGAGACTTGCCTCTTCTTTTTTTTTTTTTTCTTCTTTTTTTTTTTTTCAGATGTGGTCTCCCTGGACAGATTGTCACTGTAGCCACAGGCTGCTGCAGTATTCCAAGGATTGGATGAACCAACTGCTTTTTCCAAAAGCCCCTGAGGGAATGACATTTTGACCATTTTAATAATTTCAAGCCAGATTTTCTGAAAAGCTTCACCAGTTTCTCTCCGAGAGGTTGATCCACTTAGATTTCAATTTGATGCCATGTACAAGATATCCCCCTGTTACAGCCACAATATTCTCTTTCTTTCTTAAACACTTTGATGTTTTTCAGCAGTTTTAATCCACTAGATTCCTATTATATACTTCCAAATACACAAAAATACAACCAAAACCTAAGAATTGTGTCTCCTGAAATGGGTAAAGATTTGGAAATCTGACACAGTTTTAGCTTGTGACTAATGTCAGTTATAGACTTACAACTTTTTTTTTTGTTACTTGCACTCCCGCAGGTGTTTCATAACACTAAAGAAAACTCACAAGCATAATATTAGAAACAAGCTTAAAGCTTCCAGTGACAATTCTCAGCTAAAACAGCATAAGCAGGATCAAACTGGTAAAACTTACTGTGCGAAGACTTCAAGAACTGGCAGATATAGAATAAAATATTTTAGTTGCAAGGAACCTATAATGGTGATCTAGTGGAACTGCCTGAGCCCTACAGGGGTGACCATAAGTTAAACTAGCGTGACAGTGGCACCATGACAATGTTTCTTGAGCACTAACAGGTTTAGGGCATTGACCACCTCTCTTTAAGAATTCTGTTGCTGCGCGAGGGCGTAAGTGGCCCTAGATCCGGCTAGCTGTGAAGGTGAGAGATGGCCGACACCCTCCACGCATAGGAGAGCCAGCCCCCCTTGGCGTCCTGGCCTCGGGCTGGGCTGGATGGCGGAGCTGGATATCGCGCAGGAGAGACGAGAACAAGAGGCGACCACTTGCTGGGGTTAACAGTGGGTTTATTGATGGTCCACGGGAACCAACAGAGGGAAGAAGAACCAGCAGCAAATGGCAAAGAATAGAGGGAGACACAGCATTTTAAAGCAGAGGGGTGGAGAAGGGAGGGAAGCCCAGCTATCCAATAAGAAATCATTAGGGGAAGTACCGAACATAACTGACATACAAAACTAAGCAGTGAATACAAACAATAGGAGGGGCCCCGGGACCACAGCCAACCACAGCCCCCAGCTAACCGAAGGTTCCAGAAGCTTGGGAGGAGTGGGAGGTGATTGACTGGGCCCAGGGAGGAGGAAAAACTTACTTATAAGGAGAGACAGGGGAGGGGAAGTTACATAACTTAGAGGATTGGCAACTGAGGGAGAAAGGGTAACCATAGTAACTTAACTGTAACAAACTCTGAGGCGGGAAAACTGGAGAGGAGGGAACCATTTACAAAGAATAATAGGGGGAACATACATAAAATGGGGGAGCAAACCGAGAAACTTAAAAACACACTACAACATTTTCCAATGTTCAGCAACTCTCTCAGTAAATAGATGCTTCCTAATGTCTAGTGTAAAACTTCCCTCATGCATTTCTGAAATGTTCCCAGTTGTCCTGTTGCTATGTTTAGACTACTATCAGCAGATCACAGAATCAATGAGGTTGGAAAAGACCTCTGAGATCATTAAGTCCAGCCCATGACCCAAAACCATTTCAACTAGACCATGGCACTGAGTGCTACATCCAGTTAAACACCTCTGGGGATGGTGACTCTACCACATCCCTTGGGCAGCCCATGCCAATGTCTAATCACCTCTTCTGTGAAGAAAATCTTACTGTTATCCAACCAGTAAGTCCTATGGCACAGTGTTGAGGCTGAATCCTCCAATACTGAACTTAGTCTCAAGCCCTCCTGAGAGCTCCCACAGCTGCTGAAACTCACACATGATCCCCTTTCCTGCTAAAAACACATCTCCTGAAGGATCTCTCATGCAGCAGGGGGCTGTTTTCCTTTTTTTTCAAAACCGTGGTGCCTTTTAGTTGGTAATCCATAATTCAAACATCCTCTGTGCACTGTGTGCACACATGGTGTTCTAAGGGGTTGATGAACTCTTTGCTTCCTATGGCTCAAGGGGCAGCCCAAGCCCCCCAAGGCCTGCTGGGGACTCACCTCAGTGGGCTGGGCTGGGGCCTGTGGGAAGGCCCTGGCACAGCACCGCACCTCGCCCCGGGCTGCCCGCACCTGTCTGGAGCAGAGGCTGGGGAAGGAGGAGGGCAGTGCTGACTCTGAGGCTGAGGAAGAAGGAGGGTGGTGCTGGCTCCGAGGCTGAGGAAGAAGGAGGTGCTGGCTCTGAGGCCAGGTGGCAGCAGAAGCAGCCCTACCCTCATGGGGGCCCTGGTGCTACTGCCCTGTTGAAGGGGCCCAGACACATAAACATGGGTAATACAGCCGTGTTCTGCTTTGACAGCTCACTTTCAAGAACACACTAAATAGCTTTAACCTTTATGTAAAAAATAAACACTATTAAAGTGATGAGTTTAGTAAGTATACCAGAGTACAGACTGATGAGTTTGGGAAGTATACCATAGCACAGACTAATACAAACCAACATAAAAATTGTCACATAGTAAGTGGTGTATCAGACCTCATCTAGGATTATTTGATAATGAACAAATCTCAGTAACTAGAGATTAAACTTTGTTAACTAGATACAACAGTTTAAATTCAGCACACACTTTATTAGCTGGCTTCAGTTTTCAAAGTGAAATCTTGTCAGAGTAGACACTGAGTGACTGTGACTAAAGTGACTATCTCAATTTTTTCTTTAGTTTATACTCTTGTCAATCAAATAACTATTTTTTCTTATTAACCTTTGGATTTTTCATGTCCACACATATCTACAGTGCTTTGTATCAAAACATCCTATTTCAAAACCCTTTCCAAGTTCAAGGAGACCTACTCCTTTTGATGCCTTTATTGTGAAATCAGCTTTGGGTGGAGGCCCGAGGGGTGGTGCACACACCGCTGTGCAGCGAGGCGAAAGCGGCCAAAGTCCGGCTAGCTGAAGGATAATGGCTGACACCTCAGCTGCATCGAAGGCCAGCCCCCCTTGGCGTCTTGGCCTCGGGCTGGGCTGGATCGCAGACGGCTTGCAGCGCTGGAGAGACGAGACAAAGGAGCGACCACTTGCTGGGGGTGAAGGTCAGTTTATTGATGGTCTGGGAGCATCAACCAAGGGAAGGCACCAACCAGCAAATGGCCAAGAACAGAGGGAGGAACAAGGTTTTAAAGGTAGGGGGTGGATAAAGGAGGGATGCCCAGCTAACCAATAGGGAAAGGAACAGGGAAGTACAACACATAATCGACATACGGAAGTATCCAATAAATACAAAGTAAAGGAGGGGCCCCGGGACCACAGCCAACCACAACCCCCAGAGAGAAGGTTCTCGAAGGCTAGGAGGAGTGGGGGGTGATTGACTGGGCCCAGGGAGGAGGAAAAGTTTACTTATAAGGAAAATTATGGGAGGGGAAATTATATAACTTACTTAACTGACAAAGCCAGGGGGAAGGGGTAACCATGGAAACGTAACTGCCAAGAGGGCAGTGGTGGGAAAACTGCAGAGGACAGAACCATTTTACACAGAACTAGGGGGAACAATACTTAAAATGGGGGAACAAATTGAGAAATTTAAGAACACACTACAGCACCGCTGCTCCCCTTGGCGATGTGGAGGAGGAGGTAGGCAGTTTTGCTGTACAGCAGAGCTGGGGCTTCCATCCTCACGAGCATGCCTAGGAAGACACCTTTGGGTTCGTTGTCTAAGGTACTCACCCTGGTCCAGTTCTTGTTGGGTCATGGTGACAACTTGGAATTACACCGATGGAATAGAAAGGATAGGCCTCAAGAGCAGAACAGGTCACTTGGTCTCCTGAACTGCAGGTTGGCTCATCTTTTCTAGGATGTTATTCCTTTGAATGGTAGCAGGTATCTCTTAATTTATATATACACCTGTGATGTCTCCTTCTTTATAGCTAGAGCCATTTTGGGAAGCAGTAGAGGTAATGCTTGATGGATAAGGGGTACAGGTAAGGGACTGTTGGGTAGGGTGATTAACAATACTGGTAATTAACAGAATCAATGCATTCAACCTGGTGATTAACATTTAACAACCAACAAACATGGTTAACTATTGATGAACTGAGTTAACCTATAAACTTGTTCATAAAAGCTGGCTTCAGTTTTCAAAGCTAAATTTTGTCAGAGTAGACTTTGTGTGACTGTGAATAAAGTGACTATCTCATTTTTTCCATAGTTTCCACTCTTATTAACCTTTGAATTTTTCATGTCCACACATATATCTAGAGTACTTCATATCAAAACATCCTATTTCAAAACCCTTTCCAAGTTTTAGCAACCAGACCTGACCTCCTTTTCTTTCCGCCTTTCATCCACATGACATACTTCCCTTTAATTAAAAAGTTTACAGGAAATCTGGGGCTTGAAGGAGCAGAAGTATTTGCCAACTTCTAGTATAAGGAGGACAGTGATAAATTATTCTATGTTTTTAGGAGAGGAGGACAACAAATATTTCATAAGGTTGGAAGGGACCTTAAAAACCTTCTTGTTCCCACCCCATGGCCATGGGCAGGGACACCTTCCACTAGATCTTGTGGCTCAAAGCCTCATCCAACCTGGCCTTGAACACTTCCAGAGATGGGGCATCCACAGCTTCTTGGGTAACCTGTGCCAGTGCCTCACCATCCCCCACAGTAAAGAATTTCTTCCTAATAGCCAATCTAAACCTCCCCACCTTCAGCTTAAAGCCATTCCTACTTGTTCTATCACTACATGTCCATGTGAATAGTCCCTCTCCAGCCTTCCTGTAAGCCCTCCATTTGGATCACTAATTTATAGCAACAGACTTATTATCTAAGACAGATGAAATATAGGGATGAAATTTGTGGAATATGCTTCACTAAGAGGTTTTTAAAAATGGCTTAGATAAATGTCTGTTGGCTGTCATCTATTTGAAAGATTAATATTGTGGTGACATATGAACACAGAGCTACACAAAGGTCTTGGAGACCATTTCAGAGTGCTGTAAATATAGATATAATTAATGGTTCATGTCATGCCATCTCAAAAACTAAGTACCCTGCCTAGAAACAGAAGGCATTGCCTCTTCAACATAACATCATTGAAAGAAAAAAGAACCCTTTAACATTCAAATGAGATTTCACTGTTGTGATAAAGAGATTTCACAAAGGGTAATAAAGAAAATGTGAAATGTCAACATACCATATAAAATGTTCCTTAGACTATTCACAAGATTATGATTGAATTTGAGCTCATTATATAAGTATCTTCAGCAGAAAGCAAAAATCTGCACAGAAAAGCCAAGTAAAAGAACATTCTGCTCTTATAAATAACTCCAGAAGGCAAGACCAGCATTGTACTTGAATATTATGTACAAACCTCTCAAAGTTTATGGTTAAAGAAAAATGGCTGAAGAAAGTATTTCTTGGGCTGATTTGGAATTTCAGCTTCAATATATTGGGAAAAGAGTGCTAAGACCTGAAAACAAAAAGTTGTTGAAAGACTGTTGTGGATATATGACAAGGTTAGAAATAAAGCCTATTCTCTCCTCTTGTACTTTGTAGTTGGCACAGGTCACAAATACAGATCAGTGTTTTGTGGCAGGTTTAGCAAATGAGACTCAGGTTGCATTGTGTCCTTATTTTTCCTCATCCTTTGAATAGTAAAAACAGAGAAACCAAAATATTTGGAACCAAGCTGCAAAGTGAGCTGTTTTTATTATTAAAAAAAAAAAAAAAAAGTGGGGTTTTAGAAGTTTTTTTTCAGCTTCTGGACTCATAAAAACCAATCCACTAAAGAAGTAGGACCCTGTCAGGAGATTCAATTCTACTGAAAATAGGCCTTTCTTTCACCATTCTTCCTCAAGCCCTTTGATGTCAATCTCCACTATCACATGGATTTTTCAGGCTAATAATCACAAGTCTTGATTATAAAACCTGAACAGCAAACCGAAAAATTATGCTTTCAACCTTTTTCTTTTTAGCTCCTTTTAACAGTATTTGCTTTATTTGCATGTCTACAAAATAAAGCAGTTTTGCTAACAACCCTTTGGTATTTGGGTAATGGAAATTATCATGAGCTGAACTGTGGTCACTGGGCAGGGGTTCTGCTTTCAGCCATTGGCTGCTCTCCCAGCTCTACTGAAGGTGTGAAATTTGTCTCTGAAACATGGTCCTTTTTGACTCACATCTTTAGCCCTTTTGTTCTTGGCTTTTTTTTTTTTTTTTGCTACTTTACTTTCATCTCTATAATAATGCAGCAATATAAAAACACATATATAATAATGCATACAAGTACATGGGCACATGGTATGGATATATTTCAGATGTATACTGATGTTCAACAATATTTTGTTTATGTCAGTTGGTTATAGAATATCAACACTGATTTCAGCAGAATTAATTGTATTTTACTGCAGTGTTTCTAAGGGCATGATTGAACTTTTCCTTCCGTAAGTATGAATTCCACCATTAAGAAGCCACTTTTAATACAATTCCTAGAGAGAGATGATGCTAAAAGCATTGGTTATATATGCATGAAAAGAAAATACAACCACTTAATAAGGATATTTTGGGAGAATGAATGAGAAAAATCCAGTATTTTTTTTCCTAAGAGCTGCGAAGTATTTGAAAGTCCTTTTACACAAGTAAAGGCAAAACCATTGGCTTCTCAGTGTGAACGTATTTTTCTATCCAGCCTTTTTGCTTTTTGGAGCCAACATTCAAATTATCTTGTTGATTACATGGAGTAATGTGTGCACTAAATAGAATACTAATGTTTCTAGGAAGAAATGGTTCCAGACACCTATCTCATTTTCTCTAGACACATCATCTGGAAACTGGTATGATTTGTGGAATTGTGCTCAGAGGGTAATAAAGAATCCTTTGGTTAAAAGATGCTTTAACCCAGACTTGACAAAATAAGCAAAGTGGTTTTGTCACATCAGGTAAGGATGTTTCAGTTTGTTCAGGCTGGTTTTGTTTTGATAGGTTAGGGTTTTTAAGAAAAAAAAAGCTTTTTATGGCCTTTTTTTCTGAGAAGGTGAATATCAATATCAAAAGACAAAATGAGACAATCTTGCCTTCCCTACATGACAGAGAGCTGCAAATGACCAAGAGTAGCTTAGACATTGGAAATTGTAGCACGGCATGCATGGCAGAAATCTTGCCAATTCAAATTTGCAAGTTTTCTCCACACAAGAACACATGAGTTAATAGCCATATACCTGTGTATCACATTGAGCACACATTTACCTTCTAATCCCTTAGCAAAAGTGTCGACCTGCTGGAGAAATATATTCAAATTGGTATTACACCTTGTGACAGACAGATAACTTGAGAAGGTAATCTCTGTAGTTACAAATGTTTGGGAAGAATATGGGAATGATAAAGCATGAAGACTTCTGATGGTTGGAGAGGCTCTCCAAAGCACAGTGAAGTCCCATTTCAAGCACAGCTGGTGGCTTTGTGCATACCAAGAAGGTCTAAGAAGGCTTCTGGTGAGAATACCTACCCTCTTAATGAAGTATCATTCTGAATAAAATAAAAAATAATGTGACAAAGAAAATTCTCAGGATAAACATTCCATTTCTTTCGTGTTTACTGAATAACTGTGAGTAGATTGTGACCCTGACTGCACATATTGCTTGAAATTTGACTTATTTAAGCAAAAACTGAAAATATTTGCATTTATGAAGTCAGGCTGAGACTTAATGAAACAATTAGCTAGGTTAAAGTTCTCTTATAATCACAGGTAGAAGAAATTAAATAAAATAGGACAGAGACTACAGCATCTTTTATTTAATATTAGTGGTATTTGCAGTAAACATAACAGAAATATTTATTTCAAAAGGCACTCTTTCATATTCTGCCTCTCCTGCTTTTTCTTTCTGAATAGAAGACAGCTGTGTAGCTAGTGAGTGGAAATCTTCTTCTGGTTTTCTCCACTGCTGATATTTTCTAATGACATTTCATTTTTATATTGCATTTTGTTTGAATTCAACAGTTCCACAGCAAGCTGTACACAGTAAGCTACTTGGAAATAGATTCCAACTTATTCCAACCCAATCTATCTGACAAAAAATATTAACTGAAAGTACTTATTGCCTGTTTGCTAATACAGCACGTCACCACTGCCACAGATAATTTGAAGTGATCTGAGGCACTGTAATAGAAGATGAAAATTTCAAGGGGGATCAAGAACATTTTCACAAACTGGATGCCAGTGTAGTATGTGATCCTTACAGAAAGCACCAGCAATTAATTTAAGTCCTCAGAGTGTCACAGTAGATCCTATTAGTCACATTAGGCAGTCTTATTTGGGATAAAATGAAGTTTATCTGATAAAAAGCAAGAAGTTATTAAATTACATTTTGAACATTTTTCCAAACTAAAAGATACTACAAACACCAAAGACAAAAATTAATTCCTGAAAGATTAATGAAGTAAATAGAAATCAATGAGGACAAGAATCTCAAACCAAGAATGAGAATGTTAGAAAGGAACTAAAGCTAAGAAAACTCAATGCAACAAGCTATAGGAAATGTGACATGCAGTAATGGACCATGGTGGTCACACAGACTTGTTTTCAAGCTAAAAAAAGATGGTTTTGTGGATCCTTTTGAGATCAGAGACCAGACTGCTGGTCAGATGACAGGTGTCTAAAGGCAGACCTAGATCTCACGATGTCTCAAAGACTCAGGACCATTTTGCCGAAACTGCTCAAATTTACATATGAAATAAAAAATGTGTAGTATTTCCTCTTTATGCAGTGCTGCCCAGTCTGTAGTTTGGTTCCAGCCTGCTGTGGAGTGCAGTACTTACTGGCCATCAATCACATGCTTTCAGAAATGACACAAGAAAAGACACAACTGCAGAACAGGAATGGACATAGAGGGCTTCCAGAGCAAACTGGATAGGATTAGTTAAACTTCACAGGATATTTAGTGTTAAATAGTCACAGAAATAGATGCTGTCCTAAAGCTATGCTTTCAGTCACATGTAACTGATGAGCTTGTTTTATGTGAAAGATACTATTTAATCCACATTTTAGGTTTAAAATGCACATAGGAATAAAGATGGAGGCGCAAAATGTTCCTGGAAGCTTGAAACTTATACAGGAGAAGAGCATCCAAACCCCATCCTCAAGCCCACTCAAACCAGCAGATTCTCTTTATCCTCTTCCCCTTCTCATTAAGATTTTTTTTTGAGTTGCTGAAATTGTTAAACTGATATTGACTACATAATCAAAGTCTACTTTGAAAGCAGCCTCAGTCAGACACACCTTCATTCCCTCTCGGTCCAGCACCTCCTGTGTCCCAGTTGACAAGAAACACAGATTTGGGGCGGTTTTGTGGGTTTTTTTGAGACCTTCTCTCTCTCCTGCAGGTGTTGGGCATATCCTAGAGCCCTTTAACATCTGTACAGCCAGGGCACAGTGTACAACACACACAGCCCAGGAACTGCACTGAAGACACGTTAAGTGTGTAGGAAATGAGCAGGAGCAGCTGTCCCTGAAGGGCAGCAGCCCAGGAAAGGGCCTGACCTGTGGGAAGGAGACGGGGGAGAAGAAGAGAAAATATTTTACTTCTGCCTTTGTTTCTCCCTACTTGATTGTATTTTAAATTACAATAAATTAAATAATTTATCTTGAGTTGGAAGGGACTCACAAGAATCATCTAAGTTCTACTTCTGGGGCTGTACAACACACGCCAAAAATTCTACCACATGCTTGAAAGCACTGTCTGAATGCTTGAACTCTCTGTCAAGCTTGGTGCTGTGACCACCTCCCTCGGGAGTCTGTTCAGTGCCCAACCACCCTCTGAGGGAAGAACATTTTCCTGGTATCCAACCTGAACCTCCTCCGACTCAGTTTCAGGCCATTCCCTTGGGTGCCGTCACCTCTAACAAAAAAGATCAGTTTCCCTCTGCTTCCCACCATGAGGATGTTAAAACTCACAATGAAGTTCCTCCTCAATTTCCTCTTCTTGGGGTTGAACAGACCAAGTGTTTCTCCTATGGCTTGCCTTCCAGACCTTACACCATCCTCACATCCCCTGCTGGGACACACTAATGAGCTTTTTATTTTTCTTGTTTTGTGGTTCCCAAAACCACACACTTGCAATTCCCCAAGTCAAATCTGTTTTGTCTGTGATGGTAAATGACAAATGGACTTCCTTTCTGCACCTTAACCTGTAAGGTTTTCTGTGTTGCTGTTTAGGTGGCCTGGAAAGGCCCAGGGATGGCCTTGAAGAGCCGACGCTTTAAAGGACGAGGAGAGACTTCTGATCTTGTCTCGGTCTTGGTGTTTATTAATTGTTTATCTAAAAGATTTTCCTTCAGCCCGACAGAGGTCTGCACAGCAAGTCAGCCATGGGCACACTGCACAAGCCCCTGGGTGGTCACTTATCTTTATACCCGAAGTTACGTGTACAATATTTATCATTTCTCCCCAATACCTTCTACCCTTATTAACCGGTGCACTTTTAGTAATGACCAATCCCAAAGTGCCACCACCACCACAGAAGATGGAGGCCAAGAAGAAGAAGAAGAAGAAGAAGGACAGGACACGCCCCAATTCCTCCATCTTACTTCTTTAGACCCCCCTGTACCAAAATCCTAAACCCTGTGTTTTACACTTTAACTAACTTATCCCTTCACCATTCACCCAGTGAATTCCTCCCAGTCCTCATACAGGTCTCATCTCCTGTGTAGGATCAAAATCCTGCCACCAGACACTTCTGGCAACATTCCAGGATTCCCGAGCCCCCCAAGGGTGGTCTCGGCCTCTCTGCACCTCCATCCTGAGGTGCTGAGATCCCGCATTAACCCATGAGCGTTTCCTTCCTATACTGCCCTGGGTCATGCTAAGAAGGGAGAATGGGTGGGTGGGTGGCTGCTGGCCAACGTCACCCCACCACAGCAGCTCTTGAAGGCACTGTAGTTGTCTCAGATAAGTGAATATGTTACATCTGCAAATGTTATAGCTACTTGCAACTCTAATGTAAAACACACTGCAATTTCATTATTTTGGATGCTGTCACCACTCGTGACGTAGCCCACCAGAGCCCAGGTTAGCTCTAAACATGCCGGTGGCCTCGCCAGGAGTGGGGAACGGCAGGGGCTGGGGTTTGCCCACAGGCGAGCCTCAAGAGCTGCAAGCTCTGCAGTGCACACTGTTACAGCCACGGCAGCAACCAGGCAAAAGAGAAAACTCTTTATCTTACAGTTCCACAGAAAAGGCTTACTCCAAATGAATGTAGTAAGGCAAAAGAGCCCCCAGTACCTCCGTGCACAGGATTAAATAGAGTTACAAACCAGGGGGTGGATACAGAAAATCAACCAATAGGGAAACTTCAAGGGTGGAGCAAGGGGCTTACACCAACAGCGTGGGACCAATCAGGATAGGGGGAGGAGAGGGGAGGAGAAGGGAAAGGTCACATGGGCCAATTGGGCCTGGTAGATTAGGGAATTTCCAAATGGGTGTGTCAATCAGGGATTGGTCCAGGGAGAGAGTGGCAGGGAACATTCTGGAAAAAGGGGCAGGCTTGCCTTGATAGGCAGGGAAAGGATTAGAACAAAGGGAGGGGAATAGCTTGAGGGACAGCTCTGAGGGAGGGTACAACTCAGGAATAAGCCAATTTATGGAAAACATTGGGGAGATAACAGAATGAATTATTTAACAGCAACTTAGTGAAATAAACATGAACTGTAACACAGTCACTCTTCCTTCCTTTTTGGCGATAACTCACAAACTTCAAAGATGCTAGTTGAGATATAATATTTTTTGTAGGACTGAAGAAATATAGTCCAAATAACTGTGAAAGGAGAAAAAAAGTCCCAAACCTGCATTCAGTTATTTATCTATAGATTCTGCTCTTGATTTTATTTCCTTGAAGATGTGTAATTATACTTACTCATTTTTATGAAGTAGATTATTCATTAATATATTTCACAGCAGAAAACAAAACAAAACAAAACAAAAAAAACAACCATCACAAAATCCCCCAAATCATCAGTCAGTCTGGGGTAAAATTTCAATTAACTAATTCTTGTTTAAATAGTCTTTATTCTTTATTTAGTCTTTATTCTTCTGTAAATATTTAAGGGCACAGCAAACAAAGATGAAAGGCAAACAAACAAACCCCAACTCACAACAACCCCACCAAACCCAGCAAAAGTGGAGATGAAGAACTAAAGTGCAGATGATGAAAATCAATGTGTAGCTATCCATGGGTATGCATAAGATTCAGTTTATTACAGACTGGAGCTATATTCTGTCATTTTGACCCATTCTAACATCCATCAGGAATCATAACAAGCAGATTATTAAATCCTGAGCTAGTATCTCAAGTGTTCATACAAAAGCACTACTGGTATAATTTAAAAAAAACAAGCATCAAATAAGCAAGCTATAAGGAGTTCTCCTGTTCTAGCAAAATGGGTGGATAACCTGATTCAATAGCTATTTACCCTGTTTAATACTCATAATATATAGTGATTTTTTTCCCTATTATTACTATTGCATTTGCAGTTTAGAAACAAATCCCAGCAATTATTAACCATACTGCATTAGAAAAAGGATTAATCTCATTCTATTTACTGTATCTCTAATGCTGATATATTTGTCATTGCTGTTTAGGCTTCTGTTCTAGTAGATACATACTGGATAAATGGAATTAATGTTGTTTCAGGCGTATTACATTACATCACATGGTACTTCACTGAGTATTACATGTTTTATGATAAGGAAATTTTGTTCTGATCTCCACTATTTAATAAGTTCTCTGTGTTGACACATGTACAGGGGCTGGCAGTGAAATGCTTAAGAAGATTTTTGTATTGCACTATTAAATGTCATTTTTCTATGTTCAGCTGTGAGTCTGAAGCGTAACTTTTGCAATGCCTTTGGAGGAGCACTGAACAGCCGTGCCAGGTGAAGTTGTTACTTGTTTCTCCTTCCTACATGGTCCATTGACAGATGCTGCTTTCAGCTCTTCAAACTGTGTTTTACAGAAACAAAATTTCTGGATTAAAACAATTTTTCGTAATGTCAGGGTTTCAAAAGTGACCTTCTCTGCCTAGGAAAAGGGTAACAGATTTCCCTTGTGTTGGCCTTCAAAGCTAAACAAGAAATGTAGAATGAAAAAAATAAGCCGCTTATTGCAAAA
Source organism: Ammospiza caudacuta (assembly GCF_027887145.1). NCBI lineage: Eukaryota > Metazoa > Chordata > Aves > Passeriformes > Passerellidae > Ammospiza > Ammospiza caudacuta. The sequence goes on from NC_080593.1 coordinate 146,210,385, forward strand.
AACAGTAAGCTATCCTTTGGGTTTTCCTCTTATATCTTAGTGTCAAAGAATTAGAGAGAACTTCTTTTCCCTAGTAAGATGTAATAGTAACATACCAACTTTAAGAAAGTCTTGTTAGGAGAAACCTGTACACATTCAGAAAATCAGGAATTGGGGAAACATGTTGGTTCCTTAGGTTGTGCTTGCCTGAGGTTGGTGAGGATGAAACATCTCTTTTCACCACTGCAAGTTCTGCAGTCTATTCAGAAAGAATTTTTCCATTTTACAGCACAATAATATCACTGATGTCACCAAAAAAAAAGAATAGGCAAAGCAAGTGGGTAAAAGCTTCTGTTTGTGATTCAGTTTTTAGCATCTTCCTGTAAAATGGCTGTGAATAAAGTAATCTGAGTTTGAAAAGCAAGTGAGCTAGTCATGCTTGAATACAAGAAAATGTTTTCAGAAACTTTGTGAAGAAACTATTTATTTCTGATTGATTATGGCAGTTCTTTTTGTATTCTGGAGACAACAATGGTTTTCATTTCACTAAAAAAAAGCTTTGCTAAAGATGCCTAAATATTTCTATATATAACCTTGTTATGCTCAAATCCTATTAAAAATTGACTATTCCTAACAACTGGTCAATCTAAAAATTTTAATTATGTCATCCTCTTGGTTTTGCAACAGATTTCATTTTTCAGGTCACAGCATTGCAAAATTCAGATAATACAGATTTTTTTTTTCTGAGTGTACAACACAGAATGTTTCTTTTAATGTAACTTTATTTTTCTTATATTCTCTGTGGATTTTAGTGATAGAATTTTTCTTTGCAGAAGCTTCAACAAGTAGAGTTTTATTTTACAGTCAAATAATACAAATCTGTTTTCTTTGTCCTACAAGTTCATAGGCACAGGACCCTCCATGGACTAAGTATTCTCTTATATAAAAAAGAAATACTGGAAATACAATAGGATCACTTTATTTCTCCTCAAGAGGGATCTGGAATGAGTACATTAAAAGATGTTTTTGTGAACAAGATTATGTTTGATTCTCTAACTTGAATAATTATTAATATCAATTGATATTAATTTTTAAAGTGAATTACATTTCAGTATCTTGTACATGCCCTTTCCATGTTCCTCTTTATGACCAATAGTGACTCTTCTCAGCAGTCCAATTGACCCTTCTAATGGTAAAGGATCCTTCTCTTTACTCAGAAAAAGTTACTTTATAGAAGCCAACATGTTATGTGAGTGTTAGCAAGGCTGTATTCTTCAGGTATCCATAAATTAAATTTGATACAGGATAGACAGAGCTGAGCAGCATTAAAAACCCTCAGTGCTGTGGTTTAAGCAGCACTCCTGCAATGAGTACTAGCCATAGAATCCAAACTGTGAGAACTTCAAAATACAGAATCAATAAACAGTGATGTATTAGAGTGAAATCAAAAAGACGAGAGTCCTGCTAAGCAATAAATAGCTCCACAAATACATAACAAGGAGTTTGAAGTATGTGGAAGGAATATTGAATATAAGGAACAGTTGCTAGTACATGAATGGAAATGTCAAAATGAAGCAACAGAAAATATACAACCTAAATAACGGAGATTTGCTTAAGGCAGAGAGCAGGCAGTCTCTGTGCGGTGGTTACACAGTATTTAAGGGGAAAAAAAATCCTAAAAATGGCAAACAGCTTAAAAGCAGGGCAGAAACACAATTCACAAATTTGGTTTTCGTGTATACTCAAAGCCATAAAATCTTATTTTATTGAAACAAGTAGTTTTCAATAGTCTTAAATTTGGCACTACTAGAGCTCTAAGAGAATGAGTTACTGGTCTGGCTCAGTTGTCATAGAAACAATTATTTACTTCCATCTGGATAATCTTTATCATTACAGACCTGAAGCCATTTGAAAAAATGAGTGAAATTATGTGATTTTGGTAATTATTTTTTTAAAAAGGAAGGCCAACTGCCCTAGATCTTTCTATTCTTAGATTAATGGGGAATTGTGCTTACAACACCATAGAATGATTGGGGTTAGAAGGGACCTCTAGAGATCATCTAGCCCAGTCCCCCTGATCAAGCTCCTGCACAGGATCACATCACAGATGGTTTTCAGTGTCTCCAGAGAAGGACACTGCACAACCTCTCTGGGCAGCCCATTTCAGCTCTCTGCCACCAATGAAATAAAAAACTTTTCCTCTCCTTGTTGGGCCCTCCACCACCTGTGACAAAAAGCTATTATTGATGGTCTACAGGGTCTCCCCTGGGATGTGTATGCCCTGCAGATATCAATGGTTGGGATTTTCCATGAGTCCAGGGCCTGTGATCTCGGCTATTCCCAGCTGTTTGTAGAAAGCCTCATCCACTTCCCTTTTCTGATCAGGTAGCCTGTAGTAAACACCCAGTTTCACCCATGTTAGCCAGCCCCTTAGTTCTTATCCATAAAGTCTCAACTGATTTATAAAACTTCATAAAATTTATAGCTAGGTCCTGAAGGAATAGTCTTCATTGAGTAGGAGTCACAGGCTAGGTGAATCATAGAATCACAGACTGGGTCAGGTTGAAAAGGACTACAGTGGGTCATGAGGACCAACCTCTCAGGGTCATCCCAGAGCACATGGCACAGGATTGTGTCGAGGCAGCTCTTCGATACCTCCAGAGAGGAGGCTTCACACCCTCTCTGGGCAATCTGTACTGGTGCTTGATGGCTGCACAGTAAAGAAATTCTTTCTCATATTCAGGTGGAGCTTCCTGGGCATCAGTTTCTGCATTTCTGCCCATTGCCTCTTGTCCTATTGCTGGGCACCACTGAGCAGAGCCTGGTTTGTCCTCTGACATCCTCCCTATAGACACTGAAAGACATTGATGAGGTCGCCTCTCAGTTTTCTCTTTCTGAGGCTGAACAGGCCCAGCTCCCCCAGCCTTTCCTCATAAGAGAGATTCTCCAGTCCCTTAACCATCTTTTTTTCCTCCACTGGTCTCAGTCCAGGAGTGTCTGCCTTGTACTGAAGAGCCCAGAGCTGCACAGATCACTCCAGGTGAGGCCTTGCCAGGGCTGAGCAGAGGGGCAGGATCCCCTCTCTGACCTGCAGGAAATGCTCTCCCTGATGCACCCCAGGATATCTTTGGCAAATAAACAAAGTTCATATTTGTATTCTTGAACTAAAGCAAGAAACCTTCCTGCAGAAGAAAATTCCCACAACTAGCTGGCCTTCTCCAGCAGCAATACTGCAAGGCACCAATGTGTGAGTTGTAACACATCCCACTTGCACAGGGACATTTATTTAGTGATGCAATGAACACAATCTGGAACTCACTGAGTCATCTCATTAAAACCTGTGCTGTCACTTTTGCAAGTTGACTAGTCAAACTAGACCTCCACTTCAAAGAAGCAGCATTTTAAATCCTAAAGTGAAACAAATTACACTTACCAGAACTTAAAATATTTCAAAGGTGTTTGCTATGGTCTGACACTTAGGGGATTAAGGAAAAGTGAATGTTATGTTTGTCATTACAGAGGGATATTGCAAGAGTCACTTATTGACTGAGCACTCTTATAAAGAAATAATTTGATTCAGGGAAATGTTCCTATTAATTTCTATTGTAAATCAACCATATGATTTACAATATGACCAATGATTGTCTAATTCAGCTCTACTCCAGCAATACAGCTGCTTAATCCCCTATGCTGGTGGGTAAATGTGAATTGGACTTTCCAAAACATAAGGGAAACACAATTTTAGTTTATTTACAAAACAAACAAAGTGAAAAGCTGGTAACTGAATAGAATGACAAAAAGAGTTTGTTCTTTAATTATTTGCTAAGCAAATGAAGAGTTATGTGAAGAGTCCAGGCCCTTGCAGCACACAGACTTGGAGGGACTTCTATCCCTCCATTGACTTGGATCTGCAAGACAAATTCAGGCACTCTTGAGACTCTGCAATGTCTTTGCTATTAGCTGTCCTCTCTAAAATGCCTTGCAAGAGAACATTAGGCAATCCAGGTGTTTTAATCACATAGGCTTGAGATTTTGCAAATAAATGCAAAATAAACAAAAATATGACAAATGAGCATTGTATCAACAGATTTTACACTGTAGTGATAGTAACCCAAACATAAACTTATGTGACCATTGAACTGCAGTAAGAACTATCATTTAGTTCAACCACTCTGAGGATATGGAAAACATTATTATGAAAAGCTGATAGATAACAGGTCAAAACTGGCAGCATGTTCTTGCAGCCCAGAAAGCCAGCTGTGTCCTGGGCTGCTTCAAAAGCCCCAAGGACAGTAGGTTGAGGAATATATAATGTATATTCTCCCCCTATATTCTGCTGTTATGAGACCCCACCTGGAGTCCTGCATTCTACTCTAGGGCTCACAGCATAAAAAGAACATGGGCCTGTTGGAGTGTGTCCAGAGGGCCACAGAGATGGTAAGAGGACTGGAGCACCTGTCCTATGGAAACAGGCTGAGAGGCAAGACATTAAGATGGCAAAGATACAGATTCTAATTAGTTTCATACTGTAAGAAAACTTGTGATGTTGTGTCTGTCAATTGGTGGGACAGCAGTGAAAAATTCATTACCAAACTTGTTTGTCTTTGTTCAAACAGCAGTCCATCCAACCCATGTACAAAAAAAGACATTATATATGTGACTGTGCTCATACTGGCCTTTGCTGTGTTAAAACTGAATCTTCTCAAGGATATACAGAAGATATATTATATATATACCAGAATTCTCTGCATATCCTGAGCAATAAAGCAAAGTCTTTTTAATGGCTGAGCAGCTGAAGATTGGATGTGGATGGTGTAGGTTACAGTTTAAGTGAAAATACAGGACTATTTTGAATACTTCAGAAACTAGATAGGGACACAGGGATACTTTACTATCTAAAAGTTTATAAATTCAGTGTAAGAAATTGGCTTGGCTGAGAATTGTAATGAAAAAGCATTTTTCCCTGATTCCCTACTTATTTCCTAGATTCAGCTTTCACATTCACTAGGCATTACTGGTATTAAAAGCATAACAAAAGCCATACTGAATTGTACTAGGATTGCACTGCTCTGATATCTTGTGTCAAACTGCACAAGTCTGGGGAAGTTTATTAGAAATTTGCAGCAGCTGAATGTATGGCAAAATAACCCAATGATCATATTACCATTCAAAGATTAACTAACTCAGGGCTGGAAGGAAGATATTTGCTTCCCTCTAAGTCTGTGCTGTAATTGTAATGAATGATGGGTTTTGTAGACAAAATTGTTACCAGTCCTTTTCTAAATCCTCTTTACTTCCAGCCTAAAACCACCTCCTACAGCAAAGGATTCTATCAGATAATTAAAGTGTGAAATGGAACTTATTCCTTCTTTGCAATTTTCAGTTCATCACATTTCAACTACATTTAATGCCCTCACATATGTTTACTATGGAAAAAGGGAGACAGAATTCCTTGTCTGACCTTTTCCAGATTATGCAGTATGTGTACATTTTGTCTTATGACTTAATTTATTTATTTCCATTCCATAGTAAACAACCCTGTGGTTTTCATGGTTTTCACTTCTTCTTTAGTTTGATATTTATTCCAGGTGTTTGGACCTTTGTCAGCCCTTCTCAGGTCTTCTAACTGCGCTTAAGATGAGAGGAAGAACAACATACTCCAAAATGAGGTCACTTATTACATGATATTCTCATTCTTTGCTTTTGTTTGAATCTTTCATTTTATTTAGTTTTGGGATTTTTTCTGAATGGGAAATTGAAAGTAAAACAATGATCTCTACTGAATTTTCGTATCAATTTAGTTTATAACTAGCTCGATTTTATTACAGTATTATGCACTAGTTTACATTTAGCAACAGTTGGTTATATCCAGCATTTTCTTGATTTCTAAAACTGCTTATCTGAACTTTTGTTGTTTCTTTCAATCATCTCTAGGTTTGACTAACCTGTCTATTTTGTGTCACTATGAATCATTCTGTGTTCTTACTAAATAATTCTAAATGAAAGGTTTCTGTAATACTTAATGTAAAGTGCAAGCACTAAATGTTACATTTGGTTAGATAACCACTACATTAAAGTTTGATTCATCCCTTGTGTAATTCCAGTGACACAATTAGGATTTTACCCAGGAAGCTTTTAGCCCAGCTGCAATGTTACATATGTTTGTGCAGGAAAAATATTAGTAAGTGACCTGGATCCTGATTCAGGATGCCATTTGATGTAAAACCAGAGGTACAAGTAACTGACTATGATCTCAATGAAAGGTGCCATCTGCAGTTAATGGCTTCAGAATATTTTCAAATATTATTGTGAACAGACACAAAAGCATTCAGAACTGCTTTGAGTTGCTCATCCCATGCATTCCTTTCCTGTCCCGCCCTAATCCAGAGTGCCATGTCCTTAAACATGGAGAAATGGTGCTACTGGGACAGAGAGTTACAACTACACGTATCAGAAACAAAAGGCAACCAACATTTCTTCTTACTCTTTGGGGATTGCAGAAGAAAGTAATGTAAGAATTTTAATAAATATGTGAAAGCAAAAGAACAGAACTCCAGACTTCTACTGAAATCACTGACAGCATTACTCCAACAGGTTTTACATTGGGTAGAAACTGTTCAAGTGCCTGTATGTTAGTTTTTCTGTACTGGTGTATTGTTGCTTAAAGAGACGGCACAAGTATAGTGGAATTAATGGCTTATAAAAGACCACATTTTAATCTTGGGATTGGAAAGCACTTGGAGATTATTTACTGCAAATCAGCATCACAAAACTGCATCACTTCACATGGTAATCACATCATTCAATGTAATTACGAGCAACAAGTGAATGCTTGCTAATGTGCTTAGGATGCAAATTGGAGGCCTTTATTTCAGGTAGAACAGCTTTATTAATAAAGACCTAACATTAAATAACTTTCAGCCTCCAAAGTGGTCGTGTCAGAACTGAGACACTCAGACATGCTCAGAAGAGACTTCTGCTTACCCATGAAGGTTTTTTTAATCACATGGCAGTTAATTAATTGTGTCTTAGGGGATTTGAAGACTGCAAGTCTTGAAATGCTGACAATCAGGTACAAAATCCTATTGACAGGGCAGTTACAATAGAGAGACTAGTGCTGAACTTCAGCCCAAAGCCTGCACATATCTATAGTTTATCAAAACTTCTGGCTTCCACGTTTCAACGTAGACAGCAGAATGCAACTGAGGCATGGGTGCTTGGCAAAGAACATTTTTCTTTTTCAGGCTACCTCCTGCCACTTTAGTACTGTTTCTATTATTTGTCTTGTTCAAGCAATGACAGCTTCTCCCTTACTTGCAGATGGTCCCAGCCTTTATTTGAGAATGCCCAAAGGAAGAGCTACAAGTGGTAACTCTGCTGCCTCTGTGACTTTGTTGGGGAGCAGATCCAGCTGGTGCTTGGCACATCCCTGCCTCCTCCAGTCTGTGCTTTCTCAAGTGTCCTGTTTACACCAAGGCCAAGAGCACAAGGACATAACAGGAGCTACCTCTGCAGGAAATCCTCCTCAAGTCCAAGTGGCACTTCTAGGACTGCTCTGATTCTAGAGTGCTCTGATTCTAGAGTAGGGACAGCAGAGACAGAGAATGAGGCCTCTTCTAAACGCTGAGGATCCAAGTATCTTGTCATGGTCAAGGTGACAGAACTTCAGCTGTTGATCTTTTAAAAAAGAATTATAAATTCTTGTATACCCCTGAAGAGGCACCACTCTCATTTATGCAACTAACCTGCAATATCCAAAATACCTAACACCAAATGCTGCCAAACTGAATCAAGCAGATCACTGCTCTTTCTATCAATCAATCTCCTGTTCTAAGATAAGCTGTTGCATTCTTATGCTTGTAGACTCTAAACCCCCAGTGTCTGAACAAACAAGAGAAAAAACAGTTAAATAAGGGGTCTGTACAATGCACAGGTTGTGGAGAGTGGACTGTTTTCTTTTGGCAATGAATGTCAATAAAATTTAAATGGAGATTACTTTTCTATTATGAAATACTAAATAAATAAAGTTATTCTTAGGGAAGCTGCAGTAAGAATCATCATAATAAATTTGTTTCTCTAACAGTAGGCATCTAAAGCAACACAGGCTCCCTTGATAGAAGCAGAGATCTATTTTTCTAGTCCTGAAGGAGGATTTTTAAATTTTATTTATATTCCCTGCTAATCTACTAACTACAGGGAGATCCCAGATTCTTAAAGTGGGTGAGGAAAAAGCATATTGGTATTCTGTGCTTGTATCAGAACACACCCATTTCAGAATTTCTGGGGAACTTATAGAGAAGATCTAAAATAATAACAGAAGTAAATGTATCACTTGGAATAGCCGCAGCTTCTGTAAAAAAAGCTTTCAATATATTATTGAAAAAAGACTTAGCTACACTGGAAAAGACAGGGATCTAAATGTTAAGAACTTACAGGAAAGTGATAGAGGGTATTGTTAAAGGATAAAAGGAGTCTGAACATAGAATCAACACCAGCACTGAGTACCTCGACAACAGTTTCATTTATAATTTAGTAAACAGAAGAGAGTAGGCAATGCTGAGAAGGTCAAAATGAGACACTGTCAGCAGACTAAGTTAAGAATTTCATTAAATGAGATGATCTAAAGTAATAGTGTAATAGAAATTGGATCAAGTTCAATAGTAACAAATGCAAGATGTGTTAATTGAGGACTGTTAAATCTGCAACTATGAGCTAAAAAAGGTTAGATGAAAATTACCAAGGAGAAAAAAGAAATCATATGTATTTTATAGCAGCAGACTCAACTTGATAATGGTTTGACATTTATTCTAGTATCTTCATCTGAAATACCTGTTTCATTGCATGGCACACATTTAAGAGCATAAAATACCACACAATCAAGAAACCCATCAACTTTTTTTTTTTTTGTTAGAGAGTGTTAGAGGGCAGATATACTAAGCATTCAGATCACACTGAGCTGGGTCTATCAGTCAAGCAAAAGGGCAAGGAAAGGACATGTTTTAGCTGGAGCTTTATAAAGACTTATGGCTTCCAGTAAAATTCCCCGAAATTGTTTTCTGCAGTATATTTCAAATACACATTCAGAGGTGGGTCTGACCTCCACAGGCTGATGATGCTTTCACTGGGCAGCTGATTGGCTTCTCATTCTCAGTCTCTTGAGCACAAGGAGAAGACTTTAATGTTGCATTGAAAGGTTTTTAATCAAGATGTGCTATCATCCATCTTAATCTTTAATATGCTAGATCTGTCTTGACTTATGAAGAACCATAATGACCAAAAAAGAAAAAAAGTGGTTTCCTCAGAATACAATAGAAAACACTTCCTTTTTAATAAGGTTGTCTATGAAAAGAAATTCACCTTTGTGTATGATCGGAAATGTTTAAAAAATCAGTGTTCTTTGCTAGTACCACCTTTCAAACACATACCAGAAAGGCTTTATGCTTCTCTTCCAGTAACAGTGATCACACTCATTGCCAGAGTTGCTTTAAGTAATGCAGTTCTTGGCCATACACATCTTTCTAATCCCCTTCTTATTATAGGAAGGAAGAACAGGGATGGCAGGAAGGAGGCAGCAGTAACATTCTAAAAAATAACCAGAGATGTCAGACTGATACAGATGGTGAACCAAAGAGTAGGGATTTCCACCAGTATGATCTTAGTACTGCTTCAGAAAAGTGACAAAATTTATCAGTTCAGAATTCATTTTCAAATACTGTCATATTTTGCATAAACTGCAGAAGTCTGCTGAGACTGGACGAACAAGTTCCCCTGAGCATTTTTAACCATCCAACACACCAATGGACTCTGACACACACAGCTAGAAAGCCCTTTCCCTCCTTCTGGAATTATTCATAATTACTTTAAAACAAAATTCGCATCCATCTGGGGGCGTGAGATTTGCCTGAACTTGGGAAGTGTCAGAGTGGCTGAAGCCTTCTGTACCTGCAGCTCCTTCCAGCAGCACAGGGTGAGCACAGCAAGGGAGGCATTTCTGAATCGGTCCATGAAGCCACCACTGGAGGCTGCTCCCGACAGAAATGCTTTAACAGTTCCTTTATGCAGTAGTGAAAATAAACCTGTAAACAACTTCCTTCTGAGTATGCCTCTGTAGAATTCATGTCTTATTGATTCTATAAAAGATACTTTTTGCATTGTCTTTAGGAGCTGGTTTCCTAAATACCTCACAGTAGAACAAATGTATTATTTCAGAAGCAATCAGCATTTTATAGCTGTGTTATCTAGACAGGAACAGCTACAAGCTACAGAACTGAAGGGCCAGTCTCTCTCTGTCTATTCCACTTGTTTCCAATCTGCAATCTTCATTTCCCTGGAAATCCACTGAGTGCTTTTCAGAAGTCCACAAAAGATGGAAAAGAAAAGCCTATTTGCAGGCAACCTATGTGGGCCCAGAGTGTCCACAGAAGGAAGTTCCTCAGCCTCTCTGGTCAGCACTGGAACACTCCTTTTATAAAGATTCCTTTTTCCTTATCCCTAATGAAAAATGCAATTTCTGTGCCTTGCCTCTTGTGCTTATCACTGTGCACCTGCAAGAATATGGCTCCACCTTCTGTGTAACAACCCAACAGGCAGCTGTAGAAAGAGATAAATTTCCTTTAAGTCTCAGTTTATTAATAAGCACGAATAAAATTTATTTGAAGAAATATCAAATCCATAAATGAAGAGGTGCTCACTAATACTCATTTATTATGTCCTTTATCACAACACTGATGTGCACACTGTACCAGAAAGTCAATCCTGCTGCATGTTGGTATCTGCTGCCCCAGATCCATGAAGTGTGTTGCTTCAGCCCTGGTATATTTTGTGAAAGTATTCTGCCACCTAAAGGAGATATTTCAGACAATACCTCCTTCAAACAGTTGGTTTGCCATGATGAATTGAAACTATATGTAGTTATCACAATTTTAATTTTATGATTAACAGATTCAGTTTTCACAATCTGAAACTATTCCTCCCTCAGACAGTCCTTTACTGAAATTATTTCATTTCAGTAGGCTTCATGACCTCAGCCCCTCAGTACCTCACTTCTTCACTTTTAAATTGTACATGCCCCAGAATTAAAACAGTACTTGAGATTTTTGTCAATGACTTCTATGTCTTCAGAAATTGCTGGTATTTTTTCAAGGCTTTTAACTCCTACTAAAAATTAATTCCTCTCAAAGCATTTAAAGCAAATTCTCCATGTCCTTCTGCAATCTAAAGGACTACAGTTGTATCCCTAATTTAAAAACAAAAAAAGCAGAATTTCTGAGAGATTGACTGAAGGAAAGAGAAAAGGCTAGCTTAAAAATACTCTGGACCCTGAGCCCAAACATTAAGGTAGATGAAGAGATGTACAAATATAGAAAACTCTCCAGTTCCTTGACATATGGAGTAGTTCATTAAACCAGCTAATTGATAACAGATCTATTATTCATGCTTCCTCTAATGAGCCAAATATGCTTTGCAATAATTCTATTGCCAGAGTTCCTTATTCTCAGCTGAAAGCAGTGACATCCAAACCAATGTTAGACAGAAATAGTCCCAAAGCCTGAAGTTCAAACACAGCCCTAATGTAAATGAGTTTTTACTCAACAGGTTGAGTCCAAATTGTGTTAAGTGAAAAGATTTGGGAGCAGAAAGAGAAAAGGTAGTAATTCAAATAGACATCATGTTTAAATTATCTGACATTTTCCCTTTTTTTCTAACCATTATAAAAAAAAAATTAACAATTTTGCTATATCTTCAGATTGAATTCAACAGTAATTCTTACTGGAATCCAAAGAAAAAATAAATATATGTTTGGGTACACTGTGTTAATATCGTTGTAGCCCAATATTTACCAACATAATTCTCACATCATCTAATTTTCTCAAAATTATATACATTTACAAAATCTTAACCCTACATGATTAAAACATTCTCTACTTTTCATTTAATGTGTAACATAAATTATAGTTCAGAAGAAAAAATGCATTTAATAATTTATTTTCTTTTTTAGAACACTGGAATAACTATTTACATTTTTACACTTGGGCATTATGCAATTACTTACATTGAGATCCAATTTTCAGGCCTGCACAGAAGGAGAATTAAAACCTTCCCTTATTTTTATGTGTATTTCAATATTCAGAGTTCTAAATAAATCTGTGTAATTGTGAAGTAATTACAAGAATACTGAGCTGTGTGTTTCTCATGTTCTCTCTCTTCCAGAATCAGTCATCAGTGGCCACATCATCCTTGTTATCCTGGGGGACCCTGCTTTTGTGGTTTCCAGATTTTGATTCTGTTGTGTTCAGTAAGGCAAAATTAATTCATTTACCCAAGATACCAGTAAGAATATAATTTCATTCTTGTCCAAAAACTTAAGAAAAAGAACTGACTTATTTTTCACTATTCACAGGAACTACAGGCACAGGTAGCAAAAATACTGTCAGGCTTCTCAGTTTCTTCTTCAGCAAAACACTTTATATTTTAATTCTCTGGTACATTCTTGCAGTGCAGAGATGTAATTCAGTTTGTATTTTTTCATGATCAAAGCAAAATGTCTATACTGACATTTTTTGAAAGCTTTTATCAACAGTTTTTATTAGCAAAACAATCTCATTTCATGCTGACAAGACTAAATTTCTTTAAAAATTGTACCACAGTTGCTTATGACTTCTTTTAATATTCTATGTTTTGTACATACTGGTTTATGCTGTCCCTTAAAATAAGGTAAACTCTTCTTTTCACTTATACCTCTGTTGATCTCAGTTACATACTGTCATGCACTTAACATGATGCAAGCGGCTACTTTTTCTTTGTATAGCTCAATTGTTTCCTAAAGGAAACAAACCAAACACTTCACACAAATTTCTTTCTCTGGCCTTCATCTGGCAATTGCTTTAAGATTTTTTGACTACAAAAACGAATTAAGCATTAACATAAACTAAAAAAATCAAGTGTGGAAGCCCAAAGACGTGCTATAAGGCCTGTAATACTTCAGGTTGGGAGAGGCAGAAGAAGGCAAGGAGAAACACCCCTCTAAGATTATGGAGAGAAATGCTTTACCAGCACAGGTTAATGTCTTAAATTCTATTGGTTTGTACAGTTGTTCCATCCCAGTTCAGCCCCATTCACCTTATATTCCCTAGAATGTTCTCTAGTCTCCTGATCCCCATTGGTCCCACTTTGCCACAGTGTTCCACCCCCATTACCCTATTGGCTCCCCTGGTTGGCTGCCCCGCCTCTGCACCAGTTTCACCTGTTCCTATTGGCCCTTGACCCTCAGAACCACCCCTTTTTCCTCATATAAAATCCTGTGCCCTCAGTCTGAGTTGAGCTTTGTCCCTGAACTCCATTTGGGGCTCAATAAACCATCTCCAGATTTCCATACCATAACCTTTTGTTTGCCTCTGTTGTCAGGTACCGTAGCTAGCGTGCTCTGGCCCCGAAAGCGCTGGTCACTTACAGAGGAACCTACTGAAGCTCACTGCTTCAATCAAGATCCTCTTAAACTATTAATGTGTTGTATTGAGTCCCACCAAGCAAATCTGTTGCTCAGGACCAAAGGTGTGAGGTTGAATAAAGCCAAGTGCCAGGTGCTGCAGCCAGCTCACAATAAGCCCCCCAGGCAGTGCTCCAGGCTGGAGGCAGAGGGGCTGGAAAACCGCCCAGAGGAAAAGGACATGGGGGTGCTGGTCCACAGCCACCTGAACATGAGCCAGTGTGCCCAGGTGGCCAAAAAGGCCAATGGCATCCAATGGCGTCTGTATCAACAAGTGTGGCCAGCAGGACCAGGGCAGGGATCATCTCTCTGTGCTGGGCGCTGGTCACGCCCCGTGTCAAAGGCTGTGTCCATTTTCGGGCCCCTCAATACACAAAAGACATTGAGGGGTTGGAATGCACCCAAGGCAGTGGAGCTGGGGAAGGGTCTGGAACACAAGTCTGATGAGAAATAGCTGAGAGAGCTGGGGTTCTTCAGCCTGGAGAAAAGAAGAACCGGGAGATTTTATCACTCAGTGCAATTCCCTGACTAGAGGCTGTAGCCAGGTGGGGGGTTGGTCTCTTCTCTCAGGTAACAAGAGAGAGGATAAGAGGAAATGGCTCCACATTGCACCAGGGAAGGTTTAGATTGGACACTAGAAAAAAATTTTCATGGATAGGGTTCTCAAGCATTGAAACTGACTGTGGAGAAAAGGGGTGAAGTCACCATCCCTGGAGGTGCTCAGAAACAGCTAGAGATGGCACTGAGTGTCAAAATGGTTTATCTGTCAAGGTGGTGTTCAGTCAAGGGAAGCGCTTGATGATCTCAGAGATCTTTTCCAACCTATTTGATTCTGTGATTCTGTAAATCAGAGAATTTTTCTGGAAGAACATCAAAGTGCTTGGTAGCATAGTCTCTCCATGTAAACATTCCAAAAGACTTTTGTTTGATTTGCAGAGTTTTTATACAGTTAGGAAATGAACATCAGTTTCATAAAGGTCAATTTAATCTTCAGACTGCTGCTCTCTAAATGAGACAAAAATACTTCTAAGGCTCAACAAGTACAAAGGATCTTACATAGCCTTCTGAGAAAGTGTCAATAAACATGCGCTGCAATTATAACTGGAATCTCAGAGAATATTCTGAGTTGGAAAGGACTCACAAGATTCATCAAGTCCAACTCCAGGCCCTGTACAAGACTGTCCCCAGGAATCTCACCATGGGCCTGAGACCAGTCCCGGACACTTCTTGAACTCTGTCAGGGTTGGTGCTGTGACCACTTCTCCGGGGAGCCTGTTGCAGTGCCCAACCACCCTCTGGGGGAAGAATCTTTTCCTAATATCCAACCTGAGCCTCCCCCGACACAGCTTCAGGCCATTCCCTCCAATCCTGTCACTGGTCACCTGAGAGAAGAGATCAGTGCGGCCCCTCTGCTTCCCCCATGAGGATGTTGAAGACTTCATTGAGGTCTCTCTTCGGTTTCCTCTTCTCCCAGCTGGACAGACCAAGTGACTTCAGCTGCTCCTCCTCCTTCCCTTCCAGGCCTCTCATCTTTGGATACTCTCTAATAGCTTACATTATTTTATTGTGGCCCCCAAAACTACACAGAGCAATTGAGGTGAGGCAAGCACCTCAGGTGAAACCCATCCCTAATTGATAATCACAGCTTTCTAGGGCAGCCTGAACTCTTTCCTAACATCTTCTAGGTAAAGATTGAAAATTGAAGGATTGCTCCCCACCACCACATCAACTTTCTGAAGGATCATTTCTACATTTGCTGCTTGCAAAGAAGAATGGTACAGAGAAGTCCTAAGAAAACCAGACTCATGAATGATTGGAGTGGCAGACTATGCCAATCAGTGATTTCCACTTGATAAGATCTTAAGTGTTTGGGAATTCAGATTTTTTTGATCCATGTTTATTGACACTGATTTTTTGGACTTTCAGGTCCCCTCATTTTTATTTGGAACCTTGTATTAATAAAACGACTTTTTAACTCCTTCCTGCATCTACTCTGTAGTGTTGTAGCATTACGGAGGCCCTTGGAGCATCCAGCACTCAAAAGCTCAAAGCTCTCTGCTACTCAAGGAAGCTGACAAAGTAGGCAGGATGGGCCTCAGCGTGATCTCCAGCAAACAGGGTTTATTGGTAGACAAGATCAAGGTGCAAAGCTGAAGAGGCTCCAGGGACAAAGATAGGGAAATGCTGAGGGCACTGAGTTTCATATGGGAAGGTGAGGGTGGAGTTGAGGGTCAGGGTCCAATGGATATGGGGAATAATGGTGCAAAGGAGGAGACAAGGGTCGGGTCAGCCAATAGCGAAACAGGGGTGGAGGAATGCAGTAAAGAAGGGCCAATGAGAGGACAGATAAAGGAGAACATTTTAGGGAATGTCCAAACATGGGGAATAGGGGTTGAACTGGGGTAATTAAGCCAACAGGCCAATGGGGTAACATAACTTTACATTTATCAGCATGTGTCTGCAAAGATCTATGGGACAAGCAAGCTTTTGAAGTCTATTTTTTCCATGGATGGGGATTTGAGACTCTGATGGTTGGTCCCTGGGCCTCCACAGTACTCTGGTGTGGAAATTTTTTAGAAAAATGCATTAGTAACCTATTAAAGCTGAGTAGAAATGATGTAAGGAAACCAAGTGAAATAAAATCAAAATTGACCACCAGGGAATTCTCCCTGTCAATGAGGATGAAAAGGGATCTGTGAATAAACAGCAGGGCAATAGTGTAAGGTTCATTACAAAACCTGGTGAAAAGAGGAATAAATGAAACAATGAAACTGTAGAAGACCACCTGATATGATGAGTGAAGGATGACTTAGCTCTTTTCTTTTTCTATAGGCTGAGCCCTGATATCTTTTAAAGTAAATGCCATGCTGTTGTCTGTGGGAATCTTGCTTGTGTAATGATACCTGGGTTTAACTTTATGATTTTACAGACCAAATTCAGCATGGGCATAAGTGATCATAATTACAGCTGGCATCAGTGGGGTAAGACCTAACACAGTGCATGAGTTAATTGGATGATGGGATTTGCATTTCTCATGTATTCAAGCACTGCTCAGTGGCACACAAGTGTGCTTAGAATACTATTCAAGGATTAACCTTCAGTTTGTGTTTCTAGTGCCTACAGTGTCTGGAATAAATGCTTACACATTCACAACTAAAACTAGAGCTAGCTCAGATACTGATTATTTTTACTTAATTGTTTTCACATCTTTGGAATGATAGGAAGAATATTTTTCTATTAGGATATCTGTACTACAGATAGCACAAGAAGCTCTCTTCTCTACGAATATCCTACAATATTTACAAATATCTTAAAACCTCACAGTCCTCCAAAGTTCTGCCCTGGATATCTCTCTTGTCTTGAATTCCTTCAAATCCCAGTAGGAAGCATAGAAAGAAACACAAGAAATTTGCATTGCTCAGCCTTGAAATGTGCAGCTTAACTGCATAAATAGAAATATTTGCAAGTCATAGTTGCCAGCTTTACTGGAATGCACAGCTGTCTGCTTAATGCATCAAAACAAGATTCTGCCTGTATAAAAAAAGTCAGGGATAAAAAAAACTATGTGTCTTCCAGCAAAAAACCCACTGTGGTAGAAGGACCACAGTGCAGTCAAAGAGGCAGGTAATTGTTCAGGTCACTGCTTCTCTGCTCATTATAAATCAAAGCCAGGAGGATGCCCTGTGTGGCCATTCTGTGCAGTCCATGGCTGGTTTTATTCACCTTTGTGTCACCTTTCTGTCACGTCTATTACTTTGCATACAATTCCAGTTATAACCCAGCACACTCCTGGAACTCCAAGGGCAGCAGCAGAAGAGCTCAGCTCCCAGCTGGATAAAATCATAAACACTACTTTGCAGCTCTTGCTCTGCCTGGCAGCCCTTGTCAAGGTTGACTGACCATGTTGTGAACTCTTGTGAGCTGCTGTTTCACAACTCAGACAAAGCTGTGTGCTCTGCTGCTGTGATATCACATATTGTCACAAAAATTGGCACACAGAGAAGGGCTGAGGTTTGCAGAGAGAGGTAGATCATCTGGAAGGAAAGACCAATGTAGATTGAGCTCTGGTTAGCCAGAAGATTCTCTCAGCTTCTAATGGGATCTCTCTGGGAAGGGAGAACAGGTATCAGTGATTCCCTCCATGTGCCTTTCCAACATGACATGAAGAATGAGATCAGGCAGCTCCTGAAAATTGTGTTCCTTACAGTCAGCGACTGATGGAAGATGGAGTTTTCTGTCCTGGACACAACATTTTAGTGTCACTTGCTAATCACCACTCTCTGGGTGCTTCTTAGCATCTCTGAGAAATGTACATGTGTTAAAGTGTCACCCTTGTTGAGCCAAAACAGGAGGAGAAGTGCAGGTATTGTCTTCCAGGGGCTCCTCAGCTGGGATTGTCTCATCTGTGCCCTGAGTTTGATGCTGACCACGTTTACAGCAGAGCCACTCTCAGCTGAGCCTGATGCAGGCTGCTGGTGGGAGTCCTAGCCCAGAGAACCAGCAGAGTCATTACATAAGGAAATGAAAAGAAGGTTGTGAGTATTTGAATCTTCAAAGAGTTAATTGATTTGCTGGTGCTCACATAAAATTTTGGGGCAGAGTTAGATGGGACCTAGAACTGCTCCATCCCACTCCAGTGTGTCCCAGTGCAACTGTTCTTTGCTCTGCTGAATCCAGTGAGGCAGAATAATCTGGTTTTCTGATTTCTGGGGCTGTCATGCCGGATGGTAACAGTAGTAGCAGGAGTCAAAATGTCATCCTTTGAGAGATCCACTTGATTTTTCCATGCAGGAGCTGATCTATGAACTAGGGATATAAAATTCTAAGACTGCTAATGGCAGAGTCATTGTCTTTTGCTGAAGATGACTACATCATCATCATATGACTGCTGAGCATAGATAAGAGAGAAATAGTGGATCTGTGTCTTAATAATGGAGTCACTCTGGATCAAAAACTCACACGCCCAGATTTTATTTCCAGTTTAAATAAACACTATTAATATTTTTGCATCTCAGTAGTGCCCAGAATTGACCAGGTACCCTCAGGGTCCTAGGAAACAGCCCTGGTTTGGGCTGCTGGCAGACTTTACAGACAGGCAGGTATTTTTGAATGCACTGGCGATGAAGCCATTAAGAGAGGGGTCCATGGGCCTTGGCTGGGAGCTGCCAGTTCTTCTACTGCTGTTTAGAACAGTTAGGTGCTTAAACTCAGTCACATTACCTGAGACAAAAGCAAGCACATGGCAATGTCAAAATAGAGATATGGAGGAACCATGTATTTGTTATAAATCTTTTTATTACTAGGTGTTTTTCTGATTCTATGCTTAGTATTTCATAGGGACACATTCATGCTACCATAAATAAAATTATGACAGTGCTGTTAAAACAGTTTCTTTCCTTCTTGTTGCAGTTGTGTTTGTCATAAATATTCTTCCTCCTTAAGGATGACAGTTAAGTGTTTTGGTATCCATATCCTGGTGTTTTCTTAATGAGACAAAATTTCTGTGGAACATTTAATGAAGTTTTATTTTCTGTTGTTCCTTTTTGTGAAGCCAAATATTCCTGCATAATCAAATTGTTGCTTGACCACAAAATTCCAGCATCTCTCAAATGCCTTTTAGACTTTTGAGAGACCAATTCTCTGATGATTTCTCTGTAGCAGACCTGCTTTCAGCTCCTGCTTGCAGTTGATATCATTGCGGTGTAAACTGAGCAATGACTGTAATCAAAACTTCAGTGTTTTCCCCAGAACACAGCAGGTTGCTATGTGGGTGGCAGCAGGGCAAGGAGAGTCTGCAGGAATGTTTTTTTTGGGGGACTTATTGTTGTCAGCAAAGATTTAGCCTGGGGGTGTATTGACAGAAAAAGAAGCTGAACACTATAAATTGAAGAATGAACTGTATTTTCACAAGCTGCTCTCTGTTGGTCACAGAGAATTTCATGTTAAAATTCTGCTGTTATCAGATCACTAAGCTCAACAGCTCCTTCCTGCACAAGGTCTTCTTTCAATTACAAGTACATTTTCCCCTTACAGTAGTGAAGTTGAATTCAATGCCTTTACTGCTTTTGATGTCATTTTAACTCCCACAGACCTGGATTAATGTATTATTTTTATAACTCAAAATTGAGCCAATTATGATTCACAAGTCACAGAAGGAACAATATTTTGAACAGACTAAGATTCACTGACAAAATAATACCCAGATATTTCACTTATTTAATGGTATGTGCAATTCTGCAAGATTGTTTCTTTACCACTAGCCTGATAGAGTTCTCTCTGAGAATTTGAACCTGAGTTTTTTAAAATATATGCAGTACTGTGACAGCCTGCTACCTTTTAAGTGTTCCATGGCACTGAAAGAACTCTCCAGTTGCACATAATGCTGAGAATGTGTCCCAGATTCATGACTAATGGCTGAGTGTTTACTTTGCTCAGTACCAAGGATAAAGTTTTCACTGCCTGTTTCCAGTCAGTGAGAGCAATGCCCACATTACCTGTCAAGCATGAAGTCCAGGGGAGTTCCATGGCCAGGTTGCACATTTTTAGCTCTGGCTTTCATGGATGCATTTCCAGCCATGCCTTGGCACAGGCAGATGGATGCACTCAGAGTGCTTCGTGCTGCAGGAGGATGGCTTTGCTGCACAGGCTGCATAGGCACCCTGATTATACCAGTAAATTAGATATAGCTGGGGAGTGTTCTTGGTCATGGGAATGTGACAGATTGTACTGTGAGACTGTGTGTGCAGTCCCTGCTGCAGTTTCAGCCTGTTATGAACAATCTCCCAAAAGCTCCAGAGCACTGCCTGCACATTAAAGCAGTCTGGGGGCCATTCCCAGGACATGATGTGCATGGAGCCACTCTGCTGGGGAGGCTGAGAGGGTTTATTAAAAACATGCCAGTTGGCTTCTGGGCCTAGGAATATTCCTAGGCACATTCATCTCTAGGTGTGGACATTGCCATAGGGTCCCCTCAGCACTCACAGATTAACTACAAAGGACATGGCTGCAGCTCTGGGCTTGCTGTGCCTCGTTCAAATTGGCCACCTCACCCAGGGCTCAGAGGAATCAGGCTTTCTGTGTTCACTGCTCCTCTGGGGACTGTCCTGCCCAACACCAAGATCCCTATCAGTCTTTGCAAAGCCTCCTTACAGCTGTGAAAATCCTCACAGAATGATTGGTCACAGACACCAATCAAACAGGACCAATAAGTGCCCTGAAATATTGATATTCGCCAATAATCAACATGTCACACATAAATAAGGTGGCCTGGATTTACAACTTCCTCTGCCAGCCCCTGAGCATCAAGGTGGGTGAAGTCCCAGTGCCACCAACCCAAACTGAAGCCAAAGCCAGAAGCCTTGGTGGTGGTCAGTGGTCTCAGTGTGAGTTGGCCCTGTAAGGTAAATATCTGATGACAACTAGAAAAGCAAATATCTGTGTTGTCACAGGGCCTGCAACATTAAACAAATTGTAGTGCTTCACACGAAGAAGCAACTTTAAGGAAACCAGAAGCAGAAACTTCTGATTCATGCTGGCAATTAAATCTAATTTGTGAATCTGTGCTATTATCAATTACTTTTGTATGCCAGTAGATTTCTCAGTTAAACATAGCATCCTTTCTCTCTCTTTTATTTTCTCCCTAATTATTTTTAGAGAAAGAAACAGCAGCACATACAAAAATGAAGTTAAAGCAGGGGTGCAGACAGCCAGGCCAGGCCCGAGGTTCATCCTGCAAGGTAGAAGTGTGGGAAATTGTTCATCACTGCAAGCAATGGAAGAGGAAAAACAGGTGGCCTAAGCCAAAGTGGAGTTAAGCCAATAAAACAATAATGGAGAAGCTAGGAGGTAAAAGTTGTTAATGAGTATTAGGAACTTTAGTGAGTGAAAAATACCAAAAGCCATTAAACTGAGTGTACTGGCTTACCAGCAGTGACTTGTAAAGGCCAAGATTGCTTATAGGAGTGTTAAATCAGGAAAGCCAGTCCCCACAGGATAGAGGAACACAGCAGTTTACCTGGGAGGGGAAAAGGTGGGAAATGTGGAATATAAGCTGGAGAAAGGTCATGGTTTCTTGGGAAATCCCTGTTGAGCAGTGTGGCATCCGATCCCTGCACTGGGGAGGGAAGTAGAGCTCTGATCTGCCTTTTCATGAGTGTCTGCCTTGTTTCCTCAGCCAGGGGCACCTGGAGTGCCTTCCTTAACACAGACTGAGGGACACCCTGGAGAGAAGATGGAGTGTGAACCAATATCCCAACATTCAGTGTCTGAACAATGTGCTGGGTACAAGGACTGTCATAGCATTACTCAGAAATTCTGGTCAGAACTCAATGCAATAGGCCAGAATAAACTGTGGTGCCATTTAATTAACATTTCTGGGGACAGAGTTGGCCTGGTTTAGCAGACTGGTCTTTCAAAACAGTTTTGATTTCCAGTGGGAGCAAAAAGTCGGGAAAAGAAAAGTAAATTGTCCACCTAAGCCAAAGGAAAAAAAAAGGCAAGGGAAATTATAAATTATACATTCTCCTTTCTGTTAAATAAGACTGTAGTTGCAGAGTACACACACACTCCTTGGTGCATCTAGAGCTGTTCAAGAATAGAAAGTAAAAAGTGCACTGAAGTGAAATCTCAATTTGAGTTGTTTTTCTGCTGCAGGCAATGAGATCTGGAGCTGTGCCATATAATTCAGTGCACAAATACTAAACCTGAGGTATTAGCTCATATAAAGAGAAGATGGAAAAGGCTCAGTCTCTATAGATCTGCCTCAGAACAAGTGATTGCCCATGTTACCAACAAGCCCACACCTCAAAGCAAACACAGCACCATGGAGCACTCTCATCCAAGACTCAAACACGTGCTGAGGAAATCTCCTGTGTATTCACTGATGGATCTGCCATCTCCCTGTGGCTGTGCCTGGAATTTTGGGCATTCCAGCTGCCAGCAAACACTTGCCACTCTGCACCAGAAGTCTACCTGAAGGTGAACTCAACATATTTGTGGGCTCCACCAGCTTTAGGATCTGGATCTCCATGGGAGCCTGAACTGTAGACCACAGAGAGGCACATACTGGCTTTTGGTGGGGTGTTTTTGTTTTTGGGTTTCTGGTTTTTGGTTTGGTTTTTTTTTTGTTGGTTTTTTTTTGGGTTTTTTTTGTTTGTTTTTTTTTTTTCAAGCAATGAACACTGAGTGACATCAAAACCACTCCCAGGTAGCCAAGACATCCACATGGGAATTAGAATTTCCCTAAAGCCTGTTGGTGACTCAGGCCTTCTTGGGGCTGGGACAGCCCACAGAATCCCAAAGGACACAAGAAGCTCATATTTAAGCAACTCAGTTAATGTCCTTATGGTCACCTACAATGGGTTGTTTCAGATGGAACAAGAGAAGTCCAGTGTGTTCCCAGCTGCATTACAGGTCTGCAAGACTTCAGACAAGCAGTTTTAGTTTCTCATTTTTCGTTTTGCAGTTTATAGGGAGTACTAAGAGCTTCTTAAATTTACCTGAAGATGAGACAGAAGTTAAATCATTAATGTGAGTGCCATGAAAGTTTTATAACATTTCTGTATATTACACCAACAAGGAGTTACCTGTTAGTCTTCAAGCCTTAAACATATCAAGCTTTTTTATGTCCTGTTTGGAGACTAGCAGTAATTCTCACAATTGCCCTCCACTATTGTACTGACTTGTAGCAATGATATGTTCTACACCTACTCTGTAAAAAAGAAATTTAAAGTAACAAGAAAAATAAATTATTGGTGACAATGTCCTGTTTATCTTCTGGACAAGTTTGGGGGGGGGGGGGGGGGGGTTGTCTTTTATTTGTAGTATTACTTATACTTGATCCATATTGACCCATTCTGTGAAGTGGTTTAGTATTGTATAAACACTTCCAAAAAATCTCCATGTTTCTTGTTACTGCATCTGTGATTTACAGGTCAAAACAGAGATAAAGGTAGTTGTAAAAAACATTTTTACCCACTTTAAAAATGTCTGATTTTTGGACTTTGGATAGACTGTGAGCATTAGAGATTTATTATTGACACTTTTTAGAAAATACGCCTTATATATACCTGACCTGGTGACTAAGGCAAAATGATCACCAAAAGCTTCATCTGTTCTCTGTGAGTTAGGTGCTGTTAGGACTTAAAAAGCAAAGTGTGTGCAACGGACAGATCATATATTTACAGGATCATTAATAGGGAAAGAATCCTTTATTGTGAGACAGTGGCCCAGGTTGGGTGTCCCATCCCTGGCAGAGTTCAAGATGAGGCTGGATGGGGGCATTGAGCAACCTGGTCTCATGGTATCCCTCCCCACGGCAGGGGCTTGGTGCAGGATGATTCTTCAGTTCCCTTCAACCCCAACCCCAACCATGTGTTCTTATGATTACGAAGTTTTGTTTCTATTTCTAAGGTACCCAGCACAAGAAAAATGTGTAGTCTTGCCTGGCAACATCAGCCTGTCTCACTGAAATAATTAATCTGTATGTATGATAAAGATAAGAAATTCAGTTTCAAGGCCACACTGGATCTGATTCTAATGACCAGCTGTGATTTAGAAACAATTTACCTTGTGTAACAATACAAATTCTTCTGGACCCATCAGCTGGAAAAAATTCTACCCTCAAAACACCATCCCCAGAACAAAGATTGGCATTACAGATCAGGCATTTTTTCCTATCATCTTCATGATCATGTGTAGAAATAACAAATTAAATATGAAGTGCATGCTTTGAACTCTTATCACCACAGCAAAGGGAGAAAAAATACCTTGGATCTGCCAGTATTAAGAATAAAATGGAAGTCAAGCATTAAGATGTGAGGATAAATAGCAATGATGTAGTGGACTAAAGCATATAAAACACAATATATTTATAAATGCTGAGAAGCTTGTGGTTACTTGTTAAGCATTAGTATATGGTAAAGACATACCTGGAATTTGGTGCCAAGCTAAGTGGAACGATTTCTAGGAAATCTGAATGAATGGTTGAAAACTATGTCCAATTAAGGGGTCCTGACCTGTCTGCAAGACCAAAGCGTTTACTGAGGAGAGTGAAGAGTGCAATGGGTATGACATATAAAATAAAATGAGAAAAATATAATGGCATCCTAATAAGAAACGTACCATAAATTTGATTGAGACTGATTCATGCAGAATTTTAATAGGAATTTCAGAATGTGACAACAGAGTGCAGCCACTCTTATCAGAAAGGAGTGTCCTCTGTGTTCACATGAGTGTGGCACAGTTTGTGTGTTTGTGAGCACACACACCTCTGACTAAGGCTGTGCTTGGGGAAATGCTAAATCCTCTGTCCCCTCACTCGAGGCAGCCTAAAGCCAGGACCCAGTGCAATGTGAATCCTTGCTCTAAATCCCTGCATCTGCAGAGGTGCAGGTGCAGTTGGGCAGAAATTTGTTACAGATCAAGACAAAGGTAGGCATTGGGATTGTCATCAATATGGTTGCTAATAAAAGATATTATCCCAGAAGACTAAGGCATATACAAGCAGTGCAGGAGACAGTGGCCCACGTCTAAGAGCAAATCAGGGTTGTAGTGGTATGGACAAAGCAGCAGATCTTGTCCTTCAAGACAGAACAAATTGCTTCAGACACAGAGACTGGCTGCTTAGTTTCTACAGTTTCCTGGCCTAAAGGTGTTGCTGGCATCTCCACATCATTTTCCTCTGCACAAAGACATTGCCTCTAATGACTCCACTCAAGGTAAACAAGGTCAACCAAGGCTGTTCACATTAGGCTACTACAGGAACTCTCATTAAAATTTACAGCCTGTGCAGTGAATGGATGAAACCAGCATCTGTCTGTATTTGTGGTGCTGCTCTAGCACATCAGCCAGGATGGCTTGAGAGCTCCATTTCCCCAGCAGCAGCTCAGGGAGTTGGGCAGCAGCACCCAGGACATCTGTGCTGTGCCAGAAGAGACTGGCACAACAAGAGCTCCATGAGCTAACCTCGGGCTTAAAAACTGACAGCAGAGATCTTCAGGCTCTGTGGAGCCCCAGGCAGTGAGGGGCTACAGCATTTACCCATCTTGCTGGGTGGATTTTCAGTTTGTAGGGAAATCCAAGCTGTTGTACTCTTCCACTAGAACCTGATGTAACTGGACAGGGACTTCTGTCCATACATGCTCCCAAGAGTCATGGCTTGCAGGACTTGGATCAAAACCTGAAATACACTCCAAGCTAAAACTATTATAAACAAAGCCCATCTAGGAACTAGAATCCTCCAAAAGAAACAAGTTGCTAATTCTCCTGGAAATTAATAAACTATTCTCTTCTCTTCTGCTGAGGCAGACTTGGTTTCCTGAAGAAAATAATCTCCCATCTGTCTTTGACTATTAGCTCATATAATGGATCTGACAGCAGATGGAATTTGTGCCTAGAAGAAGTGCTGACCCCTTCCTGAGAAATGAATAAATCTTTCATTTACCAAGCAGACTCGATATAAATAGAATGGCAGTCAGCAAAAAGGAGGTGGTCTCCTGGGAAGATAAATAGCTGGTTATGTTCCTGACAGCAGGAATACAGTTAGAGGAAAACTACTTTCATTTATTTCACCTATAACAAAGGGGAAACAAACTAAGGAATGCTGTTTTCTGAAGCGATGTCTATCAGCCTTTGCCTAATCCATGGAAAAAAGATTCTAAAATGGTCAGATGTTCTCTGGTGTTGTAAAACTGGGCCAGACAGAATAAGCAGGACCTCTTCCACTTCCTATTATGCTGTGCACCTATTTGTAATGATTTCATGGGCTTGCTCTGAATTTTCACCAGTTCTAATAGTCATCATCCTGCAGCATGAGAGCTGACAGCTGCTCAATACTGAGTACTAAAAAGCCCAGATATTAAACAACTCTGCTTTGGCTTTGCTCTACTTTCTCTGCTTTGTCTAAGGTTTTACAGACCAGCACAAACTGTTTGAACATGTGCATGTTTTCAGTCTCTGAGATGCAGAGACAATCATCAAGCAAAACTGTGCTTAAGCCAGCTGGGGTCATACTGACAGCACTCTCAGTTGCAAGAGGGTTTAGACAAGCTCAAAATCTTGTTTGGTAGCATTTAAATTTACCAGGCAGAAGTGAGTAATATTGCATTTGAATCAACCTGTTGGTAATCACTCCTCTGTCCTTTGATTTATAAGAAAAACAAATGAAATTTTGCTGTTATGAGGTATAGTTATAATTTTTCAGCTCTCAGATTACCAGTTAATTATACAAACACAGTTACTTTTGGCTAATACAGGCTTTTCTTTGTCTTTTCTTTTTGTTTTTCCTGTGTTCCTGTAACACAACTTGAAGGTAGATTAGCCCTGAGCTTCACTCTGTGGAAATCAGTGGAATGAGAGGAAGGATAATTATCTACCTTTCTGTATGGATACATATATACAAGAGCTGTGTGGTTCAGCTGACACTCTGGGGGAAAGGGATCCATCCCATCCAGAGGAATTTTGACACACTTAAGAGGTGAACTTCATGTGAACTTCATGTGAACTTAAGGGAGTTCAACATGCCCAACTGCAAGGTCCTGCACCTGTGTCAGGGCAATCCCAAGCACGAATACAGAGGCTTAAGAGCAGCACTGAGGAGAAGGACATGGAGATGTTGGTGGATAAAAAACTCAAAATGATCCAGCAATCACACTTGCTTTTGCAGCCCAGAAAGCCAAGTGTGTCCTGGGCTGCAGCAAAAGCAACATGGGCAGCAGGTCAAGGGAGGTGATTCTCCCCCTCTGTTTTTGTGAGACCCCTCATGGAGTGCTGTGTCTATCTCTGGGCCCTCAATCTAAGAAGGACCTGGACCTGTTGGGGCACCTTTCCTGTGAAGGCAGACTGAGAGAGTTGGGGATGTTCTGCCTGGAGAAGGCTCCAGGGAGAACTTACAGTACTTTCCAGTACCTAAAAGAGCTACAATGTTGAAGATTGCAATGCAAGTTGTTTTCCATTACCATCTGTATGGCAAATTACCTCTGTCAAATGAGCAGTTTGCTTTATCTCTCTCTCTGAGTGACCACATTCACACCTCCCTCGGGAGGGGACATCTGCTGATAACAGCTATTGAATGTCACTGCATGGCTGATAAGAACTAGAACATCCCATTGTGAGATGCTCTGCCCAGAGGGAGGAGCCAAGCATTCCTACCCGGATATAATCCAGAGGTTTTGAGACACCAGCACAGCTTTCTCCATGGGATTCACCAGAGAAACAGCAGCTGTCTCTTCTTCCACTGGATCTTCAGAGGAAGAATACATCCTTCTCTACAGGATCCCCTTGCTCTAGCAGAACCACACCTGACACTCCAGGGTGTCAGGTTGGGTTCTGACTCTGTCAGTGTTGTTCTAGTGAACTGCATTGTTTATTTTACCTTTTGTTTGTTTTTCTTTTCCCTATTAAACAACTGTTATTTCCTGCTCCCATATTTTTGCCTGAGAGCCCCTTAATTTAAAATTTATAGCAATTCAGAGGGGTGGGGAGGGTCTACATTCTCCATTTCAGGGGAGGCTCCTGCCTTCCTTAGCAGACTCCTGTCTTTCCAAACCAAGACAGATTACAGGAAAAGCTGGAGAGGGACTTTGGACAAGGGCATGCAATGACAGAAAAGGACAAATGAAAGACAGCTTTGCAATAGATGTTAGGAAGAAATTCTTTGCTGTGACATGGTGAGGCACTGGCACAGGTTACTCAAGAAGCTGTGAATGCCCTGTCCCTGAGGAGTGTTCAAGTCCAGGCTGGAGCTCTGAGCAACCTGGTCTAGTGGAAGGTGTCCCTGCCCAAGGCAGGGCGTTGGAGCAAGATGATCTTAAGTGCCTTTTGACCCAAACCCTTCTATGATTCTGTGATATATTGTTCTATATTCAGATTTGTTATTAGCAATTTTGATTCCACCTAGCTTTATTTAATCTTCTTTTTTAAACTAGACTTTTAACTAAAAATCCACTGGTTTCACTAGGAGCACTTCAGTGTTCATGTAAAGAGTAGGGATAATTCTAGAAATAACTTCGTTCATATTATGCACAGTGAACTGAAACAATGTCATTCCAAACCGTTAATAAATTCAGCCCATTTCTGAGAATCCCCTTGAGTCGCATTTGCTTTCCCAAGACATGTAGACTAATAATTTAAATATTAAATAGTATAGCATTTTTATCTAGCAAACTCAGGTTCTGATAAAAAGGCAACAAATACAGAGCATTCCCATATGTGGTGCAACTTCTCTGTGTTCTTGAGAGCTGCTCTAGTCATAACTTTTTTTTTTTTTTTTTAGTTTTCCTTTAATCAGAGAAAATTATGCCCTGAGTTTCACCATTCCCAGTGACATTTACCAATGAGCTGATTGTTAGAATATTCAGGGTAGACTCTTTGGTGGGGTAGAACTGGTACATAAGCATCTTGCTATAGTCCAAACAGGAAAGACACGGGTTAGAAATTAACTACCCCAAAAAATAGAGCAAAGCATGGTGAAAAGTTAAGGATTGTGGCTTTTTTTCAATCTCTGTTTAATTTAGAATTTCTTACCATCTAATGCCATATGACAGCCTGGAAGGAGAAACTAAAACTGGCCTGATTCCACCCCTGTGGTGTATGTGAAGCCCAGGTAACTTTCACAGTGTGTTGACGTAGAAGTGATACCAAAGAAATTGTCCCAATTATTCCTCATGCAAGGAGGAGGAGAGGAGCAGAACTGCTCCTTGCCCCCGTTCCCTGAGGCATCCTCCAGTGTGGCAACGTAAACAGTTAAAATTGATAACACTCCATTGCAGCTTCCCTTTTATACATCCATTATTCTGTGACTGCCAACTATTTCTGTAAATATCTGAGGTTCCATACATCCCTAAATAGCCTGATCTAAATGGACATAACCTCATATCCATCTTCTGTCAATGGGGAGCTGGAAAGTGGTGAGAGATTGTCTCCAGAATCATTACTGTAGGCACATCTTGTTTAGGGAACTTTATTAAGTTTTCCTATTAGCAGTTCTGTCCATTGTAAAGGTCTCTTTTTTAGCACTTGGGAATGCTGGAATTTGTACAGCAAGAGATGAATGGATCAGTGCTGCTGACTAGAGATTCCCCTCCTTTCCTCCCCTCGCATGGGGAACTTCTGTGACCCTGAATCATCACAGTTGATTCTTCTGTTTTCTGCTATGGAGTTATATCAAGGAAAGCTTACAGTCAATGTCCTACCTAACAACATTTGCAGGTTTCTTGGTTAGAAAACTAATTGTTGAAAGATTTTTTGAGGTTCAGTTGCACAATATTCCTTTCATATGGGAATGGATATCCATATCATCTTTTTGTCCAACCTCCATTTTTTCAAGGGGCCTTTTTTCTCCAAATTCTTAACATTTCATTTATTCATATTCTCTCCATCTTCTTTCTTTTGTTCCTGTTTAAAAATAATAATAATATTCTATTGCAGTGCAAAGCCTTGCAGGAGTTCAGCCTGGAAATGCTTACTTGTGTGAGAACTCCGTTAATGCTGAAGTACCTTCAGTGAACATCAGCAGGTCTGTGGAAAAGAGTGTGGATAGGCACAGGTGGGCAAGGCACCATGCTCCCCCTTGTCACAGGTTAACAGGCACTGAGGATGTCCAGGGGTGGCAAACTCATTCTATCCCTGTGTAAGAGAATAGCTGAGAGATCCAGATACTCAGTCGAGTTGCTAGGAAACCTAAAGAATTTTGAAGTATGCAAGGTTACAAGGCTAATCTAAAGTTAGACTAATACTGTGTAGCATCCCCATGGCAACCAGGAGTGAACGGCATGTGAGGTGAGAGCAGAGGAAGAGATGGAATAATAATCAGCAATAAAACCTTGGCAGGGCTCAGTGTGATTATGTTATCAATGAGTTAAAACGTGCTGCTGGCCTGCTGAAGTTCAGCCTCTCTTCTGGGGACACAGGTTCTCCTGGCTGGTCCAGAGCAGATAGTGGATGGCATTTCTAAATTAAGGCTGTGCTGGCCAGCTCTGAAAGGGTTGCTGCTGAAAGGGTCAAATGAAAGAGAAGTTGACCTGAACACATGTGATGTAACAAAACTCTATTTATTATTTAATATAAGGAAGAAAATTTCCATATCAGATCAAATAATTGTGCCACTCCTCTCTAAATTTCCTGCTGCCCTAATCTGCTGTGTTATTTCCTCTAAAGCACAGTCTGCATGTGTACAGACTGTGCTTTTGCCAGTACATACACTGTCTTAGGTATGCAAACTATATCTGAAGTAGAACCTGGGTAAGGAAGTCAGTTGATTGAAAAATCAACTTTTTCCAGTATTGTCCTACAGCAGTGGGTTTTATCTGTTCATGTTCATGCTCCCATGTAACCAAGGACCAAGGCTTCTGCCTGAGCAGAGGTCTAAATACCCTGCAGACTTCAGGCTTCATGGCCACCACCATGGTCCAGCAGCAGAGCTTGCATTTTCTAGCCTCAGCCTTGTGATTCAGCCACTATTGCACATGAGCCATTACAGTGTTTCCTGAAGTGCTGAATGTCATGAGCTAAGCTCTCCTGAGTGGTAAATTAAAAAACTGGTAATGCCCCTCTCCTGAGGTTCACTCACTCAGAAAAGGTCTGATTTTTGGGGTCTTTGAACTAAGTTTATTTGAATGTTTTCATTGCATGGTAATGTTTTATTTTTTATGGTAAACTTTTATTTGAATGTTTCCATTGCAATGTTTTTCATTGAAAAGTAAATTAAAGCACTTTTGAACAGACTTCTCAATGCTAGATAATAACTGCCTTGACACTTCACCTGAAATCTTCCTGATGCTCTTCATGAGTCCTTGAGAACACAACATTGGTAAATCATTAGAGAATATCACTGTACACTGCAAAAATACTGAGGTGGATATTTCTCACTCAGCCATCATCAGTCAGTGCTTCTGCACTTTGGGTTTATGCAAACACTAAAGTGGGACAGGTTGATCCTCTCAGCTGGACCACCAATGGATGGATGGATGTGCATGAAGTTCATGAATATTCTTTGGATGAAACCAGGTAATGCTCTTTTGTGCTTCACAGCTGAGTGCTATTGCAGAGTAGAGATCTGAGCTCCTTCTGGTTTGATGATCTGAGCTGCCTTCTGGTTGCTCCTCACATCCCACTGGCACAGGCCCTACATGGGAATGCTTTCTGTTCATCCTACCTGAACTGTAGTGCTTAGCAAGTTAAATCCTCGTTTCTGCTGAGATTACACAGGCAAGCAAAGCAGGCACTGTGTAATCACCACGTGCTCTGGAATGAATAGAATGCAGTTTGTGAGTTATGGGTACTCCTGAGCACGTGAGGCATTAAGACTCCTATTTTCTGCTTGGTAAACAAGGGTTCCACAAAAGTAAGCCCAGCAAAAGACCCTTCCCAAGCTCCTTTTGCCATATAACATTAGAATATCTTAGACATTGAGTTCTTTGATTAAATGTGGATTCTTCCAATGCAGGCATCCACACCAAATCACTTTGAACTCTCATTCAACGTTTTTACAAGGTGGATCATTCACCTTAAAGCAGGTGCAAACAGCTGGTCAAAGAAATCACATTCATGATTTCACCAACTCACTGTATGTCCACCAAGTGTAATAAGAGGGTCCCAAACACTCCTGTCACAGAGCTGTAGTATAATTCTTTCCACTGTACTAATTTCAAAGATAATGAGATGCCATTCTACTAGCTAGAGATGTGGCTATAGAGAATGCTCTATTTCCTGTTCTTAAAAACAAAAAATGTTGCCAACAGCTCCAGATAGGGGTAACCTTGAACATTTTTGGCAACCTAGAATGTAAGCAAGTTTGGTAAGTTTTTCCTGCCTTGGTTCATGCCATTGGATGTTTAAAAGAGGAAACAACTGATCTGCTAATATGACAATGAGTTACTTGTTTAAGGTTACACAGTAAGACTGAGGCATAGCAGAGATCTGAATTCAGTCTCTGGGAGCCTATAGATGCCATAGAATCATAGAAACAAATGGTTTGAGTTGGAAGGGACCTTAAATGCCATCTAGTTCCAGCTTCCTGCCATGGTCCACCCTCTAGACCAGGTTGTTCAGGGTCCCATCCAGGCTGGTCTTGAGCACTTCCAGGGATGGGGAAGCCACAACTTCTCTGGGCAACCTTTGCCAGTGTCTCACTACCCTCTGAGTTCTTTGAGTTTGAAACCATTTCTCTTTGTCTTGTCACCATCTGCCCATATAAAAAAAAAAAACAGTCTTTCTCTTCTTTATAAGCCCCCTTTATAACTCTACTGAAAGGCTGCAGTAAGAACTCCCTGGAGTCTCCTCTTCTCCAAGCTGAACAACCCCATCTGTCTCAGCCTCTCTTCATAGGAGAGGTGTTCCAGCCTTCTGAGCATCCTCTTGGCCCTCCTCTGATGTCCAACAACTGCTCTGTCCTCTTCCTAACTGTGTTTTTTCCTCTTCAATCCAATGTCAGGGAAAGGTGTTCTTCCTGACAGATGAACTTTTCACTGGCTCTAAATGACCTGGAGCTTCATTGAGAGGAGGGAAAAATCCAAATTGTGAAAATACTGAGTTCAACTCAAATCTCAAAGATGTCCATAAAAGACTTTCAGCTAATTTCAGTGAGCTATAGATCAAGTTCACAATGTTTAAGCAATAAAACACTGTGACATTCACATTAGATAGTCAATGGTCCATGGTGGCACATGTGGAAAATCTCTTCACATCATAAAATTAATCTATTCCATGATGGGAGTCAAATATTTGTTACAACTAGAGAATTGAGAACTAAATAATTTTTAATGCTTTGGTCTTTTATGCTTTCTCTGAAATTGTTTATATTTTCTATGTTTTAATCTACATTTCCTATAACTCCAATTTAATACATTTAATATAGTACTAACACTGAGTAATAGAAATGCTTACAGAAAAAAAACAGACATGAACTCTTCAAAGAAAGGACAAAAACACTCATTAATTTCTTATTGAAAATAAAAAGCATTAAAAAATATTTGAATCAGGTTATTCAAAAAGACCTAATTTCAATGTAATTGAGAAATTATGCTAGGTTAGGTAAATAACAATTGACTTTGAAAAGTGGCTAATTTAGCTTGTTGATTATAAATTTAAATGAAGAGAAGTTTCCATTACAATATTACTGGATAATTTCATTAATGTTTCCAGACTTGGGGAAAAAAATAAAAGCAAAACAAAAAACCAAACGATCATGGAATTTGATTTGAAGTGCGAGGAAATAATCCAGTGACTCCTGCAAGTTTTCAGACAAATCTTGCTGCTCCAGCTTGGGATCCTCTAGGACTCATACTAAAGGCTAATAAATGAGTGATTTACTCTCTCTTTTAGGAATCTGCTTGAAATTTTAGTGGAAGACTAGGATGCTATTTTAAAAAGTTAGCTTTAAAGTATTTCCAACCTGGAAGCTTCATAGCTTGAAGATGTCATATGTGATGCACAGAGCTGGTTATTAGGTGAATAAACAGCCTATTTCAGGCTTTTGAGGACTGTTATCGAAATATTTCCAGCCCTTAATTGGATCCAAACATTTTAACCTCGCAATGATTTTCTAAATTAAAAAAAAAAAAAAGTTCTGCTTTTAATACTTTTTCCTTTTAGAAATGTTTCCTTTCTATAACAAGCTGTTATCAGGAGAGATGTCATTCCCCTGTGTGGCAATATCCTCTTCTCTTGCCTTTGCAAGAGACTTTTTGCAGATTCATTATCTACCCATCATTGTGTTTCCAGTGCACTTTACAGTATCTGGGTTTAAGGGTAATTTTTCTTCCCATTTTTAAAGCATTTTTTTCTAAATTTGGAAGCTGGTGCTGCCACAAGCCATTCTTTCATTCAGCTGCACACCCCAGGCCTGAAATGCATCCTGGCATCTGTTCCCTGAAACCTGAGCAGATGGAGGAGTCCAGGAGGGAATACTTGTACCAGCCTAAGGTAGCTTTGTCTTTTTGTGGTAAATGTTCTCCAAGAGTAAAACTGAACCCCAGAATAACCTGTCAGGAACCCTGCAGTAGCTAAGGGAAGGGATCTATAAGTATGTACATTAGTATGTATGTCTTTGGGGAGAAAAGAAACAAGTTTATATTAG
Source organism: Ammospiza caudacuta (assembly GCF_027887145.1). Taxonomy (NCBI): domain Eukaryota; kingdom Metazoa; phylum Chordata; class Aves; order Passeriformes; family Passerellidae; genus Ammospiza; species Ammospiza caudacuta. The sequence goes on from NC_080593.1 coordinate 146,244,923, forward strand.
CTAAACTACAAAGCAACTATATTTTTGAATGTATTTGTGGCCATATTGAGTAACTTTCCTTTAACTATCTTGTGATTGTCCATATTGATCACCTTAGGTTTGTGGCAGTTGTCTTTAGACAGGTCCTGAGCAAGAGAGGAGTAGAAAACCTAAACACATTTTCAGGAAAATCCAGTTAAAATATGCAGTCACACTATAAATATAAGAATAAAAGGACAATTCGGTGAAAATGTGTGCAAGGACACTGGATGCTCTGTAAGATGGAGAGAAAATAAACTCAATATTTCATCTGTTTCTTTGGTCCTTCTTGCAAAGCAAATTAGTGACCCTGTAAACCCCAGAGAAGGATGTACCATCTCTGCCCCAGATACTTGGGTGCTGAATTTTGTCTTCTATTGCATGAGGTCTTCTGAAGGTCCCTTTGGGACGACCTAACCCCATAGCACTTCAAATGTGGTTCTGTGGGTTTTTAATTCATTGAGTAGGAATCTGGGGGGCCTGAGACCCAAACAGAACTCCAGTCATTGGGAGGGACCTGGCTGCTGGGATGAACAGAATAAGGAACATCAGCATTGATGAAAGCACTGCTTGAGGAAGAGCATTTTTAGCTACATATTATTACATTTATGCTACTCAAATTTCTTTGTTTCTTTTGGAAGGAGTGCAGCATTTGCCTTCACATGGAGGCTTATTCTGAATCCTGGGAGTGAAAGGCTTGGTAAGAAGGATTTGTCTAATTGATGAGGGCATAGTGACTTCAAAGTCTCTCAAGAGTACATTTCTTTTAATGGTTTTTTTTTTCAATTGTGCACACAGAAAAAAACCAACATTGATTTTATGTCATGCATTATACAGCATAAGAAAATATCAGCAAACATCTCCTGTAAAGCATAGTACCTCTAGTTCTTGACTGAGGCACTGACAGCACCATTCAATTCAGGATTCAATTCTCTCCATTATGTACTCCTTGTATTTCTTGACTCCTTATCATCTTGCCTTTACAGTTTTCCCTGATTTATTCTGTTCTTGTTTTGTAGTGAAATAAGCATGATGCCAGCCTTTTATTGGCTGATAAGCCTTCCATCTCTCCTGACTCTCCCCGTGGGTGAGGACTCTGCCCAAGAGGAGCTCCTGGAGGTGGAGAGCCCTCACCTCACAGTGAGTGACTGCACGTGCTGGGTTATCCTGCTAAAGCTCAGGAATCCTGAAGTCATGTGTGTAGTAGCAGTTCCATTTGACATCCTGAATCTACAGTCCATCAATGCTGACAGAGCTTTAAATGGTTTTGTGAAGTTAATTCTGTTTGAGTACATACTTTGGCTTGCTCAATTTATAAGTCTCTGTGACAGAAGCCACCAGCAGTTTTTTTAAAATAATATGAATTATTTTGATCAGAAAGAGTCCAGTGAGTTAGAATGTTCTGGGAAATAGAAAACGGAAACATTGTTTATATTATTAAAGAACTAAAAAATATACTGGTGCCATTAACAGGATTTTGCTATTAAAATAATAACTTATTCAGAGACACTTTGCATTCCTAGCTGAGCAATTAGACCAGGCTTCTGGAAACTGTGCTTTATTTCAGCTGTTGTGTTGACTTGCCTTGGGAGTTCAAAAAAATTACCAGCTTTAATGTGTAGACAAAAGAAAATTAAAAAGTTTGGTAGAATCACTAAAATTTTTCCATACTTCTACTTTGAGTACCAAAGAGAAATGTAATATTCTTATTTTATGTCTGGTCACATTGAGATAATGAAATCATTTTCTGCCTGGATTTCTTGAGCTCTCTGCATTTATTCAGGTTAATTTCATCCTTGTCAAAAAGTGACATGTATGAGTAGCTTTAAGAAAACAAGGTATTTCCCTTAAATTCTGAATAATGAAAGATTTTCTGCCCACTGAATTTCATAACTTTTAGCACTGTAAAAGGATGTTATTTTAATTTTTTTTCTAAACAACACTTAAATTATATTTCTAAACTTCATCCAAGAAATTTTTAAAGAAACCATATTCTTATAGTTTTCATTTAATAGGAAAATACTATTCCTGTGTCATTTTCCACTTATAAACCTTCCAGTTCTGTTATCTTTGGAAAGGGGAGAATATACCTTTTATGGTCATCCACATAAGGAATGACAAAAATAATTGTTCACATAGACCCACATGGAGGAAAAATCTTTAGTAAGAAGAACAATTTTTGCTTGACTTCAGCAACACTTAAAATAATGTGAGATGAATTCCACCTTGGCTGCTTTCATTCAGCCCACTGCAGTGGGCTTGATCAGCCACCTCAGATTTACCAAAGAAATTGTGCCATAGTAACCTGGTCACCTCCCACAGCAAAACTTTGTCTTCTGTCAGCATGGGGAGAGCGGTGGACATTTCACCATGGACAGCAAAGCATTCCACATTCTTCTTCTGGACAAAATGTGTGACAAAATGTCTAGACACGGACATGAGATTTGTTTGGTGGGCAGGAAGATTCTAATAGGGATGGGGAGCAATGATTTTACTCAGGGTAGCAGCCTATCACAAGAGGGGTCCCCCAGGGATTGGAAGTGTGCTCCACACTTGGCAACAGCTTCCCATACGATCTGGATGTCAGGATTGAAAGGACTGACAGAACACTCTCATCGTGTTCTGATGACACCAAGCTGGGTGTTGAGGAGGACACATCAGAAAGAAGAGATCTCAGAGAGACCTTGGATAGGCTGGAAGAGTGGGTTGGTGAAAACTGGATGAGGTTTAACAAAGACAAGTGCAGATTCCTGCTCCTGGGTAACAGAACCAAAGAGCCCTTTCAGGATGGGCTCTGTGTGGATGGGGAGCAGCCTTGCTGAAAGGGGCCCTGGGGCCTGGTGGATGAGTGTCTGAACATGTGTCAGCAGGGAAGCTGCTGCAGTAATGAAGGTAAATGAAGATAAGATAAAAGAAGGTAAATGAAGATAAATGGGATCCTGGGCTGCATCCACAGGGATAAAGATTTACTTGTTGTGCCTGGAGTACAGTGTCCAGCTCTTGTCCCCACAATTCACAAAAGGAACAGTCAGACTTGAGAACATCCAGTGGAGGCAGGCCATGAAGGTGATCAAAGGGCTGAAGAGCCTCCTCTCTGAGGAAAGACTGATGGAGTTGAGTCTTTTAACTTTGAGAAGAGCTGGCTCAGGGATGACATAACCACAGTATTGCAGTACTGAAAAGGGCACCTAGAAAATGGTGAAGGCTCTGTGTTCACAGGGAGTCACAAGGAGAGGACAAGGAGCAACGAGGACAAGTTGCACAAAGAGAGATTTAATCTCAACATAGGAAGTGAACATCTTACAGTGAGAGCAATGCATCCCTGGAACAACCTCCCTAAGAATGTGGCTGAGTTCATTTCACTGGGGGTTTTCAAGATGAGGCTGTATGGTGTGCTAGAGGATCTCACCTTGGCTCCCCTTGATTGGATCAGGTGATCCTTCCAGGTCTCTTCCTACCTGGGCTATTTTATTATTGTTTCATATGGCTTTGCCTCAGTTCCTCACAGGGGTGATTTAAAATGGAATTCTGACCTACTATTGTTGAATATAAGCATACCCAGCTTATATACCATGCACATCTCAGCTGATGATAAACAGTAAGATACCACACCTGGGCCTTAAGAGAAAATCTTGCAGCTATAGGGCAGATCTAGGTATCATTAATGAATTTTGCCAGACCATTTTCATGAAAGAAGCCAGTGGCTGCTTTCTTGAGTCATTTCACTCAGTAGAAATAAGAACTGAAATTAAAATTCTGAAAATCAATAAAAACATTTTGGAATAAAAGAAGGATCAAACCTCTCCAACCATTCCACATCTGAACAGGCTCCATAGTGCTCATACTAACAGAAAACAAGCAGAGATAACTGAGAAACAGATGAAGCAATTGAAAAAGCACATTCACAGTAATTTTCCCACACAATTTTAATGTAAGCAAGAATCTTATCTATGTACAGAGCTGAGTAACTCCCAGCAAATATAAGCATGGGCAGCAACCTGCATTTCAAGCTACAGATGGCTTCTGCAGCTTTTACTGTTTGAAGTGTCATATCAGTCCTGTGTCACTGAGTCTCCAGGGTCCCAAACCTGTTGTTTTTTTGTTTTTGTTTTTTTTTTTTAATATATAACAGAAAAAATTTTCCCCTCCATTTAACTCATGGAATAAAGTCTTAAACCAGGAGCTCTGTGAAGCTGAATTAATTTGTGTCTGTGGAGCACTGTGAAGCACTGTGGGGAGACATCTCTTAAAATTGCAAAATACTTTTGCTGTTACAGTCAAACTCTCAGTGGAGTGATATGAAAAGAATGTTAAGTGTGAAGAAATGTGCACTTTGTGAATGGTGCAGACATTTACTGACTGCAGTGAGCAAGTGCTGGTGTCTACCTCATCCACTCAGCTACAGAAACAGTCATTTAGCACTAATTGCAGCTTTTCTCCTCGGCAAACAGGTATGCTGAGCCCTTCTTGAAATTCAAGAAAGAGGGTGGCATGGAAAGAGAGTTTATTTCTTTGGTGCTGACATTTTGCTGTGCTGGATCTCACAGTGCAATCACATTCTGTGAAATGTTTAAGTGGAAAGTAGCATGTTTGCTTCTCTTCCTCCATTTTTGTGCTTTCAATAAATGCAGTTTCATGATTTTGGCTATTTCTGTGGGTCACTTTTTCCTCAAGGTTTGAAGCAAATTGCTGCAAGGTTTTCTTGGCCGAATGGACTTTGGTTGGGCTTTTAGCACAAGGTCAGGTCCAGCAGTGGCTGTAGTGCTCAGTGTCTGCCTCCAGAGCTGGGGTGGGATTTGTGTACAGGTAATTCTTGGTCATTCTTCCAAAAAAAACCCCATAAGCAAAAACACAAACAAAAACAAACAAACAAACAAAACACAAGAAAATGTGGAAAAAGAAAAAACTCTGGTACTTGTGACCGTGTTCTCAAGGGTCCAAGGATGAGGGAAGAGATGAGGACCTGACTCCATGTTTCAGAAGGCTTGATTTATTATTTTATGATATATATTATAATAAAACTATACTAAAAGAATAGAAGAAAGGATTTCATCAGAAGGCTAGCTAAGAATAGAATAGGAAAGAATGATAACAAAAGCTTGTGTCTCAGACTCTATGTCCGAGCCAGCTCCCTGTCATTGGCCATTAATTAGAAACAACCAACATGGGCCAATCACAGATCCACCTGTTGCATTCCACAGCAGCAGATAACCATTGTTGACATTTTGTTCCTGAGGCCTCTCAGCTTCTCAGGAGGAAAAATCCTAAGGAAAAGATTTTTCATAAAAGATGTCTGTGACAGGTACTGAGATTGGTTAACAGTGAGCAACACCAAGACACCGATATCTCACCTACAAACAAGAACACTTTAGCCACTGGAGATGTAAAACACTTCAGGATTCTCATCCTGAGTACTTCTGCTCATTAAGAGATTGGTACCAAGCATGTGATTACCCTGATGTGGTTACCAAGCTTGATAACCCCTATGAGAGGTGACTGCTGGGGAATCCCAGGGTTGCATGGCTGCACTCAGGGCTGCTCTGGCTTCACCAGCAAGGAGGTGATAAAAGTGCAGCAGCCCCTCTGTCCTCAGCCCTTTGTGCTCACAAGGTAAAGGCTCCTACCAATCCTCTCTGATGCCAGTGACCACAATTGTGTGGTCCCCATGGACTGGGGACATGACAGCCTCTGACATCTCTTTACAGGGTCCCTATAAAATAACTGATAAAAGCAAATTTATTGCAATTTGGATCAAATTCCTTAAGTAGAGCTCTGCACTGAAAAACTGCTGAGGATTTATGAGTGAAAAACAAGTTATCTATAATAATCTGTAAACACTCCCTCCTTTACTAAGAGCAGAATTGAGCCTAAGTTTTTCCCCTTAATGAAATCTGTGTTATTTATCTTGCCCTCTGTGGCTGGACATTTTTCCTAAAACACAATAAGCTAAGGTCAGCTTTCTCAGATTCTGTAAGTGGGCTGGGAGCTGCCACTGAACTAATGACTCATTTTCTCTAGCTGCAGAACATAGACATGAACAGCAGGTGTTTATTTTTTTTCCTCCTTCTGATGTATCATTTAGGAAGAAATATGTGTAGAAGTAATGAGAAAATAATGAAAAGATAAATTCTTTAGACATGACAAGTCTATCTTGTGATAAGCTGGTGAAGAATAATGAAAGCAGCAAAACTCTCAGATCAACCAAAGTTTACAGAGCAGACTAAAAGACACAAGGACTTTCTTTCACAGTCTTTAACTACAGTAAATATCATCATCCAACACCCTTCCAAAATGATTCTGCAATTTGCCATACAACTGAGGAAGAATGGCAGAAATCCTAGATAAGAGAGGGGATTAAAGCAAAGCACAAAGGATTAAGTGACTCATGCAAGATTGCAGAGGAGATCTGGCAGAGATGCTGTGGGGTTCCCAAGCTCTATCCTGTTCACAGAGCAGAAATGTTAGCCAAGCAGGGCATGCACAGTCCTGTTTGGAAATGTTCTGGTAAAATGTTCTATTTTTCATTTTTGTAAAATTACCATTTGCTGTAGCTTTTCATATGACTACAAGAGGTTTCATGAATTTTAGCCAGAAGAGATTCTTTAGAAACAAGATGGAAATTCTAGTCAGAGTCTCACAATGTCTTCAGATATGGGAAAATTAGACCAAATAGCTAATTCAAATAATATTCCACTACTAATTAGGATGGGACAGCTGTAACAGGAGAGTCTAGGACAGTCTGGTAAGGTGTTTGGTGTGAGTGCAGATTTTCATATCACAGATTCTTGCATTCAGCCACCAGCTAAGGACCCACTTAAAGGGTCAGGTTGGTTGCTGTAGCTGACCAGTTAGTTGGATTTCTCTGTGGCTCTGGCTTAATATTGTTCTTTAAATGAGAAAAAAATATTGTCATTCTGAAATAACACAGAACATTTGTATTTTCAACTCTAAAACAGTATTTCTCCAGATATCTGTATCCTACATTTCTTCCCAGGTTTACTTTTAACAATATGCCTAATGCCTACCAGAAAATACTTTCATTAGGCACAGAATCTGTGCATGGATTTACAAGTTCAGCTTCCTGCATTTTACAATCAAGCCCTGTAGAACACAGTAAAAATGTCATGGAATCATGGAATCTTGGAATGGTTTGGGTTGGAAGGGACCTTAAAGATCATCTAATCCACCCCCCCTGCCATGGGCAGGGACACCTTCCACTAGACCAGCTTGCTCAGGACCCCATCCAGTCTTGTCTTCAGCACTTCCAGGGATGGGGCATCCACAGCTTCTCTGGGCAGCCTGTGCCAGTGCCTCACCACCCTCAGAGTAAAGAATTTCTTCCCAAAATCCAATTTAAAGCTGCCCTCCTGCACTTGGAAGCCATGGCCCCTTGTCCCACCAGCTCACTTCAGGCAGCCCATGCTGCAGATCTGCTTGCTGTGTACAGCTTCTGACCCCTCAGCAAACAGTGTCTGCATCTTCCCTGCTCCTGCAGAAACCTCAGAAGAGCTGAAAGCTTGGATAAATTGCCTTTCCTCTTCAATGTGCTCCTGGGTCATGGTGTTTACACTGTTTCTAATCTCTAGATGGTAATTTCTTTTCCTAGATGGGAAAACTTCAGTGCTTAAATCGACAGATGTGTTGTTTGTTGCTCTTGTGGCTGCTGTTACCTTTTGTTTATGCCTTTATGTTTAAGTTGGGATGCCAAACTTCCAACATCATTTCTCATGCATTTTCTGCATCATTAACTGTTTAAATTTCCTGTGCTTGGACGGCTGTTACTTCTCTCTAGCAATTCCCTCCAACGTGGCTCTGTTAAAATGCAGAAACTGTTATAAAATCACTATAGAAAATAGACCAGATGGCATCAATAACTGCTAATATACCCTCATGTTTATGCTCCAGCACGTGTCTGATGGATGGGATAAGTGCTAGTCACTGGTATTCTGTTTTGTGTCATTGTTTGCTGAGGTTTTTGTTTTGTTTTTCTTTTTAATTAACCATATGCTCCCTAGGAAACCTTGAAAGCATTTCACATGGTTCCCCAAAATACACCTGCATTGCACCTTAAAAATGGACAGCATTTTGAAACATAACTCCTTTTTCTTTGTAAAAAAGGAAATATATTGTATGAACAGAAACTGAACTGCTTTCTCTCCTGAGTTTCTATTCCTGTTTTTCGCCAACTGCTTTCTAATGAAGAGCCATCCGTTCACATGTTTACTGGTCTGAGCTGCATAGTCTCTAAAGGCGTGGTTTGGAATACATTTTTAAATCCAAACACCAGAATAATTATCAATATGACCAGACAATAGTTGGAGTCACTTTCATTGTCCAATCTCCTAAGACTGCTGACACTCCTTAGATGTTTGTGAAAGCAGTGCAGCACACAGATTGTCACACACTGATTCCCTGTACAGTCAATGAAAAGAAGCAGTCACATCCCTGAAATCTGGAATCCACAGTGAATGACTAAATGTGCCACCCTAGTTATGCTCTTCCATCATTCATGCAGTCAGCTTTCATCTGGCAGCCTTCGGTTGAAGGTTTCTGGATTTTCCCCACGGTCTCACTCACTGTTTTCTCTCACATGTACTCAAAGCAGAGAGGTGACACTCATGGCAGAGGAATTGTTTCTGGGGTTTGTGACTGTAGGTGATTCTTACAGGGAAGGGACAGTTGATCATGGCAGGGAAAAAGTCAGTTTTATGCAGGCTTTACTGATAATTTGATTCTAGCAAAAAGGTTAGAGCAGTCTGGTTTTCACTGGCTTAATGGAGATTCAAAATTATCCTAAATCATAGAATGCCCTGGGTTGGGAGGGACCCACAAATGTCATCAAGGCCAGCTCCTGGCCCTGCACAGGACAGACCCAAGACTCACATCACATACCTGAGAGCATTGTGCAAACACTCCCTGCACTCTGTCAGGCTTGGTGCTGTGACCACTGCCCCTGTTCCAGGGTGTGTTGCTTGCATTTCGTAGTGGCTTTTAGGGCAGGGTTTGTATTTCTCAGCTTCCCAAAACTTGCCTAACTAAATTAGCAATCCAGCAATGTAAGCACTGACATCTGAGCAAGTTTCTTGTGTTCCTATTACCATTAATAGAAAACAAGTCCACAGAGTCAGTGAAGCACAGGGTGAGTCATTTGGCCAAACATAGGTATCGACTTTGGGATGACATAAATAACACCCTACTCTTCATTGATCATCTAGAAAACCAAATGCATCTTTAAAAGATGCTTCTGCCACTTTACATTGTCTCATATGGTAGCTTAATTAGTGTGCTTTGCCTCCCACCTTAGTTTCTTGACTTGTGAAAGTGAGATTGTAAAATCAGCCACCCAGTTTGTGAGAGATGAAGATAATGAGTTCGTGTTTGTACAGTGCTGAGGAAATATTGTATCCAACAAGCTGTGCCTTAACCATACAGTCTGAACCCATACTGATGAAGACATACTGTTTACATGGAGACAGCAACAGAGCCATAAGCTCTGGTTGTGCTGGCAGCCCTTCAGGGTCTCTGCATGGCTTTCAACACTGGGTATTTTGTAAATAGCAGTCTTAGGGCAGATATGTTGGAAAACTTGCCTAGAGTAAAGCAGAATGTTAGCAACTGAGCTGGAATAGTGATTTTTTTTGTATATAGCTCCTGTGATAATTGCTAATTGTCAGCTATAATGTTGGTCTGTTTTTCTGTGATTCCCTCATTTGCTCCTGAGGGAATACAGATGATTCTTATGTCACATTCCTGTGTTGGCTACCAAAAGTCTAAGAAATGGCTTCAGATATTTCAGGATTAAAAGAGAGATAAATATTATTAATTTTCATTGCAAGTAAGGTAGTTTCTTCAGTGTTCTGCAGTGTTCATGTATCCAGTGAGTCAGGGTGTTTCATAACTCATCAGATACTGAGCTGATGCTTTATAGCTTTCCTATGTCAGTAGGAAAAACTGATGCTGGTTGTTAAAAGCATGGATCAGTGCAGAATTATTGCTACCCTTTATATGTTATACAAATATCTTATAACAAATCTTGGCTACAGTATTTCTTCAAGGCAGCTGAGTTTGATAAATCAGTAACAGTTGAAATCTCTGGCATCAAGACACAAAAGTTGTTCACTTACTCTCCTGGCAGAATTTTCAGCAGCAGTTAGATTGCCATGTCCTTAGAGGTGGGGTAAGATACTGTAGACATGAGATAATCTCTGAGGTGATAAAGTCAAATGATAAAACTTTACATTGTAGCCATGTATATAAAAGATGAAAAGGCATAATCCTTTTAAAAGAGTAAAACTGGCAACACAGATCTGATCTGTTGAGCAGCAGCCTGATTTGCCCTTCTCCTCCCTGAAGCAATCATGAAAATTACAGTCTCATTTTCTACAGAAAATTCTACAGGAAGGCTAAACAGCACAATCACATACTGCTCTCATGGAATAAAGAAAGGCAATCAGAATGGATTGCACAAACACATCAGGAGAAAAAAAGAAAAAAAAAAAAAACAACAAAAAAAAAAGGCCAAACCCAAAGGAAAATGCGACGCCATTTCTATTTCTTATCTGAAAAGGACTAATTACAAAAGAACAAGAAAATTTAATATTCAGTATTCAAATATTAGTTAAGTGACATTGGGTTATTAAATCTATTATTTTTTAAGATGAGGATAAGAGTCCAATATAGGATAAAAAAAAATAGACTAAGGAATTTTTCAGGGAATAGTTGTGTTCTACACAGCAGTATAGTCAGCACCCAGTAAAGAGTGATATCCCTCAAAAGTTCATACTGGGACCAGTAATAATGAATATATTCATCAGTGACATAGTGAGTGGGGTGAAGTGCTCCATCAGCAAGTTTACAGAGCACCAAGCTGGGAGGTGCAGTGATCTTTACCTGAGGGATTGGATTCAGCAGAGGCCCCTGGGCAGCACTGAGGATGGGCACCATGCAAACCTCTTGAAGTTCAGCAAGGCCAAGTGCCAGCTCCTGCACCTGGCTTGGAGCAATCTAGAAACAGAGTGGAGGATGAAGGGATTGAGAGCAGCCCTGCAGAGGGGGATTTGGGGATGCTGGTAGATGCAAAATCAGAGATGCACTGGCAAGGTGCACTCACTGAGCAGAAAACCAACCACATCCTGGGCTGCATGAAACAAAGCATGGAGAGCAGGTCAAGAGAGGTGATTCTGCCTCTCTGCTCAACTTTTGTGAGAGCCCGCCTGGAGCAATGGTGTCCAGCTGTGGGACTCCCAACATCCTTTTGGAGAAAGTTCAGAGGAAGCCATGAGGATGCTCAGAGGGGTGGAGCACCTCTCTGGAACAGACAGGCTGTGACAGAGTTGGGTTTGCCCAGCGTGGAGGAGAGAAGGCTCCAGAGTGGCCTTATTTTGGCCTTTCAGTATAACAAAGGGGCTTGTCAGAAAGATCAAGAGAGATTTTTACCAAGGCCTCTAGTTACAGGACAAGAAGAAACAGTTTTAAACTGAAGGAGGGCATGTTTAGATTGGACATAAGGAAGAATTTTTAATAATTAGGATGGCAAGACCCTGGAACAGGTTGTCCAGGAATATTGTGGATGTCCCACCACTTGAATGGTTCAAGGTCATGACGAATGGGACTTTGAGGACCTTGATCTAGCAAAAGATATCCCTGACAAGATTTGAACTAGGTGATCTTTGAAGGTCTCTTCCAATTCAAATCATTCTGTGATTCTTACATTGATTCCTGCTACAAAATGTAATTTCTATTTTGAAATTATCTTCCATGTATAACATATTGAAAACATCAGTCTTCATTATTTTACTGTAATTAGTAGTAGCAGAGTCTGAGCTAGAGATCAGTCACTGGCTCTGGGAGCCACATATTACAAATATTTCTGAAACATCTGGGAGAGTGCAAGAGATGCAACCTCCCCCCAAAACAGGATAGCAAGAATGTGGTAAGCATGACCTATGAGAGAATCAGAAAGTGAGAGTATGGGAAAGTATACAACAGTCCTCAAATATGCAAAAACCTTGTATTTCATGTTCTCTATGAAGGAACAAGAGGAAATCAGTAATGATTTGTAGGAAGAATGACTTCTGGCATGTATGAGGATGGTGACATGGAGTGACAAAGCTGCTGTCTCAATCTCTGGATGTCTCTAAAACTGCATCAGACAAGGTCAGATTATCTAAACAAGAAGATTGTCTGAACAGTCACTCAAGGACCCAGCAGTTACAGCTCTGTTCCCCAAATACATTCTCACTGTTCTGTGTGGAGAGAGCAGAGAGGGCAAGAGCTGACAGATGGGCTCTGCTCATGAAAAGCCATAACTGCATCCTGTACAGATTATCTGAGTTATACAAATTGATCATTTTGAAAACTCTCTTATTGCCCTGTTCATAGGGGAGCTGATGTGGAGGTTGTCAGAGACAGCCTCATTATGTGAAAGGCACTAACAAGGGAGGCTGGATTAGCCTGTGTTTGGAGCATCCCTTCAATTGCAGTCCAGACACTTTTCCTATAACACATGGAACAAGAAAATACATGGGTACATTCTGTCTGTAAGCAGGAGTAATTGATGGGGTAGTTTGCTCACTTAGGCTTTTTCAAAGACAGGTTTTCACAGACATTAGTGTAAGCTTGACAAACAGTTGACATTAATTTCCAGTGGAACAGAAAACTTTTTATAGGAATGTAGTTATCTTGTTTCAACTAATGGCCCCTGGAGAAGGTTTATCTTCAGCCAGTATTTCAGCTTCTGTTTTCCCTCTAAGCATTCTGCTCCACCTCAGAGTCAGTGTTTGACTCCTTGCATCTCCTTGGAAGCTTCTGAGTTGCCATCTGTTATCAGAACCCTCCTCAGCAGAGCCCCTTCCTGCTCACCTCTGCCCTAATCCACCTCTCCTTCAGGTCACTTCTCTGCCTTTAAGCACAAACAAACATATAACACAGAGATCCTTCCCTGGCTGTCTCCCAGCCTCCAGAACCCAGGGATGCAGCAGTGGCTAACTGGGGATGGCATCTTGCTGCACTTGAATGGCATTGAGGAAAAGCAAGTGTGATTCAGCTAAAGGCTATGTGGGTATGTCAGCAGTTACAAAACCCCAACTGGACAGCACAGGAGTGTGAAATGATGCTTCTTTTAAAAGTGAGGCCCTTGAGGTTTAGAAACACATTCATTAAATGCACTGGTGCCCAGAAGTTATTTTAGTTTCGAGCCTTTGACCAGAATGAGGTCACTCTACATTTGCTTCCCTGTTAAAGGAATTTGTTAATCTTGAAATATTTATGCTGAGCTTTAACAGTGTTGCTTTAGAGGCTGCTTCTTTTGTGGCACAAAACTTTTTATGTGCTTTATTTCTATGGGATAGATGCATCAGGAGAAACCAACTGTGGATCTGGTTATTTGTGCAGGAGAATACATGGAATCAAACCAAATATCTCTGCCTCTCACATACCTACAGAAGGCTGCTCCCAATTCTCCACCCATAATTTCTTCTACCTAAGACCATGAATAAAATCTCTTCCCATGTATTTCCTGGTAGATTTCATATGAAGATTTAAAAAAATTATTTTAAACACCTTAAAGAACATAAAGAAACGCAAGCTGGATCTTCTTTCTAGCATGCCTTCACCTGAAACAGAGCACACTTCCATTGAGAAAAAGACCCTTCCAACTGAAAAAGAAAACAAGAAAATTATTACCAAATGGATATATATATATATGAATTTGAAGAAGTAAGACACTGACTGGGTACAATAAAATCCTTCCTCGTTTCCTTAGGAGAGCATAGGAAAAAATAGTACTGAGATCAGTGACAGCTCCTCGAGGAAGGTGGTGACATATTTTGGAAGGATATGTGGAAACAGACAGTGTAAAAGGCCGTGGAAGACAGGTTTTATGAATAAAAAGAAGCATCAAATTCCACTTTTGACACATACCTTCTGAAGTTCTGTGAGTTTGTGGCTCTCAAATAGCCCAAGAATAGACAGTCATACTGACAGGTCTCAAATGGTCAATTTTAAAAACAGCCTCAAATCTACTTATTGTGACATGACATTCCTATCAGACCCAGCTATGCCTTCTATAAAATATTTATTGCTTTTCTGCTGAAGACTAGTAGAGCAGCAGCTTCAAAACTTTTCAGTCCTGGATGAGGAATTCAGAGTGCTTCACACTAACTAATTTAGCTTCCCTTTTGCCTAAAGCAATAAATATGAAATGCTCTGGACAAGAGATATGTTCTAAGATCCATCATGGTGTTATGACTTGAAGTTGCAATTTTCAAGGGCTGGGGAAGGTTTAATCACCAAGTGAGACCTTATCGCACTTACCCAGCAGCAAGACAGTTGCAGATCTCAGATGGAAACTTTTAAAAGGTGGTTTAATTCAGATGAAAAGAATGATTTTCCCAATCAAGAGAGGCAGTGGCATTTCTCCTAACATAATCAACATCAGCTGCCAGATCAGGATGCACTTTCCTGGAACACTGTTTCCTCCCACCAGGTGTTGCTATGTGAAGATGAGAGGAGAAGAACATCCCTAAGGAGCAGCTCCTCATCTCCTGATTGCTCATTCTGCAGTAGCCCTCACTGACAGATCTCCTCTCCTGTTTGTGAAAGGAGGCAGGTACACAACCATAAAGAAGAAACCACAACTTTCATCTCAGAACTGACAAAATCAGAGTGACTTCAAACTAATTCAGACCGTAGGGGTGAATTCTTGGCCTAAATAAAATCAAGAATAAAATTTATGCTATAACTTGGAACCTCTTGAAGCAACAGGAGACTTTCCATGGATTTCAGTAGGCTATGATTGGAGAAAACAGGAGAAAGGAGAAAAAAGCCTTATTAAGTAGATAAAAAAATGTAAGTGCTGAACAGGAAGACAGCCTGTCACAGCCAGGTGTTTAGCACAGAGCAGCTACACACACACAGGAGTGGTCAGCATAGCTGTCCAAAGCTCTTGCATGAAATTTTATGGAAGGGGCAAGGTAGAAGTTAAAGGGTTCTGAGGCAAGACATTTTCCTTTCTCTTCTGTAGAGAAGAGAAAGGAAAATGTCTTGCTGATTAAAATTGAGCACAATTGAGACAAAGCAGCTTAGTACTCGCTGAAAGATTACATCTTTAGGAAATGGCCTGCTCTCTATACATGCCATTTCATCTTTTGCCCTCTGTTGCCATGACCTGGATAAAGATGTGATTGTTGGGAAACACCTCTTAGCACCCTGATATGGTCCAGAGGCAGATCATGGTGGTGAAAGCTCTGCACCAAGCCCTGTCAGAGCCCTCTGCAATCTCATGGCCATTAACCCTGCCCCAGGGGTATTTCCTCTGCTCAGCTCCAGCCACTCCTCTCCCATTGCCAGGGAGCCATTGCCAAAGCCCACTGCCACCTGCTTGTGTGACCTGGCAGCTGCCCCAGGGTTCTGCTGCCTGCAGCATGGTAAACGTGGTGTGAATGTGGTGTAAGTGCATGGTAATTGTGGTGTAAATGTATGGTAAATGAATGGTAAGCATGGTGGCCCTGGGCACAGGGCACACAGGGCACATACCTCCTCAGCACAAATCCAGAGCTCACAATTTTTCTTGCCCAGGCTAACTGGACAGCATGTCAATGGCCAGGCAGTAAGCAGCCAAAAACATAGATGAAAAACTGCTAGACAGAAGATATTACTGCACTAGGAAGGCAGATTGATTTGGCATTTTGCACAGCTTGGACATCCAAACAAAAAATGCAGTTGTTTTTACCTTGATTTCAGGAAAACAAAATGTCAAGAATGTATTTTTTCACTAAATTTACCTCCATCTGAGTACCTGTCTATAGTAGCAGCAAGACCCTGAACAGGGAATAATGAGCATTGACTCCATGATTGCAGGAGGCTGATCAATTGCTTTATTCTAATATACTGCACTGTACTATACTATACTATACTGAAAAACCCTTCACCCTTCCCAGACAGTCACAACACACAGACATGGATCCAATTGGTCAGTGAATCCAAATGCCATCACCAGAGTCCAATGAAGGAATCACTCTTTGACAAACAATCTCCATAACACATTCCACACGTGCACAACAACAGGTGCAGCAAATGGAGATAAGAATTGTTTTCTCTGAGCTTCCTCACAGCTTCTCACAGCTTCCCAGGAAAATACTGGGAGGGAATTATGTCTCTCTCTGTTGAGAGGATATGTGATTACCACACCTGCTGTCACTACTGCTTTTTTCCTGTCCTCATCTGTCTGAAACATTCTTATCTGAAGTCTTCTCTTCATTTATCCATAGGGCACTGAATACCCCACAGCCCAGATTTCTCTTAGACTGAGCATTCATTCAACACACATTATTAATCCTGTTATGCTTGTGAATTCTCAAGCAAGTCTAAAATTTGCAGGTTTATAACAAACAAAAAACCCCCACCCAAACAAACAAACCAAAAAGCAAGAACACACACAAATACACAAAAATCCATCCACAACTTTTCATGGCTCAGAGCTCAAAAACTGATTCTACTGAGAAGGCTGAGAACTCAGGAAAGGCCAGGGGATCACAAGTAATTGTGCTACAGCTATTTAATGAGCTCCCAGTCACCTGCCAAATCACAGTAAATTTGATATTTATTTTCATATGCTATCCCACCTACTGTGCGAAATGCATTTTCTGAAATCACTATTTGACTTGTTAAGTAGTTAGACCACTTGCAGATAGCTGTTAATACTCTGAGGATGTTTATTTACAATCAGGTCTCTCTTCATTTAAAATGTATATATGAAAAGCAATAGCAAAACACTGCTAGATGATTCACATTGTTTCTCTCTGCTTTTCATGAAGGCCTTGGTGAAAAACAGAGCAAATTATCAGTAAATTTCCCATAAGAATTTGAAATTAACTTGTTTCATCTGTGCTTATGCAAGTTTCATTCTCCTTTCTGCAAATATGCAAGTAATTGCTTTTTACTGTCCATGGAAAGTGAATTTAGAGATGCAGTTTTCACATGACAGTATTTGTGCTGGCAATGATTGTGTCCATTCAGGAGAAAGAAATGTGAGTTACCTGAGACAGCAGCACAGCTCAGCCTTTGAATATCACAAATCAGTCTGTAAAGCTAAATATCAGGTAAAATAGTTATTAATTAGGCTATGGTAGCAAGTTCAGATTGGAGAAAGTGAGAATCTGTCTTTCTGTATTCTAAACCCAGAAAATAAGTGACTAAATTAACATATTATTCATGTGCACTTCTCTTCAGATCTAATTGCTGCCCTCTTTACATGTCTTTTTTATGCAGGATAGTCTAATGATTATGAATAGATAATATGCTCTTGGGGCAATGCTTACATGGTTTCAGACTTGACTTCCTGGAGTATAGGAAGAGGTGGCAGATTAAACTTTATGGGCTGTGGTTCCTTCACTCTGTGTGGGACAACACTTAAATGACATTTTCCCAGGCACTGGAATCAAAGGCATGGCGCTTTGGGAGAGAAAATTGCTGTGAGCTGTGAATTCATGTGAAGTGCAGTGGCATTTGCGAGAGGGGCACATCAGATCCCATCCAGTATCACACTCCGTTGATCCAGGGGGAGAGAGGCACCGTGGTGTGGCTGTGCAGGAGCTGTGCCCAGCCTACAGGTGAGCAGTGTGTCACCTCCTGTGCTCCTCTCACCTGTTCTCACCATGTCCCCTGGCCTGGCAGGTCCCTGGCTGTTTGTTTGCCTTGCTGAATTCCCTGGACAGCAGTTTATATGCATACCGAAAACCAAATTAAAAAACCCAAGACAGACAGAGTAATTCTAGAAGGATATTACTGCACAGGGAATGTCATTGCAATTTTGTCTTTATGAAATTATGGACCTATATAATTTATACTCAGAAGTGTGACGGTGTTCACAGCGGTTCTTGGATGAGGGGAGAGACGAAGGATCTGACTCCATGTTTCAGAAGGCTTGATTTATTATTTTATGATATATATTACATTAAAACTATACTAAAAGAGTAGAAGAAAAAGTTTCATCAGAAGGCTAGCTAAGCTAAGAATAGAAAGGAATGAATACAAAGGCTTGTGGCTTGGACAGAGAGCCCGAGCCAGCTGGGCTGTGATTGGCCATTAATTACAAACAAGTCTGTGAGACCAATCACAGATCCACCTGCTGCATTCCACAGCAGCAGATAATCATTGTTTACATTTTGTTCCTGAGGCCTCTCAGCTTCTCAGGAGGAAAAATCTTAAGGAAAGGATTTTTCATAAAAGATGTCTGTGACACAGAAGTGTGAGGGATATTGTAGATGACCCATCTCCTGTTAGATCCCAGCAATGGAGCTTGGCATCTGTCGTGGGGTGACAGCCTTTATCCCAATATCGTGTGTTGTGTCCGGCAGCTGTGCCTTTTCTCTCTTCCCCCCCGGCCGTCTTGCCGCAGCGGGGCGGGGAGGGAGGAGTGAGTGCGACCGGGCACTTTCGCTTTTGGCTTTTGGCTGCTTGGCTTGGCTTGCCGCTGCTTGCTTGCTTGCTTGCTGCTGCCTCGGCCCCTAGCTGATAGCTGCTTTTTTCTTTTTTTTTTTTTTTGCTGCTTTCTGCGCTGTTTTTTTTTTTTTCTTTTCTTTCGTTCCCTCTTTCTTACCCTCCCCTGAAGATACTGGACCGGCTCCGGATCTGACCTGGGACGTCCAGGACCCCCGGAGTCTGCAAGGGAAGCTCAGCGCCCTCCACAACACTGCCTGGTTTCTTTCCTTTTCTTTTCTTTTGTTGGGGAGTGTTCTTTTGTTACTTGTCAATAAATAGGTTTTGTTTTTCACTTTGCTCCTCCGAGAAATTCCTTCTCGAACCCGGTATTGGGGGAGGGGTGGTTGGAGGTTTGTTTTTTTTTGGGGGGCTCCCTTTTGGAGATTTCCCCTAATTTGTCCTAAACCAGGACAGTGTATTTTTTTGGTGGTATAGTGGTTAGCATAGCTGCCTTCCAAGCAGTTGACCCGGGTTCAATTCCCGGCCAACGCACCAAAAAATACACTGTCCTGGTTTAGGACAAATTAGGGGAAATCTCCAAAAGGGAGCCCCCCAAAAAAAAACAAACCTCCAACCACCCCTCCCCCAATACCGGGTTCGAGAAGGAATTTCTCGGAGGAGCAAAGTGAAAAACAAAACCTATTTATTGACAAGTAACAAAAGAACACTCCCCAACAAAAGAAAAGAAAAGGAAAGAAACCAGGCAGTGTTGTGGAGGGCGCTGAGCTTCCCTTGCAGACTCCGGGGGTCCTGGACGTCCCAGGTCAGATCCGGAGCCGGTCCAGTATCTTCAGGGGAGGGTAAGAAAGAGGGAACGAAAGAAAAGAAAAAAAAAAAAACAGCGCAGAAAGCAGCAAAAAAAAAAAAAAAGAAAAAAGCAGCTATCAGCTAGGGGCCGAGGCAGCAGCAAGCAAGCAAGCAAGCAGCGGCAAGCCAAGCCAAGCAGCCAAAAGCCAAAAGCGAAAGTGCCCGGTCGCACTCACTCCTCCCTCCCCGCCCCGCTGCGGCAAGACGGCCGGGGGGGAAGAGAGAAAAGGCACAGCTGCCGGACACAACACACGATATTGGGATAAAGGCTGTCACCCCACGACAGCATATTTTTAAACTGATGCATTAGTGAGTGTCACATTCAGACAGCCATCTTAAATTAGTAGCTGTGATTAATATAATTAATTACCTACCATAATGTGTGCCCAAGTTTTGGTAGGACCCTTTCGGAGAGGGAGATCACTTGATATATTAGCTGGAAAACATCCAGACAGTTTATATCTAAAATGATTAGGAAGTAATAAGACACATTTCCTGCTTTCACAAATAATTCTGTAATGAGGTTGTAGAAAAACAATGAAGTTTACAAGTAATAAATCAAAGCAATCTTAAAGCTGTTGATAATTGCACTGCAAATAGAACCTGGAAATATTTTCTGGTAAAGAGTCTTTGTCATGACTGAGCAATACAGCTTTGAGGACTGACTATTCACTAACTGAGGGAACAGACTGGTCAAAGGAAGAGATGATCCTTTGGTGGATTTGACACAATACTGCTCATTGGTGTTTTTACTTCTTAAAATGGCTTTTTGAATAAGCAACCTGAAAAGGCTAATTAAACCCAAATAAAAATTATACCTTTTCTCATGATCAATCTTCACCTTGTGACACAAAAAGGAAACAAAGAGTTGGTTTGCTCAAAAAAATCCTATCAGCTCCAAAACCATATATTATTAATACATTTTCTTTCTCAAGAAAGTCCAAAATTATTTCACCCCTTCCCCTTCTTCTAATGTTCAGGTAAGCAGCAAAAAGATTTCTTTTCTCTGCCTTAGCCATGACTCCAACAGAAATTTCTTACACTTTGGCACAAAGTGTAAGATGCATTTTATACTCCAGTAAGAAGTATTTCAGACAGAACAATAATTTCTCCATCATATTAAATTTTCACCAGTCTCTGCTGTGCTGCACTGCAAGCACACATTGTAACCTCTGTGAAAAAGAGGAGGCAAAAGTTACAAAGGGATTATTTGATAAACAAAAGCAGGGGATGCACAAAGGTTATGCTGTCCTTATGAGCAGTGTAGTAATGGCAATACACTTCTGTTGATAATTTTGAGGTAACAGAAATAGGGCAAAATACACAAGTTTTTAACAGTCACATTCATGCCATGAAACAATGAAGCAATAGCTCCCATGGTGCTGCCCCAGATGATATCTCCACTGTGCAGGATTGTAGGATGAGGTTCTGGCCCAGTCCTGAATTCTGTTTACAGCCTCATCTGCCTCCTGACAGCTCCAGTGCTTTTTAGCTGGTGGGGGTGTCCATAAAATAATGTACTGGGCATGAATCTGTGTGCATATGTATAACACATTGTAGAATAAAGAGAATGATAGCATTTAAAGAAAGAACAGAAAAGGTTATCCTTTGGAAAGATAGAACAAGCAAGACAAGACTATTTATTTGTTATAGCCTGGAAAGCTGGGAATATTGTCATTACCTAAACAACCTTATAACTTCCTCCTGCAAACCCTTTCTGTGCTCAGGCCAGCTGGAAAAAACCTCTCAGAGGGGTGCTGTGCTGGCACGCAGACACACAAAATCTCTGATAGCGCCTTCACTAAAGCTACATCAGTGTGCAGGTATATGGACATTTGATACAAGTTGTATCAGTTTGTTGTAAATCTTTACTTGGGAATTTTGCTGACTCCATCCAAGCTCACAGAACATGGAAATATGGTAACAAATGAGCTCAAATAAGAACGTGTAGGATGAATTGCAAAGTCCTTTACAAAAAAGTGGATCCTTTTTTTACCTCCCCACACATAACCACTAAATATTCTCAACCTGTTGGTATTATCTGCACCAAGAATGGCATCTGCTATTGCTGTTTTATACCAAATGTTCTTCTAAACCTGCTAAAGCTTTCTGCTAAAGCTTTCTTCTAAACCTGCTAAAGCTTTCTGCTTTAGCAGTGGCATGCAGCAGGGCTGTGTTTTGGCCCTGCTGCATGCCACTGCTAAAGCAGAAAGCAAGGAAAGATGTTGTGAGGTTTATAAAGTTCCAGTGAGGTGAGGTGTGTTGTCACTGAAGCCAGAACCACCTCTGTGTGTGACAACGTGCTGAGACTAATAATTCTGACTTTTGGTTGCTTACTGTGTGCTAAGGACATTATTTCATTGCACAATTGAGATCATCAAGTATGAGATAGCCTGCTTGTATTGGACCAGGTTATTTGGGGTCAGATTGCCTGACAGAGTGTCCTGTCTCCAGCAAGGATCAGCCAGTGGATACAAAGGAAGGAGCAGAAGAAAAAAGCAGGCATGCAGTGATTCCTCTCCAGGGTGCTCTGCAGTCTCCAAATCACTTCTAACTCACAGATTTCTTGGAAAGTTGACAGCCTCCATTAGAGTTGGACTCCGTGAAGTTTCCCAGACACTGCATCCAAACTTCTGGCACCCATAGCATGCTGAGAGAGGGAGTTCCCTGTTCCCACTGGGTCCCCACTAAAAAGCTTGTTCTCACAGCCCAAGCAGTTCTTTTCCTTCTTATTGCCATCTAGAAGCTCAAACTTCAAACAAGCTGCAACTCTAAAGAAAGGAAAACAAATTCCAGATGACCAATAACCCATGTTTTGAAAACCAGAGTGCCCAGATTTCTTTTCCATCTCTTTCTAGCTCACCCACATGTCTCTTCTGGTTGTGAGACATTTGAATTTTAACTTCCCCAAGGATGACAGACCCATTTCCTAGAGCAGGCTGCCAAAATCTGTCCTTCTGCCAAACCTCACCAGCAGCAGGCTCCTTCTTGCTCTACCAGAAAGCAGCAACTCCATCTTTCCTGCTCTTCCACATGACCAGAACTTGGGAGGAAGGCTCAAGGCACCAGGCAGGACTGGTTCAGCCCAAACTGGGACCACAGGTACCAGTGGTACTGGTGAGCTGCTCCCAGCTGCTCCATGTGCAGACAGCTGCCTTCTTCTGATGCCTGCAGCCAGACTGTGCTGGCTGGTTTTTTTGTCAGAACAGGTAAAACTTCCATCACATGCTAAATGCCAGCAGGACAACTGGTTTTAGAGATGCTTTTCCACCGTTTTCTGCTTCTAAATTTGTATTATGATAAATATTTAAGTGCAAATTATTTTTTTCCTCCTTTGATAAAAAGTAAACTGTGAACTTCCTGTGAATGAAAAACAATGTAGTGATTGAAAATAATTTTAACAGATGACTCATAAGTCTACATTGGTTTTTGCATCAGCAAATAAAAATTGGTCAGGAGAGATGGAAAAAAGTACATTGAAGTTTAACTACCAAATGCATCTTCCAAGCCCTCATTGCCAAACCCTTTTCAAATGAAGTCTTTTTCATCATAAATCACCCAGCTATGTTTTGCATTTGCAAACTTTTTTAAATTAAAAAGCAGAATAAAAATTGAATAAGCACTCCTAGTGACACATCTCAAGAACAAAGGGCTCTCCAAAATGCAAACAATTAGAGAAGTCTAAGTTATGTAGGCATTCACACAAAGAGAAAAAATCCCCCAAAAAACAGTGAAGGAGGAATTATTGTGCCAAGGGAAGGTTTTTCCAGCTTTTACTTATTCACTGTTTCTCCCTTATGGACTTCTGTTGAAACTCTTGTAATTCATCAGCAGCCTTTTAGCTTAGGGGCTCTTTCCCATAGGACTCTGGACTTGGCCAAATTGGACCAAAATGACCCATTAATATGGTCAGCTATTGTCTATGTTCTTCTGCTAAGATTTGCCAGTACTGACTATTTGAGGTGAATAGTGAGTGGATGGGGTGACTTAAAGGTTGGCTAGAATACTGGAGTGTTACATATTTTCTCTTTTAAAAATATTTTCTTCTAATATTTGGAAATGAGAAGAAGGGACTCCTTCCCTTTTCTTTCACATTCTTTCTTGAAACTGTTTCTTCTCTTACTTATTTTTTTGTTCTCCATTATGAAAATAATGCATCCTAGTCAGCTCAGGGAGAAGGGGATGTCCCATCTTTAGAAGTCCTTGAGTAAAAAGTTAAAGGACATGTAGGAAACACAAACATAAAGAAGTTAATTTTTTTGCTCAGGATTGTGTCAATGACAGAAGAATATTTAATGAGGATCAAACCTTGAATTTCTTTTGCTGTGAACAAATTCGTTTGAAACAATGACAGCAGCTGTTTTATCTCAACCAAAAGGAGCAACAGGATGGAGTCAGGTATTTTATTCAGCTAACACAGACCCCTAAGGATTGACCAAAGAGTCACACAGAGAGTAAATGCTGCTTATTCCAAGGCAATGTTTGCCAAAGAAATCTGAATTTGCTCCCTTCACAGAGCTTGTACACTTACTTTTCTCCTGAGCCCAGATTACTGAGCAGGATTCACACAGCTCCTGAGTAAAGCTTGGTGCTCATGGCATTCATCCAGCAACTCCCCAGACAGAGTCCCTCCTTAGCAAAGAGCCTTCATTGCACCTTTCCCACATATTTAACCACCAGGATGTATCAAATGGATCATCATGCAGCCAAGCCTCTGTTGGAGCTGGGTCACTGTGCCAGACCACAGGAGGTGGATAAATGCTGAGTGGTGTTGGGGCCATGTCCCTCTTTCAAGGACTATTTATGCTCTTCATATTGGACAGATGTTGGCTGTCTCACCTCCACCACTCTGCTACAACCTGCTGGCTGCTGGATTTCCTGAGGACCTGAATCCCTGGGTATTGCAGGCTAGAAACCTCCCAGAAGATCAAGTGAGCCTTTCTTAGGAGCTGCAGTGGGTACTCCTCCCACCTCTACACTGAGCACAGAGTGTACTCAACACCCTTCTTCTGTGTTTTGTCTGTGGTCAAGTATTCTTTGGTGTTACTGCACTGTCTTTTGAGAGGTTTCCTACTGGTGGGTTGATAGGAAATGAGAGGGGATTACCTGGGCAATGGCAGCAGCACATTGCAATGAACACAAGAACCATGAAAGCTTCTGACCTGCTGCAGTGTGGACATCTGGCTCTGTTCATCCAACAGGTCAGGCTGTTCCAGGGATCCTAGCATGACTGTACCTGCTCAGTGTCCTCTGCAGTCAGCCTGGACCCTGCCTCTGTCATACCTTAATGTTTCTGTCACAGGTGTCAATGGGAACTTCTAGACAACAGTCCAATGATTCTTCCCTGCCTCTGGGCTGTCTGTATCTGTGGGGAGAACATTCACCTCTACAGGAGGCAACTGTGAAGTTCTTGGCTGTGGTATTTACATTCTCTGAACATGATACTTTCGCCCAGGGTTGTTCTCCTGGGAAGCTGGAAGGCAGGGAGAAACTTTAGAGAAAAGAAGAACAATTTTTATCTCATTTGCTTTTCCTGTGTTGTGTTTATGTAGAATGTGTTTGGAGATTGTTTACCCACAGGTGATTGTTTGATTGAACTTTGGTGTGAGTCATTTTGACTCATTGGCCAATTAGGGCAAAGCTGTGTGGGGACTCTTTCCAGAGTCATGAGTTTTCATTATTATCTTTTTAGCATTCAGGAAGTATCTTTTCTGTATTTTTTAGTATAGTATAGTATAGTATAGTATAGTATAGTATAGTATAGTATAGTATAGTATAGTATAGGATAGGATAGTATTCTTAAATATAATATAATAAAGTAATAAATTAATTTTCTGATAAGATAGAGTCCTCCTCATCATTCCTTCCTTCATTGGTGGCCCTGCATTTACAATACTTGGCAAACTGCCCTTGCTTGGTGTGTGTAGCATCTCTGAAGTTCCCAGATGTGAGAAAAGAAATCAGACCTGGAAGTGAAAGGCTGGAGCCAGACTCAGAACTGGGACTTCAGCAGAACTTCAGCAGGATCGAGCCAGATTGGCCCCAGGAGATGAGGCTGGGAAATTCACCATCAGGATGGTTGTTGGCTCTGGGCATCAGGCCAATCTCATTATCTTGGGCACAGTCAAAGAAGATGAACTCACAGACTACAAACCTTGCACTGCAAACCACTTTCACAGCTCTGCTGTACTAATTATGTTAGTATTGGTTTCCCTTTCAGCCTAAGCAATTGCTGGTCCTGCCTCACGTGGCTCCTGAATTCCAGCTCCTGCTCTCCTCCCACAGAACCCTGCTGTTCAGGGACCTGCTCCCTGTCCACAGCCACTGTGCCCATGACAGCAAGGCAGGTGCTTGTTTTGGTGGTGGGTGAAGTTGTTTCCATACACAATTGATAAAGGGCTCTGGGATGAATGACAAGACACTCTGTTTGGTTATTGAGGCCAATCTCTGGACTGTTTTTCCAGGTTCTATAACAGCTTCTTCTCATAAAGGGCTGGAAAAACTTAATCAGCTGAATAATTAAATCCATATCAACAGGCCTGCACCAGTTCAACCTAACTATGCTAATAATGCTCTGGATCAGCACATGGGGAAAGTCTCAGAAACTGCTGGTTTTTTCCCATCAACTGCTGTTAGAAAAAAGGCTTATTTTCAACTGCCTGCTACATCCCTTTCTCTCTCCCCTGAATAGCCTTGTTCCGCTTCCAAGTCACAACATGACCAAACCAAGAAACTGCTTCCTTTGCTTTCCCCACAGCCTCAGGAATTAGGACCCACAGAGGAACAAATGCAGGAGCACACAGACATCTTTAGGCACACACATGAATCCATCTTTTTAGACAAAGGATGGCACACAGTTATTTTTTTGTTGTCGAACTAGACTCAGTACCACAAAAATTATCTCATGAATTAGGATTTAGAAATCACCACATTATTAGTTTTATTTTAATTACCAGCACATGTGTCTGAAATAGTTTTTGTTCAGAGTCCCACAAGGGCTATTTTAATGGTAGCTGGACAAGAGAAATACAAACCTTTCCAAGGAAAAACAAATGTTAGGGAGATTGTCTTCAACACAAGAGATATCCCTCTCAGACATGCAACATTTGTGTTTCTTGGGTTCTGTGGCATCCAGCTGCTGGCATTTGCTCAGGGTAGGATGACATTGGTTCAAGTCTCTGCCATGCACAGCCCAGCAGCAGGATGCTCACCTCTGTCATGGGTTAAACAAAGCACAGTGTGCCCACTCCTCCGAGGGCTGAGACCCAGACATCAGGGCTGCTTGGTGGATGGAAGCTGCCTTGGAATGAAATTGGAGTGCTGTCTCTGTAAAACAGAGCTCTAGGCTGACTGCAGTGTTTATTCGTTACAAATAAACATTGAGAATTATTTAAGGTGGTGGTTAAAATCTCCCTAGAACTTGAAATGAGCATGCAAGATTTCTTTATGGTCTGAGGAAAGAAGATCTTGTTCTATTGATGTCTTTAGATCAAGGATTTCTGCTGCTCTCCCAAGGACAGATAAGCACAGACCATTAAAGTGTCTCAGCTTTGTTTTGTAGTAAATATTGTAATAAAAACTCTATTTCAGACTGGAGGCATTTGCTAAGCAAGGGTGAGGAACATCGATCTGAACTACTTAGCTAATCAATACTTCTTTTGCATGCTTATCTGGAAACTTTTGATCCTCCCAACTCCAGCTCCATTTCACCCATTACATTAAGAAAGATTAAGCTTGGATTTATTTTTATAAACAACCTGATTAAGAAAAAATATTTTTGCCTCTTTTTCAGTACTTACATACTGAAAAAGAGGCAAAAAATATTTTTTTCATACTTACATACATACAAAGTTCATAAAACCATCATCTAAGTAACATATTTGCATCTGAGAACTGCATTTCTGCCTGATGGCTCAGTAAAGCAGCATGTTCGTAATGCAGATAACACATTAATTACTTTAGGAACTGACAGCACATTCCTGCATATTTTGCAAACTCTGAAGTCTGTTGTGCTGAGTAGAAGGATGCAGTGTTTTAATGGTTTCCACTACAGATTGCTGGATCAGGAGGAAGCAAAGGAGACCTTCAGACAGTGGGAAGGAAAAAAGGTCACAGGCCTTAGTATTGTTGGGAATTTCAATGACCCCAATAGCAGCTTCCCAGTGAAGGGCAGTGGGGAACCCCAGAGTGATGCACTGGGGGAGTCCCTGAACCAAGGGAACCTCAAGAGGGGAGTGGAGAGACCCACCAGGAGCCACAGCTGAGCACCAGGAGAGCCGTGCAGGGCCAGCAGTGACAGCAGGCAATGCTTCTCCCCATGGAGAATCCATCCCCAGGGAGTGCTGGAGCCAGGAGCAGCGCAGCACTGGGCGGGCAAGAGGGGCACTGCAGCTCTGCCAGCCCTGCCAGGCAGAAATGGTCTCCAGAGGCACAGGTCCCTGTCCCCACGGATGCAGCTACACAGCCAGAGCTCAGGGGGAGCATCTGCCATCCCAGTGCCAGCAGGAACACCAGCAGATCAATTCCTGCCTCTGAGCCTGGGGTCAACAGCAGAATTTGGGTGTTTTTTTCTTCATGGGTCTATCTACATGACACCAGACCCACTGGAACAGATGTGACACACCAAGGGGGGAAAAGGAACTTAGTGCAAAAGTGAGCAGGGCTGATCAAAAGAACTGTAAGCTGGATTTGAAGGGGAAAAGAGAGAATATTAGGTTCACTAGAGATAAACCTCTCTAGCAAGGTGGCACACAAATGCTTGAGGGGTGGTGTGAGGGTGGGGACCTCCAGGCTGAGCTGAGCACACTGGAGCCATCTGGAATATCCCTGTGAGGACGTGCACAGCTCCTCAACCATCACCATGGGCCCAGGGGATGGAGATGCAGTGGCAGCAAAAACGTAGGGATGATTCATGGTCTCAGTTCAGGCTACTTGCAGGAAAGTAAAGACATTGCATTTTGATAAGGGCTCTGTGAATTAAGAGTTTGGATTTGGCTGTCAAGGGGATGTCATGAGTTCACCTCACATTTCAGCCCCATGGTGTTTACTGTGGGCATCACTCCAGCCTGCACTGATCCACCCACTGCACCACTTTGTTATTTCTCAGTGTCCACAGGGGATTCAGACCAACAGTGGAAATGAAAATAATTACAGGATGAGGTTTTGAAGGGTGAGGAGAATGAATATGAGACCTCATTCTTCACTTACATCTGTGAACTGCAGAAAAAGTTGGTGAATTCACAGTAATGCACTGCCCATGGCCAAATCCAACAACAGGACAAAGCATAGTAGAATAGATTCCCTTTTTTTTTTTTTTAAGATATACTTGGATTTTAAGCTTTTAAATTTCACAGGTTTCATAAAACTGACTAGTTCAAGCTTTTGTTGGCAGTTTATTTTTTTAGGTTGCTGTAGATGGCAATGTCTTTCATAAATTATCTTTTTTGAATTTCCTCCTAAGCATTTTTTCTTTCAAAGCTCATTTCAGTACTAACAAGAAAAAACCAATGAATTTACAACAGAGAGTTTTAAATAAAAAGATGGTTTTACACAGCTTTTCCAGGTCAAAATGGACAGTCAAATAATATCACTGTGATGTTACCTTTTTAAACTTTAGAAAAACTTTAAGGAAGACTAATAAATGCATGCTTAGCAAAAAACCATTAAGTAGGCATTTCTGAAAAGGGAGGAAGTAATGAGTTTGAAAATATCTCATTATTATTAAAACATCCATCCTTATTTGAGTGGGAAGGAGAATATAATAATATTTTATGACCTAACTCCCTAAAAAGAAATTAAATATTCTGAATACTCTAATACTTCAAATAAAACTGCCTTTGCTCAAATATTTTGTGCTTTTCAGTGGATAGGGAATATCCACTACATCTCTTACTGCAAATTCTGTCATAAGCTACATTTCAGTGATTTTACTATAAAGCCCATAATTTACCTTTAGAAAAACTGAAGGTAACCTGGATCATAACAAAAAGGAAACAAAACAAAAATGTTACAACTCTAAACTGAACATGGACAAACAGCCACTGGTCAGTTTCTCCTATGATATATGCTCGCCAAAATGAAGAGTTATTTCCCGAATGTATATTTAAACAAGGTCTAATTTTACTAAAAATCTAGGATCATTTGTATTGAAGTTTGAAGGAAAATAGAAGACCCATTCCAGAGGATGTTAAATTATTCTGACATTTATTTTTCATTTGAGGCAGAGTCCACAGCTTCTTCTTCTAAATTTTGTATTTAGAAGTAATAGAAATGTTTTCTTCCAAAAAACCTAAAATACTTTGCTCCAAACACAGTTTATTCCATTTGATTAATTACATATATAGATTTGAAGTAAGTTACTTTTAGGTGAAAGGAAAAATATTATTCTGAAATAATCTGGACAGAATTAAAGGTTAGGGAGATGCATTCATTTGTGAGTCAGGGAATTTCTCTACAAAAATATATTTCTGCAAAATATCGCAACACAGCCATTTTCTTGTGGTAGATTGCTTCTGCTGCTGATCTCCAAAGTGGCTGCAGTTCTGTGTGTGATGAACTGCTTGCTCAGTTTGCTTCTCTCCTTTGTGCTCTCAGTCCTCTTTGCAATACACAGCTTGTCAGAGTGATTCAGAAAGTGCCTCCTTCCCACTTTATATACTTAAAAGCCCAGCATAAAAATACCCATTAAAACCCAAATAGTATTAATCTCTCACTTCTGTTCTGAATCCTAAAGATGAAAAGAGGAAAGATGTAATTTACCCATCGTCTTGCTTCAACTTAGGGTTAATTATATGTAATTATATATAAATCAAGAAACATTTGTCATTTTTTTCCCCAAAAAACATTCAGTGATTGAGACACCAGAACTCTTTAGACAACCTGTTTTCTGCATTGTAATTAATTTTTTTGGTGCTAGTTTAAAGTTTTTAAAAGCGTCTAATCTTAAACACTGGAAATTTCCCTTGTTTGGGGTTTGAATCCAATAGGTCTTCCTTCCACAGATCCCAGTCATGTCAGCAAGCAGGTTGTAGCAGGTTGTTGCCTGTTCTTCAGGCTGGCCTGTTAAACACTTAAAAACAGTTATAGATTGTCCATCCAGTCTTCCCCTTTCAAGGCCAAGTAGTTGTTATTTATTCAATTATTCTTTGCAAGTCATGTTTTCCAGATCTCTAATTATCATATCTAGGTTTTCACCATTTAGTCCATGTTAGTCTCCTGATTTCTTGATGCTGAAACCTGGGCTTTGAGCTTCAGAATACACGGAATACATGGAATACATGTTACAGGTAGTTTCTTTCAAGTGTCTCACATAGTATCAGCAATTTTTTACTTCTTTTTTTTTTTTTTTTTACTTAATTTTAGAGCCTTTTGGGGGTTTTGGTTTAATTTTATTTTTTTTTAGTTCTTGAGTGATTTGGGGGGGATTTTTACAGAGTTTTTCATGGGTGAGGAGTGTTGGGGTTTTGTGGTTTTTGTGGGGATGTTTTAGCAGAATAATACTGTTGGATCTTATTAATGTCATCAAATTAGTGAAGTTGCTTTTTCCATATCCCAAACTTCTCTGAATTCCTCTGAAGTTTGTACATTGTTCTGAAAAAGATGTGTGTTTCAAAATCATACCACATGATGTGCTATGACATAACATCTAAAATCAAATCTCTATTCCTGTAACATTCTTCTTTTTGTACCTCCAAGTGCATTTATATTTGCAGGTTTTTTCTACATTGGAAGAAAAATAAAATAAATTGAGAAAGCAACTGCACTAAGCCCTTTTAAAAATGTCCAAACCTGCAAATGTATCTGGGGAAAAAGCAAAGGAAGTATAGACAAGAAGTAATTACTCCAAACACTTTTAATAAAGGATGGACTTATTTGTGTGAAGAAAAAAAAAAAATTCATGCTCCATTAGGTTGCTATTAGAAACCTCTCTCTAAAATAAAAAAAGAGATAAAATCTCTGAACAATTTATTAGAATTGTTGACATCTGTTTAGGCAGAGGAATTTATAGAGATCTGAATGTTGAGAAATTTTTGTTGTGAAGCAAATAATGATGACAATATAATTTTCTCCAAACTTTTTGGAATAAGCTCTAGACAAATTACAAAGAGGACTCTTTCCTGCACAAGGACGTCTGAAACACCAGTAACCTGGAGAGTCTTAAAATATGTTAGGGGAGACAGCAGAAATGCCAACACCCTTTTGTGCTCAGGAAATCAGACCTTCATCATGTTTCAGTAGCTGAGGTGATTTACCACGGAAACAACCTTACAAGCACCACAGAGATTTCTTCACCACAAAACGATGTTCATGTTTATTTCCCATTAAAAACATGACTTAACTAAAAAATAATAATAATACTGTGGCAGTCCTCTGGGTAGCAGTGGGTTACAGCCATGCTGAGGTTAGGCAGCCATGGGGAGAGGACACTGGAGAGGTCCCACTCTTTTTGGGAGCTATTCCAAGGAACCATGGTCAGAATCCAGTGATCAACTTAATTTACAATTAACGATTAACTCACCTAAAATGAAAAGGCAGGCTGAGCTAAGAGAAAGAAAAACAATGCTTCATTTTTCAGCTCAGCCCACTCTCACCTTTACCTGCCTTTCAAAGTAAGCAATGAATGTAGGGAAGGAAGGTTTTCTGTCACTCTCTGGATAGGGATGAGGAAACCAAGGCTTTGGTTTTGCTGGGAAATCACTGTGCTAAGGTGGTGTCGTGTTTGTAATGCCATGGACACAACCCTGTGCTGACCCAGCTGGCAGCATCACAGATGGCAGGAGCTGGATTCACCAAAACTGGAACTCTCCCAGCAGCTGCCTTGTGACACCCTGCCTGTACCATGAGCACTGCCTAAATCCCTTCAGATTTGGAGATGGGAATAGACTGCAAAAATTATTTAACCCCAAAGCTGGAAAACTCCCCTTCCCACATATCACCAAGATAAATGACGACTGCTTTAGAGAGGCCTCTTATTTCAGATTTTTCTGTTTCAGCTGTGGTTAGATATTACATGGTTCATTTCACCAGCACATCTATAGATGAACACATCTCCTGAGCAGGCAAGGATGCCTGGCCCTCCTGGGGCAGGTGTGGCCCCTGTCCCAGCAGGGACAGCAGCACCATCTGCCCAGCAGGGCCAGGCTCTCCCTAACTCATCCATGCACAAACAGTACAGTCATGAAACTGATGGGTGAAAGTCTGGGATAAAATGGAAGGAGGGCAGCTCTACACAGCTGTAAATCACTCCCCACCCTGCTGACACGTGCACTGGATGGGATTTAATGCAGGGATCACCTCTCTGCAGAACCCTGATCCAACAGACAGGAGTGATTTGTCCCCTTTGGTGAAGAGTAGGATGGGGAAAAGCAGTTTCAGGTTTGTAGACAAGGGAATAGTAGTGAGAAAGCTGGAAACTGCCCCAGTGAGCTGGATTTGATCTCCATGTCTTCACAGAGCCATAGGAAGAGGTACTTTGGTTAGGCAATGTTTTAGGAGGGGATGGATTTATTGCAGCCTAACTGAAAATGCAGAGTAGGTTTTGTGTCAGTGGGAACTGTGCTGCTCAGAGACAGACACAGAGGGGGAAAAGCACAAGCTCTGGAAAAACAAGGATTATACCATTACTCTGGGTATCCCAGAATTGCCCTGTCTTCCTTTACCTGCAGTTCTCTGTGCTTCCTCACTGTCAGAGGGAATTGTGTCTTAAAATTTCAGAAAGGTTTATGCAGACTAAGCCATTAATATTTGTGAAATACTCCTGTAATATGAACAAAAAAGAGAAATGTCCGGACAAAACCTAAGTGGGGCAAGCTTTGACTGATACTCCTCCCACAGGGCTGATACCAGGCATTTAGGAATGACTGATGCAGAATATTAAAATAAATGCTATATTAATGAAAACATACAAGGGACAGAGCCATGGCAGACCATCACAGGGATCAGCCTACCTCAAACAGTTGCATTGATGATGCCAATTTACATCAGTGACAGAACAGAATAATCTTTTTTACAGGATTCTGGCTGAGACAAGTTCTGCATCAGGGAGAAATGAATATGCACAGAACTGCTCACCAAGTAAGGTACAAGCTGGCATCTCTGGAAGCAAATTTGCAAGTATTTGTTGGCTTGCAGGCAGATGCTGCCTCTGCTGCTGCTCATTCTTTTGCCATGCAGTGGGAGAGGATGGAAGGAACTTTCTGAGCCCAGGTGAAGAACGGCCACCCAGCTCTTCAGCAGGACAGGGGAGAAGTGCTGACTCTCAGAGAGCCCCCAGTGCCTGAAGGTGGATGTGGAGGGGAGCATTTGCACCCTGGCTGTTCCCAGAAGAGCAGCACAGGGCAGGGTGTGAGTGGATCAGAGCTCCTGAGCCTCCTGCCCACCCCATGGGACATTACCATTCCTGTCAGCATCTTTGCAGCCGCACAGGGAGAACTGGCAGGAATGTCAATGTTTCAGTGCAGCTGCAAGGAAAGGCTTTTGTTTTGTAAACACAATAATCAGGTGTGGCAGGTGTGAGATTTTTTTAAAATTTGGCCTTAACAGAAAATTCTGAACATTGATAATTCAGACTAAATACATTTCTTAGGTGAAATTTCTAAAGAAATGAGAATGCTGCTTGTCTATCAGTTCTGTCAGACCGTACCAGGCAAATTTAAAAACAAGTAAAACCAACAACAAAAAAAAAAGAAAACAAAAACCCCACAAACAAAAAATTAAAAGGCATCTTTTTTTTTTTTTTTTTTTTTTTTTTTTGCAGAGAAGTCTAAGGGAATCACATCACTCATTCTACAAAAAAGATCATTACAGGGATCAAAATGTTAGTGGAAGACAAGGATCTGCAACAGCTTCAGCACTCTTAATCCTCTTGAAAGGATAAGTGTAGGGTGCCACAGGCAGGGGAGATGATTGTACAGAGAATGTGCTTTGCAGAGATTTTGGCAGTGAGACATGTGGGAAGAAGCAAGGAAGAGGGAAGACAGAACGTCCCTGTCCTGCAGCCATTCCAGAAAGGAGAGTGTCAAATTGATTAGACACGAAGTACAAGTGGCATCTCTGTTTTACATTTTCTTAGAGCCAGGTCCAGAAATATCACCCAGGTGGATTCATACTTTGCTTACCCTTTCCAGAGACTGCTTCCAAAGATATCAGCCATCCTGGACATTTTCCTTTGCAATGCTCTGGGTTAGTAGCTATGAGAGTCAGAACATTAAGAGGAGCCCATTAAT
Source organism: Ammospiza caudacuta (assembly GCF_027887145.1). NCBI lineage: Eukaryota > Metazoa > Chordata > Aves > Passeriformes > Passerellidae > Ammospiza > Ammospiza caudacuta. Next base: position 146,279,452 of record NC_080593.1, read on the forward strand.
TTTGCTGGTCTGTCTATGGCTGTTAATTTTCATCTTCTAGAAAGCAAATGCAAGCTGTTATGGCTCCATACAGCTTCAATGCATATACAACATATATCCAATAAATGAGCCAGATAGCATGCACAAAGAAGGAAGTATAATCTACTAAACCAGCTGACAAAACAGGTGTTGAAAAATTTCACACCTCAGATTAACTGGTCTGTGTTTATTAATTAATATGAAATATGATTAGCAATAACATAGAATGTAGAATCTTTTTCTGTTTTGCTTCTTAATTAGTACAATAAAATGTTAACTATTAAAGAAATTTATGTCCCAGCCTTATTGCACTGGAATTTCCCACTGCTGTGTTGAACACTGAGAAAAAAAAGCTGTGTGGTAATTCTGCAATGATCTACATCCTGAATAATTCAAAAGGGAAGTTCACTGTATGCCTGCAACTCTGATTACAGTGAAAGACAGTGGCACTAGACTGCCCACTGATTAAAAGCATCTCCAGCACCTTATTTATAATTAGAGACCTGAAAAGAACAGTGCAGGAAAATGTGTAAGTGTTCCTCAAATATCATAGAAAATGCTGGGCCTTTGGAGTGATAAATGACCTGACCTGTAATTCAATCTTAGCTTTCTAATGATCTCATTGATCAGTCCCATCTCCCAGCTGTGATGCATGATATCATCTGAACCCTCTGCTATTGAGTTATGGCTTTGTTATAAATCCCACATTACCCATTATCCTTACATTGAATATACTCTACCTTATTACAGTAGCACTCAACTGCCCTGTCAGACTTGAGGGGCTATTGGTTTTCCTGTCAGGAATTCTGGTTCTCAGAGGATTACAGATCAGCTAGGAGAACAGACTCTGAGCTGAGCATCGCTGCCTGACCTTAGGAAGAGGAGGATGAGATTGGGATTTGGGTGATAGCCTTGGCCTGGCAAAGAGCTTGTGCAAGTCCTTGCTCACACAGGCTATACACACAACCTTGCCCAGGGCATTTAGTGGTCCAGGGTGTGGCTGTATCCCCTGGCAGACTGGGGAGCAGAGGGGTCTGAACCTGCTCCTGGATAGTGAGCAATATCCATGCAGGGCTGAACCCTCTGATGGAGAAGGGGCCTGGCTGAGGCTGCAGGAGCAGCTTCATTGTGCCTGACTGTCTGTATTTATATGGGGAAGGTGGGGTGGATCAGGCTCCTCTTCTTTGGGAAAAAAGGATATACTGGTAATAACAGTTCTTTGGCACAGGGTGAGTTAACAGAACACCTTAGAATTCCCAGTGGGATGGAGCCCCCTGCACACACTTCACCATTGTGCTGGCATTGACATGGGAAATGCCATCAGTTTAGGAGGGGAAAATGCTTCTCAGTGCTTTGGGCTGCATTGCATGATGCCATAATGGGTCTGTGTTCTCCAAATTGGCCCAAACTGGGGCACAGCTGAGCAGGGCCCTATGTAAGAGCTGCCCAGGGAAGGGGCTCCTGAGACTCCAGGCTCCCTCCTTGCCCTCTCCAAAACACACAATTTCTTGGCACTGCTGAGGGCAGTGGTGGCTGAGCTCTGGACTCCTCAGGTATCCACAGTGCTAAATTAGAGGTGTGCTGTCATTTCCCAGTGCAGGGAGCAGCAGGAGGGGCTGCTCCAGGAGGGACACAGCCAGGAGAGACCAAGCCCAGGCAGACCCTGTGCCTTCAGCAGCAGGGCACAGAGCCCAGCTCCAGAGTGACACAACCCCTGACCAACAGCCCCAGGCAGGACTCTGGTATTGCAGGGTCCATCAGAGAGCAGTCAGGGGTAGCAGGATGTGGGGCTGGTGACAAACTGCTTTGTCCCTTACTCATTTCTGTCTCTTGGATGCCACCAGTCTCACCTTCTAACCAATCCCACACAACAGCATGGCCAAGGACCTTCTTCTCCTTTCTCTCCTGTCTCAGGTCAGCTGTTCTGCTCCTGCCTTTGGTCAGACTCCAGTAGAAGGTCAGTGTGTGTCTGAACATGATGAGGATGTGCCAGACTAGGAATTAAACCCACTGAGCCAAGGAGGTGTTTCCTGCTGTGGATCTCAGAAGGCTGAGCTCACATGGGCTGTGCTGAAATGGCTTGTCATGCCTTCCAAAAGCAGGAGCTGAAAAGAACAGGGCTTGCTCTTACTTAGCACACTGATGTCTTCTGATAATGCCTCTGAAACCCAGTCTCTGTCTGAACTGTCTCTGCTCTTCAACAGAAAAGCATGTTACCTTTTTTTCCCAAAGCATAGTGATTAATTAAACTTGTCTGAGTCAGTTTAATTCCTCTTTAAGCCATTTTTCTTATTTTAGAACATATGATTCTGGCATTGTGACATTTTAAAGTTCAGTGACAGTTTGGGGGTAGTCTGCTCTGAAGAGTCAAGGTGAATTTTCAGTGAGCAATTCAATGATGCTTCAAAGAATTCTCACCAAGGTACTTTAAAAAGTCCAGTCAAAAATAAATTTTAAAGTGGTGTCCTAATTCCAGCCATGAAAATCTTAGCCTCATCTGCAGAATGGCCTGGATGCTTACCTCTGTGCATGGGATCAGTAAAAAAAGGTGTAAGAAAAAAATCATTAGGACCTGTTCAGTGCTTTGCAAGAAAAATCTATGAATGATAAACAAGTACAATGGATATATATATATTTTTCCCCATAGCTGTAGCTATTAATTCCTTTTTAATTTGCAGTGCTCACTCCTTGACTAATAAAGAAAATTTATTTCTGCTAGTGAAAACTGGTATCTAATCCTAATTTTTGAGTCATCATAAATGTTTATCCATTCACCCGCTGTAAGCAGACAGGGCAACGAGTGAGTTACTTGCTCACCTTTACTGATCAGCTGATTCTTCCTAGGGAAAGACCAGTTTCCTTTCCTGAAAAGATCATCAGTAAAATTGTCAGAACTTTGTTATGTATTGAGATCAGGCTGGATAGTTCTGTGTATTTTGTTTTCAGTCAGTTCCACCACATCCATCTACTTTTAGTAAAGAAAAAAATCCCAGCACATTGTGTACTCATTTGTATGTGCTGAATCTAGTGGAAAAATGTGATAAGGTGGGAAGGAAAGAATAAAGTAAGATTCCCAGAGCCAGCTGATATCACTGCTAATTAAAAGAAACATCATTAGTTTCCCTGTTCTGTAAGTTAGGTGCATTTAATAATGTGAAAAGGAAAAAAAAAAAAAAACAAAAACTGACGCTGTTTTCACGAATCACACCTTAAGACATGACTTTTCTTTAAGGACACATTCCAAAAGCCATTAATGAATCTGCATCAACTTCCGCAAACTTTGGTTCAAACCTGAGAAGTTTCCAGTTTGCTTCCAGCATCGAGTGTGAATGGTGCTCATTAATGTTCTGGGTAAAGACATCCAGCTCCATCACTTAGACCTTTTATTTAGGTGTCCTCTTCTAGAGATGTGTTTCAGTGGCTGCAGCAGGGGCTGGGGCCATTTGGGATGCCCAGCAGCTCCCACCTGGGCTGCAGTGTTGGTCCAGAAGGGCACAGCTCAGCCACTGCTCTGTCAGCCCCACGCCTGACCCACAGGAGCTGAGAGAGCTGGATGCAGCCTTTGGTCCCAGTGGCTGTGGTGGGACCTGGAATGTCTGACTCACATGTGACTTTAGGCATCTAAATTCATTAGTTATGAGCTGAAGCCCTTCCCAAGTTTCTACCTGAGCTCTGGAGAAATCAGCAGAGTGCACAGCTCTCCTGCATCAGTCTGAGGGCCACATGAGGTGTTCCTCATCTCCAGAGATGGAAACAGAAACAGAGGGTGGCCTGATGTTACCTCCAGGGAAGCAAAAATGCTAAAGGGTAAAGGCTGGGTAGGGTTAGAGTTGCTAGGCTAGTTCAGAACATTGCAGAGAAACAGAAAGTTCTCTCAATACTTCTGATTACGAGTTCATTTGAAGGCAGGAAAACATTCAGGATGTACAAGACGTGATGTTAACAACAGGCAAGCTTTGTGATCTGACAAAGGGTAGGAATGGTGCTACAGACCTTTTAAATTGCATTTCCTTCCTGACAAAGCCATTACAAAGAAAAGCTTCCTAGTGATCTGTATAATAGAGGAATAAACTGAAATGTGTGTTTCACCAAACAGGCCCAGTAGCACTGGAGCTGAACTGCCCCTGAGGACAAAACAAGATGCCACACTCTTTTCTGGACCTGTGTAGTCACACCAACCAATGCAAATGCACTGTGACAGCCAGACAGCCCTAATCACCATCACAAAAAGCTGTCACTGCCACACATTTATCCCCTGCTGACAAGCCAGATTCAGGTCCTCTGGTTACTGAATCCATTGCATAGTCTGCTTCAGCAAGATAACAAAAATGCCAGTAGGAAGTGTGAAAGGAGCTGCCCCATTTATCCATCCCTGTGAGGCACTGAAAAACTGTTGCTTCTCTGAGGCTGGAGGCTGGCTGGGGAGGGGAGAAGGGGCAGCCAGACAGGTTCCTTTTGGAGCTGTGCTGAAACTCAGATTAACACCCATACCAAGGATAAAATATGTGAAGCACTCAGTGTGTCTGTTTTATCACTCGTGAATATAAATTAAAGAGTTTAAGTGGTCCTTAAATAGCTATTTGGACTAATATTTCTCATTATAATAGATTACATAACTGGCTGCTAGGAAGCCAAACTGTAAAGATTATTAAAAGCCCGAAAGCATTCAGCTCCATTCCTTACATTTTTTGTCAATTGTGTGAATGCTTATCAAAGCTGGAATAGAATGAAGACATCCCCACAGACACGTATTTGGTAACCATTAGATAGCATATGAAGCAAAGATCCATGACTCCTTCTCCAGGAGCAGGAGCAGGTAGAAAATGATGTCAGAAAGCTGCATTTTGTGATCAAGCACCTTTCCTTCAGGGATTCCTGGTGACACAAACCATGGAGTTCTGTTTCAGTCTGGATTATGTGAGCCTAACCTAGCCTATGCTATTAGACCTATAAGTGAGGTGTATCTTACCTTTAATGCTCTACAAATCAAGACACCAGTGTTACTTCCTAGTTTATTCTCCTAGCAGTGACTCTGTGGGAACAATTAATTCTTTCTGGTTTAGGATGTGTTATCCCACATCTGAATTCACCACAGTGTATTTTGGAGCAGCAACTGCCACCCTTGCCAGACAAACCAGTAATCCTCCTTCCCTTCACAGGACAGCCTCTCTGAATATAGGTTTAGAAGATAAATGCAAAAATGTGTCTTGTTGTAAGATTAATGTCTAGGATTGGGTAAGATTGTTACGTAATTTCAGTGCCTGGCCTGGCAGATTTGTATGGGAACTGGGTATTTAAGAATGATCATCCTGATGAAGTTTTAGAAACATGAAGGTACTCTAGAGGAAAATTTGGACTTTTGCATATAAAACTATGCATATTTGATGCTCAATTATGTGTAAAACACTTGCCCAGAGTGCAAAAAGCAGAAAAACCTGGCACGTGCCTCGTTCTCAGGTTCTCTTCACCCAAACAGAGCCCAGTGATTGGGCACCCTTGAGTGTGTGGAGCATGGTCTGACCTACTTAGCTCCAGAGGGCAGCTGAAACATAGACAGGTAAAATAAAAGAGAAACAATAGCTCTTGCAAGTGTAGCTGCAATCGTGGGGTTCGTAGCTCTGTGGCATCCATAGTTGCCATGGTGATGCTACAGAGCACAGCAATAGGTCCAGGTGTAGTTAAGGTTACCAATTTCATTCCATACCTTTGGATTCTCGTATCTTTGCCCTACAAATACTCCCACTAAATCAGGCATGTACAATTCATTGTGAAGATATTAATCTGAATCTGTTCCATTTTCACAGTGCTTGAAAATAAAGCAAAGCTCACCTAGAGGATGAAGGTTTTATGATTGTTTACAACCAGCCAGCTATTTCCTTTTTTTTTTAAAGTTAAACAAGATTTGCTTAATCCATTTTCCAGCTGGGTTAGAGGAGATGGAAAATATTGTTTTGCTTGAAAAAAAAAATCAGATGAACCTATAAACAACTTACATGCCTTTAAAAGGCACATTATAAAATTGTTTCAGTATAGGACTGCAAATTTAACTTGTGCATGGGTGTCAGAATCTGTAAATGTCATTTGATATTCAGTTATCAGTCCTGAATACTCCCTTCCCACTGAATTCACAGCTGTATACCTTTACCCCAGTGTGCATAAGGAACAAAACCACAGAACACCTAATGAAAACTAAGAACCAGAGGCAAAGCAATGCAGCAGTTACACAATCTTCTGAGCACAAAAAGCTGCCTTTGTGTGCACCTATCCCACTGTTTCCATTGTCACAGTACCTGCCAGCTTGGTTATAAATGAAATAAAGAATGAGTCCATCAAGAACCTTTACCTGTAGCATCAAACACGAGAATGAAGCAGAGTTGTTTGGCTAAGAGAGCTCCCCTGCTCTGTTTGTGACAGCCAGTGGGTGACAATGCACACCCCTAGTGAGATTACTGCTATCAGACAGCCTTTGAGCCACCTGCCATCCATTGTTCACCTGTTAGCAAAGCCAGACCTGTGCTGTCACTTGAGTACAGGAAAGCCACTCTCTCCTGGTCCTGGGAAAACTTCTCATTACAGTGGTGACAGAATCATCTCAAGGAGAGGAGCTCCCTGACAGTGACTGTTTTCTTCAGTGTTTTCAGTGCAACTCAAGGGAAAGTGAGAAGAAAACAAAAACCTGAGAGATGATAGCAGGTGCAGTTAAAAGAGTCCAGGACAGCCTAAGATTGTAACAAAAAGAAAGAGCACAAAGGGCTGAAAATACCAAATAGCCCTTCAGAGAGCTCAGTTCCTTCCACCTGCCTTAAACAGACCCTCTGTGGATCCCAAGTCTGCCTTCCTCTCCATGAGGACATCTCTGTGCTCAGCACCCTCCCTGATGATCAGAACAACTAATCAGAACTAAATCAACCACATGCCAACAGATCATACTGATGGGGGAGTTTATAAGAGCCCCATGCTCAGTAGTTTTCTTTCTCAGACTCTGTCCTGAAGTTTGCTCAACTTTCAGTGCTCAGTTTTCCCCGCTTAGAAAATGTGGAGGGAGCCAAACATGAGGTAGCAGATAAGCAAGAGAATTTACTACTCCAAATCTGTGATAATTTAATAATATAAGAACTAGGTCCATCTATGGATAAAAAAAGAAAAAAAATTGAAAAATTGTATTGTTGGTTTTACACTGGCACAAGTGGGAGTTGGAGTAGGGCACAGTCTCACCTCCGGGGTGGGTTGGAAGTGGACATCCAGAAGCAGCACACCCATTCCTCTTCCATGGATTCAGATTACTATCTCCATACCAGTTTGACACCTCTTACTTCTACTAATTTTTCAGCGGCTACCCCAGTACTTTCTCCCTGGCTCTGCTCCAGCTTTCTTGTAGCAGAGGAAAGAGGACAATAGGAGACACTTCCACCCTGTCAGAAATATTTTTTTCTTACTGGGATGCAGGTGCCAAGCACCTACTCATCTCTGAATCCCTCTGCCTGTAGAAAGCTGAGCCTTGTTCATTGACTTTCAGATCTGAATACAGTAAGGAGATCACAGACAGGAAAATTTGGTCCTATTCCTGAGGTGGATGCTATAATATACCAGTATTTGTGACATTTGAGGGTTATTTTAAATCTGTTTCCTCAAGTTTTTACCAGAAAGTGAGTGTTGTATGATGCATTTTTTAAATTCATTAATTTTCACAAATTTACATGCTCAGCAAAGACTTTAACTAAAGTCTAAGAAAGAAGAACTTTGAACAGAGATATTCATGACATGAGGCTTGCATCAGCCACCATATTACATTTCCCTGGAACATGGAAACAGAAAGCTCAAGAGGTCAGTGCACACTGTATGAGTTGGGTATCCTGGACTTACACAGATCCTTATGGACAGAGACCTGATTGCACAATCTGTGCATTTAATTGATTTCTTGGACCTTCACAGTTGTCTGTATCAGAAATTGAAATGTTTTTTGTATTTTTTGCTTGTTTTTCAAGGGTCCTGGAGGAAACTCATTCTGGCTTATGACAGACCCTTATGAGTATGGGTTATGTAAGAAGCAGAACATTCACATACAGTGCTGGGCAAAATGTAACAGGTCTTTGCTGCCAATTTCCAGTCTCTTTCCTAACTTTCTCAGGCCAAGCTGAGCCCAGGCTCAGCTCTGGATAGAGCTGACTCAGCTTTAAATACATCTCTACACTCCTCTGTTTGGCTGCAAGCCAAGCTCAACTTACATAAGGAGATGTTGCTGCTGTTCTGCCCTGTTCTTTGCAGAAGGATGACTCAGTCAGTCCCCTTGTTTTGTGCTTCACTTGTACAGATTTTGTAAAAAAGCACATTTATCCTCATTATTTCTGCAAAAGGACATCAAACTGACTTTTAATTTCACTCTAGCTGATTGACCATGACTGCTCTTGCCCCAAATGAAAATTGGGAGTGCGTGCTACATCCAATGGTTTCAGGCACCTCGTTTCTCTCCCTGGAGCTCCAAGCCACTGAAGCAATCAAGTGGATATCTGGATTTGATTTAGGGTTCACTCCAGGCACACACACAGTCAGGAGGTCCCTGTTGAGGCTGCAGCAGGGTAACTGTAATGGGAGCTGAAACAGAGAAGATTTCTCAGTGCTGGGAGCCAAGGCCCCTGGCCTGGAACGAGCCCATGGCATGCCAAACCACAAATGAACCTCTGCAAATCTCATCCACCACAGTGACCCTTTCCTCCACAAGACTCCAGAGAGCTGGAGCTGAGGGATTTCTGCATGGCAAGGCTGTGGCTGTAGATCATTAGGGAAGCATTAAAGGGGTTATTTGGTCACACACACAAATCAGTTGATTAGAAGCTGGACACAAATTCATTGCCTTTGTGATCCCTCAAATCCCACATGGTTATGATTGCTTTATTGCCAAAATGAAAGGTCAGATTGATTCTTGGTGTAATCCTTGTGGTTAAGAGCATGCAACCCAAGAGTGATTTTGGCCCTGGTTCTTTGCTAGTGGCTAATGCTTTACAGCAAAGGCAGTGCAGTTATTTGTGTTTCCAATACTCAAAGAATGGGTTTACATGTGTGCAATTCAAATGTACGCTATTTGAAGTACACAAAATGCTTATTCACACAGGACCAGGCTTTGGACACTTCTTTAACATCAAGACAGAAACCAGTTCTGTGGAATTGCCGGGAGATCTGACAATAAAAGGCGTATCTATGATGGAATAAACTTGATTATCTCTGTGCTTTTGCCAAGGAGACATTACAGCTTACAATCCAAACTATAGCTAATGTCTGTGCAGAAGAATATTGTTTTCTGTTTCCACCATTTAAAAATAGTTATGCCTCCCTCTGCCTTATCCCATTCTCTCTTTCATACTGAAGTTGGTTTTTTTTCCAGTGGAAGGGTGCATAGAATTGATCCAGCATTCAGCACAACTGAGAGCATGAAAACCTTCAGAAAGAGACTGAAATTACAGAAGCCTATTTCCTTCAGTGCTCCTCCTTCTGATTCACTCAATATTGCAGACATAATAAACTTTTATGCTACAGATGTCTAAGAAGAAAAGCTGTGGAAACTGCAGAGCAAAACAACTTGTATAGAAGGAATGTAAAAACCAGGGAGAATTAACAACTCTTTTCAGTTTAAATACATTGATAATAAAAACATATATTCATGAATCTGCTGTATTGCTCAGGCTGGAATGGATTTGCTTTGTGAATATCCCAAGCTTTGGTGTTTCTAATTTTTCTCAACCTGGTGTTGGTTGCATACCTATGAAAAGGAAGGGCCTTGACAGTCTCTTGGAAGAACTGTTAACTTTTGCTCATTTTTAGTTTTTCTTAGATAAAGTAAGTTGCCTACTGATTACATGGTTTTGGGCAGTAATAAAAAAAAGTGAACCTGAATGAATCATGGAGTTAAAACTTGTCCATGAATCATAAAGTTTTAACTAGGACTGAGTCATGCCAGGATGAAGCAGCTGTACTGAGTAGCACCAGGTTTTCTGTCAGAAGGGCTCTCAAGCAAAGGATGTCATCATGCTGTCCCCATGGGCAGCAGGGCCATGGCTGGTCCTGCCAGGGCTGCACAGGACACACAGCACAGAATATACAATACAGAATATACAATGCATATAATATGTAGAATATACAATGGATGGGGTTCCTTGTATGACATCTAAGAATAACTCCTGGGAGCTGCAATTGTCTGAATCCCATATCCCAGCTGAGTTACTAGCAGCAGCCACAAGTCCTATGAACACTACTGGAATTCTGGACATCACTATTTGATCCTGGCAAGAGATGCCCTGTATGATGGATTGTTTTGTCTGACAGCATTGCATGGTCCAGGCAATAAAAAGGAGACTAAAAGCTTTCTGATAAGAAGATTAACTTTTCCTCCACCCCTCTTAATCACCATAAGCAAGGCACGTTGTGGATTGCTCCCATCTAGCTGCAGTTACCTGCCCTGTCTGCCTGGACATGGGCAACACACAATGTAGGCCAAAGAAAGGTGCACTGGCTTTTCATGCCATTTGAGCCTTTGCTTCCAAGCTGGAAAGACCCCAGCAATGAACCACAAAGCCCAGCAAGTCCTGTGGGCTTTGCCAGCAGTAGATCCCATCAGCTCTCTGAAGACAAGCTGCAATCCTGAAGCACACCTACCCTTCCCATGTTCCAGCTGGCTGACCTAGGGACCAGCTGTGTTCAGGCCTAGGGACCAGCTAGGTTCAGATCTTTTTGATCTATGATCAGAGGCCTTTTTTGCCATGGAAGAGTCTGCCCTCCCCTTGCTGTGTCTCCCTTGACTTGCTCAGCCAATATGGATAGAGGAGCTTTCCAAGTCAGTGATTGAAATGAGATAAATAAAGACTCAAAGCAAAAGAAAATAGCTCACTAATGTGTCTGTTGCATATTTTCATAGTCATAGCATTATGGCAGTGAAGAGGTTGGAAGTTTGTCTGTCTATTTACAAGCTTGGTAACAATTTTTTTTTTATTTATAGTACATTTAACATTGCTATCTCAAAATCTTCTTTTATGGGATCACCTTCCACTCTACAATATGACATTATTATACTGCTTTGAGTAGTCTCTGGTTTTTAACTAATGAGTAGCCTATTGCCTATGTAGCCATGCCAATCAAAGAACAGCCTCCCACAAGAGTTACAGAACTTCTCACACTTCTGCATAGACCCATCAAGGAGGAGCATTCAGACAAAGCCATATAATATACTGACCACTCTTATTTTTTCCAATCCCATACACGTGTGTCCAGAAAATTAGGATTTCAGGTCTAAGTCTTCCTGTAAACCATTCCCTCTGCCTTCCTGGGCCTTTACCTCTTGCATGGTAAGAGGCAGGCTCTCAATAAGATCTCCTTTTTGAGTCTGCTTGAGATGGATCCACAATTAATTTTTGCCCTTTAGCCACTGCAGCTCATCCTGGCATCTTGTAGGCTTCTGATAATCACCCCTGTCATTTCCCACTGACCTCAGACCAGAATAAGATGCAATTGTAGGGATACTTTGCCAAGGAGCTCCTGTTTTAAGGCTGTGAAAAGAGCAACATCTCTAAGCTGCCTTTTGCAGTTTGCATCTGCTCTGCTTGTTGGCCTTTGCATCCTGTGAGCATCTTGTTTTAACCATAGTACCAGCTGCTCTCTGACATGACTCTGCTCTCTGCTATTGATTTGTATGTCAGTGGCAATCATATTTCTTTGATTTCTGTGAGAACCAGGACTTAAAATAAATGATCACAGAAAGCCAGTGATATGTCCTGTATTGGAGGTGGTTATGAGTAAAAGCTTAAGAAGCTTTTATTTAACATTTTTCTGCCTTTCCAAACCACTTTGCTTTCTTACAGTAGTCAGAATTCCTGTTTTGACCTTTCAATGCTGGCACCGTTTTTTGTGTAAGTCCCACCATTATTGATTCTGCCTTTATAAAGCAGTGTTCAGAACAACAACTCCAGGATGAGGGTTGAACCAAATTTGCCACTCCCACCTTCATGCACAGGATAATCACTGAACAAATGGTCTAAAAGCAACTTGAAGAATCACATAACCATAGAGTCATAGAAGTCAAGAAGAAATCAAGAAGCCATGCAGACCCCTGCCATGCAGCTGGCAGTTTCATGAGGCTGACATCATTTGTGACAGATGGATGAGATTTGTTATCTCATCCTCAAACCTTTTGGTGAGTTTAACCATCCCACACAATATTTCTCCTAAAGGCTAATCTAAATGTCCTTTACTATAATTTAAGGCAATCCTTCTTGTCTGTTCCCAGGCAATGCATTCCATTTCTCACTGAATCTGTAACACCCAGATATGTGTTTCACAGACACTTCCAGAATTTCCCTCTCTCTGACACTAGTCTTCTCTGAAACAGAATGAGTGTACAGAACAGAGTGTATCTGCTCTTTTCTGCTCTCCCCCAGCCTCTCTTGAGGACATCTTATCTTGATGTGTGCTACTCCTTGTACAATCTGAGCAGTTAATTTGTGAAGTTAATTGTACATCATTGCTCTCTTGCTTATTTCTCCCTGACCTACTTACTGTCAGGATAAATCACATCAACAGACTCACACGAGGTATGGGAACTGTGTGTGTAGTTGAGTTCTGGGAGGCTTGTGGGGCTCTTTCCCAGACTGGAGCAATGAACCAAGGATGAGGTGCTTCTATTCTATGTTGTAACAACAGAGATGATGGTGTAGATGTCTTCATATGTAAATTATAAGAAATGTTGAGTGAGGTCCCTTGCACAGTTCTGTGATCATCCACAAGTGATGCTAAAATTCATCTTTTTATATCTTTAATGATGCAGACCAGCCTCAAAACTGGTTTCAATGTTCTTCATGGAATCATTCAGCAGAAAGGAGTAGGCAATGAAATCCTGCTTTTATGGCACCATCATTCAGAAGGAGTGGTGTCACCAACTTGAGGACTTTCTGCTATTGTAATCTAGATATGCACAAAGTAGATTCCAGTTTGTTACGGTGCTGGATTTCTTCAGCCTGATTAGCTGCTGACACTGAGAGCAAAAGTAGGGCACCCCCAGAAAGCTGTCCAATCTGGGGTGCAGCTGTAGGGCAGGGCAGCTTTACAGCACAGATGGACTGTATTGGGGATAGACTGCGCTGAGAGCAGGAACAAGCGACAGGGAGAACTCTTCTGTATGTTTCCCAAAGGATTTTATTCAGCAGAGGATCAAGGGAAGAAAGGCACACTCAAAGGCACACACCAATTTATAAACAGGGGAGGCCGCAGGGGAGGATTCAATCTTTAGCCAATTGGGAGAAACTGGGGGTGGAACAGAAGGCTGGGAATACAATGTTTAAACCAATAGGGGATCAAAGGGGAGGAGAACAACTTAAACAAACCAATGGGGTTTTGAAGGATACAAAATTGATAGGGAAGTTTCTAGAGAAAGGGGCAGGCTTGGGGAAGGATTGACATTCAATGGGAGGAGGAACAGGAACAAAAGGGCAGGTGTTTTGGGAGATGGACAACCAGGGCAAAACCAACAACGCAGGAGAAGGGAACAACCATTGGTAATAAAAAAATGCTATAACAATACAAAATAGGAAAGATTATGAAACTGACGACTAGTACGGCATTACATTCAAAAACACACTGCAACAACACCAGTTTCTACATAGGTAGGAGTAAATAAAACAGCCCAATGCTCATTCACTGCCCCTAAGGTTGAGCAGCATTGCACCAGTGTCATCCATGTGGATAAATTCTCCATCACCATCAGAATAAAAAGATGGTGGCACCAGGTCTGGTGCATTTGCCTTGGGTCTGTGGTGGGGCTGTGCCAGAGCCAGGCCCAGGCTGTGCTTGGTAGAGGCAGCTGGTGCAGACCACAGGGTGATGATCAAACATGGAACACTGCTGGCCATCACTGCAGCCAGTCTCACTCTCTGCATAACACATGTGCTGAGACAGAGCTGGCAAACGCCTTAAGGTCTACCTCAGGCTGTCAAGGAATGCTGCATCGTATTCACTGATGTGCTGCACCTTTTGATCAGTGAAATGTGTTTGAGCACTTGAGTTTAAATATCCATCTTCTAAAGAAAGGGAAAGAAGGTAAAAAATAAAATATCTGTAAAAGCATGGCTGAACCAGAAGGTCAAAATTGTTATAGGGCAAAAGACTGGCACTCTGCACCAACTAAATCAACTTCCCAAGCCCACTCACTCTCCTCATCCCCTGCATGAGCTTGTAGATAGTTAAATTTAGCTGCAATAAATTCTTTTGCAGGCTAGTCTTCATGATTAAATGAAATCATTCTTTGATTAGGAGTACAGAAAAAAATTAGGATGAGTATCGCGAGAGTAAAAATGGAAACACAAGTTAGATTGTGAAAGGAGTCATCTGGCAGAAGTATGTAAACAAAAAACAGCAGGCATCCCAGAATAGCTCCTCATGAGAGAAAACATCAGAGTGACTGAAATCTAGGCATGCAACTATTGGAATAAACTACAGGAGATTTGACACATTTTGGCAGATATTTGCACCAGTTTTTGAAGCTTTAGAAGCATTTTGGTTAAAAAAATCCAAATTTGGTGCAAAATTATAACAATATCCAAAGATTATAGAATAAACAAAGGAAAGTTTCATCACTCACTTATAACAAAGAGGCTACAGGTCAATCACAGCCAATATTTTGTCATGATTTAGCCAGTTATTTCCTCTTCGGGTAGAAACCACTGTATGAAATAATAACAAATGTGATTTTTACAGTGGTTAAAAACCTTTTAGCTATTCAGCTTCATGGAATGAGGTTCTTCACTGACTGCTTGACAGGTATAGGTAATTGATGGATTATTCAGGAAATTCTACCCAGGCAGGTGCCATATGCCAGAAGAAGAATTAATTTCTATCCTTGCTGCTTGGCTTATCTCTCCTGTCACGTGCAAAATGTTGGCAATCCTCAGTAAGAATTGTTTCTCTTCATAAAATTATGTAACTTTCTATAAATTTAGCAGTAGCAACACAAAAACAGCGCCCAAGCTAGTGCATGGCTAATGCAATGCACCATATGCTGCCTTTTACAGGCAAACTCACAACCATGGATGCCCAAGCAACATTCAGCACAATATCCACCCTGTTTTGTCACAAAGTCTTAATTCCACATTTTTGGAAAGACTCAGCTTTCAGGTTATTAGATAGCCCTCCTTTTGCCGCTGCTCTGGATAATTAAATCCATTAAATTACTACAAATTGCAAACAGATAGTATTAATATTGGGTGTGCCTGTTTCCAATTTAAAAGTAGAAATAAAAACCCAACAACCTACCTCCCAGTGATGTGTTCCTAAATTTTCCAGCTAATATTCTGTAATAATTTTCCTTCATTTAAGACAAGCAATTTCCACACAATTTGGAGACTCCTAGCTCACATTTTTTAACAGAGATTTTCATTGATGCAGCTTCAAAGATCCACATTCCACAGTGTAGGACTGTGCATCTTCATTGCTTTTCAGTCCATGGTGCTTTATTTTCTGTAAGAAAGAAAAACTTTCTTCTAACTGACATATATCAAATCTTAGAAAAAATACAGCCTACAATCTGCTAGGAGAGAGAAATCATCAACCAAACCAGTTCTGAGCATTGTCATTTTTATCAGAGAAAAAGTTTTTACATTTTATTTCTCCTCTGGAGGCTGGTAAACATGAAAGATGAATTAGTTCAATAAAAACTTCAGTGGAGAAAACTTGTTCTTTAGCTCTTGCAAGATCTTGTGATTTTAAAGGCCCCAAATAAAATTCTCCTAATAGCTTAAGTGAGAAAAGTTACCAAAAAAATAACCCAAATTCAGAAAAAATACCTCAAATGTGTCTTTAACTAATTCCCAAGTCTTTCCTAGAAATGTAATTTATGAACTTTGGGGTTTTTTTAATATGTCTGACGTAGTAGCATGAGCAGCTTCCCCTTTCCTGGCTGGCAGCAATGCTTATCTGAGTCTGTCTCTTGGTCATCTTCATTCACAGAACATCTCTATGACTTAGCTTGTACAGATAAAATTAAATCCTTCAGAGCATATGCCACCAAGGGCCTGAATGGGTCTAAAACAAAATAATCTCTTAATGCAGATTCATCTCTGGCTTGGGGCAGACATCAACAGATTAAGTTCTGATTCCTGTGCCTGCAGGTCAGGCTTTTAGTCACAGGTATTGCATTATTGGCACCCAGGGTTCATACTGGAAGTTATGAATCTGTCTGTGTATGCAAAAATTTGGGTCTGTTTTAGAAACCTTGGTGCCCTGCAAGGCCTGTGTGTGACACAACTTCAGGCAGCACCAGCAGAGATCACCAGAGCTCACCAAACCCTGGGCTGTGCAAAGGAGGAAAGGGATGACAAATATTAATGCATAATTAGCCTTCCACAAAGGGCAAAATTCAGCTTTTGTGAAGGTTTCATCAGTTTTGAAATTCAGCTTCTTTCCTAGGGAGAACTTTGACCCTCCCCTTCTGAAATGCTCTGTGACTGAGGCCTGTGGGGAAGGAAAGGGGTGTGAAAAGTCAAGGTATCCATCATTCAGCAATCCAAATGCTGCTTTCAAAATGGATTCATCATGGCTTTCCACTTCTGAAATCATTGAACACATACTTTAACATTTGCACAGGCTACAGTTTATGAAGATGACACAGAATAATCTCAATTCATTAAACACTAAAAAAGGTCCCTAAACACTTTAAAAGGTCCCTGGCACCTTTTATTTCTGTCAAATAGCAAGAATCCCAGCAAGACCTGCTGGTGTTTCCATGTAGGACCAACACTGGAATAAAGCCTGCATGTAACAAAGCCAAGGAATTTGGTCCTGCTTTGGTGAAACCACAGTGAGTGAATTGGTGCTGGAGTTAGTTCTGGCTTCTTTGTGCTTCTTAGCAGCTTCTGTGAAGAAAGACACATTGCCAGGGAAGATTTAGAGGAAGACTTAAGGTTCTAAGCAATGCTAAATGTGACACATGGCACTGGGAATGCTTTAGAAATGACATGGTGCCATTTTTTATGCTTTGGAGAATTTCTCTCTGTCAAAGACTTCCTTTTATCCCCTCCAGGGGTTTATAATTACTGTCTCCTGCAGATTTCAGTGGCCAGGCCCTCTGAATGTGTAGTGCCAGGGATCCCTTGGAAAGTGCTGTCTCCCATCTGATGCTCCTCACTGGCCTCATCTCTGCCTCAGCACCTTTGTGTCTTCCCCTCTTCTGATTCAGCTGCTTTCAGATGCTGTTCCAGTAGCAGTAATGAGATGGTGCTGATATTCGTTTTCTTAGTGCAGGGCTAAGCCTTTGAAGAAATAGTGCATTGTGTGATAGGAACTATTTTGATGTATTTTGACACACGGCAAGGGAATTTCTTCACTACTTTCATGTGCTTTATGACAGCTCCTGAGACATCAGCATATCCTGGGAGTTGGGAACTGGCATATTGTCTGTGAGCCTTGAAAAAAGTGCAATTCACAGGTAAAGGGGAATGAAAATATTTTTTTAAACCCCAAAACATAGCATATATAATACAGGAAGTTGATCTACAACATTTAGATACTGTTACCTCTCCTTAAAACATCAGGGAATTTGTAATAAGTCTCAGTGATCTGAAGACTCTTCTAGAGAGAAAGACATTCATTACTGCTCTTAAGAAAAGCTGAAATGCTGGTCTTTTGGATTTGATTTAATATCAGTCAATTTACAATCAGTTCTGGATTTCAAATCCATGATAATATTGTTGAGGGAAAGATTTCTCCTTATCCAGGTGAGATTCTCCACAAGGACATTGCTTCAGCCACTCCCCTTTATTATTCTTGTCATTAAAAAACATCTCTTAATGTGCATCCTAAAGCTTTCACTTCAGTTTCAGGCCACTACTTCTTATCACATCATCCACTGAGAATTATCTTCTTTATATTTGTTGTTACTCTGAAGTTATATATAAACTACCCTTTCTGAATCTTCATTGTAATAGATGGTAAAAATTCAGCTTCCTCTATGTCCCCACTTTTATCTTTTTTGTCATTCTTTGTATTTCTTTGCTTCTCTGCTGCCATCCTAACAGGTACCATTCTTTTGCTGACAAAACCTATTTTTTTACCAATGACAGAAGAAAAAGAAGAAGAAAGGGCATTTTTTAAAACTCTCACTTTTTCCTTTACAACATCATAAAGATTAAAGGTAAAATTCTTTAGTTCCATTTGAGACCTGTGGTTGTTCCTATCTTTTGACCACCAGGAAAGATCATAAATTGCCCAAGCATTATGGAGCTTATAACAGTATTTGCTCTTTATAGCAACACTGTTTCATACTCATTACATTTTCCTTTCCAGAATATTTCTTCAGAGAAAATAGTACAAAATTTTACCACAATAAGAACCACTGTGGGAAAAAATTGAGCAATCCAGGGACACTTTTTGCAGCATATCCTTCAGAGAGATGCCCAGCAAAGGTCTGTAGTAACTTAATGTTTCTGTTGTTAGAGATGGAAGTGTGTCTGCATATAAAAAGTGTTCTTTGCAGAAATGTGGCTTTGCAGCCACTCCTTCACACAAGCAAATGTGTAAATTTGTAGAATGAGATGCAGATAGACAATGTTCTTCTAACATTTCCCATGGAAGCTTAGTTCCTAAAGACCCTTGGCTAAACAAATATTTTGTATGCATTTTCATGTCAGAATGAGCATCTTTGAGTCTTTTCTTCTTGCACTTTGCATTTTTATGTGAATTACTCACTAGCTTTGCCAGTATTTTTGTGTCCTGGTACACTTGAGTCTGCTCAGGAAAATACTGATATATGTCATCTTTGTTTTTACCAAATTGCAGTTGTTCCTTGGCAATATGACAAATATCACAGGTACCTGCAGTCCAGATTATTACACTGCCAAGCACAAATATTTTTATGTTTTCTTTGCACTAAAAATTCTTCTGGAGAACCTGAGGAATTTTCTGCTGCTTCTGCTGGGGACAGGAATCTGCTTTTATTCCAGGATTTGGGGTTTTTTTTCTCTTTTGTTGTCAGAGGATGTAAAACAGGAGAAGAAATAAGCAGCACCAGATAATTCATCTACAAATCCTTTACTATTCCTATCTTCTGATTACTCAAATCCATAAGAATAATCCAGTTCTTACTGTTTATTCATATTCATGCTAAGTTCAAAAAGAAAATCTGAACTGAAAAGAAATGGTGTTTCTTCACAATCCATAATTCTTTCTCTCTCCTGAGCATTCACCAGACTCCACAATTATATAACTGTGTACTTTATTTACTTTATTTACTGTGTTCTCTGCAGCAGCTATCAATTTATCTGCAGAATTCACAAATGGAAGGCATCTAATATTGTCATATTGATAAATAAATACTAGTTAATCGTGAGGTGAGTTGGAAATATATATCCTTTTACTATGAAGGATTTGTCTGGTACATAGCATACTAATTTAGTATTGTGTAACATAATTATATATTCTATAATAATAAAATCTTGGATTGTGTACAATACCAAAAGTGAGGAAGTGTTCAGGCTTGGAGAAAACTGACTTTGGTTTTGCTGTATTATGTACTATTTTGTCTCATTATCACAAGCACAAACCTCACAGCAGTGAATCATGGAATCACAGAATACTTTGAGTTAAAAGGGACCTTAAAGATCTCTTAGTTCCCACTCCCATGGGCAGGGACACCTTCCACTAAACCACATTGCTCAGATCCCCATCCAACTCAGCCTCAAACATTTCAAGGGATGTGGCAGCCACAGCTCCTCTGGTCAACCTGTTCCAGGGAATCTTTGCACAATGTCTGTGGGATACAGTGAAATAGGATGAAAAATGTCTATCAGTGGGGAGAGAAATGAGGTTGGAACACCTGTGGGCAGACCCTGGTTTAGCACTGCCAAAAGCAGCCCTTTGACTATTTACAGTAGGGTGTTCAGACCTTTTGCTGTGCTTTATCTGTTACATTGCTAATGCTGATCCAGAATGTACACTTGACTGATTGTCTCTTAATTACCTGTCATTAATATAACTTTAATCATCCTTGATCCTGATGTGAAATAAACCTCTTCAGTTGAGTAGGGTTCCCCTGCAGCAGTCACCATCGCTCATTATATATTTCCACGAATGAATAGTAATCACTATGAACTAAGTTAATTAAATACTTTGGTCTTTAGTCTGGTGTGCTGTGGTTAACTCTAGCAGAAGGTAAAGGCAATTTTAACAAGAGGGAAATGGAACTTCTTCACTTTGTGGGTAATCATGCACTGGAACATGTTGTCCAGAGAGGGTGTGGAGTCTCCTTCACTGGAGATATTCCAGAATCATCTGGACACAATCCTATTCCATGTATTCCAGGATGACCCTGCTTGAGCAGGGAGGTTGGACCAGATGACCACACTGTGATCCTTCCAGCTTTACCCATTCTGATCCTGAAAATACAACCAAGGTGAGGAAATGTTCTTTGTTATGTGTTGTACAGCACCTGGCTCAGGGAGGCCCTGGTGGTTTTCCTTCATCCTGGAGGATGTCCAGATGAACTGAAACAAAAACACTGAAATTGTATCTTTTACTGACTACTCACAATGCAGCCATCAACAGAGATGGTTATGGAGAGCAAAGAGGAGCTACCTTCATCTTTTCTCTCCCTTTCTTTGATGTGCACTAGTTAAGAATAAGAAAATTTATACATATACATATTCTTATAGGTAATAGAAACAATCTCCTTAATCTTGACAGTAACTGTTGTCCTGGGAATCTTGGTTGATGTAAAATGTTTCATTAACTCCAGATAAGTACAGAGACTTTGAACTTCTAGGTTTTAAGACATTTTGTGATGCATTTCACAGCAGGCAGGAATAAAACAAAACAACCAAGAACTACATTTTTGTTCAAATTATGACTGTGGGAAAATAACAAGTTGGCTTGCTTTAATTGTGTTCTCAGCCCTCACCAAAGGGTTTTTTAAGATAGCACTCGATTGTCAGCAAGGTGCCATAGAAATGAGCATGGTCTGTGTGGTGTCAAGAAAGTAAATGGCTTCATGCTTTGTTCTGAGAAATGCTGTCATTTGGATTTGAACCAAATGGCTTCACAGGGAAAACACTGCTGCCTTCTGCCAGCAGGCTGCAAACAAACCATGGCTGAAATTCATGAGTATGGAGAAAGCTAATCTTGTGCCTGTGCTCTTCTGAAAGCTTATACGCAATACTGAAAAACCATTGCGCTCTTCCCTCTCATTTACTTCTGAATGCCTTTCACAGTTCTTGGAACTATTAATTACAAGGGTAGATTTAATTGTGGCCCTAAGTGCATTCCAGATCCTTACTGCTGGTTTTTGACTTGAAGGACATAAAATCTTTATGACCCTGCAGGAGATGATGACTTTTGTTGCTTCTGCACATACAGCAAGAGTAAACAGGCCATCAGATGGGAATACAAACCCTCCCAGTTGTGTTCCCAGAGCTCAGGAACTCAGAGAGTGCAAACTCAGAGAGCTGGATGGTCACTCAGGGCTCTGCACTGCACCAAGGTGAAGGGTGGCAGGATGAGCCCACTGATCCCACACATCTCCTCTGGGCCTGGAGCAAATGAGATATTCCACTAAGCAGGAATGGCTGTAAGAGCTCAGGCATATTATGGACTGTCACAACACTCAGCTTTGCAGAAACTCTTCTCTTTTTCCAGAGGTTTAATTCTGATCTGAGTTCCAATAGTCCCACATCAAGAGAAGCCCAGATTTACATCAGTGATCAAGATCTAAAAGTCCACCCTCTACCATATGCTCTGTTAAGTGAGAAAACAGGCTGACTGGCACTTCTATTACTACATTCTCCATGTCTTGATGAGCAAATCCAACAGAGGTATCATTCATGTGACAACATGATGGCAAAACACAGTGGAATTTCTCCACGACCACTCTTACTGAAAGAGAAAATGGGGATGGAAAGCGAAAAACTTCAATTTTGCAGAATGCCATTTTCAGTTCGCTCCAGAATGCCATTACTATATAACAAATGTGAGCTAGCAAGCCACTGCTTCTTAGCAGAAAATTGAAGTATTTTGTTGGGGCTGTGGATAGTTTAATATCTGTGAGAAATCAGCTGCAGGAGATAGCGAAGAAAGAAAAAAAATGCTATAGAGCTTGTGCAGAGAAGCAGGATTGTCTCTGCCTGCTTAGAATTCAGAGCAGAACTTCTGCATTCTTACTAAAACCAGGAGCTTTTGAGACATTGCACCTCAGTCAGGTTTTGTCCCACATCATGGGAATTTAGCCATCTAAAAATTAAGCTAAATTTAGTCACCATTGTGAAAATTCAGCACCCTCCCCTTAGGTTGTTTTTTTTTTCTTTTGAGGAGAACAAAATACAACCAATTAACCTCCTTCTAAAGGGATCACACGATCACACAAACATCTATGGATCAAAGAACATGAGGCAACATTAAAAAGATAAATTGAAAACAATTCAGCAATAAGTTGCATGAAAAAACAAGTGACATGAATAGAATAGCATTTGGTGGCCTGGAATGGAAAAGGCAGCTTGTGCCAGCACAGGAGAACTACTCTGCTTTGCCATGTTCTTAGATTATATAATAAGAAAGCATAAATAGAAAGACAAGCCAAGGTAGCCACAGAACCAGAATAAATATGAGATCAATGAACCATTCCACCCTTAAAAGATCTTCACCCAAATGGCTCTGGGACATTAAAAGCCAGCAGTCTCTGCCTTGTGTTAATATGCAATAAAAATAACTGCAAAGAGCTGTATCTGATCTGGGAACAATCTGTCCTTTACCTTGTATTTGTGTCCTTTACCCACATTACAGACCTTTGTACTGCAAACTGGAAAGCTGCTAGAAGGTCTCCCCAGAGCCTTCTCTTCTCTCTTCTCTCTTCTCTCTTCTCTCTTCTCTCTTCTCTCTTCTCTCTTCTCTCTTCTCTCTTCTCTCTTCTCTCGGCTGAACAGCCTCAACTCTGTCATCCTGTCTTCATAGCAGAGGTGTTCTCTCCCTCTGATCATCTTTGTGGTCTCCTCTGGACTCACTCCAACAGGCTCACATAGTTTTATGGAAAGATTTTATGGGCCACTTGTCAAGCCTTTTGAGACCCTTGTGGATGGCACTCCTTCCCTCCAGCATGGCAAACAGAGCGCACAACTTTGTGTAGTTTGGTGAACTTGCTGAGGGTGCACTCAAACACTCAATCCCACTGTCCATGCTGCCAACAAAGATGTTAAACAACACAAGTCCCATAAATGTAAAATGCATATACAGTTCCTTGTAGCTACGACTGAATTCCACCCTTCCTTTCACTGCAGATTGTGCTTTTTGATTGTTATTTTCTCTCTAGTTCACATGCAAATGTACCCAATACTTCCTTCTTTTTTTCTTTTTAAACCTGTCAGGCTGACAATGGAAAACATTCACAAAAATGTGAATGTTCACAGTCTTACTGAGCTGATGCTCATCAGCCTTCTCAGTCTGAAATCAAATTATAACTGAAATAAGAGATTGGTAAATAGGGGAGCCTTTGAGACTGGGATTTTCTGTTTTGTGTAGTACCTAGAGAACTACATATCTGTGCTTCATGAAAATTTTCTTCTTTGTGGAAGAAAAGCCCTTTGAACAGAGGAAACATGCAAAAAACTTAGTCTGAGAGGTTACTGGTGTTAGTCAGTTCCTGTACAGTTAATTGATAAAATCCAACAGGAATTAATTGTTTGTACATAAACTTTTGCTGTTGGCCAGAAGCTAATGCCCGTTTAAGCTCTTGGGTGTCAGTTTCCTTTGCATATTTGATTTTCCTGGTGTAGCAGTTTCTTACTAAAGGAGGTAGGATGCAATTGGGAATTTCTGATGGTGCAAAAAAGTGGGTATGTGGTTCTACCTTGGACCTTGAGTTAATTCACAGAAAAGAGGAGCTTGCTGCTTCTCTTTGCCAAGAGCTGTGGGCTTTGAGGGGGTCAGGTGCCTGATTCCCTGTGCAATTTCAAAATAAGCTTTAAAAGTCAGATCAAGCTCATGAGAATAAGTGCAGATTACTCACGTTTTCGGGTGCCAGTCAGCTACTGAAGGCATGTCCTGTGTTTGGGCTCTCCCTGCCCATGTAAGCAGCAGGGGCAATAAATTGATTTTCCTGCAATGTTAATTGGCAAATGATCTCACTCTCATCATCTTGATCCATTAGCATTTTTATCCCAATTTCTCTCATCAATTTGAACTGAGGAACAAGCAGCTGAGGGGATCTTTGGCTGTAACCAGGGCTAATGCACCACAGCTCTCAGGAAAGTGAGTGTCCTTATACACAGCTGGGATATGGCCAGAAAACTAATTGGGACTGAAGAGACCAGAAATACATCTCCACACATTTAAAATCCATCAACAGGAGAGACAGAGTTTAAACTGTTCATGGAAAATAATGAACAGCCTTTTTCACATTCACTTTGAGAGGTTTCCTCAAGAATATCCTTCATACAGGTGTAAGTCTGTCAAGAGCAAAGTCCTCCTAATTCCCTCTATTCCCAGGGCTAGCAGAGTATTTCATTTTTTATAGCAAGATTTTCATCCAGAAGACACCAATTAAATTTTGAAAAAGCTGTGTCAAGAGCCTCATGGAGTTCCTCCTCTCTGCAGCTTCCTCTGGGATGTCAGAGCATTGGGGAATCTTGCTCCATGTTTTCAGTGCCCAAGCCACCAGATGCACGGGCTTCTGTGCCATGTTTTGGGATTAAATAGGAAATTTTCTGAGGGGAAGAAGACATGGAAACATTTCTAAGGTAAGAAATGAGACAAACTTCTCCTGTGCCTTTGGAAATGGCTCCATTTGGGCATTTGAAGCTTTTGCCACATGTTTTATTAAGGGATGTACACTTCAAAAGCTGTTATTTCTCTTCAGTAGTTTCCTAATGCACTCTCCACTGCTCTCCCCTCATTCTAAAATGAATTTTTACCTTTTGGGCATCTTGGGCAGAAGATGATTCCATTAAGGGCTGGCAAGCTGGAGCTCCCAGGACAGCATCACTCCTGCCCACGCCTGGCACATCCCTTGGCAACACTGGAGAACATTCACTGCACATCCTGCTATTTATGTTTCATGGTTCACATGTTGGCTTTCTCTCCTGTATCCAAGTTTTTCTGCTGGAATTGCCTCATGTTAGATGCCCTGATAGTGATGGCCAAACACAAGTCCCCATCCGGTCCCTGGGAACTAACCAGGAAATTTATTTCACCTGCTGCAAGAGCCAGTTTTTCCTGCTTGTTTTTATGGAAAGCTGCAGGACCTGATTAATGTCAAATATATCCTCACTGTTAAATAATTGCCATGTTCTCAGATGAATACAGCAAGAGTGCTCCCAACATTTAAAGCTGATAATCCTTCACGTGGAGTGGTTTTTAACACAGTGGAGCATCCCATTCTGTACAAAGTCCTGCCTTCATTGTCCCTTTAGCATGTTCCAGACTATCTCCTTTCCTGTGTGTCAATGTCATATTTTCTGGAAAAATCCCCTTGCCCAGGATTCTCCTCCTGGGAAGCTGAGAAGCCTCAGAGAAAAAGGAAAACAATATTATCTCATTTGCTTCTGCTGTGTTTTGCTGCTTGGGAATGTGTTTTTTGAGATTGTTTACAGGTGATTGTTTCATTGGTTTCATGTGAATTGTTTTGACTTATTGGCCAATCATGGCCAAGGTGTCAGGACTCTAGAAGGAGTCATGAGTTTTTCTTTAGTATCTTTCCAGCCTTCTGTCTGTATCCTTTCTGTATTCTTTAGTATAGTTTAGTTTAGTATTCTTTACTATATTCTAGTATTATAAAATGATAAATTAACCTTCTAAGAACATAGAGTGAGATTCATCATTTCTTCCCTTCCTCTGGGAACCCCACAAATACAACACCCTTGGGTGTCCCTCCATTCTTATGGTACATCCACATTGGTATTCCTCACTTGAGCTCCTTTCAAGGAGGCCAGCTGGCTGGGAAAGAGTGAAAATGACTGGTAAGAAGCTAAAGGTGACCAAAAATCACCACCCCCACCCATCAACTAGGATTTTTATAATATTTTTTTCTTCCAACTTTTCTGCATCAGAAAGCCCAGAGTGGCACCAGAATGTGCTCTGCTAGAGTACAGCAGGTGCATAAAGAATAAAAAGGTGCAGGATTTCTCTCTGAGGGGATTCATGTTCTAGATATGTGACTCTGTTTACAGCTGTCTAGAGAGGAGCTAAACACCTCAATATAGATCCAGAATAGAAATTTACCCTTCTAGCCCCAAATAAATGTGCTCTGGGGAGAAGGGAGAGATGTAATGCTCTTAAATATCCAGCTGAACTTCCTCACAGTGAATTAAAATGTCTAGCAAAGAATAAAAGCAATATGTATTGCATATAAAAAAGATGAAAACATAGGGGAAAATATTAATGATTGTTGTGTGAAATGGTATGAGCTGGATTCACAGAGGTGTGTGAAAACCTCTTTTAGGTCTCATTTGGTTTAGTTTCTCTCAGATTGCACTTCAGGATTTGCTACTTGAGTGTGATTTTGCAGAACTATTTCTGGAAGCAGCTGAGCTACATTCTGGGAAGCAATCCCAGCAACTGAGCATGAAAAATAAACTATGATCATATACCTGATGCACTATTTCCATTTTCAGCATGCATTTGACTGGAAGAAGAGGAGAAAGAACAGCTTACAAAAATTTTACATGAATTTAAGCAAGCCATCTGTAGAATAAGTATACAAATTGCATACTGTGACAGCAAATCAATTTGAACCTTGATGTAAGCAGAAATTATTTCTATATGAAGTCATACCCCATTTCTGGGTAGAATTATATACTTTGTGAGAGAAGAAATAAGGATATTACTTTAAAAGAAGGATATTAAGTGCAGTTGAGAATACAGAAATATTCAGATTAAAATAATATAAATTACTCATACTCATACACAAAATTTGCTCATAGAAAAATGTGACAGCTACTGCCATTACAAAACCAGTGAAAGCACAACAGTGGCAAAAAATCTATCATGAGCCTAAGGAAGCTCAGTTTCTCACAGTGTTACTTTCTGTGAACCAAAGTATATGCACAAAAGGTACTTTGGATTTTCTACAAGAATGGTTGTCAATTTTGTCCATGCTTCTTTCTAAGTTCTTAAGGCACATCTAACTGAAAAGGCTTTTGGATGCAGATGAAGTTTCCAGTAGCTTTGGTGATGTCTTGAAAGAATCAACAGATTGGAAAGATAACAGTGGATTGCTGAGTGAAAAATAAATGCAAGGGAGATGTTTCCCTGTATGTAACTCTTTGTTACTGAACACTTCAAGCCAGAAAACCTCCTCAACTAAAATGTACACTAACAGTGTCCTACTCCTGATGTAAAATAAGTGTGGGGAAAACAACATGGACTTATATTCACACCCACAGGTTGGGCAGAGAAGTGGTTGAGAGCAGCCCTGTAGAGAAGGGCTTGGGGATGATGTATGACGGAAAACTCACCCTGAGCCAGCAGTGAGCACGTGCAGCCCTGAAAGCCAAATGAGCCCCGGGCTACAACAAAAGGATGCGGGCAGCAGGCTGAGGCAGTGATTCCTCCCCTCCACTCTGCACTTGTGAGACTCCACCCTGAGGGCTGCATCCAGTTCTGGGCCCCCAGCACAGGAAGGACATGGAATTGTTGGAGCAGGTCCAGAGGAGGCCACAAAGTCGGTAAGAGGATTGGAGCACCTCCTCTGTGAAGACAGACTGAGAAAGTTGGGGCTGAAGAAGAGAAGGTTGGGTAGAGATTCCATAGCAGCCTTTCAGCACCTGGAGGGGACCTGCAGGGAAGCCAGAGGAGGACTCTTCATCAGAAATTGTGGTGATAGGACAAAATATGGGTTCAAAATGAAAGAGGAGATTTCAGTTAGATATTAGAAAAATGTTCTTTACTGTGAGGGAGATGAGACACTGGAACAGGTCACCCAGAGAAACTGGATGTCCCATCCCTGGAAGTGTTCAAGGCCAGGCTGGATGGTGCTGTGAGCCACTGGTCCAGTGGGATGTGTCTCTGCCCATGGCAGCAGGGTTGGAACCTTCAAAGTCCAGGCTTTAAATTTCTTTGAGGTCCCTTCCAACCCAAAACATCCTGTGATTCCACGATTCTATACATCAGTTAATGTCACTGTTTTTCTTTCTGTCAGTGTGCGCAGGTAGGAATGAGGAGATGATTGTTTTCAAAATCCAAAGAAAAGTGGCAAGACAGTCACTCTCATGCGAAGCTGAGGGGTGAGGATGAACTCCATGTGCTGCAAAACAGGCTTGGGAGAAAGGCCAGACTCCCTGTTTATAGCACTGGCATGAGTGATGGCTCTGTTTCAGTACCTGCTGCTGGCATGGGGAGGTCCAAGCACCATCCCCACTGGGAGGTGTCTCTTTCTGGAGTGCATCCAGCAGCTCCCCCTGAGAGCCCTTAAACAAGAGCAAAGCCTGAACAGAGCCTGAGGATGGATAATCCATACACTGAAACACTCTGTTGAGCAGGTTGTGGAGTTTCCTGCCCCAGCACGAGAGGAAATACCTGACTACTCAAACATTACTACCTCCTTTGGAAGCCACAGCCTTTGCTCTCAGCTGTGCTTTGATCTCTGAGTATCTGCCTTGAAATCCCACTCTTCCCAGTCTGGAAAGCTCAGCCCCTGATACATCTGGCCACTGCCATCACATCATCTTTCAGAACAGAAGTTTTCAAGACCAAAGGCATCCAAACAGATAATCCATAATATTCAAATTTCACATACAGCATGGGCTGCTGGAGACTACCACTGATGGCAAAAACCTTATGCAAGCTATCAGTAAAGTGAGGGTTCAAGGATTTTAAGTCAAGTGGGGGCCACTGGTGGTCAGAAAACACAAATCAAGGTGGCACAAGACTCCAGGAAACCTTCTGTTCCTTCAGATCTCCCAGCCAAATATTTTAAAGCAGTTGATAAATAATTCCTGGTGCAGAAATGTTCTTTCCTTCAGAAGACAGCAGAAAGTGCAGATTGTTTTTAAGAAAGACACAGAGGCTCTTTTTTTTTTTTTTTTCCAGGAGAATTTCAAATATCTGCTGACACCCTCAGGCAGAAAGGCAGATTTTCTTTCGGTTTAAAAAGCATATGCTCTCTCTCTCTAAAAAAACCCAAATGAAA
This sequence comes from Ammospiza caudacuta, assembly GCF_027887145.1. Lineage (NCBI taxonomy): Eukaryota > Metazoa > Chordata > Aves > Passeriformes > Passerellidae > Ammospiza > Ammospiza caudacuta. Next base: position 146,308,604 of record NC_080593.1, read on the forward strand.
ACACCCTTCATCCAAAGCAATTGAGGAGGGCTGTTGGCTAATTTTACACAATTCAGCTGCAAAAAATATCTAAAAGTAACTCATCTGCAATATCCAGTACTCAGAACTGTAGATAACAGGCCACAGCTCCTATAACAACCTATAACAGAAATCTGAAATATGGTTTTTTTTGCTTCTTTGCACTTGGTTCTCCAGAGTTTTATACCTCTATAAAACTTCTTCTTTCCCTAGACAGTAAATATTCTCAGAGTAAGAGCTCAGAAGGCCCAGAGCAAGCTTGGGGAACTGCTGAAATTCAAGCAGTAGGTGCTGCCTTCTTCAGGAGTAAGAGAAAACCAGGAAGCCAAGGGGCAGAATGGCTCCATGTGCAAGCAGCAGCAATAGGGCTGCTCTGTTCCTGTCACCCTGGTCCTGGGCACCACAAAGGTCTGACCACATCATGCTGATGTCACCCAGAGTCCCATCCCCAGCCTCCTGCTACTTACATTGCTCTTTCTGGAGTGATAACTATGTGTGATTAGGTAGGAGTTTATGTACACATTTAAAAATAAGTTTCTTCTCCTGCAAAATTTAAAAGGAAAAAAAAATGGGAGGAAGAAAGGAAAAAGCTATTTATTGTAGTATCATTATCTTAAATTGGTTTACTTCTCCTTGGTGAGATATTTTGCATTTCTGAGGCTTGTTTGAATCTTCAGGAACCTCATTTCCATGTTCTTCGCTGCTAAAAGGAAACAACAGGGACTCTGCTCAGTTCTCATTCAGATTTGCCATGCTATTTTCTGGTGGAGGTGATTTACCAGATAAGGAAACTATCTGTTACTGTACACCAAAAAGTTTTCAGTTTTGCTGTGATCCTGCATTCAGCAGGAATTAATTCAGTAATACAGATGTACTGGAGCTGGAGTCATCTCCTCTCACATTACCAACACAAGACTATTTGAAAAGGTCTTCTTTACAAACTACTAAAAACCACAGAGTTGCCACATTTTTTTCTCTCTGTATTTAACATATATCTCTTAACATTTGTTCTGGCTGGAATTTTTCTCCAAGGATAGTGTCTTGCCCCAAGGAGTAAGTGCCAAGTTGCCATGTGCAAGTGTCTCCCATTGACTTATGAATGCAGGCTCCAACAGTGAAGGTCACACAGAGAGTGATAAGATGATAAGAAGATTGTTACAAGACAGCATAAAAAAGGTTGGGGTTTATTTTTCCCTTGGAAGAGGAATGATTCATTAGAAGTGAAGAAAAAGTGAGATGTGAGCAGAGGAAAATTAAGAAAAGTTTTTCTCAATGGATTGAAATCACTCCAGGCCAGACTGCACCAGCCAGATGGAAATTTCAGTGCAGAAAGGACAAACATAAAGAGCATAAAGGAATTTCTACAGATAGAAAACTTTCTTGATCTTCACAGCCCCTCCTTCAGGTTTCCAAAGGTTCTTTGGAGGGTTTTGTTGTTTGTGGAGGGAGTTTTCAAACTGAGAGCTAGATTTGAACAGTAATCCTCTCATAACCAATCCTGGTCTCCTTTCTTGCCCTTCCCCATCTGTAAGGAACAGCCCCAAGAAGCTCTCACAGTCATCAACACTCAGTCTCAGAAACTTGACCTCATACATCAGGGAACAGGAAAACAATATCAAACAGAAGAAGAACTCTCAGACACTTGGGGAATAGTTTAGAGGACTGATGTGATTTGGGAGGCACCCACCTGGAGTTAGCCCACATCACTTCCCATGGGAAGAGGTGCTTTTAGAAGAAAGGTGCTTTTAAAGGAGAGGTGCCCTGAACTCATTCAGTTGCCAGAAGTGGTGTAGCTGTTACCTGTTGTCAGTGATGAGATCTCTCCTAAATGCATGAGTCAGGACCATTCTGCTGAACTGAGATTTGCAGCAAATCCTGTTTCAGTACAGCAATGATTGAGATTTCATCTGAACAAAACTGAGAAACAATACACAAAGAAAAACCCTTGAATGTGTGAATGGGAAGAGGGGTATGACTGGGAGGACCAGCATCATTAGGTATCTGCATGAAGTCCAAATGCAATTTTAGTTCCCTATTGCCAGTGAAGCATTCAAAGTCAGACAGGATGACAAGGACAACTGTGTTCCTGCAGCTCTCACTCCAGTGAGACATTCAACTGCAAGAACAGGTGATAGCAACTATTGGATGAGGAAACATGATTGAAACATTGGGATTGAGACGCAATTAGAAGTATCACTTTGTATTGGTCTGAAGAAAATGCAGCGGTATAAAATTCTGCCTGTTCTTCTGCAGTCAGTAGACAAATAGAGGATCAGCAGGAAAAGAAAAATAAGGGAGCATTTTAAGGGGGAACCCTTAGGGAAGGTATAGCAGTGCAAAGAATTGCTTGACAACAACATCCAAGAAATAAATGCACTAAAAAACAGGAGGTTTGTCTGAGGGGTTCATTTACACAGAGAGTTACTTTTAAAAACTTGTGCTCTTTTTAGCCAAATCTGACTCTCTTTAGTTCAAGATGGAAGGGAGGGGGAAGGGGAGGAAGGAAAAGAATCTAGCAGAGAAAGAGAAAAGAAGGAATAAAACCAAAGGTGTAAAGTCAAACCAAAATCCAAAACCAGATTGAAAGGTTAATGAATGCACATAGCTCAACTGGGGTGCTGCATATTGAAAACTAGAAATCATATTGAACAAGGGAGTAATCAAGAAAGGAAGGAAAAGGAACACACTGGGCCATGGCAGAGGCACAATTAAACTCCCTTGATGTAAGTCCAATGCTTTTTCATAGAGATTCATCCAGTGCAAATGAGGTCCATAATTGGAAAATATGATTTGCCACCTCTTTCTTTCCCTACTGAAAACATTTCTGCTGTTTTCATTTTTGTAGAAATGGCTTGGACAAATATTTCTAGTTTTATATAGCCAGATTTATTCCAATAGCTTTCCTCCAAGTGCTCTCAGAGCCCAAGGTGAAATCAGCAATGCTGCACAAGGTGCCATTGCCAATGACCACAGCCCAAGGCTCAGGGTGTCAGTGGCCAAGGACCAAGCAGTGCTCCCATATTGTATTTGCTGGGAATGTCCCAATGAAGGCAGGAATGATGAATCTGACTCCATGTTCTCAGAAGGCTAATTTATTACTAATTACTAATTTATAATACTATGTTATATTAAAGAATACTAAATACTATACTAAAGAATACAGAAAAGATACTTTCTGAATGCTAAAAAGATAATAATGAAAACTTGTGACTCTTTCCAGAGTCCTGACACAGCTTGGCCCTGATTGGCCAAAGAGTCAAAAACAACTCACACCAGAATCCAGTGAAACAATCACCTGTGGGTAAACAATCTCCAAACACATTCCACATGTGTGCACAACACAGGAGAAGCAAATGAGATCAGAATTGTTTTCTTTTTCTCTGAGGCTTCTCAGCTCTCCAGGAGAAAAATTCTGGGCGAAGGGATTTTTTCAGAGAATGTGAATGCCACACTCACTGACAGATTCATGAATGGACATCAGCAGAACTGAGGGCCTATAAACCAGTCTTCAAATGCTACAGGAAAAACAGTGAGGAGCTTGCAGTATTTGACCAGCTTGTTCAGCAGGTCTGCACAACTGCTCTGCACTGCAGAGAGAGAACTTCAGAGCAGGGAAAGTTTGGAATTTATGCTAAAAGTGGGAGCCAGGCATGTTGTACCTCAATGCAAGTACCTGGCCATATCTGGCATTCTGGGACTTAGAGAAGCTGAATCTGGTTTCCATGTGAAGTTTCATTTCCAGCCCATGAAACCACAAAGAGAATGGTTGACAGAAGTGTGCAAGGAAGATGCAGCCTTCCCTACTAGCATCACCTGGGGCACACACTCTGCAGCACACTGTGGAGAGGGTGAAGCCTTTCTTCCTCCCGGCTCCTGGTTAAAAGGCTTTGGATGCTTCCAGACTGAGAAGTTGCCTCTGGACTTTCTTTGGCTGTTGCAGTATGACATTCAAGGAATGTGAAACTGTATTTTTATTTTACCAATCACACTAAAAGAACTTAAGCATAGGTCAAGACAAGGTAAGCTGACAGAATGATCTCATTAAATAATAATCATTTTCAGTAACAGTTATGCAGAATCTCAAAAATCTCTCTTTTCACTGCTTCTTTCCTTCTGTTTTTAATAGGATATTAAAAAGTCAAACAAATAATTAGAGGACAAATCCATATGTCTGCTATAACTGGAGATTTCTTAACTTAATATGATCAGGGTTTTTATTTGTTTGCCCCATAGAGCCTGGCTGCTTCTTAGCTGTGGATTGTGGTCTCTCATAGAAAAAGCAGCTTTTGTCAGCTTTAAACTGAAAGAAGTTGCTCAGGTGAGTATTTTTAATCTGAAAAAGTCTGGAAACCAGTAAAAGTAGTTGGCTTGAAGAAGAGGAGTTGGAATGTGTTTTGGTGCAATAAACAGTTGGAGACCTCATTAAATTCTCTGGGAGACAGAGACTGGCAGAGCTCACATGTTCTGCATGAGGTCTGGATTTTATTAGACTACATGCTGTGGACCTGTCATATTCAATAAAATGAGACTTTGGTTTCTATTTGTTTCTTAATTAAAGTGTTTCTTAGGAAAACCTGCTCCCTAAAATATGATACCAGTAAAATAAAAAAATACTATCTAACCATAAATGGTCAGTGCCAAGTGACTTGCCTAAAGCAATAGTAAAACCCAGAAGCAAAAATGCATTTCACTCTTTCAGAGCTCATATTCCTGTTTTGTTTTTTTAAAAATCTACCTTGTTGTAATACATTTTCAACACCCAGTTCCTGCCTAGGGTCCTGGTCAGGGTCTCAGTGCCATAAGGTTTTCAGTATAAGTGGGTACTATGTAGTCATACAAGAGGAAGGAAAGTGAAGAAACAAATAATGTGTTTCCTTTACTTTTTTAAACTGGAAAAAAAAAAAAAAAAAAAGACAAACATCTGATGACTCTGCATGAGTTTAAAAAAATTCCAGAAAAAGCAAAGAGAAAGGTCACCTTCATAGCTCAGGGTGTGCTTTGTAGTAAAGGTTTTGCCCTGGGATTTTCTCCTTCAGATAAAGTCAAAGAAAACAAAGAAAACAACCTTCAGTGTGAAGCTGGCAGGCATATCCATAAATGTGCACATTGTTTCCAAATCTAGGTGGATAAAGCAGAAAAAGAATATTGGGATTGTTGAAAACAGATTAGAGGCTGCCCTAGGGAAGGTCAAGCACAAGGACTGGACAAACCCTGCCAGGCAGAGGGACCTTTACTCACTCCCAGAGCAACTATACAGTTTCCTGCTAAGACATTAAGTTACACTGCTAAAATTATGTGGTTTCAAGGTCTGAAAGGGGCTATTAGTCTTCTCAGTAAGTAGTTAGACTCAAAGAAACCTGCCTGAAACAAAGTGTTATTTAACACATTACACAGAGTATCTTTAAAGAGCTTACTTTTTAAAATGGTGAGATGATAGATCATCATCCACATAAGCAAAATAAAAACTCCAAAATGATGTACAAAGTATCTAAGAGTGAACAGCAAAACACTTTTTTTTTTTTTTTTTGTTGGGTTGTTAGGGCTTAAGTGGTTTTTTTAGTTTATTTCTTCTTGTATAACTCCCACATCAGTAAAACAGCCCTGAAAATGAATCAGCAGTATTAACTGCCTTGGCAATGATGTGCTGTGAGGGGCAAGTTCTCCTTTCTCATGTATAGTTAAGAAGTGCATTTGTTTTACTCTTTTATACTGAACATACTGTTCTTTGTCCTCACCGGGAGGCAAACAATCAAACAAACAAACAAATCCAACCAATAAACCAAAAATAAAACCCCAAATCTGAAAGCCCCAGTGAAGTCAGAATTTAATTCTCTATTAATAAAGGAGGGCATTGGAGTCTGTTAAGAGACTGGGGAGTGTGTATGGAGAAAAGGTCCCTTAAGTGCCAACCTAACAATTCCATGGAGCTTTTTCCATGCAAGTTCTGAAAGGAAGCTTTATTAAATGATTTACTTGTCCTTTAGACATGGCACTTACCTTAGGAGAATCTGGCTGGAGGCTGTCTGCAGCCTGCTGTTAAAAACACTGCCTTGTGCCAAGACAGGAGTGCAGGAAGAGATGAATAGATCCAGAGATTCAGTTTTGTCTGGCATTTTGAGGTGGTTAACTTTGCTCAGAATGAGCTTTTATCAGCAGTGCAGTTACTGCAAACTCTCACTGGGCTCAGTCTGGCACTGTTGGGTCTGGTGGCACCACTGTGAGGAGCTTTGTGAGTGGGGAGCTGCTTGTGCCTGGTTTTTATCCAGACCTGATGGTATCTCCAGTATTGCTTAAAGCACAACTAATGCTGCAACTACCATCCTGTTGTGTTACTCTGGGTCTGCCATTCCTCTCACATCCTCCTTCCCTACAGCATATCCCAGTTTACCTTCCTCATTTTCAAAGATCTCCAGTCACTTCTGCCCTTCCTGTCCTTCTTATCAGTTAGCACCCAGGTTGGCTCCATCCTTTACTCTTTAGGTGGCTGTTGTTGATTTAAGTCCTTCTCCCTGTCCCAAGTTCTTTTCTAACCTCTTCTTTTTATTTGTGAGATAAATATAATTTTAAAAGTTTGAAGCCTATCAACCTGTCTGCAGCTCAGCCTCACCTCAAAACCCACTTTGGGTTAAAGCAGCAGCTGCCATACAAAAACCCCAGCTGGTGCATTGCAACAAAACCTTTTGATTGGGAATTTAGAGAACAATAAATTGACTTAAAGCTTGTCAGACCTTCCCACTACTGCTTGGTATTCATTTCCTTTTCCTGTTATAATTTCCCTGAAAACTGAGGCAAGTTCTTGGTGCCTGGAGCTGAAGCCCACTGTGCAGGAGGATGATTCCTGGCCAGCAGTCAGTCTGCATGGCATGCACAGAAGGAAAGGGATGTTTATGTTTGTTTAGGGCTGTTAGTGGAAAGTTGTGGACTCTGGCACTGAAAACTTAGCAGATCTCATCTGTCACATCCTTGCAGACTACAGCCTTTATGGTACTAGGGACCATGGAATTTTGGACATGGATAAGCTAACATATTGGGATTTTTGTAGCCTAGCATGTGGAGGTGGTGTTTGCTGTTTGCCTCACAGCCACTGCAGAGCTTGCCTGAAAACAAAAGGCAGCTTAGTCAGTTTTCCCATATAAGCAGCAATTTTTTGAAGAGATGCAAAGAGGCTTTCACAGCTGTTAAAAAAGCAATGCCAGGACACTTAATATACCTTCCTTCTAAATTATCTCTGCATTTCAGAAAGGCTACAGCATTTGTACAGGATTATGGTATGCTGCATCTGCCTGGAAACTGTGGTTTTGTGGGTTCCTTACAAACTGTACTTTAAAATATCAAAGACCCCACATTTCTCTTAACTGTTCTTAAACCTCAGCTTGCCATTTCTTAGTCTTCCCCCTCAGCCACCACCCACCTTCCTGCCTGCTGCTCTCAGTCTGGTCTGTATGAACAGGGGCAGGGGCTGAGCAGAGCCTGGGGATGAATGAGATCACTGCTGTCACAGGTGCTGGGTGGGTCTTGGGCTCAGGGAAGCTCCTTGATCTGCAATATCCCTCTCCTGCAGCCCTTTCCCTCCTGTCCCTGATGCATCCCTGGGCTGTGCAGCTGCAGGGCTCAGAGCAAAGCCCTCCATGCCAGGCAGAGGCATTGGCCACAGTGATGCTCCTGAGGAGCAGGCAGCAAGAGCAATCCATCCTTTCCCAAAGCCATGGATGGCTGCAGTGAGAGCTCCTGCTCCACCCAGGCTAAAAGCAAGTTCTATTAAAATGTCCACATTTTGTATAGGTGGAGGCTCCCCTCACACAGTGCCCTTCCTCCTCTGATGAGGAACCAGGAAACCCCAAATGAGGGAGAGCTGTGGAAATGGCAGCTCCCTTGTGTTGTCTTATATATCAAAAGTTCTATTATCATTATAGTGCAAGGATTCCATACTGCCAGAGTTTCATGCCTCCTCAATGTCTCTTGCAAGCAGCTTCTCCAAGCACTGACTGTTCCTGATCCTTGCAGCAGCTATCTAACTCCAGATTCCCCCAATCTGCTCTTTTATACCACTTGATCTTGTTGGCTACAGGTGTGGCCTGTTAAGATCAGGCCTGCTTCTAATCTTTAGTAATTGGTCCAGCTGCAACTCATTGGGAGATAACATTACATTCTATACCACCTTCATTTACCCATACTGTATCCCCTACACCCCTGGGCTGAGGAAAGCTGAGAGTTTGGAGAAACTGTGAGGTTTGTGCTTTCAGAATGCTGAGAGCGTGAGATGGCCTCACAGAGGCCACCAAAGACAGAGCTGCAGTAGGTAATACGTGATGTTAAAATGGTTTGTACTGTGGTGCTGCTTGGAGGAATAATTTCCAACATGGATCTTTCTCACTCCCCACACCCTGCAGAGTGCCCACCCAAGCCAGAGGGCAGGGCTCTGTCTGTTGGGCAGATGTCTCTTTGCACAACAGTCAGCTGGGCCGTGGAGAAGCTGCCTTTATGCCACATCAGTCCCACTGTGAAGATCTCACCAACTCTCCAAAACAGCCTGAACATTTTGTAATCTACTTCTTAGTCCTTGATTTTTGGAAGATTTTCAATGCCACCATTATATATCTCAACATATATCTAGATTTTCTCTAAGTAAGGCAGGAGTAATGACCTTCCTTCCTTCCTCTCCTTCCTTCCTTCCTGGGTCTACACTACTACATTCATACAGATACTAGAAAACAGGCACAGGTCCATTATATGTGATTGGGTTAATGGGGGTTTTATTTTGCCTTTCAGCTGTCAGTTATGCAGCTGCATTAAGAACACTCAGGAAATCTCCCTCGTCTCCATGATTCCATGCTTTGTCCATTATTTTGCCACCATCTCAGAAGCTGAGTGGCAGATAAAGAAAGAAGATCAAGAGCTGTGTTTCATTAGAGATGCAAGCTTAGAACCTCAGTGAAGTTATAAAGACAGGGTAGCATTTAATATTGCTAGAAAGCTTCACCTTACCTGCCCCACAGTAACTATTAACAAGCCTCTATGCAAATGTCAGCAACTCCCTCAGCAGCAGCTGCTCAGCCCACATTTTCAGGCCCTAAACCAGGCACCAGCAGCAGCAAATTTGCTGTCTTTCCTGCCAATAATGTTTCAAATATTTTTGCTGTTCATGTAGTTATAATATCACTCATTGTAGCAATGTTGTTGTTATGAAATAAAAAGCTGCATGACTCAGAAGCCTCCTCTGCAAGGATGTGAAATAAGTGTAAAAATATGCAATTTCTGCATGTGACAGACAGCTTTCCTTTCCAACAAAAGTTGCAAACTGCACGTCCTTTTAGTGCAAGTAACAAGACTCCTGAGAGCCATCTTGCTAATGTGAAGGGAACAGCTCAGAGAATTACATTTGTTCCTATTTTATTTGCTCTGTTTCACAATGTTCAGGAGTTGTTATTGTCTAGTTCTTTAGAATTACACATTTTAAGACAAAGCTATAGCAGAGCCTTTAGCTGTGCAAGTCCTAATTAATTTAATCTGCTTTTTTATGCTTTTGCTGGATACTTGCTAGAAGTCAAGCTGGTGGGAGATTCAAAAACAACTCATAAGGTGCTGCTGCTCACCCAACCCATGGCAGGGGCACAGTCTCACCCCCTTTGTTCTAGCACCTACCTCTTGCTATAGAGATCAATTTGTAGCAGCTCCTAAAGCCCACCCTGGACAGTGATTGCTGACAAAATGCAACCATCACATAGAAATTTCAGCATCTGCAGAACTGGGCCATTAGACATTTCATGATAAATAATGCTGCTGGTTGTCAGGGTACAGATAATATAAGGTTACTCACAGATAAAATAAAGGTTACTCACAGCAGAATGATTGGAGTCTGAAAGCAGAAACATGTGTTCATTTGTTTTGAGATGTATTTGAAAATACAGTTCAGTATGTGCTAAATTAATGATCACAGGCAGAAATCAGATGGTTGATAGAGGAAAAAGAATCCACATGCCACGTGCCTGTTTCTGCTGTGATGTGTTTGGAATTAGTTTAAATATATCTCTTACATCTGTTGATTTTTGGTTCTACTTTTGAGTAATAATCCAATCTGCATCAGTATTTAAAAAATAATTTAGCTCCATACTGCAGCAAAATTTATTATAAAACCATAAATAAACCAAAATGAAGATTGCCCAAGTCCCAGGACTGTAACAACATAAATGAATAGGGTTGGATAACTCATTTTAACACACACATGAAAATTATTTAAGCTGGCAACCTGCTGGGTTTCTTCATTATATCAGAAGCAACCTTTAATGTTATGTAACAGCTGTAAATATAGCACTGAAGCAATTAATGGTTAAAAGAGGCTTGACAGAAGCACTGTCTTTCTTAATTATTCAGCTATCAGGCTCAGAGAGGCTTTGTTGATCCAGCAGCAGCAGAATTCTGCCCTCCAGTGTAATTCTGACTGGTGCTGAGCATCCAGTGAAACTGAAGCACTGCTCAGAAAAAGAGGGAACTTATCTCCTTTTCCATGATAAACATAATTTGATACTTTTTGTCATACCTGACTGCCTTCTTTTAATAAACACTGAGCTAAGTGCTGTGTCAGAGCCCAGTTGCCCAAAGAGACCTTGGGTCTGCAGTTTTGTCCCTATTTAGGGACACTCTGAAGCACCTGGTACTGTGGGATCACACCACAGGTGCTTTCCTGAGCTGGCAATAGCTAATTATGTCCATACACAAGTGACCTTCTGGCCTTTTTGGCCAGATCAGCTTTGAAAATGTTCCATTTCACTCTATTCTAGTAGAACTGTGTTTCTGCAGTGCTAAAACACCTCACAGGCTCAGGCTGATTTCAGAGTGGTTTTAGCTAAGCTCTTTGTGCCCTAATGCAGGACAGGGGGTACCACTCTCTTCCTCTGTGCATCTCACACATTATTACAGCTACACCAAATACTAAAAGCTCAGTAAAGAGTCTACTTGACAAATACAGGACCTTACCAAGCCGTGGTTCTGTGACCTGACTGTCAGGGATTTGCAGTTTGTGGGGTGAAGTGTTGGGTTTGATGCCTATCCCCCCAAATTACTGAGACCCGGTGTCCAAGAGGATTGCCTTCCCCTGCATGTCCTCCTGCCTGAGGCACTCAGAGGTGCAGATCCTTCCTCCTATGGAAGGAGTCAGAGGACACTGCAATCCCTTGAGGACTGGTTGGCATCAGAATCCTCTCTCCAGGTGTGTCCCCAACAGTCCAAACATTTTGCCTTGAAACAGCACATTATGCTCTCTTTTTTACAGACAGTCAAAAGTGGTGGAGTAATCATAACAAGGATCATTTAAGTGGAATGAGGTTGGAGCACAAAAGTAGCAGCTTAAATGGAACTGGACCACAGACTATATCATTGGGTTTCTGAGCTGTAGTACATATTTTAAAACCATTGTAAAATTCTGGCTGCTCTCTGTAGTTTGGGATTTAACTTGTAAAATCAAAATGGATGCAAAATGTTTTCCTTTAAAAATTGAAGTGCTTTTTTGATTTTTTTTAAAAAATCAGTTCAGGTCATAATAAAGCCAAGATTTGTACAAGGAAGGAAGGAAAGAAGGGAGAAACAAGAGAAACATTCAGAACATGGGGCAGTAGTGAGAATCAGGAATGCTTAAGAACAATGTTTAGGTTGTCATGTCCCTGAGGACTGCTGGGGAATGAGTCTCATGCAATTGAGTGGAAATGCCATCTTACCTGAAATAATCTTACGAAAATATTTGTTCTAAAAAAAATTCCATTTTCTGGGAAGGAAGCAGAGCAGAAAAAGATTTTTAATGTAAATCTTCATAAACAGCTGTACTTTAATAGCTGGCTGAGTCCAAATATAAAAGCACAGTTGCAGATTGTATAAGCATGGGTGAATATTTTTTTTTACCTTCCCAATAATAGACTAGACTTTCCAATAAATAGGCTCATAAGTTTTACTTCTAAAACTACTGAAATTTTTATATGAGTTTAACACTAGAGGGATTTCTGTTTATATTAACATTTCAGGAATCCAATTTATTTTCCCAATAGATATTTGATATTCTTGTCTTGGCTGCTTTAAAGGAAATATTTTCCTCCAATGTTTAAGAGTGTACATCAGGGGAAGTACTGCCTTTTTTTTGAGGCTAGAAAGGAGCTTTTATCTGGTTTCTATAAATTTAGGACAAAACTAGGAAGCAATCCAACTTACTGCAATCTCAACTGCATACTGTTTAAATTGTCAGATTCACAGAAAAATAATTGACATTCTGACTGATGGATTTATCTTTTCTATAGATGTGAACAATTTAAAAAGAATTACCAGAATGCAGTTACATTTTATGGATTTCACGTAATTCTCAAAATTTCATAATGTGGAAGTACCTTATTTGATGGGATATGGATGTCTAGCTCATTAGTTAGGAGCAGGGCTGGAATACTTGGACCCTTGGCAAAATTGCATTGTCACTTCTGTGAGTATCAAAGATGGTTTTAACCATGTTATTCTCTCAGTTATGGCATCTCTGCTTCCCACTGCTTGCTGAAAGCAGAAACAATCTGCCTAAAATATTCCCCTCCGTCAAAGTTTTAATTTTGTTTTTATGTAAATAATGCATATGTGGAAGCACTGGTGCTGCTGTCATTAAGTGGGAATAAACCTGGAGCTTTCAGCTCTGCAAGCACAGACCCACACAATGTGAGCAGAAGGAGCAGTTCTGTCACATTCTATTAAATAACAGGCTTCTGCAGCCACTGTTCTCACCATGGGGAGGGCCAATCTGCATGTATTAAACACTGGTTATAATATTAAACGTGGAGGTGCCAGCAGAGGCTGTGGGGCCCTCATTTGATCACTTTTAAAGGGCAGGAATCAGGCAGGGCATGAAGAGAGGCTACTCAGGCTCTGCCTGCAAGCACGTCTGCCTCATTGAGGCTCTGCTACAGTCATTAACCACCACGGCTCTGTAATTCCAAACAAACCACACTGGAAGCAGCAACTGCAAATGAAATCATTAAAGTCAGCTTTGCTTTGCTGAATGTTAATAGGCTAATTGCCCCTCAGACACTTAATGGAAGCCTGTACCTTTTCTGTGTGTGAAGTAGTGAAAGCTTACTTAAATGCTGCAAATGTGCCTCAAATGATCCAGTTAGAGACACTACGTGCTGCAGAGGTAAAAGAGAAAAAAAGTTCCTTTTTCTCAAGTCTCAAAGTGATGAAATCTCGATTGCAGGGGAAGGCTGTCTTGAAATGCCTGAGAAATAACCCATTGCATTGATATTCTGTCAGAGTCTTTCACTGCTGAAGACAGGGAAGTAAAACAAATAAATCCTGTCACTAAGGAGCGAGCTGAACTCAATACAGTGCACAATGTTTGCAAGGTCAACTCCCTGCTCTCTACAGGCTGCTCTGTTTATAACTGCTGTGCTCAAAACCAAAGCCCACTGCTGATCCCCATGTGCTGACAGCACTTACTCTCACACTGAAGCCAAAATAATAAATCTCAGCAAGCATTCTTCAAAAGGAGACCTGCATCCTTCAGGGTTAACTGCATAGAAGAGGAAAGCAATGTCAGAATGGAGTCAAACTTTAAACATACTTTGGAAAAACTTTGAAGATTGCTTGGGCTCTGGGAGGGGAAGAGTCCAGAAGTCACACTGATTTTTCCATCACTCTTCTCTTTCCATACAATATTTATTTGTCTGGCTGTAATTCACATTTTCCGTATGTTTCACCCTTATTATTCTGTGCCTGAGCTTTAGGAATCTCTTTTCTGTAATTTATTAATATCTCTCTTCCTCTTTCAAGCTACATTAAGGAGGCACAATTGAAGTGATGTGCTGCTGAGGATGAGTGGATTCCCTATCATCTTCTACACAGCTGTCAGACCCACAGAGCATGTTCACTCAGTGAATACACAGATTAAAACAAGTGTGCAGCTCTTTTTAGCTGATCACACACACACTCATTACCTTCCTCATGACCATGAAAGAGGCTGAATGAATTTCCTCCCTCCTCAAATGTGTCCATTCCATGGGAAGAGGGCACAACAATGAATTTTAGGGTCCCCAATGACTCAAAAAGGCAGCCAGTCATTCTGCTACAACACCAAAAGGAGGTTCTAGCCATCAACCTCAAGTCCTGAACCCTCCTATGAACATTTTAAAATCAGTGAGAGAATAGATGATTGAGGCAGAGAGCAGATGTTTAGGACATGGCTGCTTATAGTGTGAAACAGAGAGGCATTTTCCTCTGTTGCTATCAATAAGGCTGAGCTGCTTCATTCTCTTACTTGAGGGAAAGTAAAAGCTGCTTTGAAATGCTACCCCTGCCTTGAGGAGCAGTCACAACCAGCCAACTGCAACACCTTCACTAGGAAGGACAAAATGGGTGAAACCATCCACCTGTGCTGCACAGCAGAACTCAGTGTATGCCTCACCACTCTTCCTGTCTCATTAAATTAAATCAAATCAAATCACCTCTGAGGTTTAGATAGTAGAATTGTGCACAACAGGGATCTGTCTGGGCTTTCAATTCTGCATGAAGTGTGGGTTAGAGAAATGTGCCTTTGCAGCTCAGTTTCATTGATGTGTGAGCTAGTATTCATGTCAGGTTTTCTTTAAAGGATACTTGAATGGCTCTATTTTTAGATTTTACTGTGATGTTATTTCATCAGCAACTGCATGCATAATGCATTATCAGCAACAACAAATTTAATCATAGCATAAATCAGCCAAAAAAGATGCTACAAGAAATCAAAGTCCAAATTGCTTTGCTTGGGGACTTGAGTAAATGGATTTTGATTTTTAATTTCTAAATTCAGAGAGGCTCTGGGGGCATGCTCCCCAGATGTGCAGCTGATTGGTGAATGTGCGTTGCAAGGCTATTCAGGTGCAATCCCAAAACCTGAAACATCATATTTCAATCTGAAAGAGCTTTTACAGATTTTCCTTAAGAGAAATTGAGACCATCATTTGGGTCTCTCATCTAAATAATTCAGTTAAATTTCTGACTGATGTCCAAAGCCACTTGCTGATCATTCACAAATTCCAAACTGAGGAAGAAGAATCTGCAAAGTAATTTCAGTGTAGTCCCCCAAGACCCAGCAAAGAAACCTTTCACAGGCACAGAAGGCTCACAATGTTCCAGTTTAATTTCCAACAGAAAAGAAAGAGTAATTATCTGGGGCTGTGGCCTGTTATTAATGTGTTAAGGAAATAGAATTCAAATCAGACACCTCACAGAACAGCACAGAGACCTCATTTTCAGCTGGGAAAGCTTTTTACTTGTTGCTGCTGGTTTTGTTGTGGACAATCCATTTAATCTAGCTCAACAGCTTTAAAAAGTGGGTTAAATATGTTACTTGTGGGGTCAGATTTGCAGGGCAGAGCACATTCCTTTTCCTTGCAGGTAACATGGATGTGAGAGCCCCAGCCATTTCAGCTGGGACAGCTCAGCTGTTTGTGCAAGCAGGTGTCTGCTCCTGTTTCACACTCTCAGGAAGCAGAGGCAGGACCAGCTCAGGGTGTGCTCTGGCCAGGGACAGCCTGGGCTTGAAAGGATTCAGTGATTAGGGCACCTCTTGCTTCCCAAATAGCTGTCCTGGGTGAGATGGCTAAGCCAGATCTAGGGAGCAGGGCAGCAGCTGGATGTCTGCATCCCAATGGGACAAACCTCAAAGTGTCCTTTAATTTAATCCTGTCACATACCTGTGACAGCAGGAATATTTTGTCCTGACCTCTGTGACTCTTCTTCACAGTGTTTTATCTTTTGCAGGGAAAATCTTTCTCCTCCACACCTCTGCAATCTGGAAGAGCCTTTTGTAATTCTCTGTTTCATGGTTCTATCACATTTATCTTCAAGTTATCTCTTCCCTTTGATTAGGCCTTTTATTTCTCTTTCCCCTGGGTTATCCACCTCTGTTTCCATAGTACATAATTGAGCTGCTGAATATTCATTATTAGTCTCTGGAGTCACATAAAGATCTCTAGAGGAGGATAAAACCCTCCTTGGTTGTATTTTGGTTAGATTAGATACAAAATACTAAATGTAACTTTGTATGCAATATCTCCCCTTAGTTTAGAAAGAATTGGAGAGGGAATATTTATCCTTCCGTAAGGGAAAGGAGGGAAGGGAAAGGGGTTGAGCACTGAGAGGGAAGGAGGGAGGAGGAAGAATGTCGACGGAAGGAGACCCAGACACCAATTAGATCATCACAGGTCTCATTTTATTGATCGGTAGAGCAGGTTAAATAGAGTTCATAATGAGCTTCATACATATTGCAAAAGTTGAGCTCAGGATTGGTTAGTTACATATCAGCAACTACATCTACTTCTGCATTCTTATGGTTATACTTTTGATACTTT
Source organism: Ammospiza caudacuta (assembly GCF_027887145.1). Classification (NCBI taxonomy): domain Eukaryota; kingdom Metazoa; phylum Chordata; class Aves; order Passeriformes; family Passerellidae; genus Ammospiza; species Ammospiza caudacuta. The sequence goes on from NC_080593.1 coordinate 146,324,971, forward strand.
CTACATATTTTCAGGAAGAATCTCTCTTCCCTATCCTCATGTTGAGGCAAGGGCATCCTGTCCTTGCCTGTCATTGGTCACCGACTGCTGACTTCCCTTTTTCAGCTTAACCAGCGGCATTATGTCAGTATGGCCTTTCTCAGCTAACCAATTATTAATAAAACTCTCCACAGAAGAAAGCAGCCAGGCAGTCAGCAAGAAGGGGAAAGATTACAGTCCAGCCACTATGGTGTGATTCCCCTCTGTCCTGAACAATTCCTTTGTCTCTGTCACAATTCCCCCTGTCCTGAAATCATGTGTTTACTGAGGGTATTTCATCATTTCTTGGTAATGGCATCAGAACAAACAGACTTTGAAGGCAGCAGGAATAAAGAATCCAAGCAGTTAACTTTTTATTCAGTCAAGCAAACCTGCCAGATAGAAGCTCCCTTTGCAAGCAGAGGTCCAGCAGGGCTTCAGATGGCCCAGCTATTACTGGGAGAGAGGATCACAGGAGAGCTTTGAGACATTGCTTCACCAGTTTTAGGCATGGTTTCATTCCCTGGGGATCCCAGCCCCACTGGAGCATGGACTGCAGCAAGGGAAGGCTGTGTGCCACCCTGCCTGCTTTGCCTGCTCCAGCAGGAGGATTTCCCTCGCCTAGGAAGGGACAATGGCATTCCCAGGGGGCAGTTCAGGGCATCTGGAGGTGCCATCCTCAGCACAGACTGGTTGGTTCAGCCTTGATGAATGACCCATCTGATATTGCAGTTTATAAGCTGAACAAACAGGTCAGGAAAACATGGCAGTTTGGAAAAACAAATCAATATCTGTTTCTTCTTAATAAAATTATCTGCATGACAGAAGTATTTGAACAGTTTTGGATTTTTTAGGCAAATGCTATGTTTGGCTGTAAGGAAATACATCTAATATCCTCATTTAGCATGATTTCAGTTTGACCTTTTTATACTTTGCACTAAGAGAAACATTCTCCAGTGACTGTGGTCAGGACATTAAGCTAGATCTATATCCAGGGATACAATGAGTGTTGAAAAGCAGGAGCAGGAGAGATGAAAGGCTCTAGCAGGAGAGATGAAAGGCTCTAGCCTTTCTAGGAAGGTAGAAGGACATACACCTGCATGGGACACAGCTGGACCAAAGTCTCCTCAAGCACCAGGTGAAAATTACCCTGATGCTCCTCTCCACTCTGCACTGCTGTTGCAGTGATATCTTTGTCCAGGACATGCCTCAGCACAGGCATTTATCCATGGAGGAGCTGTGCAGCCAAGCAGGGTATTCCACATGCTACATTCTGTTAAATTCACCAAGAGGGTTTGCTAGCAGTTTCTTACATTTGTACACACGAGTTCCCTTGGTGAGCCTTTTGCTGACAAGGGCAGACACGCAGCATTTACATCCTGAGAGGTAATGATGGGATGTATTCCCATGATCATTCCTTTCCACATACTCAAAGCAACCCCCAGCACTTCAAAGCTGCCTGTAATGTTGCAAAAAAATAGAAGTCCAGGACACGTTGTCAGTTTAAAAACAAAAAACAGATGTGTGTTAGAGAAGGCATATAAATTGCGAAGCAGTACCTTATGGGTGATGATCTGTCTGAATGACACTTCCTCTGCTGCTTCAGGGAGTTTTCAAAAACAATGTATTCTAGTGAGTAATGACTTGAAACCAAGTCAGAAAGAGAAACTTTCTGTAAAAGGCTACTTTTAATTTGGAACATGAGGTATTATTCAGAAAGTATCAAATATCTGTTAGTCATGTAATGATTCTTTACAAACCTATTACAAAGCTTTTCCTTGGTAACTGCTGTGTTATGGAAAATCTAAACCCTGGCACATGATAGTCTTATCTTATACTTTGAATTGAAAAGGGAAATAACTTTCACTCAGATTCTTTACTGTGTATGTTTATAATCCTTCTTTCAAAACAAAATTAAATCTAATAAATATCCAAAACAAATTTCCTAAAAGCTGACAGTTCCCATGGGCTGGTGCTTTTTGGTTCAAACACTTTTCCTTCATTTTGCCTTTGATTTTGCTTTGGCTGGTCTCAATATGAAGCTCACATGTTAAGGAGGCAAACAGTAAAAGGAAAAAAAAACCATAAGTCCTGAAATTTAAAAACTGGAATTACTCACAGCCATCAAATCTCTGCACGAGTTATAATTAGCTCCATTTTTCACCCACATGAAAATTAGTAAAGGCTATGTTTGACTACTACACATAAGCAGTTATACCAGAATGTATTGAGGGAATGTCATGTATAGTAAGTGCTGACAAATTGCTAAATTTTTTTAAAAATTAATCAGGAAAGACACAAGTTCCTCCAAATACTTTGGACAGAAAAGGAGGGTTCTGTCACATTGTCTGATCACACAGATGGACCAGATAAGTATTTATTTGTTCATGATAAACACACAAACACGCAGTGCTCAGTGCTGGTGTTTCCAAAGGCAGCACTGTGGAACTGGGTCAGACCTTCTGGGGGGAAGGAAAGAGGAAAAAGAGCAACCTGCAACTCTGACAGAATTTACAAACTCTCTGAACCATAAAACATGGTTCTTCTTGTCTGCCATGGAGAAGGTAAGGAGGGTATGGAAAGTTTTAGCAAAGGCACAGAAACTCCAGCGAGTTTCTCATCATTAAAAGCCATGCAATAACTAATTTATTAGTTAAAAGTAAAAGTTCAAGTCACAACATGGCAGGTATGTTCCAGTTTGAATAATTCCAGCCTGCACAGCTGAAACCCCTTGCCTGCTTAAGTGGACATCATCTGTGGGCCACCCATTCCTTTTTAGCACTCTTGCTTTCCAGGTTTCCTCTCATTTCCATCTCTTTGTTTTGAATTTCTTTCCCCATGCATAGGTTAGCTTGAGTCTTTTTCCATACTGAGTTTCATTTTGTTATTTTCAGCTTGGCTCTGAATGAGCTAGATGATGCTCATGCTGCAAAGCATTGCCAATCTTGTCATACCATCTGTTTCAAAAATTAGAGAAGAAACTGAATCCCTTAATAGGATGAAATAACTGTACTTTGCTCTGGGAGTTTTCTTCATGGGTTCTGTTTTTTGTTCACTTGTTGATAGTTCTGTCCTTTATGGCCCTGTAATTTAAATACCATTATGTTTTCTGCCATTAAGCCTCCCTGAAAGCTTAATTTTGCCTAAGACTGCTGATGCTCTATACAATCCAATTTATTTTGCACTTTGAAGCAGAAAAGTCTTCACAGATATTTCTAAAATCTCAAGCAGTAATGAAGAACAGCATGTTTTATGAGACAATAACTAGATGCATCTTCTACTGCTTTTTAAGGCCATATCTGCATAGATTTTTAGATCATCACCTAAAACAGTAAAAGGCAATAATTTTATAATTCCTCTTTAGAAATGGTTGTGATTTTTGCTTGAACTGAACCTTACTTGTTTTCTTTTGTGAATCCTATTACTTCTGCCTTAGATGTGGAAGATTTCAGAAGGGCCAGTGAGAATGTGCTCCTCTACCGCTACGGCAAACAAGGAAAACCAGCCTTGAAAAGGTCTAAGAGAAAGGAGTGAGGAAGCATTGTTCCTCCTCTGTGCACATCTGAGCATGAGCTTGTTACACCCCAGTCACACCCCATCCTCCTGCTCCTCTCAGCTAACTGGCACTGAGGATGAGTGCATAGGTCTGCAACAACTGGACATGAAGAGGATTTTTTTTTTTTTTTTGCAAAGTCAGTGAGCAAATGTAATACAATTAAAAGCTATACTTTCTCCTAATATAGTCCTATGTATGTATGAGAGAATTGTTTTTTGTTCAAAATTATTTCCCTAATTTCAGTGTTTTCTACTGACTGATCAGACCTGGTTCCTCCAGAGGGTGGCATTTTCCTCATCTGAGGAACAAGGAACAGAGCAGAGCTGGCAGAATCTCATTACATGGGCATTTCAGCAAGAGGGTCACCAGAAAATGTTCAGGTCCATAAATAAGCAGGAGAGTGACTGAGGAAGATTCCAGCAGTGGCAGGGGATTCAAGAGGAGCTGAACACTTCAACACTTGTTTGAAGCTCACATAGCAGCTGCTGACGGATTTCTCTGTTTCTGCTGCAAGCTGCTATTGATGGGGAGAATCACAGGTCTTGTTGTCCTTTTTCTCTGCTAACCAGGTTTATCTTCAGAACTTTAAGCTTTCTTCCTTCAATTGAAAGTTTTCTCCTGCTGGACTTGCTAGAGCTGTTCCAGAAAAAGGCAGTTGTAAGTTAAGTGTTGAAGGCAGGAACCACATCACAAATCATAGATAGAAATAAGTGAGTGGTAGGGGTCTGTGCACATAAATCACCTGCAGTTACCAGTCCTGCACAACACCCAAGTGAGTACTTGGGTGCCTCAGCCCATCACCTTTGGATAGAGGTGAATTTCTCTCTTCCCTGGAGCTGGGCAGTGGAGGAAAAGTCCCTGAACAGTTCATTCTTCCCTCCTATCTCTTTACTTCATGTAAACAAACCACAGATTATAAAGTCATGGGAATTGATCCATTTTACAGGAGTCAAACAAATTTAGAGGAGTTAGAACGGCAAGCTTCTGTGGCATCATATTCCTTTGTAAAGCACTGTTAGTGTTTCAAATAATAAGGTGCAAAAAACAGGATTAGAAAATAAGTGTCTATTAGGAAGGATTAGACAACAGCTTCAACTTGAGAAATGGTTTTTCAGATTGGATAATTTTTAATAAAATGCACATCCTTCCTCCATCTGATTTCATTTCCTAAGCCCTGAAGTCTTCCCTCTCATAGGCAAACCTTGTTTCTATGGGATTTTTGATTGCATAAGAACTGCACATATTCACAAGATTTGAGTTATTTTTAATTTTTATAATCTCTGAGATTAATTATTTATAAACACTTTTTAGAAACTTTCAAGTTTGGTGTTACTAATTTAATGCATCTTTTCTTCCCAAATCCTTTTGATAGTACATTATTATGCAGCTCAGTTCAATCAATGATGAAGCTTTTTCATTCTAATTAGTCATCATATTTTTAATAGCCTACAAAATAAAAATGACAAGTGATTTATTTTTCTGAGCCCACAACCAAAGGCTTGGTACATAAACATAAACTCTAAACCACTCTTTTCCTCTAAAGTGTAAATCAGTCTGTGGCACTTTAGTTTGTTACATGCACAACACTGGATTGTGATGGATAACATGCAACGAATTTTGAATTTCTACAGTGTCATGTTTTGGTAGCAGATTTAAATTATTATTATATCATTATACAATACCATTCATGCTAGCTGAAAGCATCTATTTACCTCTTCCCACAGCAGGCTCTGTACAAAGAGAAAATATTCTTTTATTCTGTTCAATAAGTGAAAGTCAGCATGGAGTTCAGTGCTCTAAAAACTCTTTGCCACTTAGACTTTCTCAGAAAAGTAATGCTATTATGAGGATCTACTCAGCAAGGAGGCTGAGTAGTTAAGCATCCAATCATCAAAGTTCTGAGCTCGTGTTTCTTGTGAAAGAAATGAGCAATATAGGCAATCAATTTTCTTCTGAATCTGCACATTTTGGATTATTTATAGATCCTGCCTCATCTTTGAGGGTTTATTTTTGTTTTTGTTTTTTAAATTTTGTTAAAGACCACTAACTAATTTGAAAGTGAGAGAAGAAATTGCCTAAAATACTGATTTACACCAGTCAGTCTGCAATGATACCTGTTAATCTCTGCTGTTAAAACAGAACCAGTTCTTGACAATATTACACAAAAGTAGACAAAAGTTGAAAGAGATTCTCACATAGTCTCTAGAAAATTCTAAATTTTTCTAAGCTTTTTTGATTGTTTATATCTGTAGTTGCCTGAATTCCATGGATCCATGTTGAGGCTTTTTACTGTTTATATGCTAACAGGCTTTAAGTGTTTTCTAAGAACAACTCCTCTTTATTGAGAAATTTTTATTCCTTTAATGTTTGTTAAGTAAAAGTCCAGCCCAAAACAATGATCTATCTTTATATTAAAATAGTGACTTTCAAGGAAGAAAATAATTTAAAATTACTGTGATTTAACATCAGGATGGCTGAGTTACATGAAAAATACAGTTCCATACAAGCCTGCTATCCATAACACTTTTTTGATGTTAAGAGATCCAATTTAAGATGTTCCTTTCCCTGCTACTCTACCCTCTTGACAAAGCAGCTAAATTCTTACCTCTCAAGAGAGAAAATGGCTCAGTTTCCTAGTCCTAGTTTCATTTAGGTATGGTACTGCTTTGGCTGGATAAAGGTTACAGCTGGTACAGGGCTGAGGTTTGGATTTGTGCTGGAAATGGCATTGATAACACAGAGATGTTTTAGTTACTGCTGAGCAGAGCTTACACAGAGCCAAGGCCATTTCTGCTCCTCACAGAAACAAGAGCAGAAGGAGCTGTGAGGGGACACAGCCAGGACAGGTGACCCCAGATGGCCACAGGTATCTCCAGGCCATTTGCTGCTGTACTCAGCATATAAAATGGGGAAGAAGAAGGAAGGGGAGACATTCAGAGTGATGGTGTTTGTCTTCTCAAGTCACTGCTATGCACAAGGGAGCCCTGCTTTCCTAGGGACAGCTGACCCCCTGCCTGCCCATGGGAAGTGGGGAATTAATTCCTTGGTTCACTTTGCTTGATGCTCAGCTTTTGCTTTACCTATTAAACTTTATCTCAACTCATGAGTCTTCTCACTTCTACCTTTCCAATTCTGTCCACCATCCAGCTGGGGGAGAGAGCAGGAGGCTGTGTGAGGCTTAGTTGCTGGCCAGGGTTAAACCATGGCAGAGGTTTTATGGCATATCTGCCATACACCTTGGCATATCTGGAGTACTCTTGAGATGCCAACTCACAAAGGTTTCTGGCAGGCAGTTTGACTGAGTGGACAGTTCTACCTAATCTGAGGGATGTAAGTGATAACACTCTACAGGAGATGTGTGAGCACATTGGTCCTGTAGCCTTCAAGGAAGGCAGAATAATTGTACTTTTACAGATTCATAAAAGCAAAATACTGTGCTGCTTGTCCCAGTTTGTTGTTAACTTTTCAAGGGGGTGGGAAGGAGGAAGGAGATTGCAAGGTTCACATTGCAGAAAGCAATCCCAACGAGAGATGGTGCTGCACATCCATTTTAGAGTGAAGTTCTGTCTTCTGCTAAGTGTTGGTTATAAGAGAGAGAGGGAGGCAAGTGCTGTCTCCCTACAACGTGGTTGTTGCAATCAAACCACTCCTTTGCAAAAGCAGTACAGTATTTATTTTCCCTATTGTGGCCAACAGAATTTATTCCCACTCTCACTATGAGAGATCTGTGCAGCATGAAGTGTGCATCAGCTGACTTTCTCTTTTGCTTCACATCAGTTTCAAATTCTAAATGACCTCTGAACCCTTCTTTTCAGTCGGGCTGTTCCACAGTTTCAGCAGCATGTTTTTGCTGTCAGAGATACAAATTTGAACCTCTGTTAATGAAATGATGCTCCATAAGCATCTTGGCATAGTTCATCATTATAGGCAGTTTGACTACAAAACTTGAAGATAGAAGGTCGGATTTTAGGCATTCAAGTCTCTTTATTACACAAGAAAAATGGAGGTTATATGTAGAAGATAGTGGATCCCATAAGGAATGGTGTGCTGCTCACTCACACTAACAACCAGGGAAGTCTTGCTGGAGACGTGAAGGTTGGGGGCAGCCTTGGCTGCAGTGACCATGAGATTGTGGAGTTCAGTTCCAGGTGAAGAAAAAGCAGGGCAGCAAATAAGATTGTAAGCATGGGCTTCAGGAGAGCTAACCTGCTGCTCAGGGCGGGCTCCTTCAGGCAGTGGATCATGAGTGAGGCTAAAGACCTCATAGCAAACCAAAAAAGCGACTAGAACTCAATTAATTCCTTAAGGAACCTATCCTGAATAGCCATCTCAGATCCATTTGGACATGAACCTCCCAGTGACTGACCCAATGCTTCTCACAGCTGTGATGGCCTAGATATGGGCCAAATATGAAAATGTAAAAACTGGAAAACTGTGAGAAGATGTTTTAGGATACAAAAGTGTTTGTGATGCCCAATGGGATGCTGAAGAGCAACCACCAGCTGGTACACATCACTGAGAAAGTGGAAGCAGGAATAAGTCCAGAGGGAATTGGATGATGTGGTTGCTAAGTCACTCTTCATGATATTTGAAAATTCATGGCAGTCAGGTGAAGTCCTGGGTTACTGGAGGAAGGGAAACATTGTCTCCATCTTTAAAAATACAAAGGAGGTCCCTGGCAACTACTGACCTGTGAGCCTCACCTCTCTGCCTGAACAGATCCTCCTGGAAGCCATGCTAATGTATATGGAAAACAAGGAGGTGGTTTGGGACAGCCAGCACATTGTCACCAAGGCTAAGTCCTGCCTGACCAACCCAGTAGCCTTCTACGATGGAGTGGCTACATCAGTGGACATGGGAAGACAGATGTCATTTATCTGGATTTCTGTAAAGGCTTTGACACAACAGACCCCCATAACGTCCCTCTCTCTAAATTGGAGAGAGATACATTTGATGAGTGGACAGATTGAGCAGCCCTGCCAAGAAGGACTTGGGGGTGCTGGTGGATGAGAGACTGGACATGACCCAGACATGCACGTGGGAGCTCATCAATCCAAATGTGTCCTGGGCTGCATCCAGAGCACCATGGGCAGCAGGTGAGGGACGGGGTTCAGCCCTTCTGCTCTGCTGTGCTCTGGTGAGACCCCACCTGCAAGCCAGCACAGGGAGGATGTCAGCCTGTTGGAGTGAGTCCAGAGATCATCAGAGGGCTGGAGCATCTCTCCTATGAGGAAAGGCTGAGAGAATTGGGATTTTTCAGTCTGGAAAAGAGAAGGCCTAGGGGTGATCTAATTGTGGCCTTCCAGTACACAAAGGGAGCCTACAAGAAAGATGTAGAGAGACTGTCTACAAGAGCGTGTAGAGAAAGGACAAGGGAGAATGGGTTCAAACTGAAAGGAAGTAGGTTTAGATTGGATATTAGGAAGAAATTCTTTACTGTAAGGATGGTGAGACAGCAGAACAGGTTGCCCAGAGAAGTTGTGGCTGTTTCATCCCTGGAAGAATTCATGACCAGGCTGGACAGTGGATTGAACAACCTTGTCTAGTGCAAGGTGTCCCTTGCCCACAGCAGTGGAGCTGGAAGCAGACAATCTTCAAGGTTCCCTTCCAACCCAGTCCATTCTGTGATTCTATAATTTTAATGATGTGGCAAAGCCCTGACTACAGGATTTTAGAAATAAAGATCCACTTAAGAAGCTGTTTCCAATTGCCGTGAATAAAAGCTTGAAATAAGACATAGTTGTAAAAATAAGTCTCAGATATCTGAGGGAAATAAGAAGAATCTAATTCTTGCTATTAGTGCTTAAATCTGATGATAGTTAAGCCAGCCTCATGGTTTAGCAGAAGCAGGAAAATTAGCACAGAAGATGAACACATTTTCAGTGCTTGGATCACTGACACTATGTGTACCATAACAGCCAAGATAGCAGGTAGGAGGATGGCCAGTTTGCAATATTATCAGAATATCTTGCTGTGGTACAAGTTCTTTGTATAGTGGAAGAGAATATTCCTTATGCATGATGTTTCAATTACTGGTCCTGCCCCAAATATAGGGAACCCAAGAACTGATGCCCCTAAGAACACAGAAAGGAAGGGGCAGAGTCCTGAGTCCCTGCTCATGGAGAACATGTTTATTTATAACACGAGTACTTTATATAAACTATATTTTTCAGGCAGCCAACAAGTTTAAGAGAAGGGTAAATTTAGAGGAAAATGTTCTGATATAAAGTTTATTTCCTGCAAATACACTTATTAATCTAAACTACAGAATGTATAAAAATGTTTCTGCAATCTGAGTGTGTAAAATACATCATAGAGTAATGCAGGAACTAGGCATCAGTGTCTCAGCATGTCCCTAGAGATCCTGAAATTAATAGCTATATTTATAACTAAATTATATTCTGAATCCTAGCAATGGCAAGGGACGTTGTGTACGAACTGAGGCATGTTGCTATTCTAGAGAGATACTGACTCACTAAAGGAGGAACAGAACTGGGTCAGCCCTAGCAAAGGCTGAATCTATGCCTGGAAGAGGGGTACTATTATCCCTGAAATATTTCTGAAATTTCAGTTCTTCCTTGTGGGCAAAACACTGGGAATTTATTCTGTAAAATGCAAATATTCAAAACCTGGCGACTCTTTCCTGCTTTTGATCTGCCAGTTCTGAATGTACCTCACAGCTGGTGGGCACAGTGTCCTGTTGCCTGGCTGTCCCCTGCCCTTACTCCCATCAAACAGCAGTCCCTGAAGGGTGCCAGAAGTACTGTGGAGAATGGTCTTAAGCCTCCCTGGTGCCTGAGACCTGCTGATGGGGCCAAAACCAGGCTTTTGCAGGATCCGTAGAAGTGGGTGATTAAAGAATGGCACTGACGTTTCCTTCATCCTTTAGGTTTCTCTCACCCCAGCTTCATCTTTCTTGGATTCTCTCCAGAGACAGAAGTTATCAGAATAATCTCCAATTCTCTAACACTCAGAGTAACACTGAAGGGTGAGTCAGTGTTTTACAAATCAGGAATTGTCTACCTTTTATCATCTATATGCTCCATTCACTTCTGCAGGTGTAACAATGCATCCATAGCTATTTATTTTATAAACACAGAAGTCTGTAATACAGGATTTGTTAGTACATCCCATAGTATGCTGAATTAGCCTGAAATTTAAGAAGACTTCACACAGCCTGGAAAAGCTGTAATGGGTGGCCTTTTTGAGCTCCTTTCATTTTGAATTCAAAGTCACAGTAGAGCAGCCTGGTGACATCAGTTACTGTCCTCAATTATTTTCCTCACCATACTCATCACCACAGGAAATCTACCACCCCCTCACCTAAACAGCATGAGTGCTCAGCTAAGATTTTCCTTTCTTGTAGCAGTTTCCTGATCTGTTGGGTGTTATTCCTCAGCAAGGCATGGGATGGGAATGCAAGTAGGTCACCTTTCCAGACAGCCATCACAGCTGGAGACAGCTGGGAGGAAATACTGGGCCTGAGATAACATTCAGGGAGCAGCACAGAGAAATTATTCCTATTCCTTAAGTTCTCCAACCAAACTTTAGCTCACCTTCTGTCGCCTACCTTATCCCTGCCATAGCTTCACCCAGATACAGTTTAGTTAATGATATCATGGTAATCTATCCTCAGAATTAAAGAAAGGACCTGCTGATCAAGCTCTGCTGATCAGAATTGTTATCTGTCAAGAATTTCAAATACATAGAGAAATACATAGAGACTTGTGGGAAAATACATTTCAGGTTGGACAGGTAATCACATAAATATGTTTTTAATGAATGCTGTGAAAACCAGTTTAAGATTGCAAAATAAAGTTTTAATTCCTCAGAAACAACAACATAAAAGCAACCTCAAATGACAACCACAACCATTCCCATCTGCTTTGAACAGCCATTACAGACCTCCCTAACACAAGCCTAAGAGACTGAAGGTGAAAGGTTGCTGGAGTCCTTCTTGGTCTTTTTTGAGAAGAAAAGGGATGGATGACATCAAGGATAAATGCCAAACCACTTTTGGGTTTTTTTCAATTTCAGTTGGCTTCAAATTCAGGATACTGCCTCAAATGGCAGGGTCTAAGAACAAGATGATCTTTAAGGTCCAATCCAACCCCAACCATTCTGTGGTTCTATGATTCTTTTGACTTGTAAGTAAAGTTGCTTCTTGTCACTACAGAGTTACTGAAAAAAAAATAAAACAACTGTTCCTTCATTTATTTTTATTCCTCCTTTCACTTTATGAAGTTTTGCTCCATGAGAGAGAGCAAAGTGATAGTGTGCTGTCACTGTGGAAAGGTGTAATTTTATGGACCACTTCTCTGGGGAATGGGACTGATGAGGTAGGAAATACTAAGTGTCTCACAGCACATAGCTTCTATAGCTGGGAGGGAAGAGGGGTTTATGCAAAACTGTTCCTTTAAAAATGTCAAATAGGGAGATGAAGCCTTCCCATGAAAAAGGCTTTGATTATGTGACAGCAATGCTTTCCATCTATGCTTTGAAAGAGAACAAGAGTACAGGGAATACTGAAGCACCTTCTGAGCCAATAATAAGTAGAGGCAAGATTAAAGTGACTGAGTAATTGCATCAGAAGTTTGCAATTAATATCTGTCTAAAAATAGTAGGATAAGATGTTAATCTTTTGCATTTTATACAATACCGGGGGAAAAAAGTACAGTTCTCTTTTAATATTGACATTAAAAATTTTAATGTTAATACAAAAAAATGTTTTACTCAGCTTTCACTTAAGAATCAAGTGCACAAGCACTAGTTGTAAACTAAGGCCTGTTCTCTGTAGCTTTTTAAAATACAAAGAGAGTGACACTGCAGCTGTAGGATGATGCCTGAGAGCACAGCCCATTTGTATGGGACAGAACATGTTTAGAATCCCTGACAGAAGTCAGATCAAACATTCAAATGAATTCTTTGGACACCCTCCAAAATGAGCTCCTGCATTTGGAGATAATAGAATTGCCAGTATAAATCATACTGAAGATGCATTTGACTGCAAATGCTGTTAATGCATCTGATGGGTGACACACATCAGCTATGAGCAGTGACAAGCAAACACTTTATCCTATGCCTGTAGAGGCTAAACCTGGTTAGATTTATTTGCAAGTGTATTTGTAGTTGCAAGACATTTGAAGGTGGTCAGGAAATGACTGCAGTGGCTCAGAATCACACCAGGGCACAGTATTTTTTGGTTGTATCTGTGGTTTATTTCAAATAACTGACTTCTAATAATTATTTCCATGTTACAAGCAAAGCAGATTTTAAGTTAGCTCTAAGTGAGAAACACTTCCTATAAACAATGTTCTTTTACACTGGAATATAGATAGCAAGATCCATTTAACATAACATGAAAGACCAGATAAGCATAAGACAGAACTTCCATTTTGTCAAGCTTTACTCCTTGTGACATCAGCTTTTCTGTTTTCAAAAACCATAAGGATATAGTACTGTCACCTAAGATTAGTCACACTACTGCAACACATGATGGAATTACTTTCCATTCACTGCAGAGTGAATGGCATCACAGAAAAGGGGAGGAGGAAAGAAATGACGAAGGGGAAGAGGCAAATCTGACAGATCTATTCAGAAATTCAGAACTATTTTTAGTCCTGAAGATTTGATTAATGTCAGTAAAAGGCTAACAAGTGAAAATCAGATGCATCTCACTTGTAGTATATTGTGCACAATCACCAAGCAAGTGGTTGTGTGGTAAATTAGAATCCCATTCCTGTGTCTTGGACACAGAAGCATTTTAAACAGGTCTTTCTGTAACATTACAAAAAATTTTAACAAGGTCCTGAAAAGGAACATTTTAGCTTCAGATGACCTACACTTGTCTTCATAAATGTTTGCCACATAATAGTCCTGGTGTTAAAGCATATTTTGCCTTTGAACCACATATTTTAGTGATGCATACAAACCACTGCATGCCAGAGTAAAAATACAACACACAGTAAAAGTTACACACCATTTTTGTCAGCTGATTCCATGCACTCATCTGAACAACAAAACATGTTAGTGGGAGGAAAGAGATGACTGCTATTAGAGTAACCAGTTATACTTCCATAAATTGAAAGCAAGTCTACAGGATATTGCCATAGTTACAACAGGATATGCTGCTTCTAGGAGTCCTTCAAGATAAAAGTAGATATTTAATTTACTTAATTTTGTTCTTCTGAAGATTCAAAACATTACATAGGGATTAAAGTCTATACTTTAAAAAAAAAATAAATTCATGCGACCAACAAGGAATGGTGCTTCCAATGGTCACACCTATTTTCTTTCCTCTTCATATATCAACAGGTTGTGAACAATACCCTGTAAAGGAAGCAAAGAGCTATTCACCTTTTTCTGGTGTCCATACAGAAACACAAGTAGAACTCCTAAACAAAAAGTCAGATACTTAAAGAGCATGATGCAACAGCCTTTTAGTCCCTGACCCATTTACAGTTTAAATGATTATTATCATGTGCAAGGAACTTGACAAATATTTAGAATACAAAGTAGTAGGAAAGAGATTCTTGCAGAGTCTATATTCATAAAATCTGTCCAGCTTCTTTGGATAAAAGGCATTATCATAGAATTATAGAATGGCTTGGGTTGGAAGGGACCTTGAAGATCATCCTGTTCCAACCCTTGCCATGGGCAGGGACACCTTCCACCAGACCAGGTTGCTTGAAGCACTCTCCATCCTGGCCTTGGACACTTCCAGGGATGGGCCATTTCCCTGGACTACCTGTTTCAGTGCCTCATCACCCTGACAGTGAAGACCTTTTTCCTCATATCTAGTCTAAACCTATTCTCTTTCAATTTGAACCCATTTCCCCTTATCCTGTCACTACATGCTCTTGTAAATAGTCTTCCTTCATCCTTTGTTTAAGTTCCATCCAGGCACAGGTGTATTAAATTGATACATTCAGGTATATTAAATATTCTACTCAAAATTTAGGCACAAGTACTACAAATACTGTGCAGCATTTTTCATGGTTTTTTGTGGTTCATGAATGAAACAAAGAAAGAAAATTTTCACAAAGCTCAGGAAAAAAATGAACAGTTTCTTCTTGGCAAATTCAGCAATTGGAATTCAGTAAAATTCAGAAACAGAAATAAGAAGACCTAAGGTTTGTGCTTAGTCCTGTTCACATCTGGGCTGCAGACTTGTGAATGTAATCACTGTTCTGCTAAAGTCAGAGGAATATCTGCCAGCAGGATCATGGTTTATCCATATTTACAGTCTTAGGGTAAGGACAGAACATCTCCAACAGTACAATCTAAAGGACTAAAAAAATTAACTGCTATTGTTGCTTCAAGTGTTGAGAACAAGGATTGAGGATCAGGCACAGCAATTTCTTTCATTAATGACACTTTTGTTGGAGAAAGGAGTCACATTATTATTTTAACTGGACTAGAATTTTTTTTTGCTGCTTTTATTTTCTTCAGTACTATGAGGTATTCAACTTAGAAGGTTAAAAATACATACAAGCTCTCTTGCTTCAGAAACTTATAAGTGAAAACCAGTTTAAGATTGCAAAATAAAGTTTTTATTCCTCAGAAACAACAAATTGTTGCTATTCCTGAAATGAAAGTCATATCTCTGCAAGCTATTTCAAAAGCAAAAGAAGTATCTTTTTCATGCTTTCTTTAGAAGGCAAATCATAAAGCCAGCAGAAAATAGAAGCAATTGGAATAGATAAGCAATTTAGAGACACTTGTTTAATCTCGGTAATTACCTATTCACAGAGGCAGAATTGGTTAGAAAGGGCTATAGATATTTTTCTATTTAAAACTTTACAGAATTTCCTGAGACATGTTAAATACAGAATAAATGTCATCTCTCTTCTGTCAAAATCATCCCAAGATAAAGAACAGAATATGTTCAGATAATATTTTCTACTGCAGTCACAGCAGATGAACAACTCAGAGCTAAATTTTGTCTGTTCACATGTACACAAATCTTGCTTATTTCACTGAATTTCCTTCTGTCAGGCAAAGCAATGTCAGAAAGCAACTCTGCCAGTGATTTTGTGAACAGCATTTCTTGAAATGGTTTTAGAGTTCAGGAACATCAAGAAACTGCATTTTAAAACTATGTCCTCTTTATACTTTTTGTGTGGTTTGGGTTTTTCAATCAGATTGAATAGTATTTAAATACAGACTCAGTCCTTCATTCTTCCATTGGGCATCTCAGCTTGGGAAAATCAAATTACTTTGTTCCCAGAGAGCAGGAATAAGCTCAGAGGATTAAGATATGGCACTTGGCTGGGCAAGTTCTAGATCACTCTGGGCAAAATTAATAAATTTCAGTGCTTAAAGAAAAAGAATGTGAATGATAGCATCAGGTCACTTCACAGACAGCAGTAACCCAGCTGTGGCAATGCTGCCCTTCCTGGCTGCCAACTTTTTGATCAGTTTTGGCCCTAATGAATTTTGTCTTTAGGGTGGCCCCTAATGTGAACCCTTAATGAAGGACATATGGCTCACAGAATCAGTTTTGAGCATGCAGGACCAGCTGGCACACCTGAGAGCAAAGCTGAAACCAGTCCCACATTTGGCAGGCACAGATGTCACATCAGGGCATGACCTCCTCCCAGGCTGATGCATTCAACAAAAACTAGATTTAAAAAAAAACACCTTTACCACAGCTTTCTATTTCTGAACTTGGCATATTCATGTAACTAAATACATGAAAAAGGGGAGAGGAGAGGAGAGGAGAGGAGAGGAGAGGAGAGGAGAGGAGAGGAGAGGAGAGGAGAGGAGAGGAGAGGAGAGGAGAGGAGAGGAGAGGAGAGGAGAGGAGAGGAGAGGAGAGGAGAGGAGAGGAGAGGAGAGGAGAGGAGAGGAGAGGAGAGGAGAGGAGAGGAGAGGAGAGGAGAGGAGAGGAGAGGAGAGGAGAGGAGAGGAGAGGAGAGGAGAGGAGAGGAGAGGAGAGGAGAGGAGAGGAGAGGAGAGGAGAGGAGAGGAGAGGAGAGGAGAGGAGAGGAGAGGAGAGGAGAGGAGAGGAGAGGAGAGGATTGGGAAATACTTTATGTCTTCGGTGGGAGCAGCTTTTAGTCAGTATTTCAGTTCTGTAGGCAAAATTCAGCTTGATGACAGTGGCAATGTGGGCAGGAAGGGGGGAAAAGGAAAGGAGGAGATGCCTGAAGAAAACCATGAGAAATTAATGAAGGGGCTGAGAAGACCAAGGGGCTGTGAGGCATGAAGGGGAATTCCCATGCTTTTCGGGGCTTTTTTTTTTTTTTTTTTTTTTTTTTGTAGGCTTTGGTGAGGAATGCTGAGATGCCAGTAGGACTCTGGAAGCCTTTGAGATACAGCAAGCTACAGGGGCTCTGCCTCCACCCAGTCTCCTCTTCCTTAGTCCCCCTGAACTATAGGGTCTGCCCACCTCTCCCATAACACAAAAACCCTATCTTGTCCTTGGCAAGCAGTTACAGTTTTGCAAATTTTTCAAGGAAAGAAGCAACAACACCTACTCCTCTCCACTCATGGGGGTGCAGAGGGATTAAGAAACAAGATGAACCTTAGATCTAGGAGACAAGACTAGAGGGGAAGCTTCTGGAGGCATGGGAAATCAGTAGATAGGTATTGAAAATGATTGCTTTTCTACAAGGCGCCATTTGGTAGAGCAGCCACAACAGCCCTCCTCAACAAAATGCCAGAAAGAAAAACCTAAGTTTTCTGCATTGCAAACTCTAGGTCCCAAAATTTAATCTGCCTGTGCCTCAATTCAAATGAAGTAAAAGTGTCTTGTCCACTCATCTCAAAATGGGGCTATAAAAAGCAAATTAGAATGTACATTTAGTGAGGAAATAAATATTGATGAGCACTAAGGCAAAAGTCCACCAGGAAATTAAGTTACAAAAGGAAAATCTGAAGAGGTAACAAATACTCCACTGGGGCAGCAATGCAGTGAACAGCAATGAGCAAACAAATTAGAGAACAGTTTCTCATTTGGTAAACACTAATTGCTATGTACCTAGAATGTGGCAGAAGTCCAAGTGGAAGCAAATGTATATATATATATATATATATATATATATATGATCAGGTACGTGCAGTGCAAAACTCCGTGCTTGAGTCTGAGGAAGGAAATTAGGTAGGCACACGCCACCTCCTGGCATTTCTTAAACAGAGCTTGTGACTTATTTATCTACTGCCCACATTGTAACTTTGCAGGAAAATGCAAATCTGACCTATGAGCCAAATAATAATGGCCGCAAAAAAAAAATTACATCTACTCTGTTATTTTCAAAATAAAATCTCCTGCACATTTTGCTCCATGTAGCATTATTTCAAAATTTATCTAAAAAGACTGAGTGGGTTAAACATTATAACACAGCTGAAAAATCTTTTGGACTTATCAGCAATTGGAACAGGGAGGAGTTTATTTTTTAAAACAAATTATGTGAGTTGACCCAGGACATTCATTACCTACTCTTAACCCTGGTATTTCAAGTCAGGCAGCATTTCCTATGAAGATGAGGTATCAGCAGAGAGGCAGTGGGATTCCTGTGCCTTGGTGTCTGCTGCAAGCGCAGGAGGGAGAATGCTGTAGTGAGCACAGACTGTGCATTTCAGCCTGTGCATTTAAACCAAGAGGGGTTCCAGGTCCTGCTGTCCCAGTGCCACTCTGTGTGTCTTGGTATCACCGACCCCCCTGCACAGTCCCAGTCTCCTCCTTGTGTCCACACTTCTGGCATTTGCCCCAGCCCAGGTCTCCTCTCCAAACAGACCCTGTTTCCTGACACAGGGTAAAGAAACCTGAGAAATGTTTTGGGATAGAAAGGGTTGAATATCCTACTTAATCTTGATACTCTTAAAATAGTCGATATTTTACTTTCCTAGCATAATTTTATATCCATTTTCCCAAGACTTATTCCTGCCCTTCTTTTTTTTTTTTTTTTTTTTTAATATATTTCCTAGGAAGTATTTTTAACATCCTAAACCAAAGGGCAAATTGGCATTAGGTCAGCACAATTCAATTAATTTCATTTTAATCCTGCCAGTTCACACAGGCTGAAAATCTGGCCCACTGTGATAGGAAATTAGGTCTATTTTTAGTCAGTGGAGGCTGTCACCCACAGGTCGTTTAGAAATGTATTTGGTTATTTTTATGGATGTGACATGTCTTTATCCAAAAAGTATCAACAGGAAAAACAGTTTTTTTCTGTGACCAATGGAACCAATAAATCTTGATTTTGCATGGGTTTGCATACCTGTACCTGTACCTGCACCTGCACTGTGATAATTCAAATTCTTCTCTTATGTTCATAATGATCTCATTCCATGACATTTTAGTAGCCCCCACATTCCCTCACTGCCATCTGGGAAGAAAGAAGCACAGTCAGGCCTGGCTTGGTGTTGTATCTGTTCTGTCTGCTGTTGGTTATGTCTGTAGCTCTCAGGCACAGCACGGCCAAGCCAAGAACCACAAAAAAAATACTGAGTTCATGTGAGGCTTTTTTTTTTTTCAGTGAGGTCATTAATTCAGTTCACTTTTCCCACATTTTAGAGATTTTCACAAAACCTCCAGAACCATTTTACCTGTGAGACTTCTGTCATTGTCCAGTGTGGCTAAAATTGACCTGTTGGTTCCCAACTTATTAGAGACTGGTCAGTGTGATTGCAAAAGCCTGAGAAACCAAGGGAAAAAAAAGTTATAGGACATAATGTGCATTATTTGTTGCCAGTACTTTAAATGACACAGAATAAACAGTTTTTGCAGCAAAAGCAAAGATTCTTGGAGCACATTCATTCTTTTCTAGTAGGTTTTAATTGGTTACCAAAAAAAAATATAATCTAGCCAACACTGAAAATGAAAGAGAAAAATTAGATTCTATTTTTGAATTGTATGGTAATCAAAAATTTTGACACTATTTTCCTTTTTTACAGCAAAGGGAAGAGAATACTTCAAGTGAAGATCCACAGAATATGCCAAGGTACATCAGCAGCTCAGTAGAATGGAGTGGGAACTTGACTAAAACATAAAGTCACTGATTTTGGACCATAAAATACTTTAGTGTGACCACCTGTCCATGTGCCTAGCTCTCCTTACAGATAGCATTTCAGGAAATCAGAGTTTCACATGGAATGTTTGAGGCATGACATTGTCATCCACTCCTTTGGTGAAAGCTCTGTACTTCCTCCTCCTGCCCTCAGTTGGACAAGTTAAATTTTAATCACACAGACCTCACTTGGATATGGTACTGAAACCCCATTAAATTTATAGAAACACTGCCTATGCTAAAAATAAAATCTATCAAGATTCTGCCAGAAAAAAATCATAATTATGAACATTCCTGATGTCAGAAAGGATGGAAAATATGTAATCCAATGAAATAAGAATGTTTCCTCTGAATAATTTTGTTGTAAAGCATTTTTAAGGCAATTAATGACTTAATCATTCAGAGGATTTATTCTTATTTGTTACCAAATACATATCTGTGTAGATATATGTCATATGAGAACCTTTCTTACTCCCTTGAGTATTCTGTAATACTGACATGATGTGGAATTAACTCTCCAAGTATATATGGCCATGGTTTTGAAAGGTATGTGGGGATTTGGGCTGCAAGTTTAAGATTTTTGCTCTAAGACATCTGTGAGACTTTTCTGTCAGTGGCTGCTCACCTCTTCCTGGGAATTTATAAAAAAAATGTAGTCATTCCAATCTATTTTTGCTGTCCCTCTGACAGATGTCATCCCAGTGAGCAGAGCTGTCACTGAGAACTCTCACTTGAGATGAAACTGGGTAAAAAACCTGATATCAAACAAGAACTGTTGGATGGTCTGGAATTGGCAGGAACTCTCTGCTTTGCTTTTCACGGCTGGTTAATATCGTCACTTTGCATCCACCATGGCTCCTGACAAAATTAACAATGGCAGAGTGAAAGTGCTAACACGCCCTGGGGATTTTATCTCTGCACTTTAACAATGCTGTAATGGGTTGACCTTGGCTGGATGCCAGGTGCTCACCCAGCTGCTCTATCACTCCCCAGTAGGGCAGGGGAGAGAAAAATAAGGAAAACAACTACTAGGTTGAGATAAGGCAGTTGAGGGTCTGTGAGTGCATAAGCAAAGGAAAACAAAAATTGATCTCTACTTCCCATTGGTGATCAATGTTCAGCCACTTCCCAGAATCAGGGCTTCAACAAATGGGGCAGCTACTCTGGAAGGCAGACATTGTTAAATAACAAATGCCACCCATTCCTCCTCCCTGCCTTAGCTTTTATATCTGAGGTGATGCCATAGAATATCCATTTGGATAATTTGGGTCAGCTGGCCTGCTTGTGCCCCCTCCCAGGATCTTGCCCACTCCCAGGCCCTTGACAGGGGAGCATGAAGAATGTTACAGAGACAGCACAGCTGCTGTGCCAGCAGTGCTCGGCAGCTGTGACCGTGGTCACAAAGGGTTTTCAGGATGAGAGAGAGATGAGAATGTTGATTCCATGATCAGAAGGCTTGATTTATTATTTTATTATATATATATAAAACATTATGACTATATTAAAAGGAATAGAAAGAAAGGTTCTCAGAAGCTAAGAACAGAATAGAAAATAACTATAACAAAGAAAGGTTCTCAGAAGCTAAGAATAGAATAGAAAATAATTATAACAAAGGAGCTCTCTCCAACTCTGTCCCAGAGAGAGCTTGGTCCTTGATTGGCCATTAATTGTACACATCCAACATGGGCCAATGACAAGTTCGCCTGTTGCATTCCACAGCAGCAGATAACCATTGTTTACATGCTTTTTCTGGGGCCTCAGCTTCCCAGAAGGGAAAATCCTAAAGAAAGGATTGTTATGAAAAAATGTCTGCGACAAGCAGTAGCAAAACACTCGTGTGTTATCAACACCCCTCCAGCTACCAATGCAGAGCACAGCATTGAGAGGGCTGCTAAGGAAAAGTGACCTTTGCCTCAGTCAGGCCCAATGCAGTCTCCATCCCTTATTCCGTACTATTTGAGTCATACTCAAATCCCACATAATTTATATATCTTCCAAGTGTTCCATTCTATTTATTTGTCATTACTGGGATCCATTCTTACCCACACACATAACTTAAAGTATGTCCCTAAACCATCTCCATACCTGACCCACATTTTCATTAACCTTTGTCCCTCATCCTTTCACAGATAAATATTATTTTGCCATTTCATGAGCTTCCTTCACCCCTCCGGATCCATGACTTGGAGTACAGTAGGCTTCTGATCCTTGATCACTCTGGCTTCTTGGAGTGACTTTGGGTTTCCCCTGAGGTCCTCTGTGCATTAGGTTACAATGTAAGATCTAAGCAAGTATATATTCTATCTGTTAAAACCAGGTGGGCCAGTGTTCTTTATCTCTTCCATGACCCATCCCTCACAACTCTCTCTGGGGGGGATATCTTCTGTTAATGGGCCATCAAGTCTCTGTATGACTGATAAAATTATATCCTCCCATTGTGAGATGCTCTGCCCAGAGGGAGGAGCCAAGCATTCCTACCTGGATATAACCTGGGGTTTGGAGCACCACAAGCAGCCTTATCCACTGGATTCCCAGAGGAAGACTCCGCCCGTCTACATCAGCACTGAACCATCAGAGGAAGACCACATCCTTCTACAGGATCACTGCTGCAACAGAACCATATCTATTACTCCAAGAGGAATACAGCCACCATTAGATTGGTCTGCTACCAACACCCTTAACAACAGGGTTATCAGGTTGTATTCTGACTCTGTCAGTGTTTTGTACAATTGCATTTATTTTAATTTTCCTATCAAATTGTAGTTCTGACGGGCTCTCCCACTGGTTTGCTTTCAAACCAGTACACTTTACCAGAGGCTCCAGGTGACACCCTGCTCCCCTGCTGCAGTGTAGAGCGTGTTCTGCATGGCTGGTCCTGTCAATACAGGACCAAGAGCTGTTTCACAGAATCACAGAATCACAGAAATTCAAGGCTGGAAGAGACCTATAAGATCATCAAGTCCAACCCATGTTCTAACTATTCAACTAGATCATGGCAGCAAGTGCCACATCCAGTCTTTTTTTGAACTCTTCAAGGGATGATGACTCCACCACCTCACTGGGTAGATGATTCCAGTACCTGACCACTCTTTCTGTAAAATACTTCCTTCTTAATTCTAACTTGCATCTCCCTTGACACAGCTTGAGACTGTGTCCTCTTGTTCTATCGGTTGTCGCCCGGAGAAAGAGACCGACCCCCAGCTCACCACAGCCACCCTTCAGGAAGTTGTAGAGAGTGATGAGGTCGCCCCTTAGTCTCCTTTTCTCCAGGCTAAACAACCCCAGCTCCCTCAGTCGTTCTTCATATGGCTTGTGCTCCAAGCCCCTTACTAGCCTCGTTGCCCTCCTCTGGACACGCTCAAGCAACTCAACGTCCCTCCTAAAGAGAGGGGCCCAGAACTGGATACAATACTCCAAGTGAGGCCTCACCAGTGCCGAGTACAGGGGAAGAATGACCTCCCTGCTCCTGCTGGCCACACCATTCCTGATACTGGCCAGGATGCCATTGGCCCTCTTGGCCACCTGGGCACACTGCCAAAGGCCTCCTGTTGTTCAAGGCCACAATCAAAATATTTCTTCTTCTGGATCACTTGCTAAAGGGGCCAACAAGCTGACTATAACCTGGAACGTGCATCCCAAAAAACTCAATTCCTCTCAAAGCACCACACTCCCGAACCCCACTAGGCCTAGGAAAGCTTGTGTTTCCTTCCTGTTAGCCACTGAGGACAGCTATTTTGTTAACCACTTCCATGGATTGCATCTATCCTACCATTTTATTTCCCAAGAACTTGATCTCTTGTTGTTATGGAGGGAGGGAGGGAAAGGTTAGACAAGTCCTGCCTTTGACTCAGATTTCTGGCAATAGCTCTGTTCGATGCAGCCTGCACACCAAATTGCTCTCGCTTGCAAGTTCTTAAGAATGGCTGATTAAGTCTATTATAAAATGGATTATTTATTGAATAGATACAAGATTAACAGATACAAGATTTTAAACAGAATACTTACTAAGCAGGACAAAACAAAAAGAATTATGAGTAGATAAAAAATACAGTGCACGATAAAAATGCTACCACTAAATTGATGATGGAGTACATATAGAATCCTTTCACTCAATTTCCAGAAAAATAACCACAAAGTTTGCATCCAAACTTTGGGGGAAAGCCCTACATGTTTTCAGGGTGTGTGTAGGAGATTTCTGATTTGGTGAAAGTTTTGTGGAGCTTTTATAGTTTGTAAAGTGAAGTGTCTGTCAGTCAGAAGTTCCAGCTTATCTCCCTACATCTTGTTCTCAAGGCCAAATGTTTATTGTCAGCTGGGAATTCCACCTCTGGCACCAGAGATAACTCCCTACCAGACAAATGTCCAGCCTGGGTGATCTCACTAATTCATGTGAGGGGGAGAATGCCCAGAATCACACCAGCTGACAGAACAGATAAGCTCTTCTGTGGTAGGGGGAGAGTCCTGCCACACCTGTGCAGGTTTGTTTAGCTTACTTTGTTTTATGGCAAGAGCAGCTTTCAGAAGAATTCGGATTTTTTTTTTTCTTTCTCAAAAACTTCTTCTGCTGTATTGCCCACACAAGGACATCATTGATATGTTGCAGGTGTTCTGAGGCTCCACCTTTTCCTGTGCAGTCTGGGTCAGTCCATGGCAGATGGTTGGGCTGTGTTTCCACCCATGGGGCAGTCAATTCCAGTTATACTGGACACTCCTACAAGCAAAAGCAAACTTTGGTCTGCACTCTGCTGCCAGAGGGACTGAGAAAAATGCATCAGTGATATCAATTTGGCTGCCTTTGACTCCTGCTAATATTGGAATTTCAAGTCATCCAGCACAGTGGCACTTGGAGGCAGTGTGACTACATTCAGGCCACGACAATCCACCATCAGCCTCTACTCCCCATTAGACTTTCCCACTGGCTACATGGGGCTGGTGGAAACATATCACCAACCATATTCGGATGGTAATAAAATGCTGTAGTTGCCACCCATTTATAGAATCAACCATAAAAATGCAAGGTTGGAAAAATACAACAAAAAACATATAAACAAAATTATTATTTGGTGTCTCATTATACAATTACAACATTTCATTTTCATTTCATTAAATGCGTTTGAGTGGCTTTCTTTAATGGTGGCTGAGCAAGCAATGGAGTCATTGCTATGAAAACTCCTGTTTTTCATTACTGAAAGCTGAAATTAATGTTATAATGGATTATAACTGCTCAGCAACTGGATTATTAATGTTCACTAATGCACCCATTACTCATTTCTGTGAATGAGTAATGAATATTCCCTTATCTCTTTTTCTTTATCTGCAACATTTTACAATTAACATTATCCTTCTTACACAGGTATAAAACCATTATCAGGTTTCTATTATTCCTGCATTATATTGTTATTGGGATACGTTAATTTTTTGAGATTTTTTTACTTTATTTTTTTTCTTTAAAAGTTCTTGAAGAGCTCATTCTCTTAGACCATTTAAGGCTAACTAATTCTTGATACCTTTTGAACCTCCATGAGCACTTCAAACTGAAGTACTTATTGCTGCTTGCTGTAAATACTGAACATATCATTGCAGTCTTAGGTGACTTGCTAATCCAATCAGAAAATGAAGAACCTTTTGCTACCAAATTACTCATGCAATTCACATTTTATTATTGGCTGCTGAACAAGATGTTTCAGTCTCACATTTTCGATACTACTCAAGTGAAAGCTCTAAAAGTTCTGCTAATATAATAATCACGGAATCACAGACTGGGTAAGGCTGGAAGGGACCACAGTGGGTCATCTGCTCCAACTTCTCTGCTCAGGCAGGGTCATCGCATAGCACATGGCACAGGACTGTATTCAGACAGTTCTTGAATATCACCAGTAAGGGAGACTCCAGCAACTCTCTGGACATTCTGTGCCAGTGCTCCGTCACCCACACAGTAAAGAAATTCTTCCTCATATTCAGGTAGAACTTTCTGGGCATCAGTTTCTGCCCATTGCATCTTGTGCTATTGCTGGGCATCACTGAGCAGAGCCTGGTTCATCCTCTGACACCTCCCTACAGACAGACGGACATTGATGAGGTCCCCTCTCTGTTGTCTCTTCCCTCAGGCCCAGCTCCCTCCAATTACCTCTCTTGCTATCCACTGGACCTGCTCCAAAATGATGAGCATCATTTTTTAAAGAAGGTAACTTGGGCCATGGAGTTTTGTGCATATGTGGACCAGCATGTGTACAAACTGTTGCTCCAGAAGATTTAGGAGATATTCAAGCAAAACTGGCCAGTCCACTTTGATGGGCTTGGGATGAGGGGGTGTAAAACCAGATAGTTTGGCTGCAAATTACCCATGCAGCAATGTTTTATATATTCAATTCAACTTTTTCTTAATCTTACTGGGTAGGTTGATTGTCAGACAAATGTGGTCAAAGTATCAGGTCCATCTTTCATTGACAGTAAATGAAAAATTGGCATTGGACAAAAAGGTGTTCAGATACTCTTCTGATGTCCTCATTAAAATGAAAAATTCTTGTAATTCACAACTAAATTTGCTACCCATTACATAACACATAAGGAAGCTCAAAGAGATCAACACGTATATTCATAGACTACAGCTGTTTCCTCTGTTTTGAAACTGAATTAGAAAAACAGTTGTTTTAAACAACAGCACTACAATAATGCTAAGGGCTTTATTGACTTTTATTAAGTATTACATACCACATGGTTTATGTAATAATGTAATAAGAGAAGCCTGCTTTGAAACATATCAGCTGTCTTCAAACAAACCTCAACCCCAACACTGTATTTATTCTGCTATCTGAACTCTGTAAGGCTACTCCACATACACAGATGTGTTTAAAACAATAAAAATGGGGCAAAACATTTTGAAAACCCTCAGAGAATAAAGGTTCTTCATCACAGAAAGAGGAACTATAATGTCAGGCAACTTAAATTGGTTTTAAACTGTTTTAGAGAAATCAGGATGCTACTCACAGTGTTACATTTAATATCTGTGAGCAGTGGCTCCAACCTGGCTTGCTGCTTGTTTTGTTTAGAGAACTAGTAAGATCTAGCAATTGCACTGGTTGCCAGCATTCTGCTGAAACCATATGGCATGACGAGAATGTCCTGCATGCCCTTATGCACAGAGAAAAGAAAAATGAGACAAATAGCTGGAATGAAACACTTCAGTTAAGAGAGCAGACTGTAGCTGATGGTTAGAAAGATGATCTTTGAACTAAAGCTGCATCTGAAATGAGTTAAAACCATGATAATGCGTTTGAATTTTTGGCTGATTAAAAAAAAAATAAAACTTTCCTCTAGGTTTCAGAAAATGAGGAGGATTATTATCACCAGCTGTACTTAAAGGACAAAGGGCAAATGTAGATCTATGTAGTTCTGACTATTGTTGGCAGAAACCTTAAGAAATTGGCTGCTAATGCCAACATGTTCTGCTTTGCAGGCAGTAACTCAATACACATATTTATGGAAGGCTGAATGTTCACTGTGTCTTACCACTTTCATTATGTTTGGCCCCAAGAGTTCAAAGCCATAAGCTGCATTTCAGAAATGATATAAATGAATAAGAAAGACTACAGTTTATTCTTTTAACTTGCTCAGTTGCACCCACATGTGAGAGCCTGTCCAATTTTCCCAAATTAACATGTTTTGGATACTGCTGAAAACTGTGAGACGCGTAGACATCTCAGTTCCTCAGTTTCACAGTTTTAGGGATTGTTTTCAAGGAACACAAGTGAAACACTGATACTGTTTCTACTATTGGTGAAAGGAAAGTTTCAAGCAGTTTCAAAAGCGTAAGAAAATGAAAGGCTAGTTTTTAACAGATGAAACAATAGCAGAACTGAATAAACTGAAAGATATAAACTCAAATGGATTAACATGTTCTCCTTTAGAAGGAACTACAACAGGAAATGGGTTTTTAGGGCTATAGGCTGGATCAATGGACCAAGACCAATGCATGAGGTTCAACAAGGCAAAGTGCCAGGTGCTGCACTTGGGTCACAACAGCTGCAGGCAGCACTGCAGGCTCAGGGAAGAGTGGCTGCAAAGATGCTGGTGGGAAAGGCCCTGGAGGTGCTGGTCAACAGTGGCTGAACAGGAGCCAGTGTTGCTCAGGTGGCCAAGAAGGTCAACGGCACCTGGCCTGTATCAGCAACAGTGTGAGAGCATTGAGTCTCACTCTGTACTCAGCACTGGTGAGGCCACACCTCAACTTCTGTGTTCAGTTTTCAGGTCCTCATGATAAAAATGACATTGAGGGGCTGCAGCATGTCCAGAAAAGGACAACAGTGCTGGAGAAGGGGCTGGAGCACAAGTCTGATAAGGAGCAGTTGAGGGAGCTCAGAGTTTTTAGCCTGGGGAAAGGAAGGTTCAGGGGGACCTTCTGGTTCCCAACAGCTGCCTGGAAGTAGGTTGGGTCCAGGTGGGGGTCAGTCACTTTTTCCAGGCAAAAAGCAACAGGACAAGAGGAAACGGTCTCAAGCTGCAGCAGGGGAGGTTCAAGCTGGACATCAGGAGAATGTTCTACACTGAAAGGGTGGTTCAGCATTGGAAAAGGGTGCCCAGGGAGGTGCTGGTGTTCAGCCACTGGACTTGGCACTCGGTGCCCTGGTCTGCTTGACAAGGTTATAGGTGGGGTTCAATGATCTTGGAGGTCTTTTCCAACTTCAACGATTCTGTGAAAGACCCGTTTTCCCTTTGCTTGTCTGGAAAATCTAGCATCAAAGGCATCAGATCTGGAAGCTGGCAGTATTATTTCAAGGAAAACAGACTAAGAGATTGTGCTGCCTTGGGCTTCACTGGGGTTTGGTATCACGGTCTGTGTAGGTGAGTTTTCACACCTGTGAGGTGTGAGGTCTGCGTAGGCCGGACCCACCGGACTCGGCACCAACTGCCGCCCGAGGCACCGAGCCGCCCTCACGGCGCGGGGCCGAGCACGGGACACGGGCAGCGCCGCCCCCAGCAGCTGGCGAGCCCACGCCGCAAGTCTTCTGGGAGTTGTAGTCCGCTTCGGCGACCTCCGCCCTCCCGGTCCGCGCCTGGCGGAGCTCAGCCAGCCCCATAACCCGGGGCTGTCCCTCCTTGCCATGATGGGAAGCTTTTTCGTCCGCCAAGACCCCTCGGTGTCCTCGCTGTGTGGGAGGGATGGACGGAAAAGGAGACGGAACTACTCCGGATGGAACTACAACTCCCGGCGTGCACTGCGCTACAGAGCACTTAACCGGGCGGGGGGAGCCGGTGAAGATGGCGGCTGCTAAACGGAGCCGGATGGGAGGCTGAGGTGAGTTTGGGGCAGCTGGGCAGTGCTCCACTCGTATTCACCCTCGCGGTCTCCTCCTCGTTGCGATCTCTCTTTTCTTTCCCCTTCTCCACGCTTGGGAACGAGGAGGACGCGCCGGAGGGGTGGGCGCTGAGGGAGTGGCGGGAGGCTCGGGCCGCCGGGTTGGCGGTGAGGAGAAGCCTCTGGGCATGGCCTCAGCCTGGACCCGCCGCGGTGGCGGCTCGGGCGGTCCCTGTGGGCGCTGCTCCCGGCGGAAGGGCTGGCAGGGTGGCAGGGTGGCTCCCGGCGGAAGGGCTGGCAGGGTGGCAGGGTGGCAGGCTGGCTCTCCACCTCGGACGGGTCTGCTCGCCACGGGAGCTCCGGGGACAGCGAGCGCATCCCCGGGCGGGGCTGTGGCTTTGGGAGTTCCCTCAGCAGGTTTTTCTCAAACGGACCTTTAGACAGCGAGATAATAACTGAACACAGTGCAAATTGACAGGAGGGCGACACTGTGAGCTTTCTTGGTTTCTTTAAAGTTAATGGTGCATCACGGAGCCATGCTTTAGGTAATTGAGGTGTGGGTTCACAAATCCTGTTGCTGAAGACCATAGTACGACGTTTATTTTTGGATACATCCAGAAAGTTATCTCGTGGTCCTTTGAGCTGAGATACAAATATTGTGGTTTAGATTGTGTCTATGCTGCTGTAGCACTTGTGGGAAAGCCTATAACTAACTTTAAACCAGAGTTTGAGTTGCTGTATCAAAACCCAGTTTGCCAGCCCAGGTGTTTCACTTTGCAAAGCTACGTGAATGTTTGCTGTGCAAACTAGGTAGGTAAGCTAAACCCAGAGTTAACAGCCAAAATTTTGGGATTTTATAGGTAGTTACTTCCTAAAGCACTTGTAATTAATTCTAAATAATATGAAATATTTTTCTAGTAAGTTTGGGACATCTTGGTGTTAATGCTCTTAAACGTATGATACAATTTCTTTGAGAAATTGGTGGTTTGGAGTTGAGATCTTGATTGTAGTGCCCTGATAGGCCTAAAGGCTTATCCATAGGTTTTATTTAAGCCTTTTGACAACAATTTTAATATTTGGCTAAAAAAGGCCGCTAGAAGGAGATTGACTTCTGATTGAGGGAAAAACCTTACAAAAATGTAATAAAAATACAGTTTGTGTTTCAGCATCTGTTTTAGATGTTACCAATGTTTGCCGTTTGTGATCGACGGTAACTTCTCTCTACTTTTGGTCCAAACTCGTGCAGTAGAAAAGAATGAACAAATTTCATGTTGCATGAAAGTTGAAGGGGATGTGAAATTACTCACCAGAGTTGGCAATTCAAGTATCATGATAAAATCTAAATTATAAAAAGTACAGGTTAGAAACAGCTTTGGTTGGTGTCAATGACTTTTAACTGCCAAGCCTAGCTCCATAAGGGATCAATCCTTGACAAGTTACCACACAATTTTTAAACAATTTGAAGATAAGTAATTTTTTGAAATGAAAGCAAATCATGTTTTCTGTAGTTGCATTCTGTCTTGGATAAGAGAGCAGGGTTGAGCCAGCTTCATACATGGCATTTCCTCTCCAGATGAGAATCAGATAATTCAGATTAAAGTCAGGTATTTCCCAGAATTACTGTGGTATGTAAATCCATTTTATATTACATTTTTTGGGTTCTGGGAATCACAGTTGGAGCTTAACAGTCTATACTTAGGAATGAACATGTGATTTATTAATCTTGCATTGCACTGGCCATTTGCCTACTTTCAAAGCTAAAGGCATTGATTAATTTTTCAAAGAGGAAATATGAGTGGGGAGCTAAGTGATTTATAAAGTAAATATGCAGTGGATTTTAATTTTTCAGTTCATGCCTGTGTGGCTGTGAGAGGTGCTTAAGCCTCTGCCTTTATTTGGCTTAAGTTGGAGCAAGGGAAAGGAGCCCAGATGGCCATTTCATTTTGGAGACTCAAAATCAAGTTAAATATTTATGGTGTTACATAATAACATAACAGAGGGCTTATTGGAAGAAAATAGAAAATCTCGGGTGTGCTGACTTCTCTTTCTTTACCTGTAGCACAAGGTTATATAAATTTTTCCACTTTAGGTCTCTTGAAGAGGTCCATTGTATTAGGGCATACAGGAAAACAATCTCTGCTTTTCTGGTTGGCTTTCAATGCCATTTCTGGAATCTTGTGATAATAAGAAATATTTGTGCTTATAAACTATCCTTTAATTTCAGATCCTGGGTTAGTTACTGAAAAAAAAATGGAACAAACTGTATTTTTATCCTTGTTGTGTTGGCCTTGGGTTTCCTTGCCAAACGGTGTAAAATCATCTCAAAGGAAAACTGAAAGTTTTTCTGTAGAAAACAATTTTATGTGTCATGAAAGTGTTCCTCTATCTTTTAAGGCACATTCACTAGCTTTGCACTTTGATTATAATTACATTTAGAGCTATTGTTATATCCTTAGAAAAAACACAATGACTCTTAGTCCTCCACAGAAAAGCAGGTGTGATTTTGTTTACCCTCTTCATATGCAGGAGTCAGGTGCTTTGGTGAAGAAAGCAGTGTGTAGTAGTTGATATCCATAAATTGCATCTGGTGATCTGTCACAGGTCACAAATTGACATGGAATGTGTTAAACAGCAAGTGTTAGGCCAGAAAACTAAATGGCATCACGTGATTTTCCATAGTTCTCTTTTAGAGAATTAGCTAAGTTCTGCTTCATCAAATTCTGTGAGGGGGTTTTCCCTCTTTTGTTAGGTAAAATTGTAGCTCAGTGACAAATAGCTGAGCAAACTGAGAGTGGGGAGTTTCTTGGTTTGGTTATTTCTGTTCTGCTGTAACAGGTGACAGCAGCTGTGGATGAAACTTTGTCCTAGACCAAGTGAGACAGAGATTGAAGACTTTATGGAGAGGAAATTGTGTGCTCTGTTCTGCATGTAGAGGCCAGGCCACCTCCATGTGGAATTTTTGGTCCTGTTACAGATCATAAAATGACTAAAACCCCAGTGAATTATTTTAAAACAGATATTTGCTATATGTCTTAGTTGATACAACTTTTCTAGTAATTTCTGCAGAAAACTCTTCTTAAAATCTTGTACAAGTGAGTTGACTTTGCTGGCAGCAGTGGCTGTGTTTAAGGAAAATGTATTGAATTCCTGATTGCTGGAGATGGTCAGTAAAACACTTCTGAGTCTCTGGCACTTGACTCCCTGAAACTCTCACCAGGTTCTTTTCTTCTTTATTTTCTTTTATATCAGTAAATCTGATTTCTGTAATGTTTCAGCTAGGTCCATAACTGCATTCTGAACCAGAGATTTTGTTTCTCCATGTGTCTGTTGGACATGACAATCTGCAGCATCTTTCCTTTAATAAAATTACACTGTTTCTCATGCTGCCCTTGGAGAGGGACATACAGCTTTCTAATGGATGGCATATTTTAAATAACTTACTTTGAAGTACTATTTTTAATCCCAGTTGCTGTCAGCAAATTGTAACCCTTGATTGAAATGCATATATGAGAATAAAGTTTATTTTTAGCAACTATGAACATTGCTTTAATATGTGGTCATTAAAACATATGTTGACCAAATGAAATGCTTATTCTCACATTATCCATCTGTGGAATTACAATTTTTCGGTGTATGTATACATACAATTATTAGCTGAGTATCTTTTATTTAAAATTTATTTTATTTTTGAAGAAAGCAACACTCAGTATCATTAACTGACATTTTGTTCTTATTTGTGGAAAAGTACATTTGTGTTGAGTTTCCATTTTACAATTAGTAAATACAGAAAAATCTTCAAATAATTTGCATTTTAGTGCTAATTGGAGGGACAGTATATTTGGCTACTTTTATATCCAAAATAGATTGTTGTAACTTCAGATGAGTTCATTTTATGAATATGTTTAATTGCATCAAAAATCCTTTGAGCTGCTATTGTGTACAGGAGATTGCACTCTGATCTGAAATCTGCCTTTTTTGATACTGGGAGAAAAATGCCCTAGAAAGGGCCACACAGGTTTTTCAGTTGTTTTTTGCAGTGTTGAGCAGAAGCCTCTCTCAGGCATTTGAGCAGGGCAGAGCTGTGGTTCAGAGCTGAAGTGGAAATATCCTGTGAGATGAGCAGGATTTATCATCCTGAACAGTGGCACCTGGGAAGGTCACAGTACACAGCAGGAAAATGTTTACTCCAGCATCAAAGGCAAGAGCAGAATGACTGCATTTCAGGAACAGGCAAAATTACATCTAGTCTGGTCAGCTAAGAGGATGTCTGCATTTCTGTGGTAACAGCACCTCTGGTACTGGAGCTGAAGAATGCTGATTCTGCATGGGTTACTGAGCATATTTGGATGTAAATTGTCTGAAGCTATGGTCCTGACTTTGTTTTTTTGTTTGTTCTCTTCATAGCTTCTTATGTTTTTACAAAATTGAAGACAGATCCCCGATTAACAATGCCTGGCAGTAAGTACTCTTATCTTAAGTACATTAATACAATATATAGGAGTGTTTGCTGTTATTTTCTTTGGGGTTTAAAAATTAAAAAAAAAAAGGAGAAAGAATTCTTATAAATGACAGCAAGTATAATGTTTCTAAGATGTTAATATTATCTAGTCTCTGCCTTTGTAAATCTCCATATATTTTACAAATAATAATAAGAGCTTTGCATTTGCCTTCTTGATTGCAGCTTCACAGTATAACATTGAATTTTATGATTTAGACTGTGTTCTGAAATAGTTGGATTCAAATCTAAAAAAGATTTTTGATATTAAAAATCTATATTTTGATATAGCTATAATGCTATCTTTGGAAAATGACAACTAGTGTTTATAGAAGATAGAATTGCTATTTAGGATAAAAAGTGATAAGACTTAAAATTTTGACATTCAAAGTTAAGTGAGATTTTTGAGGCAAATGTTTCTATGAATCAAATTATTTACCTTCAAGAGTAGCAAATTTCTCTAACTCAAAGGATCAAATTATAAAATGTGTTAGAAAAATATAAAATTAACTATTAATAATTTTTTCTGTTTAGAAAAAGTTCTATGTGATCTGTAGTAAGATTGCTAACACCAGTCTTTGGATAAAGCAATCTGCTTTATCAAAAAAGTTACAGTACCAGTCACACTGAGTGCATTCTGATACAGGTTTGTAGTGAATTTCATGGATGCTTAATTTCATGAGGAAGTCTTTGAGCATTTGTTCATTGCTGTGATTTGTAATAAGCTGTGACTCTGGGGCACTAGAAATGCCTTGCAGTTGTTCTGTGTTGTGTCATTTGAAATACCTTATTTCATGTCAAATACCTTAGTGTAAGTAAGATGTGTCACACCTGTCATGTGAACGAGTGAGTGGAATTTTTTTAACCAATTAAACTGAAAAAGTAAGGCACTTTTTTTTATTTGCTTGGGATTTTTTTGTTTGGTTGGGGTATTTTGTTTGGGGCTTTTTTGTTGTTCTTGTTTTTGTTTGTTTTGTTTTGTTTTG
Source organism: Ammospiza caudacuta (assembly GCF_027887145.1). NCBI lineage: Eukaryota > Metazoa > Chordata > Aves > Passeriformes > Passerellidae > Ammospiza > Ammospiza caudacuta. The sequence continues at coordinate 146,359,334 of NC_080593.1, forward strand.
TTTTTGTTTAAACCAGAAGTGCTTATGTTTAGGGTCATTGATATCAATGCAAGTAGAGTTTGCATCACTGCAGTCAGATGGGAGCTAAAGGAGACCCAAATAACTGATTGCAATGTTTATCTGTGCAGGACATCAGAACTACAGAGCCATTTATTTATCTTTGCCTGTGTTAATGAGTGTAACTGCATGGGTGAAGAAAAGGAAAGCTAACAGATGTGTGCATTGCAATTCTTGTGAAACAACAAGTATTTTCATAATATTTTACTTCCAAAAGTTATGGCAGTGAAGAAGTACAATGGGATTTTAAGGCAAGCAAGCATCCTTTTGTGGCTGGTTGTCCTTCTAATCAATAGAGGTAGAGCCTTCAGGAATTCAACTCTGTTGCATGTGGAAAGGAAATCTGCCTGCTAATTCAGGCTTCCCCAAAGGTTCCATAGGATTCTTTTCAGAACATATTGATGAAACAAGCTGCTGCTGCAGTGTTACTTTGAAATTTTAAAGTATTTGTCCTTGAAATCTGAAATACTCAGTTGTTTCTGAAGGCTGGGGGGTTTTGTGTGTTGTTTTTATTTTATTTTATTTTCACAATAAGTTCTCTCATCCCACACATAGGAAGTGCATATAAAACTTATTCCTAAACAAAAGGTTGTTATGGTGAGATATTTTCCAAAAATATCTCTGTTTTCTGTCATGTTACAATGAGTTCTTTACAAATGAAGTAGAAAAACAGTATCTAGTTACCAGGAAATTTTGATAGACTTCTTGGGTCATACTGACCAACTCCCATATCCACTACTGTCCTGCTTTGTTTCCTGGGTCTGTGTAGCAGTTCCTGGTGGTCATTTTATCCCTCCCTCCCTTCTTACAGTAGTTGAATGAATGTATAGGTCTGAAGGCAGTGTTCTGGAATACCATGAGAGATCCAGATGACTGGAATTACATAGAGACTGAGTAAAAGCTTCATTAGTCTTTCTGGGGAATTCATCTGTACCTGGTGATACTTCAGAGGTCAGTATTGAAGTTACTGTGTGTGAAGCACTGGCAGGACAATGTGCTTTTTAACTCCTTCAATATTAGCTGTGGAAAAACAGGCATGAGTCAGGACTGGGCTGTGCTACTGAGGGGGGAGATGAGCAAAGGTCATTTAGCCACAGCTGATGGATGATGGATGCTCTTCTCCTTCAGCCTCAGCTCAGCCATGGCTGCTGGGCTCTGCATGAGTTGTTCATTGCATATTTGGATTATCACATTTTCTATTGATGTTTCTGCTTAGCAGTCCCACTTAGGAATGTGGGGATTTAGTGCTGCATTAAGTCCTAAAAAATGTTAAGATTTTAGTCTCAATGCAGTTGTAATAGCCCAAATAGAAAATGTTCAGTCTGCTCTCCTTACCTTGAGAAGTGAAAGTGCTTGGCTTTGCCCAGCCATGACATGGCATTTGTGTTGACATCTGCAGTGGAGGTGAGGTGCTCTGGCATTGCTGCAGCACTTGGATCAACCTTGCCAAGGTGTAGCTTTTCCCTGCACTTTTTATGTTTAACTTTATTACAAGTTTTTCTTGTGCAAGTAGAATGGATATTGATACAAATGGTTTCAGATATGGATGGTGTCTTCAGCTGAAGCTGAAATGCAAATTCTGAAATGTTGAGGAAGCAAATGTGTTTTCTCATTTCTGATTGAGTACAGTAGGAGTAGGTTTGAACCACAGGTGTTTTAGTAACCGTTTAAGGTGTGCTTTATCACAAAAAAACTGTGGAGTAAAAGGTTAAATAGTGCTTTTATTTAAAAGTGAAACCAAAAAATATGTAACTAGATAGCCTCTGCAAGAGGCAGTATGTGTTTCTCACTTGCTTCTTGTGCTCTTGAGTTTCCCTGTTGAGTAATTTGTGCAGATAATTTAATTTAACATACTTCTGTTATGGAACATGGGTGGTTTTGGTAGGTTTTTTTTATTGGCTGCATTTGGACTGAAAATGCTTCTGCTAAGGAGAGAAAGCATTAGCTAAGTCATACCAAAATATTTGTTGAAGACTCTCTTTTTGAACATTATGTTCTAGATATTCACACTTAATCAGATGTTTGAAACACAGCTTGTTAGAGAGTGAGGTTTTTCTTTTCTAGAAACAGCTGACCTACTTACTGCATGTATTCCCTGACTTCAGTGAAATGTTTAACTGAAAAGGCAGCTTTTATACTAAAATGAAATCTCTTGAACTGGAAGAATTATATGTGACACAGGTGAGAGTACCTGTTGACTATGAAAATATATTTTACTGTGGTAGCTCTGTGTTTGAATTTTTTAAACTTTTTCTTAGCTTGTTCTTTTCTCCTTTGGCTTATGCCATTAGCATAACTATATCTTTGGTTTTCAAGGTTTTGTTAATAATAATTGTAAGTTAAATTGTTTTTTACTGATTGGCAGGTCCTTACGATTGACTCTAACATATAAATTAAGAGAAGAAATAAATAAAAATGAGGATTTTGCCAAATGTAATGTTCCCACATTCTTCCTTTGATTTATGGCTGTGAAATGTAGTAATATATACACCTCCCACGCTCTTCTGTCAGATATTTGTCAGTTGGAAAGGGACCATTCTGATTTAAGAGGTACATATATTAGTTATGTAGAAAATATTCCATGATTTGGCCTGTTCTTGGTTGCAGTGAAGAGGCAGTTTTGGTGACTTCACAATGGCTCCAAGCATGCTCAATAAAGTACATAATATTTTATTTCCTTGGCCTCCCAAACACCGTGTGGCTTTTTGCCCCTTGTCTGTGCAGAGGCAGCTCCTCTGACAGAGGTGGAGGGTGCTGGGGGCTTCCCTGCTTTGTGCAAGGTGAAAACAAACACAAATGGAACAACTGAGTAGTGCCTGTCAGTTTCTGTGTTCATGCATGCTACTTCTTTCCTTGTGTTACTTCATGGTCTTTAAACAAATAAATGACCCACTCCTCCCTCAAACCCAAAAATACCCATCAGACTTTAAAAATTATAATTTTCTATGTGCATAGAGTTTCCTTGCCAAGTGTAGGAGGGAAAACAGCACTTGAAATGGAATTTGAAATGAGTGAATTCTTAACTGGCATTTAACATTTTTAATACATTTTAAGAGGCAGATAACTTCCTCATTTTGGTTTCTCCTCTCCCAGCAATTTTGGGAATGTAATTTATTTGTGTTTTATGATTCTAGTTTTTGTGTATATATAATAAGTAGATATTAACAAGATTGGTAATGGGAAGGGAAGATTTATCACCCTGTGAAATAAAACTCTGGAATACAGTAACTGGAGATGTGTTCCTAAATGTGTCAGTAAAAATATTTCAAGGACTAAGCTTTCTAATGTTTTTAGTGAAAATCAAGCCAAAGTTCCCATTAATTACTGTCTCCACTCTTTCCATCATTTTACTTTTTTCCTCATCTGGAATATGTTTCTTGTGTAGCCTTCAGACTTTACAGTGGGACCTGCTACTTAATAAAACACTTTTTGCCATTTCTTAGTTTATTTTTTAGGCAGGAGAAACCCTCTTAATTTTATGACAGCATTATTGACTACTTAAAACAGTGTTACATAGGTTATCATTCTGTAACATTTTCATATTTCAGCTATTACAGAAGAGTTATATCAGGGGGTATCTGACATTTTTGTTTGCTGCTTGAATCTGGTATTTTTAGGATGTGACACATCGGTGGCCCTGTATCATGTCCTTTTCAACTACTAACCTAAGGGAGCACAGGAACTTGGAAAACAGCAGCCAGGGGAAGGCCATGGGCTTGGGCTTCCTTTGGCAGTCTGCCACTTGCTAGGACTAGGCCAGAAAAGGGAAATAACTGTTTCAGGATGTCTGTAACTATTATAATGCTATGGTTGCAGAATATATAATAGATTCTTTGCATGCTAATATGCAAGAATTGCTTTCAATACGAAAACAGCTACAGGGCTTTTTTCAGCTGATTTTTAGGTGACTGCATTGAAAAGAAAAAGTAGTAACTTCTCCAAATGTATGCTTGATTTAGCTAAGATAAACAAAACGGGAACTTGCAGCTGGAAGACTGTAGCTCTTTGTGCATCTGTTTATTTAACTCATGGTACCCTAAACAACTTTGTGTGCCACCGAATTGGTGCTTCCTTATTTAATGAATACTCATGGATTTCTTTAAGACTTGTTGATTTGGAGCAAGTGTTCCTTTTGTTGTTTTCTGTTAGCTGTCATTTCTATGTACACATCATTCTAGCCCCATTGTGGAAAGTTAATGTTGAGGAGCAGTTCCATAGAGAGTCAAAACCACTCATATTAAGACAAGACATGATGAGTGATATCATTATCATCATTCATCCTTCCATTTCTTCCATTTGGAACACACTTTATTGTAGCCAAGAAATGAACAATGGTGTTGCATCCATTCCTTGTTAAAACATGAAGAAATAATTTTTTCAGTTGTTGTTACTTCTGTATGCACAATCTGGGCATCTAAAATAAAAAATGAAATTCTTTAGAGATGAGCTTCATTCAGTGCTCATCACAGCCTTTGTGTGCTTTCAAACTGTATGTGGACATTTCCCCAAATATTAAAATGTAGCTTAGTAACTTTCTGGGGCTTTATTAAAATACGGCTGTCGTTGTTATTTACAGAAATGGCTTTGCAGCTAGCAGTCGATTAATCTTCATGTGCAGCCTTGTTTGCTATTGATTTCTGAATCATGGGAAGAAAGGGTAAGAAGGCTCATGCCGATTGTGCATGCAAGTGTCCTATTTTACTTTTTGTGCATGGCAACAAAGCAGAATTGATTTTTGGGGAGTGGGGTAAGATTTCCATTATGTGATTAAATGCATGTCTCTGGAAATGCCAGGGTGAGCTCCTTTTGAAAGTCTTTTGGCTTTCCCTTTCCTTGATTAATGGACTTCCTTTCCCACTGTTGGCCTTTATGAACCTCAGTAGCTCTCTAGGGAATCATGTTCCTTGCGGATTGCTGAAGATTAAAAATCAGCTGTGTATACCACTTTTGGCTTTCAAAGAATGCTATTTCATTTCTAGGAAGCTACATTATTCAAGATTAACTCATGCAAGAATTAGATATAAATTAATAAGAGGGTGGGGTAGGTAGATGAGTGAAACTCTTCCAGGTCTTCTGAGAGTTCAGGAAGCATTTGGACAATGCTCTGAGGCACACAGTGTGATTCCTGGGGCTGTCCTGTGCAGGGCCAGGAGTTGGATTTGATCTTTGTTGCAAACCTTTGGAGTCAGAATATTCTACAATTCTATGATTCCTAGTGTAACAACTTGTAGATCCCAAAACTTCAAAAATGATTGGTGCTTGTGTAACTTGTGTCCTGCTCGAGGTCTGTTGAAGGTCTCAGTCCTTTCAGTTTTCAAGAGCACAGTTGTGATTCTAAATTGTACTTGGACCTGTTATGGTATTTGTTGATAACAGTCTGTACTTTGGCTGGAAATGGGCATCCTGAGTCTTTAATTGTGCTTTGAGAATGCTTAGTCATTCCTTAGCAAGAGAATGAGAAAGGAATTCCAATCTAACACTAAGCTGTATGATTATGCTAAATCAGTGCTCCTTCCTGATTCTTTTGTAAAGCTGCTAATGCATAAGGAAATCGGTGAAGATAAAGCTTCATGGATATTTTGTTACAAGTGCACTAACAAATACCCGATAATTCATGTATTAAAAAAAATCCCTGTGTTTGTTAAACTAGGATGTAACTGTGTAATGATTGGGAAAGGACTTTAGGATGATGATACCCTATTTGTGAACTTCATATGTAATAAAATATGAATAGTTATAATTGATCTGTGTCTGACATGATTGAGCTGGCAGAGTTCTCTTGTCTCATAATAAATGGAGTGCAGGCTGTTTTCAAGAGTTTCTAGGTGCTTGTGGTTTTTCTATTAAATGAGTTTGTGATCTATTACTGACATTGGTTTAGACATGAGCTTGAAGTTCCTCAGAACTGACAAAACATAATTTGTGCAAATTGAGTCTGATGTTGGAACTGCAGTGTGGTTAGAAGTGCTGGTTGTGGGCAAGAACTGCTGGATTGCTACAGAAACCAGTGAAAACCTGTCTGCCCACAGATGTCCTGTCTGATTTCTACAGAAAGCTGAGGCACTCAAGATTTACTGCTTAACAAGATGTATTTATTAGACATAAGATGTATTATTAAAATGACTTCTTTGTGTCTAGATGCAAAGCTGTCTCCTCCACTGACCATCTTCTAGACTGGCCAGGTCAGTCTGGTGGGAAACAGAAGTTGTGGTGGAAAAGGGACTTGCAGTCTTTAGGTACTGAAGGTGCCCAGAAGAGCAAATCACTGTGTCTGTTCCTCTCTAACTGATTAGACATCAGGAAGGGAGAAATTGCTTTTTCACCAGCTGGGGTATGTGGTTCTAGATGGGGATATGTTCCACCCTTCTATCGCACTGCCTGGGAGAAGAGCTGCATTTCAGTTCTTGGGGAAACCTGGACTCAAGATGAAGTACTCTTTAGAGCTAATGGGAAAGATAACGACCATGAGAATATTTTATAATTCATATTGATCTAGAAGGGTTTTTTCAGTGAAACTGAATGTCTTTCATGTCTATGTTTAAAACTGGGTTGCATATACTTCTGTTTGCTGGAATGTTCAAAAGCTGCTCTTCTTGAGGGCAGGATGAACAAGGTAAAACTGTTTGCAGAGAAGGGAAGACATGAAAACTGGAGTGTATTGGCAGCTCCAAGGACCTGTTCTTGATAATATGTAAAGAGATCTTTTTTCAAATTTTTGATTCCATATTCTTTTAATGTTCTTTTTCTTTTAATGGAAACACTTATGTTTCCAAGTCCAAGTTGCAATATCTCATTTTGTAAATGCTTTCTGGGAAAGTTAACCAGTTAGAAATAGACACAAGCAGAGCACTTAATTGAAGATTGGTGATATTTAAACAAGATTTTTAATTCTGAAGCCAAAGTATCCTCTGTGACTGTTTTCAAAGTAACATTACAACATTTTTGTTTAGCATTTTATTTTTCATTAATGTCAATACAATTTAAAGACTTTTGTTACTGAACAGGAACAGATGCTTTGTTGTGTTTTGAGCTCTGTGTATGTGCCTCAGTGGAATTGCTTCACTGTTTTCTCAGCTGAATATCACAGTAGGGTTCTAGATTCACAGAAATACTTTCATCCACTCTTATGTTACTTTCTGTGTACATTGTATGTGCGTGCAGGAAATAAAACGTGTAATGTGGTCTTGAACTACTTGTGAACAGAGCATTTTTCTTTTAATTAGGAAATGTTTTTCAAAATCTGTGCAAATTTATTGAAGCCTGTAGCTGGCTTTGCTCAAATGAAGGTAAAACTTGTTTTTGAAGCTCTGGTCATGCTTATATTGGTATTTGGGATGTTTTAATAGAAGAAAGCATCTATAGAACAACACTCTTATGTGTCCTATAAACAGGTCAGTGCTTGATGTTGAACTAGTTAAAATCTAGTTTCCTGAGCTAAGCTTATCTTCTCTATTAGCTTTGAGGGTTCCAGAGAGAAGGCCTGTAAACTTTTGCTTCCTCATCATCAGGACTTTTAATCATGACATTCATCCATGTTTCACTCCAAAAGCCCTCTCGTGCCTTGCTTTTCAAGTGGCAGTGTGGTACCTGCTCCCCTGGTCTGTCTCAGCCCTGGGGTTTGGGCAGGTGAGCTGCCAGGCACCACTGGGCAGGAGTGGAGAATTAAATCCTCCCAGCCCACCTGCTGCAGTGAGGAGGTGACACAATGGTTCTGAGCATCCATTTTTCTAAGGAAAAAGATGGGCAGCAGCATAAGGTTCTGGGAGTTCTTACCACTACAGCTGTATTCCTTCCCTGTGGATTGGATTAAGAAAGCAAACTGCATCCTTTTAAGAAAATGGAAAAATTTTTCATGTGGCTTTACGTTCAGGTTTTTCAATGCCAAAGCTTCAGGTGCTTTCCTTCTAAGAAGACTTGAAACCCTGGTGGGCACTTGCTGACCAGTTGCTCATTGGTTTGAAGTGGCTTGTTCATCTGCCCTGTCATCTGTAGGGCAGGTGGTAGTTTATCGGTGCCATCCTTACAGCTCTCTTTAAATAATAAAGACGTGTAGTATTGACAAAATCTTCATAAAATTCTCAAAGTAGAGAGTGTTTGACACTTTTCCATCAGTTTCTTGGTGTAGGGAAACAACAGCTTTCAAAGCAGAAGACGCTACTCTGTAATGCAGATTTCAGTTGACCAAGAAGATAAAACTTTAGACATCTTGGCAATTTTCCTATGTGTCAGGAGCTATTCTAGTTACTCTTGGGATGCTGACCTTGGAATGAAAACAGCTTCTGAAAAACAGAACTGTTCATGGTGTTTCAGTGACTGTGTTCTGAGATGCCAAGTAATCCCTATGTGCTGCTGCCCTAAGCTTGAGAACTTAAAGGTTCAGTTAATTGTAACTCCTAGCTCTGTGCTCTTGTCTAGCTTCCCATTGATTCCCCTCTCATCCTCAGGTATACAAAGGGGTGTTCATTTAAAGGCAGTATCTTAATCTACATGAGTTCCTGTAGCAAAACAGAAGTCAGCAGCAAGTGTTAAAATAACTCTTTTCCTTGCTGGAAAAGACAACTCTTTTCCTTGCTGTGTCCAGTAGTATGAGGAGATGCAATGGAAGGGGAATTGTGGAACATCTAGACCAGAAATTTTAAGACTAACTGGGCATGGGCAGGAAGGCACAAAGAAAGTCCCTGTCTGCTGTGCTGCCTGGGGTTGGAGCTGAGAAGATAAGGTCTGACCAGCTCAAGCATCTGGAGGCTTTCTGTAGCCTGGACTTAGTCCAAAGTACTGAGCCTTTTAAACAAGTTTATATATTCTTACCAGTAGTTGGCCAACCTGCTGATCAGAACTATGGTTTGAAGGCTCCTGAGGCAGACAGTGACCCTTTTGGAATAGGTGTACCCCTGGCAACCCTCTAGAGCTGCTTCTTACTCACCTCTGGCCACCCGGGAGATAAGCTGAGTGTTGCTGCTTGGCCTGTTACCTTTCAACCATGCCTTGTGCAGAGTCTTTCCTCTCCTTCAGTGTCTGTCTCAATCCAGAGGTGCACCAGCCTCTTCTGGCCTTGTTTCTCCCTAACCTGCCACAAAAAGGGAACAAAGTGGTAGGAGAGGTGCAGGTGTGGCAGCCCCTCTTCTCAGTGGAGTGTTTAGTGAATTAGGTGGCTTGGCCTTTGAGCACACATGACATTTACAGTGCTCTTCTCTGTCACCTGCAACTCTCTTCTGCGCCTGGCAAGTGTTCAAGGATGCAGCATTCTGAAAATGACTCATCTGGGTAAGAGAATAGCTTGGGGCCACAGTAAAAGCGGGCTTTGAGCAGAATTGTCTGCAGCTCAGAGGCTGCTTTATGCCAGAATCGTCACTGTGCTGGGGATTTTCCATTCCCTGGTACCCATGGATGCTGGGAGGAGCCAGGCATTTGGACAAGCAGATAGGTGGGTTAAGTAGCAGGAGTAGAACAAGGGCACTGTGATAATGCCTCTCCTTCTTTACTTCTTTTATTCAGAATTTAATAGCAGGTAAAGAATGTCCTCCTGGCTCAGGGTGTTACTGGATGTGCTCAGTGGGTGTTTTGGCAGTGTCAGGAGTCTGCTCCATGCTCTGCTCTTTGCCTGGATGGAGGAACAAAAGCAGTTCATGTTCTTCAGAGAGCACACACAGCACTGTGAGCCTCTCTTCCACTCTCTGTTTCCTTTAGTCCATTCATTTATTTACTTCCCATTTTTCACTGATTTATGAAACACCTTGTTATGAAATCAGTATTTGTTTAGAAATAAAGGTACGATGAAACAAAAACTCTGTGTTTTATTCTGTTCACTGGATTTATCACCTAGAACTCATTTCCCAACTGCAAACTAAATCCTGAAGGCAGGAATGAAAGCTGGACTTTGCCTGTTCATTTTTTCCCCTGAACAGATTATCAGTGCCAGCTGTGAGGAAGAGGGGTCAGGGAGATTTATGTAAATGTGTCTTTCTTGTCTCCTGAAGTCTCTTTTTTGTATTGCTGCAGTGATAGAAGTCAGAGAAATAAATGACATTGGCCAGCTTAGTAGGAATATAAGGACAGGAATTAAGAAGCAAAACTCGTATCATAGAGCTTCTTCCACTGGAACCAGATTAGTTTTAGGTAATTTTAGTGCTGCATTAAAAATAGAGAGTGACAGTACTATCTCAAAGCAGGAAAGGAAGAGGTTGTCTTGAGGAGAGCAGAAATGAGCAAATAAAGCAAAGTTACTGTGTGAAACCAGCAAAAGTGGGGGAAAGGAGAGGTACTATGGAAACACTGGCAGTGGTAGAACTTAAGGAATGCAACTGGAGAACCTGATGTAATGGAAAACTTTCTTTTAATGCATTAGAGGTCTGCAAAATACACTATCCCAAAAAGAATATCTTCCTGGGGACTTGTTCTAATTGCTACTGGCTCTGGAAAGAATACTTCATTGAAGAAGCTTGGTGGTGAGCATTATTTGACTAGCTTGGGGTTTTTTCTACTTCTTTTTAGTAACTTCATGTGCATTATCATTTCTTGCTTCATAAAAAGTTTACATTCAAATTATTTTTACATGCTTTTTACCATAGCTAAATGTGCATCTCTCCATGCTAATTGCAGCACACAGTGCTATGGGTTTGGAGAAGAGTGGCTGGAAAGCTGTCAGAAAAGGACTGGGGGTGTTGGTCAGTAGTGGCTGAACATGGGCCAGGGTGAGCCCAGGTGCCCAGGAAGGTCAGTGGCAGCTGGCCTCTCTCAGCCACAGTGTCCCCAGAAGGACCAGGGCAGGGACTCTCCCTCTGTACTCAGCACTGCTGAGGCCACACCTCAAATCCCGTGCTCAGTTCTGGGCCCCTCACTGCAGGAAACAGATCGAGGAGCTGGAGAGGGTCCAGAGAACAGCAGAGCTGGGGAAGGGACTGGAGCACGAGTGTGAGGAGCAGCTGAGGGAGCTGGGGGTGCTCAGCCTGGAGAAAAGGAGGCTCAGAGAGAACCTTATCCCTCTCTACAGCTGCCTGGAAGGAGGCTGTGCTCCGGTGGGGCTTGGTCTCTTCTCCCAGGAAGCAAGAGACAGGACAAGAGGAAATGGCCTCAAGTTGTGCCAGGGGAGGTTTAGATTGGATATTAAGAAAGGAATCTTCACAGAAAAGGTGGTCAGGCACTGGGATGGGCTGCCCAGGGGAGTGGTGGAGTCACCATCCCTGGAGGTGTTCAAAGAACATGTGGATATAGGACATGGTTTAATGGTGAACATGGTGTTGGTTCATTGATGGTTGAATTCCATAATCTTAGAAGTCTTTTTCCAACCTTAATGATTATATGATTCCAGTTTAGAAGAACTCTTGAAGTCATATTACACCAGAATTAACTTGAACTTTTTAGCTTACTATGATAAATTTTAAGGAGAAAGCTGGTTTTTTTTGGGTGTAGTTTTCATTTGTTTCAAATAAACTGAGCACCAAAATATTTTAAAAAATAAATGTAAAATAGTCAAACCCAGGTATGGGTGGAATCTTCCTCATTAGGTGTTACTGCTGGTTTGCTGTCATGGAGACCAAAAGTTCACATCACAAGAGGAATATCCTGTTCTCAAGACAAAAATTTCATCTGCATTTTGGACATTTTCTTGGGTGCATTCTGGTGGAGAGAGTCTGGGAACCAGGCCCTGAGGAGTCAGCTGGCTTTGGGTGAGGGGACGAGAGGCTCCTCTGGGGAATGAGGCTTCATCCTCTTCTTCCTCTCTGAGTGATGAGCCCCCTGTGCCCTCTGGGAGTGCATTCCAGGGACATTGCAGTGGCTGAGCCCTGTGTCCTTACAGCAGCTGCTCTTTTTATAGCAGGTTGAAGAATATTTTTAATTAACTCCCTTATATGGCTGGAATAATTTCCTTGTTATAAAATGTCTGATCTCTTTTTTATAGTGGAATGAGAGTACCCTTGAAAGTCATTTTAGTTCTGAATTAAATGCATCAACTGGTATTAACAGTTCAGAAATAACCCAGTATCGTAAGTGGTTATGGTTAAAGTGTTATTTTATGCACTTTCATCAGGATATTTGAAAGAAATTTATTTTATTTATATTTCTCATCTCAGATACAGAAAAAATAGTAAAATGAAAGTTAAATGTATTACAGTCAAATTTTTACATAGTTATATTTAAGTACATTGAACAACCAAATATAATTCTAATACTGCTGTGTTGCTTGATATTAGCAAAACATGCATTTCTCTGTAGAGTGAAACTTCTATGTTAATTGCACCATTTTTGATAAAATATGATTTTTTAAAAAAAACTTGGACAATTGCAAGTTAGGAATGACCACATCCAAGCTTGGGAGATAATAAAAATATTCAGGGAGAGAACATGAAATCTTGTTTCAGGTTATTAATGCTCTGTAAACAGTTGACAACAATATTCGACAACATGGCAAACTATGGAAGAAATTCCAGCATTAGATAAAACAGATTATTTCTTTTCCTAGGTTTTGATAGAAGCAAATGTGGCAGTTTTAAACTCAGCTGGCAGAACTTAGTCTTTTATCTTTTATGAAACTTTTGTTTTCCTGTAATTTTGTATGACTAAGATACAGCACAAATATTCAGGCAGACTATTTTGAAATACAGCTTTATTGTAATGTGATTTTTCTAATTTACAACATAGGATTTCCTGTAGTAAACTGTGTGGAGACACTTTCTGTGCAGCTCAGTGTTTTCTCTGAGTTTATTAGCAGTCATCTTTTAAACATTGAAAGGGTATGGAATTTTTATGTAGTGGAAATTATTAGCTGTGTTTTTATTAAAAGCAGTACTTATAATTTCCAGGGTTTATAAAAATGTCCTTATGCAAATCCTTTATTTGTGTATCCCAAGTGGATGTAATGTAGGAAGTGAAACAATAAAATGCTGAGAATGAATGGGAAGCTGGAAAGTAACTTTAGAATTGCTTAACTGAAAATTGATTTTCTACCTGCTGGATCATAATCATGTTAATGATTTAAATTCTGTAATCCTTGCTTGGAAGTGTTAGTAGAGATAATGTTAATTTCATTATTTTTAGATTGTTTCTTTAATCTTAGATGTAAACCTTTCTGTTTAAGAAAGTCTTTTTGGTCAGTAGTCTGCCTTAAATACATTACTCTGTATCTGTTCTCTAGGAAGACCAAGTGAGTAGGTTTTGCTAAAATATTTATCACTCTACAGTGATATGTGACAGCTGTCTGAGGATAGTTTTACCTGAAACTACATGGATTTTTTACTTCTAGTCAGAGAAATAATGAGCTGTGTGTTCCAGGCGAGTTGAAGTAATGAAACTGTCTGTGCAGTTTCATTGGAGCAATGTGTGTGAATCGCACATTGACAATATATCTTTTATTCTTTGCTCTTTTCCTGTGCCTGGCCTTGTTACCAGAATTTGATCCTGAGGTTTTTCACGTGTTAGCAGCCTTTATGCAGATGTCACTGAGCTGATCAGATAAGCTTACAGTGTTGCAGAGCCCTGGTGGGAAGGAACTGCAGCTGTGTGAGTGTGAGAGGGAACATTTCTGGGAAAGGAGACAATTCCCCCAGAGTGAATCCATAGCCAGGATGAGGCAGTATGTGCAAGTTCCAACTGTTGAGCAAGAAAAAGCCTATGATTATAATTCTGCTTTTCAGCCGAGGCCATGTATGTGTTTGGGTAGGTGAAATTACCATTTTCTGATGGTGGGGCTGTGTCTTACTGCTCTTGTGTAGAATAAATGTGTGTAAAAGAAGTACCTGTGCAGCTGGTAAATGTGTACAGTTCTAACATGAAAAATGCAGATTATCAGACTTCTTTAGCAGAAGAGAATGTGCATGTTTGAACTTGATAAAAATCTCACTATTGGAGAAGCAAACAATATTTTTTAAACTTTATACATTAACTTTCACATTACAGTGCAAAATTCTCGGTAGATATTGCTTTAACCTCTATATTTGCTTGCATAAAATGATGTAAAGATGTGTGCAAGGGGGAGGCCATTAAAATGTAAATTTTGTCTGACATTAAAAAGAAATTGCCATAAGATTTTTCCTCAATAAACCTGCATAAAATCGAACAGCTTTTTCTTTTATTTGTGTTCTATAGACCTACAAAACAGTCTGTTTATGTGAAATGAATGTGTTTATCCAAATAAATTTTTATCTGTGTTAAATTGCTATCCGAGAAGCAGAGAATCCATTTTCAGTTGCTCAGCTTCTATCCATCTTTGACAAGATTCATCTTTTTGGTCTATGTAGTAAAATGTTCCTAAGTTTTACGGGTTACTTTTAATGTAGTTTGTTGACTTGATCTTGTGGTGCTTTTGTTCTGTTGTCTTTTTTTTGGTTGTTGTTGTTTTTTAAATATTCATACATTCTTTAAACCTATTCCTACGATTTTTTTGAACCTTTCATGCTTATATGAAAATGATATAACTGAGCAATGATTAGTAGTTTTCCCACAAAATCTGTGTCGTGACTGTTAACTATTCTGGTTTTTGATTTAGGTTGTCATTCATTTCTGTGTTGTTTGGAGTGCTTGTCAGTTTTATTTCTGACAGTACTCTGCTTGGAGGCTGAAAACTTTGACAGATTAAATCTCATTTTCTGATACTTGAATGTTCTGTTTAATGTAGGAAGTTCTTTTGATGGTATTAACATCATAGTTTTTTAAGTTTATACTTCGATGATACAGAATTTTTGACAAGTTTATGGGGGGTTTTTTCCATGTAAACAGTTCTATAATTAAATACATAGCAATGTAAAGATGCTACCAAAATCCAAGATGAGGAAGAAATTTCAAGTCTTCTGCATACTTACTGTTAGGCCTTTTTTTGGTTTCAAAATTCAATATGTTCTATAAATTCGGAGAGCAGTATTTCAGAAGAGCAATATTATGTTTCCATTAAGTGAAACCATGTGGTAAGGCCGTCAGAATGAATTGGTACTGTTACCTGATCTTTTTTATCCATCTCAAAGAAGGAACTGGATCCAGATTTTGTGTTAAATTTATGTAATTAACACAGGTTTGAAACACCAATTTAAGATTTAAATTGCAGTTCTTTGCAAAGATTTTCTTCTTCTGTCACTTAAAGAGACAGAAAATAATTCTAAAAAATATTTTGATTGCCTGTCTTGCAATATTTTAGATTGTTTTCCTTCTCTTATGTTTTAGGTAGTTGCATGCTACAGTTATTGTTAGAATATTTTGGTATATTTCGTACTGGTCAAACATACTGTTTACCATGGACCAAAGTTAATGGTCAACCATGAGGTAGAAAACCAAGTACAAAGAGTACTGAGCCACAGAGTGCTGCAGAGTTGCATACCTATCTGAAAAAATATTTAGCAATAATATGTGGGGTTTGGTGGATTTTGAAGGTCTTACTTGAATTTCCCAATATGGAGTGGTATACAAGACACTGATACAGTACTGCTTTCTTACTATGATTTTCCTTACTTCTAAAATGTTGCATAGCATTGCTCTCAAGAGAATATTTTTGTAGAACTGTCTAGATTATTCCTATTTTAAGTAGGATTTTAACCTATTTTCATACCTGCATTTTCCAGCATATTGAAGAACTTTGATTTTATCTACTTCATTCCTGCAGCTTTTATGTAAATGTTGATTTTTACATTTGTTAGAGCTCCATGAGTAAGACATCAGGCCGGAGTGATATGAAGAACTTGACAGTATTGCAAAGTACCATTAAAAAAAAAAATTCTCAATATTTCAGTTGTTTATTCCTTGAGTGCTTTTTATTTTCATAATTGTGTATTGAAGTAATGAGTCAGTGTTGATGTTACTGGTGGTACAGGACGCTTAATTCATAAGCTGGGCGCAATTCAAGTCCATTGGGAAGAACTTTGAGTTAAGGCACAGTTTTAAAATCATAGATCTATATTTAATAATTGTCTGTGATAAAATAAGTGGCAAGAATTGCCAAAGTATGAGCAGAATACATTTTTTATTCAAGAGACAATAGTATCAGAAAGCAGATGTAATTGAGGGAAAATGTCTGCTCCTGTAGAGTCCTGTAATTAAAACTGAGCACAGTAGGTGAAATCTTTGTTATGAACCTCCCATATGTTCTGATAAGGGTGGTTAAAAACTACTGAGATTACTTAAATATCTTAAGTAAAGAAATACAAGTCTTGATGCTTTTGCAGAGGAATTGTAATCATCAAAAGTTTCTGCCAAGATACCCTTTATTGTTTGCATTCTTTACTGTTTTTAGCAGTGTTGAAAGATTTTTTGAGTATGTAAATGGAAATCTTTACTAAGACATTTGTAAGGTATTATCTGCTCTGAATCTTTCAGGTGTTGCAGTTTGAAAGACAGAATCTGCATTAAAAACAAGGAATTCTACCCTGATAAATAGTAGAATAGATATCTAGAAACTCTTTTTTTTTTTCTTTTGTGCTGAGTTTTAACCTAACTCCAAAGTTCTAGTAGTTCTTAGTGCTAGAAAAAGGACCAAATAATGCTTTGCAGGTTTGTTACCTTTTTAAAGCAGGCACTATGACTTTTAAAATTAATAACATTGAAGTTACATGCATTGTTCTGATTATATGGATTAGTAGTAGAGTAGAAATGAGATCAAAAAATCTAATTTCTCTGCTTCAAGTGACTGTCATTTCACTGATGCCTGGTAGAAGGAAGGATAAGTGACAAGAAAGGCAGAGCATGTTTTGTATATTATGGTTTATATTGGTTTATATGGGTGCCTTTAAAACAAATTTCATTTTTATTTTCTATTTTTTTTTAGAATAATGCACATAATGCACATTTGGGTGTTTTGAAACAGTCATTCATAGTGAAGATAAACCTGCAAATGAAGCAGCTTTGGTTTTAATATGACTCAATTTTAAAATGCCTTGACTTTTCTGCATGTTTTGAAGTGTGGATGGCAGCTGCATTTCTGGTACCCGAGATCCTTGCACATTTTCTCGTGTATTCCAGTGTGCCAGTCATTTCCCTTATTGACTTACTTGTACTTACTTTCAATTCCCTTGGTTTTTGCTTTCTTGCTGATAGCAAGCTGAATTCAGTGTTATCTTCTTCCTCCATGCTTGTCAGCTTGTCCCTTCAATGAGTCCCTAGAAGTGCATCCTAAATCCCCTTGGGTAAATCTCTCCGCAGGAGTTTGCTGCTGCTGTGCTGCGCTGCGACCTCGCTACAAGCGCCTGGTAGACAACATCTTTCCTGAAGATCCAAAAGTGAGTCATGCCTTTAAAATTTTAAGGGATTGATGCTTGAAAATCTGTGATAATACCTTGTGATTTAGCAGGTTTTTTTTTTTTAATTTTCCTTTTTCTTTTTTAACATTTTATCATAAATTCTTCTTTAGCGCTTAATAGCTTTAAGATAGGTTAGTAGAATAATTTATCTGGAGAGGGATCCATGGAGATCATCTGGTCTAATTCCATTTCCAAAGCAGGGATGCACACTGAAGAATAAAATTAGTTTGTTTTGCTCAGAGAAAAAGAGATTTCATTAAACAAGGTATTCTGCTGCAGAGGTAGCACTTAACTTCATCACTTTTTAGAACCCCAGACAATTGCTTTCTTGTGCTGGCAGGTGTGAACATTTTCTGGTTTTTTACAGGGTTTTAATTGTTTAACTCTTGACTTACTGACTGTGAACATTTTTATAGCCCTGGTAGGCTGTTGTGACCCAAAAAGGTTTTTCTGGTGTGTGTGTGTGTTTTTTTTTTAATTTTCCAGATACTCATCTACAATTTTATTTTTTCATTTCACTGTAACAGTCTTGGAGCTATATTAAAGCCTAACTCTTACTCTCTGTGAAAATAAATAACTTCTGTTTACCATGGAGGAATGCATTTGTCTATACATAATCATTTGACAGTTCAGACTGATCAAGAGCTTATGTTTCTGCTGCTCTGTTTTTTTAAGTGTATTACCAAATTTTTATATCTTTTGTTATAGTAGAAGTAAGCAGCACAATCAGTATTTGTGTAATATTTGGTTTATGTTTACAAAGTATGTTGGCTTTTTTTTAAATGATGATGTTACTCAGTGCCAGGTATTATGTAAGTGCATAATAGTGGCTTTTAAGGAAATTTTTTCTGTGTATACAATATATTGAATGCATGGAACAGTATGGGTTTATAGGTTTATTTGTTCTAATCTAGTTTTTGATACAGATGTAGAAACACCTGGAAATGCTACAGCTGTAGTGTTTTAATTTAATAAATTGACTCAATGGCTCTGAGTTGGCACTTCTTAGCCTCTGCTTTGGTTAGTATTCATTGGGTCAATGGAGGACACAGGCCAGTTCATGATGTTTCCCTTCAGTTGCACACTTTCTGTATAGTATCAGAAGATTTGCTTGATAAAATTCATTAATCAATAATTAATGTCTTAAAAGATTTAAGTAATTTATTTGAAAAAGAAATGTTTATGAACTTCCAGGGGGAAAAAAAAGACAAAAAGTCTTATCCTGTTTACCTGATAATTATGATCATAACCTCATCTGAGCAGATCTGTGTTATAGTTCATGTTGGAACTAATATCTGAATCTTTGATCTTGCTCTGACAATTAGCTCTCAGATGCCTGGGCGCCAGCCTTGTTCAAGATATGACACAGAAAAAATAAAACATTCAAACTACAATATTAAATATTTAAACTACAATCTTGCTTGTGTATTTTATCAAAATTATGCATTGAATATACTTGGTGGGGGGATGGGAAGGGAAAAAATTACATTGTGCTATTAGGAAAGAAGTGTGTCTTAGAACTGGTCACATATCTTACTACAGACCTTCTCTTAGAATACTCATTCCCTCACAAAAAAAGGGTGGAGCAAGCTAGTTGCTTCATTTCCTTTAAAAATATTTTAGTTGTTTCATGTTGCTGGTTTTTAAGGTTATGGCAGTTTTGCTCAATAGTTTTGGAGTTTTTTCAGTAGCTTATTTCCATCTGTAAGGCTCTGATTGCTCTGATCTTTAAATATTAACTAGAAAAAAAGGAAGAACACTTGGAAAGCTTTATATTTCCTATGAATTGTTTAATTTTCTATTTTGTATTTCTGTTTCTAGGATGGTCTTGTTAAAGCTGACATGGAGAAACTGACTTTCTATGCAGTTTCTGCACCAGAAAAGCTGGATCGAATTGGGGCTTACCTGGCAGAGAGACTGACCAGGGATGTGGCCAGACATCGCTATGGGTAAGGAGAGAAGTCATTAAAAATAGATGCCAGCAAGTCATGGAATTTCATCATGTTTGTTCTGATCAAGTCTGGAAAGCAAGGCAGACCCAGTCTCTTTGTGGTCAGTTACCCTTGTCTGACTGCCAGGCTCCCATCCAGCTGCTCTCAGTCCTCCTGCTCAGCCAGATGGAGAAGAAAATAAAATGGAAAGCTCATGGGTTGAGATAAGGACAGGGAGATCTCTTTTTCCCCGTGATGGAACTGAGTGACTTAACTTGGGGAGGATTGATTTAATTATTGCCAATTAATGACAGAGTAGGATAATGAGAAATTAAAACAGAGCTTAAAACCCTCTTTCCTCCAGCTGTCTTTCTTCCCAAGCTCAACTTCACTCCCAAGTCCATTTCCTCCACCCCACCAAGCAGTGCAGATTCGGGCTGGGGACTGTGGTCAGCTCATACCATCTTGTGTCTCCTGCTACCCTGCTCTGGTCTTGGCTCTGTCCTTGTAGGCAGTGCTTTAGGAACTGCTCTGGCATGGCTTCTTTGCTCAGGGTGCAGTCCTTCAGGAACAGGCTGCTCCAGCATAGGATCACAGATACTGCCAGAAAAGCTCCTGCAGGGGCTGCTCTCCATGGGGCCTGTGCCTGTTCCAGCTGGGCCTTTCTGTGGGCAGCAGATTCCTTCAAGGCACAGCTGCTCC
The DNA here is from genome assembly GCF_027887145.1 of Ammospiza caudacuta. NCBI lineage: Eukaryota > Metazoa > Chordata > Aves > Passeriformes > Passerellidae > Ammospiza > Ammospiza caudacuta. The sequence goes on from NC_080593.1 coordinate 146,379,240, forward strand.
AGCTGGGGGTCCTCCATGCTCTGCACTGTGGATATCTGATTACCTGTGGGCACTTCCAGTGTCCTTGAGGAGCTCAGGTTTGGGAAATTGGGGGTAAGTCTTGGAGCTGGCTGTGTGTGTCATGGGGACAACTCCTGGTTTCTGACAGAAACCACTCCTGCAGCCCCTTGCTGACAAAACCTGGCTATGTAAGCCCAAAACACCTTTGAATGTCAGTCAGGATATAGGAAAACAGCATTATCTTTCTTTTCAGCCCTTTTGGCTAAATCAAATATTTAAGTGAGTAATATTTTAAGTCTAAGAAGTGGCAGGAATTGTTAAAGAAAATCAGCATCCATTACAGACCACCATTTTTTGGCCTTCGTGACATCCAAAGCTGTTATTTAACTTTATAGAAAGGAGAAATGGCCAGCACTCAATTCTATACTTCCCTCCCTCCTACACAACCCCATCTCCTCCCAAAACAAGAAAAAAAGAGAGAGAATATGGATGTAGAAAACAGCTCCAAGTGTCATTTTTGTGCAATGGGAAATACACATCTTCCATTCTTTCTTTTCTATTTTTTTGTGGTAAGATCCTAAGTTGAACTAATTGAGTTAATGATAAATGCAATACATCTTTATGTGTTTCTCTAATTAATTTTCAGTTATGTTTTAATTGCCATGGAGGCACTGGACCAACTTCTAATGGCTTGCCATTCTCAAAGCATAAAACCATTTGTGGAAAGTTTCCTTCATATGGTGGCCAAGCTTCTGGAATCAGGCGAACCAAAGCTGCAAGTCCTTGGGACCAATTCTGTGAGTAAGCTCAGATGCTAAATCAAATCAGAGTAAATCTTTGCTTTGAAAAGTAGTTTGAGAAGTCTTAAGGGGTCTGCCAGTTGACATCAGTTGGAAGATGCTGTCTGTAGCAGGGTGTATCCTTTGGGCCTAAACCCAGAGCAGATACCAGCTGGAGGCAGATAAACTGTTTCCCTGCAGCATCCCAAATTCTTTTGATGTGTGGGCTCATTCCCTCTAAAAATAACTTTGGAAGGAACAGGAAAGCTGTGCTGTGAGTTCATGTTTTGGGTCTTTAAGCAGCCCTCCTGGAGCCAGTATATAGGTAAGACAGAATTTTGTTTTCTGGCAGCTTAAGCTACACAGAAAGATTCTTCTTAGCTGAAAAGTAGCTTTGAGTATTGCAGTGTCACCCTCTTATCAGCTTAAATATTTCAGGATTCAGATCTAGGCTTGAAGGGCATAACTAAAAATGTCAAAATGAAGATTTAGAGATCCAGTTTTCCAATTAGAGTGATGGGTGCAATCAAGGGTATAGCTCTGTAATACTTGCCTTCTAACTGCTGTATTTTCCAGCTGGTAAAATTAGAATCTCATAAATTCCAGGATTGTGATGTGGACTGTTTTCACTTAGAGTTATTGCTTTTACATGAGTACAGAGTACTTGCTTTTCATGTAAATGATTGCCATTGCTACCAGTGGGGATTTCTTTGTGGAATCAGTAAAGATGTTGGGCTTTTGGGTTTGGTTCCCAGCTGATGAAATTAAATGGAGTTGCAGCTCAGGAAGACAGGAGGGCACAGTAACCTGATGTTACCCCAGAGTAGGATTTCTTGTTATGGTGAAATAAAGAGAGTTTTGCTGTAATGTAGGGTAGAAGTGTCCTTTTTTCCCCCACTAGCAGGGCAGCTGTACTGAGGATAACAATATCTGTATCTCATTATACATATAAAATTTTGCTTATTCATTTAAATATCATTGAGCCAGGCTACCCTGCTTCTTTTGATTTGTTTGTATAATAATGCCTGGGCAAGTCCTTTTAGGGAAATGACTTTGGAACTTGTTTCCTAGGCTGCTAAAGACAAGGTGTGCATCACTTTCCAGTTAAAAATCATTGGTTAGTGCCAACCTCCACTCTGATGTACAAGGCATGTGTCACTTCAAAATGCATGTTACTGAGCAGGACTTCACTTAGGGTAATCTGTTTGATATTCCTGTTGGTTCCTAAGTCTTTTATGAGTAGAGGAGATTAGAGACTTCCTGAATTAGGAGATAATTTGTGTTTGTCTTCTATAAAACTCACAAAAAAAAGGTTTCCCTAAATGAGAGGAGAAACTATGTGAGGAGAGAGATTTTTTATGGCTCTTCAACAGCATTTCAAAACCTTATTTTAGCCAAACTCTGTTCATTTCCCTAGGTACCTTCTAGAGTTAATGAAGACAAAGGATGCAAGTCTATTTGTATTGACTTAGAAGGAACAAGGGTAACAGCTTGTCTGTTACCAAGGGCACTGCCTTACTGTGTTCTTAAATAGATTTTGTTACATTAACAAAGAAAGTTTACCGCAATATTCAGCCTTTTTTCTCTCCTTCAGAAGGAAATAAGCAAGCAAACAAAAACCAAAAGGCAAGGGAGATGGTCTGGTGACAGAATAATGCTTCATGTGCTTAAGCTGATGAACCACTTTGGAGTGTGAACTGGGATTGTCTACAAGAGAGGAATGGGTTGTTTATGAAGTAAATGTTTTTAACTGGTGAGAAGTCAGGCAACCTTTGGAAAATTTTACATAGTATTTTTAGGAAACTCACTTTAAGGCCCCTACAAATTTATAGTCTGCTTACATTTAAAATATATGGAGTATGATTGTGGCTCTAAGTAGATTTTGATTATTTTCTACCCAAAACTTCATTGATATAGAAAAGCAGTGATGTCTTTGAAGTAAAATTCAAACCTCTTTAGTTGAGCTATAGGGTTTTTTCAGCCTTACAGATTTTGTTTTAGCTGTGATTGGTTAAAAGGTTAAAATCTCTGTACAGAACATCTTTGGGTGGTTTAAAAGCTTGGAAAGATTTGGAAACTCCCACTGCCTTCCACTGTGGTTTGCTGACTTCCAGGTATTTGGTTTTGGGTGCAGAACTTACTCTACTTTGTGCCCTGTATTTCAGGAAAAAAACCCAAAACTTATACTTAGATGTTTGTCAACTTAAATTATTTCTGGAATTTAAATTTCTTTTAATTTATAATAAAAAGTCAATTTGTTTTTGAAAAGCAAACCTGAAGATGGCTATTTTAGATAAATAATTGTTTGGGTTTTATTTATGCATTTTTAAGCCTGATCTTCAGGTTACGTATAATTAATTTGTTGCATTTATATGTTGCATTTATAAATTATGTTAATTTATTTCCTACAGCAGTTGTTTGTTTGGTTTTTTTTTAATAGCATAATTGTTAATCTATTTATATAAGGCAGATACTTAAAAACAGTAAAATTCAATAGTGGATATAATGAATAGGTGTTGAGATTTTTTTTATATAGACCAAATTTCAAATTGCTAATGCCTGTGAGGTTCAAAATAGCTTTTTCTAGCATGGAAGATGTTTTTATAAACCATGTGCTAGGATAGCATATGCTGGTCAGGAAACTGAAAACACGTGGTGGGAAAAAGTGGTATCTCCTTGGCTTATGTGTTAAGGATCTGAAGGCTGATTGCAATAAGCTTTTCCTTAGAAATTTATGACAATACTGTATTTCTCTCTCTAATTTTCTTGCAGAATTTCAGTAACTGAGTGTCATGTAAAGCATCTCCATTGCTCAAGTGCAAAGGATTAAACGTATTGCTTTGGTCTGTTGTGTTTTTTACTAGGATAGAAGTGACAAGCTTTAAAATCTTTCACCTTGTGGTCAAAATTTTTTGGAATAAGAGATCCAATTTATATCTATTAGTCTATATCCAGCTTATGTCTATTTCTGAAGTTTTTAAAGAAGGTTCAGAAAATTTCTTTAGTGAGCAGCTGGTCAAGAACAATTGGATACATGATAAACTTTCATCTTAAGGTATATTTACAAGACTCAGTTAAATAAAAAAATATTTTAAGCTAATTTGGAATGCTGATGAGGTGAAGTCTTTGTATTTTGTCAGTAACATATTGAGGTTTCATGCACAAAATACAGATAATATGTGGAACCCATTATTACCACATTTTAATTATGTACCACAAATGCTTCTTTAGTTGATAAGGTGTTTCCTTTTATAAAAGCAGTTTCTTTGCAGAGCAGTGAAGTAATGATCCCATCAGTGACAGTGCTGAGCTTCCTGTGCATGAGAAGGTGGCTGTTATTGCTGGGTATCATCATTTGTATTTTAAAGGAAGACAGACAGATTCCCAAGTGGAAAAGTGATCAACCAGTGGCTGAGACAAGACTTTCATATTTTTAGTGTTGGCTTTTAAAAGCAGTTGGTTTGGGCAGAACTAAGTGCATATGTATGTAAAAATAGTATCAAATGTCAACACTTGAAATTAAGCTATGTCAGAATTCATATTCCCAGCAGGGTATTTACTTGTTTGCCTTGTCTCAGCTTGCTAATCTGGAAGAAGCAATGAAAATTTACCCTTATTGCAAGATGCTTCTTTCATTCCATGTACCAGTACAGAATTTTATGCTGGTAGTGATTTAATACACAATGGAACAATTCCTTTTCTAGCATGCCTCCTCTGTCTTTTTAATAGGATTTAAATCTCAGGGAGACAGATTAACACACAGCACTCTTTCTCATTTTGTGAGTTATTAAATTATCTTAGAAATTGTGTGCCTGCATCTGCTAGAATTTAAGTGCTTTAGGGTCACTCAAAGTTAAGTATTGCTCCCCCCACTCATACTTGTGCTCTCTGGTTTTGCAGTTCCACACTGCTGTGACCCTGTAAGCCAACATTCCATTGCTGATTTTGTTACACAACTGTACATGTGGTGGTCAGGAGAATTTTTATCCAAGGGACACAAACTAAAATAGAATGTGAAATTTTCCATCCTATTCTGATAAAATTGAAAGTGTCAGGTGACCCCAGGTATTAATAAATAAACTAAATCACCAGTTTTCATTGCTGAGAACCTTGTGATCATTTTCATGCTGCCTTTGTAAAGTTAATGTATCCAGTGTGAAGTCAATGTATCCAGTGTTTGAAGCTTTTCTCTTCAGGAAAATTGAAGTGCTTGTTCTTCTGGCATTTATTTGTTGTAGTGCACACATAACATTCACACTTCTCATTAAGGCTGTGCTGTGTGGTTTGGAAGAGTATTACATTTATAGGAGATCATGACTTCCCGTGTGACAGTTTCATAATAATGAAATACAGTACCTTGGCCTGTGAAAGGTGATAACTGCCAGTATCAGCACTGTGTTTGAAACAAGAGAAGACAGACTGGGGAGCTCAGATATGAAAAAAATAATTCTCAGGGCGAGCTTAGCATTCTTACAGGGAGATACTTTAAGTAACATGACTCAAACTCAAATATGATGCATGGTGATTATTCTTGAATAAAACTGACCTTCTTTAAAGACATCCAGGGCCCATTAAAAGTTATGATTTTTCTCCTCATGTATTTGCTACATAACAGTGATAAAACAGCATAAATGCATAGAAGAAATTTTGTCCTTGAGAAATTATAGGATTTACTCATAGGGCTTGCACAGTCTCTCTCTCTCTCCCTGGTAATATAATCCAAATTTCTCTACTCAGTCTGGAACAAGTATCTTCTGAATAAATAATATGTTTCTTCTTGACTTTGTGGTAGATTTATATGTTTTTATACTGATTGAATTTTTTTGGTTTCAAAATAAATGGAAATAACATACTGCCAATGTAAGTTCCTTTCTGTACCTTCTGTATTATAAAATATAAAAGATGCTTGTACTGGTAAAACTTCCATAAGTTACCATAGGATGCTTGAAAGCATTTACTGTGAATGACATGTTTATATCTATAAAAGCTTTGTAAATAATCCCTAGGCAAGTGCTTGGACTTTCAGAAGAGTTTTATCCTTTTTTAGGTTGAATAAGTGCTGTATTTGAAGTTTGTTTGAAAACATATGCTTAGGAGTAAAATATTCTGTAACAACAATAACAACGCCACCACTGCAAAGTACAGAGTGATGTCTACTGGAAAAACTTAACATTTCTATGGTGGAATGGAATTTTACACTTTACTGAATGACAGTGCACAACTCTAAACTGTTACCACAGAGAACTTTCCTGTGGCCTCAATGCCCAGTCATCTGAATGCTAATCCTGGATTGTGCTTCAGAAATGCTGTAGGTTCAGTTGGGGAAATTGTTTTGTTATAGACATGAGGGCATAAAAAACCTTTGCCCTTTCTGTATCTCTTACTGTGCATGCCATTTTGAAAGGTGTAGCTTCCACATGTTTGTGTCCCTGCTGCAAAGCTGCCCCTGATCCAGAGAGGTACTCAGGATGAGGGAGTCCCTGACACTTGCTTGGCCTAAAGTCATCATTTCTTCTTACAAAGCAGTTTCCTGCTACAATAAATCTTTCTGCTAGCAAAACAGTTATTAGAATGTATTAAACTTTCCTGTTGGGAGATCCTGTCAATCAAATAATTAGTACTTCAGATAATAATATTAAAGGCTGATACTAAATTAGCAGCATGAATTAATATTCTCACAAGCACTCAGTGCTTTGTCTTCTTCATACTTTGTTTCCATTCTTTTCCATGCTTTTATGGAGGTTTCTGGGTGAATCATTTGTCGATTTGAGCACTTGAACATCTGGAAAATATTAAGATAATATTGTGTGGGGTTTACTAAATCCTTGGTCTTGGTGCCTTATTGAGATGTAAGGACTAATGAAATTCTTGACCGAAAAAATAATCTATTTCTGTTTTGCTAGTAACAATTTCATGAAACAAGTTAGCAAGCCACAGTACATATGAAGCATTTGCCAGGGTATCTTAGGAAGGAAATTATCATTTTTATAACTCACTCTATTGGAGAAAAATATGAGTGCTGTTTGTAGATCATCTTTCAGTCTATGGCAGTGGATCATACAGAATTAGATTTTGACTTCTGTCACTTTTTTACCACCTGAAATACAGGATATTCCTAACTGAAGGACTTGTAAAATGGACTCATACTGTACAATTTTGCTCCGTTTTCAGTAACAGCTGAGAATGTAGTTTTATGAACTACATAATTTTCAGTTGTTCCTGTGGCTTTTAGAGGGTGAACTGGTAGTGCAGCTGAAAGGGATAACTGTTCTAGATAAAACAGAAAAAAAAGACTAAACAAAAGACTAGAAAAAATGGTAGGGTTCTTTTTTCTGAAATACACAGCTTTGAAAACCTCAAACCCTCCACAAATCAGTGTGCTGTAGATTATGCTAAAGGGCTTTGGGCCTCTCTGGGTGTCTATGGGTAATGTGCTGATGAAAGCAGGTTTTACATCATGAAAAATGCAAAGGAAATGCCTCAGCCTGTGCTTAGGAATTGATAAAAATGGTGTGAGTAAAAGCAGAAGGATCTTAATGGAACATCACTCTGCTTCAGAGCAGAGCTGGCATGGTGTTTGACCTTTCCTGATAGTGTTTTGTTTTGCTTTTTATTTCCCTGTGTAGTCTGTTCTTAGAACTGTCTGTGATGGAGAATCCAAAAGGTCTTTAGGCAGTCTGCTCACTTTAGGAAGGGAGGGGTTTTAATGGCTTACCTAGGCTTTCCTTCAATATAAGCCTATTATTGATTTTCTTATTACCATTGGACAAAGAAAACTATTTCTTCTGTTTTTATAGCTGTCTTCTGTACCTTTTAAGACTGATACATTTTAGGCAGCTGTAGTTAGGGTAATTTGGTGTATTTCATTCATCCTTTACAGATGTTTATGTAAAGCTTTGTCTATTTCTTGAATTATTTGAGAACTGTATCAGTTAGTCACCATTTTAGGCTGTGATGTTTCAGCTCCACTTCATTTAAGGGCTTATTTGGCCCAGTTAGACAGCAAAAATTTCTTCATAAGTGCCATGAGTAATGCAGATGTATCTTAATATATTGTTCTGTTTTCCATGCCATCTTATTGGCATTGGCTAAGTTCCTTTTCTTCATTCAGCTGTTTCTGGCTAAAATGCTGTTTTGCAATAACCATTCTCAAATTGCTTCCTTGGTTTTTCAGGTCCTGTTTTCAATTGTTCAAAAACCAGGCAGCAAGTGTGCCTGCAGCTCTGGCCAGCTTAGTGTTCTTTGCAAATTTGATGAGCCCAGTCTGCTCATCTGAGTCTCTAGTGAAGCTCAAATCATATTTTTGTACTGTGATGATTTACAAGTGTTTCCTTATTTTTTTCCAAACTCTTGTACATCTCTCTTATGGGGAGTGTTCTTTTGACAGTGCTTTTCTAGCTTTCCTTTGAGAATTTTGTGTATTTTTTTGTCAACAGCATCACTGAAATTTTGACAGATGCTGCTTCATCTGGATTCACAAAAGTTATTTACTTGTCATAGGAATAGGATGGATTGATGTGATTTGTTCTTGACAAATCCATCTTGACTGTTACTTACCCTTTTGAGACTTTGTAGATGTTGGCAAATTGGCTTTTTTTTCCAGCGTTTTTCTGCGAATGGACTGGAGTTGACTGGGTTATAATTCCCTGACTCTTCCTTTTTCCCTTTTCTCTGGACAGAATTGACAGAATGCCTCCAAGTTTATTTCCCTTGAATTTTGGTACATCAGAATGTTGCTAGGTAACCTGGTAGTGACAGGGTTGTGTTTGATTGCTTGGGCTGCTCTGTACAGCTGCCTGAGAGAGGCTGGAGCAGGGCGGTGTCAGGCTCTGCTCCCAGGCTGACAGAGCTAGGACAAGAGGAAATGGCCTCAAGTTGTGTCAAGGGAGGATTAAACTGGATATTAGGGAAAATTTCTTCTCTGAGGGAGTTACCACCATTGGAACAGGGTGCCTGGGGAAGTGGCTGAATCACCATCCCTGGAGTTACATAAAGTGAGGTTTAGTGGTGGACTTGACAGTGTTAGGGAAATGGTTGGACCTGATGATCCTGAGGGTCTTTCCCAGCCTAAATGATTCTGCCAGTTGATGACTCCCTGTTCAAGTGTTAGATGTTTCCGTAGTGCATAGCATGTTGCATTTCATACAGTTTCATGCTTCCATGGCTATCTAAATGAAGTTCTTCTGGGAAGACATTTAAAAGAAAACCCTCCTATTAAGATTTTTCTTCTCTGAAGTTCTAAAGTGTTGTCAAAATTGGGTTCTTAATGCAGTTACTTCATGTTACTTGTTAAATTAAGCTTAGATTAAGCTTATTACTCATTATTCTATTTTAGGAAATTGGTATTAAAAACTTTTTTTAATGTATTTCATTTTCCAGTTTGTCAAATTTGCCAACATTGAAGAAGACACACCTTCATATCACAGGCGCTACGACTTCTTCGTGTCCCGGTTCAGTGCCATGTGTCATTCCCGTGACCCTGATCCAGAAATACAAAATGAGTAAGTGTCATTCTGCAGGAATTACTGAAAACTGGTCACACATTAATGCTGTCTGTAATACAGCTCTTATTAAGGTGTTTATTGGACTAGTTCATTCCAAATGAAAAAAGTGACAGTTTGACTTTTTGAGTAGCACTGAGTATTGCAAATCTTAGGTAGCTGGAACTCCTAGGATATTTAGGGGTAATTTTACCTTAATAATGCATGTTGGATTGTGTGGATTTTCTCCAGAAAGGCACCACTAATTACTGTAAATGCACAAGTTCATAACTTACTTGAGATATTAATGAGGCTACTTATATGAAAAGCAAAAGCATATATTTAGTCTGTTCTTTGAGAATTACTCATTAAAACTGTGATTTCTTAAATGTCTGAACTATGCTCATTTGTGTCCAACTCAAGAGCCTCCATGAGTGGGAATTCTATTTTCCCCATTCTTACATAAGTGCCACAGTTTGTTTTGCTGCAGCTCCCTCCTGAAGGATGTGTCCTTCCCTGCAGCAGTTTTTCTCCTTGTTTGTACATCCCTCTTGTCTCCTGCTTTGTGTGTAATCCTATTGAAACTATCTCAAAAGATCTAGAATGAAATTGGGTTCATCTTGAATGCACAAAACTTTGTTCAGAAATAGCTAAGATACAAGCAGCTGCAGATTTAGATATTTACGAATTGAAATGGAAACAAAAATAATTACAGAACTTGGTTACCTCTGTAGTTCATCTTAGAAATTTTTAAATTCAGGAAATTTAACTGAGCAAGGGCTTGTTAAGTGTTGTCCATACCTGAATCAAGATTTAAAAAATGAGGGGTGGATTTTAAGAGAAATAATTCAAAATTTTAGTGAGGCTTGTACTTATTTCATTTGATAGCTGTACTAGCTTCTACTTGTGTTCAGGAAGTAAATTCTCTTCCTACCATTTATTACAATGAATAATTTGCTATTATCATTTCAAAAAATAACATTTTGCTATTCATGTCATTGCACAAATTCTCCTGCAAGCTATTTTTGTTTAATAAAATGATGACAACAGCTAGCAGCTAGACCAAGTCTTTTTTTGAACTTATGTTATTTTTTTCTTTTTTTATATTTCATTGTTGTTGATTACTTCTCAGTTGATTTCATTCAAATGGTTTTAGAATTAAAGTGGTTGTTCCTTTTGTCCATTAGGCTTAAGTAGACAGAAGTATCCTTTGCTTTCCATCTTGTGACTCTTTCAGAAATCTTTGAAGATCTTTTCTGACTAATCCATGGCCTTAATTACAACTTCTAATGGCACAATCACATGGCTATGCTAGATATTACTTCAGCTGTTTTGTGGTAGCTTCCCATTTTTCTTCAGCTCTGGAATAGGCTGAGATTGTGTGAAGTTTCAGCTGATGGGAGGTAGATTGGTGGGTTTTATCCAGGGGACTCTTGTCAGAGGCGGTGCACAAAGTTTGAGACTTCATTGAGTGGTGTCAGCTTTATCCTTACAGGCCATCTTCTGTTCAGTTGTTTGTTTTTTTATCTCCTTACTGACTTCAGAGGTGTTCAAAGAAAGCATGGGCAATCTTAATGGTTGGCCAGTTTTCCCAGTTGCTGCTTGTGAGAACCTACTGGAGTTCCACAGTACTTCATGCCCTGCTGGGTGGTGCTGTGTTGCTCAGCTTCAGTAATTCCTCTTTTCCTTGCTCAGGATCCGAATTGCTGGAATCAGGGGCATCCAGGGAGTGGTTAGAAAAGCAGTTAATGATGAGCTTCGAGCAACCATATGGGAACCCCAGCACATGGACAAGATAGTGCCATCACTGCTGTTCAACATGCAGAAAATAGAAGATATTGACAGGTAAGTGTATTCGTGTTACTGGTGTGGTTTTTTAAAACAGTCTCTAGGCTGAGTTTTTATGGTGGATATCCCTTTTCTTTTCAGTGGAAGCAGCAACTCACCTTTGCTAGCTGAGGCTCATTGAAATTGATAGTGTAGGTTTGCATAATGGTTCTTAATGTTTCTTGTCTTAAAATCTTTTCAACCATGTTTATTCACTTGTTCAAGATTCTGTTGGCCTAAAAGTTATTCTAGAAATTATATATCCATATTTTGACTTGATAACAATCATAAGCTCTTTGTTTTAGTGGATCCGGTGCAGAGATGAGTAAGCAAAGACTTTCAGGTGACTCAAATGATTTTGCTACTTAGATTTGTTAGAAATTGAGATTTTAATTCCTTTAGCCATTACTAAGAACTGCTTGTCCTGGCTGAAACAGTACTTTGAGTAAGGAATTAAAGTTTTATTTATATGTAAATCACCTTCTCTTTGTTGCTTTCAGTGAGTCCTAGGCATATTACTTGCCACATTTGCAAAAAGATATTTAAAAAGATCTCTGTGACATTTAAGGTTGAGGAGATGCCAGTCACCTTACAATTGAAAAGTCTCTTTTTTTTGGTCCCTGTTTAAAGACTACGTAGGTGTAAAAACTGTTTATTGGTAGCACTGGGAAATTTCCATAAAATGAACTTCAGCAGTGTAACCAAATGAAATATTAATTCCATGTCCAATTCTGGCTGCTTCAAAACTTGCCTGCTAAGAGGCTCAGCAGCCTTCCTATAACAACAAGCTTGTCTTGCTTTCACTCAGCTTTCTAGATCTGTCAGTTTCTCTTTATTTAGTTTGAGTTTTGGCATTTATTTTTCAATTCCTCAGCTTTATTTTTGTTGTGTTATTTCTTACTGCCAGTGCCTGTCTCATCTCTAAAACAAATTTTCAGACCAAATAGCTAAAATCAATAGTTGCCTGTCTGTCCATGCCTTATCTATTTACTGTATCTAACTGAGGGCCCACACAATATTTATAGAAATATCCACGTGAATGTTACATCTGAAGAGTGAACTGAATAAGAGAGAAAGGTTTCTGAAGCTGCTGTTTGAGCAAGGAGAGCCTGGTTTGCCTTTGCTTATTCTTGCAGAGCTTCTAACTGCAGGTGGGCCCTTTCCTTTGGTCCTCTTTGCAGTGCCCTCAGGCATTCACTTTCCTTTTTATAGCAGAAGTAAATTAACTACTGCTAGAAAAACTGACTGAAGTAGGATTTGGATTAACCACTTAAAGTGGATCAGTTTCTATGTACTGCAGGAAATGACATTTCTCATCTGTGGAACAAGGCAATAGTAGTGGTAGAAAAACAAACCTGTCAAAAAGCAACTTAAATTTCTGAACTCTTGTGCTTGAAACTTGTCCTATTGAACATGAAAAAAAGACTAATGATTTTCCTAGTGGTAAGTAGGGGCCTTTTATGATGTGCATATGACAGAAAAGCTGAAACAGTGTTTGTAAATTGTTACCTGCTGGTCTTAAATTATGTTGCAGACAATTTCTCATTTTATTTTATGTGTGACTTCATATTTGTGGAGCACAGAGACATCTTGGAGAGTAGGAGTAAGAAGCATATTGTTGTGGCAGATGGAGTCAAAGCATTATTTGAGAAAGAGCAGAAATTCCAGAAAATACCCACAGCTTAAATCCATAGAAGAAAAATAATTTCTGATTATAGCTAAAGTATATACAGGTACTTACCTTGGAAGTCACTGGAATTTTAGCTTGTGGAACTTCACAGCTTAATTCAAGATTCTTTTGAGTACATACAAGATGAGACATTTCTTGGAGTTAAGAATTTACTATTTAAATGACATTATAAAAATATAGTTGTATTTGTGGATGTCATTATTTGTTCATATACCTGAGTGCACATTTTAGTTACATGCCTATCAGATATTATGTTATGTGTGAATCTATTTATGTGCATCTCCACGATAGGGAGGGGATGTATGAAAATAGTAATTCCCTTATTTTATGACATATTCTTCATAACTGTGGAACTAAACCTTCCAGCCTTATTTCAGGCAGAGGGACACTACCACTTAATGTAAACTTGACTTCAAATCCTTCTGATACATCTAATGTTCATACAAATTTTGCTTTAGAGGAAAGTTAGAATTTATTTCTTTCTCAGGGTGTGTGAGTCATAGTCAAACAGAGTACCTCCTCTGCTCAGAAGTGGTTGTTCAGTCTTATGACATGTCCTGTCATATCTTTGGCCAGCCCTGGTTTTTGGCATTTAAGAAGTCTCATGCTTAAGTTGCTGAGTTGCTGTGAGCTGAGTCTGTGAGTTTAAGTCTGTGATTAGATGTTTGCTATGCAAACTGCTGTACTTCAACACATCCTCCTTCCAGTTCCTTGTTGCCACTGCTGATAGAGATTACCCTCACAAAGGCCAGTAGAGCAGCTACAGGGAGTTGTCCTTGCCCACTTCATAGTAAAACACATTTTCAGCCCTCTTGTGGTAGTACAAAAGCTTTAGGTGCAGAGGAATACTACTGTTTTTTTTTCTTAACTGTTGCAGTTGGATTTTTCAGATGTTTTCTCATATTTCTGTAAAAATAAAGTCAGTGAAATAAAATGAGCATGAGATACTCATTTGAATCTAGAAACTTAAGAGACTGTGCAAAGCTTTTCTATAAAACTGACAAGAATATTCAATATTCATTGTATATTTGCAATTCCAAGGAATTCTTACTGAGAAATACCTTGAGGTAGGTGTTGTTAAAGTTCAAATAAAATGTTACTCCCACAGATGACACAGGATAATTTTAAACATTTTGATGCAGTCAAAGAGTAACATTTTATACTAGGAAGATTCATCTAAAAAAAGACTTCCAAGCAGTGCTGAAAAGTCACCTTCTGTAGGTTTGCATATATAAGCACTCAAAACATAACTTATTTTACTTCATTTTAACTGGAATTCTTTCAGACAGGCTAAGCTCTGGGTGCTATTCTTTCTGCTTTCGTCTTTCCTCCCCACACACCCACCTTTGCAGTGCTGTTGTATTTTAGGGAATCTGTGTCAAAACAGCAATGGAAATGACAGTCCTACACTGTCTCTTGTACCTTCTCTCCCATCTCCCTAGATCAGAGTCTAGGCAGTACAGGGGAAGGAAAAAAGGGGAGGATGGGTGGCACAGCAGTTGATAGAGCTGGAGTTTTGTGGTACTCATGGTGGATTATGTACAAATTCTCATACCTTTTAAAATTCTAATCATGCTGCTCTTGTAAAGCTATTTCTCCTTATCTAACAGAGTTCCTGAGGCTCTTCTGTTATTAAAATCTGACAAGCTGTTGTGGTAACTCCTGAAACACTGATGTTTCCAGAGGCAACAGGATTTTCATATGGCCAATTTTAGATTTCAGTAGTATTGAAACACTATTGAAACACAGAAAATCATTTGCCATCAACAGCTATATTACAACTATGATGTTAACATGTCCATTTGACTACTGATATTTCAATGTGCAATTTTCTATAATGCTCTAAAGCATTTGTGATGCTTAAGTAAACTGAATGCTCTTGGTTGACACTTTCAAATGTATTTAACACACAAGCTTGCACTGCAGAACTGAAATTATGTTTAAGGGTTTAATGTACTGGTTTCTGCAGTCTAAAATTAAAAATGCATAATGTTAATGTAAATGAATGAGTCCTCACTTAAGTTCCTATAATGTTTTGTGAGAGGAAAAAAAAGGTTGCCACTTGTAGGTCCAGTGACTCTTGGTAAGTAATGGAGGTACCTCAGGGGGAGCTGTTTGCTTCCTTTCTGAAAGCTGTGTTCACCCTGTGACCTGTCCAGAGTAATGATGGAAGACACTGAGGTAGAGTGTGACCAACTTCTACACTGTCTATTTAGAGGTAACTGTGTGGATGATAATGTTCTAATCAGTTCACTCATTTTTTTTCAACTCACAAGCCATCTGTTTGTGCAAAAGTATTGGAGTTTCATTTAATTCTCACCCACACAGTATGGACTCAGTAGTGGGCAGGTGAATGAGATCATTAATCTGAGCAATATTACTAAGATTCTGTCTAAATTTTTTTGGTGGTTTCACAGCCTTTGTTATTGTTAGCAATACATAGTGTTTTGTCAAAATGTGATATGTAAAAGTTAACTGTGTATTTGCAGCTTTTGTGTTTGCCATATAAATATTTATTAATACAGTGGTGAGTACTGAGTGAACAAATGATGATCTATGGTCCTGCTATAAAAGAATAAAATATGTTATTCAGAATTCTGGTTTGATGCATATTTGAAATGCACTTCTTGCCTAGTTGAAGATCGTGACTCATGAATGTTTTAATACCAAGGGTGGATGCAGTAAAGAAAAGGTTACCTGAATATTAGTCAGTAATATAATCAAAGCACTTTGTCTTATTTCAGCAGAATAGGCCCCCCATCCTCTCCTACAGTAGGAGTGAAAGAAGAAAATCCTTCTGTGCTGGCTGAGAATTGTTTCAGGGAACTACTGGGACGAGCAACCTATGGAAATATGAACAATGCTGTCAGACCAGTTTTTGCGTAAGTTGAAAATTTGTGGAAGATCTGAAGAGGTTTGCTTTATTTCATCCTCAATTCTCTTGCATTAAATTTTTTCCTACTTTTCAGTTCAAAGGTTTCCATTCACATTTCTTAAAAAATTGCCCCTCTTTTAACCTCTTCTCTCTCCTCCATCTATAAACTTGAAGGAAGTTATGGAGGAATACATGTTCTGCTTTATTGATTTTTACATGCAAAATACAATAATTGACATGAGTTGTTGCTTCAGCTGTTTTTTTTTTTTTAAATGTGAAACTATCCAGGCTATTCATGTCCTATAGATGAGGGTCACAATCAGTGGAGAGACAAACCAAGTAAAGTACAAGTAGCACAAAGGAGTACTGTGCCCCATAAAGTCACAATTTATGTTTTCCTATTACAGCGTCCTGAATGGGTCGTTGCTGGTGAGAGAGAGACGAGAATCTTGTTTCTAGATCAGAAGGCTGGATTTATTGATATATCATATATAATACATTATTACTATACTAAAAAGAATAAAGAGAGAGAAGTTTGCAGAGCTGCTCAAGCTAGGCTAAGAATAGATAGAAAGAATCTATAACATAGTTGTGTCCAAGGTCTCTGTCCCTAGCTTGCACTTTGTGATTGGCCCTTAATTATAAACATAGGAACATGAGCCAATCAAGATGCCCCTGTTGCATTCCACAGCAGCTGATAATAATTATTTACCTTCTCTTCTGAGGCCTCTGCCTTTCAGAAGACACAGAAATCCTGAAAGAAAGGATTTCTGTGAAAAAATGTCTGCGACATATTCCTGCCATTTTCTTCCAGGACCTGTTTCGATATTCTTTGATGAATATCTTTAACAACTCATTTAGGGGTGAGTGGCAGATATGCACACAGTATGCACATTATGCACAAAAACACACAGTACAAATTATACCTCTTGTATTAACACTCAATGATACCACTTTCAAACTCTGGCTTTTCCTGGTGATGAGGACACCTGCTTGCTTCTTCTTGTAGATCTTTCAAGGTACATGTCAGGTACAGGAATACATTCTCTTAGATGGCCTAGTTCTTCACACAGGAATTAAGTACTTTATTTATACACTGAAAGACCTTCAAGCTATCAAAAGCCATTTTCAAATTACTAGTGTTAACAAAAGAAAGATAAGGTTGGTGTTGAAGGCAGTAAACTTTGTAACCCCTTGTTTATCCTGAAAAACATTGACTACAAAGAACTTACCACTCTCTTACTTTCTGTATATATCTGTTATACCAACCTGAGAGGAGTTTCTGTTGCAAAGTTGAGTGTTTTATTAAAAAAACACTCTTTCTTTCCTAGATTTAAAATTTGCATTCCTCCAAAATACCTGTGATCACAGGGAACACCTCGTTACTACACAGTCTGGATGGATTACTTGGTACTATACTGCAGCTGCTTTCTGACCACTTCTCAATTCTTTTAGTGGGTTTATCTCAAAACTTTATCATCATTTGCAGTGGATTGCGTATTTTGAATCATTTTAGTAGCAGGGAAGTTTTCTACGAATAATTCCTGATTCCACAGAGAGAGGTAGTGCTTGGTTTGGGATTTGAGAAGGTGTCATAGCTGCTTTTTCTGTGGCTGATCTAAAGCCTAAAAGCCTTTAAAGTTTATTTCCAGCCTATTTTCAGTTCTCACATGCTATGACTGTAAGGGACCAGTTGGTTCTGTGTGCACAGCATGTTCCACATACTGCATTTATGCACTGAATGAGTGGATAATGACCAGTTACTCAGAATGTTATCTCCTCTATGAATAGAGAGTTTTGTAATCATCACTTCTGTGTTCCACTTTGAGGACAAATTGCCAAATGTGTCTTTTTACCAATAACTGCTGTAAAAGGTTTAGTATTTTTGAAGAACAAGAGATGCAGAAAATGCAATTTCAAGCTGTTTGTCCTAAGCAAAAAGGGTGTGCTATATCTAATGAGCTTCACTTTGTGAATGACAGAGCAGTTAGAGTGAAAGTTTGAGATAGAGAGTCTACTGCACTTTATTGGATTGAAAAACCTGACTTAGCTTCTGATTAGAAAACAGTTTCTTCTAACAATGTTCAGCTCTTTCACAGGTTTTAAAGAAACTCTGGCAATATACATAGGGCCTCATTACAGTGCTAACATGAAGGTGCAGGTTCAGTTCCCCACCTGAAGGCTTGCTTCATGTGAGATCAGGCAACATGCTGCCACTTCTTGGCAAAACTGAGAGAGCAGTGCTGCTTGCATCATGAGGCAGGGCTTATTTAGTGATTGAGGGGTTTAACTATGATGAAGATAGTAGAAATCTGAAGTCAGTCTCCTGGTATTGGTTTGGATTGACATTAATTCTCCTTGCCTTAGGCAGAAAATCTCCATGGTTATGTCTGCATGCAGTAGCTAGAAACTCTCATATAATAATTTGCAATAAAATCTTACAGATCAATCTCACTAATTGCTTAATGAAAGTAAAAAAATGTTACATTAATATTATTTGAAAAAAAGTTCTGTTGTGTCAATAGTCAGAAGCTGTTGAGACATAACTGGCATGGATTTGCAATGGTGAATAGATTAGACAGATTCAGAGAGATACAGAAATCTGGTGAAACTTTCCAAGTGCAACAACTGCATTTCCATTCTTGTCAGTTATCGCATCAGGTGTGCAGGGGTTTGGAAAATTAACAGACTGGTGTTCAATATTCTTTCAACAAACATGATGCATGAGCAGAGTATTTTATATATTCCCATACATGCATGACTCAGTTATGCTTTCTGATCCTCGGTACCAATTTATCATTATTACTTTAAGGATTACTTGCATGTGCGGCACTGAGAAAGAATTCAGGCATCATTAGTGGCTCTCTCCCCAGAAACTTGCATTATTGGTTCTGCTCTTCCTTTGAAATTGAGAGACCTAATTGTGCATTTTTGCTACATATGTGCAGCAGATCTCAATGGAAGGCAGTTTGGGATTTGTTAATCCAGCAAGAGAATCTTTTGCAATCTTCAGTAGATATTCTTTATTGAAAGAAGTGTAATTTGAAAAAAAGAATGAGTTAAGGTGTGACTTGATTTTAACTAAAGTAAATGTAGCATACTAAAAATACCCTTTACTGTCTCTTGCAAGAACAAAACTACATTGAATGCACTTATTATGGTCAGTAAAATACATCACCTACAGGAATCTAATCCTGCTGTCCTTAGGAGGAAAATTCCAGTATACAAAGGATGCTGCCCACTGAGCTGTTGCACAAAGCTTCAGCCAAGTCTGTCATCTTCTCCCTGCTGTCTTCCCAGCAGTTCATCTACCTGAAGTAGCTGATACTTGGCCTTTCTGGCAATATAAAACTGTATGTCTTGTTTAAAGAGGAATTTTTGTTTGTTTGTTTATTTGTGTGATATGGGATGCAGTTGACCATAATCTGCCTGAATGGATTTTTGGGGCAGATGAATAGGAACTGTCAAGGATAACAGAGAACACAATGCCCTGAAAGATTAAAGGATCAGTTCCAGTCAGGAGAAGATAGTGGAGAGTAGGATTTTCCATTCAATGACACCTGTGCACAAGAAAAGCAGCTACTCCCAATAGGTACTCAAGTTGGATATTTAGTAATGTAAATCTGCTCTTATTTTGGCAGGCAAATACTTTTAAAATTCCTGACATTCTTTCTTGTAGGGATTTCTGTTAAAGGTATGTGATGTGTCAAGATGGCAGAACTTTTTTTTAATTTCTGCAATAGAGTGCAAGATAATTTAGGGCATAGGAGATGCTTTGTGTCACCTGGTTTAATCAGCCTTGAAGGAGAGCTGTGTACAGGTGACTGGGCTGGGAGCAGCTGCCCAGTGAGGGAATTGAGATCTCCAGGTTGTAGGCAGAGTAAGTTACAGCATCCAGCCAGTCCTCCTGTG
The DNA here is from genome assembly GCF_027887145.1 of Ammospiza caudacuta. NCBI lineage: Eukaryota > Metazoa > Chordata > Aves > Passeriformes > Passerellidae > Ammospiza > Ammospiza caudacuta. The sequence continues at coordinate 146,398,803 of NC_080593.1, forward strand.
TTCACAGAGCTGGCTTCTTTCACCTCCAGAGCTTCTCAGTTTGTTGCTTCAAACAACTTTATGTTTCCTAAGTTCTTTGAGAAAAGGGAGAGCAGTGATGATTCTGTAGCTGAGATACCTGTTTAGGAACAGAAATTCATCTTCTTTTACAAAGTTTTTTTGTTGATTTGGCTGGCATATTTTGTGTTCACTGGCAAATTTGTTTCTGGGTTTGTTTTGATTTTTTTAAAACCTAAATCATACCTATTAAAATGCATGCAAAGTTACCTTTTCTTCAATCTTCTAGAATGAAAAAACACATTTATTTTTTAATGCTTTTTTAGGGACACAGATTGCTTTTTTGCAAAAATCTGTGTGCCCTATTCGTAGCTTTCAACACTTCTGCTTAAGCAGAATTTTTTGTATTTGCTTGAAACACTGATAAATTTTTTTTCATTTGTGGTTCCTCTTCCACTTATAGAGAATCTGATGCATTTTTGTTGGGATTTTGTTTTGATCCTTCTTGCAGTAAGTGTTGAAATGCTTCAGAGCGTAAAGGCATATACACACAAAGAGCAACTCTTTTTTTGTTTTCCATATATTTTATTTATGAAACCACCATGAAAACAAAAATATTTCTCAGAGTTTCTATTCTGGATGGAGCATTCAGCCCTAATTATTTTGCAGCTTGTAATTCAAAACAACTTCCTTATCGTCTGTGAAGTATAAATTTTCAAGGTGTTACAACCTTCAGCAAATTCCTTTAATGTAAAAAAGCATCTAATGTCCCAGCACTCTGTGGAAAGAGTGTATTCTTAACTGTATATGTTTGATGTATCTAGGTTCCTTAAATTTCCAGAACAGGAATCTCTTTTCAACCAAATGTTTTGTGATCATATCCTAAACCTACAAAACCAGTACTTTTCTGAAGTTCTAAATTTCTCATAAGTTATTGTATAGAAATTTTATGTTAGTAAATAATCCCTTTGAGGTGAATTTTGAGAAAATTCATAGGATACCATTTGTTATATCTGTACAGTATAATTTCTTCATTATGTCTTAATTTTTGCTTGCAGACATTTAGACCATCATAAACTGTGGGATCCTAATGAATTTGCTGTTTCCTGCTTTAAAATCATCATGTATTCTATACAGGTAGGATTTTATCTTGTTTTTTTTTTCCTTGTTTCAAGCACTGGAGAGAGGTTTCAATGCTCATCTCACTATGCTAATGGTAGACAGTAGATGAAGTCAAAGAATCCAAAAGATTCAAGGGAAGGTAGTGGGGTGGTCCTTCTCCAGAACAAGGAGCAGGGTGCTGGTGTGACATGGTGCTTGACAAAGAAATCTCTCAGGTTGGTTATTTTTCTATGCCAATACAGCTGTGCTGATTTTCCAGCCCAAAAGACCAAGTTCACATGCAACTGTTATTCTGAGGCTTTTTAATAGTGGACAGCCTGTATTGTGGCCTTAAGCTGAAGGAGGGAAGGTAGAGATTTTAATATTAGGAAGAAATTCTTTACCAGAAGAGTAGTGAGGTACTGCAACAGCTTGTACAGGGAAGCTGTGGCTGCCCCATCCCTGGAGGTGTTCAGGGCCAGGTTGGATGGGGCTTTGAGCAGCCCAGTCTAGTGGAAGCTGTCCCTGCCCATGGCAGGGGACTTGGAACAAGATGGTCTTGAAGATCTCTCACAACTCAAGCCATTCTATGGCTGTCATTGTCTGCTGTAAACCTCAAGGTATTATTCTTTAAGTGCATCAAACAGAGATGCCCAGAAGATAAAAGTGTAAAATTCCAGGTTTGTGGGAGAAAGCTGAGTTTTCTCACCATTTACATCAATAGTGCTGAATTCTTTGAACTGCAGTTAGCTGAGTGAGGGACAATTTCATGCTTCCTCTGTGCTTGCAGATGTTCCTGGATATTTTAAAGAACTCTTTTGTACACTGGGCTGGCTGAATGAACCCGTATTTCTTCATCTGACATGGCATATTTTTGAATCCATATTTAGTCATTAATTGATTGTACTTCTGATAAGTTTCTGAATGAAAATGTTGCAGAATGGGAACATGGTCATGACCATAGCTGAGTGATGTATGAGCTTATTCTTGTTAAAGTCACAGATGAAGATTTTCTGTCTGTTTTCTTAATAGGCACAATATTCCCATCATGTAATACAAGAAATCCTTGGACACCTTGATGTCCGCAAAAGGGATTCAGCACGAGTTCGTGCTGGCATTATTCAGGTTCTTCTGGAAGCAGTTGCAATAGCAGCTAAAGGATCAATAGGTAAGTTGTATTAAATTAAAGGCATCAAGTCAAAGGATAAATTTGTAGGATAGTGCTCATTTTCACTTTGATTTCAGAGTGATTGGAAACATTTTGAAAAGGTTTTGTGTATAATGTTTTTTTTCCTTTTTGCTGATAAATGCTTGAAATCTTACTTAAGTTTGCAATTACTCCAAGCATATACACTTGGTTATTTGACTCTTATATAATCCTTTGCATCGAAAAAATGATTGAAAAAATTGTGAAAGGCAGATATTCCTGTGTGGAAAGAAATCATAAAGTCTGAGAGAACCATGTGTCACTACAAAATGTCAAGAGCACTGTTGCTTTGTGATACAGCTGTGACCTGAATATTGCAGAAGTAGAATGATCTTTGAGAAATGTTTCCTTATTGAGTGTGAAGAAGCTGAAATAAGGTGAAATAATGTAATTTAAAATTAAGATAGTTCCTTGAAATAAGAGTAGTTATCAAGAGGTGCATGCTCTAGTGCTCTTTTCATGAAGTTCTTTGGTGTCCAGCTGAAATATTGTTTTGCTTCATTAGCTTGAGCCTGAATGTGTCCTTCCTCTTGCGTTCACAGACTTGTGAAATCTTTTACCATATGATGAAAAGAGCTCATTATTTGCTCCAATGTATAGAACTGGATTTTAGTAGCAGGTTTTGAAATAACTGAAGTTCAGGGGCAAGTACCTGCAGTTAAATCCATTCCTGGTGCTTAATTCCAGCAACCACTTCTGTTTTGTATCTGAAACTTGCATGGTGAGTTGTCTCTGGGCTGTTTGCACTCCCCTTTCCCACAGGACAGGGACAATGTAGAAAGAAAGTGAGAAGTTTCATGGAGCAAGATCAGGACAGTTAGATGGGTGGAGCAAAAGCTGCATGCACAAGGAAAATCAGGTTACCTCCATCCTGACCAGACCAGTAGTGAATCATAATGGATTATACTACATACCTAACTGTATTTCCTGATTCCAGGTTAATTTCTAAAGTATCAAAGTGTAGGCACACCTCAAAAGTTTTTCTCTAGTCGTGATGCCTCAAACACTATAATTCACTTTGTTCTCTTCATTATCCTACTCTCATTACTTGTGAAAATGGATTGAAAAGCCCAGTTTTAATTTTTTTCAGACATCTCCCCCTTGACAAGTGCAATCAGTGTTATTTGTTGTTTCCAGGCCCAACTGTTCTGGAGGTTTTCAATACCTTGTTGAAGCACCTGCGCATCAGCGTTGACTTTGAGCTGAGTGACCGGCGCAATTCCTGTGAAAGCTCCACTTTGAGCATCAGCTCCAAGGAGAGTGATGAGAGGATTGTCCAGAATGCAATTATTCAAACAATTGGTGAGTTATACAATTGGCACAGGCTCACTTAAAATTTCTCCCCTTTTCCTCTTCCCCAATGAGATGATATTGGACCAACTTGAATCATGAAGCAATACTACTACACTATTACCAAATGTGGTTTCTCTGATTGTATTTGCCTCTCATTCTCAGGCTTGCTTTATGTGTTTGATTTCTGAAAGGTTTTTCTTTTAAATGCTAACTGAACACGTAGCCAAGAAGGTTATGAAAATTAAAAATGCTGGTGGACTTAAAATTAATTTTAATTATATTATTATGTGGCCCTTGAAATGTAGAAATCTCTACGTTTGGTGCAGAACTACTATTAGTCCTTCTATGAAAATCACTGCAAAAAGTTGTATACAGTAATAATACATTTTTTCATAGGTAGTGCTTTGAAATTGATAGAAATGAATGTTAAACATAGTAGCAACAATGACACCTAATGGCCAGTTGTGCTACCACGACTTAACTGAAGTACTTTAATGCACAGCAGTTGAAATTATTTTCTCAGCAATGTCTCCCTGTTTCTCAGATTTTCCCTTGTGACAGTGATGTTGTATATTGGGGTGCTTTTTTGATATGCAATCCTATTCTTAAAGAACACGGGAGATTAGCTTAAATGTTTGTACCTTTGCTTGCCTTGAAGAGCACTAACAAGTATATAGTAGATTATTTCTCACCATTTCAGTAACGTTCCCAAGTTAAAATGTTCAACTCCCATCAAAAAAAAATCCCACAAACCAACCTTTTGTGAAGCTTCTTTCTACTGAAATTAATGGTATACTATTTCATAGTAATAAAATAGACTATCTGGAGTTGGAAGGATCATTGAGTCCAACTCTCTGCTCCTCCCAGGACTGCTTCAGCTAAACCATGTGCCTGGGAGCATTGTCCAGGTACTGCTTGACCTCTGTCAGGCTTGGTGCTGTGACCACTTCTCTGGGAAGCCTGATCTAGTGGCCAACCTTCCTTTTAGTGAAGAACCTTTTCCTAATGTCCCATCTGAACTTCCCCTGATGCAATTCCATCCCATTTCCTCATGTCCTGTCACAGGTCACCAGAGAGAAATCAGCATCTCCTGTTGATTTAGTCCTAAAATACTTGTAGGTCTCTGGGACTTCTGTCCCCTCACTTGTAATATTTATTCTCCAATAAACAGACAATACTATGTGCCATGAGAAACACAATTCTTCACTAGGTACAAGTTAATAGACTCCAGATATTTAATTTTTAAATTGTATATTTAGAGGAGGATAAAATTAGGTTTTAGTATTCAAAGATGAAAGTATCATGAAAAAGACTCACTAAAATCATTCAGTAAAAATAAATATTAGATTATGCCTTAAAACAAGTCATATGTTTATTCTTCATCTATTTTGACCTGTTAATATATTCCTTGTATTTTAAAGGCTTTTCTTATAAAGAGAAGAGCCCTATATCTCTTTTTCTTCTGCAATTTCTTTCTGTTTTTATTTAGGATTTTTTGGAAGCAATCTTCCAGATTACCAGAGATCAGAGATTATGATGTTCATTATGAGCAAAGTACCAGTATTGGGAGCAACTTCACAATCACTGGATCCCAGTAACCTTGGGTTTGTATATCCTGTATTTTTCAATTTCAAATTAAAAATCTAGATTTTAGAATCCTGATGAATTAAGAAGTGAAAAACATTAAGAAAAGCGAAATGCAAATTCTCACTCCTTAGGGGCTGTACGAAATACTATGCAGAACCAAGACAAGCTCAGTGTCAACAATATTAAATCAACCTACAGACATTTTACTGATAAAAATTACCTGATTGGAAGGTCATTTATTTTTCACTAAAATACTCTTTATCTCTGCATTAGTACAATTTTTTCTGAAATTATGAACTTTATGGTTGTTAATGCTGTAATTTTTATATGTGGGTTTTGAACATGAGAGGAATTCAGTTATAAATTGCATAATTTACAAACTGTTTTTAATGTTTGTTCTTTTATTTAAATTCTGTACAAGCTGACTTCAGATTAAGAAATAACTGCAGAAACTCCAGTGAGTTTTGGATTTTTCCTGTGTATTCAGAAATAGGAAAAAGCTGTAAGTGGACAGACTTAATAAACCCACAATTTACAAGTCACCCTATACTGGATACTCTTCCTTGTAACAGGAATAATTTTGTTTAAAAGACTTCATTTCCTCAGTGTGGGGAAGTCACTGAAAAGGCTGCAGCTGTTCTTTCCAGATGTGCACAGACACTTTGCACCCCATAAGTGATCCCCTCATAGATTAAGTAGGAAGTCATTGTCATTCTCCAGCTTCTTAGAGCTTTTCATAAAATATCCCTGCAGCATGGGATGCTATTCCATGGAAGATGTAAGTCTGTGCCAAGCAGTTGTCACTCATTGTGGAAGTATTTGAAGCACCAATCCATATGAAATTCTCTACTTGGATTAACAATTGAGGGTAGTGGTTGTTTTTTTTATAACTATATAATTTTCCATTTATGAGATTCTGTGTAAACATGTGTATGAGCAGTGTGTTACTATGATGTGCATATGTCACTCTGAGATTGCTGATAAAGTCTGGCATTACTTAGAATTTTGATTTCTGCTGCCCAAGACATTTGATTGATACAGACAGCCAGGATTGTACCCGTTAAGGTAGAAGCTTCCACTGTTATGTAATGACCAACTTTTGTGAAGAGGGTTGGTCTTCTTTTACACTATTTAATGGGGAAAATGGCTTGAACTTTTTTTACTTTCCTGAAAGAATCTCTGTGAATGGAACAATTTATTCCAAGCGCACTTCGATCTCCTAAGACCTTGCAAGAATAGTGACTATGTACCTTCAGCTATTTGGCTACTTTTAGTACCTGCAGGAGGGAAATGAAAACAGATGAAGAACAGGTCAAGTAGTGTTTCATGCACCTTCCTGTGATATGAAAGCTGAGGAATCTTTCAGTTTTTCTTACTGATTTTGCCAATAACTTTTTTTCCAGTCTCAAAGTTTTGGGGTCTGGCCTAAAGAAGAAATGTCCACATTTCTTAAGACTCCAGAAGAAATTTTCAGTGCTGATGCTTGTGAAAGTAACAAACTATCAAGCTTGTAGTGGTCAAACATTTTAGAGATTTCTGAGTAAAACAAAAAGATTTATACCTCCTTCACAAATACAATTTCATTTTTTCTTCAACTGAATGTGCTCCTTTTTTTCAGCCTTCCTATAAATGTGTCTTTCAAAAACATTTAATTATTGCAGCTCAGTTGGAGATACTTTCCTTTATCTATGATCATTCAGCATCCCTTCCAAGACTGCTGTATTCACTTGTCAAAAATGGGAATAATGTCTAGAGTAGAATAATATTTCAAAGATATGCAAGAAAACCTAATTTGCAAATTTTTTTTTCCAATTGCAGAGATTTGGGAACCAGGAGGATTCAAATCATGTTATTGAGATCTTTACTTATGGTAAGCCTTTTGTGATCAGTATACTATGTTATAAACACACAGTGTTTCACTTTATGTATATACTTACATATAAAAGTACAGTATAACAACACTGGACTATGAAAATAAACATACATTCATATTGCACAGACCTGTAATTCTATTGTGTAATATTGTGAAAGCATTTTTCCAACTTACATTCCAAACAGCACAAGAAATACACCTCCATCTCTTAGAGCACTTCAGTGAATGTCAGTTGTAATTGGATCTGCAGATCCAAAAGAACATCCTAGAGTAGGTTGAGTTCTGCCAGCAGTACTGGCAACATCAAAGTGAAATCACTTTCATCTCTGAGTCTGGAAAAGTGGTAATTAGTAATATGGCCAATGTTTTTAAAACCATAGGAATGGATACCTCAGACACAGTTGTTCTTTCCTTCCTAATGTTTCCGAAATTTCTTGTAAGGTTTGATTGAATTTTTTATCACAAATACATTTTTCAGCTGTAAATCTTCAAAGAGTATTTCTGGAAATAGACCCAGATGGTAAAAATCAAAAAGAGGCTAGTAAAGGAGGCTCCTGCCAGTAGAATCCTGGCCTGTTTTGTTGCGGAAGCTCAAAACTGTTTAGTGACTCAAATAGGGCAATGATTTCACAAACTAAAGCAGAAGAATGTCCTCTTGGAAAATGAGTTTCTATCCCTGCTTTGGCATGAAACTCGTGTATGGTGTTAGACAAAATCTGAAATCTTAGACTCTGGTTTGCAAAAGAGCTGGGCATTCGGAGTTGCAATTTAAGGATAGAAAACTTCTTAGCAAGGACCTCAGGTGGTCATTTTGCACATTGTCTTCATTAAACATAGGCTCGGGTATGTCTAAACTGTTCCTGACAATATTCATCTCACCAGTATTAAAATTGCATTAAAACAGGTAAGAATCATGATTTTGGATGCTACAAAGCCTGTAAGTGTGCCTTAAGGGAGTCAGAGTGTACATGTGGAAGGGATTTAACATTTTGGACCCTGAATTTTGGTTTGCATCTCTTTTAGAATATGAAAGTAAAATCCCATCATGGCACAGAGGTGTGAAAGTCACTGTTCTGATGCTTAGTAAATTAATAATTGATAAATATTTTGGAAAAAACCCAGTATTATACGTCATGTATTCTATACAAAAGAAAGTATTTCATAACATAATTAGCCTGTTGTCAGGTATACACAGGCAGACAAGTTAATGCTATATAGGCAGTTGAAATCTGGCACTTCATTAAAAGTGTGCACTTAGTTTTGCAGCCTTGCTGCTTGTGATATCAGTCATTTTCCATGTTCAGAATGATTGATCAGATACCTTCTTGTCCCCTGGTGCTCCTGTCAGCCACATCCCCTGGGAAGCCTCAGCTAAGCTGGGGCACTGTGCTCACTCAGGTTTAACCCAGAGCACCAGGGAGCACCCAGGCACTCACTCACCCAGCCCCAGAGGCCTGGGGAGAGAACCAGAACAGCACCAGTGAGAGAAGTGGGTTGAGATGAAGACAGTTTAGTAAGTAAAAAAAGGAAACCAAGAAAAACAAAACTAAGAAACAAGAAAAAGAAGTAATGATAAAATAAAACAAAATCCCAACTGCTCACCACAAACCAACTGATAGCCAGCCAGTCCCTGAGCAGTGGCAGCCCTCACAAATTGCCTCCTGTTCTGCTGCTGAACATGACACATTTTAATATGGAATATTCCTCTGGAGGTGTGTGAGCCCTGCTCAGCAGTAGCCAAATCATCTGTGTTACCAGCACTGCTTTGGTCACAAATCCAGAACACAGTATCCCATGTGCTGCTGTCAAGAAAATGACGTCTCGCCCCCAAAACCAGTAAAACACAGCTCTCATATAAGAACTTTAAGGGTATGGAATGCATATAAATTATTATGTAAGCCTTGGATGAAAATTGCTTATTGTAATTAAATTTGGAATAATTTTGCTCCCCTCATCCTCAACAGGTTATATGTACTTTGTAAAATATTTTGAGATTGTAATATTCTGGTAACCTCCATTTTAAGGAATGGTAAATTTTAAATACCTCTGGCTACTGTAGATGTTCAGCTAATTAAAATTTGAATTAGTAGTTAGTTAGAAGTTTATTTTTCTTTATGTACCTGCAGAATTTGCTTTAGTTAAAAGTAACTGAATGAGACATGTGTAGGATAGTAGTAATTTTCAAAATAGCACTATGGCACCAGTTTTCTAAGAAAGTGATATTTGTTTACTTCATGTTTTTCAATAAAATAGTATCCATAAATTACTGAGGTGTACATATAGGCCCTGGTTTCTCATTTTTTATTTCACCTGAGCTTACTCTACCATATGCGAACAGCTCATAACCTGAAATGGAAAAATCTCTATTGTCATTATTGACTGGAATTCCTATCATCTTCAATTTATGCCCTGCAGCTTTTCATAGGCCATATAAAAAAACCAAATCATAAATCATACCTTTATTTTTTGATTCAGAGTGTGTTTTTAAAGAAAGGATACTGAAAAATCCTTTTAGCCTGAGTGACTTAATTTGAAAATGTATGCTGACATCCTTCCAAATTCATACTGAGGTCAGGAATTTTCAAAATTAATACAATACTTCAATTTGAATCTACCTTGTGGATGCCAAAGCAATCCCACTAAGAAGTGACAGCTGTGATTAATTCTTACAATGCAGTAATGCCACATGAATTTTATTTCAAACAATGCACAGGTGACTTCAGGATACAAAGCCACAACAATCAGTAATGCCCTTCCTGCCCCCTTTCTGGACCCATTGCTGTCTCCGTCACTCATGGAGGACTCGGAGCTGAGGCAGCTGGTGCTGGAAATCCTGCACAACCTCATCGACCGGCACGACAACAGAGCCAAGCTCAGAGGGATCAGGTACTGCTCTTCATTTATGGCCTGCTGAAATTCCAGTGCTTCACTTGAATGACAACTGCTGTTGATTTTTAAATGTTTTTGCTAAAATGAATTATTAATGTACTGTTTTGGTAAATGCACGGTGCTCAGTGTCATTTATTCATGGCAAGAGTTTTACAGGTAAGCCTCAGAGCACAGTAACTTAAAGAACCATTACAAATATCATAGTTCTATCACAAATTCTATCATGTAGAAGACAGAATTTAATATTTATTTTTATTTTATGTAGATAAAAAAATACATGATTATCATGATTATTCTCTTTATATATATGATTATTCTCTTTCTGGTTCTCCATCTTCAACTGAAATTTGAATATTCTTGTTAAGCATGGATATAATTAAAATGGGAATTGGGTCAAGATCTGTTTGAATAGTTCCTGTATTCCACATTCTCCTAATTTCCAACTTTATTTTTTTGTTCTGAAACAACACATCTCTTTCATTTGTAGAATAATACCAGATGTTTCTGATCTAAAGATAAAACGAGACAAGATTTCAAGGCAAGATGTGAGCTTCATGAAAAAGGTAATAGAATGAAACATCACTTTTCTATCTAGAAATAAGTAAGTGAACCAGTGCTTTTGCTTTTCTTCTACAGCTGTGGTTTTGCAACAAGGCACAAAGATCAGTTTCAAATTATTCTAATCAAGTTACAGTGATTTCAGTGTTGAGGTTCTCTAGATACTTGAAAGATGATTCCATGCAATAAAATTTTAATTTATGTCTTCAGTTAAAATCTTTATATGCATGAAATTAGAACAGCATATGTCAAAACCATGATTCTGAAAAGATCTCCCCAGTGTTAGATCCCTGCACAGCATTTAATTTTTGCTCTGTAGCATTTTTTCACTAGTTTGGCTTTTATTTTGCTGTATTTTTAGACAATTTTGTATTTAGAAATCTTTTTATAGCTGTGGTACAGAGACTTGTGTCTTATGTTTTAGGTAAAGATGTCAAAGAAAGTTAACTGTGCACAAAACAGTGATCTTCTTAAAAGATTATTTTCACAAGACTTTGTACCAGGTGACTTCTCAGTATATTTGTCTCTAAATAAAACCAGGGTTATTTTAGATGATACTAAGTGGAGTGAAATGGCTTACAATAGATACCTTGGGTATTATGTGGGAAAGATGCATAAAGTTGTTACTGTGCTCTGTCATTCCTGACTGGTTTATCTGTGTAGGTGTGTAAACAAACAAAAAAATAATACTGAAGTAGGCCAAAATACTGCGTGTAATAGTATGCAAACTAGAGTTGTACAGCATCTAAGTAACTTTGCAAGATAAATGTTCTTGCTATAAGTTAGTCCAGTTAATATTCTTCCAGTGTGTGTTCAACTGGAATAATACAAATATAAAAAATACTCCAACATTGGCAATTATTAGTAATGTGTCTTTTAAAAAGTGAATTAAATTTTAATTCATTAATTTATTATCTATGATTTAAAGCAATTTGGATTAGATGTATTTTGCTAGATGAAAGTTGTAGCTGTCAAACTAAATATTTGAGTTGTTAATATTGATCTGAACAAAAGGGCAGAAGAGGAAAAGAGATTCTTCACAGGTCAAGAAAAGAGCATACAACCTTCTAAAAAATATGTTAACCCTGAGCAATGAAGTCAGTCAATGATTATCTGTGTGATACTGTTACTCACCTGGTGTAGGTGTGCATGTTAGCAGCCTGCTCCACCCAGATGCTCTGCATAATCAAAGGACAGGGATGAGGCATTTCCAGAAGTTCATAAATATCTGGACGGCCATTTGGGCTTGTTTGATGCTGCATGGGGATCCTGAGGCAATTTGGTGTCACATCCAGGTGGAATGGAACCAAACACAGGCACATAACTCTTGGTCTCAGACCAGTTGCTCAGTTTATATTTATCCTTTCTTTGAAGGGAAATACTTAACTTCTTGCATTTTCCAGTCATCTAGAAAGATACATATTGATAAAATTCACATAATCATTTATTTTCCTATTAGAATGCAATTCTTTATCAGTGGGATAAAAAAATTAATTACTTTTATTTTCCAAATATACTGGGTCTTTAAACAGCTAACCTTTATTTTGTAGTAGCTTCTGTGCTTTGCTGATAGCTGTGTTCCCCTCTTTTCTAAATCCAATGTGGATTTGAGCAACTCTGATTTTAGAGATAATGAAAAGACCAACAATTCCATCATTATTTCTCAAGTAAATATGTCCTGTTTGAAAAAGAGAGGTTGAAAATAATTTTTCTTCCTCCTTCTAGAGCTGAATTAATACATCTAGAGTTAGTATTTAGGTCTTGAAAATTATTTGTGTCAGCAGATACAGACTTGTGTCCCCCTCCAGTTTAAGAATTCTGGGGTGGTACTGAGCTCTCTGTTCCATACAGCACCTGCTGCTTATCCTGTGTTTCTTGTGTTTGCATTTTTCTTTTGTGTTAAGGTAATAGTTTATTTACTGAAATTTGGTTAGGCACAGTATCATGAGAAGAAAATCACTTTTGAAGTGGAGAGTCTTTCATTAAATGACCTGTATTCTTCACTAGAGCTGCAGCTTCCCTACACATGGCAGTAGATGAGCCCTGCTCACCTTCTGAAACAACTTCTAGCAGAATTTTTTCTTGGTTTGCTGTTTGAGGGGAGCTGCTTAATGAACAAATTTGATGTCTTCACAAGGATAGCACTTGGAGCTCATCAGTTCTTGAAAATGAGTTCTTGAAATGTCCCAAATGTTCTTGAAGAATATTTCAAGATTGCTTTTTGGTTTCTCCTTTTCATAAATGGGCATTTTTTTTCCTAATATTTCAACAGGAAATTAATTCTAACAGCTGATACTGTGCAGTAGTCATGCAATTCTCTGTATCATCTTCTCTATCTGTACATTTGTGCATAAAATAGAACAGTGTTTATAAAGAAGCTGTTATTAGAAACTTGAAGTCTACTTGATTAAGTAGACTTGTGCTTGCTTATCTATGTGTACATCATGTATTTTATCCTTTTTTTTTGTTTTTTTAATTCTCAGTTGATCTAACATCAAAGTTGGCCCTGTTTGGAGTACATAGATGGACCCGAAGACCTTCAAATACCCTTTCTAACCTAAATTACTGTATTATTTAATACTCATTTTCCCTTTTTTGTCTTTCATAGCATGGTCAGCAGTTGTACAGACACATCTACCTAGGCTGCAAAGAAGAAGACAATGTCCAGAAGAACTTTGAACTCCTGTTTACATCTCTAGCTCTTACCACAATAGAACTGGCCAATGAAGAAGTGGTGATTGACCTCATTAGAGTAGCAATTGCCTTGCAGGTATGGGTCTGTGTTGGGTTCATTGACTGACAATTCAGTGTGTAATTGGAGATGTGAAGAACTGGGGGGTTTTGTGTATTGATCTTCAAATTTGAAATCCCATAATTTGGTCTGGACTTGATTGGTCACTAAGGAAGTGCACTTTGTATGTACCACTTACTGATGGGGAAACTTCATCTAATCAGTTTTGTAACAAACTTCCACAGCATGTGCTGTTCAGGAAAAACAGCAGATGTGACATTTTTTTGAAACATTTAATAGAATCACTGATACTCATTAGCAGATTGACAAGGTGTTCTCTCAACCTATGATCTTGTGTTCTGTATAAAATGTATGGACTGTCTGCGCTTCTGTATAATTAATTGATTGGTTGGGAATAGTTACTAAACCACGCTATGAAATCTTACCTTAGAGTAATATTCTGTTAGTGTTTTAGGCTTTATTCCTTAACATTTCCTTAATAGGTTCAAATATTAACCCATGCTTGCATACAGTCCTCAGGAAAACTGGGTAACATATTATCTGTGTTGAAATCAAAAATAAAGTACTGCTAACATGTGCCCTGGGAATTTGATGAAATCAAGCCCTGTATGTGCAGTATATTCTGTCATTAACCTTATTCCTAAATGTACAGCTGTATTATAAAATATCTGAAATGTAGTTTGCATCCTTAATTTTAAAATATGTAATTGAACCAAATCCTTACTTGGTGGAAATGACATTAGGAGTTTTACTAGAGCAAAAATAATGCAATCTGAATAAACACAGAAGTGCCAATATGCATTAATTAATTCCTTCTATTGTGCTGTATCTGTGATTCACACTGGTGATCTTTATTATCAAACTGCTGTTTGTAATTTTCCTGAGAAAATATTATGATCAACAGGTGGTAAGGACAAGAGACTACCAGTCACTAACCTGTACTTCCTGTCTGAGAAACAGAATTTTGAGTTGAGTAAATTTATTTTTCTTCATAATGGTTGAATCTTTTAAGCTCTCTAACTTCAGATCAATATATTCCTATTTCACAAGTGAGCTGAAAGACTAGAATTTTAAGATGAGAGATACCAAATGTTAAGTAATATCAGATAAACATCATATGTCAGATAGTGTTACCAATGATAATTTGACTTCCATGTATTCAGGACAGCCTGCTAACTTTGTAAACATGATGCTACCCCTTCTATTTCAGGACATTGCCATCATCAATGAGGATAATCTGCCAATGTTTAATCGTTGTGGTGTCATGGCATTGGTTGCAGCATATCTAAACTTCCTGAGTCAGATGATTGCAGTGCCTGCCTTCTGTCAGCATGTCAGCAAGGTAAGACATGGTTAAATACTGCAGGTAATTTAGAACAATATACAGTCTGCTGTAAAATCAGTAAATAACTTGTGTCAGGTGCTGGCTTGTTGTGTTGATCTCTCCTGTTTGTGTCCACTGACATTGTTCTTGATCTTCAGTCTCTCGTGGCATTTCTTGCTGACTCTTAAGATAATAAATAAAATAATCTTATCTCAAAATACAGCATTTTATTTTGCTTATGGTGCCATATATAAAGGGCCAAATCTCTATCTGGTATAATGCTTGATGGCCCCACTGTCATTGCTAAAATAGTATTGACATGCATAAGACCATGAGAATCAGATTTTTAGTCTAAAAGGTGAGAGCCACAGTCTCTTTCCCTGGTTAAAAGAAATCCCAGATGTCTCATTTGTGTTGTGGTTGATATTAGTGAAGGTTAGGTGTTGAAGAAAACAGCTATGGAAACTATTCCATTTGTACTATTTGACATGGGGGGTTTTTTTCAGGTCATTGAAACCAGAAGTGTGGAAGCAGCTTATTTTCTACCAGAAACAATTTTCAAAGACAAATCCAAGTAAGTAGACACAAAATGGGAATTAGTGGACAGTGAAGCCCCTATTTTGCTATTAAAAATCATACATCATTGAGAAATATTCCATATGTGAAAACAATCAGAGGTTTTATAGTGTTCTGGACAGCCAGAAGAATCCCAACATTAAAAGCATGTACACTTAGAGGGGAAAAAAAGGGGCTTCAGACTTTTTTATAGTAGTCAGAGGCATTTATACACAATAGGATCCTCAGTGTGCTAACACAGCAAAATAAATTTTCACTGAATCACAGAATGGGTGAAGCTGAAAGGGATCTCAAGGTCATCTGTTCCAAGCCCCATGCTTAACAGGGTCACCTGGAGCAGACTGTGCAGGATCACACCCAGATGCTTTGGAATATCTCCAGGGATGGAGACTCCACAGCCTCTCTGGGTAACCTGTGCCAGTGCTTGGTCACCCTCACCTTCACACAAAAAAGTGTTTCCTGATGTTCAGACAGAACCTCCTGTGTCAGTTTGTGCCCATTGCCTCTGGTTCTGTCACAGAGCAGCACTGAGAGGTGCCTAGTTCTGAGGCCTTTCCACCCTCCCTCCCTTAAGGGAGCTGTTACACACTGATGAGATCCACCTTATTCTCTCCATGCTGAACTGGCCCAGCTCTCTCTCTCTTCACTGGAGTGATGCTCCAGCCCCATAATCCACCTTAGTGACCCTGTGGAGCCCTGTGATGGGCTCCCTACGTGTCCTGGCTAGCCCAGCTCCTGACTCAGCACTCCAGGTGTGGCCTTACCACAGCTCAACAAAGGGCAAAGATCTCCTCCCTCCACCTCCTGATGCAGCCCAGGATACCCTCAATCTTTTTTGCCACAAGGGCACACTGCTGGCAAATGACAAATATTAGAGTTAATTAATTACTATTAATATTAGTGTTGCTGTGCAGGTTTGGCATTTTTTAAAATTTAACAGAGATCATATTCTCTCAAGATGTAGCAGAATAGGTGAAGAACATATTTCAGATAAACAAGAAGTGTTAAAGTAATCTAAAATACTGCAGAGGTTTTCAACGGACTAATTTTAGGTGTGTATTCATTCCTAAAAAACTGACCAAGCTTTATTTCCATCAAATCATTATCATTGACCCTTCTTGGTTGCTTACAGACATTAGAAAAATATTTTACTTAACCAACAAATATCTATTGGTAGACAATAACTTCAAATATATGTTTTGACAGTCTTCCAAAATCCTTAGAGAAGGATGAAACAGATCTCTTTTTCCTGACCAACAAGATTGCAGAATCATTAGGAGGCAGTGGATACAATGTGGAAAGACTGTCAGTTCCATATGTGCCCCAGGTAACAGGTAAGTGGTGATTTGTAGCAGCACCACTTAGTACCAGTTTTTAAGAATGTTTTCCTAATGTGTTGTGTGCCAATGAAATGTAATGTGACTGGTAGGCAACAAAACCTAATCAGATCATTTTGTCTTCTCAAGGTGTTTTTTTTTCTCATGAGCTACTGTATTATTGCTAAGAAATTTCGAAGATTTTTTTTCGTTAAGGAATGGAAGTGAGGCAGAAGGTCCTAGAACACATTTTGACTCTTTTTAATGAAGTCTCTGCTTCAAAAGAATACCTGTACTGACTTATCTAGAAAATGAGAAAGAATATACAAGTCAGCTTGCTTTATCCTTTTCATGTAAACATTGGATGAAAGATACTCCATCCTTTTGCCACACTGTTTTGTGCTGATTTATTTGCCTTAGTTAAACTGTCAATGAGCAGATATTAATTTAAGCAAGAATGAGATATTTTCCTCCATCAGATACTTATACAAGTTTAATGTCAGGTAGCAGTGGAAATGAGGTGTTGCCTGAGGAAGGTTTGTGGGAGTTGGTGTGGCACAGGCTGAGTGAATAATGTGAGAAGGACTAGCTAGTATGTGATATTTGTGTGGTTTTCACTTTTAATATATTTTCAACAGCCAATTGAGCAAATTACTTAAAAAAAAAATTGATTGAAAAATTTGTTCTTAACCATGACTAGGGGATACCCCAGCCCAAAGCATGGTCTTTTTAAAGTACCTAGCAGTAAAATGTGATTTCTGTATTCTCTAGCTCACACATAGAAAGAACCAAAGTACATACAGATAGTGCCAGACGTGTTCTCTTGCAGTCTGATTCAGAGACATTGCTGCCTGCTCTTGAATCTCTCTTTTGGATAGTTACTGTGGGAGGAATTGGGCTCTCCAGACAGCAGATGTGGTTTTGTCCCAAAAATGCAAGCAGGCACATTAGTGATATGTTCCAGCACAGCCACAGTGTCTGTTTTCTGTTGCTGGCTGTCTACTGAGAAAGAAAATGTTCCTATGCTTATTTCTTCTGGCACCTAAAACCAGTTAACATTATATTTTAGTATTGGCAGAAGAGGTGGGCAGCAAGTGAGGAAATGTTACAGGCTTTGAGTGAATGAGAATGGAGTGAGGAAGATAGCCTGGTTTGAAATTTATGTTAAGCCTCTTCTAGAAGCTCAGATATATTTGTACCCAAATGACCTCAGTAAGATTTTCTTGTACACTTTGCTAAAAATGCGTTCCCACACAGGAAGAGACGCAAGTTCTGACATCAACATTAATTGAGTTTAGCTGCAAGTGTGATTAGCTGCCTCTGCAGGTGATGAGAAATTGCCATATTTAATCCTTAGTAAATGTGAATAAGATGGGTTCAGGGATTTTGTCATTTTTTATAAAGAGCAGCAACCAAAACTTTTTTCTTGACTGTTGCCATAGACAGTTAAGTTCATCAATCTGTGATCCTGTGGAATATTGAGCTTCCCAAGCTTTTCATTTAACTGAATCAGGACCAAGCGAATATTTTGTAATTCCTAAGCTTTTCTTTTTTTACAGCAATGAAATGTTACATTTCTGCTATTAAAATTAGCTAGAATGTAGTATTTCAAAAGAGATCATTAATCTTAATAAAGAAACAATCCCTTTTTTTGTATATTCCTGTGAAACCTAGGGTTGAACCAAAATGCCAGTAAATATTTCATCCTAATTATTTCTATTTCCAAATATCAGTGTTACGATGCCTAACAATGCCTTATAGAACATAATTTTCTCATCTTGTCTTTGTTTCATGTCTTGATACTTCTTAACAACTAGAAACACATTCGTATTTGCAAATTTTTATACCTGTTTCTCTTTCTTACTTGAGGGAGAAAACTAATTTAAAAGTCTTCAGTCATTTTTTGTCTACATATACTTACATATATATATATATATATATATTTAATTTGACTCTATTTCCATCAGGCAAAAAACCTCATAAATGCAAACACAAGTCAAAAGGTAAAAATGAGCTGTAGGTCAGCCTGCTCTCCTGCCCTGTGGTGTGTCCCTATAGGATGTGCAGTCAAAAATGCTTTAGAAGGCCTAAAGAGCTTTAGGCCAGAAATTGTGTTGTACTTGGTGGATTTAGTGTTTCCTTATGTCTTTTTTGTTTCTCCCCTTGACATGCCTGTAGCAATGTTAGCTGCTGTGGGGTTTGCTGTTGTGTTTGCTCATGATTTTGTACTCTACCAAAAAGTAGTTTCCTGTTTTGTTTTCCTGAGCAGGTACTAGAATCATAGGTATCATTTTTGTGATGGTACTAATTAGCTCTTTGAGTGACATTACAAAAACCTGTAGAAAGTTGGAAGAAGCTCTCAATTGTTCAAAGAATGATGATTCATCTTAATCACTGGCCATTCAAGATAATGACTGCACAAAGAACAGAGTCCCTCACCCAGGAAAAGAGGCACCTTAAAGATCATCTTGTTCCAAGCCCCTGCCATGGGCAGGGGACACCTTCACTATCCCAGATTGTTCAAAGCTTCATTAAACCTGGCCTTGGACACTGCCAGGGATGGGGCAGCCACAGCTTCTCTGGGCAGCCTGTGCCAGTGCCTCAGCACCCTCATGGGAAAGAATTTCTTCCTAATATCTAATCTAAATCTACCCTCTTTCAGTTTAAAGCCATTGTCCCTTATCAAAAGTGGTGGAGCCCACCTTGGTCAGTGAGGTGACACACAGAGCTGCTCCCATTGCCCAGGCAATGGAGCCAGGGCTTCTGGGACAGCCTTGGCAGGGGCTGGGCCAGTGGGTGTTGGGGCTCCATCACTGTCCTTGAGCCCCTGGGCTCCTTCATGTGTGTGGATGAACACTGTATTTTATAAGAGAAAAAAAAATGGTAATTGTCACAATTTTTTACCCACTTAATATGTTGAAATTAGAGATAAATGGGCATATTTGATATGCAAGTTTAGTGAGACATCCATTACAAAAATGAATTCTGTCCAAAGTAGTCCCTAAAATGTATCTCCTGGTGTTTGTGTGTCAGTTCTAGAGAGAGCAGCAAGATGGCAGCAGAGATGTGGTTTTGTTGGGTGTTTTCTCTTGCAGGCTGAGGTGCTTTCCTTAGATTTGGAGTGTATTGGGTCATGTACCAGTGAGCCATCAGGGATTAAAAATTCAGTAAATCCTTCAGAATGCCATTTCAAATGCTCAGGGTGTCTGAGAACCTGGCAAATATTAGTAGAATTTAGGTGTTTTTCACTAATCTTGTTCTTTCACTGCCTCTTGATCTTAAAATGACATTTCATTTATGTGACTTCTGAAAGTTATTTCTTGGTTTTTAAAAGCTGAGCATGTTCAGCTCTGCTGGAATGAATTCTGTTTGTTCATGCTCAATATTTGCACTGCAAAAGCACTTTGCTTGGCTAGAAGTGGTTTAAACAAAGGTTGCAGAAGAACCAGCATAAATTGCCTTGTCATGGGGGTGTTTTGCAGTTCTTCTCTTTTTTTAGTATGAAGTGCCTGTAGCTGCTTCTAACTGTGCAGTGCAAGTCATCAGATAATGATAGCAAGGTCCAAACGGCTTGATCCTTGCTAAAATCTAAAATGTGACATTGCAATTCATGATTTTGTAAATGACACACACAGAAGTCAGGCCACTCAAGTGTCTGTTTGTCAGAGGATCTTTGTGACAAGTCTTAAAATGTATTTTTACTGTTCATGAGAATCTTTTGTTAATATATTAAATGTCAAAAATGAGAAAACACTAGTGGTGCAATGTCCTAGGACTGCAGTCACAGAAGGAGATTCCATCATGATGGATCATTTGATCATAATCTCCTTATGCATTAATTAAATTGTTTTGCTTCTTTTAGTATCAGCACAGTTGGTCTTACTCTGACAACTTTTTAGACCAGCTGGACCTGCTAAAATATTTGTAGGAAGTGAGAAATGGAGAGAATTTTTTTCACCCAGTAGATTTTTAGACTTGCTGAATATGGTACTTGTAGCAACAAGAATAAGGAAGGATTGTTGTTCATTTCCATTCATAAATCTTTGTTTCTTCTGTCAATGAATCATATTCCATAAGCCCTTTTCTGTTTCAGAATACCTTAAAATTAAGACATTAATATTTCAATTTCACAATAAAAAAAAAAAGGTCAGGCTTTTGTAAAGGATTTTACAGCTGTGTATCATCATGTGCTCTGTTATTATTATGCATTTGAATAAGACATCAGTTTTTTAAATTCTGGACTTTCAAGGGAAAGTTGAAAAGACCTATAATGAGAGGAGGGAGGGACTATGAAAAGGTTAATTTTCTTCATATTTAGTAATTTAGAGCAGTAACTCTAAATGTATCATTTTTCACAGTTCAAATGATAAAATAGATGATCTTGGGTTAAACAGGCATATGGAAATAAATCTGCATCTGATGGGTAGAAATTTGACTGAACATGTTTTAAGAGTGTTATGCAAAAAGTGAGATAATTTCTTCTTATGCTAGATGAGGACAGACTCTCCAGGAGGAAGAGTATTGTGGACACAGTGTCTCTTCAGGTGGATATTCTGTCTGGCTGTGGCATAGAGGATAAGGTATGAAAATCACAGATTATTTCAAAGCAGCATCCTCAGTGCAGGGAAGGGGAATGTAATTGAAGTATTCCCAAGAAGTCAAATATCTGATTATTCTAGCAATGTTAAATATTTTGGGGGATTTGTTTTTTTAAGTTGTGAATTTGCAGAAATGTGTTGTCAAAGACACTCTCATTGTATAAATAAATAAAAAATAAACATGAAAATAAAAATCTTATTGTTTAAAAAGTTCAAGTATTTGTCACTACAGTTTTTACAGATTATGGTGTAGCAATACGTTTATTTACATGCTGAACAACTGGCATTTTATGAGTAGATATTCTAAAATATTTTCTTTGCCTTTTGTTGGATACAATAAATTTCAGCATCTGTACCCCTGTATCATTTGAAGTATTTGAGAGACTTGTTCAGCAGCCTGGGGCTGTGAGATACAAGCCTAGAGAAACAGAAGCCTGGTGGAGACCTGCAGTCTCTGAGTGGGACAGGTGAGGACTGGGCAGGCTGTGTGCACCAGTGTCACTGTTCCTCTCCAGAGGAGTTTGACATGCAGCACAGGAAGGATAAAGTAGCAACAAAAACTTCATATGTAGGTTACAGGACCTGATATTAATTATCCCTTAGGAAGACCATATTATAATTAAAATTGTCCCACATCGTTTGACACTTCATTTGAAATATTTCTTAAAATAAATTTCTACTTCTACTGGATATTTTTCAAGGTTCTGCTGATTTTTATTAAGTAGATATCTACTGCAATGGAGATGAGCTGTTGAAATGGAGGTGTTTGTACCTCAGATGAGGTACAGATGGTTCCTACTTTAGACATCTTCAAGCACAACCTGCCTGGAGACACAAAGCAAAATGTGTGGACTGAATCAACCTGAGTGTTAGTTAAAAATTCAGTATTAAGCTATAGCAAAGGAGCAAGCTTTACTTTAGACAGAAGTGATATGTTTTGCATTATTATTGTTATTATTACTGTTATTACTATTATTATTCCTTTCTGCTTTGTGCTCAGTATACCTCAGATGATCTTTTGTGTTCACTTCTTGCTTTTGTGCTTTAGCAAGGATACAGATAAAAGTAGAAAGAATAAAAAGGTGTTTGAAAAATGAGACAATCAGATCTTAACTTTTTGAAGCTAGTAAATGCTCCTCACAGGACTGAGGCTATTTGACATAAGTATTCTTTTTTAAAATCACTCATTAAATGTGTTTATGTGCGATTGAACAACTCCCTTGTAAGTAGAATTAAATGAAAGAAGTTTCCATTTCAGATTTCAAGTTAGGCTGATGTTATGTCAAGCACTGATACATAGACAATTTTGAAGTGGATGTAGTGGTTGTAGATAAAATCTTTTTATGGATTCTCAGCTTAATGTGATCTTAATGTAGTCCAGTGTCTTAGATAGTGAATTCCTTTTTATCTCTTAAAAATGTGAATTTTATTAATCAGGAACACAGGAAGCAAAGTATTCCTCCTTTACTTGCTTTATGAGCTTTGTTTACAAGGCAGTGGATAAAACAGACTTTTCCAGTTAGCTGACTGCACCTTCATATCTGTATATGAAATCTGGTTTTCTTGCTGTGTAGATTAGTCAGTATAGCAATCCATAACCATTAGCAGAACTCAATTGAAAAAAAAAAAAACCAAGTATAAATCTTTATGATTGAGAGGATTACCTACTTCATTAATGGAAGTTTTAGGACATAATGATGTATGATATCATTTCTGCACTGAGATAGAAGACTTTTTATCCATAAAGTAGCTGTTACTGTATACAATGCAAATGCAGTTCTTCTGTCAGGAGACTCAAAGTTTTTTTGTGGTGCCCAGTTTGTTAGTGAATCTTGTTCAGGAAGGTGAGTTATTCCATAGTTATCTCTATTCATAAGGTGAAAGCACTTGTAAATGCAGGTTGTGCTTCTGCAGTATTAATTAACCAAGTATAATTCTGGGTAATATCAGCAACTAATGTGGAGGTTAACTAGCACTATGAAAGGCAGCCATAAACAGCTAACATTTACCAAATGTGAGTTGTATAAAAGATGATTTCAGAACCTGAATACTCTGGATCTATAGCCATATCCACAAATATTTGACAAAAAATTATTTATTAATTTTTATTTATTTAGTGGTAGAGAATACATGCTTATTAATTAAAACCTGTTAGAAAAATACAATTTACAGCTGCAGCTCATGAAATAACTCATGTAAAAAGGAAACAGCTACTTCGTTTTCCCTTAACAGCAGTTCAAGCCAATAAATTAAAAAATTGAAAGAACTATAATCTTCCTAATGGAATAAATGAACTTTTTGCTGCCTTACCCCTTATCTTAAATCATAATTGACCATTCTAAAGAGTTAGTGTTTATCAGGAAGAATAAAATTGCTGCCTGTTCTCATGTTGGAAGGATTGAAGTGGGGAAATTCAAGCCAAGAAACCATGTTATGTTCAGGTGAAGACTCTTCTGCCATCTAAACATTCTCCCCTAATGCCAAGAGGGTGGCTTCACTATAAATATATTTACTGGTATAGAAACTAGGTCTATAACAAATTGAAACACTTCAGTAGTTTTGCATCCTCAAGCAATTCCTGGTGAAGTGCATCTGCAGCAGCAAATGGATATTCCTGTCTGTAGATGAACAGATTCTCAGTGCATCAGACATAGCTCATTATGAAGAGCCCTTTAACTCCAGTGTTTATGGTGTAAGCACCAAATGATTTGCATCCATCGTGGTACCAAGTTGGCCTAAAGCAGGAACCATTCTCCACTCTGCACTCCACTGTCAGCTCCCATTTTACATGACATTCTGGTAGCTGAGTTGGGCCAATTGAATCTGCTTTCCTAGAGGAACCCCTTTGGGGGTTCTCTCCCAAATTTGCCCTGAGCCAAGACAACACTCAGCGAGCCTCAGGAAGCAGTTGATGTTATTGGGAACAGCTGCCTAAGAACCAGTACTGAGATTTTACAGTATAGAAACACTACAGTTTATTCCTGACCTAAAGGACTCCTCTGCCTAAATCCAAATCCATTTATAAAGGATGTTGCCATAGAGCATCTTGAGTACAATTTGGAAAGTTTTCCATGATCTCAATTGATAAAAATCTCCTCACTAACTGCAGGGGCCTAAAAATGTGAATTAGTGATCTGTTGCCTGTCACAGAAAGTCCAAATGAAGTTATTGGAGACTTGTAAGGCAGTAAAGTTCTGGCTGTTTTTGCCTTCTGTGTTTTATTATATTCCTCATTTTTTAGAAGCTTATATGTTATATGTGATGATTAAGGAGTTTTGTTTCTATGTGTTTAGGTTGATAATACTGAAGAAATCACCTTTGAAGCTTTGAAGAAAGCCATTGGTAAGATTTCTTACATTTGTGTTTGTGCAGCATAGTTCACATTTACTATGGAATTGCTGAAGAAAAGGGAGAGGCTAGAATAACATAAAATATTACTTTTTTTTTTCTTTTCAGCTAATAAATTTATTAAGAACCCCAGTTACTTATTTCTGAATCTCTGAAATGATACCTTGATAATGTTAGTGAATTCATTTTCTGAAGTTAATGGGGCTGAATGAAAAGCATCTGGAAATGTCTGTCATCTATTACATTTGCAGTACAAAGCTATAAATGTGAGATATTCAAGTTACATTGAGTGATTACTTATGAGGTAACTTAAGTATTTTTTTTGTATTAATATTTTTGGGTCTTCAATGCATTCAAAAACTAGGTTGTAAATAACACATTGTGGATTTTAAAGTACTAAGATTTTTTAAAAGAATATTTTTCTGACAAGTGACATGGCTGTGTGAACACAGAATTATCCAAATTCCTTATTTCATGTTACTATAAGTAATTGCTAATTAATACTTTTCGTCTACCAAAATCCTGTTTAAAATCTGGATTAAACATTGATGTTAAGAACAGTAAACACATTCTGAACAGTAAGAAAAGTCTGGCCACCTGTCAGCATGATACTGGGAGATTCTTGTTTCCTCTTGAATCTGAACCTGTGTGCAGTGAGTGAGAAGTGCAGGCAATAAAGCAAAAGAGAGCCTGGATGTTACTTTTAATTAAAGACTTAGTAAGAAAGGGGAAAAATTTTGGTCCTCAAACCATCTTCCTGAAACTTTATCTGTGTTTTGCTTTAGGAGCAATGCCAAATGACTGATCACTTGAGAATGGTTGCACTTCATGCACAATCCTTATTCACTTCTGCAGTGCACATTTGATATTTCTTGTACTTCATAGGCAAAGATTGCATTTGTCTTTAATTTTTTTTCATTATTCTTTTAAGATAACAATGGACTTGAAGAACAGGAAAAGGAAAAAAGGCGTCTCGTGATTGAGAAGTTCCAAAAAGCACCGTTTGAAGAAATTGCAGCTCAATGTGAAACCAAAGTGAGTTTCTACAAAATGTTAGCACTGAGGATATCAGTGTAGGCATTAGTGGGCATGTGCTGACTGAAGGTGATTTGAGTTGTTGTGTCACTGCTGCTGTTACTTGTTTAGAAGTTCAGTTCTTTGTTTTCTCTCCAGTGCTATCTGGTGGAAGATTCCAGTAATTTGTAGTGTGTTTGTGTTTGTTCCTAGACCGTTTGGAAGATAATGGGTAATTTGTTCATTCTGCACCTTAATTCTTCTTCCTTGCTCTCTTTGGAATCCAGGTTCACAGTCCATTCCTCTTTCATTCTGGGATAACTGGAGCAGGATTTAACCCACTATGTATTTTAAATAACTAAATGTATTTCAGGTTTGTTAAACCCCTGTCTGCCACAGCAGAATTTGCTCTAGAATTCTTGGCACTCCAGGACAGGCTCACCCAATCTCAAATACATCTTTAAGGCTCAGAATCCTTGCAGCAATGAGAAAGGAAATTAAGAAATGTGGCCTAGATTTACATGTGGCAGTGTGGAACACACTCACCTGAGTGTGGCGTGGCACACCCATTGTAGCTCAGTTCATTATCTAGGAGTTAATAATCCAATTTTGACTTTTTTTTTCCCTAGGCAAACTTGCTTCATGATAGACTGGCACAGATACTGGAACTCACCATCCGGTAAGGCTTTATGCAAGAAGAATATCATACCTGAAAAACTATAATTTTTAAAGAATTGTGGCTGTTTTCAGATGGTTATGTCATAGTGTTCTCAAACACATATATTGGGGAGAAAATAATTGCTGTAAGTGAATGCTGTGGTTTAGCCCTGATAGGTCCATGTAGCCCTGTGTAGCCACTGGCTTAACCCTCCTCAGCAGGATGAGGAGGAGAATTGGAAGGGTAAAAGAAGAAAAACGATGGGTTGAGATAAGAACAATTTAATAGGTAAAGCAAAAGTCACACATGCTAGCAAAGCAAAATAAGAAATTCATTCACTTCCCATGGGCAGGCAGGTGTTCAGCCATTTCCAGCTAAGCAGGACTCTTTGGGAAGGCAAATGCCATCACTCTGAATGTCCCTTTTTTCCTACTTCTTTCCTTGAAGCTGTTACTGCTGAGCATGGCACCATATGACATGGGGTATCCCATGGGTCAGTTGGGGTCAGCTGTCCCATTTGTGTCCCCCCCCCAACTTCCTGCCCACCTGCAGCCCACACCCTGGCCCAGCAGTGTGAGGAGCAGAAAAGACCTTGACTCTGTAAGCTCTGCTCAGCAGTAACACAAACATCTCTGTGTTATCAACACTGTTGCCAGCACAAATCCAAAACACAGCCCTATACCAACTACTGTAAAAAACAAATCATCCAAGCCAAAACCAGCACGCTGAAAAAGAGTACTTTTTGATTTTCTTACTTCTTTGAATCTTCTTGATAGTGGATAATGTCCAGAAACCATGTCACTATGTCTTACAGTATCTCTGTGTCCGTCAGTAGTATTGCAGGATGCTGTTGTTTTCCCAATGCTGCATCTGGTTGAGAAAATAATTAGATATTGACCATCCCGAGCAGTACATGGTGTTATTATAGAGAGTTGTGCACATCATTATGCAGAATAAATAGTATTTATTAGCAGTAAGATGCATTTTGATAGTTCTGTAACATCAGTGAAATTGATGATGCAGACAAGAATATAAAAATCCTCAGGGCATGATAATTTAATTAGAATTTCAGGATGAGGATAAAATGCTGTTGGTATTTTATTATTTTATTATATACTGTTGGTATATATATGGAGGTTAGTTTAATCTTGTTTCTCTCCTGTAAGTATGTAAATTTATATAAAAGCAATCCATGTAAGTGTAAATTGTGTATATTGGTTGTGCTTCTCACACAGTCCTCCGCCCAGCCCCTCAGGAACGATGACCATGACTGCTGGACATCCTCATTACCATTCTGTTCCAGTCTATGAGATGAAGTTTCCAGATCTTTGTGTGTATTAAGTGTCTTCTGAAGTCTGCTGGACATTATTTAGAGTAGAGTACAATAGAAAGAACAAGATGAGTTTTCAAATTTTATTGTTTATTGTATCTAACTTTAATATAATGATGGACATGAGCCAAATACAGATTATTTTAGCCAAATTCATGAAACTGTCTTGAATTGTTTTATTCTGTAATATATTTTGAGTTAGGTTTTTCACAGACCATGTTTCTTCATTTTCATATTTGAGTACATGTAAAAGATTTAAAACTTGTCTTGCCATATAGGTAAATATTTCAGTTACTCTAGGAATTTGTATTGCTTCAAATTCCTTTAATTTGAGATATTGTAACTGAAAAACCTATTAAAGCCTTTGTTTGGTTTGGTTTTTGGTTTTTTTTGGTTGGTTTTTTTTGGTTGGTTGTTTTGTTGTTTGTTTGTTTGGTTTTTTTACTCCTCTCCTCCTCAGTTCTCTGTCAAACTAGAATGCTTTTGGCTTGCTTCATCTCATTCAATGTAACCAGGGGAGCCCTACCTGAGCTCCCTTTTTTCCTGTTGTCACAGCTGCTCAACTTGTGTGGTTTGGAATAGATGGAAAAACCAATACCTTACCTGTGTTCAAATACAGTGAATGAATTAATGAGCACTTATTAAGTATATTTTGATGCATCACATAACATGCTTTTTAGATAGCTTCATCCAGTATATGTACTGTGTTTCTTGCTAAAAGTTAAATCTTAAGCTTTGCATAAGAGAGGAGAAATCTCCTCTTGAAGCACGGAATTGTGCAATATATTTCATGTCTTAAGATGTATGGTTTACAGACTGTACTTTTGAAAACACTGTAGTATTTTACTGTCTGCTTTAGTATAAATACAGGAGAGATATATTTAGTATAGCAGAAAATAAACTGAGGGCATTTTAAATCATAAATACTAAAACTATATTCTGTGAGACATTTCTCTGTAGTTTATAACAGCTTTTTAGTGATATTTTAGAAATTGAAAGTAAACTCAATGAAACCATTTAAAGATCAAGAATTTATTACATATATTTTCAAGCAAAAGCATTTTTAGAGACGCATATCTGTGTTTGTTTTTGTTTCATTTCTCAAACCTTTAAGGTAAATTTCATAGGTTTATGTATCTGAGCATATACTATTCAAATGTAAATAAAGTAAAACTGATAAAGTAAATCATGGACATTTGATGATAATTATCAAGGCTATCTTTATGACTCACTAAATCCTGCCAGCAAAAAAAGATAAACAGCATTCATTGATGCCATGAACAGTAAATCTGAAGTCCCTTAATTTATCTGAATCTGACTGGGGCAGTGTAAACATGAATGAATGCTCTCAAATATCTATAATAAATGTAGACATTTAATTGAGTGTTTTGGATGAACAGTGAACATGAAGAAAGTAACCTAACTTCAGTTAGGCCTGCTTTGAGTAGGGACTTGGTTTAGATGACTTTCAGAAGTCCCAACCTAAATTAATCTTTGATTGCATAACTCATGATCTGAAGGATTATTAGCCCTGCTAATTTGCTGACTGGAGCATTTGCAAACCCATTGTAAAAAAGATTTTAATTTTTTTTAACAGTACTTCAGTATTGTACTGGACTACATTTAAAGGCCTGATGTGGCATGACATAGGGAAATATCAGCTACTTAAACCTATGAGATGACATGCTGAGTTTCAGAAAGCATTCACAAAGCTCAAAAGGTAATTGAGACCTTCTTTTCAGTTTAACAGTGCAATCACAGCTGTTAGTGGATGACGAAACAACCCCTTATCTACAGCATTCCGTTGTGATTTTTACTGCTGCAGCGTGTCAGCCTGATCAGACCACAGTCTACACATAAATAGGACTCTAGCTTTTAGTTTTCACTTTTTTTTTCCTTTTTTTTTTTTTAAGGTAAGACTAAGAGTTTTTGGCCTGTATAAAGACTGTAATTTCTTAAAAAGTAAATCCAACATAGGGATACAATGTAAAAAACCTACCCACTCTGTCATTTTTTTAAGAATAACACTTGGCACTTTTGTACAAAAAGAAGGAGTCTTAAGTATTACAGAATGTACTTCTGTTTGCACTTGTGCAGTATGGAGACTGTGCTGTAAATACAGGATTGTTTCTGTGATTGAATTCTGTTGCATGAATGCTGCATGTGAAAAAACTAGATTCAGCATTTCATTTTCTGTTCTGTTAATGAAGTATTTTTCCTTTATGGTAATGATAGGTTTCTGTGTTTCCAATGTTCAGTTTGGGAAATGCAGGTGTTGTGCAGGTGTAGTGCAGGGAGTGAAGAGTTTGTAACCCTCTGTGTGTTCACATGGTATTTCATTTCTTCCTTTGGAAATTCAGGGAGTCTGTAAGTTGAGAATTGGTTCACTGAGTCTGTAAGTTGATAATTGGTTCACTCTGGCCTTTCTACACACATGGGAGATGGGAGTGACTGTAAAATGTATTGGTATGGTAGTTACTGTTATATGAGCCAATGAATGAAGCCAAAAGAATTAAGAATGCTGTTTGTTGTACAGTACAAAGCTGCTTTGTTTCACTTCTCTTTAAGTTCTTCAGACAAGCTGCAGAACTTAAAAGCTCCTTATGCAAACTGGCCCTGTGTTATCTGCAACACACTGAGCACTGTCTTAATGGTTATAATTGGTACCCAGTTTAAATGTATTCCAGCTGTTGCTTGGGGTTCTCTTTCCTATTATGTCATCTTGAAAAAAATATAGCTTTTGGTAGTGAGTCACTTTAAGATAAATTCATGGTCATACTAAAAGGTAGAAATAGCCTGTTGTCCAAAACCAGAGTAGGGCTAATTTGTCTGTTGTTCCAATGGTAATATATTCTGTACTGTATGTAATGAACCAGTTTCAATAAATGTAAGAACACACTGTGCAATCTATATTTAAGCAATAAAATAAACCAAAATTTAAAAAATAACCTTTTATAAGGTGTCAGTTAATTTTTATTGCTCACAATTTATATGTCAATTACTAATTTTTTAGCATTTAAAATAGCCCTCAGTTTGCACACCCATTTGTTTTTTACAGATTTTACAGCATTGCATCATTAAACTACTACATTTATTTACTATTAAACCTGCACAGGCTTGAGAGATGGGGCTGTAAGAATCTCATGGGGTTCAGCAAGGCCAAGTGCAGAGTCCTGCTCCTGGGGTCAGGGCAATCCCAAGCACAAACACAGACTGGGAGGAAAATGGAGTGAGAGCAGCCCTGGGGAGGACTTGGGGGTGTTGGTGGGTGAGAAGCTCAGCAAGTCCCAGCAATGTGCTCTGGATGCAGTCCAGAAACCAAACCTGTCCTGGGCTGCACCCAGTGCCCCATGGGCAGCAGGGCAGGATAGGGGATTGTCCCCTCTACTCTGCCCTTGGGACACCCCACCTGAGGTCCTGCATCCCACTCTGGAGCCCCCAAAACAAGAAAGATGTTCACTTCTCCAGAGGAGGCCACAAAGTTGGTCAAGGAGCTGGAGCATCTCTGCTGTGGGGACAGAGTTGGGGCTCTTAATCCTGGAGGAACATGACTTCCCCTGGCTCTGGGGAGACATGATAGCACTTTGTAGTTCCTAAAGGGGATTCAGGAGAGCTGAAGAGGACTTTGGGCAAGGGCATGCAGATAAGACAAGAAAGAATGGCTCCAGATTGAAAGAGTGTGTTTAGATCTAACTTTAGATGTCAGAAAGTTCTTTCCTGTGAGGGAGGTGAGGCACTGGAACAGGCTGCCCACAGGAGCTATGGCTGCCCCATCCCCTTAAGTGTTCATGGCCAGGTTAGAAGGGGTTTGAGCAACCTGGTCTAATGAAAGGAGTTGGTGCCCATGGGGCAGACAAAGAATTCAATGATTAAAAGTTAAAATATTGAAGTAGGAAATGTTTGTAGATTAGTTGTTAATAAATCTATTTTGGGAAACATGTAGGTTTTGGCCAAGCCTGTGAAAAATATGGTGTAAAGTGACTATGAGAATGAGAAAGAAAAAAGCTATACTAAATGTTTCTTTTTTATCTGCTTGTCATTTTAAAAATTATTTTAGCAATGATCTCTGATTCTGAATAAATGTAGCTAATCACGACTAGATTATTTAAGACTTCACTTTATCATCACAATTCATGTGGTAGTAATTAGGGCACAACTTGAGTGTTAAATTCTTCCTGAAATAGAGTTACTGGGGAAAAAAGCTCAAAGGAATTAATGACAAATTGCCTGAACAAAAGCATATTTATATTGTTATTTCTCTTTTACCTGATTGACTAAATGATCCATCCCTATCTCTGCAATCAGAAAATTCAGCATAGTTGAGTGAATGTTTGCATAACCATGAAGGTATTCATAATTAGCAGAAAGGAATGGGAGTTTATTTTAAGGTGAGGTGTTCAGAGCAGCAGCACCACTCTTGTCAAAGAGATGAACTGATGTTATTGCAGCTCTGCAGTGCAATTCATTCACCTGCTTACAGGCCGTTTTCCATATTTCAGCTTATTTGTCTCACTTTCTCATTGCAATATTTATTTATAAATTCTGTGAAATGTAAAATAATTTTTCATCCCTATAATAAAAGCTGATAAAAGTTGCAGTGTAATGCAGATCTCATCCTCAGCATAGGACAAAAATGGGCATTTTGCAGTTTTAGCAATTTGCTTCAGCTCTGAGATGTCCTTTTTCTGTACAGCATAAAGGGGGAGTTAATTAAAATCTTGTCTGCAAATAGAATTTCTCACATCACTTATTTGACCTGTTAAAGGAAGATTTTTCACTAGGGCTGAAGGTGTAGCCACTGAGATCCAGAGGGATTCACGTGACTAAATACCTTTGGGGTTTATTTTGGGAGTTTGTGTGGTGGGATTTGTTTGTTTGTGCTTTGTTGGGGAGGGGGGGTGATAATGTTTGGTTTTTTGTTTGTTTGTTTAGGGTTTGTTTGTTTGGGGGGTTTTTAAATGTAGTAATCCTTTGCACTTTTAATGTAGGAAAAAGGGGGTGTATCACCAGCCAGAAGTTTATCCAATATAAACTGCTCATCCAAGAACATTCACAGGCATTTTCACCTGCTCTTCTCACACTGTTCAGTTCACACAGGATCACATGCTGGGGTTCAGTGAACTGCTGCAGGATCTGGAAGAACACAGGCAGCATCTCTGTACCCAGCATGAGGGTACATGGAGAATGTCATTGGATATTAGGGATACATGCTACAGTCATTGGTCTGTAGGAATACTTTGGTGACACAGTTCAGTCCTGTAGAACAAGATAGAGAAGAAATCCAGACCTTTCAGAGCAGCTGAATGAGTCACTGGGAAGTTTGCAACATTTTTTGTCCTAGGAAGTGTTGGTGAGTCATGGAATCATAGAATGGGTTGGGTTGGAAGGGATCTTTAGAGGTTTGCCATGGCCTGATATTATACCTCTCTCCCTTCAAGTCTGTTTTAAAGCCTGTCAGTCAGTCCTGATAGCTCATGAGCAAAGACCCTCTTGCCCATGTGAGAAATGTGAATCCCATCTGACACAAACAGGTCTGGTGTTGTGCTGATGATCCTATTACCACAAAACCCCAAATTCTGGCTGTGACCCCAGCCATGGGGCCAGGTACTGATAGACTGAGCCTGTCTGTTCCTGCATGACCTATGCTCCACATTTCCTATCAGTCATTCCAAGGTGGTGAAGTCTCTTTTGATCATCCTTGGACTGTACATTGTGACTTCATCACCCCAACATGGAAGAGTAACAGTCCAAGAGCTGTACCAGGCTGGAAAGTTTCCTGCTCATGTCCTTAACTTAGGCCCCAGAGAAGAAAGAGGCTTCCCTAAGAGGAAGGTCAGTCCAGCATTTTGGACCTGTTGCCCTCAGAAAGGAGTCACACACAGCTATAGACAGGAATGAACAAAAGAACTTTCATGCAATTACTTTAGCTTTGCTTCTGGGTGTTTCCTGCTAAGCTCAGTAAAGGAAAAATGTCCACAGAGGGAGTAGTTGCAGGTTGGTTTAATTAAAAACCTGGAAAACTTGGACACTATCAGCAAGATCCAGTCTGAACCAAGTGCACAGTTAACAAAAGTCAGTCTGATCATAACAGTTTTTACATTAAAAAATCAAGTGAAGTTATATAGAACACTGTCCAATAATTATTTAAGGTAATATCTGACCTAGACAGATGCTCCATAGTGCTGACCTCCCCACAGTAAGGAGTTGATACAGCCTAACACCTAATCCTAGTCTATGATTATGTCATTTGTGTGCTGGAGAGTGTGAGGCAGCGTGCAGAGGATGAGGAGGGCAGGTGTTCAGTGCCTGGCTGCTGTCCTGGCCCTTGCCAAGCCCCTGGAGGTGGATGGTGTTCTGCCCTCAGGGTTATCTGCCCTCGTGCCCCCCAGTTCTGGCATTCCTCAAGTGACGCCGCGTCCCTCTCCTGGCTCTCCGCAATCCTCCCCGCCGGGCTCCTTCCTCCTCACTGCTCTCCTCGGAGCTGGAAGCCCCTGTGCCTGTTTGGGAGCCTGTTTGGGTGCCTGCTGGAGCCCTTTCAGCAGAGTCCCCTGGGCAGGAGAGCTTCTCCTCCCGGCAGCCCTGCCCGTGGGGCAGCTTCAGGCTGGCATTGAAGGCAGCAGAGGCCATGCACTCGGCCGCAGCCATGTCACAGGCACAGAGGAGCTTCTCACACGTGCTCTGCCCAATGCCTGAAAGAGAAATTTCACAATTCACCTTTGAAAGCTGTTGAACTTACTTCTTGTATAATTTGCCACAGGTAGATGAGGTTTTGAAAATAAAATTTTCAAATCTGCCATGAATTTTAGTCTCCAAAGTCACCATTAATTTCCTAAACAAAAGCCTGGCACCAAGGTGCTGGGCAGTGGAAGGTTCTGCTGGCTTTAGTTGAATTTGTGAATGTAAAGACACAAGTAGCTGACTTCCTACCATAACTATAAAATGTCTGAATGTAAGTTTCTCAGCCTGACCTGGTCTGTAGCAGGCTTAGATCCTGCAATGCCCCCATGGCGTTCAGCAGTCTAAGATACAAAATGCCTAGTCATGATGACTGGACCTTAGAAGCCCCTTTTTCCCCCTCAGACCCTTGCTTATCTCTCTGTAAAACTACAGGTCACTTTCCTTTTGACTCCTGCTATTGGACACTTTCTAAAACCCCTATATCCTATAAAACCCTTACTTTTGCCCAGCTCAGCAGAAGAGCTGTCCCTGAGAACATTCACAGAATATTCAATAAAAACTCCTGTGGAACCTCACACAGCCTTCTCCTCTCTCTGCATCTGCCTAGGCACCTAGCAAGAATCAGAGAGCTGAAATCACAAATGACC
The DNA here is from genome assembly GCF_027887145.1 of Ammospiza caudacuta. NCBI lineage: Eukaryota > Metazoa > Chordata > Aves > Passeriformes > Passerellidae > Ammospiza > Ammospiza caudacuta. The sequence goes on from NC_080593.1 coordinate 146,433,549, forward strand.
TGATAATCACTAGAGCTGATATCACTTAAGCTGGCTAAGGCAGCCAGTGGCTGGGGACCGCTTGGGAACTGGGACAGTCTGTTCCAAACAGGACTGCGCTATCCGGATCCACTGCAGCCTGCTGGGGACACCCCGAAACCCGGCAGAGGCCACATTACTGCTCACATACACAGCAGTGTAATAACCTTTGTCTCAACTAGGAAAAAAGTTTAAATTTATAGTAAACATTGCTAATTTTTTGTAAGCTAAATATTTCTGTCTCCATACTGAGCTCTAGCAGCTCTGTCATAGTGTCATCAGTCTATCATGTTGATATCGTCATCAGGACATGAGAGTTTCCTCTCACACAAGCTTACATTTTGGTGAGTGATCAAAACATACAACTTCAGATCTCAAATTTATTTCTGCATGACATCCAAGTTTCTTAACTTGCTCCATACAGCAGTGATGAGAGAAGCAGCATCTAAATAAAGAGTAGAAATAAATGGAAAATACTTACTCTTCCTGAATCCCAGAACTCTCACAATTCTTTGTGTTTATTTTCAATGCCCATTAAAACTAAAAAAAAATAGTTTTCATACCCTGGAATGTTTTTTCCTATGAAGAACAAAAAACAACCCAAGCTGTTCCTACCTTCTTCCTGTATTTCTTCCTATTTTCACCTTCCTCTTCCTAAGTCTTTTCATGTCATGTGTTTAAAGAGGGGTGTATTTTAAATTCAAGACACATAATTACAATTGTAATTGACCTATCTGCCCTGAAAAGTGTCTTCAGTGTTCAAATCTTGGCTAGAAATCTGAAAATTGCATCATGATACCCAGATCATGCCATCATTTAATCAAATTTTTCATTCCTGGGCTGTCTTGTTTGTGTATGAGTGCAGGAAAAAGGAGTGTGCTCTGCTTGGACCTGATGTGCCCCAACTGTTATTAACTTCCTCAGAGGAGGAGGTTTTTAGCTGTAAATGCAGCACTCCCAGAGATACTTTTATTTGTGCAATTGTCTGCATTGCCCCTCATCATCAGCCCTGCTGGCTCTTGGCTGCAGCTCTGACAGAACTTTGCTCCAGCTTTGACACAACTCTGCTTCAGCTCTGTTCCTTTCTGGAGGACAATGTGCCCTGGGTGGATGTTAATTCTTCTCTTCAGAAGTCACTTTTCAAGCCACCTCTGAGCCAAGTGACCCTTATCCTCATCCCTTTGATATTCTCCTCCTTCTGCTCTGCTCACCTCCCATCATTCTCCTTTCTTATGTGGAGTTAGTAAGTCCTCTCCAAAACATTGCCACAACAATAGAATGTGGTTTAGTCACATGAGAGTATTTTGTGTTTTATGTACTTAAGTGGATTTTTTTCCCCCAGAATGTGCCCTGACTACTGCTCCATAGCTGTACAATGCCCAGAAAATGTTGTACTGATCTTCCTTGGTCCATGGGCGCCACAGTACCACCCACAGGTAATGGCACACACAGAGGAGCCCTCACCTGTCCAGTGCATCCGCGGGATCTCCTCTTCCCTCTTGGCCACAGTAGCAGCCATAGGACTCAAATTCCTCTGGGCATCTCCCAGTTAGGCAGAACAGCATTTCTCCAAGCTGGGGCAGCTCCCTCTCCACTCTTCCACGTCCTCTCTCTTGCAGAAAGGTCAATCGCTCGCACACTGCAAAGCAAAGTTGTTATTTGACATTGTGTTCTCACTGCTTGAGGGCTCTCTTGTGAAGGTAGAAGTGTTTCCAGAGCTATCAGAAACTTTGAAGGACAACACTTCACCACCTCTAAATTACTGCTTCAGTCCATGAATTATGGCTCTTAGAGTACTGCTGACTGAGCAAGACAGCAAAAGGGCAAGGCAGTTTAAAGGGGAGAGAGATTCCTAGGAAGATAGAACATACAAGTCAAATTGGACTGCAATGAGAATACTTAGCAGTCCTTTGTAATCTTTCAAAGGTAAATTTTTCTTTTGGAATATTCAAACTCAGCTGAGTATTCAATGGTTTATGTCTTGCTGATTTGGAAAATGCAGTCCTAACCTCTTGTGCTTCCACAGTAATAGCTGGGCAATGACCATGTTTGGCTGAAGGAAACAATATTTTATTAAAATATCATTTGAAATATAATCCAATTTGAGCTGCAGTGCCCCTGGGCCAAATGCAGGAGTCATCTGTTGTAATGACTATTGCTCTGCTGAGGGTTTGGCATCACCAAATCCCAATCCTAATGTGTCTGTGGCTCCCTCTACTCAGGAAGAACTGATATTATGGGAATTATTAATAAGATTTGAAAAAACACAATGTTCCATATCAGGAAGAAGACATCAAAGGGACCTGTTCTGGGACTTTGCAGGGGAAAGGATGTAAGAGGCTGATGCAGGAGAAGGAGGGAGGGAGAGTTTCTGTTCCCTCTGCATCCTCCCTTCTCCCACAAGTAATCCCATCTCCCCCCCTGCAGCTCTAGTCTGATTCCCTGCTCCTGTCAGGGTCAATCCTGGATTACTGTTTCCAACAGGAAATTCTGCCCATGTGCCTTCCTGGGTCTTGATTCATTCATGTTAAATCCCAGAATAAACCACAGGCTCAGGGAATTGATCTGTGCTCTCTAAAAGCTGGTATTTTAAAATTGTATTTTCCATTTTAGTGAAAGGTGGGGTTGATTCTTCTGCTCTTTTCCAGTTCCAGGGCCGCTTCTCTCCATTGGGAAGCCTAAAAAGATGGATGAGACAGTCCTTGAGTGTGAATTTATAGCCAGGACAGGTCTAAAATGTCTTAGGATCTCTGGGATCCCCGAGCAGGAATTGGAACAGAATCAGAAATGATGAGAAAAAGTCTGACTGGCAATGGCAAAACTGTGGCAAAAGGTCAGAATGAAGAGCAGGAAAATTCCTATTGCTGCTGCTGCTTATAAAACAAAGCAACTTAGAGATGTGATTAAATTACTTCCAGCAAATAAAAGCAGGGAGAAACATTCCCTGAGCTCATTTTAGATACTGCACTATATGAGAAAAATTTCCTTACAAGCTAATAATTAGTAGTTTTTATAAGTGTTGCTGACAGCATACTGGCAGAAGAGATTAAAGTGATGGAAGCTTTTGCAGATGTCTCCACCTCCTCTTCTTCTAAGTACCAATACATATGTGCTTAACTGGTTTAAAATAACTATAATATTTATATATAATACATACCTGTTTTTAATACAGAGGCTGCTGAATATTTCATCAGATGTAATGGGGAAAAAGCCCTTTATTTACCTTTTCCTGCAGGTCCCCTCTCAGGCAGTCCCAGGTCCAGAGCTCTGCCAGAGGAAGCTGTGCTCAGGCCACCCTTTGCAGGGCTTGTCTCTGGAGAAGGCAAATGCACTGATTACACTTGTGAAGGGAGAATGACTCTTCTTTCAGGAGTGTGTCCAAAAGTCCATATTCCAAACTATTATCAGCTGCAGTCTCCTAAAATGTGTTAATTTTTAGTGGGAGATTGTTTATTAGTGTTTAGTTAAGCTTTCCTGGTCAGGTGGCAGAGGGCTTCTCTTTCCAGGGCAGTCAGTGCTATTCTTCCTGTGTTGTACACAACCTCCAGATTTAAATAACAAAATAGTTTCATTCTACATATCCATGAAAAATGCTGGCTCCTCACATAGCTGTAAACAGGAATAGGGGAGTGCTCTAAATTAGAAAAAGTGTAATTAATTTTTCACTTGCCTTTTGCTTTTGTCCTTGCAGGTGTGCCTGCAGGACTCCTGTTGGTGGAGACAATTTTGACTTGCATTGAGTTACTGTCTCCTGGGAATGAGGCTGGGGAGGTGGTTATCTCTTCCGCTGGGACCAAAGCTTCCATGAATCCATCTTCTTCTGAATAAGCAGAAAAAAGAAAGCAGAAGAAGAAATAGAAAATAAACAGCAAGATTTTAGTTTTAGATAGCTGGTGAGAGTAATATCCTCAGGCAGAACCAGTGAGAATTGATGGTCACAGAGAAGGAGTGTCTGAGAGGAAAACTGGAAAAGCAGAGTATCCACACTGGTCATTTATGCACATCCCTTGCCTTTCAGAAGAAAGGACTGTGGTTAACCATATCCAATTTAACTCCTGATTGTTTTTTTTGTTTTTTTTTTTTTTTTTTAATTCTCTATGTACTGAGACAAAGAGCTTTGCCAGGTGCTGAAAATCATATTTGCTGTTTAGTCAGCTGTACTGACAGATAAAGTAGAAGCAAGATGTCATTTGCTGAGTAAATTGCTTTAAAAGTGTCTGTCTACCTGAAGTTTCTACAACTGAGAGTAACATCAGTGAAAGAAGAAATTATTTGATTGATGCAGAGCTGGGTGACTGAAGGGTTTACTGAGTTGTAACCACAAGGAAATATTGAGGGCAAAAATAAGTTGAAAAATAATTATTTTCGGGAGATTCTTTATCCTAAAAAATATTTTGGTTTTTTTTTTAGATTATCTTATTTGTTTTTAGATTATCTGACACTTTATTGTTGATCAGGAATGTTTTGTTGAATTTGGAGGTACTTAAAATCTTTTTATACCTTTTTTATATAATCTAATTTTTAATGAAAACACTTATCAAATGGTTTCACTTCCTTTTCTAAATGTCAATGTGAACCATGTGGCATTTCACAAAAGAAATACTTTTAAAATACTAATGGGCATGTATTTTCATATTTTTAAAGCTTTCTTTTTGAATTCTTTGGCTGAATTTATTGATTGGACTAAAGTCAAACTCATTAAGCTTGTCCCTCTGATGTTCTGGTTTTAGTATGTGTTGAAAATAACCTGTCACAGGATAAGAGAACAGATTAAAAGAAATTAAAGCACTGCTAAGAACACAGCAAAGCCCATGAAAGGTGGCAGAAAGGGATCAATAATCACACACTGGTTTTGATAGCCCAGCATGGTGCACATTTTATGCCACTTTGTTTGGCAGTGAAATGTTGAAATGAAAGTGATTCCTGCTGGATGTAAAAAATAAAACCAGAGTTTGGGAAATTCTACACTTAGCTAAGAATAGATATCACAAATAATCTCGTGGGAGCTGTGCAGACCTAAAACACAATACACAGATTTTCTGGTGCATTCAGTTAATGTAGGAGAATATTTGGGGATTTTGACCAGTGCTTAGTACGGCAGTGCTGAATCCATTGGGGTGGGAGACAGGGACATTGTTCAGACAGTGTAATCAGAGTTAAAAATGACTGCTCTCTACTCTTCATATGCAGTTTTCTCTGACGTTTTTCTGGTGGATTTCAGCCTGTCTGGATAATCCTTTCTACCTAAAAGGGGCCAGAGGAAACTTCCAGATCTACCAAGGTGCTCCATTTTCAGCTGTGCCTACTGGTGAGGCTGTGCTCAAAGCACAGACACCTGCAAAAGCTGGAACAGGTTTTACACTGGGAGAGAGTTCCATGAAATTATCTGCAATAAAGGAGGAGGCAAAATCAAAATAAACCCTCCTGGCAGCAGATGCTGCGAATGTAATTTACAGAAACAACCATTATATTATTAAACCTTATGTGAAGAGGCTTTCAGAAACACTTGGATGAGGAGTGCAAATGAGTGGCTGGAGGCAAGGAACAGCTAATGCTTCTCAGGTTTTATTGCCTGTGTATCTTCTATCTGACCCTGATCTAAATTTGATTCTCTGACAGCCCTGTTGCCACCATGTACAGAGTTTTAACTGTGATGCTTTTAGATGAAGAATTGCTGTGTCAGCCAAAGAAAAACTGAGGGTCACTGACCTTTAATTGAGAGGATGGGGGGAGCAGGAGCTGTGCCTCTGTGGTCCCTTGAGGTAACTGTACAAAAAACAGAGGCATCATGGTACTGACCTGCCAGCTGAATTTCTGCCATGCATTTCTGAAATTACTTTGACTTAAAGCATTATAAAGCTTAACCAAACAGCCTGGAATTATAAAGATGGTAATTAGGAGAAGCAAAGTGTTTTGCTGAAGGATGTGCAAGTCAGCAGAAGAAATATTATCCAAAAATCCTGTGCTGAAGATTTTTGACTGTGACACCACAGAGCTTCACAAATGAAAATCCATCTTCACCTGTAGTCAAGAGTGCCAAATTTGTCAACAAAATTTAATGAATCTTACCTCTGGCTTTGGAAGTTGCCAAGACTCTGTCACGGGGCTCAAAAGAAGCCACTGTTGAAAATAGAAAATATAAACTCAGGAAACACTTTGCCAGCACAGTTATGGACAGTCAGGCTGCTGAGAAGAGCTTTTTCTGAAAACAGGAAGATACAGGCATAGCATGGAGAGACATTTGCCTGTTTTTCTCAGTGGTGTATTGATGGTTGTAGACAAACTGATACTCATAAATTAATCTCATTGCATGCAAATAATGTACATAGCACTAACACAGGATTCTATGAAAGAAGTGCAAATATGGCTGAATTGGGAAATTCAATATAAGGTCCATTTGACAAAGAGACTAAACAGGGTTAGGTCTGCCATCCCAGTGTTGTGCACAGAAGGATGCTGGGCTCCTTGTGAACACCTTGTGTTTGCCTGCACTGAGAGTCAGGTATGGATGGGCAGCCATAAGTCCAAATAATTCCCTGACCTCTAACTTGTTTTCTTGCCCTGACAAAATGATTTTCTTTTGTCAGCTGCATTTTGGTAAATTATAAAAATAGCTATCAAATGATCTAAAAAATCATCTCCACATTTTTTTTTCTGTGTTGTTAGGATGTCATGATGTGAAGACTAACTTGTTAAATCCTTTGAATGAGTTTCTCAATGATACTTAGCTTTGGTTTAATGAAGCTTCCACAGTTGTCAATGTTGAAGATTCTTTGGGCTTAAAGAGGAAGACAACTGGTTAAATAGTAAATGGTTCTACAAATGTTTCCTTCAAAGACTGATTAGCAACATTATCTATATTGTTTTCAGCTTTCTAAAATTCCTAATACAGGTTTTTGTTCTTGGAACCTTATGATGGACTGTGCCTCATTAGGGAGCAGGAGTAGTTATTTTCAGGAAGTAAAACATTGCTTCAGAAGTGCAAATACAGATGCTCTCATTCCTTCAGGAGTTCTGTTTTCTATTACAAAGTGTCCCAGAAGCAGACAGAAAAACATGAACCAACCCTGGAGCTGCTGCTAGGTGAGAATGAAAAATATTGTAAAAAACTACTTTGATAATCCAGGAGAGCTATGAAGGAACAGCCAGCCCTTACATTCAGCATAAAGCCTTTTCAGGTACCTACACTTGTGCATGTGCTGCTATTTAAAAATATAAAAACCAAATAAACCTACAAACCTTTAAATGTCAGAAACATTTTTTTTCATAAAAAGAAAAAAAAATCCATGTGGTTTTCATTATTCCAGATTCACACTTAGGGCAATGGCACACACAGAGGAGCACACTAAAGCTTTAAATCAGATTCTCAAAAAAATCCAGCTTTCCACCTCTCCCTGTGCAAGCTGGTTTGGTGGAAAGATCCCTGCCCACAGCAGGAGATTTGGAATGAGATGATCTTTAAGGGCCCTTCCAACACAAACCCCTCTGTGATTTTCTGGGTTAAGCAGTGGCCTGGTTGCACGTCAGTGCATGTTGCTTCTGTGCTTGGCAGATTTGGGGTCTATGAACAGAGAAACATGGAATCACCAAGGTAGGAAGAGACCTTCAGATCACCCAAGCCAGCTGTCAGCCCTGCCCTGCCTCTATAATCCCTAAACCACCAAACCACATTGCACAGTGCCAGATCCAAACTCCTCCTAAACACCTCCAGGGGTGGTAACTCCAGCACCTTCCTGGGCAGTCCAATGTCTGAGTGCCTGAACAGAGAAAAACTTCTTGTGAATATCTCATCCGAATCCTCCTGTCTCATCTTAAGAACATTTCCTCTGATTGTTTTCCTGCAGGCACAGCAGAGGAGACCAACCCCTACCTCACCACACCCTCCTGTCAGGTGGTTTTGGAGAGCCACGAGGTTCCACTGAGCCTGCTCTTCTCAAGACCAAACAAACCCATCTGCCTCTGCCACTCCTCATAAGAAATGTTCTCTTGTCCTCTCATGAGCCTTGTTGCCTTTCTCTGGACACACCCCAGCCCCTCAATGTCCTTTTTAAAGTGAGGGAACCAGAGCTGAGCACAGCACTCAGGGTGCAGCCTCCTGGTGCTGAGGGGTGATCACTGCCCTGGTCCTGCTGCTCACTCTGCTGCTGGCACAGGCCAAGGTGCCATTGACCTTCTGGGCCACCTGGGCACTCACTGGCTCCTACTGAGGCAGCTGTGTACCCACCAGCACCCCCAGGCCATTTTCCAAACAGCTCTGGTGCCATTTCAACCTTAACAGCAGTGTGGCTTTGCTTGTGATGGAGCCACAAAACAAAAGTACTAAACTGGGTAAGAGTCCAAGACTGGTCTCCCTCTCAACTTCCTATCTTGGCCTTCCCAGAGCTACCAAGGGCTTTGGGTGCTTCTGTCCCTGGCCTGTCACGTGGTGGTGCTCACCATGCAGGCAAGAGAACAGATTCTCACTGCAGCAGTGAGGTTTTGCAATTACCCACTCCTCATAAGACAATCATTGATCGTAGCAGAAAAAAAAAAAGACTTCCATGACAACCACTCAGCGTTGCTGTTTAGGGACTCACCAAGGAGGCTCCCGAGTGAGGAGGTTTCAGCCTGGATCTCTTTGTTACAAGTAAATAAAATAAAAACTGGTGGCTCATTGGCACAAATCATGCTCAGAATTTCCTCGTGCTACTGCTTGATCTTAATTAATTCAATATCTTTTAAACATAAGAATATGTAATTGGCTGTGGGTCCAGTGGTTGGCACCCACAGAGGGCATCTCTGCCAAACAGCTCACCTGCTCCAGCCTGTGTTCCCAGGGAAAAAAAGCTGTTTTGATGAAAACAGGTTTTGTTGTAGAGCATTCATTCTCAGCCCTTGCAAAACTCACTGTAAACACTGGTTAAACACATTACATGCGCAAATTGAAAAATTGCACCTTCTCATTCAATTTTGAACTCCATCACCAAAACATTACATCTAGTTTTACAGCAGTCCTTTTAGATGGGCAGAAAGAAAGCAAATATATTGTATTCTCTCAGCTGTTGGGAGCTGCAAGCAGGGCTTTGTTCACTCTAAGTTGCAAACCTTCTTCCACAGATGCAGTCACAGCCAGTGTTTCATCATTCCCTTGATGAACCAATGCTGCAAAAAGAAAAAATGTTTTACTCCAGAAACTCATGGCTTAGGATGCTCCTTAGACTGTGTCCTGGAATAACATGATCAGAGTCATCAAAAAGGAACTTATTTCTAAATATTATTCTGACTACAGCAGCAGTATTAAAATATTGCTTTAGTATTTATACCCTGCTGATACTAAATTCTATTGAGCTACATGCAGTATAATAATAAAATAAAAAAATCCCAAAGAGTTTCAACCTCAACAAGAGGAATTGGCTGGCAGTCAGCATTCTTTAAATTCCCATTTCTTCAACTTATTTTTCTGAGTATAAGCTGGTCTCAATTTAATACATTCCAGACAAGAATTACAGAGGTGACCTACCCTCCATGTGTCGTGTTGTCAGCTCTCTCTTGCTGGTTGTTTCTGAAAGAGAAAAGTCTCTCATAAAGTGTGAGAAGGGGATTTTTTTCACTGTTTGATCTGAACTGCACAAATCAGGAGCCCATTGAATGTATTCCTATTAAATATTTAGTCAAATATGCCCATTTCACTCAATTTTTTCTCTGTAATAAAGAACCTACCAAAATCCTTTGCCTATGGATTCATCAGATAGGGAATTTTTTTTTCCAAAGTTAGAACTGGACAAAACAGCTGCACAGAAGGATTATAATATGTGTGAACATTAAGTGAAAATGTTTCACGCACCTAATATTAGCAGAGGCATCCAGTGAACTCAAATGGAATCTGTCTTTGTCAGTAGTGATAAAGTCAGCATGATTTTCCTGTTCGCAAAGAACAATTTCCCCTTTACCTTTGGTGTGTTGGATCTACCATACTGTATATCAGGGACATCTGATCCCAGTAGAAGATTACTGTCTTAAAAAAAGACACAAGCTGGCTTTGATGCAAACCTTCCTGGGGCATTTTCTTCTCCCTTGATGCACTCATGAGGGTGTGCACACATCCAGGCTGTGATTCAGGTGTGTGTCTGTCTGTCCTTAGCACTGGAGGCAGTGACTGTGACCCAAAGTATTAGAAAAGCTAATGCTGATTTTCACATCTCCCTCAGTTTGGGAACCCAGAGCTCCTGCCCCTGCCATGCTCTGGTTGCAATCCATATGAAAGAAGTTTTTAATGCAGGCCTGCTCCCACGGGGAAGGCATTTGATCTTGCAGGGCTGTGATTTCAGCTGCAGAGCAGAGATCAGTGTGTGACCATGGGGATAAACCTCCCCTTCATCCTTAGTAGGGTTTATTTCCCTCCAGAATAGAAACCAAGTAACTGAACAGAGGAAGCCTGTTTTTGCTTTTCCAGTCAGTTTTTGAATGGTTTAAGGGAAGATTTGGCTTAGCAATATTTTTAGTATTTTCTGCTAGTGACATCACCACAAGTGTCCCTCATTTATTTCAGGTGGCAGAAGCTTCATGAAGAAAAAGATTTCTTCACATCTAACTTGAATTTCCCTGTTGCAGTTGTGTTCCTTGCACCCTGTGCACCTCCAGGAAGGTCTGGCTGCATCTTCTCTGCACACCCCACTCAGTACTGAGTGTTAGGAGTATAACAGCTGCCCATTTTTTTAAAAGGTTGCAGAGTTCACAGGTTGGGCCAGTTGCTGCCAGGGTGGAGTTCTAACTGTTTGTTATTGTAATCACCTGTCGTTTTCATTAAATACCTGTCCTGATGGTATTCCCCCTTTTGTGGAGTGACACCATGCTGCTTCCTGGAGGATGGCACAGGGGGTGAAGAGGAGGAGACCTCGGAGTTAGCATACAAATAACATTGGTCCAGCATGCAACGGGAGAAGCCTCTCACCAAACCTAGCCCAAAACCCCTAAAAACAACGAGCCAACATGAAATGGAAAAATCAAAGTGATGACCAGACGTGAGGAACAGAATCTAGTGTCTGCTAAGACCCTTTAAAGATGTTGGCTACATGAGGACATCAAATATTAAACCAGAAATTTAGGGTATCTCCTGATGCTCTCCTGAGGATGAAACCCCCAGCTCTGCCCACAGACCAGTGGACTAAATTGCACTTGCAGATCCATCGCTTCTCCCCACCCGAACTGATCACTTTTAATAAAGGCATTAAAAAGGAGAAATGTCTCCTGCCTTCATTTATTTTACTGAGAACTGCAAAAAGATCCCCCCCAAGTCTTCTCCTCTTTCCTCATGGACTCCAGCCCTTTCCCCAGCCCAGAGGCCTCTCCTGGCCCTGCTCCAGGACAGCAATCAGTCTGCCACCACCTTCTGTCCTGGTACTCACCCAAGTAGCAGTAAATGGACAGGACACATGAAACTGAGACCAGGTTTATGGCAGGAAAGCACCCAGCTCCTGCTTCATTCTCGTTGGGTCACATTGGGTGCCAGCAGAAAATCTGGCAGGAGGGGGCACTGGGTCAGATCCCAGTAAATGGTTATTACCTGTAACTGGAGATGGGCAGAAGGAGACATCCAGCCCATTCAGGGAGGAGTTGATCTGGGCATTCACAAAACATTCAATGGCATCTTTGTCACAGGTGCAGAGGAACTGTTCACAGGGATCCACAGACTCTGGAGATAAAACAAAAATCCAAACAAGGCACCATTGAAAAATCCTCTCCACTTTCTGCTTTTTCCTCCTGTAAGGTTTGTGCCTGTATTTTGTTAGTCCAAACCTATTTATACTGTGCTTCTCCATGCAAAACATGGACAAGCTTCATAGTCCAACTCTTGCTTTAAACACCAGTTGATCTAGCCTGGCATGACTGTCAATAAATTATTGCCTCTTTGGTTGTTTCTGCAGAGTATTGAGGACTACAGAGCAAGGCTCTATTCTTCCATGGAAAACTTAATCCAGCTGATGCTGCATTTAACATTTCACAGACTGCATCAAAATATTCTTCCTAACTCCAAGAGATCACAGTCCACAATCCAAGCCTTTCATGGATAGGTGATTTGCTCCTTATAAAGAATCAGAGAACCTTAGAACAGCTTGGACTGGAAGGTGTGTTAAACCTCACGTCATTCCACCCCCTGCCATGGCAGGGACATCTTCCACTAGCATAGGGTGCTCAAAGCCCCATCCAGCCTGCCCTTGAACACTTCCAGGGATGAGGCATCCACAGGTTCTCTGGGCAACTTGTGTCAGTGCCTTACTGCCCTCAAAGTTAAAAATTTCTTCCTAACACAAAGGATATGAAACATTTTCCCAAGAAATACTGTTTTCCCTCTTCAAAATTTCCTACCTTTCAGAATTTAAGAAAACATTGACTTTTCATAGCTGTCACACTTCTATTTTGTATTTGTGATGGGGACTATACAGAAAGAGCTTAAAAAGCATTATTAATGCTTAAATGCACTTGGGCAATTAGAGATTGGCCTAAATAAAAAAAATGGTTTTAATTTGAAACAAGAAATGGAAATTGGATCAGATTGTTGCTTAAATAGGATGTAAGGGTATTCGTTTGGGGATTCTGCTCCTCTTTGTTGGTATCCTCAAACCATGTTCTAGCATTTAGTCTTTTCTGAGAGCCAAAACTAGATGAAAAATTATTTTACATGTTATTAGGCATTAAAGAACCCCACTCTTGTCAGGCTTGTACCAGCATTGCATGGAATAGCTCCTGTTATAACACACAATCTCTGCCCTCACTGGTGACAGAGCTGTAGCTGAGGAGTGTGTGTGACCCTCTGAACAAAGAATTTGATCCCTCAAAGTGCAGAAAAATCAGGCCTTGATGCCTCAGAAGAAGATAGTTTTTCAGGTCTCTCCTCAGCATCTGCTGCATTTCTGATGTGTGCAGACATCTCCAGCAATGCTTAGTGGCCTTGCAAAGTAAGGGAAAGCCCAGGAAGAGGCTGCCTCTTGGAGGAGCTCCGGGAAGTGAAGTGATTAATTTATCTATGACTCCTGGTAGGTAGACCAGAATGAACTTCTGGTGAGGCTCCAGTGTTAAGCTCTTTTGACAGGTCAATCTCACCACAGGTCAGGTTTTTAGTAGAGCAGCTGGCATCTGCAGAGATCTTTGATGGGTCCCACGTGCACTCCATCTCCAGCGCTTCCTCGTAGCATCTGCGGTGCTGAAAGCAGCATCTTAAAGAGGAAATAACAGAGAGGTCAAACCATTCAGTTTGATCCCCAGACAAAAGAAAGGCTGAGTGCTGCCTTTCCCTGAGTCAGAGTGGCAGGATAACCATGGCTGCATGCAAAACTGAATGGTGGGAGCAGGTCTGCCTGCTGTGGGTGACCAAACATTTCTGTCTTGCTGTGATTCCCAGGTGCTTGCAAGGACTTTGCAGGCACTTCATATAAGAAATCCACTGCCAGTGCACAAATACTTCCCCTCAGCACTGTCAGCTCACTGACAAGCAAAGCCCCACAAGTCAGCCCTAGAGATCTTGGATCCAGTCCTGTCCCAACCTTCCTCACTGCAGATTTGGAGAACTAAACTGAACCTGGCACTCAGGGAGGGTTAAGGGCTCTGCAATGTGAATTCCTGTATCCCATTGGGACTATATAAATACACACAGTTTTATCCTCCATTTCTTGTACTTCTATGCAACATCACAATTGAAATGCACCATTTAGCCATTGGAAAGGGTCACAAAATATTTTTCTCACACTGGAGTAAAGCAGTTTTCTCCTGCCACTATACATCACAAGCAGTCAGAAACCTTGGGTTTTCCTGCATCCCTGTTGTTCTGCCAAACTCAAATTGCCTACAGGACCACTTCAGCTTTGAGTAGCAATAAAAAGTCAAATAAACCAACAAGCTCTTCTTCAGTCCTCTCCTCTCTTCAGCTCTTTGCATCTCCACAACATCTCTGTGCACTGACATCAGCTGTAAATGAAACTCCAAGTAAAAGAGTCATCATTTACCCCAGGTAAAATTGTTTAAACAGTCTTGCTGTTAGATTCAGATTGAAATACCCTTATTTCAGAGAAATGGACTCAAAACACAGCTCTGTTATTGAGTTGTGTTTGTCCTGGAAAATGCTGAAGACAAGGACAACACAAACATCTGAACCCAGCATCTGCTGCCAGGAAGGCTCACACCTGCTCCTTGCCAGGCTTCCTTCTAGGGAGCCCTTCTGCACATGCTACACATGCACTTTCACTTTTTCACCTCCTCTATTTAGAAAGAATTTAATATTAAATAACTCTCTGTATTAATAAATAATTATCACAATATTTTATTTGTCTTCACAACCAGGGGAGCCCAAGGAATGTATCTAAAAAAAGTGAGGGCAAATATCATTCAGCAGAAATGCCTGATGGCTCCTCTGCACCATAAATTCTACTGTGCCTTGTTCTAGAGATGAGGCTGAAATCTGTGTGAGCTCCACCAGGAACAGGGTTTTGAACACCTGCCTGGTGATGTCCCAACAGTCGTCTGACTCTACATGAGGTGTAGTGTGGTGTTAGCTTCTAAAAGCTCTTCTAACTGCATAAGAAGTCTAACACAAACTCTGCACTTCTTGTTTGTTTAGAGATTCATGATAACATCAACATTTACAGCAACAGTTAATCTAAAAATTCAGTTAGATTCCCTTTGCAAGCAGGGAAGGGATTGTTTCCCTGTCATTGCAAGACATGATTGTCTTCTGGGCCTGCTTCTCTTTGACAAGGTCTGTGGAGGCTCCTAATTTAGATATGCCCATGAGCTACTCTGGAAATGGGAAAAGGTTGCTCTCACAGGCACTAGTACTTCCCCATGCCTTAAAAACCTGCTGTGAGGCATTGAGTCCTTTTCTATGGAACAGAAATGGCGCAGGCAAGCCCCAAGATTTGCAAAACTATTTTCTAAGAAATAAAATCAGTGAAAAAAAAAATGCAACACTGTGGGAACTGTCTGTGGGAGAAACAGGCAAGCCACTGGTTTGGAGGCCCCCTTGAAGCAAGAGCACATCTCTGTCAGTGGCAAAGCAATAATCAGTCTCTGTTTGCTGCACATGGCAGTAGGAATCCTGTGCTGATAGGGAACGCTCACCCCAGGGCTGCACAACAATTTGTAAACACAAACTGGCTGTGTGGGTGATTCTCAGGACAAACCTGCTGATGGATGTTTCTGCAGTCTCTGGGTTTGTGCTGCTCTGCACTAAAATGGAGCTGAGTGAAGCAAGAGCCCAGGTGCTCAGCTCTGGGGTATCAATCCATGGAACTGACTCAGGCTCCCATTTCAGGATGTCATCACAATTGTTCAGAAAACCTTTCACAGAGAAGTTCCATGGCTTATTTCCAGTAGCAGGGTTAGATCTCCATTTTCCCAGCCATCCCGTGCTGCAGAGTGGATGGATTAATTTCCACCTATGTATAGGCTTAGCCCTTTGTGAGCCATTGCTGTCTTCACTCAGGGAATTAATACATTACACTGTTGGAAAACCCATTTTCTTCACAGACATGGATGTATCTTGATTCTCTTTGAAATTCCTTTCCCATCTCCTGCTGATATAATTAAACAACTATTTGATTGTCCTGGCCTGAGATTACATTTTCTCTCACTAGAGCCAGATGGTGTGGGTCTTACTTACCCCCAAATAAATCTATCTTTTTTTTACTGTTTCTAAATAATTTACACAGGTGTTATGCTTTGGGTAATCAGAGCAGGAGGGCATTTCTTGCCAGTCAGGGCAGAAAAGGACCTCTCATGGGTGTGACTTACTCATCAGCTTCATCCACGGGGAGCCCTTCCATCTCAAACCGGCAAGAGCAGCCATAGTCCTCGAAATCCCTGGGGCAAAACCCAGTGACACACTTCATTCTGTTCACAAAGTTGAGAAGGGCAGGGAAGTTGGTGAAGATGGACTGTAACCAGGTGAAGTGAGAGCCCAGGCAGTCTGGAAGGAGAAGAGCCATAAAGCACCTGGTCAGTGGAGGTGAGGCAGGTGTGGGTGATACTTGCATGAGCACAGAGCCCAGACCAGGCAGGGACATTGGGCAGTGCTTGGCACTCAGCAGTGCTTGGTGTTACAGTGGCCTTTGGGGAGATCTGCATCCACAAAAATCACTGTTTCATCTTAATAAATATATAAAAACAAACCCCACAGGATTTCTATTCGTAGCTAAAGTACAATTGGAACAGGTACGTACCAAAAAATAATGCAACGCTTTCCACATTTTGAAAGACTCCATTGAAAAGTGTGGCATTGTCTAAATGAAAACAAACAAACAAACAAACAATGCTTACTTTAAAAAAAAAACATTTCTCCCCCTACCAGCCTTCCCCTAGTCTCACTTCAGTTGTTAAACCATTTTGAGATGAGTCCCTGGCTATTTGCTCTCACTTCCCTGTGATGCTTCTGGAGTACAAGGATTCCCACTGCCATGCAATATTGCAGAAAGTAAAGCTTAAACCTTTCTTACTCAAGATTCTTTCAGGTGTGTTAAGCAGCTCTGGCAGGAATGGTGGTGGCTCCAGTTCTTGGCCACCTACCTCAGCAAATAAATTTGAGAAGAAAAAGGTTTAAATGTAAAAAAAACAAAAAACAAACAACAACAACAAAACAAAAAACCAAACCAAAACAAAAAAAAACCCAAAAGATCACAATTAACCAGCAACATATATTTCATTATGACACACTGCATGCATTTTGAATATCTTCATACACTGGTAAACTGATTTATCAAAGACATGAAGTACTTGCTCAGCTCCACCCCCACCCTGGAAAGCCCAGAATTGTACTGGTGTGGACTGGTGTGTACTGGTGTGTACTTCAATTCAAAACACAGTCCCCGTTGAGCAGGTATTGCTGCTGGGGATGAGCTAACCCTTGTCTTCCTGTTCTCCTCTGAATAGTTGCCCTTTCAGGGACAAATTAGTAGAATTATATAAAATTGGTTTAGTGCCCACCTATGTCCCAAGCACTCTGTAACCCTGTGCTATAATGTGAAGCAGGGTTATTTAAAGTGATCTGGTTTTTCTAAGTCAATCTTGGCCTCTTGCCTTAATGCCTCATTGTCTCTCTTCCTATAACTTCATATTTCAACTTAATTATTTTTTCTTCCTTTTGAAGATGACATGGTATATTTGGTGTATTTCAACACTTCCATTCTTTCTGTTGGCCAAATTCTGATTTAGAGTAAAATCTAACATTTGTTCTCTCCCTTCCCATTTTTAACCTGGTTTTTTTTCCTCTGCATGATTTCAGAAGACAGTGTATTACTTTGGATTTATTTAACCTTGGCTTTTAAAAAAATGTAGTAAGTAAAGTGTATTTGCTGTCTCAAGATTCTATATATTTAAAACTGAAAAAGCCCATGGTGTTAAATTCATGGCATAACTTATGTCTCAGAATAACTGGCATTAGGAAAGCTGTCCTTTTTGTCTGAAAAAATTCTGGGAAAGAGCTGACAGTTGTCTTGCTCATCTGTTACATTTTCCTGCAATAAATATAGAAGTAAAAGAGTAAAGCAGAGTAATGGTGTTTTTAGACAGGAGGCTTAACTCTATGCTTAGTAAAGCATTAAGAAAAATAGGATTTTTCTTTTTTTTTAAAGATCATATATAAGTGCTTTCTCAGGATGACCACAACTTTGTGATGTGAACAAGATTTTCATGGTAATAGTCATATCCTCCCAGCAATTAATTTCTCAAGTTCAGTTGCAGAATATGGGTATAGGATTGAGTGAGTCAGGAGGAGGTTCTTCCTCTCTTGTGTTATTCTTTTCCCTGAAACTCTTGGTCACAATGAGAAGCTTTTAGATAAAGAGTAATCCATCAAAAGTGTCCTTCTCTGCAGCAGGACTAAGGGGAGAAAATTGCTTTCCACAAACCAGAAAAAGTCTCCTAAATAAAGGCTGATCTTTTCACAGAACTGTAACAAGTCTGTTGAAAGCCTCATTGCCATGAGGAATTCAGCTTCAGGCAAAATAATGGCATGCCTTGCAGAAAACCAGCATTGAATGCTCTATTTGTACACATGCTTGCTAGAGAAAAACTAACCCTTATTTTCTGGCCTAAAGCCTGTATTTCCTCTGCAATGACAAACATCACCTGGGCCAGGTTCTGTCACGTGCAGCTGGAGCCAGGTCTGACACACTGCACAACACCACAGCTCAAACCAAGTGTTGAAGAAGAGCCATTAATCATTTGGTTCTTTCAGCAAAATGTTTGGAAAACAGGAAAATTCCATAGAGTTGAAATGTGTCAGAGGAGAAAATTGACAAAACCATATTCCAGGGGTACTGGAACTGTGATTGCTCCACTATCCTTCACTTGCTGTTAGTTCTTCTGGGCAAGCTGAACTGTGTACTCCCAATTAACACATAAATGTTTGAAGTTCCCCTGGAGAGGAATGTCTGCTCAGCACTTTGGTAAATCATTGGCTCTTCTAATCCTATAATTACAGAGAAAAACTTTTTTATTTGTCACCAAGTCAAGATCAATGAACCAATGTTTGCTAACAGGATTGCTTACTTTTGTTTAAATTGGTGGTGGGAGGAACAAGGAGAAAATACTTTCTGGAGTAATTATTCTCTTTTCCTCTTTTGGTATCATGTATTTGGAAATACTGTCCTGTATAATTCCCTGTAGAGGCAGTCTAAGATTTCACTACAAAAATCAATCCTTCAAATCTCAGAAGACCCTGGGGATGACAACTTGTCTCACCTCTCTCCAAAACCTGTTAAAAAATTCAGTACATTTTGAGGAGACTCCTGTATGATACATCAGCTCTTGGGCTTTCCCATTGTATACCTTATCCATGGAATTTCTTTTAATGTTCAGTTACATATAAAATTGTTTCTGGACTGCATCTGTGATTTTCCTACCTGACAACAGTTTTCTGAAATGTTGTACAAAAAATCCCATCAAAAAATCATCACTGCACCTCTAGTTGTCTTTTTCAGCCATGGCTCACTGAAATGTCCTAAATCAGGGCATGGATGCATTAAAATCCTTGGGAAGCAAAAACCTTGACTATGCCAGAAAAAATCAGGGTGCAGCAAACCCAAACAATTTGATTTATTCAAGGTAAATCACATTAATTCCTCTCAAAGATGCTCTTTCATGCACAGATATTTGCTTCAGTCTCAAAGCAGAGATCAGCAGAATAAATCCCACAGAAATATAAATCAATAATCCTCCCCAAACCTAAACGTGGTAACACTTTAAATATTCATGTTCTCATTGTATTTAGCTAAAGGGAAAGAATCTAAACACTGCTGCACAGCCTTTTAAGGTTTTGGGGACTTTTTTCAAATGTTTTGTCAGAAAAATATATGACTGTCCAGATATTTTTGAGTGCAGTATCAATATAAAAATATATATTTTTAAAATAAATAAATAGTTCAGATATTTGGGCATTTGCTATCACTGCAGTGGGAAATGTGAATATTCTCTCTGATTTCTCTCTATATAGTAGGAGTGTTAAGGTTCAGCTCCATAATTTTAGCCTGTATGTTTTGTGTTAAACCTGTTTAATTTCTGAACTGCAATGCAAGCAACCCCTCAAAGGAGAAGCTGCTGGTGAAGCTGATGAAGGTCAGTGCAGAATTCTTCTGTGCTGGGTCCTGAGTTTTCTCTTCCCTAGAAATATCCCCATGAATTGACCAGAAATGGTGATAGACCTTGTAAGAGTCCTTTTCTTCACTTGCACATCATAACTCTCTCTGACACTTCTACACAGTGCAGAGACTGCAGAAATTTGAGATGTTTGTCCATCCCTGACTCAGGGAAGTTCATTCACTCATGACAATAAAATCCAAAGAGTTATATGAAGAAAAAGCTATTCATACTAAAATTTAAAAGAGGAGCTTTAGGTGGACATGGGTTCTATTTCAGGATCTACTGAACAGTTTGGAGAATTAAGATAATTCAAATGTATTTAATGAGTAGAATCTCTTTATATGGAACTTATAAATTTGGAGTCTTAATGGCTTAAATAATGACAAAGTGCTAGCAAAAAGAAATTGCAAATTTTTGGTTGTATTTTCAACCCCACTACTTATTTTGTTGCTTCACTACAAGTTGTGAGAAAAATATTTTATAAGCACTTCATAAAGAAATGTCTTCAAGTGCACTTGGGTGTTGAACACCAAAATTTGAGCAGAGAGCAGGTGTGTTTCTAAGGGACTGTTTCCAAATGCTCATACTTAAAATAGTATTTTGACATAATGTCAACTAATCATAAAAATACATTGCCACTTACCACTGTACACCACCATGGACATAGACACCAGCAGAATTACAATCATTTTTTGTATAATCCAAAGACAAGAAAAAAGTCACACAGCAGACTGGTGTGCCTGGTGAGTCAAGTAAAATGTTAGACAGAATGTTATCTCTTCAATCTGGGATTAGGAAGACACCATCTTGGGAAATCATTCTTTTGTAGCCTGGATATATTTCTGCTTGATAAAATTCAGTTTTTACCCTTCTCATAGTAAATGCACATATTAAAGGAAAGATGAACCTTATATATCCTTATTTTACCAATGTTGTCTAAAAGTCTGACTAACAATATTAATTTTGGTATTGCTTTGAGTCAAGAGACTATGAAGTTGCCATGTAGCAATAAAATGGTGCGCTTGCAGTTTCTTTTGTTTTGCAAACAGTTTTCACATCTTCCTTCATCTCATACAATGTGCAAACAATTCTTATGTTTAAATGAAGATACTGTGAAACGCTGTGTAAATGAAGTTATTCTGATATTATATCTATTGGAATTCAGTTTATCCACAATCCATTATATTTACTTCATATCACAAAAAATTGTAGTCAAACATTTATTCTAATCTATGTTGAGACTCATCTAATATATCATAATTTTTCCTAATGAGGAATAAATAATGATGTTATTTGGAGATCTTCAAGATATGTGTGTAAGAAATTCTTCTCAATGTGTTGCACTAGTATTCATGAAATGGAAGATGACAGATTGGTTTTTAACTACAGTCACAAATTACTCTAAATTTCAAACAAGTAAGTCAGGCATAGGACATTTTACAGCCAAAAAAATGAACACACACACATATATGTACCTGCTTATTATTATCTGCTATTCTTAACTCAAATATGGAATGAATTTCTAATAGAAAATCTTGTAATATTTTATCAGGAAGTGAAATTATAAATCTAACAGCTCTAAACATTTATAGTCTATTTTCCCAAATCTCTTCCCTATGTTTTTTGTCTATTACTGCAAAGTTACAAATAGCTTATTCTACTTTGTTTTCTTCTTGCTTCCCTTATTATGGAGAACATCTAGAAAAACTTACCTTGAGGGATATTATCCCAAAGCAGCTGGATGGAAAACAAATGAGTATCAGAAAAGCCAGTACTAACTTATTTATACCCACTTGGATGTAGACCTCACCCATGTGATTCCTTCCTTTATCAAACCCACTTCAACATTTATTAATTAATTCTGCCATGAGATTCCTTGGAGTCTTTATGCCCAGTGTATCTGTAATATGGCTCCAGCCATGTAAAGGATCTATACTGGGAAGTCTGTACTGCAGGTGCCTTCACCATATAATAACTTTCCCTAATGCTCTTGGCTGTAATTAAATAACAGACATGCCATTGTTATTAATCACTCCCAAAATCTCTTGGGCATGTGAATGTGGCTTTAATGGCTTAGCAAGAGGTAGTGTTTGGTGATGAAAGATGAGTGAGAGTTTACACAGCTTTAAACACTGGCATTCCTCAGGGTTGGGAAGTCCTCTTTAATCTATCCCCAGTGGCTCTGGTCCAAGGCTGAGTGAAATGCAGGAGAAGGTTGGTTCAGTGAGCTTGGGGCAGGCTGCTTTCCATCAGGAAGGTGTGCTTTCTGCCAGGGCCAGACACAGCTACCCTTCAAAGAGTCCTTCAACAGAGACAAACTGCCCACTGAACTGCAGCATGGAGAAGTGAGAAGTCTGACAGTTGGGAATTGTAAAAATACTTACATGAGCAAAAGGCCCTTTGACTCTGTGACCTACAAAGTTTTCAGGAAAAAAGGTTTTCACGGTCACCTGTAAGATCTTCATGGAGAAGCTGTTGATGTCTGAGCTGGATGTGCCTGGGGAGGTGGTTGAAAATGGACTGGTGAGGCCACAAGGGTGGTGGCCAGTGGCACAGGGTCTATTGGGAAGCCAGTGCCTGGTGGTGCATTCCAGCAGCCAGTGCTGGATCCAGCCCTGCCTAGCATCTCCATGAATGGGCTGGATGATGGGGCAGAATGGACCCTCAGAGAGCTGGCAGGTGACACTGAATGGGATGAGTGACTGGAATTTCCAAGGGTCATGCAGCCATCCAGGACCTCAACAGGAACTCCATGAAGTTCAACAAGAAGAGCCAAGTCTTGCATCTGGAGAGGTGCAGCCTCACACACCAAGATGTGCTGGTGGCCACCTATCTGGGAAGCAGCTTGCTAGAAAAGGACCTGGGCTCCTGCTGGACACAGGGTTGAACAGGAGTGAGAGGGGTGCCCCTGCAGCAGAGAGGGCTCAGCATGTGCTGCATTGGGCAAAGTGCTGCCTGCAGGTTGAAGGAGGGGTTCTGCCCCTCTGCTCTGCACTGGTGAGGCCACATCTGCAGGGCTGTGTCCAATTCTGGGCTTCCCAGTGTAGGACAGACATGGAAAAACTTGGGACAGGTCAGAGAAGGGGCACAGAGATGATGAAGGGACCAGAACATCTCTCATGAGGAGGGGGCTGTAGGAATGTGCTTCTTGTTGATGGAGACAAAACTATCCTTTGTCCCTTTAAAAAGGAAATAAGGCCAGAAGTTTTTCTCTTTGATTAGGTGAAAAAGGCATCTCATAGGACCCAGGGGACTTCACCTCAAACTTAAGGATAGCTAACTGGACAGGAGCCAAAAATTCTTGCCTAGGCCATTTACTAAAAAAAGAAGAGAACAAAGAAACTAATTGCTTTTGTGAGGTGTTTCACCAAGGGCAGGAGGGCCTCTTGCCCCTAAATTGGTTTTTCTCTGTAAAGAGTTTGTTATTTTGTCTTTTTTTAAAACCTTTTCGTTTCCAACACTGCAATAGAAGCCATCCTGCTGATTTTATGCCTTCTAAGGTAGCTAAGCTATTTTGGGTGTGCAATAGACCTCCAAGAGCTTATGAGATGTAGCTGGAGGAGGCTCCTATTTCAGGGGACAAGAGAGCTGGGACTCTTCCCTTGAGGAGCCTTGGGGGGATCTCATCAGTCCCGTAAACACCCGAGGGCAGGGTGCAATGGGACAGAGCCAGTCTCTGTGCAGCAGTGCCCAGTGACACAGCAAGAGACAATGGGCACAGACTGAGGCTGTTGCAACAGGGTGAGACCTCCCACAGCATGGCAGTGCCACAGCCATGTTATGGCACTTCTTGAACTTTGTGAAGTTCTTGTTGGCTCATTTCTTCAGCCTGTTGAGGTCCTTCTGGATAGCAGCGTGTCTTATTCCCAGCACATGCTCACTGTATTGACATTCCTATTTATTCCATTGGCCTAACTTTCAATATCTGCTGAAATTGGTACCACTCCAATCTATCCTGCTCTTTGACATGACAGAAGTTCTTCTCTCACACTATTAAGCACAACAGCAAAATGTATTTTAGAAGAGAACTACTGCATCCCACCTCTCCCGGGGGTCAGCATTGCTCATATTGTTATTTTCCTCCTTGGCTTTGCCTTTGAACATCTCTCTTCAGTGAAACATCAATGTGCAGCAGCTATAGTGCAAATAAACTTCTTATTTAAAAACAGTATTAATGGCTTGATGACATACTCTGGTAGCATAATGTTGCTGCAGTGTAGAAAACTATGGGATAATGTAATTGATTTCGTTATTCTTTCATTTTTTTCTAGAACTGCTTTTTAGTTCACCAGACTTGCATATGAAGGAAATGAAAGCTGGGTTGGAAGGGGCCCTGAGCAACCTGATCTGGTGAGACTGGAAGTAGAAAATCTTTAAGGTCCCTTCCAACCCAACCATTCTATAATTCCATGTTTCTGTGAATCCTGGCGAGCTCACACAAATACATCTCGAGTACAAAAGATTCTGTCACTTCCTGGGTTGGCACAACAGGAATTGCTAAAGTAATGAAAGTTTTTGATTTAGAAGGTAATCTGCATGTGTTTAACACCAGAGAGTTCTGCTTGTCTTCAATGTTTCAGGTTGCTTTTAAATTATTTTGCATTCGTTAATTTTGATTACCGTGTCTCATATATCAATAAAATAAATAGAAACTGTTTGCATTCATTAGCCAGCCATGTAAATATCTTTTATAAATAAGATTTTAAAAAGACTTGTAATGTTTTTATTGCAGTTACATCACTTGTATAAAAATCTCTGGTTTTTAGACATTATTTTTACAATGACTTGGTGGAGGAGACATTTCTAGGTTAACATCTGGTTAATAGCTTGTCTGATTTCAAATATTTACAAATAACAGGTTTCTTTCTGAGAAATCAAAAA